>NC_068951.1:0-1312500 GCF_026419915.1 Harpia harpyja | reverse complement strand
GATTAAATAAAAGACCACCCCACTGTGTGTTGGCATAATGAAAATTTACATACTATGTAGACTTCTTTGTCAGTTTTGTATTTAAAAATTTTACTTCAAACTAAACTTAAGTGAATTGATAAAGTCGCTTAACTGGCAGCCCTAGGAAGAGCGTCTCCTCCCATATTCCCAGTGTACGGTAAGGAGTGGTTTGGACCTCACTGGCAGCCATGTGCTGACCCACTTAGAAAAGTAAAATGTGTTGGAGTTCCCTCCCTGTCGTGGTCCTTGCATTCTCTGTTATGGAAGAGAGAGATCCAGTATGATGCACCTTACTTGTTAAAAGACCTGATCATTGATTCCATGATAATCGAATCTTACAGCAGTTCAGTTTTTACCAATTTCTCCCACCCTTGCTAGTACTCGTCAGGACTGTTTCAGATCTCTAGCTGTGGACCTGAGTACAGTTTGCCGAGAAAATGCTGTCCTCAAAAGCTCTATATAACCAGATGATCCTGGAATGGTAGACAAGCTGCAGACAAATGGCATAAGTGTAGCAAAAAAAAGTGCATCCTTCATTTGTATTGGATGCCACAGCTTCCATAAGTAAGGAATGTAATCATATCTTTCTGCCCCAGTATAGGGATGAAACCTAGTTAATCACACTGCTTGGATGACAGTGCTTTTTTCTGTAGATGGTACTTAATAATTAGAAAAATCATATGAAGTTACTAAATATTGTAGCTTTATAGCTATATTATAGCTTTTGCGGTCTATAGACTGAACTTAAAAACTAAGGCTGAGAAGTGCTTAGTGCTGTGTTTGGTAGTTCAGGGATAACTTGGAATGATGTCACTGTGGAAGTTTATATATACTGACATTTACAGCAACTAAATAACTTCTGTTCATTTGCTTTGCTAAACAGGTAGAAGCAACAGGTGCCTGCCAAATATTAGCATTGCATACCAGTTAAAAGTCTGTGTAGAGTTAATGCAGTTCTGGAAATGCCATGGATCCATGCAAAGCTTGTCAGTGAATATTGTCCCATAAATATGCTAGCTAGCTTTCAATTGATTTGTTGTATTTTAGGCAGAATGTTTTAGTCATTTTTGTCAGCCGGCTAGTATATTCTTCCCACATCTCAACAGTAATTAATCACACACGCTAGTGAAGCACTCTGTATAATTCTTCCTGCCCTAATGGCTCTTCCCAACACCTGCATTCACTAGCCAATATGAATGCTATTTGAATTTTCATGGGAAGAATACAAAGGTGTGTGTGTGGCTGCATGCATATGTGATGGTTTATTTCCTTTTTAAAAAAAAAAAAAAGAAATTTTAGGAGTGTTGGACTTTGGAAGTAACACACTCCATAGCAGGAATTTTCTTTGCAGCAGTGCCTGGCCTAATATCTATGGAGTCCTTTTTTTCTTTGGTTGGGGATTTTGATTTCTTTTTTCAATAGGTTTGTGGTTTTGCTTTCTTCTAAGTGTGAAAATGGAGACTTCCTTTCCCCCATCTTACTCTTTTTTTTTCTTTTGTTTTTTCCCCTTCACTTAAGAGGAGTAACTGTTCACTTGTTTTGCAACACTTTATTTACTTTGAAGGCTAACTGTAGTGCAGTCTACTGCCATTCTTTAAGCTAAATAGGAATAATGTCAATTAAGCAGGAAAATATTTTACTTGATTTTGGAAACTGACATTGTTGTGGCTTTAAAAAAAAATATCTTTGAAGCTCATTCCAGAGTCTGGGATATAGCTAATGCTTTAAAATGAATGGCATATAAATTAACATTATTGTTGATTAATTTTCTTCATTTTGGGCAACTTGCCCGAAGGCAGTACTTCTTCCCACGTGTTAGGAACCTGGGGACGGGGGTTGTCTTCGCATTTTGCTACCTTAGCGTTAACATTTAATTCCAGACTCAAAGGAGACTTACAGGCTGGAGAGTATGTGCAGTTAAAAGTTGTCAAATGTTTATATGTTGAGTAAAATCTTGTTTAAATATTACCTGCGTGTTGAGCCCGATGGCACTGCTGAGGCTGGAGAAGGAGTTGTCCGTACACCCACAGCTGTATAATCCCTGTGCTCCACAGCACGTATTGCTGGGGGATTTGTGCTTGCCTCCAGATCCGTAGCTGTAAGGAAGGTTATGTGCTCGTATTCCCAGAAAGGGCTGGATGTCCCCAGTTTTTTAAATCTGTCTTTACTGGGGTATTTGTACCACAAGGTTTTTTCACTCTCAGCTAAAACTGGAAACTTTCAGAATGTGCAGGCTGTCATGCTTGTGAGCGTTTGTGAGCAAAACGAGGAAATACAGGAGGAAAATGATCTGCAGAGCTGGTTTTTGTGGGGCTAACCAGAGCAAGAATTGCGATGCTACCGCCAGCTTCAGGGTTGTTCCAGCTTTTTTTAACTGTGCGGTTCATGCCCCGGGTACCGCACTATAAAATGAGGGGGAGTTCACTGAGCCCCCCTTCCCCCTCCCCCAGACCTTCAAGCCTTGGTAGTTGGCCTATTTATCTCTATGTAAAATGCTGTATGCCTGAAGGTCATTTTAATTGTACTAGATGTCACTGTCAGTTAGATATGGATCGCCTGGGTAAGGCAAGCAAAATAATCCATAATTTGGCAGTGATTGAGATCAGAAAAATGAAATACTGGAAATGATGTGGTTAATCAAACCCCTGAGCAGCTACAGCTTAAAGCAGTGTCTGTATAGAAAAGTAAATAAAATATAGATTTGTCCAGGGATTACCTCTGAACTAAGGAAAAAAAATAATCAATTAGATCTCTATTACAATTGCTGAGTTTTGTAATAGTGATTATTGTCTTGTTGGAAAGCGTTGGGTAGCGCATGTCCTTTTTAACAAGAAGTTTGACCTTGGTGACTATAAAATAACGCGTGCTGTAACAGTGTTTTCTTGCTGATGGATCTGACAGGACAACTATCTGTACTTTTCTTTCTCCTGTTTGCCCTACAGCCATCCCTTCCTGTCCTATATACGCTTTCCAGTCAAGCTACACATGAAGCAGTTCATCTCCTTTGCAGAATGTTGGTCTTCGATCCAGTAAGTATGATTTAAAATTATTCCTAATACTTCTTGTTTTAACAGTTTTTGTTGTCTGCTACTTAAATGAATATTTTAAGTAAAGGACTGCTTTAACTGATTTTCTTCTACATTGTATTTCAGTACTTCTGGGTCTGTAAAAGACGTAAAAGTATCATCTTCTAATTGGTCAATTAATTTCCCCCTGGAATGGGGGTTTTGCATTTAAAATCTAGTGGTCTTTTGAAGAAAGCTACGACAGAGTGAGAAAGATGAGGGTGTTCATGAATCATGCTATCTTTTCCTAGCTAGGTGTAGGTAGCAGAACATCAGATACTTTGATGCAGTTCTAATTAGAGACGCGTGGGTGTTCATGGTCTTGCAACACACAAAAAATTCATTCTGCATCCACACAGTCACATAACAGGATCTTTTTTCCTACTGAGCATCTGTTTTTCTAATAAAAATGTGCTGCTGTGGATTTTGGATTTTATCTCTTGGCCTTACTATACAAGATTGTCACTAGAAGATCTGATACCTGAAACGATGATCTTAATTATTTCATTCTTGCAGAAAAAACCCAAACATTTCAAATGAAAAATAGACAGATTGACTGAACTGAAAGGGAGGAAGCTTGTAACTGATAAACTATTCAGAAGGCAGTACCTTTTGATTTTATTTTTTTAAACCTTAAGATTCCTTTACTGAACAAAAACATAAAACTGTTAAATCATAACTTCCACGTAAACAAACTTAATTTTTTTCCTTTCTAACTCCCTCAACACTAAGAATACTATTATTCCCAAATCACATTTAAATAAATGTGGTTTTATTTTTTTAAAGAATCAGGACAATCCTTTAGAACAGACAAATTTTAATTTCATTTAAAAAATATCCTGGGAATTGGGACACCTGGGTTTTACCTCAAGCTTTGCCACTGCTTTTGCTCTGTGACTTTGAGCAAGTAACTTTTCTGTTTGTGTTTTGGGTTGTTTTTTTTTTAATTCACCTGTAACAGTGGACTTCATTACACCTTGAATTTGCAGTACCACTTCTGTCTTCAATTCTTTAGAAACAGATAGTATTCTCCTTTTTGGACGGGATGGTGTTGGACACCTAGAAACTGAGTACTTTACGTGGGTTATACACAAAAATAGTCTCAGTAATGTGGAAGTAGACTTTGTTATTGAAAGCATTGCTCTGACCCCCTTCTTCCCTGCACTTCCTTCACCACTTGTTTTCTGAAACTTGGTGTGTAAAGTATTTCTCAGAACTCCCAATGCCATATCCTGGCATCCTCTCTTACCAGTGATGCTTAAATTTGTGTTTTACTTTAAAGAGTTACTTACGGACACATTAAAATGTTTTGCAGAGTATGGACCTACAAAATGCTGTATTTGCTAACATTAAATTCTTTGGGTTTATTTTGATTTATTGTAGGAGTCATAATTTTAAGGTTATCTGGAGAAAGTAATTATTGAAAAACATGTTCCTAAAAATCGTATTAGCAGCATTTTCTATCATTAGCTACAGTACAGAAAGGTCAATGTCATCTTAGCAATGCTACTTGTTTTTAAGTAAAATCTTCCCCCTAGTGGCAGTGTTTGCAGATCTGAAACACTTTCTGACATGAACTAATCCTTTAACGTGATTAGGGGTTTATAAAACAATTTAGAATTAATTGACGAGTAAGTATTCTTTAGACTGTTTCAATACCTCTGAAAAATCCTAACTAATTTTTTTTAATTTTATTTTATTTAAATGCAATATTTCAGTCCAAAAGAATATCTGCTAAGGATGCCTTAGCTCACCCATATCTTGATGAAGGGCGGTTGCGATACCACACTTGTATGTGTAAATGTTGTTTTTCGACATCTACTGGAAGAGTTTATACTAGTGATTTTGAACCCGTCACTAATCCCAAATTTGATGACACTTTTGAAAAGAACCTCAGTTCTGTTCGGCAGGTGAAAGGTAAGTAGTAGTTAACCTTTGCCTCTGCATTTATCTTCCTGCTCCATCCTTTCGTAGTATGTAGTTAGGATGTGCGATCTGGATGCATACACTAACCCAGGTGGTTTTTTTCTTTTAGGTATTTTTCCATAGTAGATACAGGAAATAATTTCTTTTCACTAAAAGAACAGAATTGCTTGTAAATGTTCTGACATAACATAATATCACATGCATTAGTTGACATGCAGAAGTCTATCGGTTTCAAACCTTAATAGCATTCTTCTCTGATGTCAGTGTTCCCCACGCCACTCACTCTTTTGCTGAAGGATTGCACCAGGGGGGAAAGGGAAATCACTATTGTTGCCTTTTCGGGGTGCGAGGTGTTATCTTGATAGCTGTCCTGCAGAAAGGGTCAGCATCATCAAGCAACCGAAGCTGAGTAGTCTCATAGTTCTTCTGCTTCATTTCCCCTAATCTATCACGGTCTGCTCGGGCTGACACGTCCGTGTCAAGTGCCTTTACAGCAGCTGCTCTCGTAAGCTCTGTTGCTGGTGCCACTCTGCGGTTCTGGCAGTAGTGCAGAGGATGCGCTCTGGGTCGTGACATGCTGTCATGAGGAAAATCAGTCCTGGTGCCTGGAAGAGGAAACTACTGCTGCACGTGGTTACTAAACGCCAGCAGTTGTTCTGTGGCACTGGAGGTTTGAAGTCTGATTCTGTCATAGCAAACAACCCGTAAAATAGACTTTGTTTCTTTTGAAACCAGATCCAATCAGGAAAGCAGTCCTTTTATGAGCGCAATACAATATGAGAAATAGTAGTAGGGATTTAGGTTCTGTTTGGTGGCAGCTCAAATAACTCAAGAGGAGGAGAGGGAGAAGAAATGTGTTACCTCAATAGTTTCTAACAAACAGTTCCGTCATTTGGGACAAAAATACCTCATGATGTTGCCATGATAACGTGACTTATTTCAGGATATATCCTGAACTTCGAATTCAGACATTCACATTTATATAGTTCATACAAGTTCATGTAACATTGTTTTCTTTTTATCCTGTTATTCTTTCCATTTCCCTCCTCTCTTTGGCCATCATTTTCCGGAGCTGTACGTAGATCTACTGTCTTCTCTGAAATCTGTTGTTCTAAACGCTGACAGCAATGCAGATTCCAGCACGTTGCCTCTAACGTACCATCCGGGCGTATGGAGCTCCGTTCTGGCAACCATCGCTGCTGCTTATAGGGGAGCAGCCTGTTGCCAAATCTTCCAGCCTTTGTTTTTCGGCAGGGGGTGTGTGCGTGCGCCCGCGCGCGCGAGCACGCACGCATGTGTATGAGAAGATGTTTTGTCTGGCAACTGTACGTGGAGTTCTTCTTCCCTTATGAAAATTTAGGTTTTTGTTTTAATCCTCTCAAGTGGCAGTTTTGTGCTTGGTGGTAGTAACTGAATTCATGAATCAAACCGGACTGAGTCATAGATAGAACTGAGAGTTGAGAATTCTTTGTTTTTCAAAAAGTTACACCCTAAAATTGGGATTTAATCTACAACTGGTTATCATCAGTTCAGTATTATAGCGGTGATTAGGGTTTTATTTTATATACTTTGATTTCAGTGTGCATATAA
The DNA here is from genome assembly GCF_026419915.1 of Harpia harpyja. Taxonomy (NCBI): domain Eukaryota; kingdom Metazoa; phylum Chordata; class Aves; order Accipitriformes; family Accipitridae; genus Harpia; species Harpia harpyja. The sequence continues at coordinate 1,305,898 of NC_068951.1, read as the reverse complement.
GAGTTCTGTGTGAATTTACGCTATGAGGTATAGCATCAGATTAGATGTAGGGAAGCTGGAGTTCTTTTATCCTTACTAAAATGTACTTTCAGGAAGGGCAGCTGTATTTTCCTCCAGTCTACAATGCGTTTTACTGAAGCAAAAAGTGTTAATGGTATGATGTTCTTTATTTTTCTCCTATGTACAGAAATAATTCATCAGTTCATTTTGGAACAGCAGAAAGGAAACAGAGTGCCTCTCTGCATCAACCCTCAGTCTGCTGCTTTTAAGAGCTTTATTAGGTAACTGTATGTAATCACATCTGATATTAATTCACATTTATTAGTAGTACAGAATTCACAATCCAAAATGTTTTATGTTCTAGGTCTCTGAGAGTAGGAAAGGCCCATAGATAACTTCTGCAAAAAACCCACTTGTATGGTTACATTTTGAAAATATTTTTATGAATTCTTCTAGAATTTAAGTAAAATGCGCAAAAGTTTCAAGTAATATTTTTGCGTAAAAGCACAGAAATCGGACTAAAAATTAGAACTGAAAGGTTGACAAGTTGAATTTCGATTGTAGAATTGCACTGTAAAAACATTAAAAGGAATGACAGATGAAAAATCATTAAGAAAATAAGTAGATAAAGTATATGAAATATTTGTTGTCAGTGTTGTTAACTGTTGGTCTTGGGGTGTTTTGGTTTGGTTTTGCTGGGGTTTTATTGTTTTCCTTGAAATGTTTGCTTACTGGTCGAGCATTAACTTTCTTGTCTATTAGCTATTGCAAATGAACACTGATTTTCTGTATCACCTGCATTCTAGTTCCACAGTTGCTCAACCATCTGAGATGCCGCCATCTCCACTGGTTTGGGAATAAAGTGGAAGATAATATACTACTGAAGATGTAATGTAGCTTTCCACTGGAGTCTGGGATTTGCAATTCTGGAGGTTAATCATGCTTGTACTGTAATTTTACTAATGAAGTTTTAAATTAACAACCACTACTTGTACAATATGAATAATATTTAGAAATGTACTAGACTTTTAATCTTGTAAAGTGGTTGTGCTTTTAGAAGAAAATATTTTACCCAGAGTTGCACGTGTTTTATGAATTCTAGTGCAGCTGTGATGGCTCAGCTCAGAACAAACAGAATTGAACCAAATTCGGGGAGGTTTTTTCTTTTTTCCTTTTTTTTTTTTTTTTTATTGAAGTGAGATTGTACAAAAAGATAGACATACATTTTGATATTGAGCCATTCCTGAAGATTTTGGGTTTTCTAAAACTAAGGAATACAGAAAACTTGACTGCGACCAATCATGAAGTCACATCGGATGACAATGACCACAGTAAGTGGGCATGTCACCTGATGATCAAATCCTATAAATAGCTTCTCACTAGAGCTGTGATGGTGATGTGTGCTGTTCTAAAATCAAATGTTGTGAGTAGAGAGAATGAGTTTGTGACTAGGAGAGACTAAACTTCTGTTTCCTTACCCAGTATAAATATATATATATATTTAATCTATTTTTATTAGAAGTTTTTCTGCTCTTTCTTACATAAAACCCCCCAGCATGCATCTTCTATGTGTGTAAATAATTCCATTTATGGGCTAATTTCAGAGATCCCTGACATCATTGCTGTATAGAGAGAAACTAGCTTGCACATTTTAGGTCTGTGAAATTTTGTGAGAACTTTTTCCTGCACTGGACAGTTGAGAGAGAGAAAAAAAAAAAAAAAAAGAAAAGGAAAAAAAAAAGCACATAGGGAATTATGTTAATTGTGTTCGTGTCTTTAGGCAAAGCTGTGGAAGTCTTGAAATGTCACAGTAGTAAATAACTTTTATTACTTTTTGGCTAATTCTTTTTCTGTTGGAACACTGAATTCTGTGCATATGTATATATGAACACAAATTGAAGGCCTCTACCTCCTGGAGTATACAACTTGGTTTGTTTACCTCCACATGATTTTTTTTTTTTTTTTAAGTTCAGTGTGGAGACTTGAAACTTGAATGTCCCTTCCAACTTTTATATTTAAAACAAGACTAGAAAATTGAAGACTGTTTTTCACCTGTACAAAGAAATACTAAAGGGTGGTCTTAAAATTTGAGCATTGGTCTGGAGAAAAACCGTGGTGTTTGTTATGGACAATTAACTGTTAAAGTTATTGTAAGTTATCTGTATTTAGCAGAGTATTTTCAACAAGAGTGATCTGAGCTGAAATTGGAGACTATTAGTAAGTTATGTTTGGAAGTTTTAACTTCAATGAAGTAATTATTTGCTGTGAAAGAGACAAACATTGAATAACTGAACAAAGATGGTGCAATATCTTTGTTTTTTATGAGGCTCCTGAGAATAAAACCAACTGAAGCATTTCAATTCACTTGAATGAGAAACGTGTTTAATTAAAAGAGCCCAAGAAGACACTGGTATGAAAGGTAAAATCTCAGAGGTTGGTCAGTTAATGTGGCACACTTGCTGGTCACTTTGTAAAATGTAGATTTGAAGTACAGTGGTGAAAACATTAAATGTGACATTTGAAAAAGAAGTGGTGTTATCTTTATTTCCTGTCTGATCTCCCACCTTTATTTAAGAATAAGTTGTTACAATCTTGATTAAGTACTGTCTAAAAGAATACAAGTAAAAAGACATTGTAACATCTTGTTTTGGGCATGGTTTTGATTTTTTACACACACGTACATACACACACATATATACATATATATGCATATATGTGCACATATATATGACTTCTTAAAAAAATATTCATTTACTCTTTAAGCTTGATCCTGAATAAAGGCAAAACTTGCTGATTAAATCAAAACAAGCAATTGACTTGCACTTTATTGGGAGGTTGAAAAACATCCAGTCGAGGATGGACTTGACTTAATTTGCAAAGTTCATGTCATTTTTTCCAGAAGAAATGCTTTCGTTGTTTTCTGTAGTCCTAATGCAAAGAATCCAACATGTGGTGGTGTTGCAGAATATGGCTGAAAATGTTCATGTTTTATGGGTATGACCTTTTTAAAGATCAAACAAATTGAACTATACAGTTCAAGCCTCAGGACCTCACAAGAAATAAACTGATAACCCTTCTTAACATGTGCTCTCTTCCCAGGCCTGGCACAGATACTGTTTGTGACTCATGTGTATGCCTCTTCTGCAAACCTCTTCTTAAAAGTCTCCATACTATTATGAGCTAAATTTTAACATGTTTTAGAACTGGTGATGGTGGTGTCATTATTGCTTCCTGGTTGTCTATTGCTGAACTAGTTGCCATTGATTCACTGCCACTGTTACGTAGTCTGCTCATTAGATTCTCCTTCAGGGTAAGACTACAGTGCAAATCGGCAGTTTACTTGCTGGCTTTTCTCATTTTGACACACAGTTTTGTCAGGGTATGAGCACGTAATGACACAACTGGCAAAGACCACTTTCTGCATCAGTGTATTTTTTGGAGCTAATTGCTAGAGGTCCATGGGTTAATCTTGTTCATAAAAATAAAAAGAATAAAACGTCTTGCGGACATTTACCTTTCAGGGTGTCTTCATACGAATGTGGGCAGGGCACTGTGCAGACTTGAGTAGCTGAAACTGGCACAAATGTGTAACTAAAACTGTGTGTGCAAATATATATATAAAAAACAATTATGGTAATGTTTTCTGTAGCCTCAACTGCATTTTACATGTTTAATGCAAATCAACTACAATGAAAGTGAGACTTCTTTAGAGCTGTCTTTGACAAAGATAGTTCCATTTCTAAAGTGAACGCACACGTGTATACACTCAGAGTGATCTAAACGTGAGGTCATCAAGAGAGCTGCTTCTTTCTTTCCCAATGAGGTTAAAATCTGGCTTGCAGTTTTCAGAGTTGCATTTTAATCAGTTTTAAGCTTTGTTGATATCAATGTCAAATGAATTACAGATTGTAATCATAAGTTTTAAGCTCTCTAAATATAGCTTCTGCATCTCCTTTTATTAATTGTGCCTTGAGAAGAGTACAGAAGTAGTGAGCGCAAAGAATAGCTTGAAAATTATTCACAAATTGTCAAAGGAACATCCAGATATTAGAAGGCCTAATCTCTCTGTGTGTACATCTTGAAGGTGATGCAAAGGAGCTAAACAAGATCAGCTATGGAACAGTAAGTTGCTAAAATCCATTTCCTGATGTATGGTGAAATATCATTGATGGATTCAAACCAATTAATTTATGAAAGTTACGAAGTGCTTTTCTCCTTCAGCCGATTTATCAGTGGCATGTCTGGGACTTTACTATTTGACCTGCTGGGAGTGCTTGAATGCTCACCAGACTGAACAGATGGTTTTAATATTTACTGGGTAGCAATTTTTCTAATCATCTTTTTTACCCTTTATTGGTTTTAGTAACGGAGTATCGTGAGATCCTTGAACTGTTTGTTCTTTGTAACTTTTTAAAATTCTTCTGTCAAGTATAACTTGATAGAAAATTCTGTTCACTGTACTTCTGTAATCCTGCTCAGGTATGGTTACTTTAAAACTGTTTGTGACATTGATAAATGGGGGAAACTGGAATCCAAGCAGATAATTGCTATATAATCTGCGTGTACACCTTGGACAACTTCTGTGCTCAATAAAGGATGGAATCAGACCCACTGAATTATCTGATTATGCTGTAACTCACTGTGGTGGCTGTTTGAGCTCTGTAGGTGAAGCCGGACTCATCAATGGAAGGCGCATTAGTATGAGTCAAGAACCTCTTTTCTCCCCAGCTTGATCCTAGATGCAAAATTAAGAGGAAAAGACGTATTTAAATCTCCTCCCTTTGCAGTAGATAGTCCAGTCTGTCAGAAAGGGTTGTACAGGAGGAAGTTAATTGTCTTTTTTCCTAGCTGCTGGACTGGGCCAAGACGTGGGGAGAAATTAGTAAGAACGACAGAAAATCGCGGTGAGGGGGGTAGAGCGCGGGCAGAACGCGCTTTTCAGTACCTCGGCCCGAAAAGATTTGGGGCGGTGGCGCGGGGCTGCTTTGAACGGGGAACTTGGCACCCCAACCCCATCCTCCTCCTCCTCCTCCTCCTCCTCCTCCCCCCTCCCTTTTCAACGCCTTTCGCGGCCGGGGGGCGTGACCGGGGGCGGGGGGTGTGGCCCGGAGGCGGTGGGCGGGGCGGCGGCGGGCGGGGCCGGGCCCGGGCCCGTAGGCGGCGGGGAAGCGCGGCGATGGCGGCGGCCCCGCGCTGCCGGGAGCGGCTGTTCGCCTTCTACTTCCTCTCGCACATCGCCGTCACGCTGCTGATCGACCTGCAGGCGCTGCTGCCCGCCGGCCTCCACCCGCGGGGCGTGAGTAGGGGACGGGGACGGGACCGGGGACGGGGACGGGACCGGGGGGTCTCGCTCCGCGCACGGGTTGCGAGGAGAAGCTCGACTGAACGGATCCGGTGGCGGTTTTTTAACAAAATCCAGCACGTAGGGACGTAGCGGGGGAGGGAGAAAACGCAGAAAATTTCCTAAAATGAAACAGCTCTTAAGAATTATTCAATACTTGCTACCTGCACGACGACTTCTATTTCTAGCCGAGCCATTCCGTCGGGAAGGAGAACAAACGGGACGATCATTTATCAGCTGGGACTGATTTTTTAAAAAAAATTCGCATCTCAGATGTACGCGGGCCACTCCTTTCAGTTTAAACGCCCGCAGTCGCAGGGCCACGCAAGAGAAGTCCCTGATGAACTGCTGGCACGGATGATGGTTTCCCTGGCGCGGTACGTTGTGTATTTTGCAGGCTGGCACGGTAGAAGCCGTCGTTCCCGTAGGAGCGTTCGTTCCCGCTGTGCCGCCCGCCGTGCCCCACCTTAGCGCCCCGGAGACGCCGGCAGCGCTGCGCGTGCTGCCGCGTGCCCCCCGGGATGGGGCTGGAGTCGCCGCCCGGGTCGCGCTGCGATCCCCGTTTTTGCTCGTACTCCTGCCAAAAACGTAAAAGGGAATCGTTACCGCTGTAGAAGCGGGCACACTAGCAACCAAATTTATTAGTAAAAATCTCTGGTTCGCTGGGTTTCAACTAAAATTATAGATGACAATAAATGTCATAAAGCCAATTCAAATAACAGTTGGATAGAAGATAACCAATTAACTCTCGTCATCGGGGTGAGATCAGCCGTAACTTCCTATACAAACTTTGCAATTGGTGAATTTGATTTTTGCCATTAGAACTGCCGGTAGAATTACTCCATCATAGAAACCATTTTTAATTAATAGTTAACTAGCAAATCTCTGTACATATGTCTCCGTTCAAAGTCCAACTGAAAGCCGCGCTGGAATTTACATTTCTGTTACGGAAAATAATTGCAACTTGCTAAGCCCAAATTCTTACATCAGGCCGCTCGAGCAGCAGTCGCCAGCCACCAACCCTGCGATGCAGCGATGCGACGCAGCGTTGCGCTCCCTGACCGAAGGAGGTCCCAGACTCCTCTTGGCTTGGCCAGACTGGGCTGGGGTCACACCTCCTGCTTAGACACGGGGAAGGACCTACGAGTATTTGCGATATTGAGCCCACCTCAGCTGGCAATAGGAGGGTCAGAAAGTGGAAAATAATATCTGCCAATGTCAAGGTGCAGATTTTTTGCGGTTTGGGTTCCTTCTGGTAGGAAGTGACATTTCAGGAGTAGTTTTTGGAAAGCAACTGTACTTAATGCTGCTGTAATCCTAAAATTGCCTGTAGTGCAAATGTAACACATACTTAATGGAAAGGGTTCATCCCTTTAAAGACTTCAGGAACGTAGTCCCTGTTAAAACTAAACTGCAGCATGAAGCCTTGTGTACCAAGATGAGATCCCTCATTTTCCCACTGCAGTGATGGCTTCATCTGACCAGCAGATGAGGCTCACAATTTTTGCCCTGTTGCGGTTGACATTCCATGTATTAATCTGTTGCTTTGTTCTTTTTTTTAAGCTGACAGAGTTGTTGCAGTGGTATGCAGCCACCTTTAGAGACCCCATGATGCTCCAGCCCCCAGAGTGGTTTAAGGCGTTTATATATTGCGAAGCCTTCTTACAAATGCCTTTCTTCCCCATTGCAGTATACGCCTTCTTAAAAGGTTGGTATAAAACAAGTGTAAAAGTATGTCCTGTGCAGCATTTCTGTGTAACACTTGCTTTTTGTACAAGCAGAGAAAGTTTATTTATCCGTCTTAAGCAATTATAGGGACGTACCGTGTGGAGTGCTGTGCTGTTTTCATGGCAAGTTTTGTCTGAGAAAGCAGCATAGAAAAAGGCCTGTCAGAAACAAAACCCCTGAGTATAGGCCCTTGTCAGCTGCAGCCGTTTATATGTAAACAGCATCAACATCTGACATCTGGCATGCCGCCGAGGCAGACAAAGTTCTAGGTCGAGCCTGTGTACTCATTTCGTTACTTTACAACTTTGACAATCACACCATCGTTCTAAATTTCCATAAAGGTAGATAATTTTCCTGGGTTGCTACTAGTACTCACAGATTTTTCTGCTAGCTATTTAGTATGACTTATGGCTTATCCCGCCAGAGATGTAGTGGTTAATGTTCTGTTAATTTAAAAGCCACCGAATTCTGTTTGTTTCAAAATACTCAAATGTTGTTGCCTTTTTGCTTCTACACAGGTGGCTGCAAATGGATAAGGACTCCTGCAATTATCTACTCCACCCATGTAGCTACAACTTTGTTTGCTATCCTTGCGCATATCCTGTTCCACGATTTCTCAAAGTCTGAGCATTTGGGACCTCAGACACAACGTGAGCGCCTGATTCTGCTATCTATATACATGCCATACTTGCTGATACCACTTCTGATTCTCTTTACCATGCTCTACAACCCCTATTATAACCATGTGGAGAAAAGGAAAAGGAAGTAATCCACTCTAGAAGTTGTACGCACAACACTCCTACTGGTTTGGATTCAGCCCCTGTGCTGACGTAGTCCTCTGGGACAAACATCTGTCTCGTGTTGTTGGCTGCAACAGTTTTTACCAGAGCATCTGGCTCCTGCAAGAAAAATGTGAATTGGTTTGAGTTCACAGCTCTCCTTCAATCAGAAATAGCTTTGGCAGACGCCTGTACTAGCAATTCCACGTGGTTTCTGGGCACGCACGGGTGAAGGGACCTCCCTCCTCTCCCACTGTCTGTTTTGTGCGGTACATCTGTAATAGGAAAATGAACTTTTCACCATTTGATGTCTAACTGTGTGACGGGCCAGGGGAGGGAAACTACAGCTGATACTTTTCTTTCAAGTTCCCTTTTTCCAAGATGACTGTTAGAAAACCATTTAAGTAAGAAATTTGTCTTCCAAGAGCATATTCTGTGAAATCTGTAACTGGTTATATACAGATTTGCAAAGCTATGCTTTTAAAGCATTTCAAATCATATAATAATTCTTAACTTAGTTGCCCCTCCCTTTAAAATTTCACCTTCCTTTGCTCTGCTTCAGTTTTGATTAATTGTAAATGTCTAATCAGTGATAAACGTGATGAAATCTGGATTTATGAATGCCTGAAGTTAACTTTGTTTGATGATGAGGTGTACTTCTAGAGGATCTTGAAGTACTTCAGGAATTGTAAACAAGGATTTGTAAACTTCTTTCTACCATGAAATCACTTCTAGTATGGTAATAACTAACTAAATGCATTAAACTGCATTTAACCTTCTTCAGGGAATGACTAAAAGGAACTTAAAATGACCATGAGATCGTAGGTAGTTCACACAGTAAATATACGCATAAGTTACAGTAAGTAAAACCTACTACTGATAGAAATTCTGGGGTGGTTGGTTTGGTCTTTTTCAAGTTCTCAGTCTGATCTGCAAGAATCAAACTTGGAGACTTGTGCAAGATTACAGGTCGGGGAGAAGGCTTTTCAGTCACTGCCTGGGTATTTCAGGACTTCACTGGAATAAATTTAAACCTTCCACAGGTTTTGAAAAAAGGCCAACATTTCCGTATTTGGTTGCCTAAAGACAGACATAAAATGCATTTATTTGCACTTCAACACAAGGCCTGATTTTAGATCACAGGCATTCAGTTCTTGGATGTCACATTTGTATTTATAGTTTATGTATACTCCTGGTGTCACTGTAGGCTTAGAATGGTTTGTCTCATCAGTTTGCAGTTCCATCACTAATAACACCCATGAAAGAATTCAACTCTAATATTACTACCTGCACAGACATACCTCAGGCATAGTTTAAAGTTCTCAATTCTGCCGTATTTTCTGCTTTTTTGTGTGTCTGTAATTGATCTGTTCTGTTAACCATAAATTTCTGGGGTTTTTTTCCTAACTCTATAGAAAAAATAATCTGGCCAATATAGATAAAAGTTACTGCTGCTTGTGTGTTGTGTCTTTACAGAAGTGAAAAATACTGCATATAGGACAACCATTACGACTACCCAGGGAGTTGTAAACTCTTCAGCTCAAAAATAACATAGCAGAAGCAACTCATTCTGGTATATCCAGAAAGTCTGAAAACAATAATTTATTTCCTGATTTCTTTGAAAGAGCTGTACAAGTCAAAAAGTGAGAGACATAACATAGCAACAGTAGTATTAATTCAACTATAATTTGAATTAGAACTACTGACTGTACAAAACTTTTATAAAATCAAAGGACAGAACAGTCTTTACATCTGCTAGAAGGCCCTCCTTATTGCCACTTTTAGTGTAATTCACACTGAATTAAAAGACACTTCCATTTGTACAAACCATCTCTTCGTTCATACACAGTGAAAAATTGCATATTTTCGAAATTCTCAAGACTCTGGAATGGTCAAGTTTCCAAGTTAGTCTGTTTTTATCTTAAAATCCTCTATTTCTGAAAAATGAATTGGTCAATGAATTCGTTCTGGTCTGCTTCAATTTTACACAGAGTCTCGTACTCTATTCGGTATCTGAAAGAAAAAACAAATGGTTACCAGCTACATCCAGCCCGACTTAGTTAGATGGTTTAGTACAACGCTCACTGGTCTGTGGTGAAGGAAAGCTAGGCTACGTGTGTAAGTCAGTCAGCTGTAAAGCAGTGGCTGCATGAGTTAGACTTTGCAGTTCTAAAGTGCCTTTACAAGGCAGACACGTGGCACGCTATTACAGTTTTATTGATTTTTTTCAACTGCATGATCTCATGCTGCCTCTGTTTATTTAGCCACAGGGTCACCGGAGATGAACCTTCCTTTTGGTGAGTGGCAGACAGGGCCTTAAGTTAACCCTAGGCTTGCAGCTCTGCATTGCTCCACGCGTGCTTTGTGCAGGAGGCCACACCGTCGCTGCGGATGGACTGTTTGAACAAGCTTAGACAGCGTCCTGCAGCCAAGCACAGATGGCGAGGCTGACTTTCCAGCCTATGTAATGCCCTGACAGTATTTAATACAAAACTTACCTTTCCAACTGCATCTTTTTCTCAGCTATTAAAGCCTGAAGTTGCTGTTCCTGAGCTTCTCTTTGCTTTGCTATAGACTTCAGCAAATTTCGTGCACCGATGGCCTGTCAAAAGAGACGGACAGTCAGTGATGTAGCTGTATTGGGATTTTAAAAATTTTTTTTAACCCCTTTCACTACTAGCAGGTTGATTTTGACGTGTTTCAGCCATGCTAACAATAAAGGAGGGTGACAGCTTAATACTGAACGGTTGGTGAACAGGCAAACAGTCCCTGTAGAGGTGGGGCAGATGAAGGCATTTGAGACTTCCTTCAACCTCATGGAACAAAAGTCACTGACTCCTCTGGAAGTACAAACTGATCACTGGTGACTAGTCCTACAGATGGACAAGCTCTGGTTATAATTCTTCTCCCCAGAACAATTAAGGAAAAAAGTAATTACCTACAATTCTGCTAAACACTAATTTCTATTTCCACAATAACATGGAAAAAACCCACACCACATGGTGACACACGGAAATACAATACAGAAAATTTCAAAGGCATTTATAGAGCTATTCACTGATCTGGTCTTTAGAAAGCCCTTCTCCTCCTCCCAGAGCCTCTCCTGCCTCTTGAGGACAAATCTCTACTAGTAGGAGTGATTAAAAAAATACACGTTCTATTTAAGTGCAAATATATAGAGAAGCAGGAACAGCGGGACTGTTAAATGCAGGAGTAATGTGACATTCTTGAGTGTGCCTGTAAAAGCCTTCTAGACCTTGGTATCAACTAAAAAGGCCCATGCTTTCATATTGCAGAGAGACAGATGTTAACTGCCACGGAAATGCCTGTATGATACTGACAGAAAAAGATTGCTTAGGTCTGTTTTTTTCATGCACAGTACAGAGCAGAGTACCTGACAAGCCAGCAATTAATTGCACAGTACCTTCATCTTCTCACTTTCCGCAGCTTTTGCCAGTTGGTCAACCAGTTCGATTAAGCTACCCACTATTTTTTGGAATTCTGCTATCTCTGCAAAGAAAAGAAAACCATCAAGTAAAGTTCAAAACACCCCTGAAGACGACTAATGCTTCTCCGACACGCTGGCCGTGCACTGCTACGTCCCGAGGTCCTCCCTGCTGTCCGAGGGGCTAGGGAGGGCTGGGGGGGGGGGGTATGTGTGTGTGGGGGGAGCCCTCCGTGCCCCGGCTCGCCTCCCTGACCCTTCTCCGAGCTGCCGAGGGGCGTTCGGGCAGGCTGGCGGGGTCCGGGGCACGCTGCTGCTCCGGCTGCGATCCCCTCACAGATCGGCGGCGGGTCGCGGGGGGTGTGTGTGTGTGTGTGTACCCACCCAGCCGCTCGCCCCCCCGCGGGACTTACTCTCCAGGAAGACCCCGCACTCCTCCCGGAGCTGCGCCGTCTGCCGCGACACCTCGGGGTCGAGGACCCGCAGCTTGTTCAGCTCGTCGAAGTGGAGGCCCGCCGCGCCCAGCGCCGCCTGCGCCATCTTCCCGGGGGGGGACGCGTCCCGCAGCCGCCGGCGGGCACCGGGCAGAGCACCGGCGCTGACAGGAGCGGGGCCGGGGAGGGGAGGCGGGGGGGAAGACGGCCTCTCCTCACCGGAGCGCTCCGGGGGACGCGGCCGAGCCCGGCGGGACCCGCGGCCTCCCCGTCACCTCACGGCGGCCGCCACGGCGACAGCCCGCCGATGGCGCGGGGCGCGCTGGGAAATGTAGTCCCGGCGGAGCGGCGGGAAACGTTTCCGGGTCGTGCCGGTCGTTAGCGGGGCGCGGAGGAAATGATCTCAAGTGGGGACCGCCGCGGCGGGTGAGCGAAGGCCGCCGGGGCCCTCCCGGGCCGGGCTCGCCGCTCCTTTGGTTTTTTTTGCAGGTGCCGGAGCGGAGGGCGCCGGGGCAGGCGGAGCAGCCCTCTCCCCGGGCGTGTAAGGCTTCGTTCGGTGCGTGCCGCGGCCCGGCCGCGCTCCCTCCGCAGGCCCGGCCTGGCGGGGCCGGGGTCCCGCCTCTGCCCCGCCGTGAGGGGCCGCCGCGGGGCCTGGGGGTGCCGAAAAGGCGGGAGGGGCCGGAGAGAGCTTGAGCCAAAAGCGTGCCCGGTTTGCAGGGGGTGTGGGGGGGGTTCCCCCCGGAGCCGTTAAGGTTCCTTTTTCTGGAAGTTTTCATCAGGGCCCCTTTCCTGATGTGGCGTCGCGCCGTCCTCCTCCTGCCTCCCGCACAGGGAGGGAAGGGAGGGAGGTAGAAAATGTTTCTCGTGTGGTAGCGGGGCTAATCAGAGGTTACGTCACTGTTTACAGCAAAAGCCTCCTCGCTTGCTAGTTAAGGAAGGAGTAATAGTCCCGACTCCTGCTCGGACCGGCCGTCCCGGGGGTTCTGCTCCGTTCCGCATGGTCGGAGCAGTATGTCGAGGCCCGAAGCATCAGAACGACCACAAACCCATGTTCGGGCAGACGGACGTTGGAGAGCTCTGTGTGCACCTGGATTTCTCTCAGCCTGGCTGTCTTCCCAAGCATGCCTTTGTTCTTCTGCAGGAGGGATTGCTGAGGGGCTGAAGCAAGGCAGGACGCGGTGACAGATGTGCAGATCGAGGGCGTACGTCCATTGTTACCAGAGGTGTGAGCTGCGGGACAAGGTGTAGTTGCTTCCGTAGGTCTTCATCTGCTTGCTCCTAACGGATTATAGCAAGTGCCTTTGACTAGTTGGGAGGAACTGTGTTACTCGCAAGGCTTGGACAACTTCTGATTGATTTCTCTATAACCCTCAGCTGCTTTGTTTGAGTAATTAACTTCTTAGATAACACCACGAGCCTAACACGCAATTTTTGGTCACTGCTGCCTGCTTACCGGTTGGGAGTTACTTTTCTGGCCCGTTCCGTGTGTCGCGTGCAGCTGCCTGTGACTCAGATTTGCTCATGGACCGCTTGGCTCAAGTGATGTAGCCGGAAAAAAAAAGTTGTCTCGCCCAGATGTAGGTTGAAGCTTGCTGTTGCGTTTTATGGTGATTAGTTGGAAGTAAAGAACAATGGCAGCCGGTGGGAGTTCCAGTTAAAGCATTTATAGACAAACTGAGCTTTTCTGGCACTAAAATTCTTAGAATTGGTTTGTGTCTTGATGATCTGCGCAGTGTTTGTGTTGCTTGTTGTTTAATAGACGTTGTTTGTAGTGTTTGCTTAATTAGAGTAATTGAGTTAGGAATTGCAGAATAATGTTACATTTTAGGTGTTGTTCTAAGTTCAGTAGTTATTCAGATCTCTGGCAATTTTAAGGTACCATCTGTAGCTGCCAAATAAATTGCTGAACAGATGGATGTTTGTGGGGGTTTTTTCTTATGTTGAAAGCTGAGGTGGGGTGAGAAGGAAAAGGTTGTAGGAAGAATAGCAAGATAATTAGCAGGTTATTATATTTATTTATAAAAGGTTGCTCATGTGCCGTAGGCACAGAATGGAGAAGGGAGGAGATATTCACAGTCTGAAAGAGTCTTAAAACAACAACAACAAAAAAGCCAATGGCAAAATGTTTTTGAGAACAATAATTATTTAGAAGAAGGACAGGTAAGAAACTTGTATTTGTACTTTTCTGGTTGAAGAACTCGTATCTGGCACGTTAGACAGAGTTTCATTCTTTTATTTGTTTGTTTGCATTTTGAAGTTATTGTCAATGGAAAAATAGGCATAGTGAGACTGGGGAGAGAAAGAAGCAGTGAATGTCTAGCTGGCTTTTTAACTGAGACAAATATTCCAAAGACTGGACATATTTGGTGAGGGAGTGGTGTTAATTTAAAAAAAAATTAAAAAAATTTAAAACTACTTTGACTGCTCGGCATTCCAGGATGGAGGAAGAAGAGTTTTGAATGAAAGGAGTCGCCAGGAAATAGAACGTGTTATGGTCCAGCATTTCAACGTCGAGGCATTTGAAGAGACATTTATAAATGTCTCCAGTTAAAAAACAAAACAACAACAACAAACCCTGCACGTATAGATACACACCCCAGCTGAAGGAAGGGCAGAAAAGTCTTCCATTGTGTTTTGGCTCTGCACACTTTAAAAAGAGTTGTGTTCTTTTGGGAAGTTGAGAGGGAGCGGAATTCCAGCTAGCGTTTAAACTCGGACTGCAGTATTGTATAGTGTTTGTAGTCTTGGGTGAAGACTAAATAACAGGAAGTCCAGAGAAGTTCAGCGTGTCTCACTAACAGTAATGCAGCTGCATGGTGGTGAGCTACCGTTCTGCTGCTGTGTAAGTTGTCTGAAAAACAGCTGAATCTTGTTTTGTCAGAATGCGTGTAGATGTGCCCTTAGGAATGTACTGAAAGTATTTTGTCTTTAATGTGGGCTTCATGTTTTTGTTGTAGATGGAAATTCCAGGCTTCTGGGTTGATCTTGCGCATTTCTGTTTCAGGGGCCCGGTGGTTATGACCGCTTTTGCCTTGCCGTCCTCGTCTGGTGACTCGTGACTCTTCACCAATCACGGCGGAATCCGTCAAGCCCACGCTCTGCAGGGTTGTCATCTACCTACAGAAGGAGATGTCGGGGGACACGTGTCTAACCACCACCCTTTGTCCAGCTGCAGGGCCCAAGCCCAAAACTTGCAGCTTCAAAGGGGGCAGCCTTGGTAACAAGTATGTGCGACTGAATGTTGGGGGCTCTTTATATTACACTACAGTACAAGTACTGACCAGGCATGACACAATGCTTAAGGCCATGTTCAGCGGCAGAATGGAGGTGCTCACAGACAAGGAAGGTAAGGGAATGTCTTTTGTTGTTGACAGTTTTGTAGAACAACTGGGTTTTGGTGGAGGTCTTTTAAATATCTTAAGACTACACTCAGTTAAGGATGTAGGGAAAGGTACATTCCAAAAATAGCTCGGAACATTAGGCAGCCAACTCCCATTGGTGCTAACAATCCTCTGTGCTTTATAAAAATGTTCTTTTGTTGCTAAAATTAACTAGCGGAAGGACTGGTTCTCTTTCCTACGATCACAGCTGGTATGCAGATTGTTGATGTTACGAAGACTGAACAGACAGTACGTGGGTTGTCATTTATGTGGTGTCATGTGTTGGCATCATTCAAAATGCGTACATGGGGAGGGACATTCAGTTTTCATCTTTAGAACTCAGAATAGCCTTGCTTGCTCTGTTGAAAATTCTTTTTTTCCTCCTCCCAGTAGAATGTTCCGCTTGTGGCTTACGATGCTGTGACACTATTTAGACGTCACTCAAGCAGTATGTCACCTCCTGCTCGACACTGAATATTGTCATTATAAAAATCCATAATACATTATCGAGCGTAGAACAAGAAAGACAACCAATATCAGCAATGGCTATGAGTGCTTTCATTTTCCTCTCTTTGGTAGTCCGGGGCAAAATAACACCTTAGGAATGAGAGTTGTGGCACTGTGGAGAAGAGGCTGAGAGAGGTTGGCAAGCATTTAGCCGCTTGGTGTTTCTGAACACTCGTATGCAAAAGCTCTTCTGCATGCCCAGATTACATCAGCTTAAACTCAATGCGTAACAGCGTGTTTACTTAAACTGAAACAACTCCTTGTGGATTTTGCGTACCATTTAAACGAAGTTCCCCTTGAGTAGGCTGGGTCTTGTTGAGTGTTACATACAACTAAATCCATTTAGTCCAGCAGTTTTGTGTAAGAGCCTCAGCCTGAATGGAAAACAAGGTTCATGTTCCGACAGCTACAGCTGTAGAATCTAGCAGTGGTTTAGCTTATTTTCCTATGTTGTTTTCTGTACTTAGGTTCCCAGAATAACACTTTTTTGCCTGCCTGCCATGTTATGGAAAAGGGTTTGGTGCTGTATTAAGCCCTCTGCTTGCGTGTGTCCTGCATTGCTATTGTTTGCCAGCAAGTCAGACATCCTGTTTCCTAGTGAATGTGGCTTCAGGGATGTTTTAGAATTGCAAGAACTGTCTGTTGACTGCTGTTTCCTGTGCTGCATCCCCTTTCTGCTCCCTCCTGATCTGTCTCTGTCCTGTTCTTTGCTCCTGTCTGGAGACTAGAACAGCTTTTTTCCCATACTGGGTTTTCTGGGCTAGCCTACCTTTTAGCATCTTCGGAACACTTCTGTCTCTTTAACCCCAAACAACAGCAGAAAATGTGGTTGGAAAACTGCCAAATCCTTCTCATTAGGCCACAGAACTTATCCCAAATCTACTTGTTGCAAACATTTGTGAATTCTCTCTTCTAGTCTTTCCTTGGCTTGCTTAGTGATAAGTTGCTAATTGCCCACCATTACACTGTAGCAGCAGTTAATACATTTATTCCCATACAAATACAGCACACCTCCTTTGTGCTGGGAATATGACAAGCCTCTAAAGAAAAGAAGCAACCTATCTAACAATAAGCTTTATTTTGTGCCCCCCCCCCCCCCGGTTTGAATGGCTTGGACAGTCAGTTAAATAGATGTAAATTAGACTTCCTATAGTAGTTAAAAAGGTCCATTCCTTTAATCAGAACCTAATACAGAAAAGATGAAGCAAGATAATAATTTTGGTCAGGTAGCCCACTGATGATCAGTTGATACAGCACAGTCAGGTTCCTGCAGCAATTTTAGTGTTTTGTGATAGGAAGCCAAGAATTTTTAGCTCGAGGCTTTTCTTTTGGGGTGCTGGAAAGTAGTGAGAACATACAGGAGGTACCAAAGGAGTAGTTCCACTGTCAGTTTCTGTTCTGTAACCAACTTCATTTTGCTCAAAGTCAGTAAGGACTTCCACTGAATGAAATGGGAAGAGTATCATGTGCAGTTTCAGGAAACATTAGGCTTATTTAACCTCTCCAAGGAGCTTTCTCTTGCCCGCTAGTGTTAAGGTGATTGAAATGATGCAATCATTATTTTTCAGGCTGGATCCTTATAGACCGTTGCGGGAAGCACTTTGGAACAATTTTAAACTATCTCCGAGATGACACGATTGCACTTCCAAAACACAGACAGGAGATCAAAGAGTTGATGGCAGAAGCCAAATACTATCTCATTCAGGGCTTAGTGGACATGTGCCAAGCAGCCCTGCAGGTAAGAAACAGAAGTAGCCTGTAAAGTTTTTTGTGGGTGTTTTGCTTATAAAATTTATTAAGACAACTTGAGAGAGTATTTCATGGCCTTAGAGACGGCATCGAGTCTTAGATGCACAAGACAGCCTGGAAAGAAAATGAGACAGCAGTCAGGTAAGTTGTAAGAGCTTATCCAGTACGTTTATCAAAGCCGTAGTTATCCTTGCTCTGTATGCACACCTGAGATCCTGTGATGCTTTGAATAAGAGATGAAATGTTTTCAGACCCATGTGCTACCATGGCATGGCCTTCCAGGCCACAGGTGCCTGTGCTCTGAAGTCATTTAGTGCAAGTAGTGAGGCAGCTGCATTACCAAGGGAGCTATTTCTTTGTAAGAAGAGAAGGATTGTCCCCTGGTTAGATTATATGAATCTAGAATGTGCTAGACATAGGTTTGAGTTCCTGTCATTTTGGAGATGTCTGGTGTGACAATGGGTAAATCGTTTCCCTTTGTGCTTCTGTTCGGTTGTCCAGCTGCCCCCTCGCAATGGGGATAGTAGCACTTTTCTACTTCACAGGTATGCCAGGAGGATGAATAAAGTAGAAACTGTATTGACAATTTGTCATTTACATAGAGGGACTGATTCTTTTCTGTTTCTTTTTTTTATATTTTATTTAGGAAATAGATAGTGAATTAGTTCCTCTTGTGTGAAATGAAATAAAAGCCAGAAATTTAAAGGAAACTGATTGAATAAACATTATTATTTTGAGCATATGTTTTAAAAGGCCTTATGGCATTTGTCTAAATTTCTCCCAAGTTATGTCACTTCTAATTAGATAGTATTTATAGGCAGAATGGGTTTGAATCTTTGAAAACATGGTAACTTTTTTCCCAAGTTTGAATCTTAATGGAGAAAAACACCTATATGGTAAGCACTGAGTACTTTAAGGACTCTTCTTCATATCAGTTTTGCAAATATGTAAGCCCATAGTGGCTTCATTCACTTTATGAGTCCGTATGCATTCAGCTGATTGCAATCAGCTTGTTCTGCCAACCTTTTAATAAGGTTAGCCCAGATGCAATATATGTAACTTATTATTAGTCTCAGCATTGTGAAATGAATGTTTCTTGCAGGGCAAAACTTAGTAATTCATAAATGCCTCACATACTAGGTTGAAAATACTTCTTGTATCCCCTGAAAGAAATGCAAAACCACACTGACAATTTTCCTTCCGGTTTGGAATTTAAAACCTTTTTTCTAACAACAAAATGTTCTAAGGCTTTCCTATTAGCTATTGAGCTTTCCTTAATTTGCTACATGAGGAATCTGGAGTCACAGGCTGTGCTACATGCTCTTGATTGTTGCTTTTGTATCACAAGGGGCTGAAGTCCGTTTTGGTGACATGCTGTTCTTTCCAAATGTTCAGTTCACGGTGGCTGATATTCTTACATGCTGCAGTGTTTTGAGTTGGTTAAAACTAGTGCAAACTCCTACTATCCTTTTCTTCGAAAAAGGATAGAATAATAAACACACTTAAACCAAATATGACTTGAGCTTAGAGTCCTTGCTATAGCTAAGAAGGACATCCACCTGCATCCCAATGTTTCTATTACTGCTGCCTTCTGGGGATAAGAAATCCCTCCGCTGTATTTCTGGGTTGCAGATCAAGGTAACGCTGTGTGGTTACTATAGCAACACAGAGCTTTTTTTTTTTCCCTTGCATCACAGGATTTGGGAATATAGCTGGAGGGGTTGGAGAAAGCAGCAGCAGATGTTAGCTTTAGCATTTATCTCTCTCGAGTTTATTTCCTCTCTCTCTTCTTTCTTCAAAACAGGACAAGAAAGACTTGTATGAACCTGTCTGTAGCATCCCTATTATCACATCTCCAAAAGAAGAAGAGAGACTGATAGAATCATCAATGAAAGTAACTACTTTTCCACAACTATCCAGTGAGAAACTGAATTTTTGCTAAATGTATTCAAACACAGAACTTATCTTTTCTGCTTTTTCTCTTTCTCTCCCAATAGCCTGTTGTTAAGCTGCTTTATAATAGAAGCAACAATAAATACTCCTACACCAGGTATGTCAGGTTTTTTTCCCCACTGTAATGGGAAAGTTTCCCTTTGACTATGGGAATGGAGTAAGATGTGGTACGACCTAGCTTGTTTGGGGTTTTTTTGTTTGGTTTGTTTTGGGGTTTTTTTGCTTACAGTGGTGCTCTTCTATGGATTTGAGCGCAGTTGTTTTTGACTGACATGAATCTAAATCGGGGGAGAACACAATAAACTGTATCTGTTGAAGTTTAGTGTACAGTTCAGTTGTGTGAGAAGAAACAAGGACAGGATGAGGCTATTAATATTGGCTGAAACTAGATATGACTTGGGTAATGCAACACAAACTGGTCAGCAGGGCATTACCTTGTCAACGCAAAGCTAATGCAGCCATGATTCCCGCCTTGTCAGTTTAGCTATACTTTTGAGTCTGCATATAGCTGCGCCAGCACTCTTTTATTCTGACCTACAGACATTCTTGATGTTCCAGTGCCTTCAGTGCCTCTAAATGAATTAATTATTTGGTTACAAAGGAACGTGTCTGTTCTGCTCAGGAGCAACCTAGTTAGGGCCAGGGCAGTAATTTTCTGGCTTTCCTCCTGTATAAAATAACATTATTTATTTAGTTCTATGCTGCAACTATCATGATCCCTTTGTTATGATGCTATTAGAATGGCATTGGATTTTCCCAAACCAGTCATTGAAGTGATGCGAGTAATCCTTTATGCTATGCAGAATCCTCATTTTCAGCCTTTTCAATGTGAGATACAATCTTGGAAGCTTTTTTTCTCTAGACAAACTGATGGTCTATCTGTCAGAGAGATGGATTCTAACAATCATGATATTTCAGGTAGTCGGGAAATGCTACCTGCGGGAGTGCTGAAGAGCAGCCTCTTTTTCAGCAAACTGCATTTGTATCTGCCAGTTGTATTGGACTCCTCCCTGTTACCCTTTAGCTTACAGCAGTGATGCTAAAGCAAGTACAGAATAGCATATTAGTCACCAAGGGTCTGGAAACATAAACGGACTAGTAATGAGAGCAACAGAATCCTGGATACCGGGAGGTGCTGGTATCTCAACTAGCTGTAGGGTTCTAATTATTCCTTGTGCATGAATCTGCATGCCTTGAGGGTGTTTAAATGAGGCATCTTTATTTAAAATTCCACACTGGCTGCTAGCAAGCAAAGATTTTTTTTCCTTCTATTCTTCCTAACCAACAGTATAAAAGGAGCTTTCTCGGTTATGTTGTCAGTGTGGTCTAATAACATAAATGGATGAAGACTTCCACATTCTTTTCCCAGCTCTGCCACTTGATGGAGGCTGGGACTTGGCACTGGCTGAATCGCAAGTTGCTTTATCAACTGATTCTTGCGAGCTGAAGGTTTTGTCTGGTTGCACATCATTCTTTTTTGATTTAGATCTGAACAGAAATACTTCTCAGACTACGTATTTTATGTAAAGCCCAGTTGGCTTTTCTTATTAGCAGTGTCTTGATTCACAAGTATTTCATAGCCTTCCTGGACCACTTGCAAAAGTTAAGATACTGCATACAAAAGTACAATGTCATGTCTCTGGGTAGATTCTTGGCAGCAAGGTATGAACCTTGAGCTTATGGGTCCAAAGAGTAAGCAATTTCACTGTTAAAGCTAGCAAGGTTGGCTTTGTTGTCTAGGCGGTAATACGTTCACCAATTTCCACATATCCGCACATAATTTCCCAGCCACCTATAAAAAGAGACAAAGGGGCAGAGTACTTAATTTCAATACAGCTGCATTCAAGCTGATGTCAGGAGTAGGGCTTTTAGATTTGGGTTGGTGGTTTGTTTTTTTTTTTTAATTAATCAAATTGGACATTGATTGGCCATGATGTTGTTAAAGTAAAATATTTTAAATTTTAAGAATAGCTTTCTGATAGCTTTACCTGACTTTAAAGCTATAATACAGTGTATATTTTTTTTTTCTCTAGAACATCTAGATCTTGCTTTGAAAAGTAATTAAGATCCTACATTGTGTTGGCTGTCAGTAAAACTTAAGTCTCCTAAATAATGTATTCACCCTAGAAATTTGTATATGCTATCACTAGTGTTACGTGGTGTTACGTGCAGAACACCTTGCTTTTTAGCTGGCCTTCTAACATGCATTGACTCTTTGGACTTCTGCTGTTACTAAGCTAAAGAGAACTGTAGTTAGCATGTGATTTAATCGTCTTGAGTGTCAGTCAAAAGATAGTTGTAGGTAGTTGATGTAATGATTTGGGGAAATAGTGCTGTCGTTATTAATTATATAACTTGACCTCTAAAAGCTGGTGTGTTTGCTCATGGGGATCAGAGCATCTTATTTGTATCTGAAATTGGCTACTACCCTGTCTTTTCTTGGCAGCATATGGCAATGAGTCACTACTTATTTGTATTCTGCAGTTAGATCAATGCTTAAAACTATGGTGGAATAGGCATATAAATTCTGTAGAGATGGCCAGTTGAAAAACGGCAAAAACCATACTCCTCCTTTTGTTGCTGTGTTTCAGTAACTCAGATGACAACTTACTGAAGAACATAGAACTGTTTGACAAACTATCTCTCCGATTCAACGGCAGAGTTCTTTTCATTAAGGATGTTATAGGGGATGAAATCTGCTGCTGGTCTTTCTATGGACAGGGTCGGAAACTTGCTGAAGTCTGTTGTACCTCTATAGTGTACGCTACAGAGAAGAAGCAAACCAAGGTAATGGAGTTTTACCCATCTGTCTCTTATGGTTTAAAAAAAAAAAAAGTTGATGATACATTGCAGAAAGATGCAGATTTTGTATAACTTAAGCCAAATTGCCAGGGGCAAGCAATATCACTTGTTGGAAAAGCTTTGATACCAGCTCTCCTGAATATTGACTGGAATTGATGGTCAGTGGCATCGAAATTACTTGAATGGCTTGCTGCTTAGGGGGCTGCAGGATGAGCTGTCATCTAGGTAAAAGATGCTGCATACTAGATAGAATTCAGAGAAGACTAAATATGGTAGCAGGTTTGAAGGAAAGGCTGAGAATAGCAATTCTGAAAGCATGTGCATTTTAGCACTAGTCTCTTAAAGTTGATGGACTTTGTGTCCCTAAAGCATGTAAATGCCTTGAAATTCTTCTCTAATTAAATGGAGTAAAGATCTAATTCTGCTCCTAATTATACCTACATAAGTTTACTTCATTGCAGTTACTTTGTACTGTTTCACTTGCACTGATGTAATCATTGTATGTAATTGGACTAAATGGTTGTGTCTGGGAGTATAAATTTCTTCAGAGTGTTGGAAGATATATGCCAAAAAGGAGAAGGCTGAAACTGATCTGTCCCAGCCTGAATAACTGAAATGGATGGGATGAAATTAATGAAAGGGAAACTTGAGCTCAAACACTGTTTAGAAACATGGTATATTTATTATCGTTGTGCTTTTATGCGCAAAACTACAGAATATCTGTTTTAAAAAAAAAAGTTCAGCAGGAGTGCAGATTCCCAATAATCAACCTATCTTGATTTCCCCACACTTCCAGCAATTCTTCTCGTAGTCTTCCCACCTCTGATTTTGCAAAGGTTACCTAAAGACTTGCTTTCAAGCACAGTATGTCCTAAAGAGATGAGTTACATGCATGAAAATATGATAATGATTAGCATGATAAATCTACAGAGTTTCCCTAACTTCAGGAGTTAACTTTTGACTTGCAGTGGTGCAGGTAAGGTGACCAGGTCCAACATTAGCACTTAAGAATCAGAAATACTGTTTTCCATTCTAGAATGATCTAAAAGCAGAGGTGAGGTAGGCAAGCTGGTGGTGGGAATAATCCTCTACTAGGAATTGGACTGCTTTGCTCATCTTTCTCGTTTACAATTGTTTTACTCTCTTCATAGTGTATGTCTTTTTATGGCTCAAATATCTTTACTTATGGGTAAGTGTTCCAGTCATGTTATCCCATATAGATCTGGAAAAGGACATGTGCTGTTTTTTGTAGGTTGAATTCCCTGAGGCACGAATTTATGAGGAAACGCTAAATGTCTTGCTGTATGAAACACCACGGGTTCCTGATAACTCTCTGCTGGAAGCAACAAGTAGGAGCCGAAGCCAGGCATCTCACAGTGAGGATGATGAGGGTTTTGAACTTCGTGACCGAGTGCGCCGAATCCATGTGAAGAGATATAGCACCTATGATGACCGTCAGCTTGGCCACTAGCGTATCAGTCGAGGAGTAAGGGTTTGGTGTCAAGGCTTGTATCGATATTCTTTGAGGGAGATCAGGAAGTAGGGAGGGATCAGTTGGACTCTGGATTGATCTTCATTTGGCTTCTTGGCTCCCTAGAGAAGCAAACGGGCATTTTGTGCGCACAAAGCAACACTAAAGGCCAAGGGCTTTGAGAACTAAGATGTTAATTTTGCACCATGTGCTTTAAATACAGACTGGTCCCCTTTTCATGCCACGTGAGGAACGGAATTCGGAACACCGATTCTGACAGTTTGTGGTTGCTCTTGCATATCTAATGACTTGCCAGTTTTCTTACTTCCTGTGAGAAGTACTGCTTTTCCTGAATGAGATGGTGTGATTTGAAAAATCTTTTTCCAGATACCTGCCCTTTTAGGGTTTTGTATAATGGAACTTCCAGTTTTTAAATCAAGATACTGAAGAGGGGGTGGAGAGAACTTGAACATGACTACTCATAGCAAACACTACATCTGATAACCCCCAGAAGAAATGGTTAGCTATCCAGTAGTCAGATGCATTGCACAGGTGATTTCTCCCACCTCTTTCCCCCAGTACACGTACAAAAGTTTGTGTTCCAAGATAGCTGTCTTTAAAACTCATTAATTCTAAGGTAAGCTCTTCCAAAGAGCTAAGAGTCAAGTCATCAAAAAAGCTGCCCTTGTGAAAAATGAGAAAAATTTGAAAATTTAAATATGTATGTCATGATTTGTCTTGGGAGATGGGGAAATGGGTATGGTGAAGGGAGAAACTTCCTCAAGTAAGAAAACTTGAGGAATAAATTGTGGCAGGGTTGCCATTGTTTAGGCTTGTGATAGTCTAATCCTGTTTATATAAAAACAACGGCAATCTGGGGAATTAGTTTTACATTAGTTTCCTCCTGTGGCCCAAAAGTGCTATTTGATGTTAAATTTCTCAAGCAGCAGGGGAAAAATTGCAGTGGGGAAGTACAGTCTAAACATTTTATAAGGCTAGATAATGTTCACATACTGAAGGGTGATTTCAAGTTTTGTGCTCTGAATCCCTTCTAGAGCATAGAATTTGAAGTGGGAAGAGAATAGTCATAAAAATTTTGTTCTAGCATGAAACTGCAACAGGCTTTGGACACAGGAGAAGGGTAGCTTATACTAAATTTTAAACTGAAATAATAACTTTTATTCTGAGTGCTTGGCTGGGTGCTAATTGTAAAGGGCCTTTGAAAAGTTTGGAGTCAAGGCTGCTCTGCAAATTGGGTGTCTGGAAACAGTTTCAAGTTTAGTAGGAAAAGGTGTTACTGTACTTTTAAATGTTTGCTTGTAGGTTTCAGCTGTAGGTTGCAGATTCAAATTTTACCACTGTCATATACGGTTATTACTTGATGGCTGTTCAGTGGCAGCTATGGATATATGACAGTGGTGGAGCATGCTCCACAACTGCTTTTATGTTCCCATATTGTACGTGAACAGGGAAGCTTCGGATTCTGCAACGGTTAGTCTTGAACTGCTTTGACCGGTGCCAAATCTACCTATAAGTTTTAAAGCATATTACTGCAAAAGCCTGACAAGAAGTGAAGTCATAAGCAGAATTAAGATGGTGGATGGTTTGGTAGTAATAGAAGCAGGGGAGGGAACAAAAAAATTATTTTCACTCAATTAGGCTTTTGAAAATGAAATTGTTGAGGCTTGGTAAGAAAACACTAATGGCTGCAAACTTTCAGGACTTTATTGCCTAGCCAGACCTCTACATGTGGCAGGCATTCACTTAGCTCTCTTCACATTTGGGAAGTAGCATTGCCACAGTAATGCACCTGCCTTTTTGTGAAAGGCCTCTTTAAAACTCTAATAACCTCTTTTCTTTTTATCTTGCTTTCTGTAAGTTGTTTTCCAGCTGGTTTTTCTATTGTGCCAGTGAAAATACAGCTGCTGAAATTAGTTTTGACGAAGGCTTTTGTGTTTGTTTGGGGTTTTTTTCTTTAATTCTGCTAAGAGTGTGATGTGGATTCCCCCCCCCCCCTCCACTAACACTATTTCAATTACACTGTGGTGGATGCTTGGAAGCTACCAGCAGAGCCTATAGTGATAGGGTCTTTGTGCTGTACTTAATAGCTTCAATTTATTCTCTTGTACTTTTTTTCCGTCTTGTAACAAATAAGACTGCCATTTAAAAATCACGTGTAGCACTTCTGTTTCTTGGCAAATGATTTATATTATTTTTTTCTTGTTACTATCATAGTGAACATTAACAGATTAAGTAAGTGATGCTGGTAGCCTTGCAAAATTATGTTTAAAAAGTTATAAGCAGGAAAATGTCATCTTTGCATTTCTTTTCTCTGGGGAGTACAAGTATGGGGAGGAGTGTGTGAAAGAGAATTGAGTGTCAGATCTGTGTGCTAGTCCAGAGGCTTTCATTCCGTGTTGGATTCTGTACTCCCAGGATTCATATTGTGAATTATTACACTGTAAGAAGCAGAGAAAAGCTTGTGGTTTTGGTTTAGTTGGCTTCCTTTTCCCTGTCTCCCATAGCCAACAAGTAGTATTAATTTCAGATTTGAATTTAGATGAAATTAATCTTGGAAACAAACTGTTTTGAGAACCATCTGGGTTGTGAGAATCTTTTAAAAAGTGCAAAATAACTTCTTGGTATTTGTGGAATATCAGTAAGAACTGTAAGAGGTTATGAATGTTTTTAAAATATGTACAGATACCCTTTTCATTTAACCTTCTTATCTCATCCCCATTCATTCTCCCTTCTCTGCTTCCAATTAGTACTGATCACAAAACATCTGCTTTTAGATTAAGATACGACTAGAACTGGAATGATGTTAAACACTGCTTAGCCACTGTGGACAGAACACTCTGTCAGCCTGTAAGCTTTACTTAGAGTAAAAATCTAATTGCATAAACACTAAAGTTTTTTATCTATTCAAAAGATATTTCAAAACCATGGTCTTGGTGTTCATTGTCCTGATAGGATTTTCAGGATGTGGCTGAGAGATCCCAGTTAAATACCCATGGCTGGGTTTAACTAGCAGTTCTATAGTTCCCTCCACTGCTGGACAGATTGGAATGGGAGAACATCAGGAAATCCTCTGTGTAGGTGGGTTCTGGGGTGTGTGCTATTGAGTTGTGCGCAAGGCTAAAATGATTGTAGTATTAGAGATCCCCTCCCTAGGTAGGGCTGCTATACTTGGGTTTCTGATAAAATCTGGAATGCCCCGAGTTACCTCTTACCTGAGTGCTTACATAATTGGATAATGTACATGAAGTCTCCATAAATCTAAATGTAGACATGAATGCAGCCATCACTTACACAGTTCATGGGTTGAACATTTTTCTAATACAAGTGATAGAACACTGTATTTTTCTCTTAAGAGTCCTGCTTATCTGAAACTGGTCCAACACACGATGTTAGTGAATGTCCTTTCCACCAAAATCATGGCATGTTGATTTATACAGTCTCTGTACTACCAGCTTCTGATAATTTCGAATATTGTAGTTTTGGTGTAACACGTGCTTTGTATTCGCATGTTAATCATCCTTAACTTAATTAAAAGCTATAAATTGTTTTGACAACAACATTCTAGACATTCTAGAACATAATTTTACAACCTGGTGTAATGGACAAAAAGCAGCACTGAAAGGGATAATGCTGTTTTGAACCGTAGCATTCACTTATTTGTAGTAACCTGTCCACTTCCAGAGAGAGTGAACAGCTGTGCTTCCTAAGGCTCTTCTCTGCTGGCTTTAAATATCACAAATTATGATCCCTATTAAGACAATATAGATTTCTAATTATATGCATTTGTCTGCAAGTTATGAGACTTGTAATGGCTTCCTACATAGACCATCACCAATGGATGTGTTTACTGATGTGCCTGTGAATTTATAGTAGCCTTTAGGAGGAAGAAATGCCTTTTTGCCTCATTTGTAATGTATGAATTCTAACTACATCAGCTGGCATTCATTAGCTGCTGGAGCTCTTTTTGAAACCTTTTTGTCCTCTTCACTCCTAAATTTACGTGAACTTTTGCGCATTCAAATATTATATTAGCAGACAGAGAATGAATGGAAAACATTAACTGACATCTATACACAAGTACTGTAATAAAGAGTTGCATGTTTCTGTAATGGGGTCCTCACATATTGCAAAATAGCCTCAGTCTTTCTACAGAGAAGGAGACTTGGTGCTTTGAGTGAATGTCTTATGTTAAACAGCTTTTCAGTATCAGTGTTAATTAGGCAATAATGTCAAAAGAGAGAGTTCTGCAGGGTAGCAGCCTCCAACTGCTTGATAAATGCCGAGACAAAACTAAATGTTTAACCTTCACCTTGACATTTAGTTTTTGGAACAGGAGACATTTATCCTACTGTAATGTTCCATTCCACTGACTTTTTCTCTCGCACTCCGTGGTTAAAATATAAAATAACTGACAGAGACTGGGAGGGCATTGGAGGGACTGATACTATGGTGTTATTGAAAAGCTGTGTTCTGCTTGGAACAGGCAATGCTTATTGTGGTTTTGATTAGATTTTTTTTTTTCTCTTGAGGTTTTTTAGTTTTCAGACAAAATTCACTCTAGGAAATACTGATGAAGTATACCTTGACTGAATGTCTCTGGCCCAGCAGTCCCTGTCTTACACAATTAGATTATATCCTCTGACAATCCTTGGCATTAAATCTTTACAGTCAAATTTCACACCATCCATTCTGTTAGGAGAACTGAGGTTTTATTAAGAGATGAGTGGGCACGAGTCCTGTTTCCAGCTTTGCCACTAACTCTGTGACATACAGCAACTCACTTTTTCTGTATATGTGTCATTTTTCCTCATCTGTAATAAAATGGTGGTAAGACCCTGCCCTACCTCAGAGGGATGTTGAAGTTTAATGTGTTTAATAATAGTAAAGCACTTCGGATTTCTATAATATTTTATATCCAGAGGATAGCAAATATGATTGCTGATCTTGTTTAAACTGACATTCTGTGATCAAGCTGTTTTCTTACAACATCAGGCTTTGTTTTATTTTTCTGTCTTACCTTTTAAGGGTCAGCCTTATGGATAAAATACTTAGTTAATGCAGTAACTATATTAGCTATTGATTAAAGTGTTTTCTCTTTTATCAGTGCATTAAATGGAAATGGAACACTAATTTTTAATAAAGTGTTATATTTTGTTTTCTGTGATTTTTCTCCAGCATCATAACTTTTTATTCGTCATGTTGGTCTGCACTTTTCTGCATTGTAGTTGTGATCCTCACCAACTATTTACGATTCCTGAACCACAGAAATACTGTGTCAGCAAATGGCTTTTGTATTATATGGAGCTGTTGCTACCTTTCACCCATGTCCTGCAGGTGCAGGCTATTTGTAGGAGGTATCAATGTACTTACAGGTGCTCCGCAGACAAGTGGTTTTGATTTTCTCTGGTCTTTTCCTTTAATTGTAAAACAACTCATTGGCTGCAGTGGTTTTCATGTTAATGGAAATAACTTCATTTCTTAATAAGAATCACAGAGCATTTTGATCTTTCCTTAAGTCTACACACAATTTGTATTACCACAAAGGTAACCTAACTTGTATTTTGAACATCTTTAACCTTTCTTGACTGATGGGGCAGCCTAGCAGGGAATTAGATCCAGAGATGTAGCCTGTGTTCTGCAGCAGGTGTGCTTTTGAGGTGGCCAACATAATCTGTCAGTTCTATTTAGCTGTTCTCTTTGCTGCTGTTACCCTGCTTTCTGAGCTAAGCCATAGGGGTTTTTTGTTGTGAGCATCAACCACAAAAACTATTCTATGAAGTATCTGAGTGTCTTTGAAGGAAGTTAGGTAATCCTTCTGTTTGGAAAGGTAAGAAACCTCTCTTGGGTAACTGTGGTTTCTAGTGCACACTGGCTATTCTTTCCCACAGTTGTGTTGTGGAAAATTGGTTTACCTGTAAGGTAGGTGCTCCTACCCTGACTTTATGTTGTATGAGAGCTTGTAGAAACAGCCTACATTCATCATGGTAGGACTTTTGGTTCTTGTGACTGGGTGATGTGATTCAGTCTCCTCCATCTGCTGCTTCTTTCAAAAATGGAACAGCTCTTCTCTTTCTCCCTTTTCTGCCTGCATTAACAGAGGTCTGTCTTGTTCTTGGTGCAGTCCAGCTCCTGCCTCCTATCTCTTTTTTTTTCTGTCCTGTTCCTTTGGGAGCTCTCCCTTCGCCTGGGTCTTCTTGTGACTTTTCCCTTGCAGCCACAGCTAATGTAGGATTTTCAGCAGTAGCTGGAGGACTCGCTGAGAGCGAGCTCTGGTTTATTAAGTATCCTGAACACCTCTGCTGGAGGAATGATCTTGCCTCCATCCTTACTTGCTTTGGAAGGAAGAGCT
This sequence comes from Harpia harpyja, assembly GCF_026419915.1. NCBI lineage: Eukaryota > Metazoa > Chordata > Aves > Accipitriformes > Accipitridae > Harpia > Harpia harpyja. The sequence goes on along the minus strand of NC_068951.1, from coordinate 1,275,939 downwards.
GGAATGCTTCCTGGGCACCCCCTGCGGTTTTGCGAAGTGCTGTCCTTTTGCCAAAACCAGAAGGCAACTCAAACAAGCTGAGTTTGCTGTTCTCTCTTTTAGTGAAAAATAGGGAAAGAAGCACCAGAAAAAGCAGATTTAACATACATCACTAACCTGATGCTTCAACCCCCTTCCCTTCTCTGGAGAGGCCGGTGTGCCGCTGCTGCGCTGGCGGGAGGTACTGAACACTTGGGCTCCCCGGGCCCCTCCCGGGCTGAGGCTCCTTCAGGACCAGCGTGGGCGCGGGCTGCTACCGCAGGAAAGACCGGGGGGAGCTCCCGGGCCGGCCCGCTGCGAGCCGGCGGCCCCAGGCCCGTTCCTTACCTCGGGGCCGCACCTCACCTCAGCGCCGGAGGAGACGGGTTCCCGCCTCGGCCTGGCCCCGCCCCGGGCGCCGTTGCCATGGCGCCCCCACACAGCCGGGGCGGCGGCGGCAGCAGGTGCGGTCCCGCCCCGGTGTTCCCGCCCTCAGCCTGACGTCAGCGGTCAGCCGCGGAAGATGGCCGCGGAGCTGCGCGGCGGGCCGCAGCCTCCCCGCGCTCGGCCGGGCGGTGCGGAGCCTTCGCGCCGCGGGCGCTCCCTCAGCGGTGCGGACCGGCGGCTCTGAGGGCGGGGCGGGCGGCCTCGCTCCCCCGCTCCGCCATGAGCTGCTCGGCGGACGCCGTGAAGGAGAAGCTGCTGTGGAACGTGAAGAAGGAGGTGAGGGAGAAGGAGGTGAGGGAGGAGGAGGCGGCGGGCGTCCTCCCCGCTGGGGCCGGGGCTGTGAGGTGGACGGAGCCCCGCGCTCCGGGCGGCGGAGGTTCCCCCAGCGGTGCGGGGGTTCCCCCTGGCCCGGGAGGGCTGCGGGGCCTCGGGCCGTCCTGCATGCCCTCCCCTCCCCGCCTGGCTCGGCCTCCCGCGGCGGGCTGAGGCCGGTAGCGAACAGTTGAACCTTCCGCGGGATGGGTTTGTTTGATCTCCTTTGCAGTCGGGCCGGTTGTTAAGAGTTTGCCTAGAGTAAATAAAATAAAGCTTTGGCCGGGTTGAATTGAAACCCGATTTCCCTTCTGGCGGCGATGAATGGGAAGTGGAGGATTTGTTCGGCTACAACTGTTTAACCTTTTCTGTGCTGTTGCGGTGGAATATGTGACCTTCCCGTGATTGAAATAAATAAAGGCTCTGCTTAGCCCAGCTGTTGAGGTTGACATTGTCATGCTGCTCCAGAAACATGTCGGTGGCTTCGCTGGGTTTTCCCCAAGTGAACCTGGGGAGAAGAGACGCTTCTCTGTGGGTTTGCTCATCCCTGCCCCGGCAGCCGGTGATGGCTGTGTTCATCTGAGGCAGGAGGCTATAACGAGCTAATGATCCCGGCTCCCTTTCCCTGGGGTTATGTCTCCCTTGTTACTGGTTCTTTACTAACTTTTCCTTTGCTGTGAGTTTTGGAGGAGACAGGAGGAAAATCAGTGATAAGAAAGCTAGTCCCAAGATGCCCTTGAGTGAACTGAGTTGGCTCCCACATGCCTGAGCCCTGGCAGAAGCATCTGCTCCTGTGGTGTTGGTACCTGCGCTTTAGGAAGTGTGCTGAGAAAGGGGGGGAGTAGGGCTGGGTTAATTTGGGTGGTTGCTCTTACAAAGAGCTGTGTGACACTTATGTGCCGCTACCGAACACCCCGTGCCTGAACAGGGATGGTGGCATTAGATCACACTTGGATTTGGATGGGTGGTGCTTCAGTCTTCGCAAAGAATGGTGCTGTTACCTGGTCGGATGTGCTCAGCAGGACAGAGTTCCTACAGTGCTTCGCGTTTGGGTGGAGTGGCTCTTACCACAGAGCAAGGTTTGTGCTGAGACCGCTCCAACAGGACACTTTTTGGGGTCCCTGCCAAGGTGCTCTGGGAGGAGTTGCCTGGTGGTGTAAGCATGCCTTGGTCTAAGAGCACCATCGGGAACGTGCTCCAGGTGGAACTGCCAGCTTAGCGAGTGGCCACCTCTCCCCCCTACACCCCAGTACTGTATTTTGCATTTTTGTGGCCTTGACTGTGTAACAGCCATGTGTGGCTGCCTGTTCTTACACAGGAGCTAAGCAAAGATGTAACGCTTATCCATCACAGCAATAAAAAGTATTTTTAAAAAGCTAACTATCCTCCTGCTCCTTCCCCTCCCCCAGTTCACAGCTGGGGAAATTAGAAGGAGCTGGAGAGCAGGATTCATTAAAGCTCAGGTGAAAAGTTGTTGCTATGGCCAAGGTTCCCGAGCCTGAATCTGGTGTCCTAATATTTGTTAGTGTTGAAACCAGAAAATATCAGATGTTTCAGTCAGTGTAGGTTGACCGGAAGTGGTACAGTAGGGATAGATGTGTAAAGAACGATCTGAACGCAAAATTGCAGGACTGTGTCTTGGAACAACCCAGCCAGTGCCTGGCTGCAGGGCACTGAGCAGGTGTTACCTATTACTAAATGCTGCGGCTTAATGCAGCCATGAACCTGCCACTTTGTTTAGAAATTTTAGCTTAAACTAGGACCTTTGAGCCAAGATAGTGTAAGGTTCGATTTAGAAGTGTGTGCACTTGGTCTCCTGGGTTAATGTTTAAATATATAAATAAATTTGAGAAATGTTTTCCAGCTCTGAACATTGTAATCTTGTGCTAATGTACGAGATTGAAAGTGAAATGGATTTTCATGATCCAAGCCAGCTCAAGCCAAGGAGAATAATTAAAAAATCTGAGGCTAATTTGTTTTTAAAGTTTCTAAAATGTTTTTAATTGGATTTTAGCTTTTAAATTACTTGAATAATGCATTTTTGTTTTGTCTTTGATTTGTTTTTTTCTTCTCCAAATCCTCACAAATGCTCTTTTAGGGGATTTATATTGGCTTGGCTTTTTGGGGGTTGCCCAGAGCTTTCCATTCTAAAATAGTCCTGAGACATCTTTGGTGATTGTATGCATGTTAAGATAACACCTCTTGCCTGTGCACTGCACGGACCCGTAGAAGGGGACCCTGTCTGTTCGGCTCACATTAAGACAAATGGTATCAGGAGGCAGTCAGAGACACTGAGATTGAGATTTTATTTTTCTTTTAAACAATCAATGAATGAAGCCAGGAATTGAATGCAAACCACTGGTATACCAACCACCAGATTATGCTTCCCTTAATGATGGTAATTAACTACTTCCGATAGAATTTTCAACCTCATTTTTTATTCTGTGTGACTTTTCACACAGCCACTTATACCTGCACACACATTGTGTGTTGGTGGTCTCGTTTTGAAAACTTGGCTAGTCCATGCCCATTCTCAAAGCGATCATTCTCTTCCTTTGTCCTCTAAACCCAGGCTCTTCCTCCTATTGAATTATTTTCATGTAGCCTCAGTATCTAATGGAGTTCAGAGTAAGCATATTCTTTCTGTATGTTGTTTACATTAAGCTTACTAAAATTCAGTTGTCTTTGCAAAATATAAAATGGTTGTCTCCAAAGTCACTTGCTGCAAAGTGGTTTTTTATTTTGTCTCTCCCTCTCAGCAAAAACTTTTGCATTTTTCCTTTGGGAAAATTTAATGTTGTTTGCTTTTTCTCAGATGGATTTTCAATTCCCACTGGTAAAGAATGTATTTTGTTGGCTCTAATAGAAAGGAGGACATGTAATGTGTTTTGAAAATTTAACTCTACTGGGATTCACGCTGAGGCTGCTTCTAAGTTCACATTTCAAACATTTATCTCTCTCTGCAGGAAAATCTGTTGTGACAAGCAGACTCATGAAACAGGCTTTTCTCTGGCCATTTCCTTCTACCTACTGAAATGGAGGGGGTTTTGCCATTTCTGGATTTAAACACAACACTCTTTCTAGCTGTGAAACAAACAGGGTAACAATAACCTTAGCAGTTTCGCCCTGAGAAATTTCAGAACACTTCAGAAATGCAATTGCGTATCTTACAACAAAAATGCAACCACTTCTGAGCAGAAATATACTACTTATTTAACAGCTTGTATTTACACCACCCCGTTTTTTATTAAGAGTAACAAAGAGTCAGTGGGGCAGCAGCAATTAATAAATGAGATGAACAGTAACTACACAAGCTAAAGGAGGCATGGATGCTGGACATAAGGTTTTCTCCTTTGAGGAAAAAATACCGTGGGTTTTAACTGTGGTCCTGGATATTCCAGTATTTTATGAGCACTGTTCTTTGCCTTTGATGCTGCATTATCCCTGTGGTGCTCCTCCAGCATCCCATCATGATGCACGGTTGGGGCAAGTGCTGCAACCTGTATTCTGAAAGAGGGGTGCTGGTTTGAAAGGTTGTTCCTAACCCTGAAAGCTGCAGATATGTTGAGATGTGCTGGATCAGCCCTGGTCAGAAATCCATCATTGTGACAGTTTAGCAAAATTGCAGTAAGGCAAGTCCTAACTGTCTGTGCTCATTGAAGCAAACCAGGAACTCAGCAGAGGGATGGAGAAGGCAACATCTGTAGGTCTCTCCAGCCCTGTGCTTGTGAATAAATTAGTATATAGTCAGTGCATGTCATGTCTTAGTAGTCTTCCTTTTCTTGATCTCTTATACCAGAAGGTTGCTGCAAAATTGGGAGTTTATTTCAATTTTTAAAGCTTCCTTATAACGAGAATTTAAAAATTAAACATAAAGGCATTTCTCTTGTGTTGTTCTTTGGTGAAACTTACTAAATAATCGATGTATTATGACCTATGCTCGGTGTTTGACTGCTTCTGAAAGTTTTGGCCATTGTAGGATATAAGAGAAAGTCAGAGCAGTGATCCGTTATAACATCGTGCAAATGCTTATCAGGTTCTATTTGAGGAGCTTGCTTTGCTTTACCTGGATAATGCTACCGCCAGGATAGTCTTCACTCCTCAAATGCTAAGATCTTGGGTAGGCAGAGCTTTCCTATCCTTGCTCTCCCGTGGTTGGTAAACATGGTGCACGTGGAGCCTGTCACCTTTTCCAGGGAGAGCAGAATGTCTTCTGAGTCTGTGGCCGAGGGCTGTTTAAAGCTCTCTGCAGTTCCCTTGATGCAGTGCTACTTCTGGTTCATGGAGAGACTGAAACACACAGAAGTTGATGCACTTGCTGCTTTTCTGCATGCTTGTGCCACCTGGCAGGTGTAAATGAACAGCCTGGTTAAGATGAGTAGATCCTGTATTGATCTTATAAAGGAGGCACAGAGAACAGGAGGGATGTTTCCAAGGCAATGGAGGGAGCACTGGCTGCAGCTGGAGGAGGCAGCCCTCCATCCCTTGCACAAACAGCAGTTCAGTAGGCTGAATAGAGTTCTTTACCTGTGCAGGTGGATGGGTGAATGGGGGGGGTGAGCTGTTGATGTTTCTTTTAATGAGATTAATTTGAATTTTGGTCAGGTCTGCTAGTATCTGCAAGTGGGTGTCTGTGTAGGCTTATGCTCAGAAAGCTTCATTGACGAGTGCCTTCCCAGAACACCAGAGACACAACAGCATAATTCCCTACAAAGAGAGCTGCACAAAATTGCAAGGGGGGGGGGGGGAGGAGGCTTGTGTTCCATTTGATCAGAAACATTTGATTTAGCTCCTTGCCTGGAGCATCCCTGAATTATATGGCAGTGAGGAATGACGTGGGATTGAAGAACACTGCATTCCAGCTTTTGAATCTTCACATCTACTGTCTATGCCCTGAAAATGTTTTCTAAGAACTTTCACTAACCCTCCAGAAAATGTGCAGAGGTTGCTTTGTATTCGGTGGCAGTGGGGAACAGACACTGATTGCTTGCCTGGTCTGTCCTGCTTAGCTCTGGAGGTCCTGCATTCAAAGTCTGCTGATAGACTGACCATATGGTGCTGCTGTATAAAAGTCGGGTTGATTATTGCATCTGAAACCTTTTTCTTTCTAATTTTTTATACAGTTTAAATTTTTTGTTCCTGGGCTACAGACTGGGATCTAAATAACATACTGAGCTAATAAAGACTAATGATTGGGGTGATGCCTGGGAAATGTGCGATAGCAGGGATTTGGCCTCTGAGCTCCAGAGCTCTTGCTCATACTAAATGACTCTTCTTCCTCCCTGTCATCAGGAATTGAATGCCAGTTACTGTTCTCTGGGGAGCCGAGACTGAAATCACAGTCTGCAGTCCTGGATGGTGCCTGAATTCATGTTTGTGACCTTGAGTCATATGTGCATGACTTTACCCTGGTGCAGCTCTCTCGCGCTTCCTCTTCTGTCCACCTTAATGCTAGTGGCACTCAGAGGTACTTTTTTCCTTTTGTAAATCAGGCCTTTCATTTGGTAGATTAAATACAGTTTTCATCCAGTGAAATCAGAACAGCTTGCAAAGGTTGGGTCACTCTCCTCCTTTCACAGATGGGTCGGCTGAGGCACAGAGATGAGTTGGCTTGGAGGCAGTGGATGGCACCGTCTCTGTGCTTCCACTGCAAGCTGTGTTTGCCGGAACATGCTGCCTCCCACGTGTGAAAATGCAGGTCAGGGTCTCAGCTGGAATTTAAACAGGCAGAGCTGTGCAGCTGTCCTGTCCCCTTCCCTTTGCTGAGCTGCAGTCTGCCTAGGTGCTATTATCTAGATGATTTCAAATGCTTAGGTGAGGTTTGGAACAAGTTTTATTGGGTTCCTGCAAAGACAAACAGACATCAAGCTTGTAAATCAACAATGATGTGAACAAAAATGTGAGAAGGGGATTCCTGGATAAACAGGGTAATCCAGATGCTTCCTGTGTGAGTTCCCATCCGTGAGACCTTCTCACACCTTTGCTTCTTTCTTGATATCCTCTTACTCCTCCACCTCCCACTGCTTTACTGTAAGGTCCAAAGTTCTAATAGCCATGTCAGAAATGCCACAGGAAAGAAACAAAGCATCTTGTCAGGAGTTTATGTTGTCAAGCCTCAGTATGTGAATAGCAAGCCAGGTTTTATGAAGTGCAAAAGACTTGAAGTCCTCAGGTATAAAACGTATTCTACTTCCAAAGCCTCTTACATGTTTGCTTTCCCCCTCCAATGTTTTCTTTGCAACCCAGAGGGCTCCTGTTTGATAAGAAGCCCAAATCCTGTCGGATCAACTTGATCCAGAATTTGGGGCGAGGAGAACGCCATGTGTTGAAAGGCTCGTGCAGCAAGTGCTGGAGCTGGAGCTGCAGACTGCTGCCAGCCCGGGGGGGGAGTGTAGGAGTAGGCATGGAGGTACCTCAAGATGATTACCAGGGGGAAGGCATGCTTGATTACAGCATCCAGAATTGGCCTCACAAATGATCTTACTGGAGGAGGAAGCCCTCCAAACTGGAGAAGGCACCTTCATAGGCAGCTGCAATCTCATCATCACAGCAGTGCAAGTACAGAGCCCAGCTGTTGATTGAGCATTGCACCTGCAGCTTCTGGTTCCAGCGCTGAGTGGGAGGGCTTCAAACCTTTGGACCTGTCAGCGCTGCAAAGAAGTGGTAACCCAGCTAGCTTTAAACTGGTTATCTCAGGTACCAGATGCAGCCTAATGAGAGCTGAATGCACAGTCGCAAGCCCTGCTGAGAAGCATGGGTTGAGGTCTCCTAGGTACGCAGACCTAGCCCCTGCGGCAGGCTGGTGCTGCCCATTGCTCTACAGCTTGCGCTGGCACTCAGGTCAGACCAAGCTGGCCATGCTGCTGAGCTTGTTGGTAAAGAGGAGCCAGACAGTGATTACTTGCCAGATAATTCACTATTTGTTGGATTCCAGGACTGCTGTAAAAATTGTTTTCAAGTTTAAAAAAAAAAACTTGGAAGAAGAGAGTATCTTATTAAATCTTCGGCCACAGTAGCACTTACTTTCATATATTGAAAGCGATATTTAGGCAGTGCCCTAACCCTGTAATTATAGCTCACTAAATGAGAGAAGCCAAAAATGATGGTGGATTTGTATCTGGTAAAAGCAAGTGCTCTGTGGCCAGGAAGAAAGGAGTGTCTGATAAATGAGTTGGTTGAGGCAAATAGTTTTCATCTGGTATCAGGCTGAGGAAGCCACTGGGAGAGGAATAAGCTAGCAGATGAATGGAGGGTAACTGCAGCCTCTCTTCAAGAGCCTAACTGTAAGATTTGTCTGTCTTCTTCCTTAATTTTTGAAAGTCAGTAATCTGCAATGAGTTCCCTCTGGAACTTGACACATCAGCCTTGAAACTGGAGAGGAACTTTGTTTTAAATCAGTAAGAAGTGTGATGAATGTAATTTTATTTGCTGTAATTGTTAAATTCTGTCTAGAAGTGAAAACTGAGGGCACCGTCTTCTCTATAGTTACTGTATTATTTTTGTATAGTGTCTGGTGCAGCAGAGCTTTGAGAACATAATTTGTAATTACTGTGGCATGTAAAGTCCCCAAATGGGGGAAACGTTGCTGTAAACCTCTCTTGGGATGTATGCCTGTGTAGCTCAGGGATTCTTTGTGCTTGAAAAAGAGCAGAAGACCACAAATGGAAAGAGGACCTGGGAATACATAATCTTATTTCATGAGCAGAAGTAACTATACGCAGGAAGGCCAAGGATGAATCATATAAAAAGTTTTGCACAGCCCTTTGGAACTTCTGCTGAAGAAGTTCTGTGGAGGGCACCCTGCACACTCTGAAATAATTCAGCCTTTTATAGGGGCATGCCCCAAATAGACTTGTCCTTGTTCTACCAGAGGTTCTCTCATCCCATGAAAAGCTGCTCAGGTTTGTCCTTCCTTTCCCTCCTTAAATGCTTCTATTCTTCCTTCCCTGCAACATGTAACTTGTGTGAGTCCTTAGCCTTTTGGTGATGGGGAAAGGGCAAGCAAAGGTTGAAACTGAAACTCGCAAGTGCTGTGCTTGTTTTTGTTGGGATCTTACAATCACTTCTTTATATTTATTTTAGGTAAAGCAGATCATGGAAGAAGCTGTCACCCGGAAATTTGTCCATGAAGACAGCAGTCACATCATCGCCTTATGTGGTAAATGACACAAAAGAGCTAATACTACATAATCTCACTTTTCCTATAGAAATGTATTTTCTCTGCTGTCAGAGGTAAATGCAGGGACTTAAATATTAGAAATCATGGAGTTCAGGCCCATGTCACCTTTTCTTTACATTTGCTACATCTGCGTGTACGTTACAGATAAGAAAGTAACTCTTATTAAATGACAAGGTGATTTACTAGGAAGCACTAATAGGTTAAATAATATGTATTTGGAGATAAGATACAACCCAGAGAATAACTGCCAAAAGATCAAGTTTTCACAGTCATGGGTTAAAATCTGGCAGCTTCCTTCAGCTGAAAGTACTTTGTTCTGTAATTTGTCTCAATGTATTTGAAGAATTAGGTGACTCATTTTGAGTATAGGTGACAGAATCCAGCCCAAAAAGTCATTGAAAGAGCTGTTGCCTTTTTTAAAAGAAGACAAACAATGGAAATCTCAGTGACTTTTCTAGCCAGCGTCATGCCACTGGCTAATTGGCATGTTTCAGATCTTCACAACGCTTCTCTGCTCTCCACTGTACATTGGATGCTGTATTACATAAATGGTGCATTGGAGAGATTGAGGTCTAGGCTTTGACATTGTGGACATTCTTGTATATTTTTTAATATAATCAGTGAGCCATTATGTTGGTGACTTTTCCTCGTGACTGTATTTTGGAAGTTGTATTAGCAAGAACATAAAATTTCTTTGGAGATAACATCACATATACCAAGGGCAGCTGTGTTTCAGAACTCTGAATCGATCAAAGTCTGAATAAATTCTAAAATTTGGTGGTGGTTTGCCTGGTCCCTGCAGGGACCCAGCAGACTTAGACTGCTCTGTGTGTGTGTTGTGATGATGGAGTGAAGCAAACCCTGTGCGGGTGGGTGGGATAAAGAATGGTCCAATGCTGGATTCTCAGTAGAGGTCAGCTCCTGAAAGTTCACACCAAGTACTTACTCCTTTGGAGACTTAGCCACTTCATTCAGTGCCTGAGAAGGAACTGTTGAATGCTCGTCCAACAGTTCTGAAATCTAGCCCATAATTTACTAGGGCCAATAAAAATTTAACACTATTCATCAGACTTTGGTGTGTGGAGAAACATCACAGCAGGATGCTGCTGAGAATTAAAGCTATGTACAGTTGTAAATGTGTGTGTTGGCCTGTGAATTCTTGGCTGCTTTCTCTTCGTGCTTCAAATTGAAGACTTAACTGGGAGCGATGCTGAGAATGATTGGAGAACAGCCATCATCTAAACACTTCTGGATTTCACAGAATGGAGCATTTGCAGCCAAGCATACCCAGTTATGTGTTGATGACAGTGGAGAGGTTAAGAAGAGTGGAAGCTAGGTTTGGCTTTGGAGATAAGTGGACTGTTTAGACAAAGAAGCATTGACGCGTGTTACTGAAAGCCAAAGCCTGAGAATAGTAACCTTTTCCTGTTGCAACATTGAGATTCCAACTTGCTCTGTGGTGCGTGGTTATTATGTATGCAAGGCTAATCTTTCACTAGCCTGCTTGCTGTTTCCAAGTTATCTTTTACATACAGCTTAGGCGAATTTATTCATCCCTACGTATTCAGTGCAGGAACGCAAGATCGGCCATGTTTTCTGGCTAATGTTTTATTGCTGTTAATATAGACTGTAGCCTTTCCTCCATTTAGGTTGCGGTTATGTTAAATATTCCCCTTTATCTACTGTGTATTTTTACTATACAGAGGAGAAAAAGTAACTGAGGAAAATGGTTCCGAGATAGGAGCAGGTGAAGGAACCCTGAGCCAGTGCCCTTGCTGCAGGCTGCCTGTTCGATCTAGAGAGCTCCTAGTGCTGTGTGTCTGTTCTCTGTCTTTGAAATTATATTCCGTAAGATGTGCTGCATTGTTGATGTAAGGGCTAGTGGGGTGGCAGCTATTTCTGTTAGAATCTGCTTGGCCAAAATTAGGAATACTGTAAAATCTTCTTAATGTTTCTCCCTTCCGCCCACTGTGATTACAGTTGGTTTTGTGTTCTGAATTCTGTAGGGTCTGAAGAACTAATAACTCTCCATGAGCTGCCTTTTTATTGCCCTGCAATCCTACCTATCCTAAGGAAGTATTCCAACCTGCAGCTGCTTTGAATGTAGGACTTAATTAACTCTAAACCAGAAGTAGGTGAAGCTGAATGTTCTGCTATCTCTTCAGCTAATTGAATGGAGAAACTGTTTCCAGTAGATTTGGCTAACAGCACCTGGCTGGCGCTCTTCTGTGTGTGCAGTTCTCTTCCTTCCATCACTACAGTTTCGTATGTTTCTTCAAGAGGTTTTTCCCTTCTGTTTAAAATTAGATTGGCTCAGTACATGAGTCACTTTCAGTGGATCTTCATTATAAATATAGAATTCTTGTGAATCATTTTACTCTCCTGCAAGGCTGAGTTTAGCCAGAGTCTCTTAAATACATGGTAGTTGATTTTCAGGGCGTGTCTGCCTCAGTAACTGAAAATTTCCTAGCTTTCCTAGGTCCTAAAAGGCTGAAGGTGCCAATTAAGTAGTATGTGCCACTTTTCTCACACCCTTAGGTGCCTCTATGTTACAGTGCATGGGGTTTGTAAGGTCAAGAAGCTCCAAGCCTGAGATGGCAGAGTCAGTGTTTGCTGTTCAGCCCCATGCTGAACAGAGCTCAGGTGCATCATCTGTTAAGCAGAAGTTTTTCATGTAAGATTACTGCAGGGTGTTGAGCCTGAATGGGCTTCCTCACAGTCTGGCTAGCCCTTGAAACGTGTCTCCACGGTCCTGGATTCAGTCCATAGGATGCAGTTGGACGGAAGAGCAGCTCATGTTGTGTGAGGTTCATTTGCAAATCTAGAGGAACTTGTATGGGATTTGAGTCTATGGAGATATGTTGGCATCCAGTGGGTAGGAGGGCCCCTTTCCTCCCGAGGTCACCCTAATGAGACCACAGAAAACATGTATATAATTAAGATAGGGGACACAGTCTCAGCACTACCTGTCTTGACACGTTGAGCGTAGAGGATGAAGCAGTGAGCTTACCTTTGCAAGCTCCTGAAGGAAATGCCATTCTCCGGACCCGGGGCAGTTCCGTGCCACCCTTGCTGGCTCCAGGAGGAATAATGCCTCTGTGCGGGTCAGTTCCACTCATCCAGTGGGAGAGAATGGTTGTAACCACGATGGCTCTGCTTACAATCTATAGTCTTTACCTGTGCAATCTAGGAGAAGGAAAAGGGTGCAGACGTTTTCATCCTTGTGGGGAAGCAATGAATGCAGGTGTTTTTGTATTTGTTCTCAACCCAGTTTATAACCTAGTTACATTCCAGTTACTCTTTCATCCTATCTGATTTCTAAAAGATCTGGTGCTCTGATTCAGAGCCGTAGCTGTTCAGTTTGGACTGTGCAGTGTGGTTAATGTGTGCCACATTGGGACAAAAATTCCAAATTCCTTTGGGCTACAGGTTGCTGTTGAGTGAATTGCACCAGTATTGTGTTGTCAATCAGAGTATAATGAAATGACGCGAGCTCTGTGGATATTCATAGCATCTTTGGTGGACAGGCGTTTCTGTTAGAAACTGGATGTGGATGTTTTCAGCCTGGGTTATCTGGTGCCGTTTCCTTAGTAACGATAGCTGACATCGCATGACGTACAGACCGTGCTTTGCTCGTTCAGCCGAGTGCCATCTCTGCAGGCCTCGTTCAGCTGAGTGCCATCTCTGCAGGCCAAGGAGAATGCTATCGCTCTCCTCCTGCATCCTTCCTTTCACCAGCTTCTGTCAAGTTTTCATAGCTGGTCGTGTTCTCACCAGGAATACTAGCCCTTTACAGCTTTTACACTTCTGAGGGAAAAGGGGAAGAAAAAGGAAGCTTTTCTTCTGTCTCTGCAGTTATCTGATGTGTATTTACCAGCAAGCAGGGTTTTCCAGTCCAGTGCATTACACTTAATACATTTGTCTGAAAACTACCTGCAGCTTTGCTAAGCCTTTTTCTGCGTGGTTGCCCATCTTTAGATCTGACAGTAATGTGCAGCTATAAGCAAAGAATTAAAAACCTGTTTAAATCGGCTTCATAAAGCAAACATAATGCAACATGCCTTGTTCACGAATGGATTCAAGACAAGTTTACCCGAATGTTGTTCTTTATGTCTTCAAGGGTGCATAGCTCACGTCATGAATCTCACAGGACTGGTTTTCTCCCAGTGGTCTCTTTTACGTGTCCAGTCAAGATGTTTCATTAACTTGCTCTTTAATATTTCTTCTCTTTTCCCCTCTTCATCAAAAAAAAAGAAAAAAAAATTATACAGAAGGTTTCACAGAAACTAGAAATGTGCCAGATTAGGAAATCTTTACTTCAGATGTACAAAGCCAACTCAAACTGTGCTTAATAACAGTCTTTATGTTGTCCAAAAAAAAAAAAGAAAAAAAAGCCCTTCAGACACTTTCAATCTCATCTTTGAAACCAGCATTTTGATGTTTTTCAAAGAGCTGTCTCATTTCCAGTGGATGTATTTAATGCAAGTGTGATGAACTGTCCTATCTGCTCAGCAAGGTGGCCCTGAGGAACTGGTGCAGCCAAGAACACTTTACAGAGCTGGTGCCTTCAGCAGGGCACAGGCAGGGGCTTCTGCCCACTTTGCAAGGTCCGTGTGCCTCCAGCAATATCGGAAAGAGAAACTCGGGGAAAAGCTTCTGCAGACTTATCTTCCTTCTCTGCCATTCATCCCAGTTATTGCACCCATGGTGGAATGGGTGGCTGGACTCTGTTCATTGTGACAGCATTGGTCACCAGGACATCCGTTTAATGCAGTTTTTGTTTTTTCTTGTTTACTCTGTGTGCAGAGCTGCAATAACTGCCCCTGGTTGCTCAAACTGTATGCTCCATTTGTATGCATTATTCATTGGAGGGGGAAAAAGAAAAGGGAGTGTATGGGGAGCCTTCTCCTAGAAAAAAACACTTAAAGCAAGCCGTATACACGGTGCATACTTGATGCTTGATGAATGGGTTTTGTTGCCAGAAGGACATTGCTCCTGTAATAATAGTAATTAAATGTAGAGTGTATTTTTAATGTCTTGTTTTTAAAGGTAAATTGATTACTCTGCAAACAAACTTTGTCCAGACAATATCTCCCTCAGTGAAGTTAGCAGTGTGTTGTTCTGTTTGGTGTAATTATTACTTAAGAGTAGCAAGGATGCTGACAAATAAAAACTGGGATTGTACAAAAGGTTCAACATTCACTGCATGTTTGTTTTAAAGGAAGTGTGAACTTTGAATTGACTTGTAATTAAATTATTGTTCATAGGAGTTGACTGTGCTTGGCCTGGTTTATAATTTAAAGGTATTTTTATATTGTTTGAAATGAGTCTCTGTGGTTTGTTCTCTTTGAATAAATATTTTGAGTGCATTAAATGAAGTAATACTGAATTCTTATACTGTAAAATAATTGCCATAGACTTCAGGTGGACTATTGAGAGCTGGGATGTGCCAGAATCAGAATGTATATTGTTTAGATGTAAATCCAGCATGCCTGCTTGTCAAAGTGAATGTAGTTACTGCGTTTTGGGGGAAGGTTGGCAGTAAACGTGAGTAAAAATGGTAACTTGGGCACTGTCAAATGTGCAGAACTTGGCTTTTCAATGAGATTTTTATTTGAATTAAGGAAGGGATGAACTGCATGAAAAGTTTTTTTTGGCCTGAGTAATAAATCTGCTACCAGTAATTAAACCCATTAATTAAAATGTACAGAATCCCTTTGTGGCTGAAATGGAAAGGCTAGTTCTGATTTTGAGCTGTAGAACGGTATTTAATGTTGTGCTTCAGGCTGCTTCTAAACCTTCTTTGAGGGCTGCAGGTCTGCATTGCACATGTTCCTTGGGATGTGAGTGGAGAGCAGAGAGTTGGGGGATTCTGTTGCTGTCTCTGGGAATTGTGCCACCGGACCTCCCTGGGGACCCGCCTGGGTTTGCACAGGAGCTGTGCTGGGAAGTGGATGGGTTTATTGCAGGAGCATCGCCGTTGTCTGTTCCTTTCCTCCCACATCAGCAGCTCGTATCGATTTTTCTTTGGAGCCCTTCACACTGGAGGAAAGGCAATAGCTGCAGCAGTGACATTCCTCGTAGCTGTGTTTGGTGCGTGTCTGGTGAACCTCAGAGCCAAAGTGATCGGTGTGATGCCACTAGATAGCTTCAAAAAGAGTCCCCTCATCCCTGTGGGGGTATTCCTCCTTAGAGCATTATGGGTATTACGTGTAAAATATTTATATATGTAGGTATTTTATTGCGGCAGCTGCATTTCTTCTCTTTTGCCCGGGTGATGATAGAGAAGGAGTTGCACAGAAGAAGTGCTGTTCAGTGCGCTGCAGCGAGAGGCTTTTATTTGGTCTAGAGCCTCACAACTGCACCGCCTGTTTCTAAGCTCTAAGGACACCTCATCTTGTTAAAGGGCTGCCTGCCAGCGGCAGTGCCAATCTGCTCAAGTGTCTGAGCTTGAACTCAAGTCAACCGGGAGTAGGCCATAGGTTTGGATTTGATGTTTCAGGCAGCTTTCTCTGGTTTTATCATACTACTGAGTTTTTTTGCTGTCAAGGAAGGGAAGACCTGTAGATCCAAGCACCTCCCTGAATTGCATCATGCATTCCTGTTGATACTGAGATGTTGATGCAAGTGTGACCAAGCCACTTGTAAACTAGAAAGCAAAGCAACCGAACTCAAATTCTGTAAGGCGTTGAAGCTCTTCCATCAAAAAAACCCAACAAAACTCTTATCTTCTGTTTTCTTGATACTTTGGGTATCTTTTCTGGTATACTTTGGTTACTTGACGTGCGCTGTTTCTTCCCGTTTCCAGTTATTAATATAATTTGATTTACTCCCAGTCTTGGTTACAGTCCCTCACTTCAGGGGCATTTGGGAGTATTTATTTTTCCTTACCTCAGTGTCATTTAATTTTCTTTGCCTTCCAAATCTGTTCTAAAGCTGTGTTTTATCTAGACCAGACTTACAGACCAGAAATGTCTCCCCCCTTTTAAACCCAAGCAGAAAATTTGCTGTTTCTGAATGTTAAGTTACTGTTCTACCTTGATAGATTTGGTGAGAATACTTGCTGCAGAACCTGCAATTCCATGTGCTGGTCCCTTCCAGACTGGATGTGCAGAGAAGAGGAACAGAGGAATCGGAGGAGACTAGAGAGCTTGGCTTGCTCAGCCTAGGAGACAAGCCTGTCCCCTTGACTGAGCTGCATTAACCTCAGGTTTTGTTGTTTCCTTTTCCATTATGTATATTGCTTTTCTTCTCTTATTAACTGATGAAAATTACTGTTTTTTCTGAGTAATGCTGTGTTTAAATATCACAGATCTAAAAAAAGAAAAACAAAATCCATGTCATGATCTGTCCAGTAATACGTTGGGAAAGGTAATATGGTTTGACTGCAGAGCTGGATCTGAATATTAAATGAAGGTGTTTATACATTATCTGTGACTGCGTTTAGTCATGCATGCAGCCCTTTAAACAAAAGAAGGATGTGATCGCTGCAGTGGGGGGAGCTTGTGATATAATGAATTTACATTAGTAAGCAGTCCTTGAAGCGGTGCTCTTTCTCTGTGTGAGTAATACATTGGAGAGACGGCCTCAGCCCTTTCAGCTGACATCTACTGTCCCAGTGTGAACAGACACTTGCCTGAACACAAACCGAGTGCTGACTTGCCCAGCGACCAGTCCAGTCCTCTGTGGAAGCAACTGCTTGCAAAACCTTTGGTAGTGGCTGGACGTGGTGGTAGTGGAGGGCACGTGAGGAGGTGGATGGGTGAGGAGCTGTACAGTGCCGTGCATGCACCTGGCCAACTTTGCAGGGTCCATCCTTTCCTTTGTGGATGACTTCCAGGTCTATAGGCACGATGTGCCAGGTGGTAGGTAAATGCTATCGTACGACTTCTTCTCAGTCCGGTTTCTCTCATGCTCCTGTAAGTTGTGAAGTAGCTCCTTCAGCTTCAGTGCAACAAGACTAGAATACAATCTAGACTCAGGACAGGTTGTGTTACATCAGAGCTGGACTCCAGGATGGGGATGAAAATGGCTGCTTATTTGCTCTACCTGAAGAGGAACACACTGTTTTGTCCATTTTAACCTGTGTGCATGTTACGTGCAGTCTGCCAGTGTTCCCTGTCAGGGTACTCACGTACTCTGTCGACTTGATGCCAGCGATGTTAGCCTGTGTGGTGGTTTTGAGGATGTGAGACTGGAAGTCCTGTCACTTTTGTTTCAGAGACTTTTTAAAGAGTGTGGGGTTTTTAAATCTCATTCAAAGAGTTGCCGACCTGGTGCAATAAGTATCTTTGAACTGTTTCTGCCCTGTTTGTCTTGTTGGGGTGTACCTCATGTTGTGTGCTCTTGCTTCCGAGCTCCTAAAGTGTGTGTGTACATAGGGACTGCACAAGCACTTATTGTTCTCAGAAGCAAAGTGGAGGAAAACTCCACACACAAGTGCTTTTGAAGCAGCTGTGCCTTAGGCTTAAATTCTGTGCTCCAGAGGAGACCTAATGCGGAGGCCCTATATCCATCCTTTGCAGTTTCCTTTTGCATAGCCCTGGGGTACCTAGGCTTGGATAATCATCAGTGTAAGATGCTTCCTTCTTGGAAAATAAGTAGAGAGAAGTGTTAGTTGGAATAGCTCTGTATCAGTCAGTATCTGTTCACAGTGAAAGGACTGGCAAATTCTGAGAAACAGAATGGTTCTTGGGTCCTGTTAACGTTTTAGAGCCAATTCAGTATATAACATGATTGCAGTTAATCTGCAAAACACTTAAGACTGGACTTTCTATCAAACAATTTAACAGTTACCTCCCAGCTTTAATTAGGTGTCATCACAGCTTCCTAAAGCAGATGCGTACTCCCTTCATTTTGGAGTTGATAGACAATAGGAAAGCAATTGCGTGGCTGGATTTTCTGGAGCCACGTGCTTAGTCTGAGATCAGTTAAGATCTTAAGTTTCAGGGTCTGTAAATGGTTGTAGGAATACAATCAAATAGCTTCAATTGAAATCACGGATTTGTCTCTGTCTAAGGTGGCAGTGGAAAACCAGGAAACCTTTGAACATGATATATGGCTGGTGACTCCTCAAGACCAGATATCTGGGGTATTTCAGGGACAGGTAGTGTGTCTGAGTTGCAGCAGTGCTTGCTAGTGCTGGTTAGGAATCTAAGCTGCTAACATACGTAAGGGTTAACCACAAAAATGTGGTTAGTTGTGGGACTGTTTTCTTCATTGGTCTTATGATGACTTGTTTTCCCATTTTGCACAAAGTTAATTGTGTTTGAAAGAGAAGATCTAATTAGGAACCAATGACTGCATGATGCTGGAGCTTGTGTTCTGTTTTCTCTTGTTCAGGACCTGAAATCCAAGCAATTATCAGAGTCACCAAACGTCACGATTGCCAGCCCCAAGCAATGAAAAATCATGAGTCAGAAATCTTTTCCTTCATGGCCCTAAATTACAAGACTGGATTAAAGTTCATGACAGGAAAATAAAATCAACTGAGGAATAGAAATGTATTTCTTAAATACATTTCTTATCCAGACATTCTTATCCAGTGGTATGCTTCAAGATGGCAAAGCTTTCAGAAGAATATCAAATATCCGCAGACTTGCAGTAAAATCGTGGAAGGCGGCAATGTGGGAAACTCTTCTTTGTTTTTAAGGTGAGAAGTAAGTTCCTGATAGAAGCCCTTTCTCTGCCTCCTCTATTTAAAGCATGGCAACAAAGTGTTAACACATGAAAGGAACAGGAGTTGATTTGGAGCTCAACTGGACCTCATTTTTGGAGTGTCCTGAGTGTCCACACAGCAAGCTGTTCCCATCAGTTTCAGTTGGAGTTACAGCCTTCCAGTTCCTCTGAAAATCAGTCCAATAAGGAAGAGATGCCTTATGCTTTGGGGTTTTTAGGTGATTCCCTTGAGGCTTCTAAATAGCACAGTGCTCCTAGGTTTGACAAAAAAATTAAGAATTCAGTTTCCTCTCTTTTTCATTAGCTCATGGAAATGTAACTTATATAGAAATAGATGTAAATAACCATTGTCCAACTGGACAATTTATTATTTTAATTCTTTTGGCTTTCTGCCCTTGGCATTGATATTTTAAAAAAATGTAGTTAATCTGCTATGGAAATGCAGGTCGCATAAACAAAATAGGAGCCTCCTTGTATTACTGTTCCTATTTGGAAAACAAATGGAATGTTTTCAGTGATGAATAATGCTTATAAAATAGTTTACGGAGATTCTACCTCACTCCATAAACACGTTAGCCCGAAAAGAGTACCAGAGAGGATCATAATTGGGGGGAGGCAAATATTTTTCCACAGAAGTTTAAAAGGTTTTTGATTGTGCTCCAAAGATGACTGCTTTAAAGTAATGAGTGGCATGATTGGGGCGGGGGGGGGAAGAGAGTGAATATTAGCTCTGATGTGAAATCAAACGTGGTTTTGAACTGCATGTGTTTTTAGTTTGAGAAGTGAAATACAATCTCTCATGCTTTTTAGAGCGCTCTGCTAAACATTTTACTTTAGTCCTGGGCCATTGAATTGGATCATATTCAATTATTTAGAGAAACCTCAGTAATTTTTATTTACCCTTAATAGTGTTTAATGGAAACACTTCCATTTCCTGAAGGTTATTGAGGTCCTTGAAGCTTAATGGTCAAGATTTTAGAGAGGAGCAATCTCCAACTGGATGTTTCCCAGCCAGAGCTATGTTTAGAACTGAGGATTGTCCGTTTAGGTTTTTTTTTTTTTTCCCCCCAGGGATTTACTGAAAATATGATGTCTGTGTCCTGTCTGTGTGGCAGAGCAAAATACAAGTAGCTTGAGTCCATTAAACCAGACAGCCTTGGATGGTCAGTTCCCAGTAATGGCTGGTTTTACCTTGCTTCCAGGGGCAAAAGTGCTTTCTCCTGATGCGGATTCAAACCACCCAGTTAACTATAAGTAGATTTTTCAAATTAAATCATCTTTTGTAGTGTGTTTTCAACATTTCTTTAATTTCAAGGCCAGGCTGGATGGGGCTTTGAGCAACCTGGTCTAGTAGAAGGTGTTCCTGCCCATGGCAGGGGGGTTGGAACGAGATGATCTTTCAGGTCACTTCCAACCCAAACCATTCTATGATTCTGTGATTAACAGTGAATCTCCTTTCACATGAAACCTCCAGAGTGAAATGGAAAGTTTTTTTTCTGGTAGTCATCAAGTGTAGTTTTACTGATGGGCTCTTCAAGGCAGAGACTGTTTCCCCCTAGGCAGTTGCACAGGACCTAGTTCTGTGCAGTCCTGATCACAGGTAATGCCTCTATGTGCTGTTGTAAAATAAAAATACTTGGTGTTCTTCTAGCACCTGTCACCTTGGTATTTTCCTTTGCATGGATTCCAAGTGATTTGCTACATTTGTGCTTTTAACAAACACTAATAAAAGTAATAGATACTTTAAAGGTCTTAATTTTGCTGCTTAAAATGAAATTAAATATGAAAACAGTTTGCCTTCCCAGTTGATCTAACATTGGGTGTCTTGACTTCTCAGCTGACCAGTCAGAAGAAGAGCTACAGCAGAAATACAGTGTCTTTTGAATCCCTAAGATACCTATCTCTTAGCAGTGCTGGTGGTGTTCTAATATAACCATGGTAGGGCTGCTGTAAATAAGAATGTGTAATAAATATACCAGACTTGCAGTGAAGCTGCAAGCTTCAGATGTCCACAGCCTTGTGGTGAAATGAAAAATGGGTATGTGCTAAAAGAAAGTGCTGAAGTCATGCATCAGCAATGGAATAAATGCATCAGCACAGATAATTGATACATGCAGCTGTTAAAGGATGCCCAGTTATAAAGCCTGAATTGTACTTGACTACTGAGGCATTAGCTTGAGGTTGTGATTATAAAGAAAATATTTAATTGGACTTTACATCTTATACACTTGGTTCCTACTCTTCTATTTGATGAAGCAGTTTGTTTTGTTTCTTTGTACTAAGGGTACTTCCTCTATCTCACTGACGTATGAACTCTTTCATTGCAGAGGTTTATGTGCTTAACCCTGAAAATGATTGCAACCCTGAAAATTAAGAAGTGATCGCAGATATCTTTATATTATTCATACCCCTTGCTATGATATTTAAATCACAGCACCAGAGGTCTGAGGGAGATAGTAGTTCAAAGTGAACCACTTCTTTTTTAGTGCTTTTTGTTCTGATAGGCAGGGGAGTCCTTCTGTCTCGATTGCAGTGGTTGTTGCGTGCTTGGTTTGATGAATGATGTATTGAAGATCAGGTGAGGCAGGTGGGAGTGAGAGCTTGGCTGTATCTCCTTATTATCCTTGCCTAGTGTCCCATGAGCGTACTTGGATTTGTCACATGAAGTCCCTTATTTGCGGTGCAGCTGTATCTGGAGAGTCTAGGATCCTTGGCATTTGAAGACAGAATGTCAAATGGGGATTGAGACTTAAACACTTGCTTGATATTCAGTTTTTCCCTCTTCCATAAAATGCACAAAGCAGTACCCTTTGGACAAAGGAGCAAATTTGGATATCTCCTCTGCAGTCATTTGCTTCTTAGCTAGTATGCTGGTACAGCTGGGTATCTCATCTATTCAGTAGGCATTTCTCAATGACATAGCATGCTATAACTTGGTAATAAAATTGGTTTCAAACTGGGCAGACCTGTGATTAGCTAGGTAAAGCAACAGCAGCTGGAGATTGTGAGCATCTGATTGCTGCTTTATCATCGTCCTCTTTTCACTTGTTCTTATTTTCTTCAGCCTCATGAATTCAATTCCCTGTGCATAGTTTCCATGAAAACAAGGTATTTAGCTGCGGTATTTCTTCCTGTCTAAAGAAAATCTTGTCTGCTAAATAAAGCCCATAAATAATCCTTCCACAAGCCGCCTTTTCTCTGCTTACCACCCTTCCAGCCCCATCCCTAGAGCTCTCTCTTATTTCACAGTCCATTAAGTCATGTCAAGATTTTCATAAAGGCAAAAAAAGAGAAAACTGAACTTGTTCACCGGACCCTGCAAGAAATAGCCTTGTTGAAGTCATAAAAAAGTGACATTTTCCAAAGCTTGTTGGGGACCATGATTATTTGGACTGTAAATCAATAACATATCTGCACTTCATTAAATTCAGTGGTGGATACTGCAGGGGATGTTCCTCAAAACTGGCTGGAGTTAATGAATTTTTAGATGGCTGCTGTTAGCTGAACCATACAAGCGAATTACCTGAGCTGTGTTGATTTATTCTAAGCGCAGTGCTGTTCTTCCAATCTATATGTAATGAATATCTGTGTTTTTCTGTAGTCAGTTTTTGTATATATTTATTGCTGTAAGTATAGTGACAGTAGGCGGGCTCAGGATCACATTGTGCTATGCTCAGAAAACTTACAGTAGTTATTTACCTGTGTGCGTGCATACATATAAATAAAAACGTGTATGTGTGTACAAACTACCTGTTTGCACGCAAAACTACCTGTTGATGTCTTTCTGATGTTATGAGTTCCTCCAGAAACAGCTAAACCTTCATCTCTTTTTATGTCTTTTTAGAGTGTCAGATTCCAAAAAGGGAGAAAATGGTTCATTTTCTTTAAAATAGGTAAATAACTTCATTTCCTGTCCCAAAGGTTCTTCTAACTATAACCCCTAAAATGTTTTGTGTGTTATCTTTTTAGGCAGCAATCTGAGCTCTGCATTCTGCAGTTTGCAACTCCAGGGGGATTACCTATTTTTGGTTTCTCAAAAATAAAGAAAAGTGGGTTTGCATAAACCTGATTTACCTAATCCTCCAGCTCTCTTCCCCCAAAATAGTTATCTGTCAAGATTATTTTTTCCCACCCTCCAGGTCTACCATGTATTCTTGATGTTGTCTCCATTGCATGCTGGTTGGGTTTTACACATGTGTTGCTGAGTGTGGTTGTAATACATAATCTGTATTGATTTCAACTGTTTGAAAATGTATGCTGATGCATTGTGGAAATGGAGGAGTGTTTGTGCACACCATACCCTTGTGTGTTCAGTTAAAATTTCTTGTCATTTCTGACACCGTCCAGCAGAACAATAGGAGGGAAATATATTATATTCAGGGTAAATGAGCAAGTTCAGTTTGTTTTCACCTATTCCCACAAGCCTACAAGATGAATGCTGAGAGCCTGCCATGGAGAATTGATTTAAATCCAAGAGCTGCCTAAGAAACAATGCTAATTCCCTTGCAGATTACCAGAACGCAAGGAGCGTAAGCAGCCTGACTGCAAAGCAATGGGTTTGTGGAGGCCTTCCTGCACAGAAAAGGAGAGACTTTCCTGGGGAGACTTGGAGGTTTTCAGGAAGAAGAGTTTGTAAATGCTAGTTTATTTCACTGTAAAAAGTGTGCTTTTACTGTTTCAATGCAATGCTTAGAAAATAGGAATCTAATTTTTGTGCTTGGTTTAAAACAGATGAGAAACAAAAAGAGAAGAGCTAGGTGGAGCTAAGGAGATGTCCTCAAATACCTTGTATTTTCTCTCTGTAAAGCCATTTGAGCACCACTGTCAAGGTCCTCTCATGCCTTTTAAAAGATCCTGCAGCTTGAGGTGATTCTTCTGCAAGTTTGTTCAGGACGTGTTAAAGTTTCCTTTTTGACTGAGCTTGGCTGTGTGTGCACGTGCAGGGGAATGTGGTTGTGGGTGATGTTGACACAGTGCAATGAAATCAGTGTCTGCCTTTGCACACACAGTAAACAAAAAGCCCTCCTTGCCTCTTCCAGGCAGCTGACCTCTTTAACCAATGTGCTGTGAAGCTCTTGTGCCCCTTGCTGTGTTGGAGGGGTGCCTTCCTGCTGTCGTACGCTACGGAGGTGACATCTGTACGGTCCCCTGGGTTGGAATAGGAGGGCATCTGTGTTGCAAGATGTACTGCCCTCCTCGAATGCTTCATCGTTTAACTGGATAAAAGCCACTTTGTGTTTGAAAGCTAATTCAGATTAGGTCAGATGTGAATGTAAAGTCAGTTAGCTGTTCTGGAATAATTCCCTTGTATAAAGGGGACTGGAGAGAAAAGCTGGAGACAGACAGTACTGTTAGCCTCAGTCTGTGGGTGAAGTAGAGGAGAATGAAGTGACTTGAAGGTCACACAGGCTGGCACTGTACCCTGAACCCAGATCTGAGGGTGCCTTACACATAGAACTGGACATGGTCCGTTAGTCTCTCATCCCGTGGAACATACGTTTTGAGGCAATCCAGCAGCTGATTCCAGTGTCTCTCCCCTTGCAAATAGCCACTATGTGTGTATTACAGTCAGTTGGGGACTGATGTTATGCCAAGTCCTTGTGATGATAAATGTCACAATGGAATAATTAAATATTGGTGCTTTAGGGACAGTCACTGTGGAAATTGCCCTCCATGGCAGCTGCAACATTTATTAATAATTAAAACTGTGCCTGCTGTGCTTTTCACTAAATTTGTTTCATTAATATTTTATTGTTTTAAAGAAAGAAAAAAAAACAACAGCAAAGGTGGGAAGAGAGCCTGTTTCCTAAGCAACAGCAATGCACTTTGCTGTTATTTTTAAAGGCAGGTTGCTTCATTTAAGATTTGGAACCAATTATTGCTGCATTGCTTCAGGCACCCAGAAAGCTGCTTTTCTTTTTTCATTTACTTTATTTCTAATTGAAAGACAGTGCAAAACAGTAGCTGGGTTAAGAGTTGTTGTGATGGTTGCTAGACAGGATCTATGACTGTGATGTGAAGAACATCCCCACGCTGTCATCACTCTTTGTTCTTCCCATGCTGCTCTACCTGGCCTTGCAAAACCCCATGGGCAACCAAACAGTGCTCGCCCCCGCTGCTGCTTCTGTGTTAGATGCACAGATGCTCTCTCTTCCTTTGAGTAGAAACAGCCTTGTTTGCAGAGATGTCATCAGCGCTGGGCTCCCACTTGTGTAAGACCACAGGCATTGCCTTTGCCACCTACAGATGTCCTTTGATTGCAGCGGATGTTTCCTGGTATAAGCTGATTGCTGAGAGGGGTCAAGCAGGGATGCGTCTACGTGTCCTGGTCCTCCTTTCAGAGAATAGTGCCGTGCTGAGGCTTTTGTGCATAATACGGGTGAAAAAGCAAGGGAGTGGTTGTCTTCTGAGGCAGTAGTTCTGGTTGGGAAGTATACCAGCGTGGGAAGCAGTGTCAGACTTGCTGCTCAGTAGCCTTGTTTGATGCAGTCAAGCTCATGTCCTAAGAGAACAGGAGTCTGAAAAAGCTGAGGCCATTGGCACTGTTCCATTGTTGCCATACAACATGTCAGTGAGTCTGGTTTTTGCTTTTCCCGGGCTAGGGCTCCTCTTGGTTCAGCCCGGGCAGGACCCTATTTGCAAACAGCAGTAAGAAATGCTAGGACAGTTACTCCAATATAGCCCAGGGCCAGCTGCAACAAAGCCCTAATCACGGAGGGGTTGTTGGTGTTCTTTTCCTTGGAATAGGATGGAGAGGAGAAACACAGTGACTTACTGTCCAACTCACAAGGGAACAAGGCTGAATAATCTTTCTTCTCTGCTTCCAGATAAATCTACTTACAGATAAAATGCTGATAAGTGCCGTGATCCTCAGTTCCTGATGATAAGTCTTTTAAGCATTCAAGAATGCTGTTCTCTCACTGCAAAAAGTGGGATAAATTTATATATATTTTCTTCTACTTTTTATCAGTCTTATCTACGTGTGTTTGTCTCAGTATGTGTTTATATACTGCTTGATGCAATGAGACCTTAGTGTAATACAGAAAGTAAATAACCAGTTTTTTAAAATTTAGGATACTCTATTCATCCATCCAAACATGAGTTTGTTGGCGCTGTTTAAAGTGAAACTGGAAGGTAATAAGCAATTAAATGAGAGATCACAAAGAAGGGTGAATCAAGCTATTTTTTTCAGAGAGATAGTGGGTGTAAAAGTGTATGAATACCTTGTTGTACCACTTAGTAAGGCTTTATTTGGGTTACAGCAACATGGAAATAACATGGATGGGCTGGTATTTCTTTTGTCCACTTTCTAACACAACAGCAACTTTGTCCATTTGCCCTCGGAACAGAAGAGGGTGTGGATATGCAAAGCATGAGCATTTATGCCAAAGACTTCAATTGAATGCTGTGACTGCTCAAATGCTCTTATTTATTAAAAAAAAAAAAAAAGGAAAAAGGGAAAAAGCCCTGCAACAAAACAAAAGAAAAAAACAAGTCCTTCGTTATCAGTAAGTACATGAGACATGCTATTTCATTTATACCACCTGTACTGCTTGCCAAGCTCCTGAGTTACTCATTTATTGGAGGATGGCTATGTGTGTGTAGGGTTTTCCTGTGTTTATTTGAATTGTCCCTGTTGTTCGAGTGTTGGAAGAAGCTGCTCACCACGCAGTGCATCATGATCCTGTGCTTTTGGCAAGCTTGCCAACAGCATTTACGTGACATGTTTCAGATTAGGCAGCTTGAAGAGAGACTTGTTAAGACAGTACATGTTTCTTGCTTCATTTTAAGTTGAAATTGGAGTTTCAGTTGCGGTGCTTCTCATATAGGCTGTGCAATAAGGGAATATATCAAATTTATTCTGAAGAATTTGCAGTCTAAAACTTAGGACTAGGAAGGAGGAGAAGAATGAATGTTGACTTCTCTATTTTACAGAGAATGAATTCAGGGTATACAATTAGAAGACTTGGCTTTGCTAACTCAGGTTAGTTGTATCTCAATAAAAATCGTTAAAAATGAGCAATCCCATATCCCCAAGCCATCGGTATTTAATTTCACTGGCTGTCTCATCAGGAAATTAGGGAAATTTCCATGGAAATTTTATCTTCTGTCAGATTTTATCCAGTGTTACTTGCTTAAAAACATATCTGCCTTCACAGTTGAAAGCAAAATAATGGCATGGTTATCCCACAGCGCATTTCCAATTTGTTTTTGTAGTGCTGTTTTCTGCACTCAGAGAGCAAACAGTTGTGCTTTCTGAACACGCATTAGGTTAATTTGTGTAGTGAGTGATAGCAGGAAGCCAGTTAGAGTTTTCTCTTTTCCAGTGTGATAAGACACAAAATGTGAAGTCATTAATACTTCATAAATGCTTCTCTTAATTTTTTTTTGTTCATTTAGCAGGTCATTCTTTAGTCTTGTAAAGAAATAGGGTAGCAGTGCTGGAGATGAAGGGGATGTTTTTACTAACACTGTTCAATACAGACAACATTCTGTGATCCCCCAACTGCCATAGCTTCTAGGCTAGCTAAATGCAGGAGGTGTTTCTGCATGCCATTCAGTCTTGCCTGGGACTTAGGTTAGTTTTCAGGGACTGAGCAGTGAGGAGAGGTCTTTTTCAGACACAGGCTTTCAGGTATTATGGGATTTGGAGGCCATTAAGCACAATAAGGAGGGGGAGTCTTCAGGAAATGCTCAGCACCTGACAGTATTGGGCTTAAAGTGCAACAAAATACTGCCTTCTTTCAAAATTAGCTGCTGAATCTTGGGAGAGATGCAATGTGTATCAGAGCAGATGGAGTGCCATTTGTCACTCGTAACAAAAATGTAATGTGGCAATTCTAACTGCAATTTACCGCAGGACTGCCTCCTGTCATTAAACGCAGGACAGCATTGCTCAGATGCTGAACTTAAACCCTTCTGTAAGGGCTGGCATACCTGCGTGGGTCTCAGCGAGTGCACACCTTGCAGATAAAGTTGGGGTTTTCCCTCTCCCTATGAATGAATTGGTCTGTTCTCCTTCATACCTTTTTATGGACAGTGTTGACTGGGTGAGTCATCTGCAGTCTCAATTTAAAAGCCAATAGAGGAGGCTTGTTTTTTATTTTGGGTTTTTTTTTTTTTTTTTTTTGTATTTATCTTATTTCTTTTTCCTGCAGCAGTTTAAATGAGACCTGGTTAGATTTCTGATGCACAGTCTTGCAAGGCTGAAATAGTGCAATGCGGTCTTTTACTGATGACCATCAGAGCATGTTACAGTAAGGTTTGCAAAATGAACCTCACAGATGGATCTGTTGTAGTTGTAGGTCTGGCTGCATCTCTATTCCCTTTCAGGCTGTAGTAGTATTACATTTTCTTCTGAGTTCATAGGCCTTTTAATCTTTCTGTCCAAAGCTAGATGATGGACTGTCCTGGTTTCGGCTGGGACAGTGAATTTTCTTTGTAGTAGCTGGTATAGTGTTATGTTTTGTATTCATTCTGTTGGAAGGTGAGCCTATCTTACCAGGTTTTATGGCTTTATTGTCTTGTAGTGATCTCCAGTGCTTTGGGAGGGCTTTATCTTCCCGAGCATAATTGTTCAGTTTCCTATTTGTTTTCCAGTAGCCCCTATGATTTTAGGCCAGCAAGCGTCCTAACAACTGGTTCATCTTCAGTACCTGTGGTTGCAGAGTAACTTCATACCAGTCACAGGTGATGCTGTCTTTTCCTGAGGTCTGTCACTTTGTTCCCTAGCTCCTAATCAAGTGATGCCTGAGTTGCAGTCGATTCCTTAACAGATCCAGTAGCCAATGGCTATTGCTTCTCCAGGCTGTACATCCTACCACATCAAGATGCACGGTTGCTGGGTACATGGGCATCTTACCCTGGAGATCTTTGTTACTGATGCAAAGCCTTGAACAAGTCGTTCTTCTAGGAGCTTGCCCCTGGCGCTTGGAGAATTTTCTAGGCTGGAACATGGATGCCCACAACGTAACTCGATTAAGGTGTGCTAAGCATTTCAAATCAGAGAGTCTATCCGAGTGGTGGTGGAAGCTCATTACAGGTCTAGCTATTTGTAATTGTGTTTGAGGTGACAAACCCAGCGTAACCGAGAACGGTGTGAATATGCAGAGAGCCTGGAGCAGCTGCAAGCTGTGGACCACTCATCAGTGGAGAGTGAACTGAAATGTCTGGTGGTGATGTTTAAGTTCACTGTTATTAATCCATGTGTTCCTAATGTGAAGGAACAGAGGGGGGATTGAGTGGGATGATGTTAGAAGTCTCCTATCTTTGCTGTTTTCACCAGAAAGAAAATGTCTTTCCTGTAATCTAGGTGAGTGGAAGGCATCATCGTTGTACCACTTCCCAGCAGAGTTTGTTTCCAGCCAGCTGTCATGCTGCTGTGTTTGATACGTGTTCCCTTCTATTAACACAGTAAAACAACCAAGCTTCTCTTCTCCACCCAGCCAACTCAAAAATCCACTTCACTCAGTGAGACTTGTTTCAGAGTTCAGGAATGTTAAAACACACACACACAAATACCCCCCAAAAACCAGCTCAGCTCAGCTGTGACCTAGCTGGACTCCAAATGCCTGTGGGTTATATGTGTTCTGAAGAAAGTGAAGCTCTGGCTTTGATTCTTGTACATCTCTCCTCAGCCTCCTCATTTCTCTAGGTTTTGTATTAGTCACCATGTACTGAGAGATCTGCAGGCAGCAGTACTCTAGGAGCAGTTTGTGGCTTTGTCTTGAATATGCCATTTTAAACAGTGAAACACATAATAAAAGCAGCTTTAACTCTCCTGATACATAGCCTTACCTGTCCTGTAGGTTTCCATGTATACCGTAGTCTCATTGCATTGGAGCTCCTTCCCAATCGTGTTAACCAATGAGATAGTAATGTTTGCGTGTCTCATGCTCTTTTCACAGTCTCGCCTTTGCTGGAGGAGAATGGAATACATAAGGCCGTTGAGGGGGAGGGGGTTGGTAGATGTTTTTTGTTATTTACATGCCTATTTCCAATGAGAGGTGGCATAATGGAAGTATCTCACTTCCATTTGGGACATGAAGAGTTAATATTTTAATAATTGGAAATAAAAGGATGATTTGTTCTAGCCTCTTCTGCAAATCAAGATCCTGTGGCAAGGAAAGCTGTGTGGTCACTAGATAGATTAAATGATACACAGCAATCGACTGCATGCCAGTAGTTGGTTAAATACAGCAATTTCTCACGTTCTGCATTCAGAGATCAGTTCAGGTTTGAACCTGAACTCTGTATAACTTAGATGAGATGCATTCTTGCTGGTATCATTCTTCACAGGCCAGTGCTAAAATTCCTACAACATGGTTTTAAAAATGAGTAGCAAATAACAGGGAAGTATGACCTCCAATTAGTCCTTTTCATTGCAAACACCCGACCATATGGAGAAATACAAGTGGGAGAAATGGATGCAGCAACTCACAAAGATAAACAGGAGCCTCTGCTCAAAACAGAGATCATCAGTAAAAGCAGATTTCTAGCTCATTATATCTTGAGTTGGGGGACCTGGTTCTGCTACGAGGAGTTGAGAAGAGGTTTTGCCTTTGGCTTTATTTTCAGTAGAATCGGGAATTCTTTCACAGTGACATGCCTAAAATGGGGTGAAAATACTGGGAGATATTTCAGTCCTTGGTTCATTTATGTACCGACGTTACCTGTAACTCAGAAGGTGCTTATTGTTGCTGATTAGAGACATGCTTGTGTCATCCGATTTTGAGATCTAGTCTGTCTTTCTCTTCCCCTCCTTCCTCTGTTCTCTTGACTCCACACCTGACCAGTGGGTGTTAGCAGATGGCATTCACCAGAGAGAAGACTGAAGGACAGCAGTACCCATAACTTTATCTCCTTCCATTTCTTGCAGGTGTTGTGGAAGCGTGTCTCCTGCACATGCTGAAGCGCAGGGCTGCTGGCTTCCTGCGGACTGACAAGGTGGCTGCACTGTTCACCAAAGTTGGCAAGACATACGCAATAGCTGGAGACATATGCAAGAAAGTGCAGGAGCTGCAGCAGCAGGTAGAAAGCAGGTGAGGCTGAGGTCTCTTTATCAGCAAAATTCTTACGATGTGCGTGCAGCATGGAGAGGATATGGAGACTGCTTGGTAAATGCAAAGGGGTCTTCCTTGGCCACATTTGTTAAAGCTTTGTCTCTTTAGTGTCTGTAACTATTAGTCAGATGTTTTTGTTTGATCAAGCTGACAGCTAGCAAAGGGACAGAGGTTGGGAACTGGGTCTTTGGTGTTTCGTTTTGCTTCTCAGTATAGCAGATCTGCGCATCCAGCCCACATAAAGCAACAAAAGTGAATAATAACTGGTGATTTTAGAGAATGCTCACAGTCAGGGTGTGGTGGACCAGTTTGGACTGTTGGTGGGAAGGGATGTGGGCGGCAAGAGGAACTGAAGAACAGACTTACTGGAAAAGCTGTTTGGCATGTTCCTTGCCAAACCAGTATCGGAAGATTTGTGGGTATTATGGTAGAAATAAGTTAATGGATACAAAGAATGATAGGAGGAAGGATGAACTCAAGAAGTGGTGGTCAGCAGTGAGAGGTTGATTATAGGAAGGCAGTTAAGTACATGCTGGACTTGAGCACAACTGAATTCGTTGTGGAGTCAAGGACTTGAGATTGCTGAAAGTCCTGAACTTCTTGCTAGTGGTAAGTAGTGCAATTAAAATTTTCCATGTGGTTCTGCTGACTGAATCACAGTGCATGAGCCTGTTGGATGACTGTCTTTTCTTGTAAACTCAGGACAGGAGCATTTTTTGTTCTGTTTGTAGACAGTAGTGCAGTGGCATTGCTAAGCCTTAAGACGTCTTTGTACATTGTAGGAACTCTTAGCCTCTTGATCAACTTGCTGTATGAAGGGCTTTGTCAAGAGAGCTTAACTTTGTGTTGCACTGAAGTCTTCAATTATTGACAGTTGTTTAAATTAGCACTTATACTTACATTTCTGTTTAATTTTCTGGCATTTATCTT
The DNA here is from genome assembly GCF_026419915.1 of Harpia harpyja. Classification (NCBI taxonomy): domain Eukaryota; kingdom Metazoa; phylum Chordata; class Aves; order Accipitriformes; family Accipitridae; genus Harpia; species Harpia harpyja. The sequence continues at coordinate 1,244,313 of NC_068951.1, read as the reverse complement.
TATTAGACTTATAATTATCAGACTTCATTATGTAGTTTTTAACAGGTTGGTACCTATTTTTGATATTTTCTTTTAATTGTGTACCTACTGATATAGACTGGAATTTTATTAATTTTAGTTTTTTAAATGTTGGGAAGAAGGATGCTTTCTCCTGAAAATTCACCAGCCTTGCTCCTCAGTTAAGAGCCCGCATAAACCCCACTCTAACCGCCAGAGACCTTGGGCTGTGTCCTCTAACAGAAAGGAGCAAATGAACTTAAATTCTGTGGTTTCTCTTGGAAAAACTTTGTGTGTTTTTTCAGCTATTAACAACCACAAATTTTAAGTGCTGTAGAAAATATGCACAGCAAAGAGACTCTATTAGGAAATACTGCAGGGGGTGGACTCACTTCGCTGAACATATAAAATGAGACAGAAGCACTGTAGCAGTCTAATTGCTCCTGAGACTGTGGCTTAAGAAAGCCCCTCTTTAGGATGCAGTTAAGCACATCTGAATTCCTCTGATGTCAGTGGTGTCGTGTATTTCTTGACTTGGGATTGTCACTGTGTGTGTGTTGCCTTGTAGAGGTGCTGTCACAGCCTAATGGAGGACTAGGAACTGTGTAAATGCAGAGAGGAGTTACAGATCTCACTCAAAACAGCAGCCAACTAACGTATTTACTCTTCGTAATTGAACACTTTCCTGAAAGGGGACCTGAGTACTGTCAAAGAACAGGATCATTTGAGAACGTGGATTTTCTACTGCAGATTGTTGAAGATGTCAGGGTTTCTCTCCTTATTAGGACAAAATTGAACCTTCTTTTTCTGCTATTTTAAGGTGCAAGTTTTCTGGGAAAGAGATCAAGAGGGTTAGTCTTCCCCTGTCAGCCCTATGCAGTACATGGAGAGCCAAGGCAGACCTGCAGTACTGTGCAGAAGTAGGAAGCTCTCCCCGTGCTCAGCTTTATAGTCCACTTTCTCCTGCAACTGTATTATATTACCTGATGCAGGAGCACGGGCCCATCACAAGATGTCATCACATGCTGTGGCAGGGCTGGCATAGCTTCACCACCAGCTATGCTATGGACACATGGCTTAGCGTGTTAAGTATTTTAGGAGGATAGGATTTGGGGCAGTGCCCCACCAGTGCTGTCATGGAAGACTTATGTTGGTTGGTACCACCTTATAAAATTGTGCATTGTGACTTGTTGCTGCACATTAGGTATTCAGTATGGAGCAGTGTTGTCATCTTGTCTTACATAACTCATGCTGCAGGCAAAGCTAGTGGGGAGGGAGGAGGGGAACACAAATTCACATTTCAGCTACTTTGCTAGGCAGCAGTAAAGAGAAACGGAGAGAACAAGCCCATTTTCCTTTTTGTGGGTCACCTTTTAGAAACTGGAAGGCTCAGGGCAGCACATTCAGCTTCACAATCAATCTCTGGTTCCAAATCTGTTCAGGCCATTAATTATCTCAACAGTGACAAGCGATAATTTGTGTCAGCGCCACCGAAGAAGTGAAGGGGAGCATTGTTGTCGGTATGAAAATGTATTTTGGACGCCAGTACTCAATGGATGAGAGGTGGATGCTCACTGTGGCAGGACACCCAGCATAGATAAGAGCACGTGTTGTGCTGAGAAGGCACGAAGCTGCTCCTTGGCATGACGCAAATTGCAGCTCCAACCTTGCGAAGCTGTGCAGTGGCATGGCAGGAAGCATGCCATACTGGGGTCTACAGAGAAAAGTACATGCGGCAAAACACCTGCCCACAGCATGCCTGGGGCACAACGTGCCAGTGTCCCTCATTGGGCTGGGGTCAAGTAGATTTATTTGGGCAGCAGATAAGAGAGGAATGACAACTTCCCGCATGGTTCAGAGACCACTGTCCTGAGCAGCCCTCATGTTCTTGTTTACAGCCGCACTTGGGAAGTGATTCTGCTTTTTGTATAGCCAGCTTGCCATCCTGCCGCTGAAAGGCAGCATTAAGCTCCTCAGTCTGAGGTGGACCTATTGCTGTGCTGACTTATGCTGGAGGAACAAGCAGTGGGTCTTGGCAGTAAGCAAGCTCCCAGCTGGCTTTGGATGCTCACTTGCTATAGTTCTAGTTTCTCAGTTTGCTGTTGCTTCTCTCTTAGGTGTCTTGTTGTCATTCTGTAGGTGGTAGGAGGTAGGATCTCACTGCCAGCATGGTAGCACAGACTCTGCTATAGCTATATATGGTGCTTTACAGAGACAATGAAAAGATGGGCCTGTGCCCAAGGATTGCCTGATGATGGTATAGCAGGAGGTCCCTGGAAAAGCTCTGCCTGTGTTATCTCAAATCCTACTCCATGCTTCTCGTCTCAGTGGGAATATCTCATGCTGAAACAGCTGTGTGCCTTCTTGGAGTCATGGCTAGCTTCAGCCTGAAGGTACCAGACAAAGCTGGGAGGCAAGAATCTTTTTACCATCCTCCCTTGGGCTTTCCCAACTAAGTGCGAAGCTTGCTTTGATAAGAAGCAAACTTCTGTTCATCAGGTGCTACTTATTTTCTGCTACACTTTGCATTTTGTTGTTTTTTCATTCTTTTGGAGTGTAGGTCTGCAGTGAATTTACAGCCTATTCATTTCAGCCTCGTATGTGGGAGTTTTAGAGGAGCACAAATGTTGGGCTTTTCCTAAAGCTCCAGAAGTGGAAAAGGTATTTTTGGTAGGTGACTACCTAGCCTGAGACATATAATACGGGCCTGTTTGGGGGCTTTCTTTAGAGCTTGTTTAGCATCTGTCTGTGAATTAGATAATCTTTATAGACTTTTCCTATTCACAACTTGGAACTGAGGCATCCTAAATCTTTAGAGTGATGATTTTCAGAAAATCCCAGATGATGGACTGACTAAAACTCCGCACCCCAGTGGTAGCGAGTACTAACACAGTAATGTAGACAGCTAGTATACAGATACACATTTGTCAGATACGTGCTGTGTATTCCAACACCGCTCCACGCAGTCTTTCACTGGAGAGCTTTCTGTGAGAAGAGTCATCTGAATTCTGACTACTTTTACTTTATCTCCTTTTGCAGGAAAAATCAGCCAGATGGGCAGGAACCCCTCAAGAGGCAGGGATCAACCACAAGCAAAACACCTGTCTTGACACCTCAGGCCATCAAACACATATGGGTTCGGACAGCATTGATTGAGAAAGTGCTCGACAAGATTGTGCAGTATATCGTTGATAACTGCAGGTAAGGAAAGTATCAGAAGCATGGGGATTTGTTGGACTGAGGTGTTTGGGTATCTGCAACAAGGGATTTCATCAAAAGTCTTCTGAAAACTTCTGTGATGCAGACTTCTGGTAAGAAGAAAACCAGCTGCACAGGCATTTAGGAAAAAAATGTACTTTTGTTTTGAATCATTGACAGTGTTTCAGACTTAGAAAAATGTTAACAGCCATACAGCTTTCCAGAAATCAGCTAAAAAACTAACTTGAAGTATATTAGGTGCCCAAATTCTAATGGGACCTAGACCTTAGTGAAATAGAAATGTCTTCTAATAGGTCAGGAGTGCTTAATTCACTTATATTAGTTGAAAACAGTCCTTTGGAACTTTAGGATGTCAGGGAGGAAAATGCCCTTTGTAGATGAAAGAAGGGGAAATGAGTTTAGAACAGGAGGAGTTAATGGCATAAAACCTTAGGGCTGTGAAAACAGGTTCTTTGAGTCATGGTTCCTTTTTAGAAAAGTCAAGCTTTGTGTAAAGTGAATCTTCCCTTGCAAAACTGAAGAGCACCAATGCTTTATGTATGTAATCCACAGGGACTCCTTAAGAGGAAAAGACAAGTCCTCTCTATTTTATCATTGCTTCCTACTGTCCAGCATTGGCTTTGGTTTCCCAAGAGGTGATTCTTAACTCTTACTGTTCCTACCCTCCCATAACTGATAAAGAAGAATTATGGGGCACACTGGGGACAATTTCCCATAAGAAGAGAAAGGTAGGAACCCTAAAGCTTGATGTGGTCCCAGAAAGATACGTCTGTACCCACTGCTATCGCAATTTGTTCGCAGTGGTGCTCTTGTAATTCTGCACTGGGGGGACACGTTTTTGGCTGTCCAAAGCCCATGGGTCTGAACAAGGGAAAGGAACTTATTTTCACAGTATTTTCCAGGTTTGCATTACTGTTTTCCTTGTCATCAGCTTTATTTTCATGATCTATCTTGCCACTAAAAAGGAGGAGAATGGAAGAAAGGTGGTCTTGCTGTTCAAAGAAAACTGTTGCTCTGGGATATCTAATGCCAGTTTGTTTTAAGAGTTGAGTATAGAAGAGACAGTGGGAGGGGTTGGCTGTGTCCCAGAGACATAGTTAATGAAAGCATTTTAGTCTGTTGTATCAAGATGTCTGCTGATACATGGATACAAGGATTTTTTAATTTCTTTTACCACGTAATTCACCTGGAGATGTGTCAAGAATGTTCGGTCTCAATTGTTCCATTACTGTGTATGGTAGATGTTCACCTTACTGCCTTCTCCATCCATTCAAATGAGTTAGGATCAGGTCCTTAATTGCACGTGTGTGATTTTGAGAACCTGACTTAGTGAATAAAGCAAACCTCTTCATAAGGCTTGTTCTCATGCGTTTTTGTGACATTACTGCTCAAATGCTTCATGTTTAAGTCCTTCAGCTCTTCTGTTCTTGACGAAGAGAAGGTGGTTTAGAGTTTGAGCCCCACCTAGTGGGAGAGACAGCAGAGGATAATGACAGTTCAAGAAATTTGGGTGTTTTGATTTTTTTTTTTTGGCTATGTGGTTTTATAAGTCAGCTTTGCCTGCTGTGATGGGAAGACTTTGGGGGTCATTGCAAGAGCTACTATTTGTAGTAGGTCATTGTTCTTGACAGTGTTTCAAGATTATTCCTCACAGATGGAAGAGATGTTTAAGAATGTGTGGATCTCTTGGTCTCTGTGGAAAACTGACAAAATTGCTTGCACAGAGTTATTGTTTGTCTCCATATTGCGTTAGTGGCCAAAACCCCAAATCAAATATAGTGGGTAAACACATTTAGCAAAAGGCAAGCTCCTGCCTCTTGAGCTCAGTTCAAAAATAGATGAGGTAGAATGAGCATACTGGGGGGGAAGTGACTTGCCTGAGATTACACAGCTGATCGAGGGCAGAATATGGATCCAAAGTACGGGTGGTGGTAATCTTGTTAAATATAGAAGTCTGGAGTGTATGTTTATTGAGCTTGTTGTTCTATGCTCCTTTTATGCTCCATGGAGATCCAGTCAATGTTACTGATGTAGTTTAGGAAATGATCTAATTCTAAAGCAGGTATCTACAATAGGCTAAATTAATTTCTCCATAGCTTTCTTATGATATATTTTAATGATCTTTAAAAATAGTTCACGACACACCATGTTGTAAAAGCCTTTTTTACTTGCAAACCCAACACAACGTTTCTTCTTTACAAGTTCAGTAGATGAGCCAGTCAAGCTCCATTAGAGCTTTTAGAGGAGATGCATGCATTGCTGATTTCTAGGTAATCATAGCAACTGCTCTTCCTCTACCTGTCAAATTCAGGAAATATATAGGGTTTGGATCCCTTTGGTCCTGCCTCTGTTTAGATACACAGTTTTCTTATCGTTCCATTGTGTGGGAGAGTGTATTTGATAATCACAGCAAAATTCTATTGCTGGAATTTTTGTGTTAGAACTGTAACTAACACCAAGCTTTGAAAATGTGTTCTGCTTCAGTACATGCACAGCACTCCAGATGTACAGCCTAGGTCCTATTTTCAACCTTGGTAAAACTCTTAGAACTCTAAACTCTTAAATCTTCCCTTTTATATAGGTAATTTAATTGTCTGAATTTGCTCTTGAAATGAGTGTTTGACCTCAGTTTTTAAGTATGAAGTCTGACCTGGAACGTGACTTCAGTAGTCATGCTTCCCCCTGCACATGCAGTCAACTTCCACTGGACTACTGGGGGGCCACAGCAAATGCTGAAGGAGTTGTCAGGTTAATAGCAGCGTGTCTAGCTTCTCTGCCCTTGCCTCTTTTGCTTCCTTTGACATACTTTCTGGTAAGCAGTAACGTGATATTTTTAAAGTCAATGCACTCATGTTACTAGGAGGCATAAGAGCTTTTAAAAAATAACTGTTGGTGTTTTTAACTGGGGTCTGATCTTTTATTCCTAGTAAATATTATGAAAAAGAAGCTTTACTGGCAGATCCTGTTTGTGGTCCAATACTGGCTTCTCTTCTAGGTGAGTTCTTGCAAAGTTACTTCTTATGCTAAAGAAAATAAATTGTTTCTTAAAACATTTTGTATTATGACAGTGTTACAAAAGGTGATTTTTATCTCTAGCATGTAGTTTATTTATAATGCAGCAACACAGATGATGTTGTTTTGTTGCTTAGGAGACTAATAGAGACTGTTCATCTGGGTTTATTATTAATTATTGGATGGATCAGAGAACAGAATGGGAATAGCATTTTACTGAATGCTTGCTAGCAGATTGTAACTACCAATGCTGCTATGGCAGGGTATTGTGTCCTACAGGAATATTTTTATACAGCCCTAGATAATAGGACCTGATATGTTGTTATATGTATTGTCTACATTATGGGCTGATGCTGTAGGATCATTAAGTGATAGTTAATATTCACATGGCTTGAGAAGGAAATCTCACTTTCAGTACTTGGCCAGCAGGATAAGACCAAGTACGTGTCTGAACAGACTCAGAAGGTTTCTCTCTTGGGCTGTTTTCTTAGTTGGACCATGTGCTCTGGAGTACACCAAGCTAAAAACAGCAGATCACTATTGGACAGACCCTTCAGCAGATGAGCTTGTTCAACGACACCGGATTCATGGAGTACACGGCCGCCAAGACTCTCCTTCGAAGCGCCCAGCCCTGGGAGTAGGTATTTACTGAGTAACTATTTCTGAGTTAAGGCACAGGTTGATAATAAAAACAACACCAGGAGGGAGAGATCTGAATCTAGAACAACCTTTCTTTTCTCTTCTGTAATGGAGCCTTTATCGCAGATTAGAAGTCCGTTTGGGCCCAGATGTTCTCTTTATCTGTATGTAGAAAAGTTTGAGATCCAGGACTAAATTCTGTGGCTTTTGACACTTGTGATCTGACTGGGTAGTTCACAAGAAATTATGAGCTGCCTTGGTCAGGGGTGAGTAAGAGTCTAGGTTATTTCTCTGCAAGGTCTCCTGGCTCAAGAAGAAGTTCCACTCTACAGAGATTGGTCTAAATGGAACTGTTCCTGTTCTGTTGGCCTGCTGGTACAGTCATTCCTGTCCTACCTGATCTGCCTTGACTGTGTTTGTGTGTGTGCTAGGTCCGGAAACGACATTCAAGTGGGAGCACATCAGAAGATCGCTTTGCTGCTTCGGCGAGAGAGTATGTGGAGTCTTTGCACCAGAATTCCCGAACACACCTTTTGTATGGAAAAAACAATGTCTTAGTCCAGCCGGTGAGTACATGGAGTTTTGGGCCAACACACACAGCTGCTGCCTGGCTGTGACTTGAGAAGTTGGTAGTATATGTAAGAATAGGCTTGTTGAGTACCTCCTTAATGTCTTGTCCTCAGGACAGTGCTGCCTTCCCACTTGATTCTATTATGCTGAGGTAAATTAAGATGTGACAAATGCTTTCACTGCCTGACCAATGTGAAATGTGAAGTGGGCCTATAGGTAGGAACAAACATACCGGACTGTATTTCATAAACCCAGTGAACCTACTGTGTTTTTTCCACTCTTTCTAATAGCAATATTAAATACCAGTACTTTTGCTGTTAACTGTTCCCTCAGCAGTTCCTATATAATGCACTGCTCTAGAACTTGTGGGGCATAGGAAGGCTGGAACATGACAATTATAGTTGTGCACTTGAGTCACCTGGATTGTCTGTTTGTTGCTTCTGTGAACAGAAAGATGACTTGGAGGCAATTCCTGGGTATCTCTCCCTTCATCAGTCAGCAGATAGTTTGACATTAAAATGGACTCCAAATCAGCTGATGAATGGAACCCTTGGAGATTCAGAGCTGGAGAAAAGGTAGTCATTGCATTCAGGAAAAGATCAGAAGCATTCACGGTGTTTATTTCTTGTATACTTGGCAATATGACGTAAGTGTAATAAGGCTGATTTAATTGAAGGGCTTCTGAATAGTGCATAAGTTGAGGTGTCGGACAGCTTGGGTTCTGTTCCTGTTTTGCCACAGATTAAGCAACTTTCCAAAGGTCCTGTAATGCACTTGGATATAAGGCCTTTTCAAAAGGAAAACAAAACCCCACTTTTCCAGGTGTTTGGGAGAAAAGGCTCAACACTACCTTCCATCATTACAATTCTAGTACCTGCCTTCAGAGGGTCATAGATCACTTGGTAAGCATGGCTAATTTCAGCCTCTAGAGAGACCTGCAATGTCATTGTCTTTCGTTAGATCAGTTATTCATCTAATTTGGCAATCTGCTTCAGTAGAAAGACAGGTAAAGTCTTGAACCAGGCAGGTATGCCTCCTCAGGGAATGCTTCCTTCAGGACCAGAACAGTGCTCTCAAATGCTTAATCCACACCATTCTTTTTCTAAAACTTCGTGTGTACTTTTTAATAGAACATCAGTGAAGACCTCTACCCTTGCTTTTATTGCTAACCTCTGTCAAGGTTGTTCTCAGAAGGGTTCAGGGCGTTTCATGTTTAATCTGTAAGCTTGAGCCCCAATGGATTTACATGCTGCTGGCCATAAATCACATGAGCAAGACAGAACAGAACCCTGCTGTCCTGAAACCCAGCTACAAGACCATCATGAAGTCTGTGCCCCAGGCGTTTTAATCTTAGCCAGAGCATTGTTGTAATCTGGTATGGGGCAGTGGGGGGGAAGGGGAGGTGAAGAGAGGAAGGGAGGTTTTGGAAAGGCTGGTGCCAGATGTATCCACTGTGGAGAATTAGTTCCTTTGCCTTTTACTTTATTATTAATTTACCTTAATTGAGCAATTTTAATAAGCAGTTATTAACTTAGCAGAGTCTTTTTATGGGGTGCTTGGAACCGCAAGCATTCCTGAATGTGGAAGAAAAAAATGTTTCCTGCACTCTTTCCTTCCCTATTAGTGTTTACTGGGACTACGCATTAATAGTGCCACTCAGCCAGATCGTCTGCATTCACTGCCATCAGCAACGTAAGCATAAACCTTCTTCTCATGGGGGTGCTACCAAATCCCCTTTCTGCCAGGTGAATGTTAATGCTGCTGCCATTTTATATGGTGCCTGTTAGGGGTTTATTGCAAAAGGAGGCAAACCATTTTTCTTCTTCAGATGTCTTCACTTTTTCAGGCCTGGTAAGAACTCCTCTGCCTAACACTGCTCTAGTTGTCAATTGCTTTTTATGTTCTTTGTTTTTTCTGTGTGCTTTGTTTTTTTTCTGAGCATCTGTGCAGAACAGCGCTTATGGGAAACTGTCAGCAGCAGGTATTAAACATAGAAGCTTTGGCTTTATAAGCAGGGGCCTCCCTCCGTTGACCGTTACAAAAAAGGAGAGGGGGAAAAAAAGCAGGTCTGTCAGCCGCGTCTATAGTGGGATCATCAACCTGTAGAAAGGGAGTGCATGTAACCAGAGCCACCCTCTGTCACCCTCCAACCATCCAGTTCTCAGTAGCCCATTCTGCTCAATGTAGGGAGAGGAATATGGAACAAAACGTCTCTGCCACTGCTTTCCTTACCACAAGTCTTAAGTCAAAATCACAGAGCAAAGACCACATTTAGAAATTTTATTTGGAGTCAGATTTGAATTACAGTTGGACTAAAAGACCTTTTGAACTAAGAGCCTGTTTTAGAAGACAGTTATATATATTGCTTTTAAATACATAAGCAGGAGAGCCACTTGAATGATTGCTTTTCCTCTCTCAGTGTCATTAACACTTCTGACTAGTTATGGGCATATGGGGATGACTGTTAAAATCTAGAAGCCTAGCTGGTAGAGGATGACAATTGCAATGTTAGTTCAGGTCCATTTGCCTCACTTCGATCAGCTTCCCCAGGACACTTTGTGCCTGTCCAGTATTTCACTGACTGGTCAGATGCATCACCACTCTGCTTTGTGGCAGTTCCACAGGAAAAGGAGAGTTAAATAAGAGACATGAAACATGACAGCCTTTGTTGTTCTTCACTGAGAAAGCTGTTTCAGTATCAGGTGCCAGGCATATATGCAACGTGATTTTTGTTGTTTGCACAAGATGACAGACACTTGGCTGTCCTGCCACAGCACCTAGCTACCTGACTGGAACTTGCACAGCCACGCTGCAGAATACACCTTGCTCTCAGAGATCCCCCCTTTATCCAGGTGGCTCCAGATGCCTCATTCATTCAGTTTTGGAAAAGGAAATTAAGAACCTAATTCACTTAATTCTTTTGAAAATTGTACAAGATGCAGATCATTATGCTTAAAACAGTATTCAGAGCCCAGGGTGGTTTTCCTTATTTGTGCTAAATTTCTAGTGACAGTGAAGATAGGTGAGAAAAATTTACGGCAGAGAATATGACTTGCTAATTTTCACAAGAATAAAGCTGACAGCCTCTGGTTATATGCATTAGGTTGGTTTTCATTCTAAATTGTGTGTCCTTTGTCAAGTTATGTCATACAGCAGAGACTTAGTTTAGTTATTCCTTTATTATTTATTATATTAGTGTTCAGAATCACTTTAAATGTTTCTGCATGAGGCCTGTCATAGTTTGCTTGTATCTTGAGCTTCTTTAGGACTTAAGGACTGAGATCATCCCTAGATCGCACTGTGATTTACAGAGCTTTATTTATCTACTTAGAGATGATCACAAATAAAATTTACTTAGAAGGTAAGAGCATAAAATAGAGGTTCCGATGTAACAGCGTGGACTTCCCTTGTCCTCCTTTGCAGCAGAAAGCAGATGGACATTAGTCTTGGTGAGTCAGGATGGAACTCAGAGACCTCCGCTGCACTTCCCCCAAGGAGGTCACCTCCTCGCGTTTCTCTCCTGTCTGGAAAATGGTCTTCTGCCTCGTGGTCAGCTGGAACCACCACTTTGGTCCCAACAGGGCAAGGTACTGCCTTTTCGGATGAGCTGCTTGTAGTAGTTAGGGCTGATCTTAATGTCTTTGTTCAACCAGCATCCTGCTCCGCAGAGCCTGGGCATTGATTATCAGCTGCTTTCTAGTAAAGTGGGAGGCAAAATAACTCCATTTAGTCCAATCTGATTCTTATACAGATAGTCTATAGAAATTGTTCATACCTTCATTACCGCATTGAGCAATGAACTGGAATCTGCTGTTCTATCAAAATATGAACCCAAACGATAGGGACCAAGACTCAAATGGACCGGGACATACTTGCTCTCAGAGGCTTGCATTATTGAAGAAGCTGGTGCCCAACTCCCATGGATTACAAGAAAAAGCTGTGTTCTAAGCACACAGAAAAGTTGTGTTAAGTACCCCTAAACCACCTGCTATATATGATTCTACTGTTGTTTTCTCCCTCACCTCCTCCCAGCACTGCAAGTTTAGTTTTAAGATGCCAAAGGTCTGAAGTACTTAGTTTGTTGTGCTCTGCTAGTCATTTGTAGCTGAATGTATGGAATCATTATTTTCTCTAGGGTAAGGTATTTCCAAAGCTTCGAAAACGGAACAGCAACAAATCAGTGGACCTAGAGGAAATGCCAGCTGAAGATACTTCTACAGACTATGTGTTCAGAATTATCTATCCAGGACACAAGCATGATAACAGTAAGTGCCTTTGTTCTGCTTTGTTAAAAAAAACCCAACAAACAACAAAAAACCAAAACAAAGCCCTAAGAAAACCTTGAAGTAATATCCTGGGAAGTAACTGAAGGTAACGGACAAGCCAGGTTTTTGGGGGGGAAGAAAAAAACCTATCACAAAATTTCATTGTGTGATAATTGTGATCAACAGGTACGGCTTACTGTAGGTTTCCTTAATGCAGTGAAGCTTGTTATCTTAGTGGAAATGGAGTTGAGGTGGGGAATCTTGTTTACATTTACTCTGTGTTTTGCAGAGGAAGTTTTCAAAATACTCCCCTGGGCTTGCAAACTGAGACTAAAAACAAAGATTGCTTGACTAGCAAAGAGCAGTTTTGCTCCTGAAGTGAGGATATTTTTATTGGCCACACTGCTTGCTCATAATGTTGTTATTAGAAGAAAAAAAACCAACCATAAACTCAACTCTTAAAGTACCCCAAGAACTCCCTGGGCTAAGTTTTCCTGGCTTGGAAGCAAGAACTGAACAATGGATAAATAAAGGCCCTTCCAAGGAAACTAAATGAACTCCCAAGCACCAAACCACCTCATGTCATCAGTGAATACAAATTCCTTACATGCAAGAAGGCATTTGAGCTAGTTCTCAAACAGCATGTTCAGTTTTATTCCCCTTGGCAAAGAAGCAAGAATTTCCCAGGAAGATCAGACCCTAAAGTTTACAGGGGATTTGGATTTACTGCTCATGTCGGGTCTTACTGCAGCTGAAAAAGCAGAAATCTCAGCTGAACCCTCCTTACGCCAGGGGACTGAACCACAATGGTGGCCGTGCTTTATTAGGGCTTCTGGATTTGCCACAGGTAAGTTCATGCACACACCAGCAAAAGCATGTTCTGCCTTTGCCTGAATCAAGGGGACTGCAGATTCTGTGGGCACATCCAGCACAGACCTGCCTGTTGAGCGCAAGAGCTGGCTCCTGCCTTGGGCTTCCTTAGGAGGAGGCCTGTACCTTGCATGTTTACAGTGCCAGACAATGCTGGGGAGCAGAACGTTTGCTGTCCAGATATATCTGGCACAGGTTTCAGAGTGGAAAAGAGGCCACAGCATTGATAAGGGCATGGTGAAGGAGAGAAGCTAGTCGGAGCCTAGAGTTCCCATGGAGTTTTGCTAAAAAGCATACTCACCTACTGCAGGCTGGCATTGGGGCCTTTCTCTATTGCCATGATGTGACACATGTGCTCTGGGAATACAGCCTGTGCACAATCAAAAGCTGGCCTGTGTTTGGTGGAGCATTCTTTTTTTTCTGTAAGAAACTCATTTTTCATACCCATTTACAGGAGCTTGTGCCTTCAAGAAGAGGGCAGGGTTCAAGTCCTTTGTCTTTGCTGAACATGTCCTTTTGAGTTTTCCCGCAGAATCGAGTTCTCTCTTCTTATGCTCCTCTTTCACTATTTTCTTTGAGCAGTAACTATTAACTACCACCACTTAGCTGCCAGCCGCTCTACCTCTGTTGACGATGATGAGGAGGAGGAAGATAAGCTACACGCAATGCTATCAATGATCTGCTCTCGGAACCTCACAGCTCCTAATAGGATGAAAGGTTTTTATCCTCCTCCCCCTGTGTCCCAGAGCTCTATTGCAGCTCGTTCCACTGATGCATACAACAGTGTTGGCATTATTACAGGGAAAAACATTTCACTCATGCCATGAGATCTGGAGATTAAGTTGACTGTGTGGAGAGACTGGGAATATGCTCACAACCTATGGAAAGTGGAAACAACAGCATCTTCCCTCTCCTTTGAGCATGTGTGCTGCTGAACAGACAAACTTTCTCTCCTTCCAGAGGCTTCCGGCCCCACCTTCATAAGAGCTGGATACTAGAACATGTTCTCACAAGAGGAGGGAGTGTAACAGGTCTTTGTATTATTCTTCTGTGAGTTAGTCGTGTACAGCGTAACAGACTGGGGAGGGCAGCCTTGCATAGGAAGCATCAGAGGTAAACCATTACAGCAGTAGTAGTGATGTGCCGGGCAAAGTCAGAAATAGAGTGTGCCTGTGTAGACAGAATAGGGCAGAAGTGTAGTGAGTTACAATTTGAGCCCAGGGATGGTGCAAGTATGCATGCTCCCATGCTTTGTATACCTCTATAAGGTAGCAGAGGTGTGCAGAGAAGATTCTGTGGAGATGCAATACCTTTCTGTGCTCAGGTGCTTTCATTCCACTTCTTGCATTCATAGGCTAGGTGGGTTTCAGATTATCAGCTGCAAGACTCCACTTTCCAAAAATTTGTCATCTAATTCTTTTCCTAAAGCAATCATAACATATGTATTAAGTTGGTATTCTCCAGTAGGTGTATGTATTACATGCATTCAGGACCTAGTAGTGTAGTTCTGGAGGCTAAGAAGTCCTCACTTCCTCAAAGGAGGAAGCTGAATGGTGTATAAAATAATCCATTCCCCAGGCCAAACCCCTCCTCCACAGCTTGGATTCTCAGGCTTGCAGTTGTTCAGAGACAGGCAGGTGTTGTCGAGGCCTCTCCACTAGTTCACGTGAAATCTCTCCCCCCTCTAGGCTTACCAGTTCTGCACAGCTTCAATACCGCCAGACTTCGGGCCTTGATACCTCTTGAGTGCATGTGCCAAACCTGGCACACTCCTGTTATAATCAAAACAAGAGCCTCTGCCTCTTCCTAATAAATGGAGTGTATCAGCAAGAACAGAATCTTCTCTGTTATCAGGCTGTAAAGTAGCTGTCAAAAGTCTGACATCTGCAGAGGAAGTAGGAAGGAGAGCAACTGCTTGCAAGTTTGGCTCTTGTCTGTATTTTTCATTCCTTATGTTAGAATGAACATGCTTTTTCTGGTATTTCTATTTCCTAAGAAAAACACAATGTATTTTGACTCCAGATAAGACACTCATACCTTTAAATAGCAGAGCAATGAATTTTGGTTCCAAATGGATGTTAGCCCTGGTCTGGTGGGACTGACTGTAGGAGACAATAATTGCCCTGCATCTCTGTATAGTGCTTAAGTTCTGTTTAGATAGGATATGAAAATGTGTTCAAGGAGATCCTCCTCATTTCTTGTAGGCTGCCTACAGACTTATCCCAAGGTAGTAGCCCCTAGAAATGGATAAAGCCCAGAATAAAGAGTTCTTGAAAGGTATGGATGGAAAGAAAGTCCAAAAATACAGCGTTCCCCTTGAAAAAAGATACCGTTTCAGGGAGTTTCTGTGTGTCTTAACTGATCATGTCTGGATATGGGTGATAATGGAAAGGAAGAAGGTCTAACACTGCCACATACACATGTTAAGAGGCTAACACTATGATCTAAAGCATAAGAAACAATTTAGTCTTTAGTCAGGTGATGGGAATTTGAAGTTATCCCACTAGAACAGCTGTCAGGTATCTGCTTTTGCTTATTTAATTTTGAAGGTAGTGGTAGAGTTAGGACTATGTCTGCTGTTTGAGTAGTGATTCTTGCTGAACTAGATTGGATTAGCTGTTGTCTCTCCAGCAGCATCCCTTTTAAATAATGACAACACTGTTGTAGCAGGTTTGCTAGCCATTTGCTTCTACATTTTGCAACATGCTTGACTTTTGCATGTAGCTGAAGTTACAGATAACACCACTACAATTAAAGAAAAGATGCTGTTCACTCTAATTCTTCACTAATTCAGGTACCTTTCATCTGAATCTTTAGGTTCTGTGGGGTTCTTTCCTTGTTTCTCTAAAAAATAAGAAATCAAAACTGAAAAACCCACTTTTCTTGTCAGTAGAGGGGAGGCAAAAAATAATGATCTAAAAATGTTTGTCCAGTGGTTTTTATTTGAACCCAATAAGAAGCTGCAATAAATACTGGGTCATTCAGCTCCTTCCTGAAGAATTAAGGTGAAGAGCATTTTTGCATCACACTTTGTTTTGTGAAATGAAATACACATGACTGCTTCCGCATGAGCCTGTGCTTTTTCTGTTAACAAATGTTTTTACTCCACTCCTTCCTCACCTATGCCCACTTTCTAATAGGCACTACTAAAATGCTTTATGCTACCTTGATTTAAAATGCATGAGATGGTTTGGAATTGCCCCTACCACCACCCAACAAATGTATGTTTTAAAAGCACGGCCCAGGGGACTGAATTTTGCTTACAAATGTTAATTTAGTGACATACAGTATTATGGCATTTGCCTTAATTTTAATCATGGGTGAGCTGAAAGGCCAGTTATTTATTATAAAACAAAAAACCCACGAGCTCAAATGCCAGCTGGGAAGGTTGAAGAGCTGAAGCCAAGCTTTCTGAAGGCAACTGGTGATTTTTTGGGGGTTGCCTTCCTGAAGCGGGTTAAAAAGACAAATAGAATTGGTGGAGCAGGGATAACTCAAGAAGCTGCACGGTACTGTTGGATCACATTTTCCTGCAGAACATCCTACTTTGATAAACATAGTGTTGACATCAGTAGGACTTGAACTATCCTTCTGTGCTAAATATTTTAGGATCTGGTTCTGAGGGGGAAAGAAGCATCTTCTGAAAATAACTGAATCAGTTTGTCTTAATTTCTTTTATGCTCAAACTTTCACTTTAACTGGACTAGCAGTTACATGGCTGATTCCAGGAACTGCAAAATGAAATTCTGAGACCGGAATTAAATAGAAGGTCAGGTTAGATTATCTTTTCTGGCCATAAATAACATTACCGTAGCATTACACAAGAACCAGTTTTAGTTGTTACTGCAGCACCCTTTTCTCTGTTCTCTTTGAAACACAAACTGGGATGTGCATAGGCAAGAAAGGGGGAGATGGTGAAGGGATTTGACTTCATGGGAAGTGACCGTGCACAGCATGCAGCTGATTTAGATGTGCCAAGAGCAGTATTTCTGAGGTCACTAGGACGGTGCTCTCCCCTTTTTGGAATCAAGATTCAGAGCCTGCTGAGAAGTAAAGCATGAAGCCATCAGGATGCACAGAAGAAAGAGGAGGAAAGAAGAAAAAAGGTTGATGGCCTGCTGTTTTGTTTGGTTTTTTTCCCTAGACACCAGCGAAATGATAGAGATGCAAGGCTTTGGGGCAAATTTGCTTTCGTGGCAGCTGGAGCACTGCAGCCAAGGTTCCTCGTGTGTCTCCTGTTCAACAGGCAGCTCTCCCTATGATATATCCAGCTGTTGCAACTGCATCCATGATAGGTAAGCAAGTTGTGCAGAGAGCTTACCTGGGAGACTTTGTGCATGCCACACTTAAAAGCAAGGAGGTTTTATTGTTTGCAGCACCAGAGAACGAGAGTGACGATTTTCAAGTAGTTTCCAACATGAAAGAGATGGAGTTATGTAGCAAGAAATGTAGTTTAATAAAACTAACCTATTAAACTACTCTCAAGTCACATTTTCATTAAAAAATTGCATCTAATTCTTTTGTCCAGTTTAATATAAATCAGCTCTGGAAGCATTTTCTTCAACAAGTAATTAGTAATTACAATGAAGGGCAACAATTCATCTAATTTGACAAGGACATTTACAATGCATCTGCAGCAGTTGTAGCTAAATGTGCCAGGTGAATCTGTTTTGGGCCAAAATGCTGGTGGGGAAAATGCTTTAAAAAATGTGATTTGTCATTATTGTTGTCCTTTAGCTAAATAAATCTTGGTGCAGAAAAAGAATTGCTATGTGTTAGGTCATAGGGATCAGCATAAAATTCATTATGATCTCTGTCCTCATGACCTATCACGTTCCTGTTAATGTGTCTCCACAGAACTCCATTAAAGATGTTGTGTGAAAGCATGAAGAGGCAAATAGTTTCCAGAGCCTTTTATGGATGTAAGTGAAGCTTCTTATATCCAGCCCTTGTGGTATCCATATGCTTATCTAAAAAACATGTGATGTTTGTTTTAGAAAGCAGTCCAAACCCAAATTTATGGTTGTGAGTCAGATCACCTCAGGGCAGTAGGGTGGACGTGACTCAAGTGTCATAGCTTCATAATTCCATTATTTGTGGGTTTTGCATATAGCAATGGGTGAACTGATGCTTAGTGAAGACAGAATGTAGTTTTACTTTGCAGTGTAATACTCGGATTTTACTAGTCTGTGTAAGATTTAGTTAATCTTTGGCTCTGTTGCAATTCTTCATTCTGATACAGTACAATGCAAGTTTAGTTCATATAGGGTTATTAGTGGCAGGTTTAAAATGTCACACAGCTTCATCTTCAAAAAGGGGCTGCTGATATTAGGTAGATTGCTCATTTATAAAAGTTTATCTCCTGCCCCAACCACAGGGCTTGCCTACTGCCGCCATTTGTCAACAGTGCGAACGCATCTGTCTGCCCTCGTGAACCACACTATTATCCCACCTGACAAACCATCCAGTGCTGCAGGCGGCCTGACTAAAGAGGTCTGGAGCAAGTATCAGAAGGACAAGAAGGTAAGTAACATTTATTCATTACACTAGCTCCCACACACTGCTGCGTTGAGCACGGTATCCCTTAGAATGGACCCCAGGAAGCATTAAAGGCATTTTCTAGTCTTCACAGGATCACTTCTCTTTCTAGTGAGTGAGTCGATTCTTACAATCTCTTTTGTCCTTTGCTTCTCTAATGATAGCAAAGATATCAATTAACATCAAAGCAACTGATCTCATGATGACTCTAGTCTATTAAAAGTTAGATTATTTTAATGGGAGGCATGACAGCCTATATTAGACTGGATTTGAGCTAAGGCCCTAAAGGCCTGGATCAAGTTGCAAAATTTATTTAGTGCCGTGCGTGCATTTCACTGTCTTTATACTTGGTATTAAGTGTATACGAGCATGCCTAAGGAAAATAAAGATGTAATTACCTTCAGTACCTCTTTCTCCTGACTACTGTAGAATTACAAGGAACTGGAATTACTTAGAAGAGTTTACTACGGCGGGGTACAGCATGAGATTCGAAAGGAAGTATGGCCATTCTTGTTAGGTCACTATAAATTTGGCATGGCTAAAAAGGAAATGGACCAGGTAAGCACAGCTTTCCGGGGATTTGAATTACCTTTGCAGAATTGGTTTTGTTTTCTTAATAGCAAGTGTTAGTCTTTATTATTGTTTAATATTCCTAAGGGGAAAATGCTACTGAAACGTGAGTGACGCATGTTAGTAGAGGGATTATGATATCATGTTATCATGCCTGAAAATCATTAAAAGGGAGTTTTTTATTGAAGTCAGGAAACCTGCATTCAGCCTCTGCCTATGACATGCACTTGCCCTGAGCAAATCCTGTTTTCACAAATTTGTCACTTATAAAATGGGGAGACATTGACATTTGGATAGTAATTTGAGTCATCCCTCTTTTATATGGTGTGTTAGTTGAGTTATGCTTCAAAATGCTCTTTGAAATAACTACTTTATATACATGATACTGCATCTGCACATGTGGACTTCTACTGGAGCTGTGAACAGCCCAGATGTACCTTCTAAAGTGCACTTGGTGTTACTGTCTAGAGGCTAAAAATACCCAGAGGAAGGTTTGGTTTGTAAGTTCATTATGCTTTTGCTAGACTTAAATAAGAAGTGCCTCTGTAAAACGTAAGGTGCAATTTCAGATGAGACATTATTCCTCTTAATATCTCCCATGCTGCTGCTAATTGATCAGTGAATAATTGCCTAGGTTATGTCACAGCCTTATTTCACAGTCTGAAACTTGGCATTAAGTATATAGTTTCCATTAATGAAACCACAATTTGCCTATCTCTTAGTTATACTATCTCTCTTTGCTAATCTATTCATAGCAATACCGACTTTTTACTTCGCCGAGTGCTTTCATTTGTTGTAATTCCTAGGCAAGTGCCTTGGTAATAAACCAGGCTGGTAACAAACAGATAGAGCTGGGCAAAATGGCAGTCATGCCTTCACTCAGCTACACTTACTGAACAGAGACTGGATGTGGTCCTAAGCTAGAGTGCTGAGAAAAGTACAGCACTACTCCAGTGCCTTACTCCTACGTGCTTCCCATAAGCGACTGCTAGGCTACACCAGCCTTTATCTGATCCAGTGTAGTTGCTGTTATGAATGCTGTGTGGCATTTTTATTGCAGTATGGAGCCAAAGCTAATCTATTACCCTCAGGCGATGCATAATAGGCCCAGGTTCATACCATAATGCAGCTGCAGAGCTGATTCACATGTGGAGCAAGAACTTAAGTGTAGGCCTACTATGATGAGCAGGTGGGGTAGTGCCACCATTGTAAAGGTCTCCTGCAGGCCTTGGGCTCGTACGTAGTGGGAGCACCAGTCTGCCATTACAAATGCCAACGCTGCTGCTCATCTTACTCCTTGACGGTTGAGGAAAGGGATGTTCTCCTTCACAGAGCCATAGGACTTCAGTAGGACAGTGCCCTGTGGGTAAGGTCTGGATTAGTGTGTTGGTAAAACATTGCTTTTAACTGACATTAAGAATCACCTAAATGTTTGCTGAACTGTCTAGAACAGTAATGAGGTTTGCCCTGGAGTATAATTAACACATTAATCTGCTTTTCTGTTAATGTTATTACCAGGGAGGTAGAACTCTTGCAGCAGCTGATTCTGTTCTGGATTAAATGGATAAGGAGTGGTTTATATATCAAAACATTTGGCATTTGCTAACTCCCAATTATTTTATATTCCAGGGGATATTTTATATCCCTGTGAGCACCTGCAGATCAGAAGGGCAGCCTGACCTAGAGCCTTGCAATAGAAAAATTAGCTATCTTGCAAACAGTGGGCACTTTATAAGCAGCATTCTTCTTACTAAAAATTGCTACAGCAATTTGACTTGTTTTTCCTCACACTTATCTTTATAAACCAGTTCTGAACACGGATGGAGAAATATACCCCTTAACTGTTCAAAACAGGGCCACAATCCAGATTCTTCACCCTGAATCCAGGCATCTTTGTAGGTATTTATATTTAGATTTTCCGGCTATAGTGTGTATATCAAGCATGTTCCGCTGAGCACTGCTGAGGCAAATTCCTGCCCTCCCATGACACCAGCATCAGAAGAAGACAAAGTACCTCAGAAACGACTGAGGGCAATAAGTCCTGCTGGTTGCCTTATGTCCTGAAGGCCAGGCAAACTGCCTCAGAAGAGAAGGAAATCCAGGTAGCCAGGCTGATACATTGCCATAATCCTGCTGGCAAGTATGTCTGTTGTACAAGGGGACTTGTTCAATCACCCCTTTTTTTGCACACAGCACAAGTTTAAAAAAGAAGTCCTCCTACAGCACCATTTGGACCGGTTCCTTAAGTCTTATTGTCTTGATGAAAAAGGGAGGGCCCTTCTAAACGCTTTGAACTTGGTGCAGAGCTTCAGCAGCAGTGATCTGGCTAAATTGCAGCACTTCCAGATGCAGTGTGAATTTATTACATTTGCGTTTGGTGCTCCATATTTTTTTTTTTTAAACTTAAATTTTCAAGAAATATAGGATATTGGGGGTTTCTTGCATAGACTGCGTTTTGCTGTCTGTTCTCCACAGGTATATGAACCATCAGATTTATGATCTATGTGTAAAAATAGAAGGTATGTCTGGAACTGAAAAAAGGACCCAGATAGTTAGAGTGGGAGATCTTGAGCCACAGCTTGTGGATTCTAGCCCTAGCTTCAAAGGGCATGTGCATGTATACAGCTAGAACATAAGAGATTGGCCAAGAAGAGATAAATACTTGAGTCCATTTGTGTAATAGAAATTACAGTAAATTCATAAATAAATGTTGCAAGGTATAAAAGATCTGATCTGCAGAATGCAAGCTCCTATAGGAAATTTTTTTCCCTGAGTTTGTACCATACTAACACAAGGGGTGCTCCAAACCTTATCTGGAATTCTAATAAGCTACTCAACACCAGTAGTAAATAACAGTAATAACCGACACCTCAAAGCAATGTGCTGTTGAGTCTAAAGCTTACCATTGAATGTAAGAGTCTTTTAAATGAATGACCTGAAAACAGTCATAACATTTGCATGTATAGGAAACTTACCGTGTCCTTAACTGAAGTCATCACGGGTGATTTATCATCTTTGCCTTCTGATGGTATTTTTGCAGTCATCCATCAGTATCTGGGGCACTCCCAAACGTGGCTGTCCTCCAGCCTTCCACTAACTGTTGTATTTTATGATTTATGACTCGACAGCTACCTCAAGTGACAAATAGCCTGCAGCTCTTAGCATGAATGCTCTGGTAGCAACTCCAGCCAGCAGAGTCCGGAGCCTGAAGCCAACTCACAATTGTGATTTCTCTTCAGCTCTTGACAAGTGACAGAGTAGTAAAATTACTACGTGTCCCTTAATAGCTCAAGGGGGGTTTCTGTGTCTCTCTTTCAACAGAGGAAGCCAGCAGTGGCAAAAATCTGTTTTATTACTATGGGAACCAGTGGTTGGATCTGGCCATGCACAGTAGAGCCACAAGACTGGGCTGTGTGAGCTGGGATTTCTACTGTTCAGGAGTCTCTTCCAGCATCTAACTCTGTACAGGCTGATGTCTGTGAACCTGTGACCAGGAATTCATTGCAAGGGCTATGGTAGAGTTGGAATAGAGGAGTTGGGAAGGCGGTGTAATGAAATTAGTAATAATCTGGTTAGAAGCAGCAATTGCTCCATCAGATTGCATCTGACTTCTATGTGATGTTTCACATGTAAGCCAGTGACATCTTTTGTTCTTTCCTGAATAATGTCAAAAGCACTGTTGAGAGTGTATACACATGCTTATATGAATCTTTTATGGCATCTGTAGCGATAGTTTATTCCCTGCAGTAAATACGCAACATCTTGCTGCTCCAGTCATTGCGCTTTGCAGAGTGATGTGTGCTCTAGCATGAGGGCTTCAGGATCCTACAGGCTTTTGGTTTGAGACATTACACTTGCTTTAGACCTCTCCCTCCTGACTTCCACTCATTGCTAATGCTATCTTTCAAGGAGCACCGGCATTTCAGGATCTGTCTGTCTGTCTGCAGGTGGATGAAGACATTGCTCTCCGGTATCAGAAGGTCATGGCTGAGTGGAAAGCCTGTGAAGTCATTGTAAAGCAGCGAGAGAAAGAATCACATTCTGCTACGCTGGCCAAGTTTTCATCAGGCAGCAGCATTGACAGCCATGTCCAGCGACTGATTCACAGGGACTCTACCATCAGCAACGATGTAGGTACTCCCTTCCCATTCATCCATATGGTGCAGGCAGCACAGGAGGCTTGGCATTTGCAGAGGTACAGCCCAGGGAAGCAGAGACTTAGGTTAGCACAGCTCCACCAGTCTGGAGCTACTTGAATCCTGTACAGAATTTGAAGCTGTAGTGCCTCCATAATAGAGCTAAGAGCAGGTCTGTATTTTGGGTAGTCTACAGCTGTTCTTAAGCAGGACCTGCCTAAGGTGCTTTAAGGTTCACCTACTATAGAAGATCCTTCTCTCAGTAGAGGAATAGCTTTCTATCCAGCATAGAGCAAAAGATTGCTACTATTAAAGCATATTTTTGATTCTGTCATGTCCCTGATTGACAGGTTGAGCATGATTTTTTGGGGGGGAGAGGGGACCTTTGTCAATCTAAGGTAAGATGCTAAGTAGTAGAAAGGCAGACTGAATTAACCCCTCAGTAACTTGAATAACAAAGAAGGGCGTTTCTTTTCACATTGTTGGACAGGAGAGCTGGCAAGCGTGTGCCAAAAGTGTCTCTGGGCATCCATTACTTATGCAGATTTCAAACAGTTAGCTAACTGATTTCAGTAAGGCAGCAGAACTTAACAGTTCAACAATGAGTTTTTTAGCAAGAGAAGAGGTAAAGTGGTTGCATGGTGGAAAGAATTTGAAGGCCAGTCTTGACTTCAAACAGCAGTTGCTGAACTGGATTGTTGGAGGCCTGAAGTATGTCGGTCTTCTTCAAAGACACATTGCAATGACCAGATGGTTTTAGTGTTGGTGTTGCCAGTAGGGAAGCTTCACTGCTTTCCAAGGTATTTCTAATTGAAGATTATGAAAGGGGGAGACATCATTATAGGAGACGGATATGAGATCATAAATCGATATTATTTTTAGACTTACAGTCTCAGTGTAAAGACCGAGTGAGGAGCTCTCAACTATTTGCATGCAGGGAAGATCTATTAATCGGTGATCTTGTCCACTGAAATGATGTAGTCATTTCTCTCTCGTGGCTGGAGGTTTGTTTGCCACATTAATGATTCTTGCTTCTCTATTCTCCCCTGCTTTATCTGAATCTTCTCTCCTCTGCCCACCCCCAGGTCTTTATATCTGTAGATGAAACGGACTCAGCGGAGCAGGACTCAAAAGGTCAGGACGACCCCACTTTCACCATACTGTCTGCCGACACGCCAGCAGCAGTAGCTGCTGTAGAGCAACAGTCTGTGGAGTTTGACTCCCCTGACTCTGGGCTGCCGTCCTCGCGGAACTACTCTGTGGCCTCAGGCATCCTGTCCAGTATCGATGACGGGCAGAGCGTCTCCTTTGAAGATGGGGCTGAAGAAGAAGCTAGCACTGACTTGGAAAGGACTGATTCAGACATATCACGTATACAGAAAGCCAAGTCGGTTGTACTGCAGTCTCAGGATTCTGTATCAGAAGAGCAGCTGTGTTCCCAGGTGGATTATTTAATGGATGTTGCTTCTGTCTGCGCTGCATCCTACACAGTAGGTCACAACATAAGCATCATCATCTCTCTGCACAGCATTGCTTTTCTAGCAAAGACTTGTACTTTTTCAGATAGGATTTAATCAGAGACAATCCCAAACTAGAACTACAGGTGGTGGGATGATAACTGAGGATTTTTGCATCCAAATCTTTTCATCTGGATTTTGAGCTAGACTGGAAATAAGACAGCAAGAAAAAATTGGGTCTTTTATTGAATCGGAGGGCAAGGAAAAGAATGTACAGCTGAGCAGCTAAAAATTGCCAGAGGCTGTGGACAGCACACCACTTGAAAGATTTCAGTATCATTTAATTCAAGCTAAAACCCACATTTAATCAAATTGAACCATAACCTAAATCTAGATTCAAGACTCCACCACCTCTATTAGTGTTGCTGTCAACAGATTAGTAGTTGAGTTTTTGCCTCTCTCTCTGCTGAAGTTGTTCAACTGGAAATAACTATTTGGAAACAGGACAGGCTTGGAACATTTCCCAGTGAAAGTGTGTGCATTTCACCTGGGATTTTGGACAGTAATCGAGTATTTTGATGCTCTCCTATGCCCAAAGTATAATTGTACTATTTCTGGTTTGTTGATTCTCAGAGCGAATCTGCACAAAGTCCTGGGATGCTCTAAACTCAGCAGATCTAACTAAAACTTTTCTCTTCTAGATAGAGTTATTGGACACTGTTGCCTTAAATTTGCACAGAATTGATAAAGATGTCCAGAGATGTGATCGGAATTACTGGTATTTTACTGCTGATAACCTGGAGAAACTCCGAAATGTCATGTGCAGGTAATATAGCTTGTAAACCAAACTACTTTTCACATTTCTGTCATAATCCATAAACTGTAATAACATGAAAATAATAGTCTGTATAAAAATTCTCAATAATTAACTTAAACTTGGAAGAAGGAGGAACAGGTAAGATGGTAGGTTAGAGAGCATGGGTATGATCAGCAGTTTGGAATGCAGGTTTGAGAAGATTCTCTTTCTGCCTCAAGAGACAGACCTTATCAGTCACCTTGAACTATTCTCTAAATGTACTATTAGCTTTGGTTTCCTACTTATCAGGATAATAGATCCATGCTCTAATGGTGTGCTATAAAGATGACAATAATAGTGAGGTGCCCAGATACAGTGTTGAGGGACATCTACTAAGTAGACAAAAAGTCTACATCTTCAAATCAAAACAAAATCAAACCAGCATCTTTAACCACTGAGACCAGCTGGAATCAATAGAAAGCTAGTTTTCACTTCTAGGAATGCAAATTGCCACGAAGGCTATTCAACTAAACACAGTTAAAGCAGAAAGTGTCGTAGACTTTAACACTCGGAGAAGATAACAAGTTTCCACCTAGGGGGGGCAAAAAACCCCAAAAGCTAAAAAAATCTAGGTACCTTTTAAAAATCTGGGCTTTTTTCCATAAACTGTTATGCTTTTGTTAGCTGTTTTTTCACAAACTATTCATATGCAAGCCACGTGTGTAAGGTTTGGTACTCTCTAGCCAACCAAAAAACAATACAGGGCTGTGAAATACTCTGGAATGTGAAGTGTCAAAAAGTTCTGAGACACACAACAGCTAATTAAGATTTGATCTTGCATAATCAAATTAGACTTCAATACAGTATTTAGCTTTTGAGGAACAGGTAGAGAAAAATTCAATATTAATTCATCCTGTAAGTAGAGGATCACATTCTTACCCTTTCACAAGACATTAAGAGCCTACAGTAAGAGTCACTGTACAAGAGATATTTCTGTCTCACATGCTGCTCTGTCCTCATTGTGGATTGTTTATAAAGCTTTTAGGATTTTTTTCTGGAAAAAAACTAGCAGAATACTCATCATTTTATACCAGTGTGTTAGAAGATTTGAATTGTTGAGTTCTCTGGACTCCTAGCTTTATCTTTACAGCACTCTAGAACAAGACACTTAAAAGCTTCCAAAAGGAGTTGTATTTTAGGTGTAAGACAAATTTTTGAGTCTACCATGCAGCAAGAGGATTTTTAATCCTATTATCTCTTGTGTTTTCTTCTTTCTGCAGTTATGTTTGGGAGCACCTAGAAGTTGGTTACGTTCAAGGCATGTGTGACCTCCTGGCTCCTTTGATGGTTATACTTGACAATGGTAGGAAGAGTTTTCTTTTGGAACATGTTGGTATCTTTAGGGAGGTCTTTCTCTAGAAATGCCATTTCAGAAGAAGTTGTATGCATTAATCAGAGCTAGCTCACCAGGCAAATCAGACCTGCAGCCCTTGATTCATATTTTTCTCTAAATGTGGATGTTGTTGAAATGGCTAACATTAGTATCTTGGGGATTCCCTCTTCACTCACTGACTTCCAGATTAAATTTTATTAAATTTTCACAGCAGCTGTGTTCTGGCAGTTGCTGAAGCTGAAGAGTCAACTGCAAGCTGGGTTCTTTTGAAACATAACTAGTAAAAATGGTCCAGGGTCAGGTGCTGTCTTCTGTTTCATGTAAATACTGGTGATGGGCTTAGGGAACAGCAAAGGGGAAAACCCTGTTTTTTGCTTGCCCTGCAGTTTGTTATTTTGGTTCAATGAAGTCACACAATTAACAAAACCAAGTGTTCTGCATTGTATCTGCAGATCAACTGGCTTACAGCTGCTTCAGCCACCTGATGAAGAGGATGAGCCAGAACTTCCCCAATGGAGGTGCTATGGATACGCACTTTGCCAACATGCGGTCCCTAATCCAAGTGAGTCTTTTTTTAATCTTATTTGAAAGAAGATGAGGTTGTGGCAGAAGCTCAGAACTAGCTTGATACCACAGTGAAGGGCAGGAACTCCAATACTAGGTTCCTAGTCATCTGGTACTTCAGAGCTGGGAAGGGTAAGAATTGTTTTATGCAGCTCCAAACAGATTTCATGCTTCTCAGGGGACAGTATTTGCTGTCATATTGAAGCGTGTGTATTAGAGCAGGTCAATTCATCTTGACAAACAAACCCCCCCCCCAACATCTGTCTTCAGTACACCAGCTACACCATGTAATGACTCCCATTTATGGCTCAGTCCAGCTCCAACTGAAGTCAATGAGAAATAGCAGTAACATCCAGTCTTCACAGCTTTTTGGAAGAGAAAACATGCATATTTGTGGCATGAACTTAATTTCTTACAGGCCATAGCTATATTTGTATTCACGCAGGATGCTTGCTGAATGGGGTTTTTTTGGACAGATTTAAGGCCTAGACATTCCACTCCCAAAAGCACTAGGCACCTGAGCAAGATAGCATAAAGAAGGGTGAAAACTATCATGATAAGCCATTATTTGGTTTGATAGGTGGCATATTAAAAAAGTAATGAAAATAGAGGTCAGTCAGCAAAGAAGATGGCCAGCACGGCAAATGCAGGCAGCACACGAACGTACAGCTGCAGTGTTTCTGTTGAGTAGCAAGACTGTCAGAGGATGCCACCCTGCTTATCCAGCAGCCCTTAGGATGACATCTATGAGGAATGACTATAGATGTACTTACAGATTTAAGACATCTACCAGACATTTGGCAAGTAGTTGTTCAGTTCCAGAGATCTTGGATGTTGCAGTTGGATGCTCATCAGAATTACCAACTTGGAATGAAAAAGTCTCCTTCCCTTCTTTTCCCCAGGTGAATGGATTTCAGTCTTTGCACACCAGCTCCTACATTACAATCTGAGAGTAGAGTTGGGTGGGAAGATGAAAATTTGCCACTTGTTGAAAATCAGTAGGATCTGTAACTTGGTGCTTGGACCTTTAAAATCACAGTGAAGATTGACTGTTGTCACCTCATACCTGCACAGCAGTAACTCTTCACCTCATCAGTCTGTGTCAGGGCACCCACATCACAGGCATTTTGTAAAGACATAGTAAAAGGATGTATCTGTGCTAAGCAGCTGCTCTCACTAACCACAGCATCGGGTGATTAGAGCAGCATGGAAGTCTTAACCAGACTCCAACACCTTTGATCTTGGCTACTTTCAGACAAGATACTGACAGCTGATGTTTTGTGTTTTAGATTCTAGACTCAGAGCTTTTTGAATTGATGCACCAGAACGGAGATTACACGCACTTTTACTTCTGCTATCGCTGGTTCCTGCTTGACTTTAAAAGAGGTAATAATGTTCTATGCCTATAGTTTAGAGTTGTGCAAAACTGTGAACAGCTCTCTGTTTTGGTCTAAATGTCTATATGGTGAGTAGCAGCTAAGCTCACAAGAGAGTGTATAGCTACGAAAGCTAATGCAACTTTGAGAGATGAACTAGCACTGGAATAAGTCAAAGCTTAGAAAGAGGTGTTGTAAATTCCTGATACTGTGGTTGGAGCCAAATTTCTGCTCAGTGCAAATACCTGTTTGCTCAAGGAGGTGATCCTAAGTTGATCACACTCCTCTGTAAGCTTTGATACCTCCTTTCTAATCCATTTGATAACAAGGAGCAGCTCAGCAACAGCTCAGCAGCTGTTGTACTTTGCTAAGTGCTGTACTTTATATACTGTGGGAGCACCCCAGAATCTCGAGATCCCTGCACAAGCACATCCACCCACCCACCCCCACTCTAACAGAAGCAGTTGCTTATAATAGAGAGACCTATCAGGCAAGTCAGTAGCTCCTCTGAGTTAGAGATTGATCTGCAAGAATCAAAAGACAACATCCCTCTCAGCACAAAGGTGATAAAGGGAGATGATACACATCCATCAGCTATATATTATGAGCAACTATCTGACAGTGAGGGGGCAGGAATTGTGACTCTTAACTGAATAGTAAGCCCTCTACCTGCTCCTTCACAGAGAATTGCCTGTCCCCCCACATCCCAGTCCCCTGGACCTCACTGTCACAGACTGGGCAGAAGATGAGCCTATATGGTTCAAGAAGACGAAGCTTCCATGGTCATATCTGAATTGCAGCATATGTAGACCTAGCTTACACACATCTGCTATACAATTAATTGTTGCTGATTAAAAATAGCAGAGCTTTAGCACTGATAGGTCTACTGGAAAGCCAAGAAGGGGGTCCTGGATACGTAGTCAGATTTGCAGCCTGTCATGTAGCCCTGCCTAGAATAAATGAGTCTACTTATGCTGCTGTCACATGGTTACTGCAGTTTAGACATCTTCCTGGGGTCATCTGCACTGCCACACCTACATTCTTTCTTAATTTTCCTTTAAATCCAATTCTGTTGCCACACTTGCACAAGTAAGTGACAAGAGTTGGCTGGAGCAGAGGGGGAGAGGAAAAGGAGGAGTCATCAAGTGCGGCTCATGTCTGTGTAAGGCCTGTAAGACATTAGTTAGAGAGGGGGAAATGGTCAATTTGAATAATCAGATGCTCTTGTAATGTTTATTCCCATTCAGAGTTGTTGTACGAGGATGTATTTACAGTGTGGGAAGTTATTTGGGCAGCAAAGCACATCTCTTCAGAACATTTTGTCCTTTTCATTGCCTTAGCACTTGTGGAAGTTTATCGAGAGATTATCCGTGATAACAACATGGACTTCACTGATATCATCAAGTTTTTTAATGGTAAGAGACTTTTAAGAGAGCTGTTTTGATAAAAAGCCAGCATTTGCTCCTTCTCTGCAGTTGTGCAGTGTTCTTGCTGTCATGACAAGCCCCTGGTCATTTTAAGCTCTGAATCTCTTACCCCTTCATGTAAACAAAGAGCCCAGATTTTCACATGCTTCCTGAATATCTGACTTGGCACACAAACAACAGTGTTTTAAGAGCTACATGGACCATAGAAGATGGTAGCTATTTCAGTGTCAGTGGTAAAAATTACCACAAAGCAAGCTTCAGAATTTCTGTTAAAAAGATTTGCCACAGAGACTCTTTGCCCTTGGTTTAATGGGAGGTGTTAAAATGTTGCTTAGTTTTTTGCAAAAGTCTCTCGCGGGTTTTAAGATTGCCAGAGTCATTTCTGTTTAGAGGGCTTGACTCTGCTGAGGCTGAAACATATAAGCAAAACCATGTTCATGCAAAATATCCCAAACTGCTTCCATGGTTGATTGCTTACCATAGCAGTCCATAGATGCTAGCCAACATCTACTGCCAGAGCAAAAAGTATTCTGCCAAAGTGAGCTAGGTCCCTTCCTGGCTGTGGAATGCAAGTTAGTCCTAAACAAGTGCTCCCTGTTAGGATATTTTAAGAGATTTGGAAACAATTTTGTGTAATCACAGTAATTTACTAAATTATCAGTGCTGTGGCTTTCAGTCATCTGTTGCAGAAGCCCCAAATTTGGTTTTTGCCTCAGCCACTCTTATTCCAAAGCTATACATTAATGCTTCCCTCAAAAAGCACTACCAAAAAAACCCCACCCTCCAGAAAACCCGAACAAAAAAAACCCCCAGTACTTACCTAAGCTGAATGAAAATGATTATTGTGGAACTGAGGATTCGGGTCTGTCAAGAGCTACTTCCTGATCTTGCTTCAAGCTGCAGAGTGTGGACATCTGTATGTGGAACTATGTGGGCATGTCGCCCCATGTACATGAAGCCCTTCTTAATTGTATTTATCACTTTGATCCCAGACCCTCCAGCAATAGTCCCTGCCTGGAGATCTATGTTGATCAAGTTGAGCTCAGCTTTACATTTTTGAGATGCCAGGAGAGCTGTTCACAGGCACGTGTGGGTACAGATCTCCCATTCCTGGTCTGGGGTCACAGGGCACTGGGATTTCTGCAACAAGAGAACTGACACCAGAAGGATTAGATCTTGATGCCAGGACCTACAGCACTAAGGGATTCATCCACTTATTCTATCTTTAATTCTACAAACCTAACCACCTGCAATGCTTTTGGATTGCTGCTAATGTTACACTAATTTATTAATGTTAATGCTACATGAATAGCATCAATGCTAGGCAGAAAGGTTCCCACTGCTGACAGTTAAGAATGTTTGTCTGTGTCTTTTAGAAATGGCAGAGCATCATAATGCTGAGGAAATTCTGAGGATAGCAAGAGACCTTGTCTACAAAGTGCAGACACTGATTGAAAATAAGTGATCATGAACAGACTGTCATTGTGGGCCTTGTTGTGAGCTATTGGATGGAGCGTTTCTTGCACTGTAACTTCAAAATGGTGTTTTAATTGCATCTTCCATGTAATGTAATAAATATCAAAGAGATTTGTAACAGACTTTTAAAACCAGAACTTTTCCTTTACCAGATAAGGTTTGTGTTTGATAGTCCTTGTTACACTCACTTTGTATTTCTAGACAAAATCTTTTTGCATTCTCTTATTTCCCTCTCTAGAAGACCATCTATCTACATATTTGAGATATTAAAAAGGGGGGGATTTGACATACTAGAACATTTATATTTTGACTTACTGCACCTTTAAAGCCTGGATGCACATTGTGTGCTCTGCCAGAACCTTCCATGGAGGTAAGGCTGGTTCCAGTACTCACTAAAAAGTGTTGCAAGCATTGAATTGGGTCCTTGGTGGAGGACGTTTGTGGACTCATTGTCTATGCCTTGAACATGGAAGAGAATGTGTATGAGCTCCTGTTGCTAAAACATTTAGCAGGATATTTAGCAGCAATTAAAGTAAATAAAGTTACCAGCTGGGAGAATAGCCTTAAACTAAATAATAGTTAATATGAACAGTGAAGATGTGGCAACATTAGCTAAAAACATCAGTTAGCCTTTGCTGACTAGCTCATGCTATTGAGTCTTCATGGCCTACACATGCCACAGACATGCCTTCATTTTACTTTGCAAACTTACTCTGCAAATATTCCTAGATGACAGGATCTGCCTAATGTAGTTCAGTTAACAAGTTTAGCACACAGAAACAGGTCCCCTGCTCATGTTAGCAGCTCCCACGCTCTTTGCGTCTGTGCAGAGTGCCATGAAGTTCAGATCCTACATCACAGAGCAGACACAGCAGAGCCTCGCCTCCTCCAGATTACTCACTGCACACTACTAGCCTCCTCCTCCCTGCTCTGCAGAGCTTTCCAGGAGGACTTTCCTTGGGATCCTGTGAACGCAAACCAGGCGCTCATCTACTCAAGCAGGTATCAGCACTTGCCTGATGAAGCAGTTGAAATCATTGCCCAGGATCCGATCCACTTTGCTGCAGCACCATGCTGTTTTGTAGAGCCGTCCATGCGCCCCGGGGAAGTTCTGTGCCACTTCTTTTCCTGCTTGGCCGCATGCTTTAACTAGCAGCATATGTTTCACCCCATCCTGCATAGAGAGCAGAGGTGACTGAGGGTTAGCTGGGCTTCTGCCCTGGAGCTGCAAATAGGTCTGTTGCTGTCCTAGTACTTCATCACACTGTATAAAATTAACACGTGTACTCTACCTACCTTCCCAGGGTGCGTGTTGTTTCCAAGTAAAGTGTATCTCTGTCAGTGAGAGGGAGGGAGGAAGCAGGTTTTTGCTAATGGGGTTAGCTGCAGATTTCATGGATACTCGTGACCTGTGCTCCTAGGAAACCTAGGGACTTAGTGTAAGCACTGCATGTATTCCAAAGTATTCCACCCTTTGCCATTAGAACCTCAGCAATTTTTAAAGAGAGAAAAAAGTTTTAATCTGAATATTTGTTTCTGCTTCTTGGGTTGTTTTTTTTTTTATCCTTCAGAGCAGACAGCTTTGTTTCCATTCAACATTGTGGAGAAAACAACTCTGTGCTTTTCATAGAATGGTTTGGGTTGGAAGGGAACTTTAAAGGTCATCTAGTCCAACCCCCCTGCCGTGGGCAGGGACATCTTCAAATAGATCAGGTTGCTCAGAGAAGTTTACATGAATTAGATCAGCTCACGTGAGCTTTTAACATCAGATTTTAGCAAAAAAGAGGTGTAGGGAATAAAATTGTTTGAAGATTCAAATACCAATAGGAGGTATTTAGTAACTCTAGTCTTGTGATTACCTGAGCAGTGGGCACTCTTGCTCTTTGCACTAGGCAAGTGCTGCCTTGGGATCCTCACGAGCTGAGCATTACTTGCACAAGAGGGTAGATTTGGTTCTAGAAAGACCATCTGTGCTTAGATCTTCTTTATGATTGCAGTAAACTAAAAATGGTAAATAATAGTCCAAAAAGGGAAAAAATGCACACAAAGTGCTTCTCAGCTCAATAGCCAAGCCCTCCCTTAAATTGGTCCCCAAAAATTTGAGGGGGGGGGTTAAAAAAAAAAAAAAAAAAAACAACACACCAAGCAAAAACAAAACACAAACCCAAACCAGAAGTCCCCCATTGCTGGTGTAGCCAGATGCCTTCAGGGACAAGCCTGTTGTTCTCTGGGCTCACAAGCATCAGGGTCACAAAACAGAAGCAAGAACAGATGAGCCCACTCAGTTCTGAAAGAGATGCTGCAGAGGAGGCTGTTGGGAAGGAAACCCCCTTTCTGCGCATTACAGTGCTAAAATAACAACAGTGGGAGTTACAGAGGGAAAAAGTTATGATAAGCTCTACTGCCCACCCCCGCGCCTCCAGGAGTTAGGGTGTGCTCAGGACCAGGAGCCAAGAAGTTATGCTGCAGGCATGCTCGCAGTCTGATCTCATTATTATTTATAGCTGTGTGTCCAACTGTTTTATAGGCCAGTGCATGGTTGCTGAAAGGTCTCAAAAGCGCTTCAGTTTGTGTGTCTGTTGGTTCACTTGAAAACTGAAATAGTATTTTTCAAAAAAATTGACAAGAGCAAGAAAACCCTCCAAATCAGAGCCTGACGAAGTGATGTAAAAAATAGAACTGCACTATTTTTCTTTGGTATGTTGGGAATGTACCATACAACTCTGTTTAAAAAAAAAAAAACAAAAAAACAACAAACCTCTGCGAACTTTGTTGTATTTGTTATAACATTCTGTCTAATTGTATTTTATGAATATTGTGTATTGACTTATTTATTTTTGTTGGGAGCAGACTATTGCTCAATTATTTATGTTTAAATGTAACATATGAATAAATACTTATCGTCAAGGCATTCCGTGGAGTTCCTTGGAAGCTATTTTTCTCCCACCAAGGTAATTTCAGAGACGGAACAGGGAGTCCTAAGGACAGGGCTGTCTGGGAAGAGCTTGTGATATGTAATTAACATTTCTATGACGAGCATGCATGGGCTATTGTACTAAGCAGTATTTTTTAAGTAAGTAGGTCATCACCAAATGGACTGCTAATATCCCTTGGATGACTTTAAGGGTAGGTTTAAGTTACACAGTGCATGCCTTAGAGCACCTATCCTCCCAGGCCGAGCCTGTTGCCATTTCAGCCCTGGGGAAGGAGTGGGAGCAGAAGCAGGCCTATGACAAGTGTTAAAAAATAAAGAAGTTTCATCCTGCAATTTTAGGTCTGATCGTGCTGCAGCTAGCATTAAATCTAGCCAAGCTGTTGGGCTTCCAGGAGAGATCCTCCTCCACCGCTCCCAGTCCCCCCTTCAAGCCTCTTAAAAATGCTCTGGCTGCTTCTGTTCTGTAGCAGGGATGCTCCCTTTTTCAGAACTTGCCATCTTACCCACAGGTTGGTTTGCTGCTGGCAGTTTTTGCAGTGATTTTCCAGGTTTTTAGACTGGAAAGCTCTGCCCAGAGGTGGGTCCCTGGGGGATAATGGAGCATTTCCCCATTCTACTGTAAAAACACCCAACAAATGCCTTTCTGTACTGGGGTAGGTGCAGCCATTGCTTGTGACTGTTACAGCTGTTAATCATCTATTTATTCTTATAAAAGAGGATAAGCCCTTTATGAAGCATATCCAATGTCATGTTGGCTTAAATAATCTTCCAGTGCCACTGTGTCCTCTGCCTTCATCTTGTTTGCATGGTGGGACTTGGGGTGGGCAGGGGGAGGCAGGTACTATAGCTGGGATTACACATTGGCTTTCTTTTCTACAGGACCTTCTTTCTTATTACACCACCACCCATCCCACCCCCACAGTATTCTCTTTGCAAATCCTCAGAAACTTTTAAAGTAGACACTTAGACAGTTGTCCCCCCAAAGTTGTGGAGTCCCTGCAGCAACAGGAGTTTGTTTCAGCAAGATGCAGCATCCCAATGAAGTTTCATCACTGTGAAAGTCTCACTGCTTCCAACTGCCAGAAGAAAACCAAACCAGAAGAAGTCTCCACCGTTTCCTGCCCCATTTCTGTAACCCAGAGCCAGCACTGGCAGCCTGGTGAGGTTCCAGCTGCTTTCCCCACTCTACCCCTAGTTTTGCCAAATGCAGCAACTTTGGTCCATACAGTTTAGTGCTGCATCTTACGTATCCTGTTAATTAGTCCAAGACCTGCTTTCCATTTTCAGAAGCTCACCTAGAAATGCTTTTCAGTTTCCCAAATAATAAAAAAAAACCAAACTAAAACCAAAATGCCAACCCCATGGAAGCATGCAAGCAGCGCTGGGTTTGGTAGGCAACGCTTCACCCCTCCCAAGCCTTGAACCAGGCTTCCTAAAGCCTCACCTCTGTGGTGCCAGCACTGGAATAATGTTTTGCATTGCTCTTTCTGGATATTCTCTAACACTCTGGGGCCTTGGCAGCTGCCAGGAGCACCAGGCAGGGGACACCCTGTGCTGGCAGCTGCCACTAGATGAGGCTGTCAGGCTGGGGACAGGGCAGGGGGGCTGGCTGCTTTCCCCCAACCTCTGCCTTTCTGTGTGTATGAAAGAGTTCCCCCAGCCTCCATAAATAGCTCAAAATGAGCCATCTCGGAAAGCTGACATTTTGGGGGTGGTGGTGGGGATGTTCAAAGCTGACTCTATCCAGGTCTGAACTCTGCCCTTCACATGCCCCCGTGCCTTTCACCCCCTTGGACAACGGGCTCGATCTGGCTCATAACAGCAGCCTGGCACATCACCCTGCCCGAGCGAATCAGCAGAAACACACGGAAAAACGCTGAAAGCCCCAAGGCATAGCCAAGCCCTTTAGTTAACATTTCTCCACCACATCTTATTCTTTTTGAAATTTCTGGACATAGGAAAAACAGCTATGAACTGGGCAACGATGAACCAGCTGAGCACTTTGCCTTGCCTAACAGGTTGGCACTTAGAAAGCACGCATGCACACGCACACCAGGTTTGGGTTTTTTTTTTTTGTTTGGGATTTTTTTTTTGGATGCATGCTTGGACCAACATTTGCTACAGTTCAGTGACACTTTTAACCTTACCAGACTTGCAACAATTACTTTTTTTTTTTGCTCCTGTCAAGACACAGGTTGTGCCACTTTGCAACTTAAAGGCCAGATTGTACTTCCCCCACACAACAGTCACAGTGAAATGTCCTTTCTACGTCTCAGCCTGAAAAGTGCCTCCTTAATCCGTTCATCCAAGTTTGCTAAAGCCTATAGCAGCTTATCGGCACAACCGGCAACCTCTGATGGGGGTGGAGAAACCAAAATAACTCTTGAGGAATGCAGAGAGCTGACAATTCCCTTCTAAGGCGCCTCTGCTCAGGTGTCCTGCATCTGGGCAATCAAGCCCACCAGTTCCTTCACTGGTCTCCACTAACACCTGCCTGGTGTGTGCCCCGGTGCTGCCCAGGCAGCACCAGCAGAGTTTCAGTCCCACTGCTTGTGCGCTTTTTCAGCCTAAAAAGACATCGTTTCCCATCTCGCAACAAGGTTTATTCAGATCCGCTGCAAAGTTTGGCTAGAGACCACATTATAAACGCTCAGCTGAACGGTATCTTGTGTGTCAAGAGAGCGGGCAGAAGACAGGACAGGCATTTCCACGCCAAGGACAGCAAGCTACCGGGCTGCCTGGGCTAATTAACAGCATCTCATTAAGCGAGCCCAATGCAGGCACCTCCTGGGGCTGACGGGGCACCCCCAAAACGGCGTCACAACATTTCGGCAAAAAAAGCCGCCTTCGGAAACCAAATCGGGGATAACCCGGAGAGCTCTGGAGGGCCGGGGGGGTCTGTGTGAGGAGGCCGGCCGTTAAAAACGGCGGCAGCCCGGCGGCGAGTCGCGGCCCTGCCTCAGCCCGGGGCAAAACACCCCCGAAGCCGTCCCCGGGGGCAGCTCCGAGGGGCTCGCCCCGAGCCCCCCCCACCGCCGCCGGCTGCCCGCCCGCCGGCCCCGCACTCAGCAGCTCCGCGGAGAGGCCCCGGCCATGCCGCCATTCCCGCCCGGCCGCGCCCCGCGCTGAGGCGAGGCCTTAAACCAGGAGAAGGCAGGGCTCCGTCTTCACCACCTGGAGGAGAGAGCGTTTAAATCCGAGTTAGGCGAGGAAGGGCGAGCTAGCCTGCGTTTCCAATTCCTCATCGTACCGGTACCGAAATCCGGAATAAAACTCCTCAACGCCAACGTGAAGTTAAGAAGCGGGCACTTCGTTTATCGCAGCGCTGGGGACACGGGGGATCGCTCCTCCAAAGGCGTGTCCCACTTAGTATCAAAATCCGTCAGTTTTTACAGACTTTTTCTGTCAGGTCATTGTTACACAAGCTCTTTACATAAAAACGTGTACTATGCTCGCTCTTAAACTTAACAAGGATTGGTCCTTTGATGATATAACCTTATCAATACTCTTATTTAAAAACAATCGTTGGTCAGTTACACTTAGCTCTACTGACTGGAATCTTCGATACTCAAATCAAGATGGGAAGGGTAAGGGGGCTTCCAGGCAGCAAACTGGTGTCCATGACGGTTTCCTTAATTTCTTGAAACAAAACATAGAAAAACCTGTAACTTCGTGGTGAGGTTTCTATGGTTAGCTATTTCAAACTTTAACAATATTAAGGTTCCTATAGTCACGCATAACACAGTTCCTAAAGTTTCTATGGCTACGTTTCAAACTTAACAATCCTATACATTCTGCTTCACAATTTTACTTCTTAATCAAACCTAACTCCTCCATGTGATTAAATTTTGATTTCTTTACCAGAATATTTGCAACAGTACCGGTGTGGGCCCTGCAAATGCCCCCCTTCCCCGAGCACACCCACCGCGGAGGAAGGGTGCCCCGACGCGGGTCCGGCTGCCGAAGGTGGACGCGAGGGTCCCGGCGCGGTGCCCAGCACCGTCCTCCGGCGGGCAGGGAGCCTCACCTGACAGCCGCGGTCACCACGCTGCGCCGACGAGCGCCAAAGCCAGCGGTGGGGCCTGGTGGGACCCGCAGCCAGCAGCGCTGGGGTGGGCTCCAGCCCAGGTCCTGGCCAACTGGGGAGAAGGGCTGGTTATGGAGCACCGTCCTCCTGCAGTGCCCTACCCCAGACTGCAAATAGGAAGAACAACAGCTGTACAGCATGAAGTCTTTCAGCTGCTAGCCAATCAGAGTCCTAATTAACAGCATTAGCAATATTGCCACCACATGTTAGCAGGACTGCCCCTGAAACCCCTGACCAGCTTCTGACAATAACCAGCAGGCAGCCCTGGGACAAGGCTGCGGAGCACACCCGGACCCCCGAGATGTCAAAGTTACGGGGCTCTGCCCGGACGGGACCCCAAACCCTGCAGGGGTGAGGAAGAGCCACAGGCCGAAGGCGCTCCGGTGCTGGCATAAAACCCCAATGCAGTAGTGCAGACACAGGTCATGGATTTCAACAACCGAGTCACAGTCTGTGCCCAAGCGAAGATGAACAGTGACAGCGGAGACCGCGGGGACCGCGGGGATGGGAACTGTGACCCACAAAAAGAGCCCGTCTGGCTCACCAGCACCCAGCCCTGCGGCCGACGGCGGGACGGCACATTGCAAAGCTCTCACGGCGCTGCGGCACCGGCGGCCGACCGCCCCCGCTCGCGCTCCCGACAGGTATTACATCTTAATCTTCCCTAAAGGATGCCAATAAATTAAAGCTGCTTTGCTGATGGATGTTCGAGTCGTGTCCATTTTCCAAGTTTTCACAAATTCTGGAGGCTGGAAAGAGTGCTTGCTTTTCCCCCAGCGTGGCATTGCCTGAGCCGGACACACACACACACGGGAGAAGCTCCGGGCTTGGTGTGGAAGAAGTCCAGACCTGCTGATCAGTAATGCGCATCTGGAGGGGCGGCTACGGCTATGCTCTTACAGTTGGAAAATTACAAATGAAGTGAAATATCTGCATGCAAAGCACAAGGAGGAAAATGCAGAATCCTGTTTCAGATTTCAGTGCATGTTTATTTCAGTTTTATATTTATTTCAGGCAAGTGCTTATTACATGGATATTATTCATGTTGGATACCTAAATTCTGGAGCATGAAGAGCCAGTATAGTACAGCTGAATAGTAAAAATACAATATGTACAAAATTAGTTGTTTTTTCACATAGCAGATGTATCCAAACACATAAAAATCTTTACAGTCTAGGTTTTTCAATATTTAGTATTTCAATAAATTGGTAACACAGTGACACGTCCTCACTGTAAACAAAGACTGCATTTGCCCAGTGTGAGTGCGTGCCGATGCGTTGGCTTTCCTGTGATGTGCACGGGGAGGCAAACAGGTCTCCAGGGCTTTGACTCAGTGGCCAGCGTTGGCAGTAATTCTGCACTTACAATCGGTATCTTCAGTGAAACATTCCTAATGCAAAGAGCGCAGCGAGGATAAAGGTAAACGCTTTTAGCCCGGAGGGTGCTTACATGCAGTGACAGAGGCGGGGGGACCCTGGTAGCAGGGACGGGAGGTCCCCACTCCCACCACAGCTCCTCACCCAGCGATGCCTAGGCTGGTGCTTGACCAGATGCAAATAAACTGTTGGGTGGATGCAATTAGTACTTGATTTCTCACTCTGTCAGGAAACTTTTGGATCAGATTGTTAAGGCGTATCTGTAAGGCATTCGTACCAGGATTTCTCTCTGGCAGCGTACAGCCCCGTGCGTGTTGTTGGCCAGTGAGGGCACTGGCCGGTGCGTTTCCAATGTCCGGCATGGTGGAGCACCGCAGCCAGCACGGGCGCCTGCGCCTTCCACAACTAGAACACAAAACACGGAGAGGATGTGCCTACCGGCCAGACAGAGAAAAATCCCAGTACAGAGACGGGATGGCAGTTTGGGGTATTTCCCCAGAAGCAAGAGCTGCCAGAGGCAAGCCTCCATCCCCCGGCGAGCTGTGGAGGGCTCTGTGTCCCACCACCAGTGCTCCTCACACTCAAATTCATTTTCACAGCACAAAGAAAGGGTGCGAATTAATGGGCCTCATCCTGATCTACAGCAGAACTAGCCGTGCAATCCCTCCAAGGGAGCAAAATGGCATCCCACGGTCAGTAAGAATACCAATTCCCGGTGCAGAACAGCTCCGTCCCCCATGCTGGCCGTGCAGGGCAGCGGGGAATAAACGAGAGCGGGGGCCTTCATGTTTGGAGCACACTGTTACCCAGCTCCGGACGAGAAGGAGCACGAGCACTGGCCTGGCGACTCAGCGTGGAAACAGCCAAACACAACATTCACCAGGGCTGCACCTACCCAATGCTGTGCTTGTGCTGGCAATTTATTAATTCAAGTTTTGGATTATTAAGTTCTATATAACAGGAAGAGAGAGATGCCGTGACTGACCCTATCCGCAACCTATTTTCCTTAACTCTAAACATCTGTTCCTAACAACTGATGTTTGACTAAGGAAGGAAATAATCTAAAAATAGTGTTATAATCAATTTTAATCTGTTCAAAATGATAACAAGGGATGGAAAATAGGGCAGAAGTATGAGAGTTTTCCTTTCCTCATTCCATTATCTTTTAGAATTAAAGTAAGATTGAAATGAACAGCTGTTCACTCAAGAAAAAAACAGACACAAAGTCTAACAGGAGCCTCACCTGCGAGATGCTCAGCAGCTGCCCACCTCCATGCCATCTCCAAGGGCCTTAAGGCAGTCAGGTCCCAGCTCAGCGCAGCTGCACGTCTAATTAAGCTTAAGCAAGTGCCTAAAAGTCAACAGACTGAGCCAGTGCGCTGCTCAGGTAAGCAGAGGTCAACTGATTTATCTGGCCAAGACCGCTCACCTTTGCTGGGGACACTTCAATACACATCACAGAAAGCAAAGGGGCCAAACAAGCACCATCTGCGTCGTCACACCGGGCAAATTACGTCTTCTCCCCCCGGCCCTCCTGCCTCCCTCCCCAGGCATACAAGGGAGGTCTCCAAACACCCCTCGTCCCCACCCAACCCGGAACAATTTTCACACTTTTTTTTTTTTTTTTAAATGCAAAAAATTCACTCAGGATGCAAACCAGTCCAAAAGAGACACAGGCTACATACAAAAATCGGAGACACGATAAAGTCTTGCATTGAATGTCTATACGTATATAAACAGGCGTGCATACGGACAATCACACCAATACCGACACAAGCAGCAATAGTCTCACCTCCACCTAAACCACTCAAAGGCATTTTACTTTTTTTTTTTGTTTTGTTTCTTTTATGCTTTTGTTACAGAAGGCCACTTTTAATTAAAACAAAGAAAAAGAGACAAGTAGTCCAACACCAGCAGGCAGCAGCCTGGCCAGCCTTTGGACCTGCACGGTAATACACTGAATGCCAATTAGTTGGTGGTGCACTTCCTACCCGGAAAAACTGTTTATGATTTTAGAAGAGCAGAAGCCTCTGCAGAAGGGACATCACCTCTGTCCAGCACTCTGCTCAAAAAACCAAAACCCGATCCTGCCAGGGGCTGGGGGGCTGCCCAGCTGCGACACCGGAGCCCTCCTTGCCTTCGACACCCAGTATTCAACCCCAGCACAGACGGGGGGACACACACACACACCAGTGCACAAAAAAAAAAAAAAAAAAAGAGCCCCAACAGCAGCAGTTTGGCTTCAGCCCTGTTTTCCCAGGCGTGAGAGGTGGGTCGCTGGCTGGCCCCCGCCATGCCCCCCGGCCCCAGGAGCCGCAGACAGCTGCTGCCATCAGCCGCTGCAGGGCTGTGCACGCACCCCAGGACCAGTCCGGGGAACAGCCCACGAACCACGGCACCACCGACCCCAGCAACACCACGGGCATGGGAAAAACCCTCCCGACGGCCGCCGTCCCGCTCCCCTCCGATTGAGCTGGTTTGCACGGACCCGAACAGCCCCGGCGTGAGCCAAGGGGGGGGGTTTGCTCGCCTACCTTGCTGATCAGCGAAGTG
Source organism: Harpia harpyja (assembly GCF_026419915.1). Lineage (NCBI taxonomy): Eukaryota > Metazoa > Chordata > Aves > Accipitriformes > Accipitridae > Harpia > Harpia harpyja. The sequence continues at coordinate 1,202,057 of NC_068951.1, read as the reverse complement.
CAGCCCCTGCTCCTCCCCAAGTTATCGTCCCCCTCGCCAAGCAAACCCCTCACTGCTCAACCCCCTTTGGGGTGCACCGCTCCTGAACGCAAATCACAGACAAAGCATGCAATTCCTTCTCTGTGGGTCCCCTTCATAAAAAGAAAAATGCACAAGAAATGTTTTTGGTCAAAAACTAGCTCTCAAACCCACAGAAGCTGTTTAGTACTGTGGCTGGGCAAAACAGGGCTGCCCCGTGCGTCGGCAGCTGCTACGTGTCCGTCCCTCTCTCGCTCTTCGCAAATCAAATGCCAGCAGAAAAATGGCCTTGTTTGAAAGGAAGGCTGAAGGCAATGGTCTGGCTTACACTCAAATAAAAATGATTTGTTTTAGAGAATGATGCAGTTTGCATGACATTTTCAACTTTGGGAGCTGGGCTGCAGGTGAGGCACTGCACACCCCGTGCCCCACTCTGAAGCGGGCAGCAGCCACCAGCAGCAGGGGCCAGCATCCTCTAGTCTCTCCTCAGCCTTTCCTGGGATCAGGGTGGGTTTTGCCTGAGAAAGGTATGAGTCAAGACTTGACAACGTGGCCCTCGGCAGCTGCCACCACCGCGGCACACCGGCCAAGCTGGAGGTGCCAGCGGTAGGAGCCCCGGGGGAAGCTGCTCTGAGAGCCTGGCCGTCACCGAGTCGCCACATCCCCAGCAGTGGTGGCATGCCTGAGACTGTTGATGCTCTGAGTAACGCCAAGGTTTCTCCAGCGAAGACAACCCCTCACCCTGGACCAGGACAGGAGCATAACCCTAAGCAGGGCTTTAAAACCCAGCTCATGAACTGGGAATTCAAGAATTCCTACCACTTGTCCACCTGATACCATGCAAAAAATAGTTATAATTACTTTTGGTAATTTGTCTGCCTTTTTTTTAACTCTTCCCTCTCCCTCAACCTCCCCACCTGTTTTGATTGGTTTTAGAAATCCTGAGCAATCAGAGGATGAGCAAAGGCCAGCAGCAGCTCCAGCCAGGACCACCGCAAACACCAGAGAGCAAGAGGCGGTGACCAGCTGGTGCCCGTGCCGTCACCAGACCGAGGAGTTCAGAGAGAACAGTCTCACACACACCTTGTTTCCAACTCCTGCTGTGAGCGAGCGACGCGCACACAGACAGCATCAACCGCGCATACCAACACACACATGCACAGGGATGCCTGACCCGACCCACTGCCTCTCGGACCCCATTCAAGCAACTGCGGACAACGTGGGAAATGGGGTCACTTCCCTTCCTAAGCTGAACTACGGGGTTCTGGCTAATTTTTATTGGTGAGGTCAGGAATACATCTAAAGTGTCAGCTGTAAGAACTCTTTCCAGGATAATTTTGAAGTAGCAGTTTGGGTTTATTCCTCTCTGCCTGCACTTACTTGGCAGGTGAGAGTGGCAACCGGCCTGAAGCAAAGCAGTGGACGTGCCCGGCCACCAGCCCACTCCTCCTCGGCAGCCGACCCGCACTGCCACACACCGGGGCAGCCACAGGGGCTCCCTCGGGCAGGCTCAGCTCAGAGGAGCAGAACTGCTCATCTGCTGGGACAGCGCGGTCCAACTCCCCAGCCTGGCCAAGCTGTGAAAGCAAGACAGTATTTTCCCACGTAATCGTAGCTGTCCAAGGGTTTTTGCTCACACAGACCTGCTGGTGTCTGTTTCAAACAAACACAACTGCGTTGGCTGAAGTTTTAAGCCCAGATCAAGCTTTTGAGCACGTTTTTGCTGTTGGTAGCGTGACATGACCCGTAGGGAGCATGCAGGCTGTGAGGTCGGGAAGCACAGCGCCGCAGGTGTCAGACCCAGAGCCTGCCCTCGGTGGAAGTGTCTCCACTAACCTACAGGCTCTGAGTCAGGCTTGACAGGACAGAAAAGTCTTCTCAGAACTACTACATAGAAAACCCATTTGCTACTTTTTCTGTGGTACGGTTACCAATAACTAATATTATTCAACAACAGAAGAGATTTCTTGTAAACTTCATATTTATTGATTTTTTTGGGACAAATTAGATCTTCTGAATCCCAAAGTGTACATATATATATTTATATATAGCTTTCTCCATAGGGAAAACACATATATCAAAGGAGGAGAGACATTTCTAAAGTGCCCCTTGTTATACAGTACTGAACATGATTTCTAAGAGCATTAGCGCAAATCCGAAGTTTCTGAGCAGGAATGACAGACGTGAGGAAAGAAAGGCTGCGGTTTGCTCTTTCCCCCACAGAACAGAAAGAAGCTTGCTGACTTTAAAAAACAAACAGAAAAACCCCAAAGAAACATTTCTGGTAGCCATGGAGAAGGCAGATGAGACCCGGGATGTCTGGACCAGCTTACGGGCTGGCCGAGCAGGACAAGCTGTTCTTCAAGTGGAGGCTAACACCGATGAAGGGGTTCAGCCGTAACAGCACTGTGGAACTCCAAGGGGGAGAGAAAAACTGGCAGAGATGTGGGACTTGTATGTGGGCAGGGCAGTGACACTGTTACCTTTAAACCACAAGGGAGCAGAAGATGAGGAGGTCAGCAGCATCACCTGTCCATACAGTAAAGGCCATTAAATAATCCACAAGAAAGCTCATTTGCCTGTATCGAATAAAATGGGAACTCTTCTCTCCAACCCATACACTTTTTACTGTGGAAAACACAGAGCAGCTGTATGCCTGGGTCACTGCTAGTTACCAGTATCTATCTTGGGATAAGAAGCCAATGGGGTTAAGGTGGGAGCAGAGGTTTCAATGCAGAAAGTAAGCCATCATGCAAAATGGCATGTAAGAACAGGACCGACCCACGCAGGCTGATCCCACCGGTCCTGCCAAGGCCAGCACACAGGGAAGGACGGAGCTGGGACAGAGGGGCTCTCGGCCAGTGCTCGTGTGCTGAGCCCTGCTTCCCCATCCGGGCTTTTTCTCCTTCAATAAGCTCAGCCACTCTTGACTAGAAATGAGGCTTCCTGCCTCGATTTTGTTACTTTGTGAGTTGGAACAGTAAAGAAAGGCAGAAAGATGCTTCCCCCCCTCTCCTAACACAGCTACAGAAGGCAAAGCCACGCGGTTCCCCGTAAGAAGGGAGATGACCCTGTTGCAAAGACTCAGTTTTCAAGAGTTTCTGATGAGGAGCAACTGTCCTGATATCTAACGCTGATCTCTGAAATACTGGCACACAAAACACAACGTCCTTGGGAAAGCACCCACCTGTACAAGGAGACAACAAAGCCCTGGCAATTCTGCTAACCCCACAGTGTTAATGGTGCACTAGAAGTGAGAACAAACGATCTGTTTAAATGTGATTTAAGGATAAGGAATCCTTAAAGATTTGTCCATTCTGCTGTAGAAACTGTGCTAGCAACACTGGCAAGAGCTTCCTGGACTCAAGGATGCAAGGAAAAAAAAAAAAAAAAAGCATTAACTACAGAGCAACCCAGGGCTTTATGAGCAGATTTAATGCAATTCTCAGCCATGTCTGCTCAGAAGGCACAATCACGCTTGATCTCCGTTTGCAGTAATTACTCCTGCCTCCAGCACAGTTTCAGCCATAGGATGGATGGTATGGAACTGGCAAGTTTTCTTAATTAAACCTCTGCCACTGTTCACAGCAGTCCACGACCAGGCAGAAGTCCTGCGGAGTCAACAGGCATTTTGGGCAGACTATGGATCATGTTTTCCTGTGGAATATCTTGACCCCAAACTAGATGTAGCCAGCCAGCACAGTGAAGGTGTGACTGCTCAGCCCGACCTTACCTCCTCCTCTGAACGGGTGTCACTTCCAAAGCGTACCTGGTCAGATGCTAGCAGGGACCATCCTCCCATCCTGCCCCAAGGAAAATGTCCACTGGCTACAGCAGGAATTTTGCCTGCATTAAGGACTACGGAGTATTTGTTTTTAGAAAGAGAGGAAGACAGAAAAGAGATCATTAATAGCAGTACTACACACAAAACGGTGCAAGGACCAGAATATTCAGTCAGCAATGAAACACATCCTAAGAAACCTCCCAGGCAGGCGGGCAAGTACCCGCAGAGCCAAACAATATCCCTCCTCTCGTGACTCCGTGGGAGTTTGCCATTGACTTCAGTGAGATCTGACCTAACCACCAGGAAGGATGAACAAGAGGGTCACTCAGGATGAGGGGCTGTTCTTTGGTGCACGTCTCACTGTAGCCTGTAAGACACAAGTTATACGTACTGATCTCCTGGAGTATACCGTTACCCTACACAAGACTAGATTTTTTTCCCCCCAAAGAAAAAAAGATGTCAAAACTGCTTGCACTTTGGAAGATAACCACATCCACATTTATCCCTTTTCTAATCCACTGACTCCCACACTAAAACGTGGTCAGTTCAGGAACAAACTAACAAAGAAAAGTAACCCATGCAGCAAATCTACTTAATTTCTGTTGGTCTTCTTGTCCCAGGTTCCGCTCTATCAGGCCAGATAAACATATTGCAAGTTGCCAGCACAAAACATCTGCCTCTGCAAACCAAAAACGAACCCAAGAATCCTGGGGGCTTGGGACTGGCACGAGGAATCCTGAAAGGGGGAGTTTCATGCACAGAGATCTGCAAAATCCATTATTGCATCAGCAAAACCAAGCCAAAACAAAAAATAAAACCCCCCAAAAACCATCCAAACAAAACATTGTCAACCATTAAAATAATAAAAAACATTATTTTTTTGACATAGCTATAAAAATCAAGTCATTTATAAAACTGCAACAAATGAAGTCTGGTTGTGTATTCTTTTTCCTTTTATTAGACAGGACAGAGAATTTCCTTAAAATGCCATAACAAGTCACAGTGATTTTAGATGGTTTTTTTGAAATGTAATATATTGACGGGAAATACCTTTAACATGGTTTAACTTTCTTTTTTTCTCACTGTATATGTACCCTGGTCCACCAAACCATCTATCTTAAAGTTTCTTGTTTAGAGAGGACACTCTGTCTTCTTCCTCCAAAAATGAATTTTGTCTAATAATCCTGCAAAATAATCAACCTTACAAAAGGCCTTCTTCAAATGTTATATTTATATATATATGTATATACATATATATACACACACATACACACATATATATAAATATAGACTTCTATGATTTTTTTCCCATTCTACGCAATGTCTCAATAAAGAGATCAGCAATTTTTATTCTACAAAGAAGCAACACATAAAAGGGGAAAATTAAAGTCTTAAGAACATCATATCCATATTTCACTGATTACACATAAAAGGAAAAAAAATCACCATGAACAACTGTCTTTGAAGTTTTCTCGGATTAGCAAAATTCAAGTGCAGAGAGGCCCCGTCTCTCACTGCCAGCGGCAGGTTGGTTACTGGGCGGCTGAGGACAGCCCAGCCCGGTGTCCTGCCACTCGGCATTTTCTGCACTTCCCTCCCGTGGAGTCGGACGTGGTTGGAATGTATGGAGTTTAGGAAAGGTTCCCAACAAAGACCTCGCCGTCGGACGATCCCCTCTAGGCCAGCTTCAGTGTGCTCACTGGGAATGATGGCATGGTTACCATAGTCACCGGATTTAGGACCGTTTGCCCAACTAACTGCGGGTGATGGACAACTTGGGTTCCTACAGCAGGCTTGGCCATCACCGCTTGCTGGCCAAGGTTTGTGGTTCCATTCACTTGCTGGTGCGAGATCGTGTGAGCAATATGGCTCACCACGGGCTGGCTGACGGCCACGGGCTGAGGGTAGATGGGCAGCTGCTGGCCGAGGTGGGCCATGTGGTTGATGGTGGCTGGGTGCACAGTGATGTGGCCGATAGGCTGAGCAGCAGTGGTAAGTTGCACAGGGCTGGACGTGGAAGGTGCAATGTGAGCAATGTGCTTGGTCTGTGGACCCTGAATCACGTGGTTGACAGTCTGAATGACCGAAGCGTGGGTAGTGGCGGTGTGGGCAATAACAGTCGATTGCACTGTTGAAGCCGCCACGATGTGAGTCTGTGCAGGGACGATCGCCTGCGGCTGGACCAGTGCTTGCGTCTGGATGGGAGGCTGTGCGTGGGCTGGGGTTTGTTTCTGCTGGATGGACAGGTGCTGAGGCAGAACCGCTGGGTGGTGGGAAGCAGCGTTTGAAGGGACGGCTTTCAGGAGCTCTGGGTGCTGGCGCTGGGTTAGTTTTGGTAATGAGTTCACTGGCCTGTCATCTTCCATGTCTTCATCCATGTTGTCTTCACCCTCTGGAAAAAACGAAAGGAAGAAACTCCCATAAAAAATGACAGCAGAGCACGAACTGGACTAACCAGCCTCCCTAAAAGGCAGCACAGGCATAAGAGACAACAGCAGGAGGAATCACTGAGCTACAGGCAGGCAGCACGGCACGGCACAGCACAGCACACCCCTCTCCTCCCTGCTTGTGGGCCAAGGACCCAGAGCCAGACAGGCAAGACTAGCTCGAAGCCCCGGCCAGAGAGGGTTGCTCACAACAGGCTGAGAGGTCTCGCTTGGGGCTGAGAGATCTTGCTCAGCAGGCAAGGGAAGCAACGTGAGCAGAAGCAGACGGAGAGCGCCTGGGCCGAACTCCGTCTGGGCTGACGAGGGCTCCTTCTGGGAAGAGGAACACGGTTTCCCCTCCTGTCCAGTTGTTCCACTGATTGGTACCACCCCTTCTGCTCCCAGAGCAGGAAGGAAACAGCCATGGAGAAACATGGCAGCAAGTTCCTCGTCTGGTTCTGGAAAACGGACTCTTGTCCAGTCCAGGAACTAATGAAGCAATGCAGGAACGTGCTGACCCTGCGGAGATCAGGAAGACAAGCAGGGCACCTTGCACTGCCTCCTCTAAAGCCAGCCATGCAGCAGAGATTAAAAATCTCAGAAGATACAGAAGCAGCAGGAAAACCAGGGAAGACACTTCCCTTTTGCAGGCTCTGTGGTTAGTAGTAGCTTGAAGCGATCATTTTCAGCAGAGGCCAGCTGGAGAGGTGAACGGCTGGCACTCCTATTGACAAAGCACTCCTACTCTCAACTTCCGTCAGCCTACACTGGGAGTCTGCGAGTATGTTCAAAGGTGATGAGCCTGATACAAGCCTGAAGGAACCAGAAAACTCAGGTTTTCCCTTCCTGGAACCCGCTGTATCGTCTGCCTGAAGTGCCAAGAGCAAATGCTGTCATGATTTGAAGGAACTGCTGCAAATGGGTATGGACTGCTACAGCCTCCTCATCTCTGGAAAGCAAAGCACTGTACATCCATGCACTGCCTATTCTTCCTGCTGCAGGTCACTGGTATGGAGAAAAGCATGCACTCTCCTATCTCGCAAAAACTTCTTACTGGGAACAGCACGTCAGATATTCGTTAATATCATTTCATCTTCACTGTGAATCCTTTTCACACAATGTGAAGGCTCATTAAGTTGTTCAAATGCTCTGGTGATCTTTCCTGTACCAATTCCTTCTTCTCTACGTGGCTGAACACCCTCCCACATCCATGCACAAATACATCAGGATGCTCATATGCCACCCAGTTCTAAAAAGCAGGGATGCATAGTTGTGCAAGAGGAAAACTAAGTTTTGAAAGCAGGCATCTCCATGTAAGGTATCAGCAGATTGACTGTGCAAACATGCACTTTGTATCTACCTCACATTAATGCACGATTTTCAGTTTACTTTACACAAGCGGCAGTGTATTATTACGCCAACATCAACAATTACAAACCACTCGAAAATGTTTTACTTTATTCTGAATGCAAAGAAACCTTGATGGTGCTAAATGAAGATCACCACCACCACTATATAACTGTGTCAGTGACGTACAGCGATGATTACAAGAAGAGAAAAATTATGGGCACCTGATGCTGTCGAGGTAGATGCCTGGTCATCCTCCGGCTGAACTGTCTGTCGAATAATTCTGTCAATCTCCAAGATGTCCATCCACTGGCTCAACTCGTTCTTCAATTCTGCCAGTCGCTGCTGGGTAGCAATCTTCTCTCTTGCCAGCCGCTCCATCTCATGTTCATATTCTTTCTCCTTCCTCTTTAAAGTCTAAAGGCAGAGGGAAGAAAAAAGAAATATAAGGAAAACAAAGACAAGTATAATCTACACTAACCTGGTCGCTCCCATGTTCATAGCTCGGGGGTTTTTTTATTACCAGTTATGCTGGTGTAAAACATGTTCAGATATAGTTAGGCCTTTCAAACTCAGTCAGAAAGGGAAAGGATGAGAGCTGGCCATGAAAACCTAAAAGGTTACTTTGGCCAACTGCTTTCTGCCTTCTGAAGGAAAACTGATGAGACTCCAAAACTGAAACGCTTAACTACGTTAGGTGTGAGTCCCTTCAACTCCAAGGGTAAGTTTAAAGCCTAGAACTCCTCAGGAAAAGCTGTAAGGCTTTCTCTCTGAAAAAAAGTATTTCTGCCACTCTAAAGACAGAAAATGAAATCTTCTTCCTGCATTCTTCCTCTTCCACTCTAACCTTCCCAACAGAACTGAAAAATTAAGAACCAAGAGCGCTGAAATATGACTATGACTCACATGTGTAACATGGAAGCCAGACCCCTCCCAGCACAGCACTTTCCACCCTGATGACTTCCTAAGCTAAACACCGGACACCAATGGTACGTGTGTGCAGACACTGGCAAGAAAGAACCTCTGTAAGGACGCCAACAAACGACCCATGGATGCGGAGCGCTCGTGGACCATGAAGCAGACTGTCCGAGGTCCCACACAGGTATTTGCTGGAGGTGCAGCAACCATAAACCAGGACTCCTCTCTTCTCTTTCAGTCCAAGGGAGCTCCCTGTTGCACTTCAACATCAGTTTAGAGCGACAGGGGTCAGTACTCAGTTCCCAACATCAGCCTCACTTCACCTGCCTTATGAAATATTTGAAGAGGATTAGGGCTTATCACAGACTGGTCAGAGGGTGCCAAGGGAGGGAAATGGATGCAGTTCCCTCTGATTGCCAGGCGAGAGGACATGAGACCATGGTCAGTTAGCCACTCAGAGAGCGGGGCTATGGAGTTTTTACTACATACTTCTATTCCCAAGCATCCCTAAGGAAAGGAAGCATCTACACAGAGAGCAGTGGTCCTGCATGGCAACGGACTGCTGGCCCATGGCTTGAGAAAGGTGGAAAACACCCCACATCCTTGCATGAAGACAGAAACCTTGTGCAGAAAACTCTGCTCTTATGCAGGAAGGTAAAACCACAGACATATTGAAGTATTTCTAAGACAAGGTGCATAGGAAGAGATAGTATCTTTTACTAAACCAACTGACAGTAGTTGGGGAAAAAAGGCAAGCCTTGGGCGCACAAGCCCAAGTAGGTCTACACAAAATCACGGTGCATTTCCGTAACCAGCATATAAATCACGGAGAGAAAGGGAACTTTAACATGGTCAGAAGAAAAAAAAAAACCCACAAGTATTAATTAGCTTCTGAGCAACACACAACACACCAAGAGCTCCTGACCTAGAAGAGATGGCTAAGAGCAGACAATACCCTGCATCACCAGGGAAATCCTGAAGCCAATGCCAAGGAATGGTATATATTCTCCCCTTGTGCTAATACCGACTCAGCACTGGAAATCTGATACGTTCGTCGGCAGGGAAGAGATGCTGCATCAGTCAGCATGGTACACAAAAATGCCAAACACTATCCAGTACTATTAATGGGAAACATAAACCACATAGGTCTGATGGGGATCAATTATTGAGCAGTGCAGCAGAAAAACAATAGCTGATCTTCACAAAAGGTACTGTTTTATGAGATTTTAAGCCAATAGTGCAGCACTGAACAGTAACAGGACAGGGAGCCTGTTCCCCAGCCCAAGTCAGCACTTACTATAGGCATAAAAGAGACAAAATAAGTGAAATCTGCAAAACCATGTATAGCCTGTCTGTTTTCTAAAGTTAAGTTTTGCCATTGGGAATCTAAATCACATACACACTTCTGAAAATACCAGCCATACAGACCTCAACAGAGCCTGCACGGATGCTCTTTTCACTCACTGCTGGCAGGCACTGAATTTAAAAGCAAACCTTACACTTAGCAGAGCGGCAGAGGATCAGCCTCATGATCTTCTGAATACATGCTTTTTATTTCTCTCTCAAGTTCTCCAGGACAACTGCAATCAGAACCTGACCTCATGCGTTTCAATGGCTCTGCTGGTCTTTTATCTCAAAAGTTAGCCAGGAATAACTTCAAAGCCTGTTCAGCCAGGCCTTTAATTTAGCCTAAGCCAACACAATGACTAGGGTAGCTCCTGCCTTCTTACAGAAAAGTAAAATGAAAAAAAAAGGTACCTTTGTCCTGATGTAACAAAAAAAGGAAGCATTTTTAAAATGGCCAAACAATGCGTATTAGCAGAGCACAATCACTCCAGATGTGTAAACAGAGACAACTCCTCTCAACAAGGCTTACGCTTTGCCTCCTGGCACAGCTGGCTTTAACTCAGCTAAAAGCCTCTCGAAATGGACAAGTTTTCAGGCCAAGGGGGCAGTTCTGTCCCTCTCGCTGCTTTTCAAACAGTAAGCAGGCAGCAGATATGCCAACTGCTCAATACCAAGGTTTTATACTGGGAAACCCCAGCAGACCTGTAGCCTACAGCAGCGAGAGGGACAGAACTGGGACAGCAGAATGTCCGCAGCAGGGAAGGTCTTTCGGTGCAGAAGAGCAGGTAAGTGGGGACAGGGACTCCCAGGACCCCGAGCTCTGCACCAGCACCGACTCCTAGCCTGGAGATGGCGTTTAGATCCGTACATGGCTGAAGCCAAAATCCGTATGCTAGTTTTAACGTCTGTTATCCTACTGAGTGCAGCCAAAGCACTTTGCCTGACCCAGAAAACACAGTAATGCTGCGCGTGTGCTTTGATTTCCTTGCAGCTGAAGGGACGTAGGTGGGACACAGAGGGCAAAGCTAAGGCAACAAGGAAGGTGCATGCTCCTGTGCTCAGGCTTAAATGTGCAAGAAGAGAACTCATCTGAATGTCTTCCTCTTTACTCTCTAATTAGCAAAGAAGCAAGTAGGAGAAAGCCTGAGACTAAAACCACTGCATACACACATGAGCCCAGCCCCTCTCTGCAGCATTTCTCTCCAAGCATGTTCTCCATGCGGTTACTCACAGGGCACGATCACAAAAGGACAGAATACAGTAACACAGCTTTCCAGGAAGAATAAGAAAGAAATCTATGCAGCCTCAGCACCCGTGTCGTGCACAGCACAAGCATATTCAAGCACGTTTGCCTTCCTTCCCTGCTGCGAGAGAAGACTCCCAGCACCAGGGGAAAGCACAACTATGAGGTATGGGAGGGCGGCTGGTAATTAGTTACAAACTTTTAATTACTGAAAAGGCAGGCAAACCCTTAGCAAGCACCAGGATGAGTCTCCCAGCGAGCAGGGCCAGGGAGCTCGCTCTCTCGCTCTCCGGGTGCTCCACTCCTCCATCACAGGCTTCGGGACGTGGCACTGCTCCAAGCCCAGCCCCACAGGCTCTGCCTCCCTCCGGGCTGCCGGCAGCCCCAGCCCTCCCCATGATGGAAAACAGCTTGACGGGGTGCCAGCTCCCGGCAGCCACTCTCCCCGACCACACGCTCCTCCCGGGGCTCCTGCAAACAGCCCCCCTGGCCGGCGTGCCTGCCGGCTGGGTGCTCTCCAAGGGAAGCTGCTGGGGAGGCTGGAGGAGCAGATGGGCTGGAGTCTCTGCTGGCACCAGTAATCTTTCAAAAACTATTCTAGGATGCAGTTCAGCGTGGCTCGCTCGGTAAAGACAGATCTCCCGGCTGAGCTGCTACTTGGCCCAATAATGAACTTGGTGTGATTAACCGGAGCCTTCCTCCCTCTCCTGCAGCACTGGCCTTGCAGGGTGCAGCCCCCTCCCAGGCTCTGCAGGGGCTGTGTGCGTGCCCTGCGGGGGCAGGAACCCGACCCCGACCCACCAGCCTCTGCGCAGCAGCCACAGGAACCTGCCGGAGAGGGGACAGGGAGCAGGGACCCTCCTGCCTTTGTACTTCTTCCCACCAGCAGCCAGTATAGAAGAGGGTGCATGCACATCTCCCTGTGTCCCCTCTGACCAGCATCACCAGCAGCCCCTTGGACAGATGGATATCTGGCATCTGCCTGCCGACAGGTTATTTTCTGCAAATCACCCTGCCCACGTCAGGTGCCAGGTTTTCCCATCACTCGGTAGAAAGTCCACAGCAACAGCCAAACCTTAGTCATTCTGACTTTGCTCGCCTACCTACTCCCAAACAGAAAACACCTTCAGAGACATGTGCTGGTCTCCAGTACATTTCTTCTAAAACAGGAATTTCTTACAACAGCGGCAGTATCACAATGGATCCTACGCAACACCAAAAAAAAAAAAAAAAAAAAAAAAAGTCACAGCAGTTTTAAAATAAGAAGCAGCCACACAGACACTCCTTTCACCAAACCCAAACCTTTGGGATCTTCCAACAGAATAGGCACACAAGGCTAGAGCTGAAATGGGCAGAAGGGACCCTGAAACTACATACAACAAAATAACTGATTTAGAATGAAATTTCAGTAAAAGGAACTCATACAAATGCCCGACCACCTGTCTTGCAAGGTCTGAAATTTCATTAAGGCAGAGGTATGCGTGTCTGGACAGCTGCAGGTCAGTAACCGCCATCCGACCCACTTTCCCCGCTGCTGGGAATGGCAATGGAGAGTGTTCTGATAAGGTGCTGGTACTTGGGATGACAGTTAAGCTGCCTGCCAAGATCCTGAAGGATACACATCCCCAGGTTTGACCCAGGCCTGAAGACTCAAACCCTTGTTCCTGAATTCCCTCCCCAGAAGATGCTGTTTTCCTTTGGACTGTCTTGCTGTTTCTCTCAGGACATGGTCCCCGCAGCAGGGGACAGGTCTGGAGTCCCCCAGACTCCGGGAAGTCACTACTTTAAGGCTGGTCGCACCAAAAGGTGAGAAAACCTGAGGAGAGTTCAAACCAAACGGCTTTGCCTGTTGGAGTAGGAAATCAGCTGGCAGGAAAGAGGGCTCACCAAAATGCGCCTTTGCTGTTTCTGGTATTAGCAGATATAACCGAGGCAGCTGGAGTCCCTCCTCCCAAGGTTAAGCTGAATCTGAAACACTATAGTATTAAAAAAACCCAAACCATCCCAACCTCGTTATTGTAATCAACTGATGAAAAATTTCTGCCACACACCAAGCAGCTCAACAAGCACCCAGGCGTCACAGGACCACCAGCAGACTCCTTTCTCATCACAGCAGTCCCTTCACCCAAGGTGACAGGACAAGCACTTGCAGAGACAATACAGGCTTGAGGACAGCTGTGGTCTAGCAGAAGCCCCCAGTTGGCAATCCCTGCGTCCAGGCTTGGAGGTCCCTATTCCAGCGCCGACCTTGCAGCTAGACTTCAAATGTTGTTAAAACCCTCTGCCTGCCTCCCTTCTGTATCTGCTGCAGCTTTGGGCTGGGAGATGCTAGAAGAGATGAAAATCTGTGTGATTTCCAAGTTTATCTGACTTTGAATTATCTGAATGTGAAACAATTACAAAAAAAAAAAAAATCCAGCTGAGTTTCCTCATGATAGGCAGTTAATGTGCTTTACGAGTTTTATGCTTAGCCTAGATTCATGTTATGTCATGGACTTAGTCCCTGGCGAGGATGAGGACCCGTGCGCATCCAGGGAAAGTGCTAAGGGAAAGCCTGCTGCGTGGGCAAGCGCTCCCACTGCCCAGGCTCTCACCGTGCACAGGTCCCTCCCGGCACGCAGCGCAATGCTGCGGTTTGGGAAGCCGACACTGACCTCGCAGAGCCAGTCGGAGCAGACCCAGTGCCCCTTCCTTCTGCTGCACCTAGCCAGCATCGCTGCCACCCCGTGCATCTCTCTTTAACCAGAGAAGGAGCACAGAGACGGGACCACGTCTGCAGCTGCCTGGTGCGAACTCTTCCGCCTAACCTGGTTCATGAAGTACTGATCCTGTTTCTTCATGGGGGAAAAGTTGCTGAAGTTATCTGCCTTTCTGTTTTCCCACTTCCCCAGACAGTGGCGAGGACCGACTGGCGCTGGGAGCTGCAAACCCCTGAAGAAGGCAAGGTGTAGTCATCCGCAGTTTTGGTTCTCTGTTCTGTACAAAGCAGCGGGGCTCTCACAACCCAAAGCCGGTGAGAGTTGACTTGAGCACAACCCACGTGTACCAAAGAAGGCAGCATGACTTCCGCCAGCTCAACAGACGCACACCCCCCTGCCCGAGACTGCTCTTTTCCAATCAACAAACTTCAGCACAGACCCTTCTCCTTATGTTTGTGCAGCGATGATTGTAGGATTTCTTTTTTTAATGTTAAGAAATTGGAAGCGTTGGTTGCCCAGGCAACTTTTACTCTGCAGTGTAAGAAAGCTACAGAAGCTACAACTTCAAAATTGATTTATTTTTCACTTCTATCCACTTAAAAAAATTCCACAAGAGCATCACTTAAAAGAGCCAGTAAACCCTGACCCTAATATGGGGGAAGCTGATCCACCCCAGGAAGAAATCATGGATTTCCTTATTTTCATGTGAATCCATCCATGGCTTTTGACGGTTGGGAAGTTTTGCAAATCAGCTGCTGGCTCTGGTGAAAACGAGGTGATCATTTCACTCCGAACATTTACAGTTCTCGCAGTTTAACTCCTAACCACACGCAAAATAGGGAGCTGAGGCCAAATAAAGTGCACAGTAATTGTTTGCTGCAGGGATCAGTATCCCTGCAAGAACAACTCTGTACGTGAAAGCTGTACTTAAAAGGTGCTTTGACCACGTAGCCACACACTTCAGAGTGTGTGTAATACAAAGTGCAAGAGTGGTCCCGCAGAAAACGTGCCAAGTTTGAAGCTGAGAGCAAGTCCTTTGCTCAGCAATGCCTGCAGAGGACCAAGGGCCCAGGACCCGGCTCTGACCGCAACCCTCTCCAGTGCAGTCGCCATCTGCACTGTGCGCAGCCGCTGCTGCTACCGTATGCAGGTGGAAACGGTGACAAGGAAGCAAGGGCGGTGATGAAGAGTCCCTTCATCTTTAATTTAAACAGCAGTGACCAAATTAAAATCCATACGTGGGTTTGCTTTTGCTCCCTATTGAGTATCTGATTTTCCTCCTTTACATGTAGCTGTCAGCTTCAAAGCAGTCTTTACCCACATGGATTATTAAAGCAAGACCAGCACAAACTGCAGTGACAGCAAACACCCGATGCAATACCAGTTGTAACATTTCACTCCTTTGTGCCCATTCTTCTCACTGTTTCAGAGCTGCTATTTGGTCCTTGTGTGCATCCCACTTGCCATTATTTGGTAAACAAACCAGACACAAACTACTGTTGTCTCTACGCAGCAGCAGTCATTTGTCACTGTAAAGAATTTTCCATTTTATAGCTGGCTGTAATTAAATTGCTTATTCTTATGTCAAGATTGCAAATAATGCCTCCAATGCTTTCTCTGCGCTTGCCTCAAGAATAATGCTAGCCCTGTAGTTGGCATTAGTGAGGTTTAAAAGGTCTTATTAAAAAGCTCCCCTTATAAACATTATATTAGCAATTTTAAAACACACTTTCAATTATGAGCTCTTCCAAAAGCATATTTCAGCTGTTGTGTTCTATTACGTGGCATTCACTGATTAAAAATTCCTCATCAATGAGCAATCATGAAAGTGATTTGCAATTTTGAGCCAGACTCTTTAACTCTTTGCTACTGGGATCGCAGCCACTGCAGCAAACCAGGAGCTGCCCCACCTGCAGGACCTCCACACGATTCAGCACAGACCCAACCCAGCCGGTCAGGCTTTCTACTGCTGTACAGAGTTTTGATTCCTATATAAAATGCAAAAAAAAGCTAAATCCTAAGAAAAGGATCTTATCCTTGCAGGGACTGCCACGGTGCAACAGATCTACAGGAGGAGTAGTCCACCAGCCTGTCTCCACAAATGTTGCAAGCAGAAAACATCAGAAGACACAGGGATGCTGAGGAGCCTGCAGTCCCCAAACAGCCCAAATCCCCAAGACTCTGCTGGCAGAGATGCCACACTCACCTGTAGTACTTTGGGGTTTTGCATTAGTTTTATCAATTTTGGGCACTCCTACTCTGAATCACGCTAAATTTTCTATGAAGTTCTTCAGGTGCGACGAGCAATTTGTTTAAAGCCCAGCATCTGGAGAAATCGCTTGCCCCAACTCAACCCAAGCTGCCGCGATGACGGAGAGCCCAAGAAAGCAGGAAAACCGAGAGCCGGTTCCCCCACCAGCAGCAGGCCGGCGTCCCCAGCCTCTGCACCGAGCCTGCGCACCAGCACCAGCTGCCTGCACCAGCAAAGGTGATGGCATCCACCGGAGCCTGCCTGCAAAGGACCCGCTCCTGCACCCCGGACCTCCGGGACCCCAGCTCCTGCCGATGCCAAAGGGACCCTCGGTCTGCGGGAAGCGGCACCGGGCAGGATGAGGCCATCAGCAGAGGTAACGGTGGTACCTCTCCCTTCTGCTCGCGTGAAACCCCAGCTGGTTGCCACGGGAACCAAAGCCATGGTTTCCATGGTAACTGCTTCATTCGGCTGGCTCTCGGAGATGAAATCCCGCAGCGGTGCCGGATGCGCTAGCCTGGTACCACCGACGGGAAAACACAGGTCGCGGCACAACAGTACCACCGCAGCGGCTGACGTCGCTGCCGCTCCGCTCTCCTCGGGCAGACGCGGCTCTCCCACGCACGCCGCCCGCTAAAATCACCCACGTGCAGCTACACCCAGACAGTGTGTACTACAGCCGTTTCTCCGTGGGTTTCCCCCGAGAGCCTTGGCTCGGTATAGGATTACCGCCTCCCTTTCCCCAGACGCAATACAAAATCACGACAGGCTCGACCCAAAGCTCCGAGATGTTAACGTTGCACTGGGGGAAACGTGGGGAGGGGTCCGGCAATGACCAGTTCTCAGCGGGTTGTGAGAAGTGACGGCTTGTGCGTCGAGGGAGGGGAGGAGCAGAACAAGGACTTCAGGCTGCCACCGTGCACCGATTTCAGCCTCCTGAGCTCTCAAAGCTAACACTTCACACGAGCACCAAAACCAAAATAAAACTTGCAAAGTGAAACAGAGACCATCCCACGCTACTCATAGGTCTAATCGCCAGCACTCTGCAGCGGGCTGATCCGATCCCAGGCACGGCTGCTGCCCTGTAGATCCTTCAAAGGAGATGAGGCAATCCGCAGTGTGGCGTGAACCCCGGGGTGCAAATGACCCCGACGGGCCATTCGCCATCAGCCTCGTGACCCAGCTCGTCCATGCGTTTAACCCCCAGACAAGGAAGGCAGCCAAAAAGCGCTGTTGTATTCTGGGAGGTGACTTCACCCTCACACGCACGCAGCAAGCACGGTGACTTCAGGAAACGAGCAAGTAAGTCGTTTGCTGCAGAGGCTGCGCTGGCTTTTCTGCAAGTACGAGAGAAGCGTGCTGGGCAGGGGCTTGTCATCATCGCATTTTTGTGCGCCCACCACTGTTCAATCTAGTTGCAAGGGAAGAGATAATATCTAGATAGAAATACTTCACAGAATGGGAAATCTGCCTGGAGCAGAGAACTCATGGGAAAATGAGAACATGCATTGTTATTTACATTTATTATTTGCACAGTTAGCACTGAAGACTCCTGATAAAAAAAGACATTGGGCCATAATCTCTGGAACAAAAATACAGCTGAAATATGGCTATTTGCACTGGCCTTGCAGATCCAAGAGGACCCAGTCTCCTGAAGCACCCTCCCTGGAGAAAGTACAGTTACTAGGGTAGAGGGTAGGAAGAATCCAAATCAGGAAGACAAAGAATAAATTCCAAAAAAACCAAAAAGCAGCAAGTGACTGGAAGACAGAGTACAAACACAAACCAGGGAAAGGCATAGCCATGCCCAGGGTCAATCACCAAAACCATGCTGGCTTCTACCAGTTTAGCAGATCTGGTTTATTCCTTGATATGACTCTCAAGGTTAAGAGAAATTCAATGTTAAAAAACCTGAAGTATTATTTGCAATGACTAGGTGATAAGTTTGGTTGTACATTCTGATTTTTCTATTTTTTTTAAATAGTCTGTCATTCATGAAATAAGTGAGACATTTTTAGTGATGCTAATGGATTCTGGATGCCCAAAGACCCCAAAATACTGTGGTGTTTGTTATTCAGAAAAGTATTCCAAGCAAATTATTTTAATTTGTTTGGTGTGGGAAATACATCTTTGGTATAACTGTAATAATTTTCTGCAAGCAAAAATAAAGCCTGCTGCATTTCAAAGAGCAATTATTATTAATGACACAAGTGCTTGATGCGGGACCCTCGCAAGCCTTTCCTGAGCCTACGTGATGATGTACAGACAGCAGTTCTGGAGGGCAACAAGCAGTTACGCTTTATGAGCTGCAGCCAGATCTCTTACTGCTAGAGATGAGGAGGAGATTAATGTGGAGACATATTATCGCTACATCTACTTGCTGCAGTATTCTTGTATTTTTCTTGGAGGCATCTCACAGCAGCCGCTGTGGGAGACAAAGCAGAGTTTTGGACGGGTCCCGGATGCGGCGCTCCCTTTGTTCGTATCCCTGTGCTGGCTCAGCCAACAGGCAAGATGTACCAGTGAGCTGTGCATGAGAGCATAACACTGCCCAGGCTTTGAGCGGCTGCCCAGGAGAGCAGGTAGGCGAGGACTTTTCCTGGGAAAAGAGCACACCTCCCAAAACGTGGTTTTGGCAGGTGATGGCGGTCCCAACAACCATGAGCTCTGACAGAACCACCCTGCCCAGCATTAGAGGACCACCACCCCACCGCACACGCACCGTGGCAGCGGGTCTGGGAGGCTGAGGTCGTGGTGACTCAGAGAGGGATGCCATCTGCCCGCACCACCTCTCTTCCCTGTTTCTCCATCCTTGTAAGGAGGGCAGCGCCAGTTACTCACATCCCGACGGCTCCACCTACGGCCCACGGAGCAGACCTGGGTCACCAGAGGATTTCTCTTAACCTCCCTCCCTCATTGTTATGGCCACGGCGGCAGTGGGAAGATGTAAAACCCAGTTGCTAAATACAAACCAACTCCAGTGCCTGTGCAAGGCCATGAATCAAAGCCGTGTGCTTGAGTGAAAATCTTTGTCTCCATGCTAAAGGGTTGAGGGCTGCAAGCGCTGGCTGGCACAGTGGCTGCGGTGCCCACCGTGCCCGCACACCGGCAGTACTCAGACTCCCCACTGCTGCTCATGAAGGTGGTCCCAAGGCTGAAGCTCCTCTGCACGGTACAGCATGCCCCACTGAGCTGAGAGATTGCCTTAGAGTAGGTAAAGTCCCATGAAATTCTTAAATATGAAGTGATAGGAAGGTGCCAGCTGCTGGGGACTATGAGCTCTGAATCACAGCACATACTACTCCGAAAGAGCAGAATAAAAAAAGAATCGACCAGCTTTCTGCAAACCCACCCAACCTGCGCAACATTAACATCACTGCAGAACGTTTGCAGAATGAAATCAATCTTCTTTTAGAGACACTTTCCTCTCAAAGATCTCAGCGTTTTGGGAAGAGGAGCAAAGTAAAAGTTGTTCTTTCTAATGCCGCAGAAACGGCACAATCACCCTCGGGGAGCTAGTTCCTGTTCTCCTAAAACGCGAATATTGTGAATAATCAGGTACCTGCCCAACAGATGGCACCCAACTCGCACCTACTTTGTACAGGTCACCTGCCATCTACCTTCCTCTTTCAACCAGAGCCATAATTTTCAAAGACACAATTTTCCCTAAATGCTGTCTCAGGATGACCTGAGCAGCCTAGTTATTCAGATCAAGATGTATCTCAGCATTACAGGACCAACATTCCCTACTTGACACCCTCATTAGCAGACTGCGGACCGTATTTTCTCCCATGGGTGCTATACTGACTGTCCTCAAAGGAACAGTATGTCACCAGGAGGGATTTAAGAGAACAGTAAGAACTCCACAGCGAAAGGGACATTCTAAATGTAAACTTGACATTTTAACTCATAATGACGTAAAAGATGAGTAAGACAGCTAAAAGAAAAAGAAATTGGGGAAAAAAAAAAATCCATTTTTTCTGCCTTGTTTATTTGATGCATGTGTTATCATCCTGTGCAGAAGCAGCTTCACTGCTTCACCAGGTCACCCAGCTTCCCATAGCCTGCGCCCATCTTCCCCACAGTGACAGCAAAGAGAAAGGCACAAAAAAGAAGTCACAGCTGCACACAGAAAAGTGTTCAGATAAAACCACAAGAATTGGCAGGGCAAGTCCAAGGCACAGGCAGGATCAGAGTCACTATTAATTTTTGATAAATAACTGAGACAGGAAGCCTTGTAAAAATCTTACTCATATTTCCATATCCTCCAAAGCATGCTTTATCAGTATTTCTATCACATCAGAGTAACATCGACACGACAACAGGAGATTAAGCTGATACCAACTTCCTGCTGCTGTACAACAGACAGTTTCAAAATCCCCCTCATTTATTATTTTATAGTTGACAATGTCTAGCAAGGCTGCTACCAACATCTACAACTGCAAAGCTCTGTGTAACATGGGCTGAAGTCTGCTGCACTTAGACACATGCGACGATTATTATTTTCTTGCAACTATTTGTTTGTAATTTTAATCCATCAGTAACTACTTCACTGTAATTTTAAAGAGTATCAACACACACCTTTGCTACTGCTAACAAGAACAGGAATCCAAACTACCCTTGTAACTTGTGCCACGGGGTCCCTGACCTCTTCCCTATCAGGCTCTCAGGGAAGAGCTAAAACACAAACCAAACTGAACGGTTATGACGTCAGTGGGGTTTTTTGTTTGTTTGGGGGTTTTGCCTTGTTTTAAAGGCAGGTGACCTCTGCAATATTACACATAAAATAAAGCCTGTGCGATCAAGCTGTAATTATCACCGCTTTCATCACATCACATGCACTCCCTTCTCTCCCGTGCCTGCTCCCTGACAGCAGATGACAACCAGTACGAGCAATGGCACCCAAACAGGCTACAACACAACCATAATTTTGAAACCCTGTGCTATGCTTCACTTACAGGTTGTTTTGGTTTTTACAACCTTGAGTGCTTCTTTAAACTACTACTTAAATGACAGCAGTATGATAGATGGTTTTTTAATTGTTAGAGAATCTACATGTACAAGATTTATAATTCTGTTTACCCTTTCCAAACTCTCATGTATGAGTCACAAGCAAGACACTGTTAAAAAAAAAAAAAAAAAAAAAATCACCATCCCTTTTGGCAAAGGTTAAGAAACAGCTTCCACTCACTGAACAAGGTTCAAACACTGGGCATTTGTAAATACTCTCTTACATGACACGTTTTGTGGCCACTTCTACAAATAAAAATCCACTGACTGCTCTCTGGATGGAGCCTCCCTTCAGGCAGATCATGCTGCAGCTGGGGAGGGGTGGCAAAGGATTTAATTTCGGACGTCCGCAGCTGCCTGGGAGCCCACATCAGTTTTGGCAGATGTGCCAGCTTGAGTACCAAACTCTCTGATTCAAGATGGGAATCCCACGTTTCTTCTACTCAATGACTGTGCAAGTCATCCAAAGGGAAAACAATGTCAGTGCTACTGCATGCTAAGCACAGTCCCAGGCTACATGCTGGAAGCTATTAAAACATGCCTGGCAGTGGAAACTCTGGCTGGCTGGCTCAGATTGGCACACTGAGTGCCAAGGAACTGGAAGCTCTCTGAGCATCTCCTGGCTTCTCAGGTTGAGCACCCCACCTCCCATATCAATGTAGCCCAATGTCATGCCTCCGAAGCTAAAATAAATTCTTCAATAACTCCATTAAGGGCAGGAACTAGACCCCGCACTTGCTGTGCCTGAACAACTCCCACTGGCTCCAGTGGAAGATCAGCCCTACATCCTAATTCTTACCTGTTTCACGTTTTTAAGCAGGTTCCAACTTGCTTTACTTTATTAAACACTGTTTTTTCAAAGGTCTTATTTCTCGTCACTTTCTGAAGTCTACAGATGACACCATGTTGCATGACCACAGCCTATTGTTGCTGGAAGCCTTTATTATTGGCAATGAAATTCAGGCTAATTAGACAAGATAGAATCAATTGATCAGGTCAGGTAAACAACATGAAGAAGCACTGCTTGGCATGTGAGTGCTGTTCACATGAAGGAGGCACTGGAAGTACTAAGGACCCAGTTCTTACTAGGCAAGTTTTATAGAAGATAAGTATATTCACCTAGTAGCTGGCAATAAAAAAAAAAAAAAAAAAAAAAAAGTTACAGCTATACTTTTCAAGGTGGGGAACTTAATTGGATTCAGCATCACAGTTGGGCTTATGCATTTTGATCAATAATCCAGCCACTACAGTGCTTGAATGTAAATGAGTTCTATTCTTTATACAACACCAAATACTAACGTCAGATGTGTGGGGTTATTGTCTGCAGTACGGCATCTCCCTACATCAGGATCCGGCATGTTTGTTAGTGTCCTCCTTCACCTATGTAACACCTAAACCCTAACTTAAGCATTACCATGGGACTTTAAAAATCCACCTGTCTTGTTCTGGTCCTCTACACTAGACAGGGATAAATTATTTTGCTCAGGCACTGATGAAGCAACCAATAAATAAAACCAAACCAAAAGAAGAGATGCTGTGGTTATCAACAGGAAAATTTAACAAATGTGAAAACAGGATCTGGTCTGTTCACATGTCCATGAGATCAGCTTAAAAAGGACAGCACAAAGGACTTTCTACATGCACTATTTAAGGCATCCTTGGACAGTACTCTGTATACATTCTGCCCTTGAGGGAGTCAATTCTGTTGTTTATTGTTGGCATAGATGGGAAACTGCATCATTTTTAGGTGCACAGCATGTTGCTTCAGGCAGTCTGAAAAGCCAAAAGAGACTAAGTGAGGATAAACAATTTAAACATCTCATATAAACAATTAGCATTACTGATGAGCACAGGTAAGTCAGTTCACGATGGATTTCTACTCCTGGCAGGAGGTCAGGAATCAGCTCTGTAATTTATTGTTTGTCTTACACAGCATCCTGTGCTCTCAGCTTAGTTGGTGACTGTTGAGAACATACCACACAGACAGGAGAGGTGGCAGAAGAGCACACGCTGCGAACAGCGGTGACAAAGGAGGAAAAAGACACAAGGAAAGTCGAAATAACCAACGTGCTAATGGTGAAAAACTGAACCAGCCTCCTGCATCAAAGCACAATGACTGATGCTGACACGTCCTCTACTGCAGGATTATGGGTTTTTGTTTAGGAAGGGATAGAGTCCATTCTCCCGCCTAGGATAATCACTTCTCCCTTTATGCTTACTGGTTTGAGTTTGCTGAACTACTATTTTTCTTTCCATCTGACAATGATCAGAGACCTATGAACTTCTGTCCTTACTTTAACTTCAATCTAAAGCAGTTACATATGACAAAGGAAAATAACATCGATCTGGGCAGCGGTGACCTAGTCAGCAGGTCAGCTGAGGCCACAGTACGGCCATGTGAAGCCAGTTCAGCTGAGGAAGCCCGCGTTTGTAATCAGATGAGGAAATTAGGCACGCTTCCCTCAAAACAAACAATGCAGTAATTTACTTGGGAATCTAAAGAGATGTCAATTACTTTGAGTCCAGTACACCATGACTTTTTTTTTTTTTTTTAGCATGAACACTTATGAAGACGAAGACTATTTTACTTTGGTAAAATACTTCTCTGGCTAGCTGGTCTACAGTTCAAGTGACAGCAGGAGGCCTGCAGCCTGTTCACACGAGCAGTCTTGTGACTTCTAAATGGCTTTGCCGCTCCTTTATACACTTCTCTAAGCACACACAACCACAAAAATCAGAAGACTGGTTTGCACCGAAAATTTATCTGGGTGATTCCTGGGAATACTACAGGCATGGCCCAAGAGGCAAGTTTCCAGCTAGTGTCAGTCAGTGGCCTTGCTCCAATACCCATCAAGTCAGCGGGATGTGGGGTACAGTGCCAACCCTAGCTCCCGGGGGAGAAAGAAATTCTACCCTTCCTGCCCTTTGCTGAGGCAATAAACGACAAATTGGTCATATTATAAATTGTAAGTTCATCACAGCTGTTTTCTGTCTCTAACACTAGAAGCAGCAAGTAGGA
This sequence comes from Harpia harpyja, assembly GCF_026419915.1. NCBI lineage: Eukaryota > Metazoa > Chordata > Aves > Accipitriformes > Accipitridae > Harpia > Harpia harpyja. Next base: position 1,177,995 of record NC_068951.1, on the reverse strand, counting down.
CCGTTAGATTACTTCTATGAATTTGTAAGCAAGGTCCATTTCTTAAACAGAGCAAATCTCCTCTGTAAGACTAGGGCCCAACATCTATCATCACAGCATTCCCACCCCCTCCCCAATACTTTTGCAATATCTGAGCAGCCCGTGCAGTAGTTTGGATCACAGTGGTGCCCTGCCTTGCAGTCTTCAAAGGATTTTACTCTTTGCCATTTGCACGCCCTGGGAAGCTCAGCTTTGTCTAATATTTTGTAAGCATGTTACTATTTAGTCAGCATTTGTCTAATATTTTGTAAGCACGTTATTATTTAGTCAGCATTTGACTCTAGTTGCAGTGGGGAAACTGGCAAACAAGCAAGACTTGCAGTGCGATCTGAAATCTGCCAGGCTGTGGCTGCGGTGCTCGCGAGCTGTCTCATTGTGGCTGTCCCCATGTCACCTGGTGAGCAAATCGCCTGGATGTGATCTTACACTAAATATGCAATAGAAAATAACCCCCGAAACTGGAAGGTGTTCAGGTACCATAGTGACAGGCACAGTTTGAGAACACAGAAGAGAAAACAGTCTTGCTTAAGGGCTTCAATTAGCTTCCAACTAAGATGATTACAACATTTCCTAGGGGCCAAGGAATCCTTCAAAGAGAATCAAATCAAAACGCCCAGCTGCATGGACGTCCTGGCTATGAACTGTGTCTGACGTCTTCTGCTCCACGGCCACCCCAGCAGCACCTTCGTCCAGCACAAGCGAAGCGCGGCGCGATTCCCTCTCGCAGCGTGGCTCCCCGGTGAGACGACAGGCTTGTCCTGCCTGGTCTCTGCTGGGGGACGCTGCTTCGGCAGCAGGTGCTGGCCAGCCTCGGCCCAGGGGACAGGGCTCTGCTCGCTCAAAGCAAACAGCATTTTCTTCCCACCGCGGTTTTTTCCACGTCACTTCACGCATCTTAGAAACTTTCCGGAGGCCCCCAGCATTTTCACTCATGTTTTGCAGGAAGGAAAGCAAAGAACGAAGGGCGAGGTGGCCCGCGTAACAAATGCGCTTCGTCAGAGGCTCTGCCGCGCGGGACCGGAGCCCACCCCGCTGCCGTGACCCGCAGGGACAACTCCCTCAGCCGAGAGCCACGGCACAACAGCCTACACCGCCTACAACTGAATCACCATTTAAAGGGATTATTAACTTCCAGCTGCGTTCAGCCTAATTTCCTTTGTGCAACAGTGTGTTTAATTGCAGAGATTCTAATTTACTGTTGCAGAGCACAAGCCCAGCTCTAAGGATAAATTAAAATGACAGCTCCATGGGAAGTTTGGAATTTAACTTTCTGACTTATCTGATTTGATGCAGATACAAATATTTAAATCCAGCCAAGGAAACAAACAGCCTGTTTCTAAGAAGTTCCAGCTGGAATGGGGGAAAAAGGATTTTGTAGGAAGAGAGGCTGCAACAATTAGTGCACTGTCATACTCCTTGCGGGCATAGATCATCAGCTAAGCAGAGCTTCAGGGCCAGCACGCTGCACTCCTCCTCTGCAAGACTCATTTGGGCTTGTTTTTTTGGCAGTTTCTTTCCCCTTTAGTGAAAAACTACTTTGCTATATTGAGAATAAGAGGTTTTACTTTTAAATCTCCTTTGTACAATTCCCCTGTTCTCGTTTCAAGGGAGAGAGGTAAGCACCAAGCCTGTCGAGTGAAACACACCAAGTCTGGTGCGTGATTTGCTGCCAAGGCGGCAGTGTTTCTTTTGTTTTTCTCTTGTAATCATGACCAACTCTGTGCTCCTGTCTGCAGATCAGGCTGGGATTCATCTCACCCAGCCTGAGCTGGTAAGAGGTGTCCCAGCCCAGTCCGCAGTCCCACCTACGCTCTCTGTAACCCCTGGGGAGAAGTGAGCGTCATCTGCAGGCAGTTCATCCCACCCCCACGCTGATGCATGTCATTTTTGTTGAGACAGTTCAAAGCTAAATTCAAACCGAATTAAAAATTATTTTCTCTAAAAATTCATTTTTAACTCTCAAAATTCACATCAGATTTCTAATAATCTGGGTTTTTTTCAGGCGAATAAACAGAGCGCTCAAACTTTCAATGCAACTGCATCCCGTGATCCAGGCGCAGACCCACGGCGAAGCCGCTGCCAAGGAAAACACTCGGCTTTCGGGATACTCCCTGCCGCTTGCGAGCTCGAGCGAGCAGCCGCCAGAGACGCTCTCGCCACCCCGCCAGGGGAGGAGAAGGCCAGAGGAGGAGAAGGCGAGATGCAGAGAGCGGCGGACGCTGTGCCGGCGAGAAGGTTAACACAAGCGGCACGGCCCTGCCGCCCGTGGGGCAGCGAGCTGGCCCCGGTGCCGGGTCAGGCATGGCCACGCAGCCCACCGGCTCGCTCGCCGGCCGCCCCGGACGGGCAATCCAGCCATGCGGGGGCCGGCGTTCGCCATGTGCTCGCTGCACACGTGGAAGGTGGACGCTGGCACGGGAGCTCCCGGCCGGAGGGGAGGGCGGGAGGCCAGGACGAGCCCGAGGTCGCCGTGACCTTCGCCGCCACGGCGGGCGAGCGCCTGGCCGCGGGCTGGCGGACCGATCCGCCTCCTCCCCTCTGCCGGCGCCAGCCCGGTGCCTGACGGACGGACGGACGGACGGAGGGACGCGGCGGCACGCAGGCTGGCTCTGTCCCGGTGCCGCAGCCACTCTCGGGCCATCATGGGCGACGAGGCAGCGCTCCTTTGCGGCACAGTCCGGGTCCAGGCAGGCTCCTGGCAGGGGAGCTGGTGCTGCGCCTGCAGCCCGCGGCCCCGGGGCTTTAGTCGGGTTTTGCTCCTGCACGCACCTCCCGCATCCCACCCGCGTCTTGCCAGCTCCCAACCGCCTGCCCCCCGGCCTCCCCTCCCGCCCGGCAGGGTCGGCTCAGTGCTGGGGTCCTGTGGCCCCCCGACCCGGCGTGTCCACCACAAAAACAGCTCCGTTACCCTTAAGGCCACCTGCGAGCGGGAAGCTGGAGAGACAACGTTTGGAAGAGAGAGTTCAGTTCTCCGCACTGAAACTGGTGGGAGAAGCAGAGGGCTGCTCCCCGCGTGCTCCCCGAAGCCAGCCCGGAGGGAATGTGGGCAACCGGGGGAGGTTCCGAGAGGCTGGTATCGGCACTGCACGCCCGAGACGAGTCACCGCAGCAGTTCCTCCCGCAAGCCATAACACCTGTGGCACACACAGGCAGCACAGGAGGTAAACTAGAGCTGTGCAGACACAGCCACCTTTGGTGTGACGGTCCCCGACACCAGGATGCAAATATTGCACCGCTAACTGTCAGAACTTCTGCATTTTCAGTTCACTGAATGATTAAATACACTGCAATTACACCACTCCGAGACCCGCTTCAGCCCCAGATGGTGGGCACACAGAACAGCATGGGCACACCAGAGTAGCGGGGTCGACAGACCTGATCCCAGCCCTTCTGATTCCCAGAATGGATCCATGCTGGGAAAAGCAATTCAAAGGCGCCAGTGAAATGGACCCTGAGTGGCAGAAACTTAAAGGAAACAAAACGCGGTTCTGAATCTGTGAATACCTTCTGGACCATCATAAAAGTAGTCTACAGTTCCTAAGAGGATGTGACAAGAGTTTAATTCCTAGCAATTTATGGAGATGTTGGTACGTACGCTTGCAGGTAGCACAAAACTGCATTGCGTCTAAGCCTCAAAACATTTCACAGCAGATCCAGAGAAGGGGGAGAGGAAGAATCGGCCATCCCCACCGACATCCTCAAAGAGAATTTTAAACTGTCTTCCAAAAGCACAGAATAAAAATGCTGCCAGAGAGCAGAGTCTGCTGACGGATAGGTCTGCACCTGCATCAATATTCACAGAGCATCAGCTACCACGCCAGAAACAGCTCCGTTCATGACACTGTGAGTCCGGACTCAACTTCCCGAACAAGAGAGCAGGTGATCAGATCGCTCCATCTCCCTTACTGGTAATGGAAGCTCATCTCTACTGACACCAGCCTGCCTGAAATCAAATGAAAGGCTCAGATCTCTTCTAACGCCCATTAGGCTGCAATACAACCATGTCTCCAAAAATGACCTTTTTAAGCAACATAGATTTTTTTCCTTTTGTTTGCCGTCCCCCAGTGACTGGGTACCATTAGTATTTGCCCCAACCAAAGGCTCTCTAAGCGAAGTTGCCAGTCAAGACTGATGAGAAGGGCTGAGCTGGTCTAGGTCTTAAAGGCAACAAGTAGTTAGTGACTCTCCAAAGCAAAGTTGATGCAAGTAATCAACATCCAGTACCTCTGAACATAGGAGTGAAATGGTATTTGAGAGAGACTGAGGAAAATGGGAAGATTAAGTGAGGAAAAAAGATGATGCTTTACTGTGGAAAAGCCCATTGTGAACAGTCCTCAGCACCCTTTATTCCAGCCAAAACATATGCAGTCTATTGGCTCTCTTCATTCGCACTATAAATTTAGCAACTCTTCCATTTTCCAGATGAATTTTAATTGCCTTACATGCTATTGATTTCACAGTCACAGAGGACATCTCTAAGAGTTTCTTTTGTGCTACCATTAACCACTTTTACAAATATTAAATAAGCAAACACTAACACTTACTTCACTCAACCTGCAAACACCACAACTTAATTTTGTCTTTACTTTCTCCCAGACTCATTCTTGGTACCCCATCCACTTAGAGCTTCACACTGCAACCCCAAATTCCAGTCTTTCCCTGCCTCCAAGCAAATGACCTGTACTTACATCTCCATCTCATCAAAAATTTGAGACATCCAAAACCTTCATGGAAGTCTGTCTGTTTTGGTTAAGCAAACAGGAAACCTCCCCAAAACATATGGATTAAAATTCATGTTAGTCCAAAAAGGAGCAGCTTAAGTTTATACAGCCTGGAGATCCCTCTTTAAGATCACCTGAATTATCTGTTCACTGCATAACCATCACTGGTATGGATGACTTGTGGTTAACTAGGAAATTCTCGTATAAGGAGACTGCATGAAGCTAGCGTTCCTAGAAGATTCAAATGTTCTGGAAATCTGAAGTTTATAAATGACTACACTCACATGGGAGGACGAGGAGGAGGAGGAATGGGAGTTTTTCTCTCCCCTTTTTCCTTTGCACTACAGGAAAAAGAAAAGTAACTTGGCTTAAGCAGTTAGCACCATTCTCTAGTTTCAGCAGGTAAAGTGCGATAGAATGACCGTCAACAGTAACCCGAACGCTATACGTACCTGGATGTATCGCAAGGCACTCCTTAGGACACTGAGGTTTGAGGTCTTCTTGTCGTCTACGTTGGGGATGTTGCGTTTTAATGTCTCAAAGCATTCTTTCAAATGCGCACGTCTAAAGAAAACACAGGTGGTTTGTCAGCTTGTGGGAGCACGCACCAGAAATCAATTTAGCAGAGGGCTAGAGCTTAATTTGGGCCTTAATCCAGCAAAGCACTTACACATGTGCATAGCAGTCACCAAGACTACCTGCATGCTTACAACTGAACCAGCTCAATCCAGCAGAAAGACTATGGGGTTGTATGCCTGGATTCTAGTCCTAGCTTTGTTAGGAAACCACTGTACAATCTTAAATGAAATATCTCATCTCCCTGTGCTGTTGCTTCCACTTTAATCATATTTCTGATTTAGCTAGTTAGACTTACAAGAGTTTTGGATCAGGAACTGGTCTTTCTTCTGTATTCATACTGTACACTGACCCCTGATCTTGGCTATTTTACTACTTTAAATCAAAAGAGAAGTTACGCCGTTATGCACGTGGGGATTTACTTTGCGGGATCAGGGCTTTGCAGGGTTATTGTAATGCAATTACACAGTTAAGTAAAACATACTGGGAAGCAAGAGATGCAGAATTGAGCTGTAAGAAAGCAAAGCAATACTGCAAGAGTCATTAAAAGTCACTAAGAATTTTGTTCAGGTTATTTATTAACAAACAAACAAACAAACAAAATCACCAAAGCCAAAGAAATATTGACAGACTATAAGCCAAAAAAAAAAAAAGAAAAAAGAAAAAAAGGAAGGGGAATTACAATTTAAAAAATCAAACCCCTGGCTTTCTACGCACCTGTTCTTCTCCAATTTATTATGTACTTCCCTGGTCCCAACCCTGTAACCCAAACAGAACAAAGATAAACTCAGTGTCAGGTTTAAAACTACTGCCATTCAACCTGTACTTTCAGCAGTATGTGTGTGTCTAGGATATATAGGTAAATATTAAAAAGCAATAGAGGTGTTCAGATACCACTGCTTTAATATTAGTTGCATAGATATTTCTACCTATACTGCACCAAGATAAAATCCATACTTCATATGCATATTAGATGGGATAAGCATTACGCATATACTGCACACAAGATACAAACAGGTATAATGTGTGTATATATACACAGACATGGCTACTACTAACAACAGGGAAAGACACAAAGTATCAACTGTATGTATTTATACAGTACTAGATAGCCCAGATTCTGACCCATTTCTGATCTACACCTACACTCCAGTGGTGTAAGATTTATGCAGTTTCAAATTAAAGTGTACGGGACTTGGCAGACATACTTCAAACCGCTTTAGTTTTTTACTGCGCCTGAAATAACACAGCTGAGCATAAATATGGAACGAAGCAATCCAGGAATCCTCCAGTCACTGCTAAAGGAAGAACCAGGGCGAGCTTCTGGTTTTTGGGGTTCTGGTCTGTCCCCACCCTCTGAATCAGAGGAATACTTTTAGGAAAAGCCAAACAAATTCATGTTATCTTAGTTTTCCAGGTACGATGGTGATAAAGTACATTAGTAGACACGTGGAGATTTCAAGCGTCTTCCATACACTATGCAAAGTAATTATTTGCCTTTGGCTGAAAATACACCAACATAGAGGTGAGCATTTCAGGAGGTACGTTAATATTTAATAAATATTCAGGTATTTAAAAACAAATATTTGACAGCCTTTTCCCAGGAAACATTTACAAGCTGAAAAAGACAACTTTTCTGTGCTTATGTCTAAAGGAGTAATTCTGGGGAGACAAGGAGCATGCACCTTGGGGTAACCCATCCAAATGCCTTTCAGGAAACCTTGCAACTTGCTCAGCATCAGAGAGGTATTTTTCTGGCACACCTATACCAAGAGCTCTAGAAATCCTGCACGGTAAAACGCTCTGACTATGGCACAGGCACAGCAGTGATGCTGCACTTCGCACTGGGACAACAGCCCTCCCAACTTCCCAGGAGCAAAGCTCGGCGTGACGCACAAGAGCAGTTTGCTGGCGCGGCCGCAGCCAGCCTGCTGCTTGCTGCCAGGACAGCAAAACTCCCTGCAGCCTCCGCTGGTACCCCCCTGCCATCGGAAACCCCCTCGACACCCGTCTGAACCCACACAACAACGGCAGTGACAGGTTTGCATGATTAAACCACAAATATACTTATCATTTCTGCAGCTGAGCATTTTATAGACAAGCTCTAAAGATCACAATCTATCTTAGAGGAATTATATTGGCATTTTAGAAAGGCCATTATCTTTACAAATTCTTATCTACATTACTTCTGCTATTTCCTTCTTTGCATTTTGGGATCTCTACATCCCAAAGGACACTCTGAACCCTTTTTTTGTCCACTACATCTTACATCTCTCCCTCCTCCCACAAGATGATACTGAAACTACCACTCCTTGCATGGAGGCCATCCGCAGGGAAGGTCAGTACCAATTCACAGCCCTGCGCTCGTGCTCCTCTCACAAGTGGGTTACAGTGGTTCTGCATTACGGCTCAAAGCAAACGCCGTAAGGACCAGAGGACCTGGGGAAAAGAAAGCGAACTGCCATGTCCTGACCTTAGGATACATTCAAAATACTGAGCTCCATCGAGGAGGGAGCAAAAGGGAAGGCTAGATGCTGACCTGGCCAAAATGTTTCTCCCAAGCAGGTCACTAGCCCAGAAAGGATTGCCTTTTGTCTGTCTCTTCTGCTGGCACTTGTTTCGGCTGGGTGGACTGCAGCGACTAGGAAGGCCTCCAGCTCTGCTGGGTCTATCTCAGCACGGCAGCCTGAGCCATACTGGAGTGGGACAAGGCTGCCGCTGCTACGCTGCACAGCAAGAGGGGGACTCCAGCTGGCATTTTGTCTGGCAGCGTCTCCTCTGAACTCCTGACCAGATCCCCACCCCCACCCTAAACCAGGGGTACATTTGCTTTATTGCACTGAACACACAAGACGCACAAAGTGACTTTCTGTCCAGCCTCGGTGGGTTTAGCGTACCATTTTAAACACCACTGCAAAGAGTTATCTACCAGATGCAGGCAGTCGGGAGAATGGTCAGAGGTCTAGACAACATGGCCCAGGAGGAAAGACTGAACAGATCCAGGTCATTTATCCTGCAGGAAGGAAGACCGAGGGGCCAAGGTAAAAGCTTGCTGCAAAGAAGGGAACGATTTGTTCTCCCAGTCCACAAGAAATAATACCAGACTACGTATTAGGATACTGTGGTCTGGAAACGACCGCCTAAGGAGAAGACGGTCTCTACCAGCCAAAGTCCTTAAGAACAAGTTAGACAAACACTAACCTGGAGCAACATCAGAGTCACAAGTCCTGTCCAAGGGTGAGGACAGATCAAACAGCCTTCAGTCCCTTCCAGCTGCAGGAGTTTTGAACAAGCAGGAGGCCCTTAGCACTTACAGCACTAAGAAATTGAAACAGCAACTAAGGTGATCTCTGTCCCGGGAAATAAAACCTCCCAGATCACATCCCAGTTTTCAACAAAGTTCCTGCAAGCAGCATTGCTGCACGATTTCCCCAACCAGTATAAGCAGAGATCTTTTGCCAAACATAATACCGGATGCCACCTGAGATCAGACAGGCAGTGCTGGGACTTGCTTCCTAATACAGTTCTGGCTTGGAAAAAGAAAACCTTGTACAGAATCCTACAGTGTGTAGTCAGGGAGGAAAAATAAAAACCATCAAGCTAAGAAACCCTGCTATCAAAAAACCAAACAGACATCCAAACATCCACGGATCTTGGTATTTCTGATCCAACAACTCTTTGCAACAGCAGTAGCTGCTCCAGGTCAATGCAGCTTTCGGTACCATTTTTGTCTGGTCCCTCTCAGAAGCCTCCACGCACAAGGCGCACTCACCCTCCAGGTCTCTTCTTCTGCTCATTTGGTTTCGTGTCTTCTGCCGGAGCCAGCTTCAGAGCACCGAGCTGCGGGGCCGCTCCCGGGTGCTGCAGGGGCTGGTGAGGCTGGGGCTGGATGGGCTGCTGAACAACGTGGTGCTGGGAGATGGCCAGGACCGGCGCCGCGTAATGCTGGAGCTGCTTCGGGCTGCCCGACGGGGGTGTAGCAGCTTTCCCATCTGGCAGAAGCGGGCCCGGCGGCCTCTGGATGACGGGCGCGACCGAAGATGGTTCCTTATTGACACTGGGAGTGCTTACGAGGGGCTGGTGGCGTTGTACAAGCGGCGGGGACAGGGCGGTCTGGGCTGCTTGCTGGGGGGGGCTGGTGACAACGGGGATGGGAATGACTGAGATGGGGGCTGCCAGGGGCGGGGGCGGTGGGGGGACCGGGGCCGGGGGGGAGATGGGCACCAGCAGTTCGCTCCGGGGCTCCTCTGGGGGAACGGCACTGTTCGCCCGCGGCGCGCTGGCCTTGCCGGCCTTCTTCTGCTCCTGCTCCCTCTCCAGGCGGAGCTTCTCGTGCTTCTCATTCTCCTCTGAAAGAGAAACACCGACAGGGATTAATGGCACTTCCCGGACCTTCCCCATCCGCAGGCCTCCAGCCAGGCTCGCGACGAACCGCCTGCGTTTCCGAGAGGGCAGCGGAGACCTTGAGGGTAACGCAGCCCAGCCGGTGGCAGGACCCGCGCCCCCGGAGATCCAGCCCGTGTCCCAGCCGTGCTGCACCTTCCGCCCATTGCCCTTCGCTCCAGCGCCAGGCCACTTAAATATGAACCACGTACCGTCCCCACGTTCAGCCCCGGAGACCAAGCTGCCGAGGCAACGCCTGGCTCCTCTGCCGTTTGCGCCAACCCCAACGTCTCCAGGGACGCCACGATCGCAGCAGCAGATGAAAAGCAAGACATCGCCCGACCGACCTCCTTCTCCCCCGTCCCAGCACCGCGTGGAGAGAAACGGCCTGATCCAGTCACCTCCCGCTCCCAAGGTCCAAACCCACTAATAGGAAGGCCCTCCTGCCAAGGGCAAACATTACTGAGCCGAACAAGGTTAACGGACTTTTGAGAGCTGTGGCAGGACCCGGCCAGGAGCCCGTGCCCGCTCCTCGGAGGGATCCGGCGTAGGTGCAGGATCAGTCCCCGCTTGCCCTTGCGCAAGCCCGCAGGGATGGACTCAGCACCTCGAGGGATGCTTACTTCTGCAACACCTTCCCAAAGCCCTCCCTGCTTGTGTCCGTATGCGAACACATCACTGCGCTCTATTGTATAGCAGGAGAAACCAATCCACAACAAAACATTTTCAATTCTTCCTTTTCTATTTTTAAATTGGCAAAGAGCTACTGAGCATTTTAACAAGGAGCCCGCCCTGGCCCTGCGACAGCCCCAGGGCAACACCGACGTTCACGTCCAGGGAGGTAAGGACAAACCCAGAGAACAGCATCAATCAACTAACAGCATCCCAAGGAAAAACCTGTGCATTTCAGGATCGCCTCCTAAACTACAGCCAGTGTGCAGGAGACAGGGAAACCTCATGAGCCAGGCATCCCCTGCTCCCAGTTCTCCCAGCGCTGACCCAGGACACCCAACGGCCGAGAGATAAACAGCAGCCGCAGGACTGCAGCTGATCGTAACCAACCACCCGTGCAGGGCAGGGCAGGCTTCTTTGGTTAAAATACCCTGTATTTTACACTATCAAGTGTAAATCTTAGCTCAATGGGCCGTACAACGATACAAACCTGACAGGGCACTTCTTTACTGCTGTGGATTTTATTCAAGCTCTTAAATTTAGCTTTGATGTGCATACGTTTCTGTATGTTTTTAGAACACTAGACAAAGTAAATGAAATCTGTGTGGCCCGACTAGCAAAATAAACCTCATTAAATGCGATCCAGGTCTCCAGCTTTAATTGTGTGAACATGGCACAAATGAAATTTATTTATGTAAGTCCTGTGGCGCCAGTGGCCCTGGCATCTAGACATCTCACAGCCTTAATCAAATACCTCCAAACTCGCTGTCCACGAAGCTCAGTGGATCCTGTTCCTAACAGCCTCCAAGGAGCTGAAACAACAAATCCTGCACCAACAGCATGCTTCCAGCTATGACTTCTTCATAGTAATATACAAATATTTGGAAAATAAACTCTTAACTTCATCAAGCAAGGGATCAGTGCAGTGATGCATACAGTCCTGTATCCTGTCTTATATAGTGGACAGTATCAGGTAATTCAGAGGAAGCTCCAATAAACATCCCAAAAGAGCCTGTCCAAAGGACAAGCTTGGGCTTGACCTAAACACTGTAGTCAGAGTGTGTATTTAGGGAATTTGGTAGAAAAGCATGTATACTGCAACCTGGAATTACCAGGTTACGCTCAACCCCCCAGTTATGTTCAAGAAGAAGCTATATTAAATACAACAAGTGGAATAAGGGGAAAAGGGCCTCTCTGGTAAGGCAACCTCACCAGCCATGGAGCTGCTTGGGTACTTTCTCACCCAGCTTTTGATTTTGAGGGGTGTAGTGCAAGAGCAAGAGAGAGCTATAAAGGGAACAAAACTTTTATTCCCGATTCTGAATGACCTTTGGTACATGTGACTGCACAGTGTCACTGTCCCTGATTCACAGACGACGTGATTTCCTGAAGTTCCCTCCAGCCCGGGATTTCTACAGCATACATCATATTTCCTCCAACCTTCATTAAAGCACTTTGGCCCAACTCTGCTCACAGGTTTCCAGAACAACTCCATCCAGAGCCACATCAGGCCTGCAGCAGAGCATCCGAGACCCCCGGGCGGAGGAGGCCAGCAAGGAGTCCCCGAAGAAACACGCGGCATGAGCTTCAGGGAAGGCAGCCCAGCACCGTACCTGTTGCCGGAGAGGGGAACTTGAAACCTTACAAACCTTAGCAGCCCTAGTTCAACACTCAGCTGCAGCAACAGCCTGAACACGCACACCTCATGAGAGCAGGAATGAGGTCAAGCACCCAGCTGACAGGGTAAATACTGCCCAGCACCTACACGAGGAGAAAGCAACACCTGGATCGAGCTCCAGCACCAGGGCTGCACCTCCAGGCTCTGACCCTGCAGCACTTGGAAAGGCACCGTGTGAAATTCAGTGATCTGGAAGGATTTCACATCCAAAGAGTACTTTTCCCATGGTTGCCCAAAACTCAGATCCAAAATTTGAATTCAGATCCTTGCAGCACCAAGGAGTAGGGTAAGTGGGCTCAAGATCTGACTGACTCCAAAATGTGAGGTTGTTTAAACAAGAAGCTCAGAGTCTGAATGCAGTATTTCTCTGTTATTTTCTCAAAATATTTCAGGGTAATTATCAACATTTCCTTAAAGAAAGAAGTAAAGCAGGGCAGGATGGCAAAAACTCCAGCAAGAATCCCCCGATGTAAACAACATAAATCTTAGCTACCGATGATTTCAGTCTGGTTCAGCTGAACAACATTAATAACTAATAAAAGCCCTTTGTCTGCAATTCTTTTGCTCTACTTTGCTGCTTGGTTTGCAGCCAGAGCCAACGCGATGGCCCCGGCACAGGACGCACGAGGAAATTCAACCCCGGTGACCTGCTGACTAATCGTGTTTTCTACGTGCATGTTTGGCCACGCAGCCAGCCAGCGCCGGGGCGGCACAGGTAGCTGGCCCCTGGGAGAGGGAGGGTGTCCCGGGGGCCGACCCGGCACCAGCCCCTGCCAGGCACACGCCGACGGAAGACCGCACAACTTCCACCCAGACGTAAAACTGCACCGTGCTGGACAGGAGGGCAGCAGCAAAGAAGTCAGTGGAAGCTCCTGGCACTGCTCGAGGTCCGACGAGGACAGCAGAACCCGCCCATGCTGAATTCACTCCTGCACTGGCTTCTGGCACTAACGTCATGACAGCGGAGAGGATCTAGGAAGGAGACAGACCTGCAGCTGAGGTCTGCACTGATGGCAATGCCTTCCAGTGCACGACCAGGAGTCAGCAGTGAAATTCCTACAGTGAGTAATTCTCATTCATTGGGGAAGCCGAGAGTACAGGAAAGCAAGGTTACAAGCGTGCACTACTGATCAGAAATATTTATGTAAATGTCTCTGCGAAGCAGGTGCAGCCCTCAGGCTGCTGACAGGCTGCCAACAAGGCCTTTGGTGTTGCAAATCTTGAGCTCCCTCGAGCTAAAGAGTTTATTTCAAGGATTGTTTTTTTAGCCAAAATCTGACACCAGTGAGCCGCCGTCCTCTGCATCCGACTCGTCCACAGGCAAAAGGGAACCATGCTATCGACCCCTCCTGCCAGTGAGAGGACTGAAGGGTCTCTAAGCCAGCTCTTCCTAACACACACACACCGCCTCAGGACAGAAACACTTCCACCCAGCTATGAAGATCTCTGTCTCCTGCTCACTTTGTACTCGCACCTTGCAAACAAACTAAAGACACGCTTTAAAAAAGCCCCCAGAGCTCTTTGTTTTTCCGTGTGAAATAAGTTTACCCACTCTCCTTCACAGATACAGATAAAAACAATGAACGGTAACCAGTGCGCCGTGTGCTCAGGCACACACATGGCTCATTCTTTCACATGCACTGCACTTGGTACAGGAGCTTCTGCAAGCCCAGTATGTAGAAAGCACAAGAGACTTAGGGCATTTTCTGGGGCTCAGAGGGACAGCTGAACCGGCAGATGCACACCGAAATTACATGTAATTTCCACTCGTTCTTGACACTTTCATCAAAAGGACAGAGGACTGAAAAAAACAAGGGAGACCCCCCCCCCCCAGACCATGGGGTCTGAACCACAACCAAGGGAACCTCACCCTGCCCACGTCACGAGAGCGGGGGACCTCAGCTTCCCGGCCGAGCCCCCGAGGCGGTACACCGTAAAGGAGGACAACAGCAACGCCAGCAGCAACAGGACGGAACAGCAAATCTTGCCACAGGAGGACACAGAAACAGGGTCAGCATTCCTGACCAGTGGACTGGTGCTATTCTAGGGCCCTGATGGTCCAGGAATACACGGTGCCAGGCACGCTTTAACTTTGTTACCTAATAATCTGCCGGGTTTAAATTTATCTCCTCCCTTTTGCCTGCCCTGGAAATGCCACCCATCTGTAAGAGCAAGTGCTGCCAGCAAAGGGAGCAGCCGCGCAGGCAGAACCGCACGTGCCTCCCGCGCCGGCAGCGCGGCCCGGCAGCGGCCAGGGTACGTCACCGAGCCTCCTGCTTAAGTCGTGCTGCAAGAGCACTGCGTGAGCATGCCTTTACAGAATTTCAGTGCCTTTTTAATGCTTCTATTTTTTACTAGGGACACTAACACTACTCAGAATTCATGAACGGCATGTGCCTTTGCATAATCAAGCATCTTACCTCTAGTTACGCTTAAAGGTCCCTCCCCAGTACAGAGAGAGAATATTACTTAACTCCACAAACAGTTAGGCATTGGCAGTTCTGTGGTGTAATTTTCAGAATAGTCTGAAGCGTTTCTCTGAATCATTCAATCCTTCTGGGAGCTTATACTGCACACCATGAACCGCTACAGACCTGGAGAAGAGGGCCCTGGATTTCACTCACACCGGTTCTACAGCAGCGTCATCCACAGGAGTCACTCCTCGTTCATACCAGGAAAGTGCTGGGGACAGAAAGACTCTCCAGATTTTTTCCATCTCAGAGGCTGGCCCGGCCATGCTCGAGGAGGGGGACCCCCACGCTAGAGAGGAAGGGCAGGCTGCAGCCTGAAGGCTGGTTTCTGTTTCTACAGATCCCAGACTCCAGAGGGGAGAACCAGGAAAGGGAAGATAAGAACAGAGTCAGCAGTACTGGAGACCAGTAATGCTCAGCCTGAGCCAGGCAAACTCTGACTCATAACTAAGGCTGCTGACACAAGAGGCTACGCCAGCAAACAGCCGCTGGCGCTTTCAAGTGCCTAGAAACAAGCTGGAGAACTGAGACCCCTTTGAAATTGTGACCCCTTTCTCTGAGCCCCTCTGAATTTTGGTTGACAACAGCACAACAGAAGCCCAACTTTTCTCCCCCATCTTTGCTAAAACCACTTTGTTTGGCGTCCATCCCTCTCCACCGCTGCTTCTCCATCAGTAACGTGGCAGCCCTGAGACACAGCACTTCTCCCCGAAACCCCCCGGGCTCCCGGCTGTGCCCGGGGCTGCAGCAGGCCCTCACTGGTGAGACCATGGTCAAGAGCTCATTGCAAGGCACCGGACAACTCTTCAATAAGACCTCTCGCTCCCTTCCTGCTGCTGCTCATCTAGGTTCTGTGTTCAGATTTCAGCCTGCTACCAAAACGTCCCATTTTCCTTCCTATTCACACAGACTGGGCCACATTGTCTTCTTAAAGAAAGACTAAACCGTATTTTAAAAGCATGCTATTCATAAAGGATACTGAAATGCTTCATGATTAGAAATCAGAAGCTCATAATACACTCCAGAGGAGTGAGAGATAAGCCAGCCCTCCTGGGATTTCAGTTTCAGGGTTTTAGAGACCCTAGCTCCTACCTTGATACTCTCTCTGCTGAGCTATCCTCACTACACCGGCACACCACACACTCTTCATACCTTATCTGTAGACGATTTCACCATTCACTATTAACAACAAAAATATTCAAATCTCCATTTTCTCAGCCAGAAGATGATGACAGATTTATGCCATATCTGTAAAAGCAAAGGAAAATCAGCCTTCACATAAACTATCCCTCCTTAGCACCAACCAATACAGACCATTAGTGGTTTCAGCATGATGGGCTTATCTGTAACTCTTAGAAATCAGTGACCTCAGTATCCAAACCTGAAATAAATTAGAGAAATGACAAGGTGATCCTCTTGCCTGATACAATCTAGGGAGCAGACATGCTTTATTCCTACTTTATGGAGACAGATGGCTTACAATGAAGTGAGTATTTCCTTTCAACAAAACCATCGCAGCTCCTGGAACACAGAAAGGAAGGTTGGAAAGACCCTCAAGAAATCTTGTCGTTCATCTGCCAAGCCCCAAAGAAGAATCGACCATAACTAAACAATACCTGGCAGACGCTTCTCAAAACAACAACTTCTCAAACCTCTACGGATAATTTACATTGTGCTTTAATTTGCTATTCCAGTGCTTACTGAAACCCTGAATCAGCTCCAGATAGTCATTTTAGCTGCATTTTAGTTACAAGTGACTCTTAGTGGACAGAAGAAAGAAATAAAGGGCCAGGATTTAGCAGTACTACAAAGGAAAAGAAAACAGATCAAGACTGCTAAAAAAAAAAAAAAACATCATAGACAGCCTTATATACACACAGACCACCCCAGTGCCTTCAAGCCGCAAAGGTGCCGAGCACGTCGCATGCCGTCTCTGCTGCAGCACCAAAGCTGGCAGGCTGGACTGATGTAAAACTCCTGTTGTACCTTTCTGCAGAATTCAGGATAAAGTGCAGAAAAGCACTGGCTCTGACAGGCGGAGTGGCCACCAACACCGCACAATCGACTACTGACTCTGCTCCATCATCTGAGGAGCTTCACCTGGGCAGATGACCAGCTGAGCCGTTTCTATATGAGATGCTGTCTCAATGCTTTTCCATTGGGCTTTGGCATTTTTAAGAAATAAGGAGACAAAGTCATGTGTTCTGATAAGCCATTATTTGCAAGTTGAACAGCTTCTGTGTCGCAGCCCAGGGCAAAAAGCGGCACTGGCGACCGGCAGGATCCAACCCCACCTGCTCCAACACACAGGAGGAAATCGCTGTCTCCCCTTCTGGCCCTGGGACAGTGTGGCACACCGAAGTCTGCAGAAACACAGCGAACGATGACGTGCTTTGAATGTACTGGTCAGGAAAGAATGGTAAACATGAGCTGACTTAATAAGCTGTATTATAAACAAACTATGTACTCTTAAAACAAAACAAAAAGCCCAGACTCTTGACGTGCCCACAGAAGAGACTCCAAGACCCCACTTCAACACTCACAAGCAGGTCTCAGATCCTCAGCATGCAAGTGGTCTGCAAACTTCTGTAAGTCAGACAACACACTGCTTGTATTTTACACGCGCTAGAAACTGAAGCAAAGACAGGTTAAATGACTCCATATCACACGCTGAGTCATGGCAAAACCGGATCTATTGGTTAATTACCAGTCTGTTAGGTAAGTGTATTTGCTCAACACCAGTTCACCTAACATTCCTCGATCCCCGTGACAAGAACAACAGCCCGCTGCTGCACCTTCATCCCAGCACTGTGCCAGGGGTTGTTTTCCCAGGCTGCTCACACTAGTCAGCTCTCTTCTCAAGGAAATGAATGGAAATGTGCAGATTACCCTTCAGAATCTTATCTCCATACTTGAAAAAGGAAAGGACGTAAGAATCCAAGGGTATCTGCCCATCATAGCAAAATACACATGCACAGGAGTTGGAAGCTTTCCTTGATCACCGGAATTGGCCGCACCAGGGATGTTATCCCTGCCATCTCTGAATTCACGCAGACATTGCTCTCAGACATACAGCAGGGCTCTTCCCAAAGTTAACATCTAACTCATGGAGTCAGTGTGCCAGCACCCCGAGAGGAAGAGCAGGTTCTGGGAGCAGGCCACATCCTCCTCCAGCACACAATACAGCATCACTGCAATTCCGCCCACCTTCACAACAAAAACCTTGAACCTACAGCATCATCTGCCAATGGTCCAGGCATGCACTAAAGGTGCATTCCTCATCAAAAATACTTGGTATTGTCTCTGTTCGCTCAGCTTCCTGCAAATGGACAAGAGCTTGATCCACATCATGCCTAAAACTACAGCATGTCCGCATTAGCAAGATCCTGCCAGGATCCTGAACCAGGGAGCATTTTGTGCTGCAGTGGGAAAACCTGGTGTCTTCTGAGATGCACACATACTCAAGAGATTGGTCTGGAGACTTCATGAGCAAGGATGCACTTCTAACAAGCTAAATGGGTATATGAAGGAAACAGAATCCAGAACGTGACCAAATTTTCTTCTACATACAACCCTGAGCATAGAAACACAGAGGAAACGACTTACTTTATCAGGTACTGCTATGACAAAGATCAGAGGCCGAAGGACAGATAGGGAACGCCCAAGGGAATCTTTACCTAGCAAGTAGAGTGAATTGTACCATCTGCAATAAGACAGACCTGATTTCAGTACGAAACACTCCTTATTCATCCCTATCTCATCCTCTGCAATGTAACACAGGCAGCTTTCAGTCAGGAGATGTTGTGATGTTCAGCGAGTCTTGGGGCTTTCTACACTCCAAACTCCACATCCAGCTAGACAGGAGATGGGGAACCAGAAAGCTCAACTTTACTTCTTGCCTTACCAAGGCACAGCTTTAGGTAAGGCACCTCAGTTCTTCCACCTGGGACCTTTCAGAAGTGCTGCAAAATTCAACTAAGGACTATAAAATGCTTTGATGTCCCTTGGTGAAACAATTTATCAGCCAATGGAAGGGAAGTTTGGGGTCTTTTCGGCAAGGAAGGCCTGCAAACTTTGTATGCTGTATTTTGTACTTGCATTGTCATTCCCTTTCTAAGCATACCCAGACGCCTGTATGCGTAGAGAAGACAAGAGGGGATGAAGATGGGAAATGAAGGACAACTTACGTGCAGTTTTACTTCTTCCCTCAGACTGCAGCTGCACGTGTGGCTCTGCCCTGAACTGGAGCCCCCAAACCAGCATGCAGGGTGGGCAGCCAGCACGCTCCCCAGCACTAGATATCTCAAATACCTCAAAAGCAACAAGTTAAAAACAAAGAAACCCTTTCACATATCGAATATGATTACACTGTGGGACTCTCTGCCACAAGATACCACTAGAGGATCGGAGCTCTCTTCAATTTAAAAAGGAAAAAAAAAGTTTTGATGTTTATATAGCTTTGTCAGGTTTCGGGGAGTTCAGCATTTTATAGACAAAATTCAACTGGTGTGCCCCAACTTCCAGCCCTGCTGTTGGCCCACGATGCAGTGCTGCCTCCCAAAACAATGAGATAAAAAAGTTACTTTAGTGCATCAGGAGAGATGAATTGTGCAGACAACATCAGATTTGGAAGGGGTCCTCTGCTGCAGCCAGTGTGACTCCCTTACCCTCCACCACCAGGCCTGATTGCCTACACCAGGTTTGAACTCCTCATAAAGTAAAAAAAGGGAAAAAAAAAAAAAAGGAGAAGGTGAGCACAACAGCTAGTCTAGCACTTGAGTAACAAGACAGGTTAGGATTACATGAGGCAATTATTTTCCAGAAGCCAGCCTGCTGTCAAGCTTATTTTGTGGTTTCGGCAGACCTATGCAGACTCCAGAAAGTGAAGCTTGCGTTCATGTCTAGCAAAGCTATTTCTACCTGCCCTGGTGGCACTGGCGTCCTGCAGAGCTGCAGCATAGCTCTGGTGTACCTGGAAGCCTTTGGAAAAAGATAAACACTGCACTCTTTGTCGGGAGGTGCTTTAACTTCTCCTGGAAGAAATCCAGGTGGATGTGCCGCCTGCAGCACACCAGCGATGACTGAAGACATGGCCACAGGCGCCCAGAGGTGCTCAGGACCTGCGTGCCTCCCAAGCTGGCCAGACAAAAGCCAGCTGTGGCCTAAAAGCCCTACGGGTTTTCTGGAGATGTGTCTCAACATCATACTCATGAGACCCGTTGAGAGACACCAGAGGAGGACCACACTGAGTGCAGCACCAAGCCGTTGCCGAAACATGGATGCTGGGTGTGAGCTGGTCCTCTTCCTCACACATCAGCACAAGGTGGGTGGCACTACGGACAAAGGAAATCTTTCTGGTCACCACACATCTTGTTATCAATCCCATGCAATTAAGATGTGTGCCAAAATGGCAGTTAGATGAGATGGGAAAAGACCAGAACTATGCTTACTGTTCGGTCACCACCCTTGCTGGCAATGTTCAAAAAAATGATAGGCAATAAACATAATTGAGCAGCATCAAGCAAAGCAGAGCGCGCAAGCCAAGTGGGTCGTAGATGAGTATCTATGGGAAAAACCCTAAGAAAACAAATATTCATTACTTGCAATTATAAATAGATTTGTTTTCTTAGATCATGAAACATTCTTGGATTAACCTAAATTCAAAGAAATCAGCCACCCTCTAATTCAAGTCAAATGTCTCTGGAGTTTGCAAGTAACAGACAGAAAAAGGATCTCAGTTTGTGGGTTTGTGTATGTGCAAACATATGCATTTATGTGCATGTGAGCCACTTGCTTACAGAAAAAGGTTTAGCAGCAGCAACATTATGAAGCATGAAAGTGCAGATGTGGATGAGACAAGAGTGCTTCAAAACCCTGACTCCCAAAACAATCAGAAACGCTGAAGTATGTGGCCAACATGGTGTACGTTCAGGGCGTGTCTGTTATTGTTTGCATTCCCACGGCATTAACATTATAAGAAGAAATGCATAGCATCAACTATCCTCCTCACCGCCCCCAAATCCGTTGTTTTTTTCCCCCACAAATTAATGAGATCCAAGTAACATTATTACTAGTATCTTCATTTACATAACATTTGTCATCATGTAGGAGAACGGGTCTGCTGAGCCTATAAACAAGAATACAGATGACGAGCCAAACCACTGAAGTTTCATTTTCGTTACATCGCTGCATATCTACATAAATCCGTCATACACGTTTGTAAGAAACTATTTACGAGTCATACAAGCCCAGCACAAAGCATGCAGCAAAACCAAGCATATTCAGGATCAAACTGGGATGTGCAACGAGCACATAGGCAGAAGAACCTCCAAAAACACTATTTTAACTCAGTCAGTAGCAGAAATGCTTATGTTGTGGAAGCGTCATCAAGAGTGAGGATTCTATAGATGTAAAAATTAGTAGATGTGTCTGGGTAGTTGTTTAATTAATAAGCATACAATTTCCTCTAACTTAGTCTGTTACTTGCATTTCATTTGCTCCCAGTTTACTTGGGAGACAACAAACCAATCACTTGTGCTGCGTCCTTCAAATCCAGGAAGCGTTTCAGCAAAGTCTGAACTCAGCTTTAATAACGAACGGCACAACTCAAGGATCCCCACAGCACTGAAGTCTTTTTCGCCGCTGAGGTCCCAATCACAACTGTACCACGTCGCTGTACTCTATCAAGCTGTTACTCTTACGAGTACATCTCAAGCTGATGTATTTAGACTCTACTTTTTTCAGCAATTTGAAACGATGTTCTCTGAAATATTAATACATATAATATGTAATATTCAACAGGCTTTTGGGTAAACATCTTGTAAACACAGTCTGAACCATATTGTAGGCAGTCCTTGATTACCTAGGGACACAAGTGACACTGCTGCGTACAGGCTGACGGCAGGGCGGGCTCCACGTTAAAAGCCGCCTGGGTTTCCCTGCAGTGGGTCAGAGTGGCCCGTGGCAGGACTTCAGCCCAGCCACGCAGGCAAACCCAAACAGTGTGTCGCAAACAACCGACCAAAGCAATAAATGGCCCTCAGAGAGCTGAAGGCACAGAACAAGACTTGCTCTGCTTATAAATTAAGAAATGCAAAGCCTACGTGGTTTAATTTTCCACTGGTGGAAGAGGCTGAAGGAGCAGGAAAAGCCACACACGTACCTGCCAGAAAACGAAACAGACCGGAGCACAGGCAGCGGTCACGGCCAGGGAAATGGGACATTCTGTGGCACTTGTATCAGGTTTGAAAGCGCCTGGACGCCACGTGTGCGGTCGTGAAAACCAGCACCTCGATGAACACAGCAGGACCTGACTCCAAAGTCGAGTGCTGCTTTATTTGCAGACCTGCAAAATGCAGCATGCATGGCATGAGGCAGCACGCAGGTGCCCGGGGACAGCACCCCCCTGCCTGCACCACTGGCCTTCTCCTAGCGCTTCGGGGGTCTCCGGTGTCACACGTAGCACTGTGCGCTACGTGGAAGGAGAGGGTAGATGCTGGGTTAGATGTCGTTCTCACAGCTTTGCAGACACCACTTTCCTCCCTGAAGGACATGATTTCATGTCAGGTTAGTCCACGGAGCTCTCCCAGCAGCTGTACCCTGCACTACTCCCCAAAGCTTGAGATTATTCAGCCTGCACCCCAGTAACTATCAACCACAAAAAGAAGTACAAAGCAGTGACAAGAGCTGCTGGCCTGAGCTCCCAGCAAGTCCAAGGAGCATGTGAAGATCCAACTGCTGTATGCTTTCAGGGAATCCTTCTTCATCTCTTCTTTTCAGAAAGCTCTCCTTCTCAGTCACAAAGCACACACAGAGACAGTCCTCCACCACCTCCGTCCAGCTGGGAAGTGGCCACGGCGCTCTCCAGGCAGGCAGAACGAGCAGCTATGCCTCACACACTGCGTTTTCATGTGCAAGTACTGCAGCGCTCCACGTCGCCGGGAATCCCCGCGAAGGGGACCGGCCGTACCTTAACCCTCTTCCCTGCCAAAGCCATTCTGCTCTCCTCTCTCTAAAACCTTTCTGGTTTCTCCTTCTATCTGTTTTCTTCCTCATAAAGACAGGGTGATGAACATCTGCGTGAATGGAAGACTTTTTCCTCCTTTATTCCCAGGTTTGAAAAAAGCAACGGCTTAGATATTTACAGTATTTTACCACCTCGTTGGCGGGAAAGCCTGGACACCAGCTGGGCAGACCCACAAGGAATGACCACAGACCACGCTCACCGTCGCGTTAGCAGGGATTCCCGAGCAGGTTCCCGTCCTGCTCTCCTGCCCGAGGCCAAGCACTCTGCAGCACCTCCGTCAGCTTTCGACCCAGCAGCCTTAAATCAGTTTTATTTTACATTTTTAACGTTGTTCCCAAACTGGATGGATTTTCAGGCCAGGCTGCACCCCTAGAGTTACGCAGTGTAACTGTGGGTGTAACGCAGACCGTAAAGCTTCTCTGAACACACATTTGAAGGGGGAGGAGAGGAAGAAGGCGGCGAGGGAAGGAAGCCAATCTAGAACTCTTTATTGTTGCCCCAACAGTCTTTCCCAGCTATTTCTCTGCTTGTGCTCTCTCCTGACATCTTCCTGTTACCCAAAGTTCTGGCGACGGGCTCCTCCCTCTCATGCCACACATCTTCCTGGTGCTCACGACTTCCCTGAAGTAGCCACGTTTGCACTGACGCTGCTGCTCCACCAGCCAGTTCGGCCCTGACATGTCT
The DNA here is from genome assembly GCF_026419915.1 of Harpia harpyja. Lineage (NCBI taxonomy): Eukaryota > Metazoa > Chordata > Aves > Accipitriformes > Accipitridae > Harpia > Harpia harpyja. The sequence goes on along the minus strand of NC_068951.1, from coordinate 1,154,745 downwards.
GTTGCAGCAGAAATGGTAACTGTGTGTGTCACAGCAGAACACAAAGCACCCGGTCACAACCGAGGGAGCGCTGTGCTGGGTGCTGTGCAAACTCACCCAGGCAGCTCCTGCCTGGAGCGGGCTTTGGTATAAAACAGCATCTCCACACATCCTCGCGTGCTGCTCCTTGCAACTAGAAAGCCCACCCGATTTCTTTTTCCTGGTGCATTGCCTTGCCCACGCCCCACTTGGAAACAATTTCTGCCTTCAGAGGCCACTGAACTCCACGCAGCTAGGTCACTTCTGCCCCTCCTGCCTCGCAATCGACACTTCTTCCTACGTGTCCCAGACCCTCACTTGTCGCATCCGTTTACAAAACGCTCTCGTGGTGTGGGGTAGCTGGATAATAATTAAAATCTTTTCCAGCAGCAGAAGATATAATAAACGGCCCTGCTTAATACCAGTTCTCCAAGGTTTAACCTCTGCTATACCCAGAGCACAGCCACCATCTGTGAGCCACAGAGCTGCGGATACCAACAGCCACGGAGCACGCCTGAGGAGAAAGGCGATGAAATTGTCAGGGGCTTAACAGAGGCGTACGGGGCTCCGTCACCCACCCTGCTCGGGGCTGCGGGGGCAGCTCCCGCCTCGGCTGGGCTGGGAGAAGAGGACCCCCGTAGTCCGTAAATCCACGTTTTTTGATTCTTATTCAGGAAGCCTCTTGCCCCTGCACGTCTCCGAGCTGTCTTGCTTCATAACATCTACTATCTCCTGCATGACTCATCACTGAAACAATGGGTTTGCAGCTACAGCCCGGCAGTGACACACAAAGAGCTGCTGCTCCCTCCCGCTCCTGCCGCAGGTACACGCTCGTGTCACTGAGCTAATGCTGCATCACGGCTCCGTCGCCCCTTGCAGCGCGCAGACCGAACGGAACGGAACGGAACGGAACGATCCGGCGGGGATCCTTCCCAGGAGCCATGAGCAAGGCGGCGTCACCGCCGAGCCCGGCCGCCGCTGCGCGACGGCCGGGCCCCGGGAGAACCGGGGAGCCCGGGGCAGGGCCGGCCGGCGCCCGCTGCCGCAACGACGCGCACGGGGGCCGGCGGGGGAGAGGGGCAGGGCGGGCGGGCGGGCGGGCGGTGCCGACGGCGCCGGGGCGGACGCTGCGGATCGGTGGAACCGGGCGGCCGCCGCGGGGCTTCCCCGGCCCGGCGCCGCTGCCCGCCCCGGGCGAGCGGGGGATCCCGCAGCCCCGCGCCGGGTACACCCGGCGGAGCGAGGGAGGCCGGGGCCGGGACTCCCCGCCGGGGATGGGGGCCGGGGGCCGGGGGCCGAGGTCGGTCGGGCGGCCGCCCGGCAGGCCGGGGCCGGGGCCGGGGCCGGGGCCGGGACTCCCCGCCGGGGCGGGCGCCGCTCCCCGCGCGCGCGGGCGGGGCGGGGCCGCGCGCACGTGGTGGCGGGCGGCGCCTGGGCGCGTCACGCGGCGCGGCCCCGCCCCCGGCCCCGCCGCCGCAGCCGCCGCCGCCGCCGGCGCGGGGACACGCAGCGCGCGGCGGCGGCGCGCCCGCGGGAGGGGCGGGGGCGGCCGGAGGGCCCCCCCCCCCCCCCGTACACACACACACGCCTCCCCCCCCCCCCCCCCGGCGCGTTCCGGTGGACCGGGGAGCCCCCGCCGGGGCCGCCTTGCGCTTCTCCACCTCCCCCCACCCCCGCCCTGTCACTTCCCCGCGCGGCGGCAGCCGCCCGCCCCGGGCTTCCCCCGCCGCCGCCGCCCCCGGCCGGGCCCCGGCGGCAGCGCCTCGCAACCGGCCGCGCCCCCGCCCGCGGCCTGACACACACATTACCCCCCCCCCCCACCCCCCGCCACAAGCTGCCGGCGCGGCCGGGCCGGCGCCGCCCCCGCCGCCGTCCCCGCGGCCGTCCGCGGGCTGTCAGGCGGCGGCCCCGGCGCGGCCCCGGCCCCTTACCACGTGCGGTCTGCTGCTGCTGCGCCTGCCACTCCAGGAACCGCGCCGCCTCCAGCAGCGTCTCGATGCTCATGGCGCGGGCCCCGGCCGCCGCCGCCGCCGCCTCCCCGGTAGCGCGGGCCCGGCCGCAGGCGCCGCGCCGCCCCGCGGCTCGCCCCGACGGCAGCAGCGCTGGCGACAAGATGGCGGGCGGCAACAGAAACACAACAGGCGGGCGCTGGCGCGGCCCCGCTACTACGCGGCGGGCGGCGGCAAGACGCGGCGCGGACCCCTTGACGCCGCCCGGACGGGACGGGGCGGGACGGGACGGGGCGGCCGGCCCCGGACCGCCTCGCCGCGGGGGCGGCCCGACGGCCCCGACGGCGGCGCGGGGCGGCCGCGGCCGCCGGCCCGCCCCCGGGGCGGGTGCCGGGCGCGGGGGGCCGGGGCGGGGGTTGGCGGCGGGCGCGGCGGGGGCCGGGCCGGGCCGGCGGCGCCGGAGTCCGGCCGCCGGGTTTTGCGGGCGACCCTCCCCCCGCAGTGCGCTCGCGGTCCATTACAATATGTCACGGCGGCGCGGGCCAATGGGCGCGGAGGACAACAAGGCATGGAGCACCTCCACATGGGCGCCCCGCGCCGCCGCTGCGCGCCTTAAAGGGGCCGCGCCGCGCCCCACCCGCCGCCGCGGGCGGCTGAGCTGCCGGAGGCGCGGCGCTCCCGGGTCCGGGCGGCGGCCCGGCGGCTGCCGGCTCAGCCCCGGCCGAGACGCGGGCAGGGCCCGGGGGGGGCGGCCCGGGAGCGAGGGGGTTCGCTTTCCCCGGTTCCGCTCTGCCGGTGCCGGCCGGGCTCCGGCGGGGAGGGCGGGCGGCGCGTCCGCCGCGTAGCGCCTGCCTCCGGCGGGAGGGTTTGCCCCCAAATGCCCTGAAGTCGAGAAAATAAAAGACCTTTTTCGAAGCGCACGTCCCCTACGGACGGACGTGGCTCGCCGGCGTGAAATCCGGAGCCCACCTGAAGTCCTACGGCCGCCCGCGAACGAAAGCGTTGATCGCCAGCGGGCTGGGATCTGGGCGCGGTTCTCCTGGCAGCAGACCCTTCTCCAAGTTCTGTCCGCTGCGCCGCTTTGGCAGAACCTTTCCCGAGCCGCTCTCGGTCACGGGCGACGAAGGGCTCGGGTGCGTCCATCTCCCCTGCCCCGCACCTGGCGGGGTGGCCGCACGGAAAGGAAAGGCCGAGCCCTTTCTATTGAGCAAAAAGCGAAGAAAGAGGGAGCCTTCGGAAAAGCGTCTACAGACAGTCATCGCATGTAGCGCCCACTCTTTTGGAAGCACCTCGCGGCGGAGCTGAAAGTGCTGCCTACAGTTAACGTTAGCTAACGTTTTCCTTTGTCAGGCCCTTTTTTCAGTAGCTTGCAAAACTAAATTAAACTTTAATTATCCACACCGAAATTTTCCGTGCTAAGCATCTGCATCTGATTGACGTCGTGTTTTGGGCTGGGAAAAGATGCTGAAGTAAAGGAAAGAGAAACCGAGTAGAAAAAACAGTGCTTCTCATGGAAGGAAGGGGATGGAAAAAGAAAAGATTTTCACGGGGGAATTTTCATTCTGCTTAAAAAATTCAGGAATTTACAGACCAAAAACTACACTGAGGAATGGCCACTGAAGGTGGCAAAACCAAACCCTCGTGAGCTGGGCCATACTGGTTCGTGGAGCTCGTGGCTGGTTTCTGTCGGTGCACCCGTTCCACACCGCCTGCGCCAGCCGGGCAGGACGTTGCCTCGTCCTCCTCGCTCAGCGTGTGGCTGATGGCCTCACTTATGGCAGGCTCATCAGATCTTTCTCTGCAGATGGAAGCAGTAATTTCCTCCCGGGCTTTGCCATGAACTCATCTCTGTGTTATCTGAATACCTTACAACATTAATGAGCATATCGTCATCACTCATGAGTGGAAGATGCAGATAACGACTGGCTGTGAAAGCCAGGCTGAAGTAACTACTCACCTGGTACCACCAGGCGGTTGTAGCTAATGGAGGGACGCGCTTCATTCTTCAAGGAGCTTCTCGGCTGCTTTTCAGTCACCTGTCCTCTTTCTGCAAACCGCCTCAACCCGCTCCTCACAACTTCTGCAATAAATGACAGAGTTTTAACAACATGAATGCCCTTCATCACCCAGTCCCGATTCTTTAGAGCGGACGTCCGGGCGGTGTACTGAACTCAGCAGGGGGCCCGTATAAAAAATAGTATGATTACCAATATAGGTAAGTCATGCAATGCACGTACCCTTAAGGAGCTCAGTAAAAGCTACTCCAGGGCAAACAATCTGACATTTCCAAAGTCCTTCCTTCTGTAACCTGGGGACATATTTAGATAAATTTTGCATGTGTCATATACGTTTGTATATGTGACCTCCAAAAATCAGGCTCGTCCGATCATGGCAGAGGAGCCAAGGATCAAATGGCACCTTGCAAACCAAAGCTGAAGAACACCAGCAGAGCGCTGGGCAGGACAGCCTGCAACTCGTGCTATTTCTGTTGTGCGTATTACGGGGCTATCAGACTTCAGGTGTGGCGCTTCAAAAAGCAGGGCATTCAGACGACAAGCTAACAACAACAAAAAGGTGACTGCGACTGTCTATCTGAGAGGAACAAGGGTTGAAATCCACACCTGGGACACACGTTTGTTGCGGTCTAAGTCGATGGTGTGGGCTGCAGTTCTGTAGACCAGGTCTACGTGTGTACGTGCAGTAAACCACGGATTCTCTAGCCAACCACCTCCCTCTTGTCTTTCATACCGTGCATAATCCTACAAACCACACAGGTTTACAGAGTGTTCTTCTAGATGGCCTCAGTTTTAAGAAGGAGTCGCTATTCTGCCATCAAACTTGCTTTACAAACAGTACCTCTCAACCACAGACCTTGTGCCCTTGCAGAGAGCCACAGTACCTGCCTGCGGCTTGACAGCGCAGCTCAGAGACCCGCTGCTGGACCTGCACTCCAGCAAGTGCTACAAACTCTCGGTTTTTAGCAGGTGAGAGAAAAAAAAACAAGACAACAAAAATGAACCATTAGAGGAACTTATCGACAACACAACAGCCAGTGGTCTAAAGGAGTATACTTGTTAGAACACAGCTTTTAAAAGAAACATTTTCACATACGTTTGAATAGTTTAGTCCTGTGCTGGGTTAACTGCTTTAGTAGGAGGCAAAACTTTCCCTCTGCCTGTCTGGTAACATGTTTTGCAACACTTTAATCTCCAAGGAGAGTTGTTTGTTCTGAAACCTTGAGCTCTGTGGGCTCTCGACTGCTAAGCTAGCTCCTGACTTTGGCAGCTGAAAGTATAAATCATTGCTATTAAGCATTCATATTGGAGCAGTGTTTCCTGATTAAATTCATTTATTGTGAGTTTTTGGACCCAACCGATGCGGCAGCTTGGGAACACCTCCAAAATCCATCAACTGTGTACTCATCTACCTCTGGAGGATTATACTAAGGAAGGTTTTCGCTGAATCATTTGACCCTGTTACTAGGGACAGCAATAAACCAGAACACTTCAATTATTTGGATCAACTTTGTGAACACTTAGGGAGAGTTTTTAAAACTTTGCGTATGTGCTAAACGTACAAAGAGGTCCAATTTCTACCCCGTTACGCCCCCACGCTTGCGAAGAGCAGGCGCTGGGCTATCTATACAACCCAGCCGAACACAGACTTCGGGGGCTGAGGACACCGAGAAGCAGAGCGGCTTGGTCTGAAGTCAGAGCTGTCCTTCCCCTCAGGCCGCCCGGCCTCATGGACTCTGCTCTGGGTTTACGCTGCTCTTCCTTATCTGGGCTGCTCCTGACAAGAGCCCAGGGGCAGCAGGACGGGACAGCCTTCCCAGGGGGAGAGGGCTCCTGCGGCTTCTGCTGCGCAGCTGGAGGCACTGCCGATTCCTCAGGGGCAGCTCTGGAGCTGCCCGCGTCCAGCCCTTCTCTGGGGGGGACAGGAGGGCTCTCCAGTTTCCAGCTGTCGTTCTGAAACTTTCAGTCAAATCCTTTGACTAATGTTTTTTTTCATCTTCTCCAAAGATTAGATGTAACTTACAAGACGAGCGTTTAAAGCTTTTGTTTCCTTTACAAGCATACATAGGTTCAGAGGTGTGTCTTTTTACCTGTTTTGGGGGAACGCCGAGGGCATTTTAACTTCTTATCGGTTTATTATTTCCTGTTTAGTCAGTCCTTTAGATAATATTGGATGATATTCAGATGGTACAGATATTGATCTCTACTATATTCTGGCTGTAGTAAGTTTAAAATCAATGGAGTTAAGCATGAATGAAATTGCTCCCATACACCATCAGCGGTGAATTTGGATAATATCTTAAACACGAAGCTGGGTTGTGGAAAAAAAACCCACAAAAACGTTTAAGCATTTTGAATAGCACAACAAATGCAAAGTCTTACTGTACTCAGTAAAATGCATTTCTTTATTTTCAGGGTTATTGACGGCATTATATAAAGTTTGAATGGGTTTAGATTTATTTAGATATAATTATGATCGTGATGTTCATATATTGATAGCACAGGGAAGACAAACAGTGGTTATAGGTCCCATTATCTTTCCTTATATCCACCGTTCCCCCCCCCCCCCCCGCCAAAAGAAAGACAAGATTTCAAAGGAGATGAAAAATTGCCATTTTGGGGATGACACTGTTTTACAATGCCACCTATACACAAAATGCCACAAGGATCACCCTTGTGATCCTAAATATCCTAAACATCATATTCTATACTAGTAATATGATGGATGTTAAAAAAAAAACAACCTTCAGCTGTGCAAATTTGGAAGAATAACTGCAATACTGCTGAAGACTTGACAGTCTCCTTCCTGTTATTCTGCTTATTTCCTTTCCGCCCATGCAGCAAACAGCTTCTCCTCAGAATTTCGGCATCACGTGACCATCAGTAAGTTTAGCTTTCTGGCAATATTCATCACTAATACTTTCCCCCCCCAGTTCAGAAATTACTCACATTCACTTCCTGGCGGGAGGTGCCTGGAGCAGGAGGTGGTTTGAGGCTGGCAAGGAGCAGCTGTTGGGTGTTTGCACTGCGGACGCGAGGATATTCTTGAAAACTTGTGCTACAGCCCTGGAGAAACCACGTCGCCTGCGCACTGCAGCTGGGGAGCAGCCTGGTCTCCACATCTCTGTCCGACGCTCTCACCCCTGACCCTAGCTGCTCATCTGCCGGTTGTGGACATTCCCACCATGTAGCAATGGCTGGTATGCATGCATCACTTACCTGTTTCCTATTTTTTTCTCATCAGGAAGGAGCTTTTATGGAATATCACTTCCTAGTTGTGCCTGTTGGTAGAAGAAATAATGCCTAAATGGGAGCTTTTTACTAGCAAGGTAAAAAGTTACATCCCAGCCAAAATTATTTGTATTTAATTTGAAATATAGTTGGGTTTAGAGCACCTTGGGTAAGGTAAGCTCATTAAATGTCCCTTAGAAACCCAGCTGAATTACTTTCTAAAGTTAAATCATTTTCACTATTCATACTATTTATAAATGTTCAAATAAGAATTGGATGAGCAACTCGGGTAATTGATTTTGTGCCACACTCTCACACGCACTTGCATCAGGTTGGATCATTGGGGCAGTGCTAGACAAAGTGATGCGACTTTTCCTAGATCATACAAAACCCCTGTTAGCCAGGGAATCGCCCCCGGCAAGCCGGTGGCCGTGCAGGGACTCAGGTCTGCGTTCTGCGCCCCAGATCATAAACTCTCATCATCCATCTCCCCAGCTCGGGCACCATGACTCGGCTTCCAGCGCATGTGAATTCTGCTCTTCCCTTACTCTGAATAAAGAACTTTTCACTTCGGGCCTCTGAATAATCCTTCTGGAGTCAGTGGGAATACTTGACTGCTTAAAGTTTTATCGCCTGCTTAAATACTTTGTTGCTCAGGGCCTAAATTATGACTGAACATAAATGATTAGATGAGTGTTTATTCTCCTTTTTCAGGCTTCACACTGAATAAGAAATTACACCAACTGTACTCACATGAAAGCGGGAGTTTATCTCAATATTTTCATTTTGAAATTAAAGTATTGAATGCAGAAAAACCCACAAGGGTGAAAATAATTAGTGCTCTTTCCCGACTGAACCATTCTGACTTTGTAATCCTTTTATTTATGGTTTTAATGACAAATAAACTCTTATTGTAAATATTTAATCATGAAGAGTGGTTAAGCAGGACTTATGTGATGAATGGGTCTCACACGGATCTGCCGATATGGCTGAAAACTTGCCCATTCTTCCCTGCAGCTGTGCCCGACATCCACCCTCGGGCAGCACCGGGAAGTGCCGACACGGGATTCACAAGGTCTTGGACACTCTCCAGATTCCTCCTGGTCTTACCCAATAATCTCCATACTGGTCCAGTAACTTCCGCATGACATAAGGACAGCTTGTACTGTGCTGAGGTATATCTTCCGAAAAATACCTAGTTGTCATCTGGAAATACCACAGGCAGGAGAAGTCAGCGCTTCCACTTGTCCCAGTGGCTATTTACACCCTCCAGTAGAAAGTGGTGCTTAGTTTTTCCTTTGAAGAAGCCTGTCTTCAGCTTCCAGCCACTCGGCCTTGTTACAGCTTTCTCTGCTATCTTAAGGAACTGATTGTGCAGAACTACCTTGTGTTTCCTCCCAGAAAACGACTCGCATTTTGTAATGCAATTGTCTTTCAATGTTTTGGGTAAGCCAAACAGACTGAGTTGTTTTGAGTTTCTGACTGTAAGGTATATTAATATTAAACCCGCCCAGAAGCATTAAAGGTAGTTTTTCTTCACTCTCCGTTTTTCAATCACTCTTGTAGACACCAAAGCCCTGTACAATGTATTAGTGTCAATCACATCAATACAATGTACATTAGTAAAATCTCTATTATTGCCAAACCAGCCTTAGATACCCAGGCAACCACCTGTAGGGCCTGCGGCAGCATGACAGTGCCATCACCATTACTGCGCATTTCCTTCTGGCCGCGTTCTCCCTATCGCTGTTCGTAGTACTTCTACAACGTATGGCATACATTGCTACAGAGAGACTGGTTCAGATAAACTGAACCGAAAAGTCATTCTGGCATTCAGAAATACTTGTTGGGCCCCCTGTGTTCACACTCAGTGCTGGCTTTTTGGGGCGTGCTGCTAATCTGAGCAAACTTGTGCAATCTGAGCATTCGTTCAGGTCTGGATTGGAACTTCCGACGTGGCCTGTGCTAAAGTGCGAGGCGGTTGATATTAGCTTTGCAGATTTCTAAGCGGGTGAAAACCTGACCTTCTGTTGTTCACGACAGACGAAGGAAATGCCGTGTAGCAGTAATAGACTGCTATCAGCTGCAGAAAGTGCTTCTGGAATTGTTGATAATAGTGAGGGTGGGGAGGAGGGGAGGTCCATCCAAAGTCCATAGCCTGCGTGCTGAGGTCTCCGGGGTTCGGGAAGCAATAGCTGACTAAGGAATGAACGCTGAATGCATCTTCCCAATCTGCTGCGAACCACTGTCTGTGATAAAATACCTGCTGGGAACGATGGAGCGTCATCTACGAAACACGTGGAGAAAGCCAAGTATTCTCCTTCGAGAACTGGATTTGCCTCTACGTCGCTTGGAGTCACCTCTCAGCTGCGTTAACGCCTGTGCCGAAGAACGGCATGCTGGCGGAGAAAGCTGCAGAGCGGTTTTTGACACACCGAACCCGGCCGTGCTCTCCTGCCTAAGCGAACCCCAAAAACCTAAAGGTTTAACGCGGACCCGCCTAACCTTCCCCGGTGCCAAAGGTGCTTCCGTGGCGAGTCCGCAAGGACGGGGGCAACCTCACGGGGCTGCGCCGAGCGCGACGGCCCGGGGGAGCCCCCGGGGGAGCCCCCCTCGCCCCCGGGGCTGTGTTTCGGGGGGATCTGCTTCTCCAGCGTTGGGACCCGAGCCCGTAAGGCGAGGCCCGGCGCCGGCAGTGCCGGGCAGCCGCCGGCAGATGGACCCCCACGCTGCCGCATCCCGGCCCGGCCGCCCCCCGCGGGGAGCGGGACCCGCGGGGAGCCCCTGCGGGCTGCGGGGGTGGCGGGGCGGGGGGGGGGGGGGGAACCACCGCAATCACAGGCGGCGGCAGCAGCAGCACAACCCGGGTTCGTGTTGGCAGAGCTCTGTGAAAACGCGCTATGGAACGCGTAGCCTAGCTGGCGGGCGATAAGCGGCCTCGGGATCTAGCGATAACTAGCAATGAGTAGAGTATCGTGAAGGTGTTCCGCCGTTTTCTGTCTCAAAGCCATCATGATGTCAGCACTGTTGCACGCTAATGTTATTTCAATTCTACAAACATTTCCGGACCGATCGGCCAATCGGGTAATAGTTTGTGGTACCGCACTTAGGTTTCTGCAGCAATACGGGGGGACCGGTTTCTATCCAAGACTGCTAAGTTCATCTATGGCATCTGAGAGGACTGCATCCATCACATTAATTCTTGTCTTTAATGCAAAACCACTAAAAGCTGTGTAAATCTACAACTAAAATAAAACCAAACCGACCAAAAGAGAATATGCCGGTGAAACAGCCAAGCAAGAAATGAGGATGCGAGAGTTTGGGTGAGTGAACCATATCTGCCTGGGCAACCGAGAGGGATGTGTACTGTAAAACAGGTCTTGATTTACTAAGCAAGGTGTCAGTACGCAGAGGGCAGTGCTGCCGTCGGAGAGGACGCCCTGTGTTTTCCCCACGTAACAAAAGGGCTGACCCCCGCTTTAGGTCCTTCCCTGCAGAGCCCTGGCCGCTGCCTCGGCCGTGCAATCCCTGCCTGGGCAGTGATCTCTGTCCCCGAGTTTATAAAGCCAAGGGTAAGCAGGCGTGATCAGGGCAGGATGCAAAGCGCCACAAGCAGCCACCTATTTCCAGCACCAAACAATCACTGTCAATAAACCCGCTATAAATGTCAGCCTCAGACATGGTGTCAATAACTTATTGTGTAAGGATAATGCACTGTCTTGGTAAAGGCCAGTGTAAAGACTAGTTTGCTAGCGGGCATTGTGTGATGACAATTACTGAGGGGTTTTCATATATAGGGTCAATCATTTGATGGATGGAAGCTGGTGTATTTAGGTGAGATTATTACAGTGTGGCTGAATAGTGGCATTTGGACTTCTTCAGAGCAGCATTTCTCAGACATCAGGCTCCTCTCTGGGGAGGCTGTGACCTCTGCGGGACGCAGAGACTGGTCTAGAGAAAATGAGAGGAAAAATATTTGCTGCTCCCTGCAAGTTCATTTAAATTGAGGACTCAGCAAAAGAACACTTAATGGATGTTTCTTGCTTTTCATGATTTAACCAAAGCTGACCCAGCGCAAGAGGATAATCAACACATTCTGCCCTGTTTGCTACAGTCAGTGAAGATGCAGAATATTAAAAATAAAATGAAGTTCTTAGAGAAAATACATACCCATCATCAACATCTGTACATGACTTAAACCCATACAGGAGTGTATTAAGCTCTTCAGAGACAAAGTCTCTGCACAGTGACAGTGCAAACACCCAGCTAAATAACTTATGTGTCAACATGCTATTTTATTTTTAAATGTACTCTACAATATACGTGTGAAAATTGAAGTTTCTGAATGGCACAAGCCAATTCAATTTGACAAAAGTTCTGAAAAGGATTTTATTTAGATTTATGATAAACACCTGCATGGTTCATAAAAATACAATTTTCCCTTTCTGTCTATACATACTCATGCTTGTATTGAATATTTCTATATGGTAATATATGGCCATATTAAATGGAATGATAGCAAAAGCAGGTTTTGAGGAGAAGCAGCTCTAAAAATCATGCTTTGCGCTTGCAGTAGGATAACACTATTGGACACTATAAAATAAAACCTTAATAACATAACATAATATAACATTAGAAAAGACACACACACACCCCTTTTTTTAAAGCAGACACTGAAAAGGAAGAGAGTTCAAAGTTTGCCTGTATCTTAAAACAATCGTTGTCTGGATTTGTTCTGAGAAGGGCCAGAGCAATCAAACTGCCACAATCTAGTTTAGCAGGCAATGTGCACATAAATTATTCAGCATTCTAAAATCTAAAAATCAATGCTTTATACTGCATAACCCAGCTTAATGTAACAACCAGAAAAGCAATTTATGAGCAATTTTAGATTAGGTTTTTCCCACAAAACCTCAAAAACTGCAGTTGCAACACGGAACAAGAGGAACGAGCTTTGCCTCACCTATGTTATGCACATATACCATTTTGTAGGATACATGCTGGGTTGGCAGCATACACTGTGACTCTCAGCGCTGGCTACATCCTAACCCTCCTCCCCCTTGCAGTATAATTAATAAGGAGCTCTACATAAAATGCTGACCTAAGTCTTTTAAAACGTTCTTGCTCCCTGAAGTAGTAGTATTGTTGCTGCTCGAGCCCTCACATACCTCACTGTCATTTCTAAGTCTTAGCGGGATGAATCACAAAAAGGGAGAAGCAATATACCGTGTCTGCAAACTCCAACCTGTATGGTTTACTGACAGCTGCATCACTGCAATCAATGTAAATAGTAGCTATACATAAACAGACAATAATAGTAAATTCATCTGTATTCCCTCCAGTACCAAGCATACTATCAGGGCTTAAATAATTAATACCCTGGCTTATGATGTACCTTTCACCCCAGGATCTCAAAACACTTTGCAGTGTGTGGGGATGGATTTTTATTTTGCTGGAGTAAATAGGGTAGAGAAAGATTAACTGACTGACCAAGGTCATGCTGCGTGAACATTTTATTTCTGCTCTACCGTTTAACTGGATAGCTGCTGTGACCTTGTAAAGCTAGAAGAAGGCTGCATTTTAAAGCTAACAATGTAAAGATAATCTCCCTTAAAGTGTACCATATGTTTGTGATTAGGCAAAAGAAAAAGCTTCAGAAGAATTGCTGGTTGTGTGAGTGTTCACAGTGTTCTCCAGGGTATAATAGCTGGAATTTTCAGTGGAGCCTGAGAGAAGTAGATGCAAAGCTCCCCCACTATTTCAAGGAAAAATGGTTACTCAGCATCCCTGGACTCTGCTGAAAAATCAAGCTTGTATACCTAGGGAAGTTTCCCAGTCAGAAAAACTGGGGTGATCAGGTGAGACCATGGAAGGCATGCTGGTCCATTCCCACAGAAGTTTTGATCCAGGAAGCTCAAGATGCCACCACAAAGCCATAAATCAAATATTCTAGCAATGGGCACTGGTCTGCGTGGGGGAAGCCATTTGGGGTATAGCTGTTAAAGCTAGGCTGACAATCTCATATGTCAGTAAAAGACAAAATGGACTGGTAGTTAAAAAAAAAAAAAAAAAAAAAAGAAGGCTTATCACCACAAAGGTACTTGGGAACAAATGTGTTCTGCTCTGCTTGGCTCTGGGCTCCGAACATGTGTCCACTCCTTCTGCTGAGCCATGCCCTCGCCAGCTCCGATCCCCTTACAACAGCCACGTGGGCAGACGGCCGCTCTCAGCACTGTCTGCTTCAGGCCTCTCCGTTCATTTTCTCCTGTCAGTGCTCACAAGCACACCCGTGGTGCGTGCTCTGGTCCACCCCGCGGCACAGGCACAGCAGCTTGTGTCTTTCCCCAAAACGGGCGAACTGCAGCGTGCCGGGAGCCACCGCGCTCCCCTCCTGCGCTGTCACCAGATCCAGCCCAACGCATCCGTGTTTTAGCTAGGCTGACATCCTCTTGTAAAGCAGATAAACTAATTTCAGGGGGGATTTTTCAAGGGGATGAGGATGTTGTAACGTCTGACTGTCTTTTCTTGTGGCCCTAAGCTGGTTCTGCAAAGCCACGCCAGCCTCAAACACCGAGCAGATGAACTCAGACGAGAGCAACGGGCTGCAGAAAAGGAGCCGTTTGTCTTGGCAGGGAAAGAAAACAATCTTTTTTCTCTGCACAGCTCCCCCAGAAGTGAGTCAGTAGGCCTGACGAACAGAAAACACAAGTTGCCATAGAAACTCGCATGCCTTCCACCAGGAGGAGAAAAAAATGTAGGCCAATATTTCTGCTTAGCTGGCTCTTGTTCTTGCTGCGCTCCTGAGCCTGCCTGTGTCCCAGGGCTGTATGAGCAACTTGCATTTATTTTGCCCCCAGCTGAGAAACACCCTTGCCCCCACAGCCCTTGCAGCAGGTGACGGGGAGCGTGGGCAGGGGCTGGGCAGTGCCCCCGGCTCCGGCAGTGCAAGCCCACCCCAGACAGCATCCTTTCATGGCCTTCACACTGTGAGCGTGGCAGGGAGGGCTGGAAGAAGATGAGAGTAATGGGCTTGAAATGGAATTTTTGTGCTGGATTATTCCAGCCACCTTTGACTTAAACTCCTTTCCTCCGTAATGTACGTTTCTCATCTGTAAAACAAGGGTGAGACCTCAGCGGGGTGGAAATGCGCACGGGTCATTCATGTATGTAAAACCCTCTGCGATGCTCTGAGGGAAGGGGTCACACAGCGTATACGAACATAGATGTACGCCTGAGCTGCTGCTCCTTGCTCACCCACACGTGTTTTCCATCGAGGCAACACCAGTAGGTAACACTAGAACTAATAATTACAAAACCCGACGGATCGAGCCGGTAGCTCTGAAAGCTGAAGAGCCAGGAGCTGGCTGAATGAGAAGATGTGTTATCCTTGCACGGGCTGTCGCCTAGAAAAAACACAAGTGTTTTGCAAACACTTTTTACAGTTGAATAGAAATGATCACTGCTAAACAACCCTTTGGTTTATTTTGTTCCCTGAGTGTATGTTATTGTTGGTTTTTACTTCTAAATGTACACACAGGGAAAGTTCCTTTCCTTGCAGATTGCATAAAGGACAAATAACCTACTATATGTTCAGTGGGCTGTTATACTTTAACTGGACTATAAATGAAAATAATCTGTCAAAGGTAAGAAAATCCACCTTCTCCCTATTTTTACCCATAATCTTTTGTGACTCCCTTCTAAGGTAAAAAAACCCAAACCAAACAGAAGAGACATTTGAAACTGCATTTGGGCACAGACCAGTGTACAACCCAGACCAGTGTAAAACCCAGTACGCAGCTTTTGCCCACCAGATATGATCACTCACTGGGTTCTTGGAGCCCGTGATAACACAGCTCTCAGATGGCAGACAGCTGACCCCATGCCAGTCCTGTGCCCGCAACCACTGGCTCCATCAGGAACAGTTAAAGGAAAGTGATCAAAATGATGGAGAAAGCATATTCCTCCAGAGCAAGGCATATCACCCAGCCACCAAAAGCACAGAGAGGATATTCTTCAGTTCAGTTCAATAGTCTCCAGGAAACATATGATCAGGTGCATAATTTAAAAAGCTGCACAATTTTAATGAACTGACTGAGGCTCTTGACAGCTGGAGAGACAGGTGGTGGATGGTAACACCTCTCCTTCTAAAAGGTCTTTTTGGTTTGGGGGGGGGGAGGGGAGCATCTTAATCTGCAAGTGATCTATGTCATTTGAGCAGTGATGTGACTGTTGGGTTTAATATGATTTTCAAATCCCTCCAGGTAAAGACAGCTTAATGTAATGATCTACTGATGGTGAATGAAGAAATACCCATAAAAACCAAATTCCTACAACACATTTACTTCAAGACATTCTAGCAGGAAAAGTTTTCTTTTTGCTGTAAAATAGTGAGTGAAAGAAGAATAAAGAACTAACAGAACTGTTTTATTTGTTAAAAAATAGTAGTCTTCCATGGCACAGAGCCCTCCTACCACAACGAAAGCAACATAAAATGATGGTTGCATGGATTCGATTCTTGATAAGGGTGTAAACCAAAGCAACATTCTTACAATGATGCTGGTGTTACTGCCTTGGAAAGAACCCAGTGGTTCCCACTTCCAAATGTACTCTGCTCATCCCCTGTAACTGATCCAGTATGAGTACTCACCCCACCACAAAAATGGTTAAATGAATTTTTAAATGTAAAGACACAAGTCAAGTGCAAACATTGCCGCTAGCATGGCAATTGGTAACTTTGGTTCACCCCAACAAAAAGATTGCCATAGCTTGACAGTACAAGCACAGGCATAAGCTGCGTTTACCCAGGAGATTTTGTCAGCATAACTTTTAGGGTAGATTTCACATCAAGTACAGCATCAAAGGCCATTTTATAGGAGCATAATTGCACCTACACAGAACTGCCCAGCTTAAAAAACCAACCACATCATGCTTGATGCCGCTGTGCTGGCAAAAGCAGGCAGTTCAGCCACACTTCTCCGTGGCTTGCCTGCCTGGCTTCAGCAGCCCTGCTGCCCCCTCATAGCCCAGGCAGCCCTCCGAGAGCTGGCAGGGTCTCTGCATTGCTCCGCAGGGCACGATACACCCGCTTCCACAGCGTGACACCCGGGCTTCATTCCTGGACCTGCTGTGGCCTTGGGAAAGGGACTTCTCACCCTTCTCTGTTTATCCTGCCACCGTTTGTTTTGGTGCTGTTTGTTTTTTTCTCTCTTGAACACTTGTATTCTATGACATGACCTGCCTGTTTCAGTGGTAACACTAATGATCCCCCGTCTTTTCAATAGTTACTGTAATATAGATAGTTAATAATCACTGGTTTTTTTAGATACCTGCTTTGGGAGTGCAAGAGTCAGTAAAACTTCTTTTATAGATAAAAATCACTGTATAGGTTTAACAAAAGTAGAACAAAATTCAAGAGAAACTTTGCAATGTTTTCACAGGGGAAGCAAGACTCTAATTCTGTGGCTGCCACTCTGCTGGATTCAGTATGTGGGACACTTCCCTCTGGGAAGGAATAAGTAAGATAATGTAGAGTTAAAAAAAAAAAAAAGTCCTAAACTTACTACAAGATAAGAACTTGAGAATATGTTAAAACTCAACAATAGTTTATAGACGGAAGTTGTTTAAAAGTGTAAAATGTCAATAGTGAAGAGCAAATATCTTCCAGTTTACGTTGTCCTGTTTTCAGGACAGTTTTTCATTTTCATATGATGGGAAGTTTGATAAAGTTAAGTGTAAATGCAGTATGAACTAAAGCATGATGTAACATCATCAGCTCCAGCACTGCTTTTTTCCAGGCTGGACATTTGCTGGTTCCCATTCCTACTTCTCTGTGTGCTACAGCAGCTATTTCAGTGCCTGAGCTCTGTGCACTGGAGTACTAAGTCCCACATGTCAAAGTGATGCCACCACGTCGTGTTTTCCCAGCGGCAATGCTGGCTTCGTCTTCCTGGTAGAGGGAAGCGGCTCATGGTCCTTCTCAGGCTGCTCCTCACTCTGCTCAAGAAGCTGGCTGCCCTCCCATCCAGCAGCTACCGCTGATGAGGTAGCATGAATCAGCTGAACTCTTTTGACCTAAGAAGGTCAAAATTTTGCAAACATAAACCCTAATCCTGTAAACAGCAATGCATAGCGATTTGCTGCCCCAGTTCATTTCAAGGGGCAACTCGCATGTGACTTCAGTCCCTTACATGTAACTTGGCTGAAATCATACTGACATCTCAACCTTACACATGGAGTTTGCCATTTGGAAAGTATCATCAGATCTTTAAAAATATAAAAATCGTGCAGAATTACAACTGAGAAATGCTTCATTCAAAAAGAAAGCAAATCTTTCCCTTCACAGTTCTAAAAAATGAATGAGGAATATGATCCCTTTGAGAACGTAGGCTCCAGGCGAGCAAGGTGCCTTCATTTTAAGCACAGGACTATGATCTTGAGGTCAGGAGCAGTGCTAAAGCTGAGTCCATGTTTACTTGCTGGGCTGAACCAGATCTTGATTATTTTATTGCTTCCCACCATCTTCCAAAAAAAAATTTAAAAGTTTAAGGTAAGAAGTGAGAGTCCTCTCTCCCTTTCAAGATCTCTGCTTATGACAAGGTATTACTTCTCACCAAAATAACCTGTGAAGTCCAAAGATTTAAGTTTAGCTAGAAGATTTAAGTCCGGCTAGAAGATTTAAGTCTTTCTAACAGTAGATGTAGAAAGTAAGTAACGCTATTCAAGCATACACACTACGTTTGTTTTTACACTGAAAGGAATAGTATAAAACAAGAACCACAGAGGAAATTTTATGTTCAAGAATAAGTAACAGGTAACCAACTTCCCAATATGCTGATTTTAAATGTTACTCTCTGTACTGAAGTTACCAGAGTTACCTCACATGGAGAGCTTTACAGGTTGAAAGGAAGAGAGATAATTGGCGAGTGATCAAAGATTTCTGCCTGGTAATTTACGAACATTTTGGGGCAGGATTCCTGTGGAGAGGAAAACCAGACATCAGTAGGATGCTAAATGATAAAAAGCTCCTATGGAGGCAGTTACACATTCACCCAAATCTCCTGTAAAAATGGAGCAATCTCCTAAGACTTATAAACCTGCTTTTCTGTAAAGGAGCCTTGAGGTCAGAAATGTGCATCCTTCGTGTACCACAGAAAGAGACACTAACAAAGATTTTTCTCTCCTTTCCACACTTTTACTGCCAGCCAGCCATTGTGTCTCTTTGACATGCCTGTGTTTTAAAGCCTCTATATTTGCCAGCAGTAGGTGATTGATTTTAATAGTGTGAATCACATGAGTAAAACTACTCGCATACAGAAACCTGTATGGAGTCATGCCCCTGAGACCATCATCACCATGAAGAGCCCTCCCGGCCCCAGGCAGACACTGGCATGGTCACCAGCCTCCACAGGAACAATGCAGACATGCTGGAAATATGGATTTGATGGATTCCACTGAGACAAGATTATTTTAGACACAAATTTTAACTTACATTTTCTGTCAGCAGAATTTTGATTTACACAGAAGCATTATTTCATAGCTATGTATCTTTCTAGATGGCTTCATGCCCAACACCTCCGCACACCCTCAAAAAATCAGAACTGAAAAAGATCATGTTTCTTCCATGCACGACTATGGGAAGCACCACTCACTGGAAAGTACTCAGGAAAGGTGATTTTAATTCAGCAGATACTGATTTCTCACAATGGCTATTTTTACAAGAGCAATAAGATTAATGAAGATTGGTGATTAACCTAAATTGTTCACACTGGAAGGATCAAATAAGCACTGCAAAGATGTGTCCCTTGCTCAAAGGTGATTTACCCCCCCCAGCCACGTTGGCTGATGCTCCTCCTGCATCACGTGAAGGGAGAGGAGGCTGCCGCCGAGCAGCTGGTGCGCTGTGAGATTCGGAGGGGGCTCTCTGGGCCCTTCTGCGGGCCTGACCCCATGGGTTAGCTTTTACGTCACATTTCACTTGGGACAAAAAGCAACAGACAGCATCTTCAAAGCTTTAACTGTGACTTTGTGTTTACGTCTTTAGGTCAGGGAAAGGAGCAGCTCCTGCCTTCACTGAGCAATATGGCCTGGGTCATCAAAGCACTGCCAAAGTTGAAATATAATTACTAATGAAGCTCATGCTTTGTTCAGACTAATGTAACAAAGGCATTATACATATAACTGATCTCTGCTCACTGGCACAGTGTCACAACATCAATCCAGAAAGCCGTCAGTTGAATGAAGGCCCAGTTATGCTGGGCACTATCCAAACACTATGACAGCTTTTGCCAGATCAGAGTTCACAGCCTGCGCAGACCAGGTAGACAGGGGAAGTGTTACTCTTCCAGATTCACCACTGAGTTACTTGCCCACAGTCAGAGGCCTGAGCAGACCCAGAAACTCGGGTTTTTCCTGCACTGCCCATCGCCTTCCCCGCGAGGCCGTGCTCTTCTGTGTATTGCTACACCATGCTGAAAGCAGGTGTCTCCGTGGAGTTGCATTTACTGTGCTGGATTTAACTATCAGTGTTCTGGGGACCAAAATGTCTTTATAATATTAAGAATTAAAAGGAAATGTTTCATGATAATGGAAGGCATGCTGTGCTAGTGATTTCAACTGTTTTTAATAACCCTAGATCAAATTTTTTCTCCCACTTTTTCCAGATTTGAAAGCTCAATTAATTTTGAGCTACAACTCTGTCTATCATTTCAACCACATGTGGCAGAGCGAGAATTCATGCGAGACAATGGTTAATTTTTGGTATCTTCTGCTGCCTAATGACAGGTGTGCTGTCCTAAATAATTAGCTTTCAAAAAGGGATCCCCTTAACCCTTCTCTAAAACTGGTTAGTGATCTCGGTTTTACTTCATTAAGCTCTTGACAGCTCAATGTACTCACATCTGTTACTGTTTGGTAGTTTGATTCCAAGAACACAAATCTCTTCAAGAACTGGCAACAAATTCATTCAGGCTCATGATGCAGATCAAAATCCATCTGTTTACTAATCAAAAGCCATATTTTAATCACAGTACAATAGTGGTGTCAGCAATATCGTAACTTAGACTTTCTCTCTGCCCTAACTATGATAGGTAGTACTCTTCATTTAAGCTGCGTGTATTTGAATTGGATATTTAAAACGCAAGTAGTCTGATGTTCAAGCACTTTCATATAGGATTTAATCAATCTGCTTGCACTGGGCTAGGTCATCAGGTATTTTGTACCCACAGGCTTAACCTGGAAGTTTGTTACTATTTTTTTTTTTAATTCCAGGTAAAACCTTGGCCTGATAGATTATCCCACCATATTCATCATTGAACTGTAGCAATGAACTCAACTCTGCACTCTCTTTAGATTCATGGTTATCTCTTCTTCACATCTGGGGTATAAACAAAACTTTCAGGTGCCAGATACACAGACTTTTCTGACTGTGTGTATATGCTGTAAATCATAAACATGCTGCATTTTGTACATGTGTCCTTCCATCCACAGGAGGAACTGGACTAGGGTTAAATCAGATTTCTTGTGAACAAATAGACTCTTGCCTGCAGGTTGCGTACTTTGCTTTGGAAGCTGGAAACTCTGCAATGAGTAAGGCAGGAACAGAAAATGTTTCTGAAGGACTGAACTCTATCCCTGGCAGCTTTTCTGATCACTAGTGTGATACAATTTTTTTTGCTCTCAGTGAAGTTTCAGGTCTTGCATTTTAACAGATGTGCTCCCATTATAAGAAAAACAACAAAAAAATTAAGACATTAAATAGCTGTAGGATACTGAACTGGGTGGTCTGATCCAGCGCGGTATCCAGTTTCTATTACATCAGTCACTTCTAATATGATTCTAGATTATATCAAGAGAGGAAAACAATGTGATGAATCAAATTTTAGCTTAAGTTTCCAATTATTTGTTTCTATGGAGTAAAATACTTTGCTTCCCCCAACAATGATAAAGCTGACTAATGTCTATGAAAGTCAACCTGTACTCAGGTGACCCAGGAGGGATTAACAGAGGAACTGCAGCTTCATCGACTCTTGAAACTTGGGGAACAGCCTGTGCTAAATCTGGGCAAACACTACAAGATCCATCCTGGGGTAAATGAGAGAGAATCTCAAATTTCAAGATGTTTGGCTTGGCCTATGAGAGCTGAAGAGAGACTATGTGGATTATGATGGGGAGGGTCGGGGTAGATAATAATTAATTTGGATTTGAAACAGGGAGGATGTTTTTGTGGTACAGGCATCACAACAAGTCTCAGCGGACACTACAGACAGTTTTATAGGTTCACAGTAACTCCAGAAGACTGCCAAAGTGAGAAATAATAGTTTGCACTGCGGGAGTACTCACTGCTGCGGGCAATCGGGTGGGTAAAGCTCTAATCTTACTTCACTGCAACGTGGACTGTGAAACAGGCTGTAGCTGGATCCTGGCAAAGGAGCAGCTGCATTGGATCCACCTCAGATTCAGAGCACGTGAAAAAAAGTCCTGCCGAGATGGACAACTGCATGCAAGTGGGCAAGACAGATGACAGCTTGTGTGAGAAATACGGGCCCACAGAGCACTCTCGGTAAAGGCTGAGGACCGTGAGGGCTGTTAGCTCTGCCCTCTGTTCAACTCAAATGGGGAAGAGAATGCAGATGAACCGCTGAATATTTCAGTTTCTTTGGGACAAGAGATGGATGCGAGTACAATGCAAGACAGTGACTTTTTGGTTCTTCATCTTCTCAGAAAAAATAAAAGAGCGGACCACGAAAACTGACATGGCATGTCGGAAGACAGACAGAAGAACAAATGGAAAAATAGTAAGTGAGACTGTAAGGACATTACTGACTTGCTTTAGCTGCTCTGTGGAGAGTCAACTCAGATGAGGGGATCCGTAGATTTATTTTCCAAAAAGCAAATCCTAAAGAAGGACTTATATCGCACTATATGACAAATCAGCAAATGGCTGTATGTGTCAGCTTCTAATTGCAAGGGGCATTTTGATTTTAAAAGAGCGGGTGAGATGATTGTAAAATTATGCCATATCATTTAACTGTGATTCCTATAGCACTGTCAATGGATGGCAAATGTAGAGTGGTCAGAGGCTGTTACAGGATAATCACCTCTTCAAATGAGAAAATCTGCAGACATTAGGCAGCATAATTCCCCATTGGATTAATTCTTTTAGGTGGGCTGCTGTCCTTGCAGCAGCTTAGCTAATAAAGGAGTTTTAAAAGTTACCCAAGTGGTCCTCTGGAAAGAAGACTTACGGAAAGGCAAAGGGGAGAGAATAGTTCTAGACTAAAAGATAACTAGGTCATATAGAAGGTCAAAAGACATTGACAAAATCTTTGTTGATTTTTGGACACATAAGAAAAATGAAATAAGGATTTGCATTAAGTTTCTCCAGGTTTTTATATGTTTCTTTATCATGTCTGCTATCTGGGTAGCACATAAATGTGCTGATGTTCTCCATTGTTAGTGTTTCAAAGAAAACTGTGAAGTAGAGGGTGCACAGTTGTGAAATATTATGAGCATATTCAATAGCTGTTATGAAAGATTTAGAAAGCAAGGACTAATGATAGTGCCTAAGCAACCAGACTGTGTAGGTCCCGTTGCCAAAAGTGGTATCAGACACTTGGTTTGCATCTGGAGTGCATGACGAGAGGCCCAGAGCCAGACAGAAAATGTTTCTGTGCAGACTCAGCAAGCCAAGAACATGTGGGACACAAGGTCTAGACGG
Organism: Harpia harpyja; assembly: GCF_026419915.1. NCBI lineage: Eukaryota > Metazoa > Chordata > Aves > Accipitriformes > Accipitridae > Harpia > Harpia harpyja. The sequence continues at coordinate 1,131,817 of NC_068951.1, read as the reverse complement.
GATACAGCAGTTTAGTGAGCATCTGCTGGGAGGGAAGCTAATCCAGGATTATAACATACTGTTCAAATTGCACATGCTTTGAGAGTAACAGAACACACTTGTAGCAGGTGTTTTCATGATGAAATTTTCTTTATGCACATACTAGCTGAAAATGTTAAACAGAAACAAGTGTGTGTGTGACGGATGATGAAAAAGAGCATTTGAAGTTCAGAAAGAAAGTACAATGGTATTTCAATTCATCTGAAAATACTTGCATTTTTCAAATGGTAAATTTGCATTTCTATGCAGGACAAATACATACAGAACTGCCAAGCAGGCTTAACTGAAGACTTAATTGATTCAAAATTCTTGCCCTCGTATTCTAGTTGTGGAGTAGCAGTTTTGCACTGACCTCATATACAAACAGCTCCTGTGCTTCAACTAAGAACACTTACTCTGGAATAGCTGTTCCTGAAGAAATTCATCCTTACACCTACCAAAAGCATGACCTATAAGCTCTTGTGATGTAAGTTAGGTGACCAGAAGCATTCTGCACATGACAATAATTTTGCATCAAAGATTCTGGTGGGATTTTTGGTTAAATTCACAACACCAAAATAGACCTACTACCTACTAGAAAATTTAGTCCTGAAGAGGACAGTAAGAATTATGCTTGTCCACAAATGTCCACCACATATAAAATTCTTCATGATTATTAATAGCAAAAAATGTCAAGTAAGACAGCTGGTATCAAACACTGGGTCATCAGTGCTTTCTTACAAAAAATAACAAATACTGAAAATAATACTTTGAACAAATCTGCTATAAGATTGAGGCAAACTATACTTTCCAGAGTTTGCTAGCCAACACTACATAACTATTATCCCCTTGTGCATAGCATGAATATTTAAATGCGTATTAGGATGAATTGTATTGTATTGTATTATTTGAGCCTATGTTAAAATCAAACTCTATTCTTTCTGAGATAATTTCCAAATTGTTGAGTAACACTAAAGATCTGCGAGTCAATGCCATAGTTATTTTTATGTGAATTACAATAAAATTTGCAGTCAAGGATACATAAGGCTATAAAAGTATAGATTAAAAAAATCAACAGTTCAATAATTGTCTTAATTATGGGTATGATGTCTGAAAACACTGACTGCTCTATGGTCAAAACCAGGTGAACATATTTGTCAATTTAGATTATGAACCTGCAAATTGTGGTGCTGGATAGAGTTCTTCTAAAGTCAGTATAGAGCTCTGTAGGTGCAATGAATTGCAGCATTGAAGCCATCAGTGAATTCTTGACCCTATGAAAATCCACAAAGTTTTGACATTAATTATAGATTTCACCCATTATTTTCCTTGATATATGGTAAGTCAGTAAGGTCATAGTTTATTCGTACCTGAAAAGAAAAGCCTACGGGATTTTACAAGATGGTTAACCTATGACCACTACATTAAGGCTTCAAAACAAATGTAACTCATTTGCTCAGGGATGACAGATTAATAAATTGTTCCACCTCATTATCCCCATAATACCTGATGGCATAGCTTAGAGGAAGTCTGGCAAATGACATAGGCCAAAGGTCAGTGCTCCTTTTTCAAAAACAAGATTACAAACCTTAATACAAATATAAATGATTCAGTGGATTTATAAAAAGACAGTAGAAATCCTAGTTCAGGTTCAAACAATACTTATCAATGTAGAAATTGCACATCAAGCTGTAAAGCGTGGTGCTAGGCACAAGAAATGGGAACTGAAATTGATGCAACTCTGTTTCCGACTTCTCTTCTCAGTGACTGTCACCCTTGGCAATGCTGGTGCTGCCAGACATCCCCATGTGCTGAGGCAGGTCTGTGATCTGCACCACTGAAGCAGGCTGTGTACTGCTGGCGGTGAAGGTACCACAGCTGGGCTACTCCAGGGCTACCAACAACCATGACAGGGTGTCTCCTAATTCCTTTCTCTGGGTTGGAACATCAATATAAAATAATAGAGAGAATGAACAGTAGATTAGATACAGACCTGCAATTCCAAAACTGTGAATCAGGATGAAGACTTTCTTGAGTTAAGCTTTAAAATAGTACCTAATTTTAAATGGTTACGCTTTTGTGCTTTGTAATGTCCCTAGAAATCTTCAAGCCTGTAGGGTCATATTTGCAAGCTTTAATCAACAACTGCAAAAACAAGAAGAATATTTAAAATAACAAAACACTTGCCTGCAGAAGTTAAAGAAAAGGTGAATATCATGAAAGCTGTGATGAAATTACGAGACCTGGAAGCTATGAACTACAACTTTTAATATAAAAAGATGAAACTAGCTACAAACATGCTGAGGTTTACATACTTATTAGTCTTGGCAGAGAAGCTCATAAAACCAGAAGGTAATAGGAAGAAAGGTGGCTCAAAATAATTACTCTTCATGGTAACAGTCATGGATTTTCTATGCAGGCATGTGTAAACCTTAATGGATAATGTGTAGAATAGAGCAGGGCAGAGAAAACTACGTAACTAAGCAAAAATACTATTTTTTTGGAATTGCTTCTACATCTGTCGAAATAGGTGAAGATTTGCTAAACTGTAGAGTGGACAATTTTAAAATGATTGTAAAGAGAGCTGAGTACAACAATTCGAATAGCATCACTGCAGCCAGACCACAAGCAGAACACAGACTTTCATGCCAGTATTACGCATGGAACTATAAAGGCTTTTTGTTTCCAGAGTCACAAATAAAAATCATCAAAACTATCAGGTCAAGAACGTCTGTTGTGCCAAGCCTGTCAAGTAGCACGAAATAACCTTCAACCAGCCAGAAACAGTGAGTGAGGAATTCCCCTTGTGAAGGGAAACTGCATTGGTGCAGTAAGGTAGAGTTCTGAGATGCTCTGGTGGGTATAAAAGAAAGGGGGGACTGTAAAAGAGGACAGTTTATTTACATAAAAAATCACTGAAAAGTCACTGTCAGGATATAAATCAAAGCTGTTCCTCCTCAGCTTTAACACATACAGAGATCTGTAAACTCAGGGCCAAGAAGCTGAGACAGGAGCCTTACTCTCCTGCAAAGTCCAGAGTTCAGATGCAGAGAAACTGGTCCTTACTTTCGAGGCACCTTTGCTTGATGTTTAACGTTGCTAGGGTGACTGCAACAACCTATTATCAAGTTATATTCTGCTTTGCTACTACAAAACATATAAAGTAGATAAAAAATTCAAAGTTTCTGTAAATAAAAATGTTATGTAGAAACAAACATGTATTCTGTTTGGCAGCAAATATTTTGTTACCAAAGCACCTGGTGTTTTAAAATGTTGATATTTGTATCTTTCTTGGCTGAATATTTTAAGCAGGAGAAGGGCTCTGGAGAAAGAATTAGAGTGGGAAAGCAACACTATAACCATCAACCTCAGTCACGTTAGAGATTAATTCATAATGTCACTTGCACTGAAAAATTACTTGTATTTCACCTGTCTTTTTCCAAAGGTCTTTAATTCTTCCTCTGCAAAGGAATGTTATTTTTGCTGCTCAATTACATTTTAACCGTTCAATCAGATCGAGCTATATATAAACGTATGGACCCCTCGTTTCAGATTCCCTTACTCAGCTTTTACTTCATGAAGAGAAGAGCTGTGTTCCAAGGTCACAACTGATTAATCTTGACCTGTGAACCTTGAAAGTGTAAAGTCTTAATATAAATGTATTACTCTACATAGTAAAGTGATATGTACTCTGTATCCATGACAAATAATGAACTGAATTTTTCTGCCTTTACTCTTTAGTTGCTAATTAAGCACTTAACTACAAGATCTGTTAACTCTTTGGCCCTCTTTGGATAAATTATGTGCCTACAAAAAGAGTGAAATCATTTGGCCCTTTGAGGAGGGGTGATGGAGGTACCTTCTTGTCAGGTATTTTGAAAAAGATTTTTTGCTAAACCTTGAGGATGCTCATGGTGGAGTTGCCATAGGCATGCTTCAGTCTTGTGAAGTGTATATTATTTACAAGTGTACATGTTCAAGGCTTCCAATAATATTGTGGCAGTATTTTTATATTACTGGTACTATGATTTTTTTAATATATTATTTTTGGTAATATTTGTTAGAAATTAAGCCACAAGACAGAGGCAAGTGAAATAGAATTATTTTAGAAGAAAAATTTTTGCTGAATGGATACTGTCATCACAAATTCAATTATACAGGAAATAAACTAATTAAACTAAACTAAACGTTTGAGGGGAAAAAAACCTATTTCCTTTTAGTGGCATCACATGAAGTTAAGTTTTTTAAAGGAAAATACCTTTTTTTTACATTCATTAATATGTGCTTCTGGAATGTGCATCTCATGCATCTTTCTATAAGAAAGTCTAATCTAAGTAGATGAACGAAAGCCTGTGCTATTGATATGCTCATGGTGAGCAAAATCAAGTTGTATTTTCAATGCCCATTGCAGCTAGGTAAGATGATAAAACACTGGTTCACATTTCAAGTGTTTTCAGCGCAGTCTTACGTGGGTTTCCACCATGCAACACCAGTGATGCTGGTGGAATTCCTGCAGTGTACCAGTGAGGGGACCTGGGCTTCCAGACTCCAGGAGAGACTGGAACAGAGAGGAGTGGCAATGCCTCTGCAGCTCTGCTATGTACAGTACAAAGAAGAAAAAATAACATCTATGTTCAGGTCAATCTTACAGAGTAGATTTCTCATCATGTGTGCAGTTCACTGGCAGCCTCTTAGAGGAAAATGAAGTTTACCACAAAATAGGACTTATACCACCTGGCACTTTCAAGTTAACCAGAAGACAGTAAAGTCAAAACAAATTTACCAGGTGCTTCTTGTAGTTGCAGCCAGGACTGGAAACATTTACAATTGTGACAATGCAATTAGTTGTGCTCAATGGACACTGTGAAATCATTTTCAGAATACATTAGGACAGTCTTACATGGGTGTTTTCAGCAAGTAGATACCATATTTCCTGCAGATCTGAGGCCCAATGCAAGTGAAAACATAATAAATCTATTTTTATCCTTAATCATTCATTTCGAAGTACTGACAGGCACATTAGGCACTCCTGTCTAAAATTAGTTCTGTTCACGCTGGAAGCAGACATTTATTCTATCAAGCTATTTGTATGCTTAGTATCAGAAGACTTATTCCGGGAGATGATACCATTTTTGTGTGAGGTTTCTCTGAAATATCTTGTTTTGTTCCTAGAACATAGTATTGCTATCGTAATTAACATCCTAAAGCTCTGTGAATTGTTCATCATTAAAATCTCCTTTAACTTGCAGACCACTCTGGGAAACAAAATACAAATCCACTCTCAAGAAACTAAGCAGTCAGTTAAAAGGATGACTGGTTTAGGAAATGCCAAACTTTGACCCCACCATTGCATTTTACCATCAGGAAGGGTGCTGCAGCCATCACAAATGAGCAATGGATTATTCTTCACCTGTGGCGTGCCCATGGCTGCAGCTGTCAGTCTTTGCTATAGTAGCTCCAGTTGCTGTCTTTGGGCCCAAGGCCAGTAGTAAATAACATCTCAGTAATAAATAAAACCTTCCATTATGACATACTCTGATCAGATGCTCTAGGGGCACAGAGAAACCCTAACCCTGCTTATGACACTGCACTACCAGTTCTACTAGGCATATTTTCTTAATGTGGTTTCCTTTTAAAGGTTTTGGAGGACTCATGAGCAAACGAAACAATCTTCCACAATTTAAGCCACTACTGCTGTTGCAGCCCAGCGTATTCCCCAGTGCCTAGGCAGCTCTCAGAACAGCCATCAGCTTTGCTTATGTTCAAAGTGCTTACATACTTACTAAGACTCATTCAGAGAGATAAAATGAGATTTTTAAACCAGGTGTCAATTTTTGTCCAAAGCTGCCCACCACCCCAGGAGAACACACAGCAATTCCTCCTCTAGACACTGTGCAATTTCACTGCCGTCTTCCCAGAAGAACAAGAGTGAAGGCAGCAAGGTTTTGGCCGTCACAAAAGGCTTGGAGGTGGCATATTACATACATTTACTACAAACTCCATCTGATCTAAATCAACATAAGCTCATCGCTTCTGGATGCTCCATTTGAAACGATTGTTACCATCCCTGTGGTTGGGTTGATCAGCCACTGGATGTCACTATTAGTCTGAATACATAAACCCAAACAGCATTTGTTTGGCATTAGAAAATTTTTAAAGACAAGATGAATCTGAGCACACTACATAGCGATAATATTTTCAGATGCTGAAAGCATTTGCTCAAGTCTCACATTTCTATCAAGTATATGGTATAAGAAGTACCTGGTTTAATACTTTCTTTTTTTCTTTTTTTGGTGATTAATTTATGAATCTGATAGCAACTCATGTGTTCTCAATTTCACTCCTCTCCTGACAATAAAGTCACGTCCCGTGCCATTTGCTAATTTCCACGCAGAACCGGCATGCAGACTCCGGCATCCTGCAAAGCGTTCCTGAATTAGCCCCAGCTACATTGCGTTTTTTCCCAGGGATGAAAAGCACCTTTTCCACACCCCCGGCATAGCTCACTGTCTCCCTCCCATGGACAGCCCATATAAAGACGTGTCAGAGCTGGCTGGCTTTCAGTGCAGACAACAGATGCCTTGAGATCTTCAATTCCAAATTTGATTGTCTGATCAAAACGTGTCCAGAGTCACAGCTACACAAAATGTCCCAAATCAGGAGCTGTCAAGATACACTGTTGAATTAGGAGAGGAGAAAGGGAAACTTTATTCTTTATCTCCTAAAATCTTCAAGTATCAAGTATCAAACTACAGAAAACAGATAAACTAAACTAATGTTCTTCTTTGTAGGGTTAAAGGCCAGAAGATCTGTTTCTCAAAAGGGTGAGAAAAGTTGCACTGGCAAAGGTTGAAGGGTGTTAGCACAACCAGCCAGAATAAGCATAAAATCATTGAACAAGGTGCAAGGTAATGGAGAATCTGAGCCAAGGAGCATAAAATGAAAATGGAAAATCCAGAAAAAAAAAAAAAATCCAACTCTACCAGTCAGATGAAGTGAATCATACTTTTATAAAACTCACTTTTGGCAAGGTCCCAACTATATTGCAAGGAGAGCCAGTCGCAGGCAGTACAAAACAGAAACCTGAAATGCTAGCTCCTAACTCCTTCCTGTACAGGGACAGGGTAGTTATCTTGGAGCAAATACAGAAACACTCAATAATGATGCTCAGGACCAAAAAAAAAATCTCTTGAATGTCCCACCAATGGCAACAAAACAGCCAGTGACAAAATCACATATAAAAACAATCTAGACAAAGTTCTTTTAACATATGCATTAGGGTTTGTTTTGGAAATTAAGATAAACACTAGAAAACAACTTTGAAATGAAAAACACCAGACCTGATTCTTACCAGCCCTCATAACTAAAAAAAAAAAAAAATTAAATTGGTGGTAACTGCTTTTCAGTCTATGATACACACTAGAATAAATGAAATGAGGATCGGGTCCATTTTCCTGATGGTATGTACTTCTATGCATTTATTTCCTAGTGTAAAATTAACAGCACAGTTTTTCAACACTTCTTCAACCTAAAATACAAAACCATTTAATTATCCAACTGACATTATATGAAACCATTTCATTATAAGCTCTTTATCTCAAAGAACAACACCCTTTAAGACCAGCGCTCATAAAAGGGACTCCAAGCCAGGGCAGGAGACCTGCCGCTGCAAGGTCACCTTTCAGACTTCATTGCGGTGATATACCGGGTTTCTGCACGGCCCCTGCGACAGCCGGCTTGCTGGCCCTCCGTTTGCTCTGTGGTGAATGGTCGCTGATTGCAGTTCAGTGCTCCTCATGCTCCAGGAAAGACCGAGCATCAAACACATCTCTCACAGCAGCTCAGAGCAGATCGATTACATCTCTGCTTAGCCAGATGTGCACAATATAGTCGTAACACTGAAGCGAGCTGAGTTTGGCTGCACTTGACAGTCACTGAGACAGAACAAGGAGGCCTCATAATATCAATACATCAAAGAGGAGAAGAAAGGTATTTGAAGAAAAGATATTTGAAGCGATCTTATGAAAATGGATGACCAATTTGTTTTACAGTTATTTTGAAATAATTATTTAAAATAGATTGCTCTGAACCAATACTGTAATTTTAACACAGGTATAATCACTGTAAATGACATTAAGAGCTTGTCTACAGGCAAATTGCATTGCTCTGATTATAATGGGATTGTTAAAGCTCAGCAAATCCCCAAGTCCAGATCTAGTTGACATAGCAGAAAAGGAAGGAAAAGAATTTATGCCAGAAACCTAAAACACCTTGGGCTTACACTGACATAGTTATTTCAGTCAAAAGAACTCCTAACTAACAAAAGCAATTGGACTTGAATAGAAGCAAGGTATACATCAGTCCCGAAACACGGAACTGCAATGGAAGCAATGCTGAAATTTTGCTACATTTAAGCTTGAAAGATAATCTGAGCAACTGTCATTAACACTGCCTTTTAACGGTGTCCTTCTGCAGGTTGCACAGCAACTTGGGAAGAGGAGATGTGAACATACCAAAGTCCAAGGGGGTGGCTTTGCAGTGTTAAGATTACTGACCTCTCCAGTCGGAGCTCTGAAGGGTGTCAGTGGTAAGCAACATGGCAGCTGGCCTGCAAGGACCTGTAGCAGTGATTCTCCAGACATGCTGAAGACTTTTTAATAATAGGTTACAAAACCAATAGATACATTTCTCTCACCTTGAAAATCGAAGTTACAGTAACTTCTAATCCGACAATCCAGTATCTGTATTTGTTCCCCTCTAACTCCTAAAGAAAGTGAACAATACTGCAAACATTTCCCCCAGATCAGAGGAAACAGGTTGTAAAAACCATTTTAGAGAAAGCCTTTACAAAAAGTCCTGGCCGCTGAAGTTCATGACAAAATTCACACTTAAGTGGAAACAGAAATGAGTTCAAATCAGTAACTACCTGCACCAGGTTCCATCTCAAAAGTTGAAAACTAGAAATGAGAACAACTGACCTAAATATTCAGACATTACTTAGTGACTCTTAGTGAATCTATTTTTGAGTGGTTAACTGTAGACGTCTCAAAGAAACTTGATCACCAGAGATAAAAGTTTAACAAGGCAGCACCTTTTAATGTATTTCAGTTTGAGGCATATAGAACTACTAATCACTTCAGTGAAAAATTGGGTCAGAGTTATCCCCATCTTCCCCAAAGTGCTGTAAAACTAGATTTAAGTGTATATATAGTTAAATTAATGTATAATTATATATTTATATATAATTTTGTATTCTACTTAGCAGAGATGGCAAACTATAGTAAGTGCTGAAACATTTTGGATGGTATTCACTAAAGGACAACAGTAAAAACACCAACCACAGGGCATTTTTTGCTAAGTCTACTTTCAACCCTGTTCTCAATAGATAAAAAAATCTATATTAATTAGTGAGTCAAAAAACCCTCTACAATTCCTAATGCACTAGGCAGAGACAGGGATATTTTGTACCTGTTAATTAACAGATATAAGATGCAATATGGATGTAAACAAACACATTTATACGGTATTTATGGTTGCACAGATCTGTAAATAAGAAAATAGGGATAAGTAAAGATGTATTATTTTCCACCAATATTTCCAAACTGCTTCATTGTATTTCTACCATATGTTCATACATAAAGTCTCAAATTAAGAAAATTTAAGCACAGCATGCCTTTAGTGGACCACATACTCAGTAAGCGTAACTCAGCAGGTAGTAAATCACAGCTATTTCTGCTGGCTGGCAATGTAGCCCTAGATCTGCTGTAAGCATTATCTGTGCTTTCATATTTCTTAAGAAGCAGCCTGTTAAGGTTCCATTTTCAAATGTTTTTCATCAATAATGCCTAAAGGTGGCATGCTCACTAAACAATCTTGCTAGAAACAATACAAGATAAGACATAAAAGACATATTAGATTACCTAGTACATCTCCAAATGCAACAAAAATAAATGCAAAATGCTTTGGGGTTTGTCGCTTGCAGCATGCAACAGCTTTTCCATTATGCTTTGCCTGATCCTTTGCCAGATTTCGTCAGAAAAGCTGAGTGCTAGGACGAATGGAAAGAGCTTGTCTAGAGGTCACACTGTGGGAGCTGGGAAGCAGCAGGCTGGTCTCTCCTGACTTGCTCTAACGCCTTACCAGGTCCTTTCTGCCTTGTTCTACCCAGCTATCAATATGGACATTTAAGCTTCCTTCCCATATAAGTCTTACAGATAATAAACAATGATATCAGTGTTACTACATTTATTAACTAACATTAATGCTATAAGTAAATCCAGGACCCCCCAAACGGATTGGGACTTCTAGTGTTGTGTGACACAGCAAAAGATAGAGTGTTTAAATTCCTAAATCATATAATCGTTCAAATACAAATTATAGGACCTGAAGTAACTTCATACTGTAATTTAAATGCTTCAGTAGTGATTGCTGTTGCTTTCCAGTGCCTCACCTACAGGAGGGGGACTCCCTGGTTTTTACAGCCTGCATTCTATCAGCCCTTCCAACGATGGGGTCTGTTACCATGGCCCACGCCAAATACCACGACTATAATAGTTTTTTTCCACCCAAACTTGTCATATTTTTGCCAAAGCCAATCTCTTCCTTATAACTTAGAATCACCTGGAGGGATTTTCTGCTGTCCTTCCTTGCTTCACAGAAGTTTACTTCTTATCCTTCAGCAATTCTGAGCTGCACTCCTTTCCCTATTTATCTCCCTCATTCCCTGCTTACACTGTTAGCAGCTGTACTCCTACACACTTTCATCTTTTTTTTTTTTTTCCTCTCTCTGCTGTACTCTCTACTCAACTTTCTGGAGCATGACTTTACAATTGACTCCAATCATGCAACTGAGTTCACAACTGGTGAAGCCAACGGGAATCCTGGAGGACATGGGAGTGCTGATGAGGAACAGTCACCAGATCAGGGCTTTGGACTGATCCTGGCAAGGTCCACACGACAAGACTGTGTCTGTGCATTTCTGTCTATGAAGTGCATATGTACCTCCATATGTTACACATATATGGGTAGGGAGGCTGCTTATTGCCAGGTGTGCTGGGAGGAAACATTTACTAATATTTCCCAGATAAGTACTATTATAATTGTGAAGATCGCTGCCATTTCAGGAGTGTTGTAGAAATCATTTGGTGCTAAGAAAGTATTCTGAAGCTGAGAAGAGCTAGGTAGGCACTACTATTATAAATAATAGTTTCCTAATTCCTAGTCCGAATATGTTAGTAATAGCACAAGAAACAGCTAGGCTAGAAGTACACTGTGAAGCAAAACCAACTAGATGAGTTTCGTTTTCTTTTGGTGAGGAATTACTCATTACAGTTCTACTATACGAGTCCACAGTGTTGGCTTTGAGCTGCCAGCTCCCTAGGGCAAGGTTTAAATTAAGTCCTCTTCTGCCTTTTTTTTTTTTTTTTTTTAATCAGGAAACTATTTATAGTCATTTCAGGTTTTGTAATCTTCTCCAACCCACTGTTAAAAAAATAACAAACAAACGAAAGAATACCCAAAGCTAAATGTTGACTCCAAACCCCCTTTTCCAGCCTCCTATTTAATCAGCCTTGTAGCATATTGGAAAATAGATCATTTAGTTCCACTCCATTGTTATGAGGGTAAAAAAAATCTTACAGTCAGGCTTAAAGCACCTAAATACCTAAAGCCATATTCTAATCTATAAAGCACATGGGTGTAAAACAGGCAGGCAATTTTTCACTTCCTTGGGGCAACATTGTTTATGGTGACTGGCAGGGGCTTTCTGTATTTCATCAGGCCCTTTATGAGCACGCTGCCAGGCACATATAGCTGCACTCGCTGCATTAGGATCAGATTATGTGCAATGGTACGTCTACCCTGGCAGATAATGGATATGTGGCTGTCAAGGGGGGCAATGGAGGGACTGGTGCAAGGAAATTTGAAATTGCTGGCGACACCCTTAGAAATATATAGGGCTTAACATATCAAATGCATACTGAATTAGCGTGAATTTAATAGTGCTGCCAGTGAAAGCCACCCGCAATCAAAGCAAATAATTTTACCCTTAAAATGTCTTGCAAAATACTCCCTATCACCTATCTAGAAGATAGTCGCCTGCCTGCAGTATGGATTTTGAACCACCAGAGAGGAAAAGTTCAGGAGAGGTTCTTCTAACCTGGAGAAGACTCATCTTCCTGTGGTAAAAAAACCCCACAGAATTCTGTGGTGTCACAGACATTTAGGAACTGGATTATATGATCCCCTGTGATGGCAGCTGACTAGACTCAATTACAGACGGTCCATTCCAATTGTACGTTCCTTCAGCAGATTTTCAACTGGCATCTGAGAATGTGAGATTGTTGATAAACAGGCCTCAAACTACATTAATGACAAAGTGATAATATCTTTGAACTCATTTTGGTTTGGTTCTTTCACATGTTGTTCATCAACATTCTAATATCAAAATAAACAAATGTAAATACTGCCTGATGATGCTGGTAAAAAAACATCAATAAAGATTGAAGAATTAATTAAAATGGAAAAAAATTCTCTGGGGAAGGACCTATCTGGGACTTTTTGTTTTGAAATATGTAAAGCTGGCCACTACTTTCTCTACCTTTTTTCTCTGAATGGGCACTGCTTTCATCCATGCATACTACCACATTAATTAACTGCCCTTAGGAAGCTGACATGAAAACACCTTTCTTCTGGTCCAAAATGATGGAGGTATTCTAAAAGCAGTTACATTAAAATATAGGAAAAAGGCACAAAGTCCTCATTTCTTTGTATTTCACAAAGATAGTGAAGCATTTCTGGACCTAGCCAGAAGCAAAAACTTGTTATTTTAAGCTGGTTTTCAAAATAAATCAATTTCAGGGACTAAAATTGTTCTACTTGTTCATTGTGTACTGGCCAGAGATTATGGATATCCTTGGGTTTGCTGGAGTAGCTGTGTAAACATGTACTAGTAAAAGGCAGAACTGACGCCTGCTGTGAGGCTCAGCGTGTTTGGTGATGGAGGCAAGCAGTTTGGTAATTGTCGTGCCCTCTATTGGGAGTCTGTGTCCTGCCACCGATAATCAAAAACTCGACCTAATAAATCCTTTTCTCTCTCCAAGTTTCTTGCACAGAAAGAACATCTCCCTCCTTCTTGCGTATGGCCAATGGGCTGGTCAGTCAAGGGGGGGGGAGAGATGAATAGCAGGGTGCTCTGGAGGCAAGCAGGGTGTCTGGGTATTTGATCTTTGCAGGCGGCGTCTGTGAAAAGCTGCATGCAGTTTGCAAGCCACAAGTTGTTATCGTCTGATGCAGACACTGTACCGTACAAGGTACAGCGCAGAGACCGTCTGGTGGTATGTTGACTGCAGAGCAGCAGCACAAGGAGAGGCTTATTTAAAAATACAGACACGTAAGCAAGACGGAAACCCCACCTCCATGTGATTGTCTGAGAGGGATCAAATGGGTAGAAATGCCACAGATAGACACACTCCTCCCAGCATAATTGTTACTATCACAGCTGTGGTGGAGAGAGGGGGAGGAGAGCGGATGATGCAAGGAGCTTGGCATCATGCTTAGCAATTGCTAGACTGCACCCTTTCGTAAGAGGCGAGGAAGCGCTGGAATCCACCAGAGACAGCCCAGCTCTGCACGCCGTCACCATCACCGAGTGTGCAGAGCTGGGACTGCAGAGCCGGCAGTGACACGCTGTATCTGCATCTGCATCTGCATCTGCATCTGCTGCGCAACCCTCTGGACGCATGCAGCCTTCCCACCCCACCCCACTCGCCCAAAGTTTATCCAGCTATGCGATTTACTCCAACAACGCTGGTTCTTAGTCACGCATTTTCAGAGCTCATTACAAAGAGTAATTAAATGGTCATAACATTCCTAGCCTTAACCCTATTTAGTAGATAAAGTGGATAATTAAGCATTGTTAGCTCCATTTTGCATCTATGGAAACTGGTGAGAGAGGCTAACGCAAGGTCACAGGGCTACTCTAAGTCAATTTAAGATTATAATACATCGGTTACTAACTCCTTCATCCAAAAATGCTGGGATATTTTAAGGAGTTATGGATCAAAACTGCTATTCCTGTCTTATCACTGAGAAATCTAATAGAGAGAAGTGTTACAAGATTTAACCGAATCAAGTATTTGAGAACTTGAAATGAGCACTGGTATTTTGTATTTCATCAATCAGGTGAGATAACCACCATCTCTTTTTAAACAATCTCTGTTTGATGTAGGTGACTGTTCTTATGTGCATATCCTTGTACTAATATATAATGAAGCAGTCAGATGTGACAAATCTGATACCCGGCCTGTGGAACTGAGTTTTAAATGTTATTATTCGTAGCTGCCTAGGTAGAACCACAAAACCCTGACACTCATTCTCTGTTGGATTTTTTCATTTTTGTTAACTGCAGCAACAGCTCCGAGACGTTGGACAAGCCTCTCCCGTGACAGCACCTTCCCCGAGTTGACCATGAGTCACTGGAGACTATAGTTCGAACTGCTGTATCCTTCAGGCTATATATAGCTCTATTTCTATAAACAGTTATCTCACTTTTGGCCAGTCAGCTTGCTTCATTCAAAAGTGTTTATCTTGCCCTAACTGCCAGCCTAAAGGTGGAAAGCTATTTTCAGACTACGAGAGAGGCCTAAAAAGAGCTGAATTTTTAAATACTCCCCTTTCTCTGATTTTTTTTAATACCCTAGTACTTAATGCAAGATACTACAAATCGAAGACCTCTATTTATTCACAATATGTGTATAAAACTGACAAATTTTCTCTACTTACATGTCTCAACCTGATTTCTAGAGAGTGGAAAAGGCTTGAACCATTTTTAATTTTTGGCTTCACTCCTATGGCAGACCAGTAAGGCTCAAGAAAAGACCACGTGCACTTCATGTGGGGACCACCAGACAGTCCCAATGTGGACAACAGCTATCGCAACAAACATAGGATCATTTGAACTATCAACTGGGTCATCCCGCCTCCCAAATCCTGATTGTCTTCCAAAGCTTTCTTAGGAAATGCATGATTATACCCACATAATCACAACAAACATTGAATTTCACACTCCCATTTAAACCTATGGAAAATTTGGGACAGATTTACAGAATGGGAAAAGTAGACCCCCTAAGTAATGTGTATATAATAAAAAGCATCTTACAAAATCCACTGAAGTGGAAAAGCCTTTAAAGGATAACTGCCTCTATTAAATGTTGAAACAGTATGAAAAACAAACTGCCCTTATATCTAAAATTCTTGATGAGGACTGAGTGGAGGATCATTTCTTGCCAAGTAATTCAGATATAATCAGGTGAGATCCACCTGTGCCATGATACCCAGTACCAGACATGGGCTAACATTCCCTAAATTGGGTTAACACTCAAACGCAGTTCAGAAGTTAAATGACCTGTGTAGTTTCTGTCTAGCATGGACAGACCCACCACTTACAGTGTTGCACAGTTCTGCTCTTAGGCACTGAGGAAGTGCTGTAAAAGAATAATACTGGAGACATCCAAAAGATTTAGACAGCTTTATTGCTTGGGGAAAAAAAAAAACAAAAACCCAACCAACGAACCAACCAAAACAACTCAAAGCAAAGATTCAAAAAAATCAAGCTTTCTAGAGCAATTAAAGGCAGCTGGACCTGACATAGGGACTGGACTGGTGGTACAGCGATGCTCCCTCTCCCTGTCTCATAGCTGCCTTTCATTTGGCTCTGAACCAGTGTCATTGTTAATTGGATGCTGAGTGATGGATCTGGCCACCTGGCACTCTGTCTGGCTCTGAGCTGATGATCAACTCACTTGGCAGGCTAAGTGGGGAACTGGCCACCTGGCTAATACGAGGGCTACAGAATCTCTGACAAGCTGATTGCCAACATGCTAAGACATTTTTTTATTGTAGATACTTACAGTAACTTCTCTCTTTTGCTCTATTCATCTTTCTCATCACAAGTTGTATGCTCACAAAGAAACACCCAACTCATGACCCCCTCCTCTCTTTACTTTCCTCTGTCTGCTACAACGGATGAAGACAGACTCCTGCCCTAATTACTAGATGAGAATAAAATGAGCTTCTTGCCTTCTCCTCCAATTTCTTTAAATTATTCCAAGTTCCCTACCCCCACTCCATCCTGTCTTGCTTCTCACCATCATTCTCAACACTCCAGATTAAAATTTGTATTAGCTGATGAGTTTCACAACAATTTCTGAATGGTGTAGTTTGTTGTGTATTTTTTAATTTGTAAAAATACTGATAAAAATTAAGAAGAACATCAAAACAAAGAATGGGAAAAGAATAATGTGAAATCAGATTCATGCCTGAGGGCTAGATTCTCCACTTGCTTTGCACCCTGTTTTATTATTAGCACTTGCAAAACCTTAGTGAGAAAAGCCACAATTTTGATATGATTTTTTTACATTCATTTTGCATATATGTAAATTACTCTACAAGGAGCAAGGCAATGGAAAATGAAGAATGAAGTGCACAAAAATACATCAGTAAAGAATTCTAGAGTACTGTCAGCAACACACAGTGAAACATCCTAAGTTGTGCTATGAAAATGAATTTTATTAATTCAAGATCTTAAAGAAAAAAGTATTACAAGTACCAAAATTTTCTCCTCAATTTCAAATGTACTATGATGAGATTCTACAATGTTTTTAAGCTGGTCTTGGGATACAGTAAATAGCTAATGTCAAGCTCTTACTTCCATTAAGAATGATCTGAAAATAATGTACTTTGTTAATTGCAATCATTGTACAAAAATTAGATCACTGATTGGAATAGGGCTATATTCACTCCTGGTGTGACTTCGTTAATTTAAACCAAAGATTCATTTGCAAGTTAAAGGGCCTGCTCCAGTTGACTTTAATGGGGGACTTTCCATAAGCTTAAAGAACTGGATCAGGCTAAGAAGAGGTAAGGTGTCCCAGGGGGTGGATCTGAATTCTTCAACAGCCATAGTTTAACTGAAGTTAATAGAAACATTTTGGTTTATCCAAGTACTGGAGGGAAGTATAGCGTAGTTCTAACATCACCGTTTAAACCAATATAGCTTGGCACTGGTGCTGAGAGAAGCAGCCACATGTTTCTCCATCCGCTCATTTCTACGCTGATACAGCCCTTTTATTTGTCTCAGCCACAGTTTTCATGTAGCCACATGATGAAACACATCATGAAACTTATGCACGTAAAAAGTAGGGTCATTTTTCACTCTTGGTTACGTTTACCTTTGATTGTTCTCCCATCCATTCATCACACAAAAGGAGGGAACAGCATGGGGACAGAAAGAAGAGGTTGGGAACTGCAGAAGGGGGGATCGCTTCTTTTAGCTGCAAGTGCTGTCTTAGAGGAGTTAACGTTTACGGTGAAACCACAAGATAAATAGCTCACCTCTAATAACTGCAGCACCAAGGAAGTGTTCATAGGATTCGTTTAGCAGCAAAAAGATGTTATGAGCTGAAAATATGCACTGAAAAATGGCAAAGTGATATTATATTGAAGTAGCAGATGTGGTTAATCCTGAAGAATTCTCTTCATATGAAATAATTCTGTTCAATTTTCTGAATCTGCATGGTAAGCTCAGCTCAAGCTTTTAGCAATATTATAAGCATGAAGGTACATATCTATACTGTATTACACACACACACAGAGTCTATGCCTAATAATATATTAATAGACACATATATTTGCATTAATAAGTTATTAGAAGTTTACACTTTGTGGTCCAAGATAAAAATATTAGAAAAGAAAGGAAAGGAAGGAAGGTGGTCAGGCAAATTCTCTAGTGATCTGTCACTTTGTCTCCCTTTTATTCCCCTCCTACATGTTGTTTCAGAGTGTTAGTGCCCTGAGCAACACAATAGCTGAGACAAAATGTTCATGTTTTTATTTGCTTCCAAAATTCAGTTCAGGGAAGCTGTCTGTCAGAAGCAGACATTTAGACAAAGTGCTGGTACCTTTTTAGAAGTACAACAGCTATGTGCTTCCATGTCTCTGAACTCTCCTGGAATTAACCTACTTATTTTTTGTAGCCTTTTTTTTTTCTTTCCAATTTTTGTAATAGCCCTGTAATTATAGGAAGAGTACCGCTCTACAGCCTAAAGGTGGAAGAAAATATTTTACATGTTCATTAAGACAGGAATGAATGTTAAACTAATGAAGTTGCTGTCTTCACATTATTTTTAACCTTTTTTCAGCTGGACAACTGATTTTCCTGCATCCATGCTGGAGAAGGTTTCAGGAAACTCTTACTGCTTTTTAGGGAGCCCTTACCAGCATGAGTAAGTATCTGCTCCTGTTAAGTGTCTCATCGCTACTGGACTATGGAACCCTCACTGCTCATAATTTACATTAGAGAGGCTCCTGCTTGCTTATTCGGCCCCACTTCTCCATTCTGGCTTTACAGCCACATGTAACTTCACTTTGCTCCCCTTTATGTCTCACAGCTCACATAAACACCGGACTACCAATATTAAAAAAATACAGTGATTTTAGCTGACTTTCCGTTTCAGGTGTCTAAATGTCAGGCTACAAGAGGCTCTCTTGTGCTCTCTGACTCTGTATCAGAGCTTGAACTACCAAGTTACTAGGTAACAGCTCACTGGCACAGAGCTCCTTCCAATGCATTCAGCTGGCTCAGCTCTTTCTGATTTGAGAGTGCTTTCCATTTTTCTGACTGGTGATGCATCCCATCAGCAAGGACCCACATTATTTTTTAATCTTCAACTGGTAAAGGGCTGCTGAACAAGTACGATTGTCATCTCCATGCGTGCCATTTAGCACTGCTGGTGTTTTATTTTCCCCATCTCTAGGTGTCAGTGGAATACTTGTTGCTGTTTGCTAACAGGCTTTGAAGACTTCCAGCTGTGGACAAGGATGATGGAAATTGTGGGGCAAGGGATTTATTACAAAACCTCAGCATTTGGCTTTATCTTAGTAAAGTGTGTGGCCCTCTTTCTGTTATTTAGCTGTCACTGCTAATATCGACCCAAATTGGAGCTGAGTGCTGCCGAGCCCCTGCAACTTGCAAAAGCCAGTGAGTTGTTCATTGGTACCTTCCCAGTGCCCCCATTGCTCTTCTTTAGTGCTCACCACAAACACTGCAGTCATTTCTTGGTTCTGATACTCCCTGCAGTGACTGATGTGTAGCCTGTAAGCAACTAAATTTTAGTTCCCTGTAAAAGGTTGTTTTACTTTAACTGGCCTGGCAGTTCAAGAATAGCTCTGTGCACTCTAATACATACAGTATTGTAAGTAATGACAGATAATGCTATCAAAGTTCTTTTCCTAGAATATAGGGATTAACTCATCTCATTAAATTGTACACATTCTGCATAGCATAATGCAGTACTACTTCAGGACAACTATTTAAGCCAGCCAAAAGATACTATGTTCTGTGAGAACTAGGATGATCCCTATCTGTCCTTTTACTTTCCTGTATTCTGATTTTTATAATCTTTTTAGATTAGTACATAGATATCATAGCACTGAGCACTTAAAAAAATCTAAAATAGACTACATTAGCTTAAATTTCTAGGTAGTAAAGAAACTCAAGAGGAGAGAGACATAATTAACTTGGAGCATGGAAAGATTCCCTTGTGGGAAAAACACCCTGAACTAAAAAAGGTAGTTTGTACAAAGTACCTGACAGTGAACATACAGAATCTGGCCCGCTATATACTCTGAAGACTGATGTACTAGGTTGAAAGTGGAAAGTTTTGTTTTATTTTCCCTTGAGCATTTGTTCTTAGACATTTAAAACTTATCTGATTGTTTTGGATATTAAAATGTAATTATTGCAGTTTTCAGTGCTTGGTCTTTTTCTGTCAAGAAAATTAAAATAAAAGCTGTGTTGCTGGAATTGCCTACAAGTATTTCTCTGCATTCAAAGAATGCTTCTGAAAGCTATGCTAGCACATGGACCCCAGTTCTGCTCACATTAAAATAAAAGGTGAAAGTATCCTGAGCATCAGTAGATGAAGAAGGTAGGAGATGGAGAAAGTCAGAAGTCCATACAAGAAGATCAGGCCCTCCAAAAACCAAACCACTTTTCCCAAATTATTTAGTTTTTTTCCTCATAACTTTTTCTTTTCAACTTACTAAAGTAACTCTTAGCAGTTTCTGGGCTGCTTAATTTCTTTCTGCTTCTGCACCAGCCTCTGTGACAAATGGCAATGGCATATGTATTTGCTTCACAATCAAGCTCTTAGACTGGTATTTATCAGCTGTGTAAATGCCTGTTCCTACAGATGTGTAGGTGGCTACAGAAAGGTGAATTTTACAGAACTGACTGTTGATCTATTACAGCTGAACATTTTAAAGTCCGGACTCCCATAGTAGTTATTACTGTCTCACTATAATTCAATTTCTTTTTAACAGCCTTACCTAACTTAATTATTCTGGCATAATATGTCAATCAGTTGCCCCCTCCGCCCTTTTTTTTTAAATTATGGTTACATTGCCAACTTAAAAGAAAAGATATTTCTTTCAGCTGTGTTACATAGCATCAGCCTGATGAATTTTAAGTCCTAAGAAATAGGACTTAATAGAGTCCTAGGAAATACTGTGATGGGAAGAAACAACTTTGCAAACCCAAACTTCTTTTTTTATGCAATTCTTGGTCTCTGCTGACTGGTTAGCATCTTTGGCTGTTTTACATCCTTCTGAACAAATACTTAAAAGAGGCAAATGGTTTGTTTGTTTGTTTCTGAAAAATTCCAGAGTAGCTCTGTAAATACAACAGGTCGGAAGCTACTACAGATTAGATGTATTAGATATAGTTCATATCAATAAATCTGCTTTATCAGTATGTCAGAAATCTTAGGAGGTACTTTGTATTGTCTCATGCCATAAGATGACAAAACTGTTCTAATCTAGTATATCCTTCACAGAGCCTGCTTAATAATGAAAAAGCTGCCATACCAGATAAAGAAGTGAATACAGATAACACAATGAAGCCTGAAAACGGGGACAGAGAAAACTCTCCAGGCCAAATGGAAATCTACTGCGATTCTGTAAATGAACCAAAGAGGAGTTCATTCCCATTTTTTTAAGAATTAGAAAATCAGTCTCAATTAGAAATTCTTCTCAATTCCAAATAAGAATTGTCATTATTTATTAACACAATTCCTAACCAAGGATGTCACTATGCATTAAAATGGTAACAAACTGAATTGTAATTTTTATAATTCCAGTCTCAGATCTTGTTCCTAGTAAAAGTTGTGTGTCATTACTGGATAAGCCAGACGGAGTACTGATGTAAAATAAAGGGTAGAGACTATGACAATCATGTCCTGTCATCTGCTGAGACCACTCTGTCCTATGTCTCTTTCAGACATATAATAATTTATTGAATTATGAAACTATTCAATAAAACATTCTATTACCTAACTATAATCTTTTAGTGCAGCTCTAACTGAAACCAATGGAAGTTTTGCCTGCAAAATGTTATGTCACAGCTGGATGCTAATTTTTTACCTTCAAGTAAAGTTCTACTCCCTTTTTTCATAGAGAGTTCTTAAAACCACAGAACTCAGTCTTCACTGATTTTTTAGGTAACACATTAATTTAATGAAATTTGCTTAGAGTTTCCTATTTGGAATGAATACAGAAATTACAGTAGAGAGTCAGGGACAATTCCTCTTTTCCATTAATTTCCATTGCATTTTTAATTAAGTGCGCTTTCTAACCTGACGAAAAAAAGGTCACAGCCTGAAATGTATCCTTTTCTAATTATATATATAAACATAATAAGGTCACTGGGGGCACTAAATTATGCTTAGAACAAATAATAGAACTATACCAAAGGTCTGAGAAAGCACTTCAGTCAGTAGAGTGTGAATGCTATATACTTCCTGCTATAAATGTTACAAACCAGTTAGATGATGAATTCTATCACAGTCACCTAGAGCTTTACCACTGGTTTTGAAAGAGATTTTTTCCAATACTTGTTAATATTACTTTTGTGGTTACATTTACTGAAGCATATATATAAACAAACTTCATAAACATGAATTAATAATGTCGGCATTTTAAATGTTTCAAGAAGTATTCAAAAAACGTTTAATGATTTGCCCAAAAGAAGAGGAGTTATTGAGAAACCAAAGCACAGGACAACATCACAGTATATCAGTGTTAAGAATTTGTAGCTTTTCCAAAAATGAACAGATGTTCCTTCCTTCTACAATTTGCCTTACTATTCAGAATTACAGTTTCAGCTAGAAGGGATTAACGAAAGAAATATATGTATTCATGTACTACAGAATGAATCATTTTACTGCTTCTGCCATTTACTGTTTTCAATGCTGAACTTCCACATGGGTAGTAGTGTAGCATCCCAAAAGTAACAGCAAGCACTCTACCCCACTCTGTCTTCTTTCTGTGTATTTGCTGTCTGACAAAAGTTTTAAATCTCAGATTTTTTCTTCCATTTACAATTTTCAGTACATTTACTAGAAAATACCTACTATGACAGGGGATATCTCTAAGTGGTCCTTCTTCACAACCCATTTTAGATAACATGTTATTAATTATACCTGTTCTCCAGAGGAAAAACAGTGGTGAAGAAGCAAGCTAAGGTTACTGTTTCCTTATGAGATACGCTATGAAGAACAGCCAAATCCCATTGAAGTACTTCATTACTAGGTAGCATAATACTGAATCACAGCACAACTAACAAGTATAATTGCATTCAGAAAGTTTCATTTTAAGAATGTGTCAAACATATAATTTGATTAGGGCGTGTGAGTATCTGTGCATGGGTTGTTCATGGTACATTCTTATGTATGTGAATCATAAGGCGTTATGAGCCACCTACCTCCTGGTAGTAGGGAAGCTGCAATATTCCTTTCTACTAGACAGAAACCTGGATCATCTTTTAAATCAGCACGAAGTTGACAGCAGTCTCAGCACACATCTATTTCAACTCCTAAGCCTTCTAGTTAGACCAATAACATTCATGATGTTACTGAGAAAAAATAGTTAGGAATATTCTAATCTAAAAGAAAATTTGAATTTTCTGGTAATAATAAATATTCTAAAATTTTAAAAAATGAAGCATCAGTATGGCATTTACAATTCTGAATAGCTCTAATTTTTGTAAAATGTTGCTGATTTTAATGGGGGACTAGATTGTCAGTTTATTAAAGTTTGGAAAAGGTTTATTAGTTACATAGATCGTACATTAGGAAAAGAAGAGCATTAATTTTCCCTTTAAGAGGTAAGTATTTCTGTTCAGGATTATATTTTTATTTAGAAGACATATAAGATTAAAAATCATCTTTCAAGTAGCTACTGACCATGCTTTCTGCATACCTTAGCCTGTATGTTCTAAATCTCTGTTAGCTTGTTAATAACTTCAGCTGCAAAGTTCATCGTCCTTCTGGAGAGGCAGCAACTCTGTCAAGTCAGCTCAGCTTACTGTTGCACCTGACTAGAACAATAAGATGTTATGCCAACAAGACATGCAATGATCACAAACCGTTGATAAATTTCCTTTAGAACAGCCACAAGTTACAGTTCCTACAAATTTTTCCATTTCCCACGTCTGTAATGGAAATGACATTATGAAGAACTTCTTTCTCTAGTTTTCATGGATCAACTAAATATAAAGATGCTTGTACAATTAAAATTGTGTTTAGAATACTGCAGCATCCTTGGGGCAGAGGCCATATTTCCCTATTGTTTTACAATATCTTGAGCAACAGATTCCTGCTGTAAAAGCAGAACTTTAAAGAGCTTCTGGTGATTCTGCAATAACAAACTAATATGTATGGCTGAAAATGATTTAGTGGAAATAAAGTCTTAACTTAGAAGCAAATTCCAGATTTCTATGTGTTATATATAAACAAAAAAATTATAAAAGCATGAAAATAACACAAGAACATCTTTTAATATTAGGTTGAGTGCAGTGAAACTACCCTTTGCTGTATGATGATTCTATAAAATGCAAACAATGTCTTTTAGCATTGCTGGCAGTGCTTTATTATTTCAAGTGAAAAGGAATATAGTGAAAGGAATTTAGGAGGGGGTTGGACAGTGTCAGCAGTAACAACATACATGATTACACATTACTATAATTAGGAATGGAATTTAAAGAATTAAAAAAGCAACATATTTGCTTTAACTATGCTTTTGACTCAGCAGCAATTCCATTGATACACTTGGCAGAGAAGTTTATATCAGTCTTTTTTAAAATATAAACCCATTAGAAGGAGAAATGCTGTGACCAAAGGTAAACACTTCAATATAAAAAGGGCCCTAAAAACCCTCCAGAAGGCAGTTTAATCCAAATCTGGGATAACTATGGATTAAGAATACATTGATGTTAGTTTTTGCTCCCCTCTTTCAATACTCCTACCTCATGCTAATATGCTTTGGACTATTTTCCCCAACCCTTATACTGACCAACTCTTACGTTACGGTTGCTTTTTTTACTTTGATACACAAATTTGTGAAGAAACCTTAGATCACTACTTTCAACAATCTTAGTTTCTTTTATTTCATTCCAAAGTGGGATTTCTAAAGGTTTTAGGTGTGAATGAAAAAGTGATGCTGAGGTACAACAAAGGCTTGCACTCAGAGTGCATCAAACTTTGCTTAATTGCAGTTGCAATATGCTTAGAAACATATCTGTAAGATTGATGAATGATTTATCTGATCTAAAATATCTGCATGTGCATTTGCAGCAGTTTTCTATGCAAATCAGGTACTTATGCACACAAATTATTCTAGTTAGCTACAGGAGTCTATGATGACCTAATCTGCATGTTCTGCTGCAGTACACCCCTAAATTAGCATGAAAGCTGTGTGCATCTTTTGGATGCAAAAATGCACAGCCAATTCGATTGAAAGGTGGATCTTTTATTATCTCGGCATTGCTTTACTATACTTTTAATTGGAATTTACATGGTACTGGCATTCACTTTAACTCATAAAACCATTTTGAAGATATAAGGAATAATTTGATGAAAATATTAAATAAGTTCTAAAAATAAGTATATTAATCCTTTGAATAAGTGTAATTCTCAAATAAATTTTAAAAACTTGGGAACAGAAAACATCATCTTGTATGGCAATAAATACCTGCAATTAATACTCCTATGTTAAAAACTTTGTCAAGGTTATTATATGCAATACTTGTTTTCACAGCATCACAAAAAAGGATACTTTTAATATCTTGCTGTGTGGGGACAGAGGAGGTTGAACGTGAGGCACAGCAGACACTGATTATACCCCCTCTAAAGCGCAAAATAGCCAGCAGATAAATTGTGACTTAACAAGTGAGCCAGGCTTACAGCTGTCCGATAAAGCTGTACTTCAAAGGTGAACAATAAAGTTTATATAAGGTCCTCTGTCAGGGTACAGCCAGTAAAACCAAAACTGATAAGCTGATGAAATGCTACTTGTACCTGGACTTTCATCCTTTGGCTCTAGGAAAAGAAGTTGCTGGACTAACATGTGAGTTTAAAGAAGGAACCATGTGAAAATATCCACAGAAATACAGACTATTGAATCAAGGTATAGAAAGACAACATTGTCACTGTTAGTACCACAAACTATTTATAACCTATGCATGATGACCAGTTGAGAAGCAAAATGAAATAAATATAGGCATGTGAACTTCCAGTAGTAAAAATGGAAGACTTGCTGAAAATTTCATCACTTCACTTTATTTATAATAAATTTGAAAAGGGGTTCACTTCAGTAAAAAATTCTACTGTGAAGGGTGATGACTTTGCACAAGGCCAAGGTTCTGAATACTGAAACACATTAGAGACCGGATTTGTTTATCTTCTCTTCTTCTTAATGCTATTAAGAAGGTCGGGTAGAGAGGGATACAGTTACAGATCGCCCTCATCCTTATGTTGATAATATATAGGAAAGGCCACAGGAGTACTGGAAGTAGGATTTCTAAAATCCGACTACACATTAAAAAGGAATCTGAATGCTTTTGTGCTATGTTTTGCATTGGGAACACAAAATTTTCCCACACATAGGTATTTTCTCTCTGTTTTGTTTGCAGAAACAGTAATTTTTTCAAGACCTTTAAGTTAAACCCCAAGTGATGTTAAAATTCAAAAATATACAATGGCAGAAACTTTTACATGTGCTTCCATCTATAAAAACAATAAAGTGGACACTTTTGCAGTTTTAGAGGCAAGTCTTGCTTGAGCCACAGAGAATATCTACTAGTGAACAAAAAGATGAGAAAATTCTCACTTCTTGTGATTTACTCCAATGACAGGGTTAATGACACAAGTAGACATGCCCATTGACTCACTAAATTGAATGGCAAGACAGAGCTAGAAGTTAATTTTCCTTTGGTATGTGCTTAGGCACCTAGTTACGACAGTATTTGTGTTGCTAGAATTTATTCCCGACCTAAAACGGAGTCGATCTTTCAGTTCAAATCTGTGGAGCCATTTTCGTGCAACTTTTTCTCTTTCAAAGCTCTGTAGTTGTAACAGCTCATATCTTTTCTAGGTCAGGCACTGCGATGGACTTGCAACATGTAAATTAGTTGATTACAGTGGTACAGTCGCTACGGATGTTTTGCTACACAAATATGTACACACGTAGAATATTAATGACAACTTTCATTCATAGGCAACATATGAACGATCAATGAATGAGGTTTTCAGTGTTTAGCAGAAATCTTTTAGCAAGCTTTGATGTAACGTTTTGAAATATGTAATCTCCAGTGTAGTAGATATAGCTGTGTGTGCCACCCCATATGGTAAAAAATACACTGAAGAAGCCTGGCTCACTCTGAAGCGTGGCTGTGCAAGTTGTAAACATTTACTTTAGGAATATCCTGAAGAAAAATTTGAAGTTGGAATCAGAAGGATCTGCACTTCCCCGCCAAGGCAGAGGGTATGTTTTCTGTTATCAAGGTACACTGTGGCAATCAAGGAAACTATGAAGAAAAATGGGCTCTCAGACTCCTCATAGTTCAGCTGTACTGGGAGCTGGGATTTTTTTTCCATCCCAGTATCAGGCAACGATAGTACAAGGAAGGCCAGCTGTAAAAGGAGAATAAAATACCTGTGTCATAAAAGTGTTGGGAAAAGTCATTAATCTCTGTGAAATGGATTTAATTTCTTGGGCAGGTGCTAATTATCACTTGAGTATGCACCCCAAAATACTTGATATATTAGAATTTTGAGAATGTCAAAGCAGTTTTGCCTGCTTTGCAAACAAACTTAAATAAAACAAAGGTAATTTTGGTGTACCATTTTCAAGTCTTACCCTAAATTTCAGTCCCTGTTTCTGCAGATATCCTGCTCACTCGTTGCAGTTAATGTAACGGGCACTTCTAGAGAACTACAGACTGGCCAGCCTGACCCCGGCTCCTGGGAAGGTTATGGAACAGACTCTCCTGGAGGCCATGTTCAGGCACAAGAAACAACAAGGTGACTGGGAGCAGCCAGCACTGATTGACCAAGGGCAGACTGTGCTTAATGCGCCTAACCAGCCCGATATTCTGCAGTGTGATGACCAGCTCTATGGACAAGGAAAGAGCTGTGGATGTTGTTTACTTGGACTTCAGCAAGGCTTTTGACATGGTCTCCCAGTATCGTTATAGCCAAACTGGTGAGATATGGACTAGACACATAGACTGTACAGATGGGGGAAAAATGGCTGAACCATCAGGCTCAAAGGTTTGTGATCAGCAGTTCAATGTCTGTGGGACTTCAGGATGTAAGATACATGCACAACTATAACTGAGAACATGTTTATAGTAATTAACCTGAATGTGAAAAGGGCTCATATCCTTTACTTACAGTAGGAGCGGAAGGCTCTAAGCTACTTCCAGGCCTGTCCATTTATAATCAGCACATTAAAAAACATACAATGGCATACAATGACTGTATGCCTCTTAAGAGATAAGAAAATTTACTTAACATGTTTAAAAATTAAAAGTATGTTAATTGCCAGAGAACAATTTAAGAGGCAAAAATTGAACAATGGCTAATACCCCCTAGGACTTAGAATGTGGGAAGTAATAATCTTCAGATGGACACATTATTTTTCTGTATACCTGGGTGGAACAAAGGATCATGCAGATTTGCAATTTTGCTCCACTGCATTTCTTATGTTGACGTGTCTATGAAATACCACTGCCATGTGCCTCATGTGGGAACCAGGAATGTTATCTCTGCCACGGAAGGAGAGTACTATTGCCAGTGGTCAGCACAGAAATTTAGAAATACTGGGTGGAAAAAAATATGGTATGGCCAGATCCAATCCTCTTTTTTGTAAAGTATCTGAACATTTCCTTGAAATGTTGGTACGGGATACTGACACATGCTGTTCCGTTTTGATTGTTTTTCATTAACAGAAGGATCAGATCCACACTGTCTTGCCTCCTCACTGGGAATTTGGCCTGCTGACTTATCCAACTGTTTATCTCATCATTAATTATATTAATCAGTATATTGAAACTGAATTACTCTATACTTTTAGTCCACTTTGAATGTCACCAGTGTATTTGGGAATGTCTGTGATATCATCATCTCTGGGTATAAACTATAAGAAATTTTCAAGTCTTAAATGGATCTAAAACTTGTAATCTAGTCAATTAAATAAGTTAAATGCAGGTTCATAGTCAAAATTTGTCTTGGATGCATTTGCAGTTTTGCATTGTGTATTGAGTTTAAACAGCTCTCTCTTGCCTACTGCTAGATAAAATAACAACATAAACAAAAGAGAAAGTGACTGACCATAAGCCATAGCACAACAGTGAAGCTAACAGAAAGCACTGTCAAGTGCCCTCAGTACATAAACAGAGATTCATTACATATACTTTAGGTATGAGTAATCTCAGTTGCTACTTGCAATAGAAAGAGATAAAACTACACATCTTTTGATCATGAAATTTTCAGTGTCCCTTGAAGTTTCTTCAAGTTTTTGCTACACAGATAATTTTACATGTGGAATTACTTATTTTGTCAAATCAACATTTCAGAAAACTTTATGGCCCACGTTAAACATTGTATTATGCTGTTATGCCTGCCAACATTAAAGGTGACTTTGGTCACTGGTCTTTGACAGTGACACACGTAACCGTTTCCTGTAACAGCAGGTCTCTTTCTGTTTTGCATCTGGATTTACTGCGCTTAAGCAGTTACACTGGTTGGGTCCACTGCCAGCTCATCTCTGGCATTTACCAAAGAGAGTATTTTGCAAAGCACCTGCGGAAGGACTGCTGTCACCAATACTCAAACCATTGAAGACCATAAGGATTGCAAAATCAAAAACTGAGGGGAGAATTTGGCTTCTGACGCACACAGTTGCTTGACTATGCTTGTCAAATGGCAGCTGAGGGAGGTGGCAGTCCAATTCTCCAGGACTCTGTACTCTCTTTTGTCAGGCACTTCTTGTGAGCATGTGGATTAAATTATCAGTGGTCTGTGCCTCAGTTTACCATTAGAAACACTGACATATTAAACCAAGGATATTTTGAGATTTAACTAAGCAGGGTTTGTAGAAGACTATGAAAATGTTCTATTCCAAGTGTAAAGCACGATTTTTTTCATACCGAGTCCGTGAATGTGCACTAGCAAGATGCATGGGACACACCAGGTTCCTGGATCTCCACTTGTACAGAGGTAAAGGTCACAAATGACATGCGTGCTTCTTTCAAATCTGGTAACTCTAGGTCTGCGGGACGAGGTTACTCACTATAAATAGTGCTGTCTCAGGAGCAGATTCCACACAAGCCAGAACATGCCACAGCAGCAGCGTATCTGTGTGGCGACACCAAACGCAACAGCCCACAGAAAGGAGCAGCCTAACTCCGCTTTATGACTTTTCTTGGCAGTTGCACCAGCTTGGTTAGAACAAAGCCAGCATCAGCTCCTTCATGGCTATCCAGAGCAGAAAGCTGTGCTGCCCTGCATCGCAGGGCCCCATCTCACTGTTCTCTCCATCGCTTTGCACAGTGCCGATGCAGATACCGTGTGTTTCGTGTCATGCGAGCGCTAGTGATGTTGACAGTCCACGAAGCCTTCAGGCTACGCCATACGGATACACGTATATATTTGCTCTGCCTTTTCTTTCTCTTCCTAGCCCCTCCGGTGGCATTAGCCTCTTCCCTGGTATTTGCAGGTGTTTTTTGCCATTTACAGACATCGCCAACGCAGCTTTGTCACTAATTAAAACGCTGACGAAGAAAAGAACGGCAGCGCCAGTGCGGTGGCGTGTGTGTGTGACACGGGCGGCAGGTTGCCACACAGCAGCCGGAGTGCGGGCGTCTGGGAAGAGACGCTTACAAGGAGCTACAACGCCTGGTGCCAGAAGGGGGGGGGTGGGGGTGGCCGGGGAAGGGGAACGACCGGGTACCGCGGGGTCCCGGCGTTGCTGGGGCCCGGCGCCGGTGTCAGGCCCTCCCCACAGGCCTCACGGGGCGCGCGCGCCCGCGCGGGGCAGGCCGGGAGACGAGCGGCGCGGGGCACGCCGGGACCGGCGCCCTTACGCCTCAGCCTCCCAAGATGGTGGCCGGCCGGCGGCTGGCCCCGCCCCCCCCCTCCGCCTCCCCGCCCCCCCCCTCCAGCCGCCGCCGCCGCCGCGCACATGCGCAGTGGCGCGGCGGGCCGCGCCGCTCCCTCCCTCCCTCCTGGCGGCCGGGGCGCCACTGACAGACCGCGGAGCGGAGCGGTGCTGAGCGGCGAGAGCCTCCGGGACACCCCCCCTTCCCCTTCCCCGGACCCCCCTCCTCCGCGTCCCGCCCCGCCGCACCGGTGAATGGGAGAGGCGGGCGGCGCCGGCCCCACAGAGCAGAGCGAAGCGGCGGCTCGGGTAAGGCCGGGGCCGCGCCTCCCCTCCCTCCCTCCCTGCCTGCCTGCCTTCCCTCCCCCGGCCGCCGTCGCCCCCCGCGGGAGGCTGTCCCGGCCGGCGGCGGGGCCCGGCGGGCCGTGCGGCCGGCGCGGCTCTCCTCCTCTCCTCTCCTCTCCCCCCTCCTCTCCTCGGCTCCCCGCCCTCCGCTCTCTCTCCTGCCCCCTCCCTCCTTCTCTCCGGCTCGCTCTCAAAATGGCGGCCGCGCCCGTTGGTGAGGAGGGAGCCGGGGAGGAGGCGGGGGAGGCAGGGCGACGGGGCGGGAGGGAGGCAGGCGAGGCGGGGGACGGTCCCCGCGCCCCGGCGGGGTGGGGTGGGGTAGGGTGGGGTGGGGGCCGCCGGGCGCCGTTCCCTCCCCTCTCCGCCGGCCCTTCCCGGGCTTCAGCGGCCGTCCTGGCTGCCGGTGACTTAGCAGGAAAACAGGGCGCGGGGGAGGAGTGGGCCAGACAAGGGAGCGGGGTGGGGTGAGGCGGAGAGGAGCCCCTGCGGTGGGCTCCGGCTCTCCCGGCCTTCGTGTCCTCCCCACCCCTTTAGGCCGCTTCGTTTCTTCTGGTGACTTAGCAAGATACCGGGGAGGAGGCGGTGGGCCAGACGCGAATAATGATGAAAAAATAGTCTGGGGCGAGGAGGCCGGTGTATGTGTGCCGGAGAGGATACCCAGCATCCCTTCCCCGAATTCCTCCTGGAGGGTTTCCTCCTGTTCTCCTCTCCCCCGTCCTCTCCGAGGGCAAGGCAGGCATTTGTCAGGAGGTGGCCCAGATATCCAGAGTCGGCCGCAGCACAGAAAACAAAACGAGAATTGATAATACAAGGGAAAGAAGTAGGTGTTATTTTAAGAATTTGTTTCACATCCACCCTGTTTTCCTGCAGTGATCTAGCAGGGAAAGCATTGATAGGAGGTGGCTCAGACCTTCAGAACCAGCTGCAGTAAAAACGGGGGAGGGAGGGAGGGAGGTCTAATCTCTCCTTCTTGGGGTCATATCGCTGCCCGGTTGTCTACAGTTGCACAGACTTTCCTTGAAGACCTTTTAATAGCAATCGAGTTTGCTAAAATGCTCTCTTTATTGCTACTCTTGAGGTTTTGTTTCAGCAGGAGGTTATACGCAGGCAGGGCTTTTGATGGAAGTTGGGGGGTGGGAGTGGTGCCTCCCTTAAAAAGTTTAGGGTTTAGTCAGTTCTGTGGGTGTGAGGGTTTGGTTTTTTTGTTGTTGTTTAAGGTGGGTGCAATTAAACTTGACCTTTAATACCAATAATGATGTGACACCTTCCCTTTCTTTGCCGTAGTATCACTGGTAAAATTTCCTTGCAGATAGTGCTGCAGCAGAGGGCTTGGTTGTTGCAGGTCAAGTCAATTCATAATGAATTACCTAACCAGGGGATGGTGGAAGGTTAATCTAAGCTATATTTAAAATCTTTAATAAACACTATTTTACTGTAAATAAATATTTGGGCATATTGACCTGGCTGAATTATGTATTTATGTGGAGATTCTTTTAGGTGTATATTCTTGTGGCAGTATTGTTTATAGTATTAGGAGATGGGGGTTAAAGAACCTACATTCAGTGGTGATCATTTCGTAAATGATTGTGCAGCATTCGGCTGGTTTTCGGAAGAGGGAGGGTCTGCTATCAAAATGTTATTTGCCCTTAGAGTCATTTTGTTAAATAGGAAAATTATGTTAGGGAACTAAACAAAGAAAATATTTTTAAACAGAATTATTGCAAATTTCTAGCTTGTTCTTAGGGATCTCATTTTTTGTGTGTTTCTTTTGATATTACCATGTTTATGGATGCTGTGTGCAGCCATTGAGCAGAGAAGAGACTGGGTGGAGTAAGGAGGCAAAGCTGCGAAATGGCTAGATTACCCTTTCATAGCTGCTTTTTTTTTTTTTTTCTTTGCTGGGGTGGAGGAATACTAATTGCCGTAACAATGAAGTCTCTTCTTTAGGGAAGAATCTAATGGTGCAGGAACCTTCTGAAATGAAACAAATCTCGCATTCTGTTTTGAGGCTTATTTTTCTGCAGGGTGGATCTTGATTTGTCTGACAGTGAGAAGTGACCAGTCACTGTTGCAAAGCCGGAAATTTTTTTTCTGATAACCAATTTATCGACTTAGATACTCACTTGTTGAATTTATTTTATTTACACTTTTAATAAGAATTATAATTTTTGTGCAGGTATTTTACACACAAGATCTTTGAAATACAGAGAACCTCCTGTATTGTTGCTTAGTGCTATTATTTGTTCATGTAACTTCTTGGTTAGACTGGGTTATGGGTGGACGCACAAGAGAAGACAATCCCTGCTTTCTCTGGTGACCACAGTAGAGTAACTCCTATTAGTATATGGACTTGATTGCATTACCTTTCTTCATGTGCTGAGTTCATATAAAATAACGTCTCAAGATTTTGGAAGCCCTTTCTAACAATATGGCTCTGTAACAGAATTACTGTACAACTTGGGTACTGCTGCATCATGGGGGTAATATTGATGCTTAGACTTAAAGTTGTGTAGGAAAGGCATTAGAACAAAGGATTTGGGGAATACAATAGGGATCAGATGAAGCACCTAGAAAGGGCTGCTTATAGAAGTGCTCTCATGTTCCAGATGTGGCTCATGGCATTCCCACCTGAATTCAGTGTTGATCAGAGCAAGTACAACACTGAACACGAATGATTCTGAAGCAGGTTGAGGTTTTGCTTTTTTCTTGGGTCTGTCTCAGTTCTGGAGTCCAGTTTTTGATGGTAGATGGCCACAGATGAGACTGTGTTTGGTTTTAATGTGCCCAAAATTAAATTAAAGGGTAGTGGCTTTTTATAAGATGTAGTTCATTCTCTTAGAGTAAATGTTACAGAATTCAATGGATGTGTTCATTGAATGGCTGTGTCTAAAAATGTATCCAGGCTAAGAGCAATGAAGAATCCAGTAAAATACTTGCCTCCTTATAACTTTGGTTGAGTTTTGTCCTTGAAGTGATGGCAGTTACTTTCTGTACAGGAGTAACTTGTTAATTTCTGTTCTACAAAAAAAAAAAAAGGCATTAATACTTACCTTTATGACTGTATGCGAGGTCTGTCTTGTGTGTATTGCTGACTCTTCTGCCTATACTGTTTCTGATGCTCCACCCAACCTTGAGTGCTCAGTTTGTATTCTTTGTCAGCTCTCAACTTTTTTGTCTATCCAACTTGCTACCAATGGGACAGCTATTGAATTAACATCTGTTGACTGTCTTGCCCAACTCTCCAACCTTGTCCATCTTCAAGAACTCTATAACCAACTCCCATCAGTGCTAATTAAAATGTGTTTGTACCCTCTTGTAAAATGTTCTGGGCAAACAATAGCTGGAAAACCCCTGCCTCTCTATAGCTCAGATATATACTGTGTATGTTTGTTACAAAGTTTATTTTCAACCCCCTGTAGCTGCTTCTGGTATTCATGAACTGGAGTGGCTGGAATTACTGTAGTATGAAGGGGAGCAACTTTTGAATAGTTTTGTTTCAATCAGTTTTACCCTGCTTTTGTGAACTTCAGGCCCATTTTGTAAACTAAAGGCAAAGACTGTGGAAGGGCTGCTGAAATGTCTGTGAAGTGAACACTGAAATACTGGTCAGCCTGAAAATAAGAACTGCTTAGGCCTAAATTTAGGAAATCAATAGGACAATAAAAATCAGTAATTATTATTAATAAATAATAATTTCAGATGTCATATAGGGTGTGGGGAGTTTCCAGCCTATAACATGTAATTTGTGATGATAATTGAAGATATTTCCCAAGTATCAGAGCTGTGTGTGTTAATCAAAATGGTTCTGGGTTTCTTCTGAGATTTACTATAGAGAAGTAGTAAATTATGTACTATGTTTATACGTGCAGATCTGCTAATGAAGTTACAGCTGGTCTCTTCTTTCCCCTTTTTATAAGAGCCTAAATATCATTGGCAGAACAACCTGTCTACTAAAAATGTATTCAGTTGATTAAGCCTTGCCTGGGTTGAATGGCTTTCTCAGGAACTACTTTATTACCTGACACAAGGAAAACAGGGCTCCTAATGTGGCTTTTGGGTGTTGTGACCATAGGTGTTTATTAATGGGTGATGTTGCTTTGTCTTTTGATCTGCCTGACAGAATAGGTTACACCTCAGTTTAAGTTTTTAAAAATAGGCATTTACACTAAGACATAATCCTGACCTGTTTAAAACTAGTTTTAAGTACATAAAGTTATTTCTTCAGAACTCTTACTATAAATGCTGTCCAAGTTAGCAGGACTGCGCACATGGTCATCTTCTGCATGGAAGGCTTGTGCCATTACTGAAAATGCAGTGGTGTGATTTGAGCTGTAGCTGTATTATGTCAGCTTCATTGTGGTGCCCTTAGCTTAGGTTGAGTTAAATGTCTGTTTTTCTTGTATTACAGTTATTTTAGAACAATGCTTTTCCTCATTCCTACCATGTTTTGAGACCTACTGATGAGTATTATATATTAGAAACATTTGAAAGAACCATGGTTTTTATCTAACGAATACTTTAGTTCTAGTTTTAACCTGGCAAACTTGATAGGTACTGCGGGTTAGCCCCAGTATATATCCAACTTGTATCTTATCTTAGTTGTTTAAAGAAGGGCTTTTTCTTCTAACTAGTCATTGAGGCAGGACTTGAATGAGGCAATGCTTGTCTCATTCAGCACTTTAAAAGCTCATTCTTTTTTCTTTTTTTTTAACCTCATACTCTCTCTTTAGGGGATTAGATAGGTGTGACTTGGGCTATCTTGCTTTTAGTTCATTGTCATGGAAGCCACCTATCATACCACTTCATGCTGGCATGTAGTGTTAAGGAAATTTCAAAGAAAAATGTTACAAAATAAGTGTATGCTGTGATCCATTTCATCAGTACTATAAACATACAGTCCTCTTGAAAGCAAATCATGTGTGCACAGCATTGTCATACTAAGCAGTATCAAGAGCACTGATGCATGCATAACTATATAAAAAAAATCAACATTATGAATTCAAAGCGCTTGTCAGTTAATACATTTAGAAGTACTTTAGCCATTTTTTCCTTATTGGTACTGCTTCTGAGAGAGCCCAGCAGTTTGACTTGGCTGCTTATGGACTTTTGGATAAGGATTGGGATTAAATAAATGTAATAAATACATCTTTGTGGTGGTGATTCTGTTGATTCTGGAAGACTTGCCTGATATTTTTAACCGGTAACTAGTTGCTGCAGTCTTGAAAAGGTATTTCCGGTTACGAGACAATCCATCATGGTTGAGGTTTATAGGTGGTGCTGCAGCAAATGTCTGTCCTGTAATTTTCTCAGATCCGTTGTTAAATAGGTCCCTCTTGAGTGAGTTTGTAAGATATGCTTTTCTGAAGCACCTCTTGTTCTCCAGTGCTTGCTGGTGAGTCAGCTGGCATACCTCCTTTGAGGTAGGGCTAAAGGTAACAGATTTTATGGCATGATGCCATACTAGCTTACATCTGAGATAGCACAGTGGCCTTCATGATTGAGATTGATACAAGAGGGAAGGTACACAATGTTAATTGTTCCTATTGTGCTCCACAAATCTTAAGTTCTTTTGGTTTAATTAGACGAGTCTTCCACCCCCCACCGCAGATTGCCTCTGCCTTGTTTTTCTGCATGGAGGTAGCTTAATGCTAAAGCAAAGGTGTTAAGTTTATCCTTTAAGACTAGAGGAAAATCAGTTAGAAACATCTAGCCTGTTTGTTTACCTGTGGATAAATGACTGTTTCTTCCATAAAGAAACAATGTTGGCGGTTCGTCTTGTGCTTGATTCACCTGGTTTTGGGGGCAAAGAAAAAGATCGCCTAAACAATTTTGTTTATTTAAATGCTAGTGTCTTTACGTTCTATTAAGAGGTTGATGTCATTAATGTGAGCATGTATATGTATTTTGAAACAGATGGTGTCTATTAAATCAGTAATGGTAGAATTTTTTGGTTCTCGCTCATCTGGATTTGTAGGCAGCGAGCACAAACTAGATTGGGGGAAGCTTAACAGAGGAGCTCCGACGCTAGTAGTCATCTGCAGCAGACAGTAAGGATGGGGTTAAAGTTTGAACATCACGCATGCCATTTTTGTAATAAAATCTTGTGAATAGCTAACACTATTCCAGCAAACTTGGAATTTACTGTGACAAAACCATGAAAAAGGTTATAAGGCTGGGATGAGTACTTATGGAAGATAGTTTCCAGTACCACAGCACATCACAATCACAAATTTATACATCAAAAGAATGAGTGCTGAGATAGTTGTGAATAATGTGGTCTGCTGCCTAGTGTGTGGTCTTTCTTGGCCCTGTATTGTGTTATTTGACATTGCTTCTGCATGGGAAGGTGTTTTCCATTTCAGCAGTAAAAGAAGTAATTCTGTGTTTGTCTTCTGCTCTCTTGGCTTAGATGAGGGACCTTCCTCCAGGCAGAGCACTTACTCTCTCCAGCAGGAGAGTTGCTGCATGTGCAAACAGATAGGAGATACAGGGATTCTGAGAAGGGATGCTGGAGCCATTTTGGTCAACAAGCTTTGAAAATGGCTAAAGTGCCAACAGAGTGTTCTCATGATTTGAAGAGTGGAAGTTCTGTCTGAATTTTTGTTTGGATTTCTTTGTGATTTTGATCTTCTCCTGTTTCTAAAGCTTTAACATAGGTGTTCCTTCAAGTTTCCTTCCAGATGTTTTTCATATATAAATTTAATCAATTCACAATCATTTTTGTTAACATCACATTTCCAATATAGCAGGCAGTTTAATAATGAAATATTTAAATTTGGATATAGTCCTGTGACCTTCTTTATAGTTGTAAGTCTGTTACTTAATTCTTCAAGTCAGAGAAGTATGGGGGTAAGAACTGAAAAGAACAAAGTTCAAATCCAGTGCATGACTGCTGAGCAACCGTAAGAAACTATTCCGAGTACATGCACTCTTCTCTTGGTGGCTAAGAGAAAGTAGCTTAAATACAGTGTTCTAGAATTGCTATGACAAAATGTGTATGTATTGTTTGATGTAGCAAACATGATTTTGAAAAATGTCTTGCTGAAGTCATCCAGATAAACCATGATGTGTATTGCGCATTTCTCTGAACAAGTTTGGAGTAGCAGCTTATAATACTTCAGCCCACTGTAACACTAACCCTCCTCCCTCAATCCCGTTCTTCTACACACATACACCCACCACCCCCCTACCCCCCAATTTCACTAACCCATGTCTGACCAAAAAATCATTCAGGTTTCCAGTGAAGTTCAGTGAAAACCCAGTGGGGGTTAATATGAATTTAAAACTAATTTTGTGAAATAATTCCTTGCTGTCA
This sequence comes from Harpia harpyja, assembly GCF_026419915.1. Classification (NCBI taxonomy): domain Eukaryota; kingdom Metazoa; phylum Chordata; class Aves; order Accipitriformes; family Accipitridae; genus Harpia; species Harpia harpyja. The sequence goes on along the minus strand of NC_068951.1, from coordinate 1,093,647 downwards.
TATCACTATCACAACGTACTAAACAACAGCATAACAAGTTCTGTGTCCAAAACTTTTTCACATGTTTTAAAGGTTTGTTTTCTACTGCAGCCTGCTTTTTTCCAGGTTGTTCATTTATTGGTAGTTAAATTTACTTGCATTTTCACACAGAACTGAACAGGCACGCTAGAAGAAGGATGTTTTTACTTGTTTTCTACCAAAGTCTACATGTAGACTACAAATGTGAGCTCTGACCTGGAAGAAGCTTAAAGGCATTAAAATGGCATGTAGCGACTATGTGCTTGAGATGTTTCTCCTGAGAGTTAATTGTATCATGCTTCTGTCAGAATTGCAAAACTGAAGTGATAGAGGGAGGATCAATGTCAAGATTGAATTAATTTAAAGACTTCTTTTCTCCAAAAAGTATTTTTCTAGCAAATTTGGTCCAAATGCATTGAAAAGTCACGTAGTGTTGGTGCATGGGAAGGTAACAAGACCAAAAATGTCTTTTGTTGTTTTACAGTCCTAAAGGTAGATAGTGACTGCCAGTGATCTGTTAAGTAGTGATTATAACTTGGAATAATATGGAAAAGTAGATGGTCATATAAGTCTAGTTCAAAATGCACATCTCTAATTAGGACAGAAATGCATTTATTTAGGGAACATGCAGTATAGTTAACTTGTTGCTGTTTTATAGCATCTTGATGACATTTCTTAGCTTTATTTTTTTTAGATGTAATTACAACCTGCATTCCAAGTCTTTGGAACATAGGCACTATATCTGACCTGCTATAGATTACTTTCTAGTTCCCCATGGATTTATTGTTGAATTATTTTCAGAAGTAAACTACAGTACCAGGTTAGTAAAGTCAATTCAATTAACCTGTAAAAGTAGGTGAAATGGATAAGAAAACAGGTGTAGGACTTTTGAATTTTTTGTGTTAAAAATATGTTTGCTTTGATAAACCTTCAACTCAAATGGAAAATACTTTTGGTAACTTATTGCAAAATGTGAACAAACACTGCACAAAATGCTGTATTACGTGAAATACTATATTGATATACTTGGCAAAGCATTTGTGTTTAAGACTTCACTTAATTGCAGAATAACAGGCTTACTAAACATGTGAATTAAAAATAAGGCTCAGAGTTGTAATTCAGATCAGATTTGTTTTTTGTTTTGTTTTTCCAAAATAAGATAGTTGTTGGAGCTCACTTTTTCATAATCCTTCAGTTAGCTTTACTGATGTAGGCTGAAAAGTGGAAAAAATATTAGCCCAGCTCATAAATGAGTAGCTTGCTTGTATTCTTCGACTCATCCCTGCCGGCTTAGCAGGTGATGAATTCTAACCTTTTCCAGGATAAGGTGTATTTGCCACACTGTAAGAAGAGCTGCATGGCTGTTCTCTTGTGATTATACTGTATATGTGCTTTTCTGCTGTAACAGGGTGAGGTGAAGGGGGGGGAAAGGAACTGGATGTTTTATTTTACTTGTTACTGTTTTTCTTTCCCATGGATAGATGGAGACAGATTTGTAAGAAACCTTTTCAGGTCATAGTTGTTATCCTCAAGAAATATGGATATTACTTCACTTTTTAATTAGATTCGTATTTAATTGGCACCTTCTATGGAATCTGTTTCTAGAGTACATTTGTGGTAAGAGTTGTTCTATTCTGTGGATTGAGTTTGATAAAGCAGCTTTTTGCTTACTGGGTTTAAAATAGAATCAGACAATTAAAAAGTTAGTCTAGATTAAAAGGAAGTGTTCTTATATACTTGCTAGAATTTAGCAGTATAATCTAGAGGTATAAGAGAACGATTCATTCAATCTAGTTCTCCCATAAAGAGCTGTAGCTCTAATTGCCTGCAAATACTCACAAATAACCACTTTAAGTCCTCTTGTTAATATGTTGTGAAACAAGATACACTGTTGAAAAACTTTGTACCCAACTAATGTGCCAGCCTTGTAGCAAGAGACAATGCAACAAGAGTTTCTATGGATCGTCTCCACTTCAAAGCATTGTGGAATTTAGTTCTGATTGTGTCAATTCAGTTAGTCTTTTTGGTGGCTCTGGTCTCTGCTACCACTTCATAGGTGACTTGCCTTTCACTGGGACTGAAAAATTACCTGAAGAGAGGAAGCTAACTAAACTAGGATTTCAGATACATTAACAAACTCAGAAGAAAACGTGAGGAGTTTTCTTCCAGGTAAATCATCTTTTAAGAACAGTAGAATGTGTTAGAGAAACAGCTTGAACGCTCGTAGCATGTGGCTGGACATTCAAGACTGTCTTGAGTTTTACACAGGTTGTTGGAACTTTAAATGATTGCTCAAATTCAGCTTCAAATTTAAATCTCAATTTGCAATCTAGAACTCTAATTGATTTAATAATGTGAACCCAGTTTTGTGTTCCTTGTGTTTGTAATGGCTTGTATGCCTTTTTAACACCCAAGTACTTAGTATTAGGTGTGCCTAACCTGACAGTCTGAGAACATGATCTCAGATTTCGTCTCCTTCAGAGAAACATTCTTGTAGAAGATTATTAAATACATGATTTTGTCATAGTAATACTTAGAAAACAAATGGTCTTGTAGTTGAGTTTATAAAGGTATCAGGATTCTGAAAAAAAGCGCAAAAATTTACTGTTCTTAAAGCACAGCTGTGCACAGCTCTTTGATAAGCTTTCAGTGTTGAATGGTATTGGTCTGTATCTGCTAATACATTTGCTCTGTAATTTATGCCATCTAGGTCTTCTAATTTTGGATATAGTGAGCTACAGTTATGTGTTCAGTGTACGTAGCTTGTGTTTTTGTGGGGAAGACTGTTTATGGAGCCTAAGCAATGGTCATTAAAACTGCAGAAATTTAGTTATTTTATTTTTAAGTTCCTGGAGGAGCTATGAGCACATATTCCAAAATCTGCAATAACAGATTGGTCAGTAGTGGTTATTAGGTTGCTGGACAGCAGCAGCAGGGTGAACTTGGGGTGGTGCTGATGTATTAACTGTTTACTGCTGCTGCCAATGTTGTGAACCAAGGAATGATGTTGAAAGTGATTTTCTTGGTTTAACTCATAAAAATTCAAAAGTTAAGAGAGAAAAAATAAAATACGGGAGGGACAAATGTGCCTGTGGGAATTACAGGAGATAGGAAAAGTGCTTAAGAACATATTAAGACTGATTGACTGTTTTTTGTAGTGGCTGGTAAGCAAATGTTTCTGTAGGCTTGAGGACTTAAATTACCAGAACGATAAAGATTTTGAGCCTGGAGTTCCAGTGGGCGAGACCATCTTTTGTCGTGGTGCTGATGAGGATTTTCTTGATGACGGGAGCCCTGGCTTAAGTAATCAGAGTAACTTAGGCTGTGAAAGAAGCCTGTAAAAGTGAACTTCTGAAACTCGTAGAGGCCTTGTAATGTAATACATCTTTCTCTACATTACTCTTTGCAGCTTTATTGAGGTGGCTTTAAAAATCTGGTTAGAACCTACAAACGTCCGCAAGGAATACTGGTTCACAATGAACTTGGAATAGCTTGCTTCTCTCTGTATGTTACTACTTGATGTTTGTGTAGATTTTCTTAAACCTTATTACTATGGTAGCAGACCACTGCGAGTCAACAAGGCATTGATACAGATGGTTTTACTGTGTAACATAGTCACTCACAGTGAAAGGAGAGCACTGATCCTAATGCAGGCATGTTAGATTGGGTCTTGCTCATACTGCAGAGGCATACTCAGTCTAGCAAAGCAAGCGTACGTCCAGAATGAAAGATGTTTGACAAACGTTATTTCCCATTTATGTAATTTATGTTTACTGGTGTATATGTTGTTTCTAATAAAATATGTAACTGTTTAACTTGCTAAATTGCAATTTAGATGGATCATATCTCAACTGGGAGTGATTTTTACTCTAACTTTTTCTGAAGAGCAGAAATGGGTATTGTTAGTCTGTTGAGCCATTTCAGTGATTTGTTTATGGTGTTGATGCCTAAGCAGTATTTTTGACACACTTGATGGCAGCAAAGGAAAGACAATGGAGAACCTTGAACTGATCTTGCTGATAAAATACTGAGGAAGATGATAAAGTTGGTTGTGATGGCAGAGTTTGGTATCTCAGGATACATTTATGAAAATGCTTGGATTTGGAAGGGCTTCATAAGAACTTAATGTGAAACACCTTGTTGATGGCAACATTAGTGGAGAAATTAATAGGCTTGGTTGTTGCGTGCTGGCAGCTGGTAAGCACCGAGTGCAGTTTCTTCCCATGGTGTGATTCCCATAAGGCAGTTTAAAGGACAAAAGCCCTCATTCTTTCTGGGATGCTAAATCCCTCACTGAACTAATACCTTGCAGGGACCAATGTAGCATCTTACTGAAGGTATGATTTTTATCGTAGCTGATGGTTTCTTTGACCTCCGTATTTATGGCTTCAGTTTTGTCATATTACAATGTATGTGTTACTTTGAAAGAGTTGAATGGTACCCTGCCACAAACAGATAAAACCTTCTGATTAAAGCTGTAGCAATGAGTTACTACAATTGCTAAAAAAAGTCATAACAATAGTAAAAGAAAGGGCTTAGGTGAAACAGAAAAAATAACAAAACTTCCATCCCGCTCTAAAATATTTGGGTGAACTGTGGTATCTATGCAGTAATTAACAGCAGTAATCAGTAAGTCAAGAGTTAAGTCCAGAAACACTATTTTAGTAGTTAAAACTAAGAAAGAAGGCTGGGTTTGATTTTTGAAACTTCTGTCTTCAAGTGTGTTTGAAAACTTCTGTTTAGTCTCATTGTAGGTTTGCAAAGTAGGTGATCAGCTTGAAATAGATAAAAGCTAAATGTCAAATTCAGGGCACAGAGTCTTTACCAGACATATGTATTCAAACCAAATTTTAGTACTTTTTAGCATCCAGTGGACTCTGATAAGCAAAAACGTCTCCTGAAGCAGGTATGAACACTATCATAGAAATACACGAGCCAAGGCTTATCATTTATCAGTACGAGTATTATGAACTGAGGGGAATTCTGGCTATCTCTTGCCTGAAAGTGATTTTTTTTTTTTCCCTACCTCATTGCTTTGACTATATCTGTTCAGCTATTGTGCTTTGAATACCTACTACATAGCTGTCTCAAAGAGCTAACAAACATAGCTGAAACTGTTTCATTTTGCTATTTGTGCTTCTTATGAATGGTTAGCAGGTCTCTCTTGTTAAGTTATTGTGAAGTTTTCCAGTAATCTAGGAAACACTTGAACCACGCTGATATACATCAGTATGAGGACCTACTGTTTCAAGTCAGGAAGAAGAAACTGTCTTTTGAATTGTTAGGATGTCTTAGTCACCCTCAGGAAGAGGGTGGTTCCTATACAATATCAGATCTGTAATGTCCACTTCAAGAGTGAAGTTAGACTCAGCTGGGTGCCTTGACACTAAGCAGTTGCAAAAGGTATGTAGTCACCCATCAGGGTGGGACCATCTTTAAATGCCTGTCAGGCAGAATCTCTGAGCCTCAAAGCAATTTCAATAGGAGTAAATGTGTCCTCCACGCAGTGTGGGTGAGTCTTGTGGTGAGTGCAGCTGGCTCCAGCAAAAGGCTGTATGTGGTGAAGCTAAGGAGTCTCTGAATCCCAGTTTAGGAAGATGAAAGGTGGTTCTTAGACATGAAGAGGCAGAGGGTCTTCCACTTTTTTTTTTTTATGAGAAAGTCAGAAGAACCTGTACTGTTTCCACCTTCCCTTACAAGGAGAGATTCTTCTGCTTTTCAGATTTTTCTGCCCCATTTGTTGCTCTTTTTGAATAGTTCTGTATGTTTTAGAAGCTTGTGTAGGGAAAAATTTCTGGCCTGTGATGATTCTTGGCTGTCTTTTTTTTAAATTTTTTTTTTTAAGATTATGCTTTGATATGCCACTCTTCAGTCGTACAGCACTTAAGGATTGAATTAGATCTTTTATCCTTATTGCTCAGACATTTCTACCAGTCCTAAGTATAAAAGCTGATCTCTAGCTAAGTGGAAAAGTTAGCAGTTGAGATGAGATGCAGTTGTCTGTTGAGGATATGCTACTGTTAATGGAGCTGAGGAGGATGTTACATATAGTTTTGGAATGGTTTGTGTTGCTTCATAAAGAAGTAGGCTACCTAAACTTCAGTGGGTAATGTCTATATTTCTTTTCCCACCAGGCCCCTGTATGTTATAGAAAACTGAGCAGATACTGTACTGCCAGGAGGAGTAAGAGGCAAACATTTGATGTGTCATACCTGTTCCAGTGTTATGTGTTCAGCCAGTCTAGCTCCCAATTTTAAAATGCTTATAAAGATAACTGCTCTTGTTGAAAACACTTGTAGCCCCCTTTTGTTGCAAGATCATACATATGCAGAGGTTTGCTACTCAGTGCTTTTATATATGCTATTGATCTGTAATCAGATAGGTTTTAAGTTAGAAACTAAAACTTTTTGCCATGTAAGTGGGGCTATTAATGAAAGGCACATCCTGTTTTACATTTAATTAGTAGTTGTTACTCCATGGATGGCTCTATTTAAGTTCAGGTGGTTTTTTTTTTCCTGTACTTAATACAGAACAAACGAAAATTTTCATACAAAACCATCTTTTCTTTCAAATAAGATCTAGCGCTGTCTTGACACCACCTTATTCACAGTAAGCTGCTGGTATTAAAAATGACCAATTTCAGGCAAGATGTAATGAACAGGTGGTGTTTCTTTGTGTTTGGTTTTTTGGTTGTGTGTTTTGGTTTTTTTTTTTTCCCCAAGGGTTCTCTTTGAACACTTGCTTCCTCTCATTACTGGGGTTGTTTGCCGGTGTGTGTGTAACACAGTGGTGACTATAAACCTTGATAGGCAATGGAGGAGGACTGGTTAGTCTTGCTCCGCTGAGTTTTGTATGTCACAAAGCCTTCTCTAGCTAGAGAAAAGGCAGTGCACATGGACAATATTCATCCATTCTCTGTTGTTTCTAGAAGTGGCACAGGTGTATAATTAAAGTTGGGTCCTTTTGGGCTTTTTGGTTTTTGACATTTTTGCTTGCATGGTTTTTTTGTTTGTTTGTGGGGTTTGGGTTTTTTTTCTGTTTGTTTATTTTCATTCTTTTTGTTTCTTGTTAAAGGGTGTATATGAAGGAGGCTGCCCTAAAAATACTCTGCGTTATATTCGGGTGCCTTTGTAGTTAAAAAGTCAGGAATACTGAGAAAGGTGCTTGGAACAGACACTTTTCAGAGAAGCGAGATACTATAGATCAGTCGATTGGTAATTTATTGTGGATCAGCTGTAATTTGCTAATAGCAGAAAAAGCTGCTTTGCCCAGTAGCTGTTGAAATTTATCTAGTACCAAGATCTGTTTCTGAATAACAATTCAGAGTTAGAGTGATGGAGCAGGCTAGGTATTGCTAAGTGTTAGGGATACAGGAGGAGAAGTCTGGGGTTACTTCACATTTGAGGGGGAAAAAAAGCCTTTCTAACTAGATGACATGTCAAGGATTGCCTTATAAACACAGTTGCTGTTATTTTTAGGCAAGTGCTATAGTTGCATCTGCGAGCTGCAGTGACAAAATTGACAAAATATTGGAGTGTGATTTTTACTGGACTTACTGCACTGATGCTGAATTTACAAGGCTCACTGCTTAGTGATAGTTCATAATACAAAAAACACCTTCTGGTTTTAATGCCATGATTTTTACCATGATAGTACTACAAGCAGATTTTTGAAGTTTATATCTTTTTGTTCTGCTATTCAGTGCTTTAAACAGTGCTTCTGTGTATAAAGAAATGCCTTATTTTGTTGTTCTTCACAATGTTTATCGCTACTGAAAGCGTTGCTATGTTCATACTGAAGTGCGGAGATTCAGCCATTATAAGCCTCTATTTTTCAGTACTTAAATTTATCACAGCATTGCCCTCTAGAGGGCACTTCTTCTGATCATTTCAATAAATTGGTTGGTTTTTTTTTTTTTATATTAACTAAGTTTCCATTAATTTGTATGCGGTACTCCTCCTGTGTAGTGAACGAGATGCGTCTATTGAAAACCGGTTGTCTCTTTACCTGTCAGGAAGCGAGGTATGGGACAACAGTAAGTGAAATGTTTGTTTCTGTTCTCTGAAAGGATGCAGCCTGTGCTATCAGTTTTCAACTAAATTGTTTCTGAAATTGCTATTAGGGAAGAGGTCAAACTAATTAAATAATGTCTTGCCTGTTTAGAGTGCTCCTGTCCTAAATGGCTTGCAGAGTACAGCATTTGACATGGAAAATCCACCAGCAGAGTGAAATACAAACAACTTGCAGCTTAAGCTTATTTTGAAGCAGACAGCAGAGCCTAGATAGGTTTAGAAACAAGCTCCTGATCCCCTGTGATGGATAAGTAGACGTTAATGATACGAGCTTAGTATTTTCTTTAATTTTTTCGTATAAGAAAGGCTTTTGTTTACAACAGGCTCCTTACTGAAATTGTTATCCAACTTTTATAGTGAACCTTGTGTACCTGTACATCTAGTGGAGAAACAGTAGGGGAGAGGCAGTGGGACACGTGTTTCCTGAAGCAGTTGGTAAAAGTTTAAAAAACCCAACTGCTGTCTTCTGTGTATTATCGTGTTCAGTTTATCTCGTTGCTAAAAGCTGGTTGGTCAAACTTGCTAAATGGCTTGAGTAAATTATGTGTTATATACAGACTCTTGTCAGGTATGCAAGAACTGCTATCTTCAGCATTTTTCATAATGTTGCTTACAAAAAGAGTACCTGCAGTGCAGAAAGCAAAAGGCAGTGCTGCTAAAATTATTTTGGTGATGTCGCCTTAACGAAGATTAAAACTGTCCACTTGAAGTAGATTGTACACTAAGAATACTGAAGGTCATGTTACTGAATAAGAAGATATTAAATAGTGTGGGAGGGAAAAATAAGTAATTTGTGAAAGGCACAAATTCTGACTGACTTGAACACTATCTTGAATATGTCAACTTTCAGCTATATTCTGAATTAGCTTGCATTGTCAGATGTGTAGTGATCGAGTCACTGTCTGAACCCGGCTGAAGTAACGGGCTTGTGGTAACTCTGCACCATAGTAATTGTGCTACTCTGATAAGATTGAAGATCTGTTTAAAAATTTTCTGTATCCCAAAATATGAGTGAGATAAAAGATTAACTGTAGGTAAACCATGTTAATACATGACTGAAAAGAAGGCAAGTACTGTCTTTTAGAACATGGTTCTTCGGAACTTCTTCAGATAGTGTTACTAGAATAGAAGTAGTAATTTTTCTACAGGTAGATTATTACACAATTATATTAAAGTTCCCATGCTGAATTATAGCTGTAGCCTTTAAAGATGCTGTTTGGGTAAATCCTAGAGAACTGCCTGATATAAAGCCATGAATGAGCTACAGTGACAAACTGAGTGTGCCTTGATGCTGTTGGTTTTGGCCTGAAGTGTGCCATAGCATCTTCCATAGTCTCTTTCTGGAATGTTCTCTTCTTTCCTTAAATTCTCCCCCAAAGCTTGAAAGGTATACGAGAGCCTTAGCTGATTTCTGGCTTGTGTTGAAAATTAACTGAATGAACCTTGCTGGGTTTAGTTTGAAGCAAGAAACCTGCAGAAGATAAAAAAATCTAGCATAAGAATAGAGGATTTTGGGGGGTAGCTTTTTGATAGGAGTAGCGAGTGCAAAAAGTAGGCTGTTTATGGTGGGCCTAAATTCCTTTCATCACAAGAAAATGTGATGAGGTTGCCTGCAAACTAGAACTGGGCTGTGACTTAAGATGTCTCCTTCAGCTCCCTGTTTCTTGAAGGAGTAATGGTGGGAAGAGGGGGAATAAAGAAAGTGTATGAGTTTCTCCAGGCTACTCAGTCCAGATTGGAGATGTGCTATAAGGGCGCAATCCAGACTAGCAAAACAAAATTGCATTTACAATTTTAGTCAGTTTGTTCTGTCTAGAGTGGTGTTGCAATCTGAGTACAGAAATCATGTCAGTCCAGAGGGACTGAATGCTTATTTGAAAGAAATTAATGGTGTCTCTTTCTCTTCCTTCTAGATGGATTGAATCTTCTGTGTTGAATGCCTCCGGATTTCCTATTGGATTTCACGTGTGGAAAAATACTTTGATTCAAGCCACTCTGTGGCAGACTGAATTGTGGATCCAAGGTTCCTAAGACTTTAGATCTTGAGGAGGCAACCACTGCTGAATCACGTTAACCTGACGTCGCAGCCACAATGGTGCTGTCACAAAGGCAACGAGACGAACTGTAAGGAATCATTATTTTTAATTTTGTGTTGCATTTTCATTAAACTTTAAATATTAACTTTTGCTTCTAAATAGAATTTTCAGAGTGTTTCTGCTCACATGCTGATCAAGTACTGTGTGTTGTTGTTTAGATCTCTGTACTCTTACTTTTGATGCAACCACTGGTATTTGATAATAGAATTGTGAAATGGTGAAAATACAATTTCAAAGTTATTAATGGCATAAAAAATGAATTCTTAAATTTGCTATAATTTATTATCTATTTTGTTTTGACTTCAGTCACAAGGTTATGTATGGGTTACAGTAAGCAGCAAGCACATCGCAATATATGCTTCAAACTGATTAGTGAATTCTACTTTTATCTTGAGTAAATTCTGACACTTTTGCTATTTCATTCCTGAATGTAGATAAGGTTCTGATGAAAATGTGCTACATCGTGATTACAATCTTTCTTTGACTCCTTAAATTGTATTTAAAATGGAGGGTATATTTAAAGGGGAAAAAGAAAAAAACCAAAACCTAACCAAACAAATAAAATAATAAAAAAAAAATCACAAAAAAACCCACCTTAATTCAATTTAAGATACAGAACTCTTTCCAGATTTTAAGGCTAGGATTAGGCTGTCAAGTTCCATGCCTTAGTTTGCTTTCTCTTCTGTAATAACTCATGAAAGAGCGAGTGGTGGGTAGCAATCAGCATGGCAATGTCTTGCATGATGCCCAGTTTTGTAAACTTACATGGAGTTTGTGGGGTTTTTTATTCCTTTTAAAAGTATGGACCAAGTGTGTGTCTCTTGTCTGTGGTAAGCTCTCTATTTTTTTTAATACAGCTTCTTCACTTCTCCAGTAACGATTCAACCCCCTTTGTATTAAATATAGTATGCATTTTACTTTTCTGTTTCATATACTTAAATACCGTTGTTTTACTTCTTAAAGAAGAGTAGAAGCTATCTTCAAATTTTGGTTTTTACAACTGTTCATCAGAGTTGGAGAAGCTCTGGGGTTTGAACATTCAGGATTGTGGTTTTTTTGTTTTTGGTTTTGTTTTTTTTTTTTAAGCGATTCTCTGAAGTTTTTTCCTGGCAAAAACTTCAAAGAGTACATGTGTTAATGGGGAGATGGAAGTAATGAACTGTTATGAATGGAAGAAATGGGAAATGACTGGAGACTTAGGATCTACTTTAAGAGGTCTGATGAGGAGGCAGTACTTTGGTTTAGCATATGTTATTTACAGGGAGAAATTTGAAATTTCTGCTTGAATGCAGAGTTATATTTAGAGTTGAATGACCAAGGAGAGATTGTATATGTGTAAAAGGCAGGAAAGAAGAATGTGATGAAAGCCACAGGAAGAATTTTCATGTGAAAAGCAAATTCTTTTCAGAATAAAAAGTCATTATTGCTTCTTTCTTCAGCTACCAAAGGGTATTAATTTTCTCTTGAATGCCTTGTGTAGTTGACCTGATTTTTTTTTTTAAAGTATCTGTGTATCAGCTTACTTAAATATTGTAGTATGTGTATGTATACACACACAGATCCCTTCCCAAGAAAGTAAGTGATAGTAAGAAAACAAAACTAGGCTTCCTTCTGGAGGCTGATGAGCTTACGTCTCTTATGCAAACTGTCTTTGTTGTGTAACTTGAAAATACCCATTTGAAATAAATTTTGAAAATGCAGTGTTTCCTTAGTCTTGTTCTCTTAAAAAGAAGGTGCTGACTGCTTATTGAAGCCTTAGAATAATATTGAAACTTTGAGTAGTTCTAAAACAAATGCATGTTATCTTGAGAGAGAGGTTCCAGACAGATTAATTTGGTAATTGTCTCATGTCAAAGTGTGGAATATTTTGAAGAATGATGTAAAATTTAAGCACTGTACATTTTGGTCACAGCCAGTGTCCCTTCCTGTAATCTAACTAGAAGTTATTGTGTCATTCTGAAAAACAAAGCTAAGACTTGTTCTCTTGAACTGAGCATTTTATTCAAGTTTAACTGAAGTAAAATTTTGTGCCCTAAACTGCTCTACCAAAGATAGTTTTCCTTCAAAGATAAAGCAACAACTTTAATATGTAGATGTGGTTGTCGCTTTTCTATATGCTGTGGGTTTTATGTACGATACAGATTGATAAGTATACTCATACTAATCCAGTGTTTGATAACTTAAAAGAAAAAAAAGCCCTCTTCACCAAACCTTAAAATAGAAAGTGTATCCTGCTGTTGACATTTTGAAGCAAAATCTGTTTGCCAAATGTATTTATAAAATTTGCTTGGCCTTCTAACAAACCTAATAATACTAGGTGGTGTACTGCATTGAAGACTTAGATGTCTAAACCAATTGTTCTACTCTTATTCAGAGTTGTGGCTGAAGATACTGTTCTTTGTTTTTTAGAAATCGAGCAATAGCAGATTACCTTCGTTCTAATGGCTATGAAGAGGCATATTCGGTTTTTAAAAAGGAAGCTGAGTTAGATGTGGTGAGTTCAAACAAGATTCTTCATCTATATTTTAAGTAAAGAGTTTATAATTTTATGGCATTTGCATCCATTCTGAACATGTATATCTATTATCTACCTATCAGCTCATGTAGTTTTAGAACTGGAGGTGATAAAATCATACAGCTTACTGCCTTGCCATAAAATAAAAAAATCATTGGATGACTTGGTGATTTCTGAGCAAAACTCTTACCTTTGTCTTCAACTAATGACTTAGGCATATTTTTAATTTTTTAATTTTTTTTGTCTAGCTACCACTCATCTATACAATGCTGAATTTTTCCAGTAATGGCCTTTTAAGGGTCCTAGGAGGGCCTAGATACTTCAAGATGAAAGGTGCTAGAAAACAAAGCTAACAAAAGGCAATGTGAATGTATAAGAAAGGTGATAGAAGATGGTATTAAAAAAAAAAAAAGACATGGCCTTTCACTGGACTCACTCCAGCAACTCCATATAGGACTAGAGCATCTCTCGTAGGGGGAGAGGCTGAGCGAGCTGGCACTGTTTAGCCTGGAGAAGAAGAGGCTTAGGAGGATCTAATCATTGTTTATAAATATCTGATCAGAGGGTGTGAGATGACAGAGCTAGACTCTCCTAAGTGCTGCTAGTGACAGGACAAGAGCCAGTGGGCAGAAATTGAAACACAGGAAACTCCATCTGAACATAATAAAAAACCATTTTTTTGTACTGTGAGAGTGACTGAACACTGGAATAAGTTGCCCAGAGAGGTTGTGGAGTCTCTGTCCCTAGAGATATTCAAAACCTCGGTGGACACAGTCCTAGGCAGTCTGTTCCAGCTGACCTTGCTTTGAGCAGGGAGTTTGGACTTAATGATCTCAAGAGGTCCTTTCCAACCTGAACTATCCTGTGCTTAATATTCAGAAGAATGTGTTAAGTTAAACACATTTGTTTCATGCTGTTGTGTCCATCTCCTCCTCCCCTCCCTGTAACTCATTTCCTTAACTGTGCTTATCACGGAATTCTGCATAAAAGCATAAACTTTCTGCAATCCAAAATTAGAAAACTGAAGACTCTTCTCTTGTAACCAGACTTGAAATGGTATAAGACTATGCAGCTCTGGAGGCTGACTTCACATGGTAATGTTTAAGAAACAGGAAGACAAAACAGAATTGCTTTTGTCCTCTGCTTTATCATACAGAGCAAATGGTGGAAGTCTTATTTTGTGATTGGAATTGGGTCAGTAGTTAAATCATTGCCTGAAACTGTTGCATACCAGTTGGTTAACCGTATAGTAGGAGGGCAAGCCTAAATAGTTAATATAAGTTGATCAGCTCTGGTAAGCAACTCTATTTTGTTAGACTGTATGGATGCTAGTGACTTAGGTCATTTCTTACAACTTAATTTTGTTGATTTGCCTTCGTAACAGATGATTCTTGGTATAATTTTTAAACTTGCCACTTATTAGCATATGAGGTGTGCATTTCATCTGAATTTAAGTTTCTCTGGATACAGCTGGATTGAGTAGTAAACTTGTGTGCTGACGTTTGATAAATCCTTGCCTTTTCTCTGTTATAAATCTTGCATCATTCTTTTTCCAAAATGCTTGGATGAAGTTTGACTTAATTCTCCAATCTGCTTCCAGTATGTAATAAATAAGTAGAAATGACAAATTGGAATACCATACTTGTAATTGAAAATCCTAATACCATTCCCTTATCTGCCTTATCTATCAACCTAATTAAGTCTTCTCTTCCCAAAGGTTGAAAAGGCAATCTAAATAGGCTACATGGTCCTGAGGGAAATAGAAAATGCAGTTGCTAGAAGTTCCACATGACTTTCTTGCAAGAAAATCTGAATTGGATGGGGCTATACTAAAATGACAAAAAAAAAGTTAAAGGCAGAAATTATTTCAGTAAATTGGAAGGATTCAAGTGTAGCTGTACAAAGAGGGATTTCATTTTTTGTATTGATTATTCCTGCAGATAACTCCAGCTTTTACAAATGCCCCTGAAGTAGTAGGTTAACATCTGGTCTCTGAGGTAGCCAGTCCTCAGAGCTTTTATGGAGTAAGCCATGGTATTGTTATTTTCCCCATGCTTTTGTTATTCTCCATTTAATTTAGTATTATTCTAGTATGAGATTGTCATTTTTTACATAGAAAGAAAGAAAGTGTGCAGCATTTTAATTACTCTTCTGTGCCTCTGATGTTGTTTGTTTTTCTGTGTCGCTTTTCTTCCTCTTTCTTGTGTTAATAGGTAGGAGGCAAAAAAAAGGAGAGTAATCCTCTGGCTTTTACAATAACATCAGCTGTTCATTGTTGCTCCTCAGCTATTCCTTAGAGCCCAAAGGAGAAAAATATTTAGCAGAAGAAAATTGTTCTTCATTAAAGTTTCATTAGAGTTGCAAAATCAGTGTTGATTTCTCCAGTATATGAGGTGGTGTTCAGTAGGGCAGGTGTAGTAGTCTGCTTTCTGCTTCAGTTACTGGAGATGCAGGGAGAGTGGACTTAAAGCTTGTCTTTGATAAGGTGGCACAAAATAATGCAGTATTATGGTGGTAATTTGATGTTAACTATAACCAAGTTTAAAAAAAAAAAAATCAGAGTTAGTTTGTGCTAACTGGTTTTCAAGTGAGATGGAGTATATGTAACACTACTCTGACAGCTGGCTGCCACTTTCAGTGTGTGCTTTCACGAGAGAAAAGGTGCATTGTGCTAACAAGTAATAGTGCTAGCATGCTCTTAACTCTGAAGGTAGGAGTTTGTTAGTTCCTAATGCTCTACTTGGTAGATATGAAAAAGGAGGCTATGTCTGAGAAACTAAGTACCAGTTCTATATGTCTTGGTCCTTGCAGTCAGTGTGTGCTGTCTGCTGTTGTTTTTTGTAAGAGTTATTTGGGCAGAGGGATGGGGGGAATCCTGTAACAAAATGTGACACAACATTCTCAGATATGCAGAGCACTTAAAAAGCTTTCAAGTAATGAAGATAGAAAACAGCACAGATAACAGTTCAGCCCTAGTTTGGGGATTTTATTTGCAGAGTCCAGCATCATTAATCTGTACTGCTGCAGTATTTTTAATTAAAAATTATATTTCAAAATGTTTTCTGTGTACGTAAATTGTAGCTATTAAAAATTAGCTATTAAAATTGTTTAACTAGTAAAACTGATTGTAGTCTTTCTTGAATCCCCTTTTGTGGTCAAGAGATTTTTATTAAAATGAGCTGTTTATGTTGCCTTTGATGAAACACTTCTACAGGCTTTAGAACTAGAATTTATTAATTTATTGAAATGCTTCTCCTCCTCAGAATGAAGAGTTAGATAAGAAGTATGCTGGTCTTCTGGAAAAAAAATGGACATCTGTTATAAGATTACAAAAGAAGGTAAGTAGAGATCTGATGGATTTAATTGTATAGAAAGTTATGACTGAAAGCGAACATTCATCACTGAACAGAATGTTATATATTTTCCTTGTCAGACAAATGCCGGGTTTAGAAAATGATGCCTCAGAGATTAATTTTGTGGACTTGAGTCAGGAAAATAGCTAAATCTATGTTGTAGAAAATGTTTTTTCTATCTTGGTGCTAGCAGAGACATTCTCTCAGTTTCTTTATAAAAATTTCTTGACTTCAGTTTGTGGACTGCATGTGCAGTTTCTGAAGCTGGAAAGGAAAGAGGTGCCTTAAGGCAGTTTGTGAGTGGAAAGATTGAATAGCTGTCTCCAGAAGGCTTGACTGGTTTAGAAAGGTAAAAACCTGTGCTGCCAGTTGTCTTTGGCCATTACGTTAAAGGGAAGAAACCATTAACTCCAGTGCGTTAGCGCAAGTGATTCTACTGTAAGTGGACAGTACAAAACTCTTTTTAGTAATGCTTCAATGGATCTAGAGTATATTAAAAGCAAAAAAAAAAAAAAAAATCTGTGTGCTAACAATAAAGACCTATCTATTGTGAAGGTTAATATATCTAAGGTTTTATTACACCTTCAGTTTCTCTGCTGTTGGTTAACATGCATGCCATCTCTGGGATACAAAAAATTATTGCGGTAGTAGCATTCCTTTTTGTTAACACAACCTCCTTCAATAGTTTGTCAAAATAGTAGCTCAAACATATTTGTACAGTATTTGAGTGAATGTGATTTTGTAGAACTTTTTTCTCCCATCAAAATATTTGGGAACTTGGAGAAGAATAAATGATTAATGATTAAATTATTAAAGAATAAAGGATAAATGATTAATTTAGGTTTGATTTTTAGAAATACCAACACTATTGAATGTTGGTAATTGGTTTGGATCCATGTAATCTTTGCTTTACTGTGGGTTTGGGAGCCAGTTGGTATTTGGATTATTAATGAGTGAAGGTGAATTAGATCTTGTATAAAACTAGAAATGAGTGGTCTCTTTAAAATTCATAAACTTAGGTAATGGAATTAGAATCGAAGCTGAATGAAGCTAAGGAAGAATTTACATCAGGTGGACCTCTTGCTCAGAAACGAGACCCTAAAGAGTGGATTCCTCGTCCTCCAGAGAAGTATGCATTGAGTGGACATAGGAGTCCTGTCACTCGAGTGATTTTCCATCCAGTTTTCAGTGTTATGGTCTCTGCTTCAGAGGATGCCACAATAAAGGTATGTGTTTGCTACAGAAAATTAAATTAAGCAAGTCAGAGGATGTGTAATATGTAACATCAGTACTTCAAGCTGGACGTGTGTTGTACTGATGGAAGATTTTTTCAGATTCTGCTTTAGCTTCAGTAGGGACAGATCTTTCAAGTATGATGTCCTGTGTAATCTACAAATTCTAGTTTTATGCTGGTCCAGTTAATATCTTCAGGAGTATTTTACTATCCTTTGACTTAAGGAAAAAATAATTAAGCTAATGTGGATTAAGAGACTGGAGAAATAAATAAAGCATCAGTGGGGGGAGAATGTATTTTGGCTGCTCAGAAGAGGAGGAATGGCATAGTGTGTAGAGTAGTGATGTGATGAAGAGGAGGAAGACACTTGCCTCAAGTCATCTGAAGTTATTTTTAAAGCTGAGTTAAAGTGGTTATGCAGCTGTATTCTTAACTGAAAACTAGTTCTTCCCATTTATTCTAAATGGGACATGAAAGTCCCATGAAGTCCCTGTGATTTCCAGTAACTTTAAATAGTTTTCATAGGCCTTTATTGCAATAATGTACAGTGGCATGAAGAGATTTGTTGTAGTGAGCAAGTAGTTTCTCATTTTAGCATCCAGTAAAGACATGATTGTGCATTTTGTTGTTGTTTGAATCTCACAATTTAAGGGAATTACCCCAATAAAGGATACTTGTCATTGTTCTCTTCCACACTGGTTTGAAAACTGTTTGGAAAAGGTGCTGCTCTGAAAAATGTTGAGTAGCATATTAAGCAATGTGCTTAAAAATGCAAGTTGCTCTAATAGCGGCTACCTGTTGGAGAAGATTAAAATAAAAAGTGTCAGCTAGATCTAGTTCATTAAAAGCTTTAACCTGTTCTTGTTTCTGCAGCAGACTTGAACATAGAGGACTGGTGTTTTTTCTTAAAGCAGATAGGGCCAGCTGAAACCATGACAGCTCTGTGTTTGTTACATGTTATAGAGGACCCTAATTAGCTTTGGTTTTGCTCCCTCTTATGGATACACTGGATGAATTTCCTTATTTTTTAAGTCAAGCTGTGTAGCTTAATTTGACTGTTGCATTCCCAATGATTGCAATCTATTGGGATGATGGATTCTTTTTGTTGTTGGGTGTTTTTTGGTGGTGGGGTTTTTTTGTTTGGGGTTTTTTTTTAGGATATAATTTAAAATTAAATGTCTAATTTTTTGTGCTTGAGACAGACACAATAAAATCTGTTGGAGCCTGTTTTGTTTCAAAGGCTTTTGTTTGCCATTAGGTGATAGAAGACTGACTTAATTAGGAGGTGAGAATGGGGACTTCATGCTATCTTGCAGTTATTAACTGCAAATGTTTATTTAATCTCTGACAAATTCTGTAATCTACTAATGTGTGCATGTCAAACTCTTCAGAGTGGTTTGGATTATCATCCCTAAACTAATGCATTCTGAATATTGCTCTTTAGTATGCAGAATATTTGGTATTTGGTTGTGAAGCAGCAAGTAAATTCTGAAGCCATAGTAAAGCCTGGGAAAGGGGCGGGGGGGGATTGTTAAAGATGATGCTTTCTCCACCAACTGAAAATGGGCTGTATTGCTGGAGTTAGGGTACTAGCATAGAAAGGGATGAAGAAAAACAATCTGTACAAAGTGGATTTGTTCTGTCCAATGTTTTCTGAATTGATCTTCTTTTATTTTTAAGGATATTGGGCGTTAAGACTTTTAAATACAATGGAACTTATTTTCCTGCTGTGCTTATAATGCTTTGTTAGCTGAAAAACAGTTTTCAAGATGCATGAATTCAGTTAATTTATAAGTAACAAAATCATCTAAAAATAATGCTTATTTTTCTATACTGTTAGGCTTTTTAGGGCTGTCTTTCTTTGTCTCTTGCTCAATTAATTATTGAATAAGGTGCCAGACTGGCCTGCAGAGTGCAAATGTAAGGCTGGAGAATACAAAGAGTAATAGGTTGCTGTTAACAGATTTTCTGTTCACTTGTCAGGTGTGGGATTATGAGACGGGAGACTTTGAACGAACCCTTAAGGGGCATACAGACTCTGTGCAAGATATTTCCTTTGACCACACTGGCAAACTATTGGCCTCCTGTTCTGCTGATATGACCATTAAGCTATGGGATTTCCAGGGCTTTGAATGCATCAGAACTATGCATGGTAAGGTATAAAGGGAATTGTTTTAGCAGTCTGTAAAGTGAAGAGGTTTTTTGTTTTTTTTTTTTTTAATCCAGGAAAACTGCTGATGTGGAAAGGGGTTATAAACCAGAGTATTGTCCAAAAGAAAGAGGGGGGATATTTTGATGCTTTCAGTGCTCTGTAAATAAGGTATATGTTTAGTGTCTATGGAATGGAATAGCATCTCAAATCTGCTATGCATGATGCTGTGGGAAGCACCCCATAATGATATTGAAATGACATGGCAGTTAGAGGTGTTTAGTGCTAAAAATTAAATGCTTACTAGACAATAAAACTGTGCCTTCAAATCGGTAAAAAATACCTTCTTCACCTCTCTATTTCCCTGATGTACTGCTTCAGGAAGGAAGCGATTAGTGTGAAAGGTGTTCTGTACATACTGTGCAGTCTTCTGCTTTCCTATTTGTCTGATTTCAAATGAACATGCCCTTTGCATTAGGCTCAGAAGCCATAGGAAGAAATGGGAAAGTAAACCAACCACAACTATAAGATTCTAATATTGACAGCAACTATTTATTTTATAGTCTCGATGTAAAAGCATTTTTATACTGCTGCTTGTGTTGCTTTTAATATCTTCTTATAGAAGTGGTGAGTAGGAATAGAGAATGTTTGAGATGAAAATAAACACACAAACATATATACCAAAGAAAACAGAAAGGTGTTGACTTTTGTGCTTACATTTCTTTAAACACTACAGAACGCTATTGTAGAGGAAGAACAGATGCTGCATCTGGCTGATAGCAAGAAAATGAAGTAGTGCTACAGGGGAGGTTTTTTGGCCTTTAAAGATTTCTATATGAACACACATGCTGTATTTTTATGAACTGGATGTTGTAACATGAGCGTGGGTGAGCTAGCTTCATGTGTGTTGCCAGTTACATCTCTTCAACTCAATTTCAAGTAAAAAGGAATAAATAATCTTTTCAGTGAGGAGTTGTGAAGTACCATACTTGCGCTGAAATTAGTATTCTCTAATGCTTCAGATACTTGATCACTGGTATGATTGCTTTTTAGTAGGAGTTCACCAGGGGCTCTAAGTTCTTAGTGGAAAAAATGGAAGTGAAATTTGTACATCCTAGGTACATGGCTTGCAAGACGCAATGTAGCTGCCAATACAAGAAAAAAAGCAACTTAGTGAACTTACTGGCTACAACTTTTTGGAAAAAAAGAACTTCAGATCTCCAGATGAAAGGAAGCAAGCTGTTTAATGTCTCTAATCTGTTGAGAAATTATATATACTCTAAACTGCTGATCTCAGAAGATTAATTTCTAATCCTGACAATTTAAGTAGGGACAATTGCAGAGCTTGAAGTAAGACAAGTGCATGAATTATATCAAACTGTTATAGTCAAGCTTGTACAGTGGACTTGTCAAAAAAACCGTACCCAATAGCTTGTTCTGGGTAATACTAAAATTTCAAAACAGTTAATTCTATGTTTGCCACTTTGGGAAGTTTAAGTTCTAATTTTTTTGTAATACTGGAAATGAACAGTCTTTACAGAGTGTGTTATCTCCCTTTATATTTATGTCCCATTGCTTGTGGGATGAGTAAAGTCAAGAGCTGAAACCACTTACACAAGGTCATAAGGAGTCTGTGTTAAGGAAGTGATCTGGATGGTTTTTCCTGACTCAGCATTGATCGTCTTCCTCTCAGGTCTCTCAACAGTAATAGAAGTTGCTGTCATGTATACACAGTTGGTTCCTACTTGGTTCTTGAATCAATGCAGTACAGTGTTTTAATAAAACCTAATATCAGATATCTGGAAACATTCAGTCTTTCAGCATTAAGCTTCTGCAGTGAGGTTTGGCATGCCTCTCACTGAAGACCTGTTTTCCTTTTTAAAGATCAGCATAGTGCATCAGCATACTGTAATTGGACCTAACTGATAATTTTAAAGACAGTCACTGTAGCAGCTCTCTCTTCTAAACTACCAACTTTTGTAACTGTAGATGTGTTGCTTGCAGTGGTGAGTGTCTGATTTTTAAAACATCTTAAAGAAATTTTTGAAACAATTTTTAAGAATGCTCAGTGTCTGGACTGTTCCATAAAACATGCACTACTGCTGTAGCTACTTGTCCAAGACAAATGAATAGCAAGTCCTGTGTGCTCTGTAAAAACTATTACAGTACCACTTAATAAAGGTTTTCTTTTGTTTTTAGGTCATGATCATAATGTTTCTTCAGTAGCCATCATGCCCAATGGAGATCATATAGTTTCTGCCTCAAGGGATAAAACTATCAAAATGTGGGAAGTCCAAACAGGGTAAGTGCACCTCTGGCTAAACATCAGCCCCTAAACAAAACAACCATAAGCCACTATTTATAGGAAATGGGACACACAAATCTGGAATGTCAGTAAACATTATTTGAATTGAGGTATGATATAGTGCCCTTTAGAGTAATTCACTTAAGGATTCTGCCTTAAATCATTAAGCACAGGGGTTTAGGTTTTAGTACCGACTAATTAAAACTAACTGGCTTTATCTTTCTGGGAGCTATGAGGCTAGAACACTGTAACTCAGGACCAGGTAGGAATATAAATTCAGTGGTTAACCACAAGTTTCAAGGGAGCATGAGTGGAGGGAGGAGAAATCTGTTACCTTTCTTGACACAGATCAAGGTGTCTCCTTTGCTTTTGGTTTGGGGTGGGTTTTTTTGGGGGGGGGGGTGTTGTTTGGTTTGGGGGTGGTTTTGTCTTATTGTTTCATTCATCAATGCTAAAAGTTTTAGGTGGAGGCTATCTGAATGACCTGTAGATCTCTACTTGTTCTTAAAATACCTATTTAATGCAAGCTGTCATGTCAACTTCATTTTTTTTTCCCCAAGCTTCCTGCTTTCTACCTTAACAAAGATTTGCCAGTTCTTAGCTGTCACTTCTTTCTCACGTCAACTTCCTTTCCATGAACTGTTTTATGGCCTTGTACATCATCATCCAGGATGAACACGTGCATGCTAAAATATTTTATCTTCTGAGAGCAGGTCAAGCATCCTTAAATTTCAAAGGCATGTGTAGTGGTTTTATTGTAATGTTAGAGTCATACTGTATTTATCTTTTCTGAATAGTTACTGCGTGAAGACTTTCACGGGTCACAGAGAATGGGTGCGCATGGTGCGGCCTAACCAGGATGGCACCTTAATTGCCAGTTGTTCTAATGACCAGACAGTGCGTGTTTGGGTGGTAGCAACAAAGGAATGCAAAGCTGAGCTCCGAGAACATGAGCACGTGGTAGAATGCATTTCCTGGGCTCCTGAGAGCTCGTACTCCACCATATCAGAAGCTACGGGATCAGAGGTAATGTTTCCAATGCTATTAAATAAGCACATACAGTAAGATTTTTGACTATGCTTTATATAGAACTTACTGGATAGTATTTGGAACAACTAAGCTTTGTTCTCAAAGTGCTTGGCCGATATAGCAGGTGTATGAGTATTTTTTGCTGAGTATACCTGGTGTTCTGTTAATCCCCCATCTTGGCTTCATAGGATCCATGCTTTTGTGTTTTTTAACAGTAGGACCCTACCTTTGCACTAATGAAAGCGAACTTTGGAGAGATGCTCTATTTCTGAGAAGGTTGAGAGTGGGACCACTTTCACATATTTCAGCAAAGAAATGTGGAAGGTAGTTTATCTGGCATAACATGAAGATTATAAGGATGCTAAGCAATTGAAAGTTGTGGGGGAGGTAGTAAGTCAGGAATGCAGAAATAAAGTTGCCTTGGGTGTATTGCACTGGAATTAAGCTTTGACTGCCATGCCCTAGTGTACAAAGTTATAACAAAAATAAATCCCCATTTGTGTGATCACAGATACATCTTCTCTGTTGCTAAATCTTCAGGAAAGGCTTACTAAAGGTCAGCAAAAGTTTCCTTCTAAGGATAACAAGGTGTAGAAGAAATGAACTAGAAATTAACTCTTGATTTCTAGTTAACCCTAAGCATTTCTGCCTTGCCCTCTTCTTCAAAAAGGACAGAAATATCCAAGGGGAAAAGTAGATACACTGAAGACAGGAACTTGTCTAGTGATGGATTTTACAGATTATTTCAGTCAAATTTTACTTGCATCCTTAAAAGATCCTTATAATCTTTTAATTAAAGGTAATTAAATTCCAAAGGTTCACTTCCTCTTGCAGTGGTAATTATCTGAAGTGGTGTCTCCCCTGCCCTCTGCTGGTCTGATCAACTATGTACATCACATTACAGTACTTAGCTTTGAACGAGAAGCAAGTTAATGTTAACTTCACAGTTGAAACATTTCAAGTTCTGAGAACTAAGTCTTTCTTTCATACTTTGCATGATTACAAATAGAAACACGTTCAGAGTAGGAACTTCTTGAAAATTCTTAAACTTGCTTCATTACTTTTTATGAAGAATGAGAACACAAAGGTATGTCTGAACTTCATACTCCTTTGTCCTGAGATGTCTGACTCTACTTGAACTGTGTCTACTATTAAAAGAGGGTCTCTTGCAGTAGGCAAGTGTGGATTCAAAGTATTATTTGGCTTTGTGCATCAGCAGGACGTACAATCGTTTCTTTTAACAGATTGTTTAATTCCTTCTATTTTTTTTGTTTATTTCTCCTCGTGTTAGTAACAAAATACCTGTGACTCTCAGCTTTGTGTGTTTATTAGCTGTAAGCTGTCATATGATCTAATTTTGCTACTAAGAAATAGCACTCAGAAGTGATCTGCTTCCTCCCTCGTCTTTCCCCCCATGCCCTATACATGCCATAACTTAAAACATAATTTTCTGCAGACTAAGAAGAGTGGCAAGCCTGGGCCTTTTCTGCTGTCTGGATCCAGAGACAAAACCATTAAGATGTGGGACATTAGCACTGGCATGTGCCTTATGACACTTGTAAGTTCATTGGTGTTTTCTGGTGGTCATAGCTGCATATGTAAAACCATTCTTAATGGAATGAATTATCTTACATGTTTATGTTTTCAAGAGAAGACAGAGTTATTGAAATAAGACAAACACTGGAAATACACAGTTTTATTGGCTTCTGTATTTCAGATCTTGTTGTTGCTAAGAAATACTAAGAATCTCAAAATACTATAAATGCAGGAGTACTGTGGTGGTGTTTTTGTGATGAGTAGCTTGGTTTGTCTACAGAAATGCTGATAATCATCTGAATTTAGTCTTCTGTACAATGTCGTGTTCTTTCAATGTGTGGGTCTTCCCGCAGGCCATGGACAGCTGTTTTCCAGCCTGTATTCAGGCTGGACTGGATGTTGGTGCTGGGGGTGGGGAGCAGAATCGGTGCAGATCACATGAGGACTTCTGTTTGTTTGCCTTCAAGGACAGGAACTCACATTGTTGGTAGTGCTGATATAGATGTAATAATAGAAACTGAAGATAAATTTTTGAGTTCCAATAGGTTTTAGAAAGCTAAAGGCTATCCTTGCAGGAACGGGGCAAGCAGTCACTCTACCATAGCATCAATTGTAGAATGCTTAGCCTTAAAACATGCACCTGCTTACTGATCTCTCCTTATGCACAAGGTGGGCCATGATAACTGGGTACGTGGCGTTCTGTTCCATTCTGGGGGAAAATTTATTTTGAGCTGTGCTGATGACAAGACTCTACGTGTCTGGGACTTCAAGAACAAACGATGCATGAAAACCCTCAATGCGCACGAACACTTTGTTACCTCTTTGGGTATGTATTGTCCTACAGTGCTTATTGCAAAGTACCGAGCCAGAGGTACAGTTTCTACATCGTCACCAGCTGAAGTTGAGCACCAAGCTAGACATTCCTGTTTTGGATTCTAGTGAAGTTTTGTGCTATGTGTATTTTAATCAAACAAGGACAGATACGAATTTCGAGTGTGCTGGATTTCTCCACTTCTGTTGCTAGTGTTGCACATTGGATAAAGGCGTTAACTGCCTGGGTGTTCTGGAAGCTTTCACCACTGAGTGTGTAGGCATTTGGGGAGTGCTGTATTGCAAATGCTTGACCAGCAAAAAAAAAAGGGGGGGGGGGGTGCAAAACAAAATGGTAAGAAAAAAAATATACTTTGAATTCCTGGGCATTCCTGGTTGGTATTACCAGATCTTGGTAGATAATAGTTCCCCCCTGCCCTGGCAAAACCAAAACAAAACGCTCCCTATTCAACAAAGCTAGCTTTACTCTGGAGTCCTTTCTATTGTTTTTTTTTCTCTCTGTTCCTCTGGCAGTTTATAGCTCCTTCAGTAAAGCTGTGTAAGTTAGGTTAGCAGTGAACCTGGAATTGGCTAGTAAGGTTTCCTAATCAAACTTGCAGGTCTAATCAAAATGCAGGGTTTCTGACTTCACTTCCCTCTTAGATTGTTGAAGACAGCTGATCAGAAAGGGGAAAATAAAAGTTATGAGTTGAAGAACATTAAACTATTAGCATGGATTGGCTAGCCTTGGAATTGGCTGCTTCAGTTTACAGATTGCTTTGCTGAGCCCTTTCTACACAATGAGGCTTTTTGATTCCTCTTGGTTAAACTTCCCAGTACTGTCTGCTGACCCAGTCCAAAATTGATATGTATCTATGAAATATTTTGGGATCTCCTGAGGAACAGTACACTTTTTTTTTTTTTTAAATACTAGCTCACAGCCTGTATTGTCTACAGCAAAAAGAAAAAGCCAAGTTTCTTGACTTCTGATTCTTGAAACCTCTTATGTAAATACATGAAGTTCTGTCTTCTGGTAGTATTCAAGGGTTTTATCAGTTTGAGATGTTTTGGACTCTTCTCTGTTATAACTTTATCTTGATTTCTTTTCCATGGAAGCTCCTTTATAACTGAACTGAAAGTAGATTTTCATGCTTTAAAAAATTGTAGCATGAGAGAATTTGCCTTCAGAACTATAGGCATGATGAACTTTGCAATACAGTCTTTGAGCTGGTATAATTTTTTTGAAAAAGTAATGACATTCAGTGAGAGTGGAAAATACTGAAGTTTAGGATTTGTTCTTAACATAAGCTTTTCTTTCCTTGCAGATTTCCACAAGACGGCACCGTATGTGGTTACTGGAAGTGTAGATCAAACAGTAAAAGTGTGGGAGTGCCGTTGATTGAATTCACATTTGACCCCTTTTTCCTCTGGATGCACTCAGATACCATGGTTACCCATTGAGCTCTGTTTAAATAAATATTGTCCTTTCATGTAAATTATTCTGGATGTAGATTGAGCTTATTAAATGTTACACACAAAGTATTCATGCATGGTGAATCCAAATTGTATACTGTAAATTTACATACGTTGTCTAGAAGTACCATAGGTTTAAGAACATGGGCTGGCATTGGTCACATCAGACCTAAGAAGGCAGAAGTTGGATAATTGAAATAGGGCACTTAACTGAATAGTTGACAGTGTCGTTCTATGTCGGATAATTATACCTGTTTTTCTTTCTGCTGTCTGTTGGTGCCTGAATTGGTGACCTCATTTGGGAAAAGTTTTGTAGGGCTCTTTCAGAAATGTGTATCTATGTAACATCACTTAAGTGTGCTTAATAAATCTTCTCTAAGAATACTAGATAATAAGGCTGCAATTCAGAATCTTCTGAACCTTATATGTAATTAATGGAAATTAATTAAACTCTGGAATATTTGTCATGAAACATTTGCCAAATCAACAGAATACACTTGTTTTGGCCTCCTATCACGCAAGGGTTGGTATATTTATATAATTAACTGTAAACCTGAAATAAGACAACAAATCTTAGTAGCAGCTGATGTGATAAATGTATTTATTTTTTATTTGGTCATTCAATGGTTAAGCTGTGCTGTTAAACTAAGTTTAAATGGTTTTGGTTTGTTTTTGTTTTTGTTTTTTAATGCTAGATGAACTTCCAGGAGGAGTTGTCCATCCCACTAGAATTTAGTGATCTAATTTCCAATAGAGCTTAATCTCCCAAATGACTGCCATGGTACAACTTGCTGTTTGCTTTCAATGTTTGTTAGAGATGTGCAATTCCTATTACCCAACAGTATCAAAGTACACTTCCCTCTTACTCACTTGCAGGAGGTTGGGGTATACAAAGGTTTCTTGGTTTCTTTAGTGCCTCCTTGGAAACCCTTTTGAAAATGAGGTTATACTTACCTTGACAAGACAATGTGGCTTGAATAAAAACGTACTGTGGTTTGCATGTTGAAAAATACCTTGGGATACAGTATTTAAATGCTTTAAAGAAAGCACTAAATACCTTGAGAATCAGATTAAAATGGCAAATACAGATTGATACGGGCTTCTAAAAGGAAAACAAAACACCATCAACAAAACAAAGTCCATCTGTGGGAATGATGCTATCAAGTAAACATTTAAAAACAAAACCAAATCCTATCAGCAAAACTAGCCCAGCTTGGTTATTAGTATTTATGTTGTTTGGTGTATACAATTTTTAATCTGCATATCCCTAACGTTACATATTTTGATCTGAAGTGAATGGAAATATTAGAAATGAATATTTTAATCATTTTTGTGACAAATTCCATTGTAGATAACTAAGCATTACAATACTTATCAAACTAACCAGGTCTTTTTAAAAACCCACTTTGAAATTTACAATGTAATGAAGTACCAGTCTGATGTTTTAACAGGTGAATTTGTGCTTTATTTTATTTGTTTTGTTTAATACATGGCTTTTAAAACTGTCCCTTTTAAAAATAAGAATCCTTGACCAACATAGGGTCGGCTGGAGGGTGTACACACTAAAATGGTGAGGGGTATGGTGGTTAATTTCCTACAGTCACCCATAGAAGGATCCATTCTTCTGTGTGGAGGAGATGGATTTCAGCATTGGATCCTGGTGTAGACTTGCCTCTGGGAAGGGGTGGAGGAGATGGAGTTCTGATGTGGGGGTTTTTTGGAGCCAGTTTAAGATTCAGGCTAATCTCTTAAATCCAGTGGTTTATGTAATTTTCAGTGTGTGTTTCTGCAGTTAAGCATGCACAAATAAAGTATTTTTTTGTTTGTTAGCTGCTTGGACTGGAAAAATTTGCTGCTTTTTGTCCTGTTTGAGAATTCCAGATACACAAGTAGTGCATCTTAAAATTCCTCAGTGCATCTGCAACTGTAAAGTAACACATCTGTTTAATTCCTGATAGGTCCTATAAATTTTATTTAAGTATAACGTAAACCACACTCATGTACATAATTCATAAACATGAATGAGAAATTAAAGGTACCTATTAAGTGGAAGTTGTCTACTGCATTTTTTCCCTTTAGCGTACAACTATTTACAAGGACAAACAACTAACTGAAGTAATGTAAGCAGCATTTAATTGCTTGTGTGAAACACTCTCCTAACTACTTCTGCAATGCAATTTGCAACCTTCTCCTTTAATAAGCAGTGAATAATCTCAGGGATGGTCCTGAATGGATCAAAAGTTAAAGCCCTGTTTAGACAAAAAAGTGAAAGCCACAACACAGGAGTTGGGTTTGTGAGGGTTTCCTGCAGTGTCGCTCCGTCATACTACACTGTGTTGAACTTTTTCCACTGTTTGCAATGTTTTCTGTCAGCTAATCCTGTGCCTTTCCTGTGATAATAAGTACAATAATGAGGTTACTGGTTTGGATTACAAAACAAATTTATTAGAGGGTTTAAGAGGTTCACTGCTGCTTTGTCACTTTCCTTACTAAAATTGGCATTGCTTAAAAGTAACTATATATAGACTGTGTTACCAAATAGACAATACAGACTTTTTTGGCTTAAAACCAGACAGACATTCCAGTGCCACACTAATGTAATGTGCCCAGGAAGTCTTAGATGCATTCTAAAAAGTGCAACATTTATTGTGGTTTAGACATAATCTGGAAGTTGATGTTTTATAGCATCTTGCACTTTAGAAGATTAAAAAAAACCGTCCTGCTTTTGTGTATGGTGTGACCAATGATGTGCCCGGGGCACTAATTAAAAAGGAAAAAAAAAAAAATCTAGTTGCTAGCAAGTTGTCCAAGGGCTGTGGAGCACTGTAGTATTTTGAAAGCTTTGGCTATAGACTCACCAAGCCCAGTCTACTTATACTGTCAGTACCCTGCTTCTCCTGTTTGCCTCCTCCTGTTTTTATGTGAACTGCCTGATAATACCACTCTTAAATAGCTTTTGACTCGCATGAAAGCTATTTAAAAGAAAAAGATTATACTTTGTTTTTGTAGACAGTGGTGGCTTGATAATCCTTTTAATGATTTGAATATTAAAAAAAAAAGTTGAGTGAAGGAAAAACGCACTTAGAATGAGTTATTTGCTGTCCAGCTGTACATAAAGTCCAGTGTATTTAAAAAAGTCAAACCCAAGAATCTTCTAGCAAGAATGTGTGCATAAAATGGTAGGGATAAACATGTTAGGAGCGGGGAGGGTTGAGTTGGATTTACAAGTCACAACTGGATTTAACTGGCCTTTTTATCTTTCCACTGTGTCATGTAAGTAGCTGCTTTCTTGTCCTACCTATCCCTCAGGCTTCCCCAAGTTCATTCTGAAGATAAGTTAGCAAAATCTTCAAGTTTTAGAAGTTGATCCTGACATTGACATGAAGGCAAACGTTGAATTTTTTCATAAGAACTATGTTAGAGGTTGCAATTGGAGAAAACAGTTCCCAGACTGTAGGAGTTAACTGAAGCTGTTGACACAATTTAAAAAAAAAAAAAAAATCAGTAAAGGAATGTATATAATACTGCTCTGTGTTTTACAGTAAGATTTGTTGCTCTCAGACTGTGTAAAACAAAATTTATTCATGTTTTCTGCATATTAAAAAAATCTTATTGTACCAATTGGTAAACTATTAAATGCATATAAAACTAGATGTGTTTTTGTTTCCTTGGATGCAAGAATTAAAACTATTTTGAAAAAAGCTATTGGTGTTTCACCCTTCAGATTTTGCTCCACACCTGCTTTTTCTTTTATCTAATTTGAATTTAAATCGTGCTTGCCTGAGGTAATGTGAAGCATTTTTGAGGCAGTTGGTTCCAGGTAGAATAGTCAGAGGTTTTATTGGTTAATTTGGTGAAGTGAGATTCTATAAAAACCTTTGTGCGTGTTTCTTGAGCTGGTTCATACGCGGTCTGGGAGAGCGTCGTCTCCAGCGCCGTGCGGAAGGTAGATGCGTGGCCTCTTGCCGAAGAAAGCAGCGGTGCCGCTGGCTCGCAGGCTTCGCTGGCTCGCTCGCGCTGGGTCTCGCCGAAGCCTCCGCTGCGCGAGTGCTGCAGCAACCCTCGCCCCGCAGACAGCGCGCCTGGAGCGGGAGCCGCTGGAGAGAGTTTCGGTGAAGCGGCGTGTTTGGAGCAGGATTTATTTCAGGCGTTGGGTAGCGACCCCCCCGAGCGCGGTTATGGGGGTGCAGCACAGGAGGCTTTCTGCCCCGCGGGGAGGCCGAGTGACACTTGTTTGTTCTGTGATGGGGTGCGTCAGGGGAGCCCCCCCTACCTTACTGGTCCTGTCCTGGTGCTGCGTTTTCCCGGGCTTTGTTGTGGTTTGGTTTTTTTTTTTTCCTTACTTTGAACCTTTACAGCAGACCTAATAACCATCGTGCACTGTTTCTTTACTCGGTACCATTGGAGCTGCTGGCGCTGAAGGCTGGGCCCTGCGGTGAATCCTCCCAAGTGATTCAGTGTGGGAGTAATCTGTCTGCTTTCTAAGGCAACAGAAAAGTCCTGTGCAGGTGGAGGTGCATACCTGGAAAGCTGAGGCACTGAATGGTTCTTGAAGCTTTGTTTTCATATTGGTGTCTTTCAGGTGGTGTGTAGTTTGTTTGGTTTTTGGTTTGGGTTTTTTTTTTCCTGTGATCTGGCCTTAATTACCATGAGTGCTACTTACAAATGGGTCAGTGAACTAAAATGGAAATGTGCATTTCTTCATTGATGGAAGAGCAAGGATGTGACCTTGACTATGATGCGGGGGAGAGATGGAACACAGCTCCGACCAGTTGTGTTCTGTGTAAGCACCGTGCATGGTGTTCCTGAATAGCAGGAACAGACCTGGGATAGGCTGTTCAGGGAGACTGACTTTCATTTGGTAAAAACAACTGAATTTCAGGCGCTGCCAGAGCTAACATGCCAGTCAGATGACTTGGCTGGGGTGAAGGGTGTCCCGAGCGTTTTGTACAGAGATGCTGTTAGGATGCAGGTTTGAAAGGAAAGCCTCCTATATGTTTGCAAACATAGTATCTTTATCAAAAGGGCGAGATGAGGGATATTAAAATGCGGGTAGCTAAGAACAGTCTGGGTAGCTGAGGAATTTCATTTTCCCCTTCAACTTGGTGACGTGATGATGCAGCGAGTGCCTTACTCAAAGCAGCTTTCTAAGTGTATGAGACTAGTTTCCACCAGTTGTTTCCAGTTTTGATATAGCACTGATGGGTATTAAAACATTTTTGGGCAGAGTTGAATATGAAAAGAAATGATACATACAGGAATTTTGGTCAATGGTGGGAAGATAATGTATTCAGTTGAGCCAGGCTTCTCTCTGAACAGTACAACCGCTGTAGGCAGGGAAGGTTTAATGGGGACTTCTTGAAAGAAGGGTGTAGCTTTTGTCCTATGTCTGATGACATTAAGTGCTGGAAACCTCTCTGTCTGGAGAGAAAGCAAGGAGGATAAAAATAGTGTATTTCTCTGTGCTTCCTTCAGGATTGTGGATGTTTTTAATCTCTCTGAAATAATTTCATTTTGCTGCAGTTACTTTTCTCAGGCAGTGGCATACCGTTACCTGCCAGTTACAGGACCAGCGCTTCTATGTGGCACTTGTACCTGGGGTGCTAAATCCTGTCTGAGAAGGTGATAAGGTGGACTACGTGTAACTGTGTGAACTAGGAACAGAGTTGGCCTCACAGAGGTGAGTCACTTTAGGGCTGGGAGAGCTACAGTTTCCTGAACGTCCACCCTCCTCTTGGCCTGGTGTGTCCTCAGCACTAGTCTGAGTCAGTTCTGTGCTTGGTTTTGTTTAACAACTTGTGAACTGAGTACCTGAAAACACCCAAACCCCAGAAGAGGTGAAGAGGATTACAGAACCTATGTTCTTAAATGCATTTATTTAACAACTAATGATGGCATTCAAGCTGCTTAGTGGTGTAGCCCTATTAGCTGGGATTTGCATCTTTCAGCTTCATTTCACATGTTTACAAAAATCCACAGAGCACCTGTGCCCTGCTCACCCCTTCTCCCCCTGAGTGAGATGGAGAAGCAGTGCCTTTCCCTTGAGGCAAAAGTGATTCTGAAGCATCTGTTGACAGATAAGGGTAGTTCCTGCTTCTCTGGGTCGGGGCTACTGTGGTTGTGATTCTGGTATGAGTTTTATTACTGCTCTTTTGCAGTCAGTGCCTTTGTCCACAGGGGCACTTTGTTAGAGGAAAAGGGTGCACGGAGCAGAGGCAGTGGTAGCCTGCACACGACTGCACAGTTCACAGCTTGCTGAAATGTTCCAGGAACCACAGCACCTTCCAAAACAGTCCCAGAGCTTTCACCCCTGCTGCTGCACAGGAGTTCAGTAAAACAACCCAGCGTGCACGCACCAGCCTTGAGCATCGCTAAGGAAAGTAAGCTGGGGGAGGTGTGTACTAGATGCAGAGAACAGATAGGTGCAGGTAGAGGAGCTTACTGGGGCACTGAACCCTGCAGCGTGTGGCATCACTACAGTTACAGGTTTAAAGCCTCCAGCTAATCTGTACCTGTTCTTGTCTATTCGCTCCTGCTCAAAAGAGCAGAAATGGTGGCTCCAGGGATGGTGTTCAGGTAACGGTATCCAACACCTTGCACCAAACTGCAAAGAAACCAATAAATAAAGTACCTAAAATAGTTTAAAAAGCTTTTAATGGACTGAAAAGACACTAGTAAAGGAAAAATCTTGTAGGAAAGATGCACTGTAGTCATTTATTGATTGCTTTCCAGGAAATTCAGAATTTTTCTAATAGGAGCAAGGTCTTTTGCAGTAAAGACTCCTCCTGCTTTGTTGCCTCTAACAACTCGGAGGCTGCTCCCCTCCTTCCCTTCCCCCCCACCAAGAGTTACAAATACCTGTAACATAGTACAGGAAACCAAGGGTACAGAGCACAGTGACAGCACTTGTTCTCCAGAAGGTCAGTAAAAGAAGCAATGCAAATTAGCACAGGGTACTATCCATGACAGACAACATGTGAGAGAGAGACAGAGAGACTGGACTCCTTTGTCAGCACAGGGTGGCTGTGGACCAGCAATCAGAAGTTGTTCTACAGCTTGATCTGTTTGGAAAAAAGGACATTCAACTCTGTCGGCATGCTATGGCCCACAGTGGCCACATCTTACCTGCTTTGTGACTGGCATGGCCAGGGGAGTACGCACTAGCCACTGACAACCCCCACGGGACATGTGTGTGATGGGGAGGGGGCCATAAGGATTTGTTGAGTGGCATCTGCCATTTCAGTAACATCCATTGCCAGCAATGGACGTTCCCCCGGCAACAATCTCAAAAACCAGTGTGCAAAAAAAGTTAAGAAGGTATTAGCCATAGGTTTCAGTGCTGTGGGAATTTTAGCTTTTATTTAAACTCCCTCCCCGAAGCCTAGTAATTTCAGGTTGTGGGAAATGTATGATTCCAGTCTAATTCAACTTGCCTGCCAGGTTAAAGTCCATCAGCTCTGTGTTACAGTTGCTACTGCAAATGAGACCAAGTCCCTATTTCTGACTTTTCCTCCCCTCTTCCCCTCCCCCTTTTTAATAGGGCCACAATTTTCTGCTAAATCACTTTAGTTCAGACCTTGTTTGATGCCATTACCAATCTCTTCTAGGCACTGGGGTTTCCATTGTAATGGAAGTTTGTGCGCTTTTTTAAACATCAAGCCCTCACTCTTTGGATACAGTATCCTAAGTTACTCAGCTGCAAGCAGAGCAGAGGTGGAACTGTAAGTATCATATATATATATATATACCTCTCTATCTATATCTTTACCTTGAAAATTAGAATGTGAATGTTACAAAACCCCACTGAATTGCCAAACTGCCAACCAAAAGTAGAAAAAATGGTTAAAAGGAATCCAATGGCTATATCCTGATGTAGAAAATGCTGTACATTCCCCCACTTACATACACACATTACAGGCTTCAGTCATCTAAGCGATACAAATATGGCTGCTTAGTTTTCCTTAGCATGAATTGGGATAGTGACTGGGGGGGGGAAATAAATCTTTTGGCTTGGAATCCACATTTTACAAGAACGCTGAGCAGTGGATGGGGCTGGTTTTGTACTGTTTTAGCAAAGCAGTGTCCTTAGTCAACATAAAAATGACCTGAGAAATGTTACATACCTCAAGACAGTTCATTTGGAATTCATATGTACAAAGTAGAAATAACTGATGATATGCGCACACACACAACACGTACACACACACGCAGGCATGACAGCCTCTGGCTGCGCTCACCTAGGATGGGTCTTTCGTATGCTGCTGCATCCTGGCCACCTTCCCCTTCACGTGGCAGACACAAGCTCAGTCAGACAGATTACATTTCTCAGATTAGTTCTTTGCATTGTGTATTAATTGTACCAGTGCAATAACATTGTCAAAAAAGGAGGAGCTGCTCCAGGGGAGTCCGAGACCCTGGGTCAGATTCAGAAAAGGGTGGTTTAAACTTTTTTTTTTTAAGCGAGGTACACATTAAGCAGAGCTCTGTGTTAAGGGGATCTCAGCAGAAGGCATGCTTGGCTCAGCCTCTTTCCCCTCTACAGCTTTGTCCTCTGGTTCCAGCTGTTCGCCACTTTTTATGCTTTCTTGGAGCTGCTGGCGTCGCTGCACCTCTGCTTTAAGGTTCTCCAAGTCTTTTTGGCTGAAGGGGAAACCAGGAAGGGTAGCAAACATTAGACTAGCTTTAGGAAGCGTGAAGCATAGAGACAAGGTAGTATAATAGGAAATGCTCCTAGCACTTGCCCTCCTTCTGCCAGGTCCCAGGTCTCAGCAATACCTAAGCCAAGCTCTATGCTTAGTTTTGAACCAAGAGGCACCAGGACATGGGCAGAGGCACTGAGGTTAATCTTGTCTATGTCCAGGCTGCTGCTGGTGGATTTTTTACTATTGGTGATTACTTATATCATTAGAAGAATACAGTCTCAGCTCACGTCATCTTTTTCCACCACCACCCCAATCAAATTTTCAACTAAAAGTCTAAGAGACAATTTATAATAAATGAAAAAAAATTTAAGAGTAATGCTGTTTAGGGTGGTCTTAAAGATGACAATAATCAGCTAGTAGTATGATCTTGGCTAATGTTCTTTGTAAACAAATCCTGTAGAGCTGGGGAAGGAATACCTCCAAGATGTACTTAAAGCAACTACCCTGCTAAGCAGCCTTGTCTGTGGAAGAGCCAGTGCTGTTCTTCACAGCCCAGCACTGCTCACTTCATTTCTTCTGGGTAGAGACCACTGACTCTGCTTCAACTACCTCCCACTCCGCAAACAGAGCTAAACAGAAGAATCCCTTTGCTGCCAGGGTGACAGGCTGAGAGCAGGCGATGAGGGGAGATGCAGAGCAACCCATGGGCAAGTCACACAATAGTGGTCTTGCCCACTGATGCATCAACTCTCCAGGAAGCTTGCCTGATTTCCTTTAGCTTCACAGAGCAGTTTGGGGTTGATGAGACCAGATTGCTGCTACAAGCTCAAGGTTACAGTTTTGAAAGGGACATTTGATGTTTCATGCAATGTTCTTCCAACCAGGAGCTTTTTTTAGTGCCACTAAGGATTGCCCAGGGATGCTGTAGACCATCCCTTCACAAGTGTCCAGGAGTGCCTTCAGAGGACCCAGCACCTTCAAAAGCAGTTTTTATGCAGAAGTGACAATTTCTGCCATTATTTGCCTAGTGCTGCCTGAAGAGAAGAGGTACCCAGGATCACTGGAAATGCCACATGACTCTCAATGCAGAGGGAAGCATTGGGTTTATGCTGTCTCAGGGACAAAGATAATACAAAAAGACTACTTGATTTCTAAAGGTACAACACACAGAGGTATCACTCTACCTTAGTGGAATGAAGAGAATTCCATTGATAATGTTGAGCTGCTCCAGGACACTGGCCATACTGGGAGCTGTGAACTACAGCATAAGAGAAAAAAAAAAAACAAAAACAAAACAGTTTTAAAAGCCAAAACCCTGACAGAAGAACTCAGGGCTCCTAAGCAAGTCCAGATACCATTTACAAAGAGTTCAGAAAAACCTAGGTCCCATATGACACACTAATAGCTGTAAGGTGGCGTAATTTATATTTTCTACCTCTTTATACCCATAAGTTGAAAAGCAGCATGCAGAAGTCCCCAGCCAGTCACTATGGGCAACTGCTCCTCTGAACTCTGCAGGACTTCAGTTAAATGCAGTGTAGATGTCAGTTCAAAATGTGTTGGGTTATTTTTTTTTTCCCTCCTCCAAGTGTTGTAACAAAGGTAAAATCTTTATTAGTATTTTATGCGTTTGAGCCTCTTAGCTGGACACTATTTCCTGGACTTGACTGTTTACTTGACTCAAGGTCCTTATGCTCAAATTACTCTGCCATAAACTCCTCAGTTCTGTACCCAGTTCTTTGCAGTGAGAAGAAAACCCAACCACTCCCACAGAGCACTATCCTCCCTGCTCTTTCTACCAGGAGGGAGTCTCTGCAGCTGGAAGCCTCTTTCCCAACCCGCTGGCTCGCAATCCTCCGGCAGCCGCTGGTGTACAGCACGACGGGGAGAGCACCCATCACACAAGTTAGTGCGTACTCCCCTAGATATGCCACAGCCGGGCTGGTGTGATCTGCCAGGTGCACAGGCGGATAAGAGCAGCTGGGTTTGGCCCAAGAAGGCCAATCTGCTCCTGCTCTGTGTACAGCAAGGCAAGGCAGGCCCCCCCACGCTCCGCTTTGCTGCCCAGCCTCCCCACACCACAAAACCCTTGGAAGGAGAACAAAGCACCTGGTGAAAGACGACAGCATTTTTTAGGATGAGGAAACTGAAGTACTTTTGGATTGAGCAACCTGCCCGCAGCCAGTGAGTCAGTGGAGGGGCAGGTTTGTGCGTAGGTGTCCCAGGCTCCCACACTGCGAGCTGCCCAGCGCGTCCTTACCGATTTCCCTGGGTGCCCTGCAACACACTCAGCTGCGCCCATCTGCCTGAGCTCAGGAGAAAGGGCCAGAGCCCAGAACCGCTCTTTTCAGAAGCGGAGGGGACAAATGTTCAGTCCACATTGGTTACACTGTGCTATGTCTGTCTGAGCCTCTTGCTTTTGCAGGGACCTCCTGCCCGCAAAGGGTCTGCAACTGGCACAGCCATTACCACCTCCTGCACAGGCAACGTCTGCACGCATACACTCATGTGTCCTCCAGGAGCAGCTAAACACAAATCTCTGCCTTCATGGTAAGTACTCTCAATTGCTTTCACTGCATAAAGGT
Organism: Harpia harpyja; assembly: GCF_026419915.1. Lineage (NCBI taxonomy): Eukaryota > Metazoa > Chordata > Aves > Accipitriformes > Accipitridae > Harpia > Harpia harpyja. The sequence continues at coordinate 1,055,830 of NC_068951.1, read as the reverse complement.
TACCTTAAGCGGCATGATGTTCGCATTGGAGCCATTCTTGTAAATCTCATTCATTGTGCGTTGAAGAGCGACTGCTTGCTGAGTCAGGTATTTCAAGTACTCAGAGCTCTCTTTGGTCTTTTCATGGTGTTCTCCAAGCTAATCAGAAAAGGGGAGAAAAGGAAAAAAAAAAAAAGGTACAACATTACAAATCAGAACAGGAGCCAAACAACCAGGGTGCACTCCTAGTCTCTGCTAGCTCAACATCCTTATAGAAACTCATCAGAACTGGATTTCACCTGCCTTGGCATTCAAAAAACAAACAAAAAAAACTCCTCTAGGAGCATTATTATCAACATTACACATTTCCATCAAGTAGGAGCATGTTAGCAGGGTGAGTGGCATTCCCTCCACCAGGCTGTGCTTTCAGCCAGTGAGATGGCGCTGAATCACCATGTACAACTGCAGACGTGTTCAGGCAGACCCCAGGCTGATGCAGAAGTTTCACTGTGCAACAGCAAGGGCTGCGAGCAGGAGAAGGTATTGCCCACGAAACAGCTCAACTACCAAACTAGTTTGGATCTGGTATTTAAAAGACAGGTGGTGCAAAAAGTGGAAAGAACAGACCAGTTCTTTCAGTGCCATGCCAGAACATGGGGCGATACCACCAACAGAAATTTCTGTCCAGTGACACAGGTACAGCAAGAACAAACTTACAGGAAGTCTATTCAAAGACTTTTGGCATAAAAGCGGTCAATTGTTGTACAGGGCAGCAGTCCTACCCCGTCCCTAGAAAGACAATTCCCTGGCATCTGCTCAGAGCTGTTTGTAAGAACGGCCTGCCCGAGTTCCAAGTTGTGGCACTGTTTTGCAGTGGTACTGCTTGTTTCTGGCAGTAAAGTGATATGACACAAATTAACAGCACACATGCTCATTACCTGGTTTTTGTAGATGGTGTAGCCTTCCTTCTCATGCTGCAGAGCTGACCGGAATTCTGCTTTGCTCTCATACACTCGGGCTACCAAGTGGTGGCTGAGGGAAGGGAAAGGGTTTAGAGGTACTTTCATGAAGAAGAAACATTTCTGCACTACAGTGAGCATGACTAACATAATGTTTAGGCTAGAAGTCTTAATGTCAGCGTGAAAGGAGACAGACACTGGACTCTGAATACAGCACGCTGGCAGTTACTTTTCCCCACTCCGTTTGGAGATTAATATATTATGCTGATTTAGGTTGGATTGTTGTTGAAATGCTGAGAAGTGACCTACAGGAATAAAGACTGAACTGGGGATTTTTTCCTCCTGCACCCAGGAAAGCTGAAGACCACAGCAGTGAACTGAATGGAGGCAGCACATCCACAGGAACATCTCGGGACTAGATTTGTTAACTGAAGAAGGAAGCAGCCACAAGCCCTTACCCTTCAATAGGGTCTTTTTGTTTCTTAGAAAGCAAACGTGTGAATTACTTGATTTTTCACAGACTAAATCAAAAACACTTCCAGCACAGAAACAAACAGCAAAACAGTGGCAGAGCTGGGACCCAAGTCACCTGGGCTCTCTCTAGTTGCGAGAGCTGACTTGGCTTGGACTTTGCTTCCTTAGTGTTTCTGGAATGAAAAAAAGATTTCTGGTTTTGGCAGTGTTACTCTGTGAGAGGTGATTAATCTCATCAAGCATCCCAGTGCTACTAAGGGAAGGCAAGATGCTTTCTGCAGAATGCATATCCATCAACTGCTGGAAAACAAATCAGACTCTTGTGGGTGCTTAATAAGATTTATTTTCACCCTGACGAAGAACAGATGGGTTGCAATGTGGTAGTAGTAATTAGGAGTGGGCCACTGCTTGGTTGAGAATGAGCCAGTTTTGCATTCAAGGACAGTGCATACAGCCCCAAAGAGCAGTGGGTATTTAGAGCAGATCCTAAAGGTGCCGACCACTCATAGCTCCCTTGGAAACACAAGCAAGCCATGCAGTATTTTATTCAAATACAAGGCTTTATGGTAAAGGACAAAAGCAAATTATATGCTTCTCAAAGATAGCTCCCTGAGGGCTGAAACAATTAAATACAAGTGTTTACGTATCGTCCCAGTCTCCCAGTATAATTACATTAGCCTCGCTCTCCAACCTTCACTTGCCACATATATTTTTCTGCTGAGAGTCTACAAGGACCAGGGTCATCTTGACAGATTTTGGAGGCAGTCAGCATTACAGCAGATCCCACAATTAACTTTAAGAACGAGGGATCTCTGTCTTTCAAGATGACAACCTTGGATGCTGCACCATGACCTTGACTCATGCAGCCCAGCAGTCCCAAGGAGTCTGACAGCAGGGAAAAGACTGAATCTCTAGTTTAACAGGGCACAGCTGGACACAGCCAGATCAGATCCCTCCCATATGAGCACACAGTGAATGTACTCACTCTCTTTAACAGTACAGTGACCCAGCCCAGCACTCCACCCTGCCTCACCTTAGTGCAACTTTCAAAGACTTGGAGCCGTGATACTTGGAGCTGATGGCCAGCGCGTTCTCCAGGAACCGGAGGGACAGGTCATACTCCATAACCCCATGGAGCACCAAGCCAATGTTATTCTGCACAAAGAAGTCAAGTAGGCATTCAGAAAGCAAATTCAAACTACGCATTTATTGCTTTGTAAATACCAAGACCATACAGGTATTTCGCTGTTGAAAAGGCTGTAGCAGCCACAAATCCCCAGTGGATATCTCTGTAGCACATAACACATGACAGGAGACCATCCTCCCCCTTGGGAGCTCAGTCCAAACAAGCCAGACAAAAGAGAGAGAAGGAACTCTCTCCATTTTATGCAAAGGCAACAAGAACAGGCTAAATTGAGTAATTTGCCCAAGGATTACAGGCGCTCGAACCCACGTCTCCAGCGTGCCCAGCACAGAGCGCTGACCTCGCCAGCTACAAAGAGTCAAACTCCTTTTTTCCCTTCTTCTAATAGTACTAACTGGTAGTAACCCAGGGCAGAGGAAGCAGTGCCTAAATGTTTATTTTAAATAGCCAGCACTATGGCATTTTAAAGATTAAGAGGTTTCTTGGAGATTAGAAGCCTGAAGACTCTAAAAGATTACTTACATCTAAGAGTGCCATTTCTGGATGATCCTCCCCAAATACCAACAGCATGAGGTAGCGTGCACGGTACAGTAAGTTCAATGCTGTAGAGAGCTGGCTGTTTGCAAAGCAGTACAAAGCAAGGTGCATCTATAACAAAAGAAGTAATCCAGCATTAATGGTTTTTACTTACTACACTGTAAAGCAAACTAATCTCTCCTTTCTACTTTTTTCCTCAGCTGCACACAAATAAAAAGGTCTTCCTTTATAGTTAAAAGGATTTCAACCACTCAGAAAAGTCCAAATCTGCTGGCTGATTTACAGCTCCACTGAGGCATCACACAAGACACAGCACTGAGGAAGCTGAAGTGTTTCACTTCAGTTTCTCTTACGCACCTCAAGGAATATTTCAAAATTGACCTGTGTGTATATGATATTCTGATTGTGCTTTTGGGAGGATTCTTTCTCTTTCTTTGTTTTTGATGTAAGCCCAGGGCAAAAGCCAACAGAATTAATGACTATAAATAAACATTCAGCAGACAAACCCCCAAAATTCTAAACTGAGTAGGACAAACACTGACCATGCAGGACATTTATAATGCAAACACTTAGGTATTTGGTTTACAAAATCATAAGATACAAAACTTAAAAGTGGAGGATTCTGGGAAGAACATTGCAGAAGGAAGGAGAACTGCAACTGTTTTCTGGATGCAGACATGAATTAGGGCTCACAGGCTCCACACGGACACACGAGGCACTGCTGCTCTCCCAGCACCCTGTACTCACGTATTCTTGAATTGTGTTGGGATGTTCAATACCCAGGACCCTCTCGCTCATTAGCACCGCTTTCTGCTGATTACTTAAGGCCTAAACAGAACAGAAGACCCAAGAGCAAGTCACACAGTGCCATGCACTTGAACAAGCAAGCATGGGGAAGGAATGAGAGGACTAAACAGACCCTATTCAAGCCCTTGCTTACCTCTGAATAATCTCCCATGATATAGTTGAGACGAGCTAGCAGCCTCAGGCAGGCACAGATTTCTACATGCATAGCACCATACACATTGTTGAACAAGTTTAAGGCTTCATTGATGAGCTCACAGCCCTCCTTCAAGAAACCTGAAAAAAGTTATATGAATATACGTATGTATGTTAAATAACCCCGCATACTACTGGAGAAGGGCATTGCCCACAAAGTGAAAACAGTACCACAGGTCACTGCCTTGTGTAAGGACTAAAACCTAGGGGAAGGAAAATGCTGCCCTGCATCCATCCTTGTTCATCGTTGGTAACTTTATAGCTTGTGTGTGTTTCCAATGGTCTTGGAGACCACGATTCTCTACCAAAACAGGGTGGGTGGGGGTATATTGGTAGAGGGCAGCGGGCCATGCCACACATACCCTGCTCTTTCTTTTATCAGCAGTCACCTCAACAGGCAGAGGCATGTTGGGTCTGTACCTTGCTGAACCTTTGCTTGCCCGCTCTGGAAGAAGTGGAAAGCATCTGAGGCTTTGGGGTTTACATGCTTCACTACAGGGAAGATGTTGAGAATATCCTCTTCTGTGAAGGTAGGCTTGTGCCTGTTGTCAAAGTTGTACTCCTTCAGCAGTATCTGGAGGAACCGAAAAGACCGGAGGTCATGGTCACCACTTTCATAGGTACTCGGCAAGGAAAGAGGGGAAAGTAAGCCTTGAATTCTGCATGCAGATTCACAGTCAAAACATCTCCTGTTATCACTCCCCAGGGACAGAGTTTTGAAAGAAGGTCATGTGTAGGCACGCACCACCATGTGTGCGTGGCAAAATCACACAGCAGTGCCAAGCCATGGTCGTGCCAGTACTGGAGCCCCGACAGGGCAACCCCATCCAGCCAAACTCCCGCACCCCACGGGAGTAAGAAGGCAGTGGTGTGGGGAAGGAAACCCCCTGTTCTTCAAGCAAGGACAACCCCAAAGTCCTGCTCTGCTCAGCCAAAGAGCTGCTTCTCTTTGGATGGGGAGTATGCACGTGCATGAAAACTTCAGAGGCGAGTTTGGTTTGTCAGACAGAGCAAGCTACAGGAATTGTATTCAGGCTGGCTAATCTTCCAAGGGAGATGCACAGCAAGTTCACTCTAAAAGGAAACTGGATTAGAAATCTCTATCCCCAGGGCTGGAACCTTTATTTCAACATTAACACCACAAAGACCTTTAGGGGCTCCCACTGTCTGTCTGAAAGGCTGTCCCCTGCAAAGCAGTTTGCACTTACTCTTCATGTTTCTCAGTATAGAACATGATGGGGAAGGGAGGGAAGATGTGGATCTTACTTGGACTCCAGTTTTGAGGGAGATTTCACGAAGCAGGGTGATTTTCTGTAGATTATATACTTCAGCTGCTTGGTCAGCATTCTCACTGCAAAAAGCACACACGAGCTTCAGCTCTCAGGTAAGTTTCTGCTCAAGGACATCCCTCTGCTGTGGTATATCTGAAGATCTGAAGCACAGGTCCCTCTACAGCTAGGTGCTAACTGAAACGAACTACTAACATTACAGTGGTTGTTAATGGTCTATTAAAGCTTACGGAGACGCACAACTGCACTTTTTACTCAAATCCTATGTGTGTTCTCTTCAAAGCTCACCACAGAGTTTAGGCGAGAGTCTGAAGGCCTTCAGCTCTTGGTAAAGAGTGAGCTGTCCCTGACGTGAAGGGATGATCACTGATTTAGCCAACTAGTCATGGTTTTTCTCTTGGGCCACTTTGCTTGTGCTTCCAGTTTAACACTCACCATCTGCACCTTCCAGCAGCCTCATTCACCATCTCTGTTTCAGACGCAGGAGAAGCTGTCCTTGTTTTTGGAACATAAGCTCCCTTCAGCCTAAATCATCTATATAGAAAAATATCTTTTGACTGTACTCCTTCAGCTTCTTGCCTTCTGCTCCCCTGTGCACCACTAAGGAAAAGTTTCCCCTCTTCTCTGGGTGTCTTAGCTGCCTTTGCCTCATAGGTTTCACCTCATTTCAAATCTCAGTTACACTTCCCCCTGCTACTCTTTGCCTGATTTCTTTCCATTATAAGCCTGTAAAACTCCCTCAAGAGTACAAGTGTATATTCAAACAGAAAACAAGTCAAAAAGGCAGGTCCTATTAAAGAACAGTAAGAGCTACAGACATTTGGTGACAGGGTAATTTGCTCTGCTTACCATTCAAGACTAAAATCGAAGTAGTTCTTTGCTTCTGAACAAATATTCTTCCAAAGCTCCTGAGGGGTCATGCTGGCCCATGCAGTGTTATCAGCATTTCCAAGGTTCCTGTTTTTCCTTTTCTTATTCTTTTTCTTGGAGACCAGCTCATCAGCTGGAAGATGGGCAATGGGATTTGGAAAGGAGCTTAGAAAGCAATTGAGGAAGTGGCTGATGGCTGCTGATAAACCCGACAGCTCCACGCCCTACAGCAAGACACCAAAATCAGTCCTGGAAGACACCCACCATCACACAGGCACTACTCCGACCCTGAGCCTCACACAAATCCAGTCCTACCAGAAACAGGAAAACCTTTCAGGAGAGGGAGAGGAAGGCAGTATTTGCAAGTGGAACTAGCACAGACAGAATTATGTAGATATAAGAGCTAAGTATATACCTACACACACAAATATATAGTTCCATTTCAGGCTACTACCTGGGACAGAGAAACTAGAAAGTGTAAAGAAGATTTTGAGACTGGAGTAAAGCCAGGTGTATTGCTATGTTATGTACAGACAGGTATAAGGATGCATTAGTGTTCATGCTATTAAAAAAAGCTTCTTAGAAGGGCAAAAGCAACACTGTTTAAGAGGAAAAGGTATTACAAGGAAAACAAGCTGTGATTTCACTTTTAAAAGCCTTCAACATAATGAGTGAGAATCTAGGGAAGAAAAGCATGAATGATTACTCTCCGGGAAAGCTATCTTCAAGTGGGAACTTGTTTTCCCTTACACACAGGCCTGTACCTATTTTAGCACTAATGAGATTGTACTTCCCGTTGCTAAGCAACACCCATGAACTGCCTAATGAGAGAAAGGACTCAAACGGCTCTCTATTTGTGGAAAAAAGTCATTTGAGAGGACACACAAGGCAAGAGGTCAGACTGCAGGTCATACCTGGAGGTATGTCTTGAAGATGTGTTTAGCCGATCGAGTGATCAATTCACTGATTCCTATTTTCTACCCAAAGGAATAAAGAACAGAGACCAAGAGTCAGTTGGCAATAACAATGAAAAATACACTTTGCTTTTGAAGTGGGCTTTTATCAAGATCTGCAGAAGACACATTCTCCAGTCCTTACCCTGCAGCACAGAACTGTCTTGCATTTGACAACACTCCTGGAGCTGGGGAAGAGCCCCCTGCACACCCGTGCATGGTGGCCACAAGCCACCCCGCGCAGCACAGCTCAGCTCTAACCGTGCATCCAGGAGCTACTGCAGCACTAGCCCTGTGCATGCTCATGGGCAGCCACACTCACAACGCTTTCCAGTTTGATCCAAAGCCTGAATGGATCTTAGAGGCTTAAAAAATGCATGGCTTAAAATCCAACTGTGTGTTACCTGCTATTACGCTTGGGGAATCCCTGAAGCACTTCTCTATCCCAAAGGACACTCAAACTCCCTAACATTATGAAAGCCATTAAGGATTTGGGAGCAAAATTCCCCATCCACCACTTACAGGTCCTTCCCCCTCCTCCTCTACTTTTGAAGCTGTTTATTTTTACATAGAGAAAACAACTGGCCAAGTTGGAATCTATACAGGGCAAATTATGCCAGAGGCAGTTTTAACTGACAGCTTGAAGTTAAGCCTGATGCTTACAAAAATGTGATCCAGCTGAGCACGGCCAGGGGTCTTGGTGATGAAGTTGATCACTTTGCCTAGATAACGCATGTTGATGCCTCTCTGGTGCATGGCCTCTGCTAAGGTAGCCCCATCCATTGGGAGCACCGTGTGATCCAGGCAGTCTTTGACCTGAAAGGTAGATGCAAACTTTGGTTACTGAGAGCAAACGTGAAGGAAAGAATTTCAATTTAAAAAAAATTACAAAAAAAAAAAAAGTTATCTGCCTGGGAAGGGAAAAAGGCGTTGCCTGACAGAGAAGGCAATTTCCAGGGATGACATTTAAGTTACAAGCACAGCAAGAACTGGCAAGTACAGAACACTGATCAGCCAGAGCCAGGGCTGCCGGGTGCTCCCTACCTCAGGCCGTAGGCTCCGCAGCCGGCAAAGCGGATAAGCCTGGAGAGACTCCTCGGGAGCTCTGGGTAGTGCCTCCTCTGCTCTGGGATCCGGCACAAAGGAAACCCTGAGCTGCCCTAGCCCCGAGCCCCCCGTGCAGCTGCGGGGCCGCAAGCAGGAGCGGCGTCGTGGCAGCAGCGGGAGGGAGAGCTGTTTCTCCAGCACGAACAGGATGGCAACCCGCCCAGCACTGCGAGGGCACGGGGGGCAGGACTGCTGTTCCCCAACTGCTGGTCACACACGCCTCTGTTACCTGGGGTTCAGGGTCGCCCCGAAGGGCGACAGCGATGCCGAGCAAGGCTCTTTTGGTGGGTGGAGTGCTGCAATACCAGAGACCACCACGCTACATGGGCAGGGGCAACAACTGCAGCAGACAGCCCAAAGCAGTTTGTGCAAGCTCCTTGCTGCTTGTACCACTTTTACGTCTCAGTGGTGAATGAGCAGCACTACGCACTCCCAACAAGGATTGGGCAACTGAGGTGTTGAGAGATCAACTGCCATAGTAAAACAACTCGGACTTCATCCAATTCCCTGTGCAAAACAAGCAGAGGCAAAGGCCCCGTGGAGCAGCACAGAGGATTGTAACCAAGTGCTGAGCATGCAGTGTCTCAAGTGGCCCAAGACGACCAGCGAGGCGTTCAGCATAATTCAGCATACAGCTTCCAGTGGTTTGCCGGAGGCCACACAGGAACTCAGTAGCAGAGCAGGGACTCAGAGAACTCCTGTGGCTCAGGCAATGAGAACCACTTTCCCCTTAGCATGGGTTACTTAACTAATGCTTGTGGAACTAGCAGGCTAACCCTTCTTTAAGGGCCTCACGGTCACTAACTAAAAACATTTCCAATTAAAAGACTACACGGAGTTGTGCACACTTAGCTGATAAGGGGATATGGCACTAGCATTTTAAGTTGTGTTGTAGCACTGATAAAGAGTGACTTAATTCACGTCATGGAGTAATACTGGTTACTCTCTGATATGCAGAGTACAGAGGACTCCCTGCTTACAGCAGCTGGCCTGTAACTTGCCCTCACACATGCTTGTGCAGCATTTTGGGTTTATATACTCGTGTATCAACTATCCTGTAAAACAAGAGTCACCAAGCCCTTTTCTGAATCACTCCCCCTGTTTTTTTATTTAAAGACTGAATAGCTGGTCTTAAAGATTATGCTGACTACAAAACTAGTGGATTTAGAGTTCAGATGAAACTTTCCAGCAAGGAAAATCCCCTCCTACATAAGACCAACAACTCCTGAACCTCTTGGAGTGGAGATCATCAACTCTGCCCTCCTAGTTACAGTGCCTGCAGTAACATATGCATTAGCAGTCAATTTAGAGAGCCTCTTGAGAAAGGAAAAGCTGGTATTTCTTACCTAGCCAGGTGCATGGGTAAGCATCCAAAACACTTAAGACTTACAGAGGGAGTTTTACAGTAGATATTAGTAAGAACAATTTCCCAGTTCACTCCAAATTATTAGTCACCAATTGAGTCACAATCAGGGTCAGATTATACAGTAAGTCGTGCAGAATGCCCAGGGCTAGGGAGGATGACTTATGTGGTCTTTATTGTCCCAAACACTTAGCAATAGCTGTTAATTACCAGTGCCAAAAATTCTTTGTTGGACTGAGGTGGGAAAATTGTGCCATGATGTAAGACGGGAAATGGAAAAATCCCTCTTATGCTTGCACTGTTCACCGTACTTCACCACTGGTGCCAGAACTTGGCTGCCAGCAGAAGACAGCATTTGCTGGGGAGGTAAAGCTGGCGTACCACTGTGTCAGTGCTTGCTCAGAGTGGCCAGGCTTGAGGCAAGCTTTCAGAGGGGACATGACTGCTGGTCCTCAGTTCCTTACCAAACCTGGGATCTGGCACGACAGCAAGAATGCAGCAGCATCCTTCAGCAACTGCTTCTGATCCTGCACCTCCTCTTTGCTAGATTCAGGAAAACGAACACCTACGAAAGTAAGAGAGAAAAACATAAAAAACATCAACTCAAAAGAAGAAACAAGTCATATACAGAAAGCATATAGTAAGAGCAGGTAAAAAGTTAACGTGATTCTGTCTCCCTGGAATTAAAGACCCTTCTTCAAAAACTCATCTCTCTACAACATGTTTCAATGGAAAGAGCATTAGCTGCTTTGCTCGATTAGTAGCTGTGCTGCTCTTGCCCACTCATTCATTCTTAACGCAGCTTTTAAAAGCCCCAATTCTGCTCTTTATCTGATCCATTCTACCTATTGCAAAGTGCTGTGTACAGTACCAGTGCAAAAGAGTCAACTGGCTAGACTGGAGTGGGAACATTTCAGCAGATGGACCAGCAAATACTGCAAGTGCTAGAAACTCAGAGCCTTTTGGTTTTGCACACTAAAATTAAAATCAGGTTTTAAGTTCTAGCTGCAAAGTCAGTGCCAAAGCACTAATCCTTACCAGCCTTAGAAGATGCTTGAGCGTTTCAAAACACATGGTCCACATTTATTCCAAGCTAAATTCAACTATATGGCCATTCTCCATTTGCATGCATACAGCTCGGTATTCACCCCCACAAACACTCTGGGAGCTTCTTCGGTACTTCCAAATAAAAAAACACTGATTCCAGCCATGGAAAGCTACATACAGTGCCTGCAACCGATGCATGCATTTGAAAGGGCACTGTGACCTGCTTACCAAAATGTTACTAAAACAAACCCTGCCCTTCACTGAGGACGCAACATCAGTTGTTCAACTACAACTGTTGTTTTTTGTGTAAACTACTACATTAGGATAAAATTTAATTTTTTCCCTCCCTCTGCTTCTTTTCATGCGGTCTAGCAGCTGGGATATTGGAGAATCGCACGAAGATTCTTGGCAGCAATCTGCAGACCTCCCCCGAGCGTAGCAGTGGGAGACAGCTTACTGCCCACATTTGGTAGCTCGAGCATTGCAATCAATTACACTTCTTTCTCTCTCCTGTATCTTTGTGCTTCACGGAGAATCCTGCAGCATGCCCAGCCAGCCAAAAGCCAGCAATATTCTTAGCTACAGAACACAATTTTTTGTCTGTAGCTGGCTGGACACAGCAACCCTCTGAAGGAGGACTAAAACCAGCTCTTTGTACACATACCTGGTGAGAAGATATCTGGGTTAAACCGAATGTCAAATGACGTGTCACTAATGGAGCCTACAGCCTTGCAAGCATTTCGAATCACTTCTCTGCTTTTGGGATCCACTGGAGCAGGAAGAAAAATAAAATACAAATGAATGTGGATTTCAGAAAATGACAAGCCTAGCTATTAAATTAAGATAAAAGTTTTGTTACTAAAAGAAGCAATGATGGCACATTCTGCAGAAAGCCATTAAAAAAAACAATCAATTGTAAGATACTTGGAAAGGAGGATGGCTGAAGAATGCAAAGTCTAAACGAGAGCACATAAGATGACCCAGAAAACCCATGGATCCCCCACGCCGCCAACCACAGATACTCAGAAATCCAAGCCTGGGATTCCCAAAGGCATCTGCATCACGCTTCCCAGCCCTGCCACAGCCCGCTCCCCTCCACCTGCACGAAGCCTCTGGCAGCCCAGTCCCAGCTGCTGACCCCGCAGGCCAGCTTGCTGGCTGGGCTCTCGCTCCTGCGGCAGAGCTGATGGGCTTGCTGCATTCAGAGACACTCGCCCACCTCCCCAGCTGGCCCCCAGGTGCGTGAACAGCTCTATGCAAAGAGCTAAGACAGTATTGAGAGAGGAAGCCAGTGCTTGTCCTGTTTAACAACAAATAGTCACCCCAGCCACCCCCAGTCTGGCTTAGCTCCTACCAGCGACACAGCCCACCAGCTAGGGCAGGAGGCCTGGGCTGCTTCTGGTGCTAAGGATGAAATACCTGTTCCATCGTCGGATGCAATGGTCTCAGCAAGCTCTTTCACCTGATCAAGTCCAGTCACGTTATCGTCTATTTTACCATCCTCTGACTCAGACTTCTCGCTGTCTGCAGTACCGTTCTCTGGAGAGGCGCCATTTTCCAGCGCACCTGAGCTCTCCTGCTTGTTGGCTTTCTGCTGCATCAGCTGCAGTGCAGCCAGCTTCATGAATAAGAGATACCTACAGTAAAGGAAAAGAGGAATTCAGCACAGCAGGAGAATCCAAGAGGATCACAACTGCTCTGTGAGGAAAAACCTCACAAAGTTAGCATTATAGGCCATACGGTTTCCCTGTGGAAAGGCAGGATGTACACCCTCTTCCCATGAGCTTTCCAAAATCAAAGGAATGCACATTAGTTTATCAGAAGATGCAAAAACCCGTGGGTTTTCATTACCCATCACAATGGGAAAGTAATCTCCTTGCAGTGGTTACAAATTGCTTTCCACACGCAGCATCAGCAGACAGCTCGAGAAGACTCTCACTGCCAGATGCACAGGACTAGTCAAACACAAACCAGCAGCAATTTTGCCAGGAGACCTTAGCAGAAAGAGGCCCGGCCTCTGCTAGCCAAGGAGCAGCAGCAGCAGCACCCTACGGCCATGGTCCTGCAGGCTGCTGGTCTGGAAGCTCTCCCAAGGAGCAACAAAGCCTGCCTGCAGGCACGTGGCAGAACTGGGAAGGGCGCTGGCTGCAGAACTGGTTGCTCAGCGGGCAGGACTCCTCCGTCAGCAACTGGAGGGCTCATCTTTCAGGCAAGCGAAGCACAGGCTCTGACCATCTGTGATAGCAGAGCACCTGCAGCCCTTCACATTGGAAGCAGGAGCATTAACATCACTAGCACCACACGGCCACACCACGTGGCTTCAACTTGTCCTGCTCCCAGAGCTCCCACTTCCTCGCCTGCACTGAGCGAGCCCGCACGCCAACACATCTCACCACAAAAGTGCCTACAGCAGTTCCCATAGGTAATTTTTTTTCAGCCTCTAGGAAAAAAAGGTAGCATTCAAGACATCTGGAGAGCCTTAAAAAGCAGCATAAATCCTTCCCATTCCCTAGCCATCAGATGCACAAGATATCTGCAGGGAAAGAAGAACTAAATGTTTGGACAGGAAACAACAAAAACAGATCTGGAGACTAAAAAGCAAACCACCTCTTTCCCTGACTGCCTGTAACCCTGTCAGAATCCCTACTGTTTTCACCTCTCATTAATTAAGTTTCTAAAATTACACCTGCACAGCCAAGCAATGGGGAAATTAGCTGCCCAATTCTGGGAGCTCTGTCGTGATGTCCCTGGGACAACGCAGCATGGTCCTGACTTGGACCGTTACCAGTTGCAGGTGGAGGAAGGGGGGAGCTCAGCTCACCTGTGTTCTACAAAGGCATCAACAAGTTCTTGCCGGAGACAGCAAAGCTTGTGTCTGTGCTGCTTGGGGAACCCCATTTTCTTACATTCCTCTGGCATCTCCTCCCCTTCAACAGGCAGGAAGTTTAAATCTGGAGGGAAAGTGCGGAGCAGGTCCAGGATGTAGTGACGCCCGTCGTTGCCAATAATGCCTTTGCACTCCACCGAGGAGCACAGCTCCACCTCCTCATTCTTGTCGTTGAGGACTTTGTGCTTCTGGATCTTAAGTGGCCTGCTGGTCTTCTCCAGCAGCTCCAGGTACTTGGGGTGCGAGACAACTGTCTTGCCAAAGTCTATTGACCCATAGATGACGCTCTGTTCCTGCTCCCGTTCCAAGATGCCAGGAATAATAGACTGAGCTGTCACCCTGTAACCTCTGTAATCCACCACTACAGTCCCCAGCGTGTACAGCCCTTCTACATCCACAGCATTATAGGTCCGCACACCATTGAGATCATTGGTAGGAGCTACGTAAGCAGCAACATCTCCGCCAAAATCCTTGTAGTGGTCACGGACGTCAAAACCCAGGCTGAAGAAAATGTTGTTCCAGATGAACATCTGCATCTTGGTCTCTTCACTGGGGTTGATGGCCATAACATTGCCATCAATGACAGCCATAGCACCTCTTGTTGCTGCTGCAGTGAAGTCACTGTGAACCTGGAGGCAGGTGGAGAGAAATCTGGGTAAGCAAGGGCTCCCACCCTCCCAGCACTTTGCTTTCAAAGCTCCCTGCAAATTTGTCCTTCACTCCTCTCCTCCTGATAGTCTTCCAGCAGGCAGGTCAGCTGGCTTTTACTTTTGTGAGCCTGGCTAGTGGCTTGGATACAAGCTCCAGGAGCCAGAAATTAGGGTTCAGCATGGCTCAGGCTCATTAGCTCTCTGCAGAGGAAGGCTTCGGTGTAAGCATGTCCCCCCTCCTCCTGTTCATCCCACCCACTCGAAGGAGGACTGGATCAGACAGAACAGCAGAGGACTAAGAGGAGGCTGCCTCAGGGTCAGCATGGAGACACAGGGTCAAGGAGCACAATTCTTCCCTGCGGGGCTGGGAGCAGAAGGCAGACATGCAAGAGAGAACAAGACCCCTTAGCTTACAAACAGGGATCCTCCTCTTGCAGTTTCTTAAGGCAGCAGAGAAGGGGCTGCGTGAGGAGTTGCCTGCACATCCCAGTTACCTTGAAAATGGCTCGTTCTCTCAGCAGCCTCTCAGGCAGGTTCTTGCGTGGCAGCTCTCGTGTGGTCTGCAGCTCCTCGTTCCAGTCTCTGGTCTGAAAGAGTCAAAGCCTTGTGGGAAGCAATGCATTGTGTAGGAAGGAGCTGGCAAGTCAGCATTTCTGCTTTATGAGGCATTTTGTGAGAGAAGGGAGGGGAAGGGGCAAGAATTCAGGCTGCTGTGGAGTTCAGAGGAAGTGAATTAGCAGCAGGAATGAACACTGCTTGTGAGTGGACTTTATTCAAGAGCAGTTTGGGATAGATCTTACATTAGCCCAGCTCATGCAGTGCAGTTTAACTGAAATAGCAGCTTGCCACCTCTGGAGGAGCATGGTGCAGGTTTCATCAGCCAGCACACTGCAATGTAGTCACACCACAGGCAGACAGCCACCCATGGGCAGCTGTTACAGCCCTGCATCACTCACAGCCTGCAAGATATTATGCTATAAAGCTGCAAGTGAAGCATTTGGAATAGTTTGCTCAGAGACACAAGAGCCGTTCCAGGCCTGACTGGCCTGGAGGAGCACTCTGTCTTATGTGCAGTGGCGCTCGGCAGAGCAGGGACATGGAATTTATAAACACCTGAGCAGACCCTGCTCCTCTCAGACCTTTACATGCTCAGGGAGTTGCAGCCTGAGCAGTATAGCCCCTATAGTCAAGGGCACTGTCAAGAACAAGGACTCCTGCAAGTTTTCCTTTGATGAGCAAAACCCTTCCACAAATACCAGCGGTCTACTTGTTAAAAGTTAACCAGTTCCCAGCGCAGCTGGCAGCAAAACTCTTGCCAGCGTTCTCAGGCAAAGCAAGACCAATACCTGTCCAGGTATGTGCTCTTCATAGCCCAGTCTAGAAGTATAAGCGTCTTCTGCCCGGACACAGTCCATGGCGTGTTCTGCTTGCGGAGCCGTCCAGCTGTACACTTGGAAAGGAGTGGCTATCCTTTCAAAAGGGTGTCTCTGAACCCTGGTTTGGGAGTGAAAACAATCAGACATTTTCCAAAGGAAGATTTCTTTCTATTCTAAGAGAAGTTTCCATCTACTGCAACATCAGCTTCTGACAAACAACAGAACAAGACCAGGCCTCGCAAGCAGCACAGTGGACTTTCGTTTAACAAGTACTATACCCCACGATGACTGATTGGCATGGGCAGCATATCTCAACATCAGTCTGCAGAATTACCTGGGCTCTCCCCATCCCCCTTGCCAGTTTTATCCTCAGTTGTATCACCAGAGATCCCCATCACCCTCTGCATTCGGAAGTGGAGGATGCCCATTCCCAGATAGCCACCTCTCAGACTGGCCCTCAGCTTTGACACCAATCCATAAGGGTCGCATTATAAAACCAGCCTACAGCACACATCCACTAACAAAGTGAAAAAGCAAGCTTCACCGAATGGCCCCTTGTGTAATCTGTCTGCTCTCAGCAGGTGCTGGAGTCTCATCTGTATTTACTTCTAGCCCAAGAAGCAATACAGTATAATCATTTTTAAATGGCCAGATAGTCACAGTGGTGGCTGGAGGCCACTGCTAATTTCCAGCCCTTGTCTAGTGTCACTTTTATCTTCTTAATGAGAGCAGAAGCAGAGCTCCTGAAAGCCCCACAATGTGCCTGTCAATTTGCACCCTGCTGAGCCAAGGCAGTTCATTAAGCAGACTCTAAAGAATGACAGGCTTTTGCACAGGACCCACTGTCCTGGAGCAGAATAAATGGTCCCTGCAGCAAGGACAGGAGAATAAAACAATACATTTATTATTATTATTATTATTATTATTATTATTATAGGCACTAGAGGAAATTAGAGAAAATGAACATGCATGGACATGTTTAAAATAATTATCCTCTCTCCACCATAAGCCTACACAAAGCCCTCATGTGTTACTTCCCCTGATATTTTATGCTTCGGTCTCTTTTTTGGATTCAGGGGAGTAGTACCTACTGATCAGGTTACCAGCCCAGTCGCTACTGCAGCACATGCCCATGCTTTGCATTAACTCTTTGCTGCCTGGCTAGCTAGGAAGTCAAGTCTCCCACAAGGCATGTAGCCAACACAGAGACTCAGCAAGGAGACCTACATCTCAGGAGCTGGTCAACACATTAGCAGTTTCCCTTGTATGAACACTGCACTCCACATCTGGACTTTCTCTCTGTCCTGGTTTTGGCTGGTATAGTGTTATGTCTTGGATTCAGTATGAGAAGAACGTTGATAACACACTGATGTTTTCAGTTGTTGCTAAGTAGTGTTTATACTAAGTCAAGGATTTTTCAGCTTCTCATGCCCAGCCAGCAAGAAGGCTGGAGGGGCACAAGAAATTGGGAGGGGACACAGCCAGGACAGCTGACCCAAACTGGCCAAAGGGTATGGAATATCCATGTGATGTCATGCCCAGTATATAAAGTGGGGGGAGTTGGCCAGGGAGGGATCGCTGCTTGGGAACTAACTGGGCATCGGTTGACAAGTGGTGAGTAATTGCATTGTGCATCACTTGTTTTGTATATTCCAATCCTTTTATCAGTATTGATAACAACAATTAAAAAATGACAATTTCTTCCTTTCTGTTCTATTAAACTGTTCTTATCTGAACCCACAAGTTTTACGTTTTTCCTTCTGATTCTCTCCTCCATCCCACTGCAGGGCGGAGGAGGGGGGAAGTGGAGTGGGAATTCAGTGAGCAGCTGCATAGTGCTTAGTTGCTGGCTGGGGTTAAACCATGACACTCTCCCACTGTGCAAATTGTCCTATGTGTTCAGGTTCTCAGCAGGGACAGAGCATGTTGAATTCCAGGTAAACCCCACAACTGATACTCCCATGGCAACAGAAAGCTGTCATCCCCCCACCCTTTGCTTTAGGCAGAACTAAAATCCATAAATCTACATGCTGTAAGCAAGAGTCATCTGGGAGTTACAGCCAAGAGAAACCATCCAGTGGATAAGGATCAGGACTCTGGGCTTCCACCGGCCGCTGTTACTGTCATGCTGAACAACAGCAGACAAGTCACATCAGCTCTGACAGCTCCATGTTTCAAGCAAGGGAAAGCCAGTTACATCAGGGTGCTGCCATGACCTTTAGTCAGGCATTTTGTGGTCCTTGCTGCATAGACTTGCATGTCCCAACCACTCCACCGCTATGTGAGCTCAGAGAAAGCAGGCATTACAATCCTTACTATATCAGTGGCATCCAGTTCCCACAGAACCAGCCACGTAGCTGAGCCTCACCAAGCAACTTCACAACAGACTACTCAAGGCAACAAGAGAGGAAAAAGTGCTGCTACCGTTTCTTCTGCAGAGCGGAAAAGTTTTTTTTGAAGGTAGGGCTGATCTGGTTAAGTAGTTCCACCAAGGAATGACTGAGAAAACTGGGGTTTGCAGGTTTGGGATTGAAGTTGTATGCAGTAGACCTGCAAGAGAAAAAAGAAGCAAAGTCACAAGCCGTTGTCATGCCTGAGACTTCCCATACCCTAGGAACATGGTACATGAACGAGAGCCTTCCATATATGCACTGTGTGAAAGGCCTGCTCAACGTGCCCTTGCTTGCAAAATGGGAGACCACGTGGCACACGGGCAGATGGGCTGCAAGAGCCCTCTCCAGTCTCTCCACGTGAGATACAGCTAGTAACCCTGTACCTGGGCCCTGATGGATTGCACAGCAAATTTAATTTAGACCTTCTCCAGCCACCATCAGGTTCAAGCAAGGCTTGTATTTTTATAGCTGGGAAGGATTGATTTCACAGAGCTTCCCAAACACACCAAAAGGGCCTTTGCTTAACAGAGAACGCAATGGTAACGGCACCAACTATACCAAACAGTTGGTGCCCTCTCAAGATACCTTGTCTCCCGGCTGGAAGGCTGAGCACCAAACCTGCCAGAAACACACCGACAGGTCCTCCCCCTCAGGGTCACATTTTGCCAAACTCAGAAAGGCAACTTGTTTCATGTTCGTTGTGCCACTTGGTCTCCCGGGACCTGCACTCAGATGTGTACCCTTAGACTTAGTACTTTTAACACTTATTTTTACAGATCTGGGGGAAAACAATGAACTACAAATTATTTCTCTCACAAGCCAGTTTAACACAGAGCACTTCCACTTCATAATGAGACAGAAGGTGGAAACGTGCTTGAATTTTATCTTTTATATTTTAAGCTCTCCTTCTCTTCAGGCAGCTTCATTCTCCTTCTGTGAATTATAACCTTGTATTTCAAACATGCAGTTATGGTTGCCCAGGCAATTATCTGGACTGCAGGATCAAGGCCAGCCAGAGATGTTTCCAAGCTGATGGTTGCTCAGGTACAGCAGGGTTTGTTGCTCTGAACTTCTTTCCTGTCCACCCTCAACTCAATAGGTCTCTGTTAAAGGCTACTGGGCTGGATGGACCCTGCACCTCCCTCAATACAGCCACTCTGACAGGCAAAGCACAGCCCCTTTAACAGTCTCTCACAGCCACTATTTAAAAAAAAAAAACAACAAACAAAAAACAAAGAAAAGCCAAAAAAAAATCTAGTCCAATCTGTGCCCAGCTTAGGAAGTTCTGACTGGCTGTGCTTTTGCTTTAGGGCAAAATGAGATAGTTGCAATGGTCAAGAAAGAATTCCTTCCCAACTCAAAATGCTCTAATTAGCTGATGACATTATGGGATGTTTAAACTTTCCCTAAAGCATCAGGCATTTATCCACTGTGGAGAAATGGTACCAGGCATAACTGAACAGCCCAATCCAGTATAGCAACTCCTACAAACCCATGTGAGCAGTGAATTAAAATAGGCTATTTTCCATATGCACACACACACACAAAAAAAAAAAGCAACAATTGTTTGTTTGTGGGTTCTTTTCCAGTTGGCTATTGCGAGCTCCCTGCTGCAGGGCAGGACAGGAGGAATCTTAGTTACTCACTGATTCAAGTAAAATCCTCGAGTGGATGCAGTGATACTGACATGCCGATCCTCCACCGTGATGACATATAAATACATGAGGTCTCCATGCATTTTCCGGTTACCGGGTGGAGGGTTCCAGCCACTCATCGTCAATACCTTTAGGCACTGCAAAGGCTACAGAAGAACACAAGAGAAGCAACTCCTGTCAGCAAGTATTAATTCCCTTGAGTTACAGAGCCATTGAATGTACATGCCAGATTCCTTTCACCTGCTGCCCTCATTTGGTTCCAGAAACAGAGCTTACAAAAAAAACTGGTCTCAAGAGCATAGCCTTCCTCGAGCCGTTTGCAGTCCACTAATTTTCCTCAGTTTGCTGCCTTTCACACCGTAAGACATCGGTACAAACAGACACCCTGGGCCTTTGGGCTGCACAAGGCATGGATTTCTTGCTGTACTGGTTTTCAAATGTCAGTTCTAAACCAGAATCCAAGTGGGAGGGTATGGGAAAGCTAAGGGTAATTTGTAGCAATCCGCAGATCCTGTCTCCAGGACTATGCAGAGAAATGCAGTTCTCCCTTCCCTGCCACCCCTCCCAACAAGACTGGCCATTTTACACTCTGCAGATGTCCAGACTCGGTGTCCAGTGTTTTGCACATGAGCTCTTGGACTTTATTCTTTTGGCTAAGCAGTGCTATTCCAGCGCTCATTAAGCATCAAGCAGAGCAAATCCCAAAGTCCACTTCAATCTTTCAATCCCTGAACGCCAGTTTGCTGCAAGGAATGTGCCAATAGCTGTTTTAGTGACACAGGAGAACTCTACCTTCCAGTCTCTGTTCTGGGGCTGAAGGGCACACAGGGGTCTCTCTTTGCTACCTGGCAGGATATGTTCAGGAGGGGTGCAGTCAATTTGTTCCATTTCAGTACCTTTCTTCTTCCGTTTTCCACTGTCTAGAATGGACAGAGATAGAAAGTCAGTGCTGAAAAACGTAGCATTCCCTCCTCCAGTAATTATTCAAGGAGGAATGCAGAGGTGCTCCGAGTGTTTCTCTGCACTCCTGAATGATGTGGGACAGCTGACTTATGATGTGTTTTAACAAAGCAAGGAGTCAAGGGAATAAAAACACTGACCACATCAGAGAAGCTTTTTTGCCCCATACCTCCCAAGTCTCCTTCAGTGAAGACACTCAGGAAGGACAATGAATTACAGTCCACACCATTGAAAGCATCTGATGGGTCAAGACTCTTCAGAAGGTCCCGAATGTGACGCACATGTATCCTCGCTTCTCGCACTGTATATGGCTCTGATGAGCAAAAAGGGAGGAAAGAAACTGGAATTACATAGTTGCTTACTCCTTTGGCACACAGGTCTCAAAAAGAAACCAGAGGAAAGGGCTGCCACATGGCCAAAACCATTCCCTATGAAAACCCTCACTCATTCCCTCCCAAAGTCAGAAGGAACTTGCCTTCCACCACTTTCAGCAGCGAGCCCTCCTGCAGTCCTTCAATAGTTTTCAGCTCAGCAAAGTTATCGAGGACATTGCCATCCAGCTGCAGAGAGAAGCAAGTCCGATGGCAGGTATCTTCACGGTCCATTAAAACTTGGTGGATCTCTTGCACCATCTCTTGAGGAGAGACCTTAAGAAGGGAAGAACCCAGACAGTTATTCTGTCCTCACACACGCTCTTGCCAAACTTTGGCCATCTGCTGCAGAATCAAACACCTCTTGTACCTCTCCAGGCTTGGAAAGGCACACTCTAGCTCTCCCTCCCAGGAAGAACACTTCTGTCCCTGCTGAGAGAGCACTGCCACCTCTGGCAGGGTCGGCCACCCCAGCTCCATCCCACAGGGCTTGGCACCCAGAGGTGTCACAGCCTGGTGCTGTGCCAAGCACTCGGCATGGGACAGAGGTGGCAGAGAGGGCAGTGAAGGAATAGAAGGTGGTGGGGGAAACCAGGGGCTCTTCCCTTATGCATTCACACTGTGCATTTGTGGTGAGGCTTTGAATGATGCACGCGGAAAACAGACAATTTCCTCCACTCGATCTGCCGTGGTATCCACAGTGCGCTGTGGCGTGTCCATGCCAGTGCCACACCTCCAGGGCACGCCACTTTCAAGCACAACGGCTCCCGTGATGCAAGAAAACGCCTCGGCTTGTGCACCAGGGCTGCTCTCCTACCTCCCTGCTCTGGCTCCAGCACCACTGACACAGCTCTCAAGCTAGGAGGACTCAGGGTAGTTTACATAAGCTGCTGTAAACAACATGGCCTGCTATTATTAGCCTATTAAAACTAACAGCCAAGGGGATTTAAAGGAGAAAAAAGCCAGGCTGCGATACAGCTCGTTCCACGGGGGATGTAATTTCACTGCACTCTCTGCTAGTTTTGGGGAGATAAGACTTCCCACTGGGTTCAGACTCCAGATGCCTCTCCCCAAAATCAGAGATACTTCATCCAAATGGTGTTTGGTGAAGTATCAAGCTAAATCAGAGTATCAGCTAGGCATGTCAAAGCCCGTCCTGATCTGGCAGCACATCATTGTCCACATGACACACGCAGAGCTCTCCGTGCAGAGGGGAAGTGGAGACTGCATCATTCCCTTGATCTTCAGGTTGGTGCTTGAGCTCCCCGAGCTGTACTAGTGCCTGTTGCTGTACCAAACCCAGGTTAGCCCGAAGGAGCATCATGCCAAAACTGCTAAGCAAGCAAGGGATTTTCCCTTCCTGAGAGTCAGACCCAGAAATCATGTTTTCACATCCCTCCTTTAAGACAGCCCAGAAGTGGGAAGGCCATTTTCCCTGTGCTCAGCTCCACGCCTGAGCCTCTCCGTGATGGACAAGAAGCAGCTACACCTTGGCTAATTCCCCCTCCCCTTGCTTCACACCTGGAGCAAAACACCTTCCTTGTCCTTGCAAAGCCTAGGCAGGCACGTTGCTCACATCTCCTCTTCCTTCCTTTTTCTCTAGAAGCCACTGGTCAGGCAGCTTCTCTCCTGCACCCTCCACGCTTTGCTGCCTCCTCCCCCACTTAATCCCATTGGAGTTTGGACAAGTCAGGGAGCTGCGAACAGCCTGAAGATATTGTCCAGACTGCGGGGTCTAACAGGGGCCTCCCTGGGCACAGTCCCCTGTCCCCTTCCCTGGCTGGCTGGCTGAAAGGACAGTGCTGTGTATGTCCTGGCTCAAAGGATTCCCTTTGAGCCTCTTCCTCCAGCACTACCTCCGCTCCGCTCCCCTCCCCAGCTGGCCAAGGGAGGTACCTGCAGGGAAAAGGGCTCTATCCCTGGTGCACAGATCTTGACGGTAAATCCCGTGTCCTGAATGACAATGACCTCCTGGTCGTTCCCATCTTCTCCTGGGTCAGTCTCCTCGTGGCCGTTCTGCCTGGCGTCCTTCTCGCCCTTGAGACTCTCGTGCGGGCCGCTGCCATTCATCAGTGGCACGCCAGATGGGTGCTCTGGGAGAGAAGAGAGGGATTTAGACAAGATATGAGCAAATGGACGGTCCTCTCCAAGTGGCTAGAGAGACTGGTTCGGACAACACCACCGCCCTCTGGCCAATCGAAGTGAACCAGGGGTTAATAGGCAGCAAGAATTTTATTCTGCACTTGGTGTTTACTAGACATAGGTGTGCCAGGCCCTTCCCTCCCTTCCCCTCACAGCATAATTAACATGCTCTCGCTCGCCTGCGGGGTTTGCATCTTCCACAAACCCTGTGCGGAGAGGGGAGGGAAGGAAAGCAGGAAGGATGGGTCAGTGTACAACACATTCAGCTTAGTCTTAAGAAGCCTCTTAATTAAAAGAAATGGGTGTGTTGGTGCTTTGCAGCCCGGAGGCAGCTGTAACCTCTGCACCAACATGTTACACAGCTCCTAACATACCTCCTGGTACGCTACTGTTCAGCCAGGAGAGAAGGGAGGGGAAGAGACGGCAGTTGCATTGCTAAGCCGTGTGTCACGTGGCAGCCAGGTTACTCCACAGGCACACAAACAGCTCCCACACCCCTGCCTGCATCTGGCCACCCTCTGCATTTCCAAAATACTTTGCCGAGATCCCATGGTGCCAGGGTGAGGCTTTGCCTAAGCAATTTTATTCAAGAAAAAAGGTGACGACATTTTAAGTGCTCGTTTAGACAGATGCGTCACAGGGACAGGGGAGCTCTATGCACCTACTTCGCTGCTCCCACAATGGTTTGTTTTCTTTTCCAATAAGGTGGATAGGATGAGAGAGCTGACAAGATCTAGGAAGCCGCAGGTCTCCTAGAGCAGCCTACACCCACCAAACCAGGCTGGCGACCACGCTAAAGAGGATACGCTGCGTTGTTGGACTGAGCTGCTGCCAGGGTAAGCTGGAGTCATGGAAAGAGCTGATGATGACAGCTGTTGAGAGAGGGAAGAGATTCCCTTGTCCCCAGCCTGGGAGCAGGGTACCACTCTGATCCACCTACCCCAGGCAGCGAACGCTGGAAGGGAGTAGGTGTCGTACCCCGCAGGGTGCGTTTGCAGCATGGCTGTGCCATCCCGGCCGTGCGCGGCCAGCACATCGGGCTGCTGGACCCCCAAAATCACACGTGGCGGTTCCGGTTTGGTGCTCCCAGGCACCCACTCACAGGCAGCGCAGACAGAGCGGGTTGGGGGCTTTCCCAGGCACTGGGAACAGCCTTTTCAAAAGGCTGCACAGGGTCGGGGCGGCTCAAAGCCAGGATAACGCCCCGAGGCTGCTAAGCACCAAGCTGCAGTCCTCCAGCCAGCTCTACCTGGCAGGTCTCTTTCCTCCTCCTCCTCCTCACCTCCTAGCAAGGCATCAGTCCCAGCCCCAGCGGTGCTCCAGGGGAGATGGCAGTTCAACCTCTGTCACTTCTGAAACGCAGACTGGTGCTGTGGCTTGAAGACCTAGAGCTATCACAGCTAGTTCTCGCCTATCAGCCCCAACTGCTCTGGCAGCCCAGAAAAGTCATCCAGCCTTCACCGTGTATAAGAAAAAGGGTTGAAATGCTATATCCCCTTGCACGCCTCTGGAGCTCAACATGAGGCTGCAGCGACAAGCCCTGCTGAAGCGTCCCTGGAGGGTCACACTCCTACTCCGGTCTACAACTGCCAACAGCAAACCTGCCTCAGAGACGACTGTCAAGGCTGAATTAGGACATGGTGAAAGAGAGCACGAAACACAAGGAAAGCACACCCGTTCCAAAAGGCAGCAGGTAACAGGGCTACCTTAAGCAGCCTCTGCTGCCTTCAGCATCTCAGCAGCTGCTGCTTGTGTTCCCTGTCACTTTGCGTATGTCCCTAAGCGAGCTGTTCATTTCTTTGACAGATGAAACCATGGACAAGCCAGACAAGAGGTCTGGCTCTAGCAAGCTGCAGTCATGCTAGAAAGGAGGAAGAAAAGCTTCACACAAGAGTGCCCCAAGAGACATGGTTTCAGAAAAACCACACCATGCCCAGAAGGCTGGGGAGAACCCCTTGTCACACCCTACAACCAGCAGAGCCGTACTCCTCCTGGACTGCCTGAACACGCGGGGACAAGGAGGGAGAGCAGAAAAGCTAATCGCAGGAAAGCTATCGCAGAAAAGCTACACCTGGGGCTACTAGTACCACAGACCGCACGACCTGCCAGGCTCCCAAGCCAGGCTTGGTCCAGCCTCTGCCCACCCAAGCAGGGCAGGATCACTGAACTTTTGCTCCTGATGTAGCAGCCAGAAAGGGGAGGCAGAATTTGGCTATGAGGAAGGCTGTAGCACTGACCAAAGACCCAACAGTCCATTTTCAACCTCTGTGGCAGCAAGACACCAAGGGCAACATCCAGGCACAGCTGCAGCGGTGCTGCCCACCACCGAGACCCCCAGTCTCCACCTGTCCATGACCAAGGACCTTTTCCAACAGCGTCACAGATGACAAACTCAAGGCGCTGCTTATGAACAGTGGACTTTCACTGGCAACTGAGGTGTGGAAGGCACAGCCCGTGGGATGTGCCAGCTCCTGTCTCCCTCCTCTCGTTCCCATCTGCATCAGCTGTCCTGATGCTCCCGCGGTCTGCCCTGTGCCATGCTCCAGGCACACTCCTGTGCCTGGTAGTCATGCTCAAGGCTTGACCAAGGATGCTTTCCAACCAACTGACTCATCAGCATTAGCAAGGTGGGCACTGAAGCTACTTCTGTGCCGCAACAGTTGGCAGAATATTCCCAAAAGGGACACTGTCATCTCTGAGTAAATGTGATCTTGTTTTATGTCTTTTTTCTAAACAAGATCCAGCAGAGAAGATGCCTCCACAGCAAGCACAAATTAACTAGCCAGCTTGAAGCTGGAAGTGGGGAGGAAGAAAGCAGTGCATAGGGACTAACCAAACCAGGAGGAGACAGACTTCACATGACAGCTGAGCAACCCTTGCACATGCTGGTCTCAAGCACAGCAAACACCTTCAGCTGCAAAGCAAAGCAAGACAGGGAAAGCCTGCACGCAGCAAGGAAAAGTTACCAACCAGGACCACACCTTTGCTTTTCACTACTCAGTGGTATCAGACCCCCAAACTACCGATGTTTCAGGAATCGGAAGACTGTTTCTTGTCTGCAGAAATACAACATATTCGCACTTTCCATCCCTCTTTCCCTACCTGAGGGAAGACGAGGCTGGTGCAGCTCCGCACTTAGTGACAGAAGAGACATGTAGAGGCAACACCTTCATGTCTCCTTATGCCAGAAGATCCAGCTCCAGCCAGCACCATCTTAAGTTTAGAAACAAAAGTTAAGCCTGAACTGAGAAAGACCAGCTGTCCAGCAGGTTAACCCTCCGATTTAAGGCCAGGGAAGGCTTTCCAGTGGGGTTTTTTACAGAACGGGTATGTTTTGAGAAAAACAGCATGTTTTGTTTCAACCCCAGCTGACAGCAGCACAGGCAAGCTTGCCTGGAGGACGTGTTGCCTGCTGGGTGCTGACTCACCGCGTGTGCTCTCCCTGCGGGGAAGCAGAGCTTCACCCGCCTGCCTTAAAGTGGGTCACCGGATCTCACCGCCTGCTGCAGACCGGCTGTGCCGTGGCCTCAGCAGCATCACCAGGGAAAGCGAGGCAAAAGCATCTGGCACTTGATTTCAGCATACTCGGGATGGCAGGAAGAGCAACAGGGACACCTGAAGACACCTGCAGAGACCTCTCTCCTGTTACTCACTCTTAGTTTAAGCCCCAAGCGGGCCAGTGGCTGCATTTAGTTGCAAGCTATTGCCCACAGGATAAAATGCCGAGCGATGCACCCCGGACGGTTTCGTGGAAGGCAGCTGAGTCACAGGGAAGCGGTCTCACCCGCTCCGGGGGCACTACCCGGCCGCTCCTCCCGCTTACCGCCCCGCTCACGCTGCTGGAGACGGAGCAGGAGATCCCTCCCGGTACGTGCTGGCCTCCAGACGCGGTTTTGTGGTCTCGACCGAAGGCTGTGACCTTCAGTCTCCCCTGTCATTCCAAGGGATGCGCCAGCATCCCAGCAAGGATCCTCCTCCTTTCGGCCCTTGGGTTGTACCCGCAGGCGCGGCTGAGGCTGCTAAGCTCCGGCTTGTGCTGGCTGGCAGCCGAGCTGTAACACGATGTTCTCATTGCTACTCGGAGCACAGCGTGAACAAACCTCGAGCGCACGCAAGACTAAAGCATCAGGAGAATGGGCAAAGCAAAACACTGAAGAGGGGAGGCGGCGGCACAGGCACCACCTCAGCGGGAGCAATTGGCTGCCTGACTGTGGCTCGCACCTGGTAGAGAGGATCAGTATAAGGATTAAGTTTCATTTTTGCACCTGGACAACGAGTACAGACACCAAGGTGACATGCCCTGTTTTAATCACGCTTCCTATTTACAGCGAGGCTGCAGAGATGGCGGGCACCTCACGAACCCGACCGGTCAGGATCCCGGCATGAAAGAGGGTGTACACCTGAACCCGAATATTGCTGGCTGCATACAGTGATAGACAGCACAGATCATGGGAAGTGTTAGTTAATAACTAATGTTCAAACAAATGTTCTAAAACAATGTCAGTCACTAATCCTTTTCTTGGATTATCAGGTCAAAAAGACGGCAACATTATGTTGCTGGGAGTTAGCCTGGTCTGGAGGGACTGCTCTGTAGATGAGGAGTTTCATTCCCTACATTGAGTAACAGCGGAGATTATTAGAGGCACAGAACTGAAAATTAAAACCCTACCTTTTCCATCACTGAGTTTAGGAGCGCATTTCTTCTTATTGGCTCCAGTGTCATTCTGAGGGCCCAAATTCTGCCTTTCCCTCCTCAAAGGTATTTCAAATTCTGAGCAGCATAAGGCAGTTTCTGCACGGTCTCCCAACCAGCTGTGCCTGCAGCCTGAACACCTGCCACTGGCACACTGATGGGCACACAAACAGCAAGCAAGGTGCTAAACCAGAAACCAAGCAACCAGCTCAGGTCAGTCACCCTACACATCCCCCTCATGCCAGCAGGTGCACCAAAAGACAGCATTTGAGACCAAAATTCAGCCACTGCACAGGGACTGAATAAAAACAAAATACAGTGATAAAAAGGCAAAATTTGACCACGAGACTTAAAAAATAATCATCTGAGTTTCTCATATCCTAGAAGTCCTGGCGAGGACAAAAGCCACTCTGAGTTACCATTTGGTGCCACATTGGAGGGACTGGCATGGACTCCAGCCGTGCTATGCCAGTTCATGGAGAAGTGGGAGAGGAAGAAAGCAAGATGCGGCTGAGCGGCCGCCCCGCAAACGGGGGGGCTGCTCCCCTCCCACGCTGCAGCAACTGGCTGGAGCCCCGCTGTCCCCACAGCGCTGGAAAGATGCACTGGGAGAAGGAGAAGGAACATTCTGTCCCTGCACTCAGGGCAGCCACAGAGCTGCTCCATCCCTGAAAGTCAGGCGTCTCCTCCCAACCACGCATGGCTGAAGGCTCCAAGCAAACGCTGCTCTGGTGCCTTGCCACTCCCATCCTTTACAAGGGCCACGTTTGCAGTCACAAACAAGGGAAGGATCAACCTTATGAATTAAGAAAAAAAATAAGCAAAACCCCCCTTATGTTTGTTTTGCTAACGTGGACACGGCACAGACAGGTCACTCTGTGGTACACACCTTGGGTGTGATATCTCACCACCTTCCTCCTTTTCCTTCCTCACCTCCCCTTCTCCTTTGTCCTGCCCCATCCCACAGGCACACACGGCCACCCACCCTCGTTACGGGCATACAGCATTTTGGCTACTCGAAGCACAACAGAGTGCCACGTCGCTGAGCACCTAGAAGTGTGAGCTTCTTTTTCTTCCTCTTCTTCTTCTGCTGCTGCTGCTTTGAGGGCAGTGCCTGCGTCTGAGAGTCAGGATCACAGCTTGACCTGCTGCTGGGGCAGGCAGTGGGGTCCGTCATTACAAAACCAGTACTTGTGCCCCGAGCCTTAGATGACACCTCACCAGGGGGGACGGGCGGCACAACTGTCCTTTGGGCCGGCAGGGTTTTCTCCACACTTGCTGGCAGAGCAGAGGAAGGTGTCCCAGGGCTCCCCGGGGAGGGTGCAGTACCTCTGCATTTTGGCACGCTGTCCGGACCCACTAAGGCTGAGCCTAAACGTACCTCGTCGTGGCCCTGGCTGGCAGGACATGCTCCAGGGGCCACGTCCCCCCTGTCAGCTGCTGCCACGTGCTCCTCCCGGCGGCAGGATCTATCGGCTAAGCCGCTGTCCTCAAGTTTCGCGCAGCTCTGGCAGGCCTCAAGCGACTGAGCGTGATTGACCAGCCCTGCCGGCCCTTCCCCAAGGTCGGCTGGAAGGACAGCCACCGCACGGGATGCCTCTGCCTGCCGGAGCGGGCCGGCAGCGCCAACGCTGGGTCTCAAACAGCTCTTATCACGGACCGCCACCGTTCCTTCTTCGCCGTTGGCCTTGGATAGGTCTTGGATGTATTCGGTGCATTTCTGCAGGCTTCCAGTCACCGCCTCGCTGGGGATGATGTCTGGATACGGCCCAGCACACTGGGCAGCTTCTGGCACCTCTGGGCAGACGGCACAGCTTGTGGGAGGCTTTGGTAAGAGGGGTGACCTCTCATCAGGCGAGTTAAAGCTGCGCGTCTGGAAGATTAGATCGGTGACATGCCTGCAGCAGTTTGCAAAAAGGCTGTTCCCCATGATCACAAGCAGCCCGGCTCAAACACCACCGGATTAGAAGAGTTAGTTTTGTTTGCAAATCTCCTGTTTGCACACATATACTGAAGTCCCCACAAGGCAAACTCCCACGCGGCAGCCCTCGCCCTCCGCAGCCCGGACCTGCTCGCCTTCTCACGCAGTCAGCCGCCTTCTCCAAAGAAAATTCCTACTTGGCCCCACGGTGGTGGGAGGCAGAGGACCGGCAGCTGACTCCGCACGGTGTCCTGCGCACCCTGAGCTCACGTCCCACGCGCTCGCCAGAATCGGATGCTGGGCTCACAGCGCTTCTCCCAAAGTGCCGCCCAGTGACCTTCACCCACCGCGCACCTTCGCCCCTCTCCCCGACCGCCAGGCTCGCACCGTCACGATATCCACGAAGCCCAAAAGTAGCTCCCAGCGGCTGGAGCTCCCCTCTCCCCGCCGCGCCAGAAGAAAACCGGACACGTATCTAAGAGGTTCCTCAGGCGCGCTCGCGGAGGGATGCCAGCCCGACCGCCCCGGCCCAGAGGCGGTTATAAATAGCCCGATCTCGAGTGCTGCACCAGTGCAGCATGGGACGAGTGCTAGAGCGCTTCAGCACTGCCAAACCTGTGAGCAAGTGAGATGCATTGAATTACAAGGCGAGGGCAGTTACTATGGCATGCCTGGGCCCAGGCACAGCCATCCATACTAAGCAGGCGAGCACAAAACAGCCAGGCAGCGAACCAGTAAGTAGTTTCCAGACGAATCTTCTGTCCTCTCGCCCTGCTCTGCCGTATCAAACACAAACAAACCACAAAACCACACGCACAACCCCCTAACACCACTCCTCTCTCCGTGCTAATTTAAGAAATCCCGGCAACTGAAAGCAGGGATTACGGAGCTGGAGATTTCTGCAAGCACCAGGCACCCCGGGGAGGCTGCAGCCGAGCAGGCTGCAGCATGCCTCCCGTGAGGCCACGCCGCAGCCGCCTGCTCCTCGCCTTCCCCCGGCGGCATCGGCCAGGCATCACGGCCCCTCCGCGCGCCGGCACGCATCCCATGCTGGCACACGCGCTGCTCGGCGTTCAGCTGCTGGGGTCCCTTCAGCGGTCCCGGTTTCCTGGGACACAGGCGAAGAGCCAGATCTTTAAAACGCACGATGGGATGTGCAAGAGCTGCGGCCTGAACCGACCAGCCTTGGACCTGCCTGGAAAAGCCTTTGTGTCTGGTTAGCAAACCTGACAACCCCCCCCGCTCCCGGGCAGCCCAAGTTTTGGCACAGGCTCCCTCGGCGAGCCTCCCGAGCGCTCGACACGGCTTCGTGGATGGGAAGGGGCATGGCTCTGCACTGAGCGGAAGAAATACTGTGTGCCACGTTCCTAGCACAAAAATCTCAAAACTAGAACAAAGCCAAGACCACACAGCTCACATGATCACTTGCTCAAGGCCAACACAACACACACAGAGGAAAGGCAATCCCTTCTCCAAAGGCGGCCCCGGGAAGGCCAGGAGCAGCCCCCAGAGCCTCCGTGCCAGCAAGCCACCTGCCAGGAGAAAGGCAGAAACCGGCTGAAAAACAGACCAAAAGCTCTCCACAGAAAACCCTGGCTAGCTTCCGTTTTCCTTTTAAAGAGAAGAGGAATCGGAAGAGAAGTCTCTCCCACTCCACCTCATTTGAGCTCCTGCCCCAATAAGGAAGGAGCCCTAGGAACCCCCATGGCTGCTCCTTCGGTGCAGGAGCCACCAGGCCTTGGAGCCCCGAGACAAGGCACCCTTCGGCCTTGGGAGCCAGCACCAACTTTTCGATCGCATCAGCATCGGTAACTCACGTTTTTCTCATGATTTTTGAAGGAGTTTAAGATGTACTGACAGCTTCAACTCTTCCTCCTCATCAAGAGGCCTCTGGGAAGAGGCAAAATCTCCTCCTGGAGAAGTACCTGGTCAGGAGGTCTCACGCAGCTGAGCAGCACTTCTTCAACTCAAGCCAAAGCAAGTTCAGAGCAGTGTGGTATGTGCTAGCTTTAACACGTGAAGGCTGGTGTCAGTATAGCAAATGCAAATTAAATTTCAGCTGAATAATAAACTAAACAAAATAAATAGTTTAATGAATGTAAATAAATTGACTAAATGAATAGGCATGAGCTCCAGAGATAGCCCTAGTGGAAACGTTTCTGCAGGACATCCCGTCAGGGGAGGTGGGAGACAGCACGGAGGTGCCTCCCTCTACCTCCCCAGCGGAAACCACAGCTTCCCAGCAACTTTCAGCACTTTAGGTGCAACAAGCACTTCTTTTAATAACGGCCCACAGTGAAACGCTAGAGCTGCTCTACTGCCATCATTAAACTCAAATTGGTTATAACCCATCTGTGGGTAGAGGTATAAGCACTGCATTTATTTTTCAGCAGCTTTACAACACCGGGGACTGACTCGCATGGAGACCACAGCGGGGCTGCAGCATGCGGCTCTCTCTACAAGGGCTCCAGGCTCACTGGTCTGGACGTCTCTCCTGTGGCACTAACAATCCATGGATGGCAAGTGGGGAAATCACTCATTCCTAGCTCTTGTGCATCCGCAGTAAAATTTGGCTGGATAGACCTAAACAACTCAAGCCACATTCCAGCCTACTTAGAAGTTTGTGGCTTTTTTGTATTCCTATTGATACTGGGACATTTGCATTGCAGCTGTGCCCTAGGGCATTCACGGGGTCCCACAGCTGCTGGGTCAGGCACTTACAAGCCACTGAAATGCCTCACGCTTTGCATTTGGCACCCCGAGTTACCCACACTGTGCTCTCCACACCTGGGAACTACATTTAAACCCATTTGTAAACTTTCTATCTGGCCAAAACTTTGGAACCTTAGTCCCAAAACTAGCTGGCTAGGTGACCCTGCTACAACAACGTGCAATTCAAACATCACAGAAATCGGGAGCAAAGACTAGGACCCAAGGCAAAGTGCAAAGATCAGCACCAACAAAAACATCAACTATGTTAGGAAGAGCATGCTTCTCAAATTTCAAGAGAAGAGAGCCAGATGAAGGAATTGCATTTCAGACAGATACCAAGAAACAGTCAATAATTCTCCAAGTACGTGTTTTTTATTCTGGCACATACCTTAGTTTCAGAAAGCTACTGAGACAGCGAGAGCCCAAGACAGTGAACTATCCCGTTAGACTTTGCATGCAGTGGGACCAGCAGAACATCAGGCTTGCAGCCAGAAGCAGCCGTGATGGGAGGCAAGAGCCACAGCTCCACAGTGTTGCAGGGAAGACTCCAGCTTCACCCTGTGCTACTACTGATGCTTGTCACCACAACCACAGCAGCTCTGGAGAAAACTCCACGCAGCACAAGCCCGGAAAGACCAACTTCGCCAGTCCTGAGAGCCCTATATAAATCTTAAACTGGCTGAGAGCCCCAAGACCTGCCAAGCTGACAGCAGGGAGCTCTGGGCAGGGTTCGCAGGGGAGATCAGACGGCTGCGATGTTGTCCTCAGCAGCTCCCGCGCTGCCTTCCTGCATCCTGCGGCACAGATGTGCCGATTAGCCCGCAGCCTCCCACCCAGCCAGCCCTGTGCCAGCCGCCCGCGGCTGCCCCGGGCCTGCTCGGGGCCGCACACAGCCCCAGGGAGACAGGCTGCGCAGCTGCTCCCCACGGCTCTGCAGTAGCGTGCTGCAGGCGGGAGCCTGGGAAACTTGCCTGTCCCGCAGAAACCCCTCTGCCAGGGACATCAGGCAAACCCCGTCCTACCTTACACAGCGCCATAACCCGAGCTGGCACCAGAACCCACCTTAACCCCAGCCGAACCTACGCTGAGCTTCCAGGCTGGTGGAGGCTTCGCAAGCTTCAGCGCTACTGACGGTAAAGACAGAGCCTTACCCCCAGTGCCTGCTCGCAGGGCACTGCACAACACGGCTTGCTAACAGGCAATATCCACGTTACCATTTCCAGCCCCATCCAACCGCAACGGCAGAAGGGTAGCTAGCACAGTACCTGAGAAGGAGGGCTGGTGTCAGGCTAGTCCGACCCACAGGAGCTCTAGGTAAGCAGGGTGAGAGTCACGATCCTGCAGTTTTATGTTGTTGGACAGTAACTGCATAAAACTCCTCTGAGCCTGCACCTTTGTCAACAGGTCGCAGCAGAGCTTTTCTCTTTAAAGAGAAGGGCAAACTAAGGAATGCTTTTTTTTAAAAAAATGTGCCATTACTCTAATGTCACTTAGTTATAGGGAACCTTACTTCAGTGGCCTGCTTCACGGGATTCTTCCCTCAGGACCGGCCAAGCAGCTGGCAAGAACCACAGCAGTAATTTCTTCAGCTTGAGAAAAGAACTTACTTCTGTGAGTGTAGATCTATTTTCCCACCCAAAGAGAGAAGGTTTGTCACCTAAGTGCCTCTATACGAAATTGTCAAGAAAACGCCAGATAACCACTCGTCCCAGACTCATTAATGTCAAAGAGGTAGAACACAACAGAAAGCTCAACTGGTAAACAGGTATGTGCAAGCTCTGCTACATCAACAATGCACTTGCGGGAGGTGAGAACCAAACGCTAACCCTTAGACAGCCTTGCTACTACTGGTGAAAAACTGACCTGCTTCCAAAAAGCGACAGCCACTGCCGCCACGGTGGTAGATACGCTTTGGTTTTGATCTTTTGCGCTCTGTCCAAGCACTGCCCCGTGGACTGGTTTTACTTCTCAAATGCAGATAAAAAAAATGCATGAACTTCAGACCTCTAAAGCTTCTAGAAATAACAACTTTCTAGTACAACCAATAGAGCATGATGCAAGAAAGCAAAGCGAGCACTGGAAAGCTGCGCCAGGAGAGGGGTGCACTGCCAAGTTTAGTCATTTACAGACAACGAAGACAAACACAGGACTCTGCAACACAATGCTGTTTTCACTGTGCATGAGGCAGTTCTGCATCTGCAGGTGGATTTATCTAGGTGCATGTTCCTGACCTACTTACTTCAGCTTTTCAGCTGGGAAACCCACGAGCAAGGCTGCTCAGGCAGAGCAGCAAGCTTCCAGTGGGAGCTCAACTCTGTTGAGCCCACCGGCAGAACTGCTCCAGGCGGACATGATCCCCTCGGGTTCCCATCCCCCATCGTGCCGCACAGATGCTGTGTTATCACACTCCTTTCCTCTTCTTAACCTTATAGCGGTGATCAGATTTCTCTTGCACTATATTCCTCTGATTCTCCCCCCGAAGCCTGTTACAACTGCATATTAAAAAAACCCGACTGCCAGCAATTCAGCCCTTTCCAAAACACCAGCAAACCTCCAAGGTCGGGCAACAGACAGTGATAGCAAATCCCGAGATTAAGAATCAGTCTTCTGACCTTGCTACTAATGCACAGCTACACTTGCCTCCACAGCAGTTTTCCATTAACACTTGCATTCTCCGCTTTTTTTAACAGAAGACATGGCTGAAGATACGGGTGGCTGGGAAGAACGGGGGTGGAGGGACCTAGCTAGAAAAATCAAATCTTTGGGCAAGGCAAGGTTGGAAAGCGTTTTATGGTAGCTAGAAGCACTGCTAAACTTGCACGTGAGAGAAACTTGTTCTAAAGCAATGACAGCTGTAGGAACAGAAATAATCCAAGAAATGCTGCACACAATGGGCGTCTCCTGATCTCATGCTAGCTAGTAAGAAAGGTAACTTAATCCATAACTGCACCCATCAGAAATCATTACAGGAACCCCAATTGTTCACGTTTTTGTGTGCTTCTGCACTCCAAAGGACAGCGCGGCCCCAACAGTTTTGTCTAGTTTGGAGGTGGAGAGAAGCAGCCGTCAGCCCTCTCGCCTGTTAGAGGTGGAGAAAACAACTCGCAAGTCCCGACACCTGGCACAGCAGAGGGGTATATTTCCTCAGCGAGAAGGCCCCTCGGAGCCTGCCCAGCGGTACCGATGGTCTCCTTCAGACAAAACAGGGTGCCCAAGAATGGGGTGCTCTGCAAGCCGCACAGGCAGCAGCAGGTACACCAGAGCAGAGGCCGATTTTCCCTGGCAGAAAGAGAGGCCTGGGAACCAGAGCTCGTAACGCTGCCGATGCCAAGGCGGACAGGGTGCCCCCACCTCCACCGCAGCACGGTACCTCCACCTGGGAGCCGTGCGGCCAGAGGCACCGCCTCAGCCCCAGGCTCCCAGACAGGACAAGAGCCTTCCTCCTCCTCCTCCCCTGACCCACGAGCTGCCTGAGCATTCGTGCAGCGCTGAAACACGGGGAGGATTTTTCCACCTCCCTGCCTCCTTCGGCAATCAGCTTGCGCCCTGAGAGGCAGGGATTACACAGCGTAACTTTTTAACCCAGTTGCTGGCACTGCAGGCGTGACGCCGGCTTTAGAAGCGGGCACGCGGGGGGGAGGGGGAGGCTTTCAGCACTGCGCTCCCCACTCTTGAACTGCGTCCAGCCTGCTCCAGCACTGAAGGCTGATGAACTTTGCTTTAGGTGACAAACTTCAAAAATTCACCTCTCCACCGTAAAATCAGGGGAGGGCGGAAGCGGCAGGTCACTCGCTCAGCGGATACAAGTGCCTCAGGTTGAAGGCCAGCCACAAGCCACGCTGCTTCTACCCTTTCTTCCTGTACGTTAAAGATCAGAGAAAAAGGCTGAGTCCAAGATGGAGCACTCAGGACCGTAACTTCTTGAAGATACAGTGCACCAAACTCAGCAAAACCCAGAGCAAGGTGTAGCCTCGCAGGGTCTGGGCCCAGAGCCCTGGTCCAGGTGCTGGGGACGGTCAGGACATGGGGCTGCACCTCCTCCCTGGCCTGAGCCACTCAGGCTCTGATTTAAAACAAGAGCAGCCAGCAAATAACTCGTCAAAATATGTCACTTCCAGCTAAGGTCTCGAAGGAGCCATCTGCCCTTCCCCAGAAAGCCCAAGCTCTCGCTCCGGAGCATTCCCTAAGGTGTCAATGGCTCCTGTATCCCAGACTCCCAGGACGACCCAGCCCTCTCCTACCCACCACCACAGAGCCGCCGACATCCACAACGCGGCCAGGGCCGGCACCGAACTTCGTGGCCCGGCGACCGGCCCCCGGCAGCAGGACCGGTCCCCCGCAGCCCACCCGGTGCTACCGGCGGCGGCAGGGCAGCCTGGGCGGCGGACGGGAAGGGCGGCCGCTTCCTCGCAGCCAGGGCACGGGCACCGGCGTTCCCGGTCCCGCGGATCACCCCGCCCGGACCCGCTCCGCCTGCCGGGCCGGGCCTAGGCAGAGGCGGGGACAGCCGGGGCAGCGAGCGGGGCCCCGGAGCGGCCTCTTCCCTACCGCCCGCGGCCGCGCGGTGGTGCGGCCCGGTGAAGGTGACCTTCACCGGGGCCCGGGGCTCCCCGCTCCGCCGGGACGGGACGGGACAGGCCCGGCCGGGCCGGGATCGCCGCACGGCGCGGCCGGGCTCCCGCCGCTTGCCCGGGCCCCGTCCCCCGGTGGCTCGGCCTCCCCGGGACACGGGACGAGCAGCGGGAACCACGCTTCCCGGCCCCGCTGCGAGCGCCGCGGCCTCCAGACCCGGCGGCCCTGGCGCGGGCTCCGCGGAGCCTCCCCGAGCCGCGCAGCGGGCACCGGGCCCCGGTACGGCTTCCCCGCAGGAAACGGCGAGGGGGGCGACGGGACCCCGGGCCGGGGCGGGGAGAGCCGGGAGCCCGACCCCGCGGCGGGGCAGGCGGGTCAGGGTCGAGCCCGGGCCGCTCCGCCGGGGTCTCCCCGGGCGGGACGAGCAGCCGAAGTTGGCAGAACCGGTCCCCGCCGCGGCCCCGGTCCCCGCTCCCGCGCCCGCTCCCCCCCCCCCCCCCCCCCCCGGCCCCTCCGCGATCTCCCTAGCGGGCCCCGGGCACCCCCGGTACCGATAAGGGGGCGGTGGGCACTGCCCCGCCGGGGTCGGGCACCCCGGCCCCGCCAGGCCCGGCCCGCTCTCCCGCCGCAGGGCCCGGCCCCAGCGCCCCCCCCCTCTCCTCCCTTACCGGGGCGCTGCTGCGTCTCCGCCGGCCTCCTGCCGCGGGGACCCGGCTCCTGCTGCTCGCCGCCCTGCGCGGCGGCCGGCACAGCGGCCGGCGGCATCTCGTCCGCTTTAATGACCATGGGGGCCGACGCCGAGCCCCGCGCCCGCCCGCCCGCCCGCCGCGAAGGACAGCGCCGCTCCGGCCCCACGTGGTGCCGCGACCCCGCGCGCCGCTACGGCGCGCCGCCCGGGACCAACCTCCGCGCCCGGCGGCAACGCCTTAAAGCGGCAGCGCCGCGCGAACCGCCCCTCCCGGCCGCCGCCGCCGCCGCACCCGGGACGGGGCTGCGTCGTGGGCGCCGCCATGTGGGGCAGCGGGGCCAGGCTGCCGGTTCGGCCCGGCGCCAGGCGGAGGGGAGCGGGGTGGCGGGAGGCGGCCCCGGGAGGCCCCGGTGAAGGTCACCGGCTGCCGCAGCCGCTCGCTCCCGCCCGGCTGCGTGCGACCTTCCCGGAGGCCGCAAGGTCGCCGGCCGGGCGGGCCGCGCCCGGAGATGGGGGGGGGGGGGGGTGACAGCACCCGGCCTGCCCCGGGGAGCCCACGCACGGCCAT
Source organism: Harpia harpyja (assembly GCF_026419915.1). Classification (NCBI taxonomy): domain Eukaryota; kingdom Metazoa; phylum Chordata; class Aves; order Accipitriformes; family Accipitridae; genus Harpia; species Harpia harpyja. The sequence goes on along the minus strand of NC_068951.1, from coordinate 1,017,521 downwards.
GTCTGCTCCTGCTCCCGCCGGAGCTCCGGGGACCGGCCCCGGCCCCGCGGGGTGTTCCCCAGGGCGGCGGGGAGCCGGTAAACGCGGACAGAAACTTCGAAAAGCAGCCTTCTTCCCTAAAGTGGGGGCTCGGGGGCAGGCCGGGTTGCGGGTGGAGGGGTGCGGGGGGGGGCTGCCCGCAGCCTCGCCGGAGCTGGGACGCGGCCGTGCACCCCTCGCTCTGGGACAGAGGGACGGAGCGCGGACCCGGCTCCGCGGGTGGGCGCGGGGTCCGGCCGGCCCTGCGCGGCCCAGCTCTTCGTAGAGCAGAGGGTAGAATGGTTTGGGTCGGAAGGGACCGTAAAGGTCATCGGGGTCCAGGCCCCCTCCGTGGGCAGCGTCACCTTCCAGGCTCGAAGCCCCCTCCAGCCTGGCCTCGAACGCTCCCAGGGATGGGGCATCCACAGCCTCTCTGGGCAACCTGCTCCGGTGCCTCACACCGCCCTCACGGTGAAGCATTGCTTCCTAATACCTAATCTAAGCTCTTTCAGTCTAAAACGGTTACCCCTCATCTCATCACGACACTCCCTGATAAAGAGTCCCTCCCCAGCTTTCCTGTAGGCCCCCGTTAAGGACTGGAAGGTCTCCCCAGAGTTGTGGAGGGGCTCGTCGGTCCTGGGGACAGAGGCAGAGATGTTCGTGGTTTGCGGCTGGAGGTGCTGGGGCAGGACAGTACAACCCTTTGCAGATTTCAATCTCTTTATTAAGAAAAAGGTATATTACAATGACTCCTAAAGTACAGCTCCATACTCTAGTCTCCGGGTATTATTAACACATTTTGAAAAGCACTTGGTTAAAAAGCGAAGTCGACATTAACATTGTCCTGGCGAATAATGGTGTCATGTAGTAAAATGAACATTCAAATAAAGCAGAGCAGTGTCAAACCTTTGGCATCTGTCCCACCGCCATGGCTCTCCCCAGCACGAGGCACAGGCTTTTATTGTTCTCAGCTGAGCTTCGCAAACTCAGCCAAGGAGAATATTTTTGCTCCGGTGAAACCGCAGCTGCTCTGGGACCAGGGGAGCTGTACCCGGGGGTGCTTCCCTCCCCGTCCCTCTGCCAGAGCCCTCCCTGGGGTCCCGAGCACAGCTCTGGCCAGGCAGAGGTGATGTCCCCACCTGAGGAGGCCTGTTACAGCCCTGGCAAGGACTGGGATGACAGCGACCTTGTGTGTGACCTTGAAGCACCCGGGCAAATACAGACGGTGTTCCTCCCTGCAGGCCCAAGGGGCTGTGGCTCAGCACCTTACCCACGTCCCCTGGGGGCAAAAGGGTCTGGTTTTTGAGACATACAAAGATTTGAGGGATTCCCATGGCCTGATAGTCTCATTCCTGCTATAATCGCAATGACGGGATAGGGCATCTTTTGGGGAAGCCACAAGGTCAGTGAAATCTATAGGAAAGAGGCAGGAGGCATCACCACATCCCAAGGAGGAGCAGGCGCCACTTGGGTTTGCGTTGGGTGCACCTCTCACACAGGCAGCTCCTCAACCCTGTTCCTGCCCGAAGGCGTGAGGGGAGGGAGGGTGCAATGAAGGGATCCGATATGGTGACAGCGACCAAGCGTCACGCTCCGCGTCCCCCTGCCCACAGGCGCCGGCCCTTCGCACGGCTGCAGCGGGGAGCTGGGACAGCAGCGTCACTGCAGGGCCAGCCCTCGGGCAGCGCTGGCAGAGAGGAGGCAGAGGCGGAAACCTGGCCTTGGGGAGCAAAGGGCAGCTTTAAGCAGCGAGGAGACACAGCACTTTTATCTTTGTGCTTTCACAGGCCGTGTCGTCCGGCGGGATCCTCCATGGCTGCCGTGCTCGGTGATCCCAGGTTTCTCTTGCTCACCCAGCCCGGCACACCGGCATTGCTGATCTTATCCACAGCGTGAGGCAACCTACGGATATAAGGGAGTTTTCTCTCCCCTCCTATCGCGTTCCCCGTAGGACTTGGCAGCCAGGCACCGACAGTGCAAGAGGGTGACAAGAACAGACGTGCACCGAGGCAGCCGTGGCGTCACTACAGCGAGACTGGCTTGTCGGGGCCGCTGGGAAGCGAGGGCTGGCGTTCCTGGAGAAGGGCAGGATGCTGCGGCTTCACCGGAGCAGCAGGAGCCAGTTCACGAGGCTGCACGAGGACCCCAAAACGCTCACCTAGGTCCCGAAAATGAAAGTCCACTGGCGTGCTGCTGACGTACCTTCCCGGTGGGGAGAGCCAGCCGGGCAGCGCTGCAGTCCTGCCAGTCCTCTGCCTCCCGGGAGCTTATTTTGGGGAACTCGTGCACGGAGATGCACTGCGCAGAGCAGAGCAATCCCTGACCACTGCTGGCTCCAGCTCTCCAGCCACTTCAGGCAGGACATTTCTTGCTGCATCACTACCAGCTTTCCTGGGTATCCAGAACAGACCAGCCCTCAGCCCCACCACAGCGGCTGCCCCTGTGTAACACCCATCAGCTGTGCCCTGTGCCTAACCTTGCTTGCATTAAGGTGGTTTCCAGAAAGCCTTGGGCTCTGCCTCAGGCAAAGCTTCCCCAAGGCAGCAGGATGAGGCCCCGCCACGGACAGGACGCTGCACGGTGCTGTGCAGCAGCGGGGAAGGTGGTGCAGCCTCCCGAGGGGGTTTTCAGGCCCTCGCAATGGCACCCTCACAGCGGGGACGGGAGGGACACAGCCGGGATCACTTAGATTAGCCCCAGCAAACACATTCAGAAAATATGGCTTTTTAATTAACAGGGTCAAGAGGGAGAACTTCCCGACCGGTCTGCCCAGGGTTAAAATAAGTCCAGGGGAGCATGCACCGAGTCAGCGGCACCAGCATGGGCACAGCAGCAGCAAGTGGAGTGGGCACATCTCCCTCCCTACCCACTGCTCGCCCCGCGCCTGCTGCAAGGCTGCACAATTTGAGATATCTCTTTCTCAGAGAGCATTAGGAAAAATAATAACAACAAGGAAAAGAGAGATTAGCAAGCCCAACACATCAAATCCATGAGCCCTGCAGAGCTGCAGAACGAAAGCGGGGGTGCAGGGAGAGGTGCCCGGCTGTTAGTCTGTACGCAGAAAGCTCTCAGCACATTGTGGTTTATACACATAAGACATTGTTTTAACAACCGAGCGTTATTGCTATGCATCCATTTCCAGTCTAACCATTAAGCTTTACGAGTCAACATTAAACATCGCTTGTTCCATACAAAGCACATAGGTGTCAGCGGTTACACTCCTCCATCTATGTGCGTCAGGTATACGGCGCAGGTCGAAGCTGTGTGCAGCCTTTGGACTCCCAAGGAGTCCAGCAGCACTGACTAAATGCACCTACAGATCCCTGTTACACCTTACAGGCTAAGGGCTAACTTACAGTCCAAGACTGGGGGGTCTGTAAGAGCCCCCCGCCCAGGGAGAGGAGGGCAGGCACTGCCCGGGCTCCCGCTGCTCCCTGGGGCTCGCTGTGGCTAACAGCAGCCTACTCATTAAAAAACAGGAACGCTGTCTTTTTGTTCTTTTTTTTTTTGATCATTTTGATCTCTTTGATCATTTTATATAAATACAAAGATTAAAATAATTTATCTCAACATCATTTCTATTACAATCATACAGTGTTTTCCCTTCAAAACAAGTGCATGTATGTATATATATATATAAGTGTATATATAGTATCTCTAGAGCTCCCCCCCCCCCCCCCCCCAAGAAAAGCAGCAGTGACTGAAGCAGGTACAGCACACAGGAGCTGATCCTTCCTGCTCCGAGGCAAGGGTGCCCAGGGAAAAAGCGCAGGGCTCGCCCTGACGACTCATTTCCAAGCACGTTACATTGGCATGAAGCAGGGAACTGGGGTGCTCCCTCTCCGTCCCTTTGGGAAACAAGCCCCCCTCGCTGTAGGCAGCTCTGCCTGCACGTCCAAGGGCTGCGGGGCTCAGGGCCTGCCCAGCTGCCCGCAAGCACCGGGGAGCACCGGGAGGAAGGAGAAGCAATCGGGGGACTGGAAATGAGATCAACTCCTTGAGCAAGCTGCTAATTAGTGGCAAAGGGGAAAGGATCCTGCAGCTCAGACAGGGTTGCTCCATTTACATACTAGGCACTAAAAATGATGATTGCTAGGAAGGTATTTACACAGAAGAAGGATCATACCTCTCCCTCCCCTTTTCAATGCTCAGGTCAGTCATGAACACCGCGATCTTAACAAGGATTTTATAATAAAAATGCAACATACTCTGTCTATCAGGATTGTCTAGGAAGGAGAGGGGAAAGCAGCTGTGCACACCACAGCTAAAGGAACAGCCAAGCAGCGCAGGGACACATATTACCCTCTTCCATGTTAAAAGAGACTAGAGACAAATCCTCAGCAGAACCTCTCTGAACCTGAGAGAAACGGCAATTTCCAAAGGCCAAATGGCACCTCACCCGCGTGACACCACCGGGAACCGGGTGGCCACGATGCTGCACCCCCGGGTGCTGCTTGTGCAATGCAGCACAAACTGCCCCTCTGCTGCCCCGCTCTGCCTCCGTGGGGTGGGCAACAGCAGGGCCCCAAGCACACCCTGCTCACCCCAGAGCTGGGACATGGGGACAGCCTGCCTTAAAATCACTTTGTAATGGGAAACAGGTGGGAAGCATCCCGCAGCCTTACCAAGAGCCGGACTCAGGGCTTTTCTCCTTTGTGCAACTGTACCCACATGCTCATAACCCAGCTGGGCGTTACCAACGCACCCCACGCTGCCTCTGCACCCCCACCTGCCTTGGGAAGGCAGTCTGGGCGTGCGACGCTTTGCAGCTTCACAGCCAGGGCATGCGAGCACCCTGCCCTGGCTCTTTGCAGCCTTCCGCCGGGGGTGACAGTCGGGGAGGGCAGGCGGGAGCTGGTGGGGGCTCCGGATGCATCAAGGGTTGCAAAGATTTCCTGCTAGAGCCTTGCCTTCGCCCCTAGGAGCTGCACACCTCTGCAGGGCTTCAGCCAAGGCGTCTGCTCCCTGGGCCCCTGCCAGGGGGGACCTACCCAGGTGTGGCTTTGCTGGGCTTCTTCCCAAACTCAGGGGTGCGTTACAGACCATGGTAGCAGCTGGGGAGTGGGGACCCCAACCCTCGAGGGTGCCCTGGGGGAGCAGGAAGGTTCTTATGCCCTCCGAAGCCTGACTATTCACATCACAGCCAAAGAAAAGGTACAAAAGCTGCTAATTTCTGTCCTGCTAGTGCCGCTCGTACACTTAGGGGTTTGTTTTTACCAAAGAGCTGGCCTAGGGACTGTTGCTGAGAATCTCGTAAAAGCATTTTAATATAGTATATAAATATTGAACTACAAAAATAGACACCTCTGACTGCATGGGCACGCTGCGGGTGAGCTCGGGCAGGCTAAGCCCGACTGGTCTACAAGGGCGACATTTTTGAAGAGGTTTCAAACTGAACTGGAAGGAAATGGGGTCCGATCGCAGCCCGCGGCTTCCTCCTGCCCGCGCCAGCCGCAGAGACAGCGGGGGTCCCGCGGGAGGCTGCTGCCCACGCAGCCGGGCAGGGCACTGGCTGCGGGCAGGGGCCGGGGCTCCCGGGTGGGCATCGCCAGGCCAGCATGCCTGCGCGGCCAGGCCAGCCAGGGCTGGCAGCCAAACCACCGGGGCGAAACCCACCCCTCGGTATTGCCCGGAGCAGCGCAGGTCCCACCGGTGCCCGAGCAGCGAGACCTTCGCCCTGCCCAGCCGCCGGAGCCCTCCTCTCCTCTCCCGGTTTCTGCTGTTTCACCACATCCAGGGACTGGATGTATAAAGCCGACGGTTTGGTTTGGAGACCGGGCAAGGCTGCCCTGGCGGGGCAAAGGCTGCGTGCTGTACGGAGGCGGTGGGGACGGACTGGAGGGCTGCTCAGTCGTCTGCGACAAAGCCGGATCTGGCTGTGGATGCGACTGAGAACCGAAATGCTGGTGCCGAGACGAGACCTGCCTGGCGCGGGGGAAGCAAGTCGCGGCCCTGCTCCAGCAGCATGCGGAGCGAGGCTGCGGCACGCGGAGCGAGGCTGCGGCGGGCGAGGGGCCGCATGGGGTGTCCGGCAGGGCTGGCGCTCGCTGCTCACATCCAGCCGCCTTGTCCAAGTCCTGCGTGTAAATGTAACGCGGGGGAAATCCGTGTTAAGAGACAGCCGAACTGCTGCGCGGGGGAGCGAGGGTCTGGGACCCGGCTGTCACGGCTGCGCCGTCCCCACGGAGGGGGGATCCCTCCGGCACCCACGGGAGCGACTGTCGTTCAGCCGCCTACATCCCGGCGGACCTTCCCGGTGATGTCTGGGACCCTCTCCGGCCCATCCCAGCCGCGGTGCCGGCGATGCCCAGGGCCGGAGGCCCGGCCGAGCTCATCCTGCGGTGCCGAGCCGTGTGCCGCACAGCCCGTCGCTTGTCGCTGCACACCGGCCCGCCGGCACCCCGGCCGGGGAAAACGCACCCGGCGTCCGCTCCGAGGGGCAACAGCTGCAGGAAGATCTCATGGCAGAAACGCTGGTTTTCTTGCTTTTTCTCTCCCCCTTTCCTTCTCTCTCTCTCTCTCCCCGCACGCTCCGGACAGGTGCTCAGCCGTTTCCCCACGCCTCCACGGATGCCCCCCCCGGGTTGCCTGCCGGCACCCCCGGCTCGCACCCCCCCCGAAGCGGCGGGCTGCGAAGCGACGGGTGGGGGGGGGATCCCGCCCGCCGGCAGGAGGGGCGAGCAGGGCGCCCGCTTGCCGGTGCCCCTTCCCCTCCGAGGGGACGGGGGGGGGGGGGGAGCAACCCCGGCCGGTGCCCACCCCGGCGCCGCTGGGCTCGGGCCTTCCCGGCCGGGGGGGTCGGGTCGGGCCGCCCCCCCCCCCCCCCCCTACTCCCGGGCCCGGGGGGCTCCGCGGGGGCCGGAGCCCTGCCTCTTGCCGGGCTCGCCCTCGGCCGGCCCGGCCCCGGCCGCCGGCTCCCGCCCGGGCTGCCGGGGGGTTCGCTGCGCCCGGGGGGTGGCGGCGGGGGGCTCCGGCCGCGCCGTGTAGAGGAAGAGGGCCGGGTCGGGCATGGCGTCGTGCTCCTCCCGCGCCGGGTCCCGGGGCCGGGGCGGCCGGGGGGGCCGGGGGTGCGCCCTGTGGCCGCGGCGCCGGGGCCTGCCCTCGGGCGGGGGGGCGGCGGGGGGCTGCTCGGGGGGCCGGGGGCCCGGCAGGCGCTGGGCGGTGGCGTGGAGCTGGAGGGAGAGGTAGGCGGCCGCCTCGGTCTGCTTCTGCAGCTCGGTGTCGAGGATGGTGACGCGGTGGCTCCGCCGCTTCAGCTCCTCCAGGAACCGGCGCTCCTTGCTGCGGAGGCTGGAGCGCAGCGCGGCCACCAGCGTCTCCTTGTGCTGCAGCTCCTTGCGCAGCTCCAGGTTGTCCTTCTCCTTCTCCTGCAGCCGAGCCTCCATCACCCGGCACTTCTCCTCCAGCTCCCGGTCCAGCACATCTGCGGGGGCAAGGCACACGTCGCGGTTTAACCCCAGCCAGCAGCTAAGCACCGCGCTAAGCTCGCTCGCTCCCCACCCCCGCCACCACCCAGTGGGATGGGGGAGAAAATCGGGAAACGAAGTAAAACTCCTGGGTTGAGATAAGAACGCTTTAATAGAACAGAAAAGAAGAAACTAATAATGATAACACTAATAAAATGACAACAGCACTAATAAAACGATTGGAACGTACAAACGATGCGCAGTGCAATTGCTCAGCACCCGCCGACCGACGCCCAGCTAGTCCCCGAGTGGCGATCCCCCACCCCCACTCCCCCCAGTTTATACACTAGATGTGGCGTCCCATGGTATGGAATACCCCGTTGGCCAGTTTGGGTCAGGTGCCCTGGCTGTGTCCTGTGCCAACCTCTTGTGCCCCTCCAGCTTTCTCGCTGGCTGGGCATAAGAAGCTGAAAAATCCTTGACTTTAGACTAAACACTACTGAGCAACAACTGAAAACATCAGTGTTATCAACATTCTTCGCATACTGAACTCAAAACATAGCACTGTACCACCTACTAGGATCACAATTAACTCTATCCCAGCTGAAACCAGAACAGCACAGAAGGGGGTCGGGGGGGGGAGGCAGCAGGGGCTCAGCCCGCCGCCCCCGGCAGGTCCCCACACGCTCCTGACATGGCTGCGAGGGCAGGGGGGACGCGGCCACTGGCCCAGCAAGTGCCATCAAGGCTGCTTGGGTGCTTTTTGGGGCTGGGGCTCCCAAACGCGCCGTGAGCCGCCTGAGCCTTTCCCCAGACAGGGCGGGCAGGCACGGGAACCCCCAAACACCCGGAGCCGTGGTGCTGCGGGCACGGTGCGATGCGTGACACCCAAACGCGGCGGGGGTGACAGCACAGGCAGTTTCGGTGGAGGACGCCGTTGCCGTGGAACCTGACGCCTCTGCCTCGCTGCAGCCTCGTGCCGCAGTTTTAAAATTTCCCTAGGTAACTCGTTTTTCGCCCTAAAAGTGACTTCGAGCGTATGCAGAGGGCGCGGGGGAGCATACGGGCTGGGAGAGAAAAGGAAACAGCCACAGTGAAACCATCAGCCCAACTTGGGAGGGCTGGTCGACCTCCAGCCCCGGGACTCAGGCTGTGCTCGGCAGGGAAGGAACCTCCACTCCGGGAGGGAGGAGTGGGCTCAGGGGGAGCCCGTCCTGGGGGGCAGGAGGGCCGGGCAGCCAGCCCTCCTCGGCTGCTGTGCGCTCACCACACCGGCACCTCTGGTTTCTAATGCCTGACCTGTTCATCTTTCTGCTCCTGCCAGCAGCTGCCTGCCAGCGACCGGGCACGGACAGGACGTGTTAAAACAGAGGCACCGTGTCAAGCGGCAGGTTCCCCATGGCTCCCACCGCCCTCCCTGCCCTTTCCACGCCTCGGCGGGTGACGGATGCCCTCCCTGCCCCGGCCCTTCTGAGTCACAGCACAGGCACCCGAAAAAGTGTGACTTCACGTGGGGCCCTGCACGCTGCTCCTGCACACCCTGCGCTGCTCCGGCCAGTCTGCATGGGCTCTCTTCCACCTGCCTGCAGGAGGATAACACCTGCCTGACATCCATCCCACCATCCATCCATCTATCTTTCCTTCCTTCCTTCCTCCATCCCACCTGCCATGGTGGCATCAAGAGACTGCGTTGAGTAAACACCTGTAGGGCAATTTGGATAACAAAACTTTGCCTTTCCCCAATCCCTTCTGCCTAATGCCCTTGAAAGGCTGGAGGAGGCGAGGGGTGGAGGGGAAGCATTGCAGCCGCAGCGCTTCATTTCACGGTGACCGTCTCCTTTCCTCCAGGCACCCTTCGATCCGCCGTGGAAACACACTGGCCCACTGAAAGTGTCCCTGTACAAGGGCACCCAGGCTCTGCCCCATGGCCACGTGTGGGTCCATGGGGATCTACTTCTGTGCACCAGGGAAGGTACCCCCGCACCCCAAAGGGACAGGGCTGGCCCGAGCATCCCCCCTGAGCAAATGCTCCTGCAGGCTGGCACGGCCGGGAGCCCTGTGCCCTGGGGGGCTCCTGGGGGCTTGCGGTCCTCTGCTGGTGGTGGCCTTGAACTTGGGACAGCGAAACTGTCTTGAAGGTGACGCACTAGGAAGGATGCTCCAAAATGGGAAGGAGGAGACTGGAGTGTTGGTGGCAGCTGGGTTTCACCTCCCCTCTGCACTCTGTGTCCCCCCGCTGGGGGGTAGTGGGGGGCCAGTGGCTCAAAGTGCTCCTGTCCTCGGCCAAAAAGCGTTATCACCTCCAAAAGGAAAGGCATGCTGCTCGCGCGGGGCTCTCACGGGACCCCGGGGACCTGGCCCAGGCGCAGATTTCCACTTGCGGCTGCTGCAGCTCGTGACCAGCTGCATTCCCCGCGCTCAGCCCCGGGAGGTGTTTGGGGAACGGGGGCCGCCCGGGGAGGGGGGCACGTCCCACCTGCGGGTGCGAGGTGGCAGCCGGAGCAGCCGGCGCGGGGGACTTGCACCCTTGCGGTGAAGGAGCCGAGCTCGGCGGGCAGCGGGAGGGCCGGGCTGTGCGGCCATGCCGTGAGCCCGGCACAGGGGCACTGGGGGGCCGGACCGCCCTGGTGCACCCTCCCTGCCCGCAGCTGGACTCCTGCCCCTGGCAGCCCTGGCTGCAAGCTCCTGCACCCAGCCCTTGGTGGGGCGCAGGGAGGGGAGCGAACGCTCCCCGCCGAGGCTGGCACCCGCCTGCGCTCAGCCCTGCCTGCCCAGGCCTGCTGCCGTTGTCTGCAATAATCTCTGCTTTTTACGATACGATTTGCAACAGCTTTATAGCCTCAGCTCCTAAGTGTCTTCTGCGGAGGAAAAATGCTTTCTAATGAGATCTTAAGGGAGGCAGTTGCACGCAGTAATTATTACGAGTGGCATTTGAAAAGCAATCATATGATGGCATCTTAAATTAGGTGGTTGCCCCATAAACGTGGCAAATGTGATCATACTCTTTGTAAGCTATTAAAAGGCCGAAGGATGGGCAGAGACCTGTGGGTGGGACTCACTGCACATTACGGTCTGTGACACACCGATGGCACCTGGCGGGCTGGACGCCAGGCCCCCCCCGCGAGCAGCGAGCCCACCCGTGTGGGGAAGGGACCCCGGGCTCAGCGGGAGGAGGGAGGCGAGGTGGGAACGGGGGTCTGCTGGAGGCTGGGGTGGGCTGAGAGGGGCTGGGTGTGCATCACCCGCTGCGCATCCCCCTCCTGGGGATGGTCCCCGGGGCTGGGAGCACCAAATCCCCCTGGAGCCAGCTCCGGCACCGAGTGAACCGCGCCAGCCCCGGTGAGAGCAGCCCTGCCGCCCGCCCCGCCACCGCCAGCCCCGGCTCTGAGGACAAAGCGCAGGCTGGAGCTCGGTGCCAGGGACTGTGCCCAGGCAGTGCCAGGGACAAGTTTCAGCTTCATCCCTGGGACGGAGGAGGAAGAGGAGCCGGGCTTCTCATAGAGCATCCTCTGCTGGCCACGGGCACCCAGGCAGCGCTGCCTGCCCCTGCCTGACCTGGGTGCTCTTGGGGACGGGGACGCGTCACCTGGAGCTGTGCGGTGGCATTTGGTGACCCGTGGGAGCAGCGTGGTGAGGGTGCTCTCAGCCTGTGGCACCTTGGGACAGAGGCAAGGCCAGGCAGGATGGAGCCCAGAGGGACACCGCGGGGACACCAACACGCACCCCCTCCCTGCCGGGCTGTGGATGGAGCGGGGCCATGGCGGTGGGAACCCTGGGGCACCGCAGCCCTGCCGGCAAGGGGACGGCAGCCGCCCGGGAAGGGTGGATGAGCTGGGCACATCATCCGGAGAGCACCCGGCTCCTGCCCGTGGGCCCCACCGGCCAGAGTCCACCGCCCGGAGAGTTGCCCAACGCAGCCCGCTCAGGCGCCAGGCTGGCCGGACTCTGCTCCGCAGCTCAGGGCTGCGGGTGCGTGTGTGTGTGTGCGAGACGTGGGGACCGGCAGCATCTGACTCCGGATGGGGGGCTACGGCAGAGGGATGCTCAGGAAGGAGGGGAGCAGTGCCCAGCGCAGCCCGCAGCCAGGCCCCCTGCCCACCTGGGCACTCGTTGCTGGAGGAGAGGAGCCGGAATCAGGGCGAGCTCAGCACCAGCTCCCCGCTCCTGTGTCCCTCAGCACAGGCTTTTGTTTGAAAACCTGCCCTCGGCCATCAGGTCGCAGGGGCCGGCGTGATGTTTGCCAGCACCGAGAGACGCCAGAGCCCTGTGCCATGCCGGTCTGGCAGGAGATGTCCTGCCCCTGACGGCCTCGCGATGCGGGAATTGCCCACGGGTTTCCAGTTACCCCCAGTCCTATCTGCCTGTCCCGGGTGGATGAGGCTGCCTTTGGGCTGGAGAAGGGCATTGCGAAATGCCTTTCGGGCAGCTCTCTGCTGCTCGTTCCAGGCCTGGGACGGTGCCTGGAGCTTGCAGACATTTTCATACACCAGGACATTTCTCCCCCTTATTTTGGAATATGAAAGATTATTTTGCAGGCAAATCTGACTGTTTAATGAACCAAGAGTGCTGGGAGATTTTCTGAATCAGCATCTGGATTGCAATCGGTGAGTGGAGCTGGAGGGAGGGGCTGATAATGTCCTTGTTGGCTTTTCCCTGAGGCTGAAGGGTTTGCAGGCTTTGAGTCCCGCCCTGGGGTTCTCTGAGCTGCTCCCGGGGGGGGGGGTCTGTGTCAGGGCATTAGCAAAGCCAACCTCGGGATGCTGGCTTTCCCATGCAAAACCTTCCTGGGTGGCTGCCCAGGCATTTAACAGGGCTGCCAACAGCCTGTGAATGCGCACCCTGACTTCCCAGCTGCAGCCCTGCCCTCAGACCAACTGTCCCATGCAGAGAAGGTCCATGTCCCCTCCCTGGGCGGTCCTGATGGGCCCCCTCCGGCCGCAGGCTCTTTGGGTCCCCCCCCCTCCCCCCCCCCCCCCACTTGCCCTTATCTTATCTTGTGCACAAACCTGTGCTCTTACCTTGCTGGCGGGCTTCCAGCTCTTTTATTTCCAGGTCATGGGTAAGCTCTGGAAGAGAAATCAAACAGGACTGAGAAGGAGCATCCCACCCGTCCCACACGCTCCCTGTGTCTCCCCCTGCTCCCCGCCGGGGCTGCCCGCGCACTGGCAATCACCAGCGTGCTGCCTCTGCCCAGCCCGCGGCGTGAGCGTAGCCATCTCCGAGCACCAGCCACAGGCTGAGCCAAAAATAGATGATTCTGGCAATTTATACATTATTAAGCAGCCTTGGGATCTGGCATCTGCCACAGCGCTTGCCCCTGCGACGTGGCCAAGGCAGTGTCTGCAGGTCCTGCCCCACGGCGGAGCGGGAGGCTCCGTTTCTCCGGCGATGCCTTTTCTTTTTCTAAGAGAGTTGCTGAACCATTTTTGGTGCTTTAAATCAGGACAAAGAGCAGAGCAATGGACTGAAAATAGACCAAAGTGTAAGCTGCTACCCGGAGTATTTAATAATTTACTGCTTCCAGGCTGATCTCTGCCTCTGCACGTGACGCAAGCGGGACGGCCTCGTCCCTGCATGATGTGCCCGCAGAAGGATGCTGCCCTGCTCCGGGGGCAACATGTAGCTTCAAAATCCCCTCTCAGCCTGCCACCGAGAGCAGCCCGGGTGCTGCAGGTATCTCCCGGGGCGGAGGGGGGGGCAAGGCGGTGGCAGCGCTGGAGAGGAGCTGCTGTTTGCAGGATGCGGCCCCAGCCTCCCGAGGGAGGCTCCTCAGGGCTGCTGGATACAGACGTCCCGCCGCAGGACACGGGGTGCAGACCTCGGGCACCGCAAAGTGTCCCTGCGACTGTCCCATCTCCCGCTGCCGTGGGCCCAGGACCGGGTGACAGTGCTGCGGGTCCGGGGTCCGGGTGCAGGCGGCCGCAGGCAGAGCTGCCCCATGCCCACGCTGCACTCGGGAGCAGCAGCGAGGGCAGCGTCCTGCGGGGATGAAGCCCATCGCATGACCCCCTGCCCGCCTGCTCAGCCTTGACACGCTGCCTGCACTCTGTCTGCTCTCTGCCTAGCCCCGGGCTACAAAACCAGCTCACAAAGGGCAGCAAGGGAAGGAGCTCAGGGACTTTCTGGAGTTCACTTTACCCTCCACGCTTTTACAGACAATCTCTTTTGAATTAATCATCACAGCCCACCGAAGCACCAGCAGCTCTGAGAGGAGGAGGAGAGGGGCAGCAGCAGCAGCATTCAGTTGTTTTGGGGCTTTTTTCCCCTGAAAATGAGTTCAAATGGTTAATCTTTGCCCTACATTTTTCTTTTAATCTGCTTTCATGTTGACTCTAATCCTCATCACTGCCATCCTTCTGAAACGAAACGCTTGGCTCAGGCAGCTCTGCCCGTCTGTCTTGGAAAACAAATCTGTAGTGAGAAGGCAGAAGTAACCGAGAATGTAATGCAGTTTCTGGAAAGCTTTCAGCACTCCCGACTGCCCCATTGGAAATCAATGGCAACTGTGTTATTTTTCTGAAGCTAAAATAATAGGTTTGGAGTCTCAGATATATTCCCAATGAAAACTAAAGCAGTTGCCCGTTTCCAAAGAAGACATCACCCTGCTGAGCGAGTGCAGGGCTCGGGGTTGATGCACAACCCAGGGTCCCAGCTTCTGTGCTGGAGCCACAGGGGCTGGTGGGAACCTGCCCCAGTACCGTCCCCACGACCCCCGAGGGGCAAATCTAGGGGAGAGCACCCCGCAGGGCTCTCAGGCGGTCCCAGCCTCTGCGGGACGGATCCAGCTGCTCTGCACCTCTGTATCCCACCTGCCAAGCTGCTGGCCCCGGCTGCAGCCGGCTCCCAGCGGCTCTCCCGCTCGACCCCGGTGCCTCTGGGTGTCCCCTGTGCAGGGCAGGGGACGGGGCACTGCCGGGGGATGCACTTCAACTTGCCTGGTGCAGGAGGCGGCTGAGGAGGGGTTTGTATTCCCTGCCGTGGGCTAGGACACGCTGGTCTGTGTTCCCTGCTGTGGGCTAGGACACAGAGGTCTGCTCCGCAGGAGCCCCCCAGCCCCAGCTGCCCGAGGGTCCGGGACCCTCTTGGAGGTGGCTATGTGCCCCTCGGGGGGGCTAGATGCTGACAGGCAAGCCAGAAATGGGTTTATTTAAGACACGGCTTCTCTCAACACATTGGGCTTCCCCCTTTGCTGCCTGGGAGGACCGTCCCGGTGCCCCGATGTGTGAGGGTGCGGAGGGACCGTCGGCACAGCCCCTCTGGCCAGCTTTGCTATCCACTGCGCTGCCTGCAGGGATCCCCCCCAAACCCCGCTCTGCTCCCGGCACCAGCCTTCCCTCCCTCGCTCTGCTAACACCGCTAAGCAGGCTAATTATTGCCACAAGGCTTGAGCTCATCTTCCAGTAAAAGGAGAAACAGAAGAGTCAGAGGAATCTATTGCTATTTCTGCTGTGTTTATACCTTGCAAATAAAACGGGAATGGGAGGGAAGCCAACTCTCCTCTGTAACGCCAGGCTCATTCCAATAAATGAATCACAGCACGGGGCTCTGGGCTGCGTTACCTTCCTGTAAAGCCTCCGACCGGGAACACTGGGCTGCGGGGGTTTGCTGGGGCCGGCTCTGCCCTGGCCCCGCAGCGAGGGCTGCGGTACTTGCCCAAAGCATCTGCTCCCTCCTCCTGCCAGGCTGTGGCGAAGGGCACGAGGCTGCCGGGTGTCGGGGGGCTCGCGGGGGCTGAGCACGTGGAGGCTCCGTCCCGCTTTCAGCTCTTGCTGCTGGCCCTCGCTGCTCGGTGGCAGAGGCTCCCGGGACACCGGGTGCAGCCAGCAGGAGCTGCCTTGGGTCCACAGGCAGCAAACCTGGGGATTTATTGACTTGAGTAAGGTCCCTTCTGAACACGGCTGTTCTGCTGCTGGATCCAGCCCGGATCCAAAGGTGCTGGCTTGCTGTGTGCCTCCCCCTGGGATTCCCTCGCACACAGCCGGCTCGGCTCCCCCTCGGAGCAGTCGCTCCCTGCTTCGGCGAGGGCTCCGGCACCTGGGAACCGCCACTGCTGCTGCTGCTGCTGCAGGCGGACGGAGCTTCTCAGGGCTGAGTAGGTGGCAGCTGAGAAACAGAGCTCTGCAGAAGGGTGGGCATTTCCAACGGTGGTGCCTCGGGGAGACCGAGGGGATGGTGCGAAAGTCAGGGTCTGAAACAGCAGCTCCAGGGCAGGTGGCACAGCTCCGCAGGGCCACGACGGGGAAAGTCCTGACGTAGCGACTCCGCTTTCCTTGTGCAAACAGCCCTACCAGATAATGGCATTCAAACCATCAGCAAAGTCATCTTAAAACTAACCAGGGGCTTTGCCCCCATCGCTCCTAGCAGAACGGCGTTGCAGAATCACACACCTCGCAGACGAGGATGTGACTTGTCCGGTCAGACAGTGCTGTCATCTGGCCACACTGGGAAGGAGATTGCTAATAACCAACCGTGCAACGGGCTCATTTCTGCCCCTGGGGACTCAGAACCCCCCAGCCTGATTCAGGCACAAGAACTGCGCTGTCTCGCCTATCTGGAGAGGCCATAGGTGAAGCCATTAAAACAATGAAACAGAACAGCAAAAGCTCTGAAAGGATGTGGAAAAATAGACAATTCTATCAGTGCAGAGATGTCTTTGTTTCCCAGGAATCAGGGAGGATGACAGGCTGCAAGACAAGGAGTAATTAGCTACGGCTGAATTATTGATGAGAGCGATGGCACAAGTTGGAATGAGTTTCAGTGGCGGGCAGGAGGCTGGGAGCCGTCGCTCTTGCCAGGCTGGCTGAAGGGGAGGACGACATTGCTGCAGCAGGGTTGGGGGGGGGGGCTGGCTGGTGACCGTGCACCCCACAGCCAGGGCAGGGCCCCGAGCCCCGCGCCAGGCTTCTGGCTGTGCTTCCCGGGGACTGGAGATGGGCAGACCCCGGCTGGCTGCCGCAGGGGCTGCCGTGACCCTGGGGAGCTGTTTGCCCCCTCCCCGAGGGGCCAGGCTCCTGGTGACAGCCCCCACTCTTGGGAAAGGCTGGGAGGCTGCGGCCTCTGCGTGAGGGGCTGCTGAGGATGCCCGGCAGGGACCCCCCCCTCCAGAGCAGGGAGCAACCTGGGGCGGGGGAATAGATGTGCTGATGCTGCTGGCGTTAGTGCTCGTTCAGCACCGCAGCGGAAAAGCACGGCAAGGGGGTACCAACACCGGCGCTCGTGCCGGGCTGCTCTGGGCTGGGCCGGCAGGAAGGGAACAGATTTCACCTCTCTGTGTGCAAGAGAATAAAGAGTAACAAAATATAAACAAGAAAATCACATTTCCTCCTGTTCTGAAAGTGGCCTTGGCACGGTCTCATACAGCCCCGTTATCGACAGCGTTCAACCCTTTTCTTTCCCCTAGTCTACTGGCTCCTGGGAGGAATGATGAACTACTTTTACATTTTCATAATCAAAATACCTTTGTGAGCACAGATCACAGGAGGAAAAGGCAGGACCATCTTGCTGGCTAAGGCTGGGTTTTTCCCTTTCCTTACACCAGCGAATCCCTCGGGGTAGTGACTACTGCAGCCCATCTACTGCAAGGTGCAGGAGCACGCAGCCGGGGAGAGCGCTGAGCTACCGGGGCTAATCCTCGTTCAGAAGTGTGCCCTGAGCACAGCATGAAAACAAAGGGAGGGGGTTTTAATGATGGATTATCAACACAGCCTCCTGTCTTACCACCCACCCAGCCAGCTGATGCCCGGAATAAAAATCGCTCTGGTTCTTCAGTGTTGTAGCTGGAGGAAGCTGCTGCCACCCATCCGCAGAGGAGCAATTTCAGGGAGTTCGATCCACACCAGATTTGGCGGCCACGTAGCGCAGTCTGGGGAGGGGCTGCTGGCACCCGAGCCAGGGGTGCAAGAAGTGGGAGGCTGAAGGGGATGGAGATCCTCTGTTCCCACACGGAGCAGGATCCCCTGTGGCTTGGTGCTCGCCTCCTCTGTGTCCCGCCGAACGCCAGCACGAGCTCCCGCGCCAGACCGGCCCTGGGCCCCAGGGTGCCAGCAGGAGCTTTCCTGCCCAACGTGCGCCGTGGGCACGCAGCTCCCACGCGCCACGGCCACCCCAACGCTCACCTGAGCAGTGCTTCTGCAAGCGGAGGATCTCCAGGTGCAGGTCATGGAGCAGCTCCATCTGCTCCTTCTTCAGGAAAGCGATGTGCCGCTGCACGCTCTGGATCTGGTGCTCCAGGGACACGGTCTCCATCGCAACCAAATTCACGGTCCAGGCCTGCAGGGAGCGGAGATGGCTCGTGATCAGACATGCAGCAGCACACTGGGCTTGTGAGCCCCGTCCCCGGAGCCCTTGCGAGGGGCAGAGCCCACCGGGTGCAAGGTGGGCGACGGCTCTCATCTACCCTTTCCACGGAGACGTGGCTGTGGGTGAAACAGCTCTGCTCAGAAGGTCCCTGGGGAATGGTCCCCAAGCCATCCCACCGCCCCAGCGCCTCTCGGGGCCGGCTCCCGTCCTGCCGGCGCTTGGGCTGGGAGGCTCAGAGACTGCATGAGCAGAAAATGCTGCTGCACGGACCCTGGCATCGGAACGGCTCGTTTCTATTTTGAATTTGGCCCTAGGAAATGTTTTATCACTGAGCAGGATTGCATCTGGGACAGGATTGCTCCCCGCAGTCCCCAGGTGGGAGTTGCACCAGAGACGATTTTGGCTCTCACTTGACAAGCCACATATTACGAAGCAGTAACTGCAGCGAGAGATCTAACACATGAAAAATATAATATGCTCCGTCTAACCCGATCAGTGTTACGTGGCGAGGAGAGTCATGTTGTCTTCCAGAAGAAGAAACGTCTTCCCTGGTAATTCGCCTGGCAGACAAGAGCTGCCGTCAGTCCTGCGCTGGGCGGCTCAGCCTGCGTCGGGGGGTCCATCACCACGTGTTAATTAATGGCTTCAGCAAAGCAGCTGCGCGAGCTGCCTACCTGTGCTGCTGCACCAGGGAGATAAAAATAAACCCCTGAAAGAACCCTTAATCCTGGGAAATACCGTTTCGTATGGATGTGGAATCCGTCCTTACTCCCCGCGCCCAGCCCAGGAGGAGGGGAAGCGACAGCAAACCGAGGTGACGGTGGGGAGACATCGTGCCAGCAAGCCTGAGGGACGGCGTGCACCGTCCTGTCCCTGGGAAGCTGCTTCCATTCCTTCCTTCATCCGTGTCTGACTTCAGTTTTATTTCTATAGAAACTTCGGAACTAAGTGAGCACTTTGGCTCCTGTTTACAGCACGCCCAGCTCGGTAATGTAGTACGTTTTGAGATAATTCCCACAACCAAAAATCGAATCAAACTGCATTTAAGCTCGATTCCACAGTAAGCAATCTTGGCAGTGCCACGAGTTCAAAGCTTTGTTCTTGCCAAAGCCTCCCCAGATTTGTGACAACCTTAAAGTCAGGTCTCCACGGTCCTACTATTTCATGAAGTTGGGGGGTCCAGCGAGGCTCTAACGGGAACTAACGGCTTCGGGGTGCTGCCTGCCGTGCCCCGCTGCTGCGGCATCGCCCCACCGCCAGCCCCAGCCCACCCTCACCGGCCGCGGTGCCCGGCACCTGCGTGACCCTTCCCGTCGGCGACTCGGCGGCTCCGCTGACACCGCTCGTGTAGCCACGGCCGCCGTGGGATCCACGGGGAACGTCGGCCCCTACGTACAGGAGACCACCGCGGGGGCGAGAGGAGGGCGATGCCCTGCGGCTGGGGAGAAGGGGCTGTGGCGCAGCGTGGGGCTGCCTTCACGCCGCCCCCCCCGCCCAGGCTGAGCCCACTTGCTTCTGCTCCGGCTCTGCCCCGGCCATCCCCCCCCTCCCTCCTGGGGTACGACCCCCCGCTGCAAGGGGCTGGTGCAGCTCTGCCTCCTGGGGTGCTGCACGGAGCGGGGGGAGCTCTGCTTTGCTGCACCCTCTGCGAGCCCAGCAGCCAGCCATCGGCCTGGCTTCCACGGGGGATTTCTCGGTTGCGATGCCCCCGAGGCAGGCCAGTGCCGAGGGTTTGGGGAGCTCCGGTGCTGCCGTTCCTCTCCTGCAGCCGGTGTGGGGTGTGCTGGGAGGGGGCTGGGTGGGTACCCCGACTTGTGATGCTGGTGGTGCACAGGCAGGGTGGTCAGAGGCAGCTGCGACACCTAACTGGCATGTCAATAAGTAGAAACGACAGAAATTGTGTTCTCCTGCGGTTGCCCCTGCTTGAGGGGGTCAGAGCAAGCTGTGCGAGGAGGCTGGCCTGGCCGGCCCGTGGGGAGGGCTGGCTCGGGGCTCCTGCTGCGGGGTCTGCAGCCTGGGGATGCATCTGCCTGAGGAGGTTCTGCATAAAGCCTAAAATAAGAATATTGGTAATGGGAACTGGCTTTGGTGTATATGGTGGACTGTCACTGGGGCTTTTTCACGTCCCAGGGAGCCGTTTCTGGAGGCAAAATAAGGAAATTTTGAGTTTTAGGATGGGTCTGCTATTCAAGGAATGAAATGCTCCAAACATTCACCCCATGAATGCTATGGGAAAGCATGAAAAAGGCTGGTGTGATACATAAAAGCAAGAGATACAAAGATCCTGCTTCTCATTTAAGGCGCTTATTGTGGGAGGTATGATTTACACCGGCTTAAAGCTTCCCTGTGGAACAATGTCATACAAGTGAAAATAGCCCTGGCTCAGCCTGCTTAGTCCTGCCTAGCTGAAGGTAAGGTGTGCATGCTCTGTGCAAGGAAACTGCAGGCATTTCTAGGAACCCCAGGGATGTGCAGTCCCTCAGTGTTGGGCATTTTAAAGTGGAACCAGGGGAAAAAAAAAAATCTAGCTCTAGACTTAACATCCTAATCATTCCTATTCTTCTGAGTGGCAAGGTGATGATTTTTAAGTCTTGTAAGTCACCTAGCCTTTCCTGATGGCACCGTAATTAATAGACAAGAGAGGTGGCATTCGTTCTTTGTACCATGAGAGCTGGCAATGATGGGACTTGTTAAAGGGTGTGTGGGGGGGTAATTTACTTGTGCCAGTGCAACAGCTATGGAAGTTAACTGGCATCTGCCGTAGGCTAGGAGTACAAATCGTACTACGGCATATACCCTCCTGCCAGCCCTGGCTGCGGGGGGGCTGTGAAAGCACGATGTGCTGGGCTCTGGAGCAGCTTCTTGACGGGAGTTGTGGCACCTCTTCTCGGGAAACGTCAGAAAGTAGGTTGGACGAAGCCTGGGGGATATGTAGTGCTATTTTCAAGCACTTTGTTCTGTCTAGTTGAAATGTCTTTAGTAGAAATGGCTGCAAATTTTCCATTGAACTTTCCCTCCTCCCTTTAAGTAGGAAATTACCCTTTTTTAGCAATGAATTTTTTTTTCCTTTAAAAATAAATAGTTGATAAATACCAAGGTGTAAACAAAGCCAAAGAAAAACAGTCTGGAATTCAGATCTGTTTGTTGTCTCTGATTTGGAAGATAAAAAGCCTGCATAATTTACCTGTGTATGGGGGGAAAAATGAGTCTGTTTCCAAAGTTGCTATGGGAAATCCTTAGCGGGTTTGGATCAGCTTTGCCTGTCCAACGCGACTTTCACCGTTTCCCTTGAGAAACAGCTCTCAGCTTGTGGCAGCAATGTCAGAGGTATCGTGTCTGGGGGAGAGCAACTCATTTTGTCCACGCATGAAACTCCCGTCAGCACTAAGGCCACCGAGGCAGGCAGAGGCGGGAGCTGCCTTCACAGGCAAACGGGGACATCACTGGTGATGGCTGCGCTGCTGCCGGAGAGCGGGGATGGGGACATCTCTCCTGGGGCTCCCGGGGCCCTTGGAATGGGAGCCCAGGGGGCCGCGGGCAGCGACCTGAGGCTGCCGCTGCTTCACCACCCCACAGCCCCCATGGGCAAAGGGAGGAACGTGTGGTTCCGCTCCGCAGCCGTTAGACAGCTCTGTGTCACAGGTGATGATGCAAGAGCCAAGAGCTATTAACGAAGCTGCAATTTAGTCCTGAGGCTTCAATAGCATCTGTAAGCCGTTTGAGCATCTCTAATGTTACCAGAAGGCAGTGGATGAACTCACGGCATGCTGAGGCTGTGTCCACCCGTTACCCCAAACGGTTTCAGAACCAAACTCTCAACAACTGATATCTTCCCTCCATTGCTTCTGAAGTCAAGTGGAGATTGCAACAGCATTTTGAGCCTTTAGTTCGATGCGTGCCTTTGGTCATTTCACACAGCACAATCACTTGGGAGGTGTTGGGAGTTAATAAGGATTAGCTGCTGCTGCTGGCTGACTTAATAACGCTTTACAGGGCCACCGCATCTCCCAGCTAATAACACCAAAGCTCCCCACGTCGAGGGCTGCACCCGGCAAGTGATGATGGCCATATTTCTATGTGGTGAAGCAAGGCAGGAACCTTCAGCCTATGCCAGAGGCACGAGAGCCAAAGCACAGAGACCAGGGCTGTCACTCCTAAGGATGCTAAGAAGCACCAGCTCCCCTCACCCCAGCCTCGCAAGCGCAGCTCCCAAAAGGATGGTTGTACTGCGGCAAGTAGGGTTGGGGCTGGAAGTGACCCTGCTCTGATCCCTGCCTTGCTGCTGTAGCTGTTACTTTTCTTTTCCAGACTAGTTCTAACTTGCCAAAGCAACTGGTGGTGGAAGCCTTCGCAGTGACCACATACTCTGTGGCTTTGAGGAGTTATGTATGAGGTTAGAACTCTCGAAAACAACATCATCCATAACAAAAGCCAAGGGTAAGTGATAGCCCTCTTTAGCTTGAAGGATGCTCTGTGTCCTCGTGCTTCTGACAGTTGTGTATATACACACACACAGAGCTGGAAAGAAGGCAGCAATCAGCTGAACGGTGATTTCTGCCCCTATTCAAAGGTGACACCTACAGTCTGAGCTGGCCCCTTCTCCCTGGGGAGCTGTGGCTGAACGGCTGTCTCCAGTTTTGGAGACTGGACATCCAAGGGGCTCTGCTCTGTCACCGAGAGCTTTCCAGGAACAAGGCTCCCTTGCTGACCATCCAAGATTTGGAGCACAGGACTCCCAGGCCTCTCCCTGGAGTTGCAGGACAGCCCTCAGCAGAGCACTTGGGACCAGATCTTTAGCTTTAAAAATGCACTTTCCATATCTTAACCCTCAACTGCAAATCTACTCAGAGAGACTGTGAAAGCTGGATAAGTTAGCGGAGGTTTCTGGGCTGCTGAGCCCAAGCAGTTCATGGGAGTCCGCGTAAGTGCAACCCATGAACACAAGCGTGGGGAGATATTCACCAGGAATACGTGAGCACGCTCCAGAATGAGCCTCGGAGAGCTGCTCCCTGCAGAGAAAGCTTCCCTGCTATGCTCAGCCACCCCCTGCTCACTGCCCCTGCCCGGTCCCTCGGCAGAGGGGTCCCTCGGCCAAGCCCGGGCCACGGGCTGGCGCCCGGCCACGGCACCGGCGTGGGGTGCAGCGGCGCTGGGCTCAGTCCCCTGCAGTTCCCCATGCTGGGTGATCGTGGGCATGGTCTCGACTGCTGAGCCCTCCTGTGGGGCCTGCCCCCGCCTCTAAAACACATTTTTTTGCCTCACTCCTTACCTTTTCACCATGTGACTACAGTCTTTGGGACAAGGCACGCTGGGAGCCCTGATCTCAGCTAGGTGTTTCAAAGTGCTATCAGAAGACCTCAGTGAGATTCATAATTTCATCCCCATTTATCAGAATTCTTCTTTCACAAAACAAAAAGACTGAAGCAGCCTCTTGAAGTAGCTACAATGACAGATTTAGTTGCAAGTTTACTAAGAGCTGATTTCCTTTGCACAGACAGATTGTTTGAGGATTTGCTTCCAGGGCAAAACTATACTGATGGCTGTTGTTTAATGCCAATCAGAATCCCAAAACTTTGACCCAAGAGAAAACCTCAGCTCCTGATGATGCATTTGAAAGGCAGATACGGTATCGCATGTACACATACTCCAGCACAAACACCGTCACACCGAGATCCAGCCCTTTTCCGCGTAATCAATTTTCCCCATAAATGGCAAATTAACTGGGAGTCAGAGGGCACAAATGAGGTTTGCAGGAACAGGTCGATAATTTGTCCTGCTGTGGTTACCAGCAACCCCCTCTCCATCGCATTAAAACATACGCAGGAATAAACACTGATACGTATTAGAAATCTATACCGCTTAGTATTTACGATTGCAAAGAATACGAACACCAACTTTGCAACAACGCCACGAATGTGAGGAAAATAAGGCAGCAGGAAGCTAAGAAACTTGCAGAAGGTCACAGAGGTAGTGGCAATGCCAGGAATAGAAACTGGAGGTGAAATCCTGGCCTCGGGAAAGTCAGCGGGAAACCTTCCCTGATCTCAGCAGCGGCAGGATTACACTCGAAGTCCTACGTGCTATCATGATCTACCCGTATCTATTTAAAGACAAAATCAGTACAAACGTTGATTAGAAATTACTGTGCTTTCTCGCAATTCTCTAAACACAACTGCCTGACTAACAGCCAAAGCCGAAGCTTGTCGTTCGGTTGCAGATGCTGAAAGCAAGGCCGTGTTTTCTCCTGCCGGCTCTGGGGGAATTAACTATGGATTCAGCTCTCTGTCAGGAGCAGAATTTGGCCCACCCTCAACGCTTCGAATCAA
Source organism: Harpia harpyja (assembly GCF_026419915.1). Classification (NCBI taxonomy): domain Eukaryota; kingdom Metazoa; phylum Chordata; class Aves; order Accipitriformes; family Accipitridae; genus Harpia; species Harpia harpyja. The sequence goes on along the minus strand of NC_068951.1, from coordinate 993,472 downwards.
TCATCCTCGTAAGTGGGTGATCCCCGCGGTGCCATCCCGCACTTTGGGAATTTCGGAGCACCGCTTTCTGGTCCCCAGCCGAGTCCTTCTCCAGACACTTAACTCTGCAGCTGCCAGCGCCGACCGGCAGAGCCGCGCCGTGCTCGGAACTGCTCTGCAGCAGGAGGAAGAGCGAGCCCTCGGTGCTGAGGTACCGGCTGGAGCAACTTCTAGAACAGGCACGGCAGGGGCTGTAGGCAACTTCTGGGGGCGCAGCCCCCCCACCCCCCCCAAGGCGCAGGAGCCCCCCCATCCCTTCCCCGGGCCGGGGACCCGCGGCTCCGCGCTGCCGCCTCGGGCGCCGCCGCCGCCCGCCGGGGCCGCGCTCCCCACCCGGGGCCGCCGCCGCCATCCCCCGCGCCCCGCCCCGCCGAGCGCCGGTCCCTTACCTGGGGGGAGCGGCGGGGCCCCGCGGGGCGCCCGCTGGGCGTCATGGGGCGGCGGCGGCGGCGGGGCCGGGGCCGGGGCCGGGGCCGGGGCCGCGCCGGGCTCCCGCGCTGCCCGCGCTGCCTGCGGCGGCCCCGCCTCGCCCGGCCCGGCCCGGCCCCGCCGCCCGCCGGCAGCCGCGCCGTAAACAGGCGGCAACGTGACCGGAACTGGGGAGCTCCGCCGGGGCGAGGCGCGGGCGGGGAGCGGGGAGCGGGGCCGCGCCGGGAGCCTGGGCCGAGGACAAGGCGCCTGCGGGGCGCGGCGGGACACCGGGGCACCGACCGCAGCGCCGGGGATGGCGGCCCCGCCGCAACAGGGACGCGGCGCCGCTGGCCCCGGGGGGAGCCGCATCGGGGCCGGGGCTCGGCTCCCCGGGGACTCTCGGTGCGGCCGGGGCTCGGCTCCCCGCGGACCCCCCCCCCCCCTCCCCGCCGAGGCCGGGGCTCGGCTCCCCGGGGACTCTCGGTGCGGCCGGGGCTCGGGCCCTGCTCCGCCGCCGCTGTCCGCGGTGCTGAAGCCGCCCGGCCGCAGCCGCCGGCAGCTCAGCCCCGGGTGCGCCGGCAGCCACCGAGCCGCGGGCCGGAACCGGGGGAACTCGGGGTGTGCGGGGGAAACGGCAGCGTTCGCGTCCCCCGCGGGGTTTTTAGGGCTAACGCGACTCAAGGCGGGGGGGGATGGACGCAAGTCCAATGTGGGATGGTGCCCGCTTCCGCGAGGAAATCGGGGGGAAGAGCGAGTCAGGAAAGAGCTTCCCAGAAGCTGCGGTCAGATGAGAAAAGGTTGTTTACTCATGCGGTTACTAATTCTTCATGCCCTTTTGTTTGCGATATCCAGAGCAGCTGGGGCTCCTCTTTCAAAGACGACTAAATTCATTGCGCCTCTTTTACAGCAGGGGAAGCTCAGATGCGGTGGCCTGTTCCATGTCGCGCGGCAGAGAAGTGGTAGCATCCTCCCCGTCAGCTGACAGTCTGCTGATTCCCGTGCCCTTAAACCAAACCCTGCTACGGAGAGTGTGGTGTTCCTGGCCTGATGCTCAGCTGGATTGTGCTGCCATCCTCACGTTAAAGCTGCTGCTGTTCCGCACGTATCGGTCCTTAGCGCGCAAACAGCATGTGAATGTGTTGTAGGGCAGCCCGCAGGGTATGGTTTGTGGTATCATTTTGTCATCCCACGTCCTCTCTTCCCTGTGGGTGTTTCAAACCTCTGACCGAGTGCCTGTGCTACACAAAGCGGTCGAGGGCATGCCGTGAGAAATAGCCCTGCCTTGGGCCCGCAGGAGGGCAGGCAGAGAAGAGAATAATCTAGGTGTAATAGGGTGGGTTTGTAGCATCCCTGCGCTTTAACAGCTGAAGACTGGATCCTTACCTGATGCAAACTGGTGTGGTACAGCCTGGCTTGGTGCTGGCTGATAGCAGAGGAAGGCTGGGCTTGGGATTAGGGCTCTTCTATGGAGAGTGAGTGAGTGTAATTGACACTGAGAGAGAAATTGTTAAATCAGGAAAAAAGGTGACCGGTGAGGTCTGAAGGCCTGCACATGCACACACAAGCTTCTGATTTGCACTGAATTATTCAGACACCTCTGCTTAAGGCCCCAGCCAGCGCAATTGAGAGCTTCAGTGTTTCCTAACACTCATCCAGTCATGCTGACTCCTCTGTGGGCCTCCTCTCAGCTTGTTTTTTCTGAAAAAAAGTAGTTCTTCCTGCAATGACAAGTTGTGAAGAGGTGAAGGATTTCTGTGTGAAGGGGGAGAGCGCAGACTTTCTTATTCAGAGAAGTGTTGTCTCACTAGGAGCACCTCTCACCCATTTGTAACCATCAGGTCAACACTTGCCAAGGTGTCATTTGTCTCTCTCGGTGCTGTTTGCTGTGTTTGGGGGGGCTGTTTTTAATATCTCACCACGTCTTCCCCTAACTCATGTGCTAACTCCAGCAGCAGTGAATTACAGACAGGGAGGAGGGGGGAAGAGGGAGGGGTGATGTCTGAATGCATCATGTTTCACCAAGTTGTACAATTTTCATTGATTTTCCACTGAATAAAAGAGAAGCCTGCAAACGATCAAGGTCAGGCATTTGGGGACAGACAGCTGCCTCCATAAATGAGGTCATCGCTCCAGGATACAGCCGTGCTGCGAGGGAAGGCAGCGGAGCACAGCGCATCCTCTGCACCCAGCATGGTGCAGGATAAAGCCAGCTGCCTCTGCAGCGATTGCCTGGCAGCTTGGAGTCAGCCACAGTGCACACAGGCCACTAGTATTTCCCATCACCTCTCTCGCCTGCGCTCACCGTTCCACAGTGAACTGGTTTCACCGGGAGCGTTTTGCTCAGGGAGCTGCTCTCAGCTTTTTTTGACTGGGACATGACCTAGCAGTCCCTTAGCTAATGCCTCCAGCAACCGCGATGTCCTGCACCGCAGTTACACCGTGACCCTTCCCCACTCCCCCCACGCTCCGAGAGACAGGAACCGCTTCTCCGAGGGCTCTGAGGTGGTTTGTGATCAACATAACGAGTCAAAAATGGCAGGAATGCCATTTCAGTCTCAGGAGGAGTTGTGGGGTCCCTGCTGCCAGCCCGGGTGCGTGACCGAGCCAGCCTGCTCCTCGCCTGTTGTACACCGATGGGGAGACATCCAACTGGAACGCCGCCTGAAAGAGGGTACCGACGGCACCCGCTCGCCGTGACCCCGTGGGTGCAGGCCGGCGCTGAAGCGGCAGGGTCACGGCGGGGCTCGAGGGGCCGGCGGCTGCGGAGGGACCCACCCGAGCGCCTCGGCCCCCGGTTTTGCTGCAGAGACGTGGCTCTTCCCCTGGGAAACCTCCCTGGAGAGAGGCCGGCGTGGAGGCTGCGGAGACTGCAGAGACTGCGGCTGGCTGTTGCAGGCAGCAGCAGCAGCTCTGCCGTGCGGGGCTGGGCGCGGGCAGCTGCCCGCTGCCTGCAGCTCCGTACCGACGCTGACCTCTAGCGGCAGCGGTGCGGGCAGCGGTGCGGGCAGCGGTGCGGGCAGCGGTGCGGGCAGGGGCAGCGGCAGCTCGCACGGCCGCCGGCGCCGGGCAGAGCGGGCAGGGCTCCGGCCGGCAGCCGGGGCCGGGCACAGAGCCCCGGGGCCGGGGCTGGAGCGCGGTGGTGGGCCGGCAGCCGCTGGGACCGCCGGTGACACCGTCTGATCCCATCTTGAGGGTTTGAAAAGGCGGTGGTCATCCCGCACTCCACTTGCAGCCAGTGGAAAGAAAGAGGGAGCCGGGCAGCGCTTCGGGCTGCTCCTGGCCGGGCATCCCTCTTTCCCCCGGCTGCCGGAGGAGCTGAGGGCCAGGAGGCTCTGCCCGCAGGTCTGCCTGGTTAAACGCCTTGCGTTAGGTGAGACCAGCTCACGTCAGAGGTGACCGGTACCAGGATAAAACAGCCACTTCCCAAAGGGAGCGGGCACTGAAGTTAAACCTGCCTCCTGCGCCCTTCGAGACTATGTGGAGTGCTTTAGACCACTGCTTCCTCCCCCCCCCCCCCGAGTTATTTATTAGGGGAATTTTTGCATTTAATTTAAAAATTAGTTTAACTTTGCCTCAAATGTTATTTTTCAACCTAATTGAAATGTAATGTGTGTGTGTCTTCTAATTGCTCTGAAGAACCTAATAAGAAGCTCCTTAAAGCGATGGAGGGCTAAAAGCTAGAGGGTTTTGATAAATTTAACATTAGCTTAACAGTTCCACGGCGATTTGAAAGTATCAGACTTGCAAGAATATTTGCTTGAGCTAAGTAATGCAATTTGTCCTTCTTCAGAGAGCCTTTGCTCTGCCCAGCTGACTGCGGGGAGGGCCGCAGCATTCCCAGTGATACTGGGGGAAGGAGGCAGGGGAGCGCGGTCCTATGACTCCTGGCTAAATGGAGTAAAAGCTTTGGGAAGTGATGGGCCAAATCTGTCAGCCCGGCTCTGGCATGCTGGCCCCGGAGGGATGCCCGGCTGGGATCAGCACGGTGCTGGCAGCGTGAAGGGGCACATGAAAGATGCCAGATGCATTAGCATGTATGTGCTATGTGAACGCTCCAATTTTTAAAATTTCTTATTATTTTAGAACTTTTTCTTTTCTTTTTTTTTTTTATAAAAGTTGTTTCTATTCTTTAGATCTCACAGGCCTGCAAAAACATATGTGTGCTGAAACAGGGGTGGGTCAGTTCCCAGGCGCCAGGGGCAGAAGGGAGAGCTTCGGCCTCTCCTGTGCCCACTCCTCTGGCCCCACATCCCCACAGGGTCCCATCGCTGCTTCCCACCCGTGACCTCCCGCAGTGGGTACAAGCACTGGAGACTCATCCATCAGGACTGAGACTCTCTCTGTGCTTACAAGTGTGAAATTCAGCACGCTGTCAGGCTCTGCAGAGTGGGGATCAGTTTTTTTTATCTGCCCTTGGCTCCAAATCTGATCCTGAGCAACATCAATCCAGGCAGAGCTGGTGCCTGACGGCTGCAGGCAGCTGATAACAGGGCCTCGCTGATGGGCAAGCTCACTTGCTGCCCGGCTCATTAAAACATGATGTATCAACAATTTCCTGGTCATAATTTCAGCCAAAGTATCCAGCTGAGGACCAAGCTACCAGGCCCCTGTGGCACAGTGGGCTGCCAGCTGCCAAACTGGTGTATGGACCCAGCCTCGCTGGGCAGTTGTTTCTTTCCAGCATTCAGCCCATAACTTGTAAGAGGCAGCAGCTCTTCCAGAGGGTAGGTCACTGCCCAGGATTTGGGAGCCCCCCAGCTGAATTCCCTTTATGTGATCCTGAGCAAGGCACAGCCTCTCCAGCCAAGGTGGCAAAGCACCCCTCTGCGTCCTAGCAAGGGGCAGCTGAGATGGAGGCATTAATGCCTTTCATATGTGTTTGGGCCCTACGAGAGTGGGGCTCTAGAATTACCAATAATAGGTATTTACTTGAGTAATTAATGTAATCTGATTTAAATGAAGCTGTTGCATTATGGGAGCAACACCCGGGTTTGTGGAGTTGTGAAACTGGGTTCTCAAAGATCAGAAGAGTCAGGATTTAGGGCCAGAACATCACTTTAGAGAAATAGCTTTTAGCGTGATTTGAAGCTCCTTGAAATAACGTCTAGAGGTGCTCCCAGTTTGTTTCCTGGGCAATATGGGCCAGCTGTAACTGAAGCTGCCCTGCAGCTCCCAGGGACTTCGAAGGGAAGCCCCGGCTCAGGCAGATGGCGGGTTTTAGCTTTGAATCTACGGGAGAATAATTTTCACTTGGTGTTCCTGGACCTCACGCAGGTGAGTTCTGCTGGGGTGGTTGGTTGTTTTCAAGGGTGAGCAAGGACCGACGATAGAACTGGGGTTCAAGGGGTGGGCTCCAGCCCCCCTGGCCTGTGCTGGCGTGGCCCGGACGGTATGACCGTGGGGGGGCTCAGCCTGGGCGAGGGGGGGGAGCCCGTTTCTGTGTTTATTGCCACTGGTGACTGTTCCCGAGGGACTTTGCGATACACGGCTCAGACTTGCTCTGAGTGCTTGGGGGGTGCGCGACGTGCATCTCTCGGGGGGGCTCTGGTGGGATCCCGCGCCAGCTCTGCGGGGCCGGCAGCGCTCGTGTGCAACCCGGGCGGCTCGTCCCGGGGGGGAGCGGGCATTGCATAAGGCTTTACATAACGGGGCACGGTGAGGTGACCCCCCCCGCACCTGCCCGGGGCGGGTCCCGTCCCCGTCTCCCCCCCCCGGGTGCCGGAGGAGGCGGGGGCGCGCAGGAGCCGGCGCAGCCGCCCCAGCCCCCGCGGGGGACGGTGCCCGGGCTCCGGCGCTGCCCGGGCCGGCTCGCAGCGGGGGTGTGCTGGCGGGGATCCCCCCCCCATCCCGCCTTCCCCCGCCCGCCCTGCGGCAGCGCTCCCGGCCCCGGCATGGCTTCGGGCAAGGCGGCTGGGGAGCGGCGCTGGGAGCTGGTGCGCTGGTGAGTGGGGGGGGCCCAGCGGATGGGCCGGGGGGGGGGTCCCGGCAGATACCCTGGGGGCTCCCGGGAGGCTCGGGGAGGTGGGACCCAGGCGGGCGACCTTTGGGGGGGGGCTAAGTTTGCAAGGGGGTCTCGGCTTTGGGGGGGGGGGGGGTGCTCCTAGTTTGGGGGGAGTCCCGGCTGCTGAGCCAGGTGAAGAGAGGAATCCCGGCCGGGGAGGGCTCCGGTGGGCTTGGGGGGGGGGGGGGGCACGGACGCTTAGCCCCGGCACCCTGGGGCCCTCCGGGGCGCTCCAAGGGTCGCAGCGTGGTCCCGGGTGTGGGGCTGTGGTGGGTCCCTGCGGGGCGGCTGCTCCAGTCGGGGGGGGGAACGGACACGTCCCCCGGCAGGGAGAGGGCGGTTCGGGGCCGCAGCTGCTGCGAGGGGGATCTCTGGCATTTGGGGTCCGGTAGAGGTAGAAGAGTTGGATCCCAAAGCGAGATCCTGCTTCTGGGAACTGCCCCTGCCCCGCACGGGAGAAGTGGGGGGAGCAGCAGCGTCCTGGTCCCGGGTGTGCCTGGGTCTTGTACCTGCCAGCGGGAAGTCTCTGGGACACGCGGGGGATGCTTTGGGGACATCTTGGCTGTTGTCGTGGGTGTGGAGGGATGCTGAGGCTGCTCTGGGCTTTGGTGTGTGGGGACCCGCTTCTTCCTGCTGGGGACAGGGCGATTGCGGTGACCGGAGCAGCCGGGACGGGCTGACATTGGAAACAAGCTTTCTCTGTATTTTTTTATTTTTAATTGTGTATGTAGTTTGTGACGTCCAAAGCTTGTGACTTTTGAGCAGGGTGCTGTAGCGATGCCAGGCTGTGACTGGGGTGACTCCCGTTACAGCGTGGTGCTGCTGATGTAAGAGCTGGGAGCGGGCCCAGGGCTCATCCCGCATCCCAACACCGGCTGGGTAGGGAGCAGGGCTAGGCTGGATGCTGGGGCTCCCAGGTGTGGGTGGGAACCCTGCAAACCTGGGTGAACAGCCAGAGTGGAGATTGTCAGAGCACTACTCTCAGCTTGTGAAGCTTTTTTCTTTTTTTTTTTTTTTTTTTTTCACCTCCTCGGCAGCCTAGGGCACTTTTATTTCTTGCAGGCATAGACCCAAACTGTTACAATGACTACTTGGCCTGGCTGTTCTGCCATCCCCACTGCCTCCACCCCCCCTTCTTTCCCAAAAGACATTCTGGCTTGCCTGCTGCTACTTTGTGCAATGTTATCATATGCAAGAGCTGCAGGGGAGCATTGGGACTGCAACGTGCTTGGTTGCTTATACCAAGAAAATTAGCACATCAGTCTGTAGCAGGGATACTCAAGGAGCCTTTTGGGTTTCCTTTTGCTGAGAGCGGGAGTTCCTGACTCCTGCGCTGTCACTGCCCCCGGCTCTAGCAGGACCCCACAGCGCTGGGCTGGGTGAGTTTGGGCAGGCAGCAGAGCCCAGCAGCAGGGAACAGCTCCAGCCACGGCCCTGCTCATCAGAGCTGCAGGGAGCCCATGGTACATTGGCCCCATCCAGGCAGCATGGCTGGATCCCTGTGGTTAATGGTGGGAACGCACCGCCCGGAGCATCTGCATGCAGAGAAGAGGACCGCAAACTCACCCCAGCCCTGGCTGGGGTTTCACGGATGCCGCAGCTGTGTGTGCGTGCGTGTGTGTGTCTCCAACCAGTACTACAGGGGCTTTAAATAATTAATCACTTGCTGATGAAATTTCATGTTCAGAGGAGGGTGTGTGAAGCGCAGCTGGTTGTTGGGATGGAGGCAGGCAGCAGAATTGTGTTCTAAAAGATGGCAACAACTGCGGTTACCGACATTTTGCTCATGTAACAGAGAACCTGTACTTCTCTAATCAAAATAATCGCCATTGATTCATCACTTGAATATTACTTACTAAGCCTCAACATCTGGCCTGACATTTGAAATAAGGTTAGAAAGGCATTAGCCTGGTCTTGGAGCCGGTGATAATGCTGGGGCTGGGGCTGGTGGGGAGCGGCCGGGCAGGAGCTGTTGGAGGCAGGCTGTGCCCCAGGGTGATGGGGGCCGCTGCTCTGGTGGCAAGGAGCAAGGGTGGCCGGGGGGGCTACTGTCCCCTCCCCTGGGGGTTGCCCTCGAAGGGATGCCCCGTCACAGCCGCATGCTCGTGAGAGCGACCATTGATGGGAAGGGAAGGACAGGGACGGCGCAGGGATGCAGGCAGACGGGGCTGTAATGTCATTTTGCTGTTTCCACTGAGGAACACGTCAGTGGTGGTGTTGGACTTGCAGCTCTGAGCAGCGCGGCTGAGCCAGTCGCTCTCTGTGTCCTGCAGCTCCCTCACCACAATCCTGTGCTAATAAATATTTCAGTCTTTCTTGCTGTTATTTTTAGGTACGTGCGAGAAGGCCGGTTTCGGATCGAGGAGAGGACACTGACGGCTTTCCAGTGGCTGTACTCGCCCCACCAGCACCGCATCGTCAGCCGGGCGGACCTGGGCTCGCCCAGCAGGTAAGGGGGGGGCCAGTGGGTGCAGGGCTGGGGGCCGTGGGGAGCACTGGCACGTCCCCTGCCAGTGCTGCCGGCAGCCTAGTCTGTCATGAGCCCTCGTGGTTTTGACATGGGTCTCCTGAGCCTCAGCCTGTCTCTGGAGCCCTGTGAATACCCGAGCATCTTGGGTTTCGCTTTAAAGTAAGGTTCCAGATGCAGGGGTTGCAGCTGGGAGCTGCAAGCATCGCGTAAGCACCCCTCTGGTTTAAAGCAGTGGAAAGGACAAATTACTGACTGCTTCCCCAAATTTTTATTTTTAAAACCCACATGCTTCTGGTCAAGCACACAATCTTTTGAGGACCTGCTTCATGCATGTAGCACACTTGAGATTTACTTAAAAAATAAATTGGGAGCCAGGGGCTGTGTATCTCCCAACCATAAGTGGTCTCTTGAAAATATTTGTTCTGATACCCCGATTTCATTTGCTGCTTAAACTCTCCCCTTCACAGCTCGTTGAGAACATGTCTTGGAGCCACATCCTGGGCATGTGCCATGACTCTCCCTGCTGATGCATATGCATCGCTGTCGGTTCAGATCCCAGTGTTTGGTGATAAAATGCCATTAACATAAAAGCCTTGTGGGCCTCAAGACACATATAGCGCAGTGTCTGTTTTCCTGCCTGTTAAGAGCACTGAAACACCCCGAGTCCCGGTGTGGCTATGCGGCTAAAAGCTTTTCCCTCTTCATTTCAGCAGTAGTTTTGCTCTGAGAGCCCTTAAAGCCCTGAAGTATTTATCTCCCCAGAATTGCATGTACCAGAATAACAGCGGGAGGGAGGGGGTGCCCGAAACGCATAGCTCGCTGTGGGGAGCAGGGGCTGGAAGGGCTGTGGGTGCTCTTGGAGGTCCCTGCAGGGTGAGGGGTCTCTGGGGGTGGATGGTGCTGCAGAGCCGTCAGGCTGGGTGGGGAGGGCCCTGCCCCACTCGTGGGGAGCAGGAGGGGAGATGACATCCACGCTGGGAAGAGATTTCTAGGAGCAGGAGGGACGTGCCCCCCACTTTCCTCGGCGGGAGCCACAGTGTGCACGTGTGCCACGGCCGGCCGCTTCCTGAGACGGCGATTCCTCCACCTGCTGCTGGGGAGGCCTTCCAAAAACTGAAATTACCATGCTGGTTATTGATTTTAACTAACTTTTGCAAATCGCTGTCAGAGGCTGTGTTAATCTCACCCCTGATGCACATATATCATGCAGCATGTGGAACTTAAATGCATGCAGTGTCATTTATAATTAATGTTAAGTTCCATTGGGGTTAACTCCACTGGATTAATTTGATTTCCCAGTGGGCTGGGAAGTTACCTGGAGAAGTCTGGTAGAGTGTGTGGGACATCAGTGGCCAGTTACGAATGGTGCCTGCATCGTTCTTAAGCGGATAAAATCTTTACTCGGATTGCAGCTGGGACTGTTGCCCAGAGCAGCCCAAGTGCAAACTCCAGCTCAGCAAGTCCCGGGTTTGCCTAACTCTGACTGTACAAGCAGACAGGAGAGCAGCCTGCCTGGGCAGTGCCTGCAGCCAGGGAGCAGGGCTGCTGGCCCCGCTCGGGGCACAAAGCTGTCGCGGGCCGTGCCGTGCCGTTTGCTTCAGGAGCTGCTCCGTGGGACAGGGGTGAGGAGGAAGCCCCAGCTGGGGATGTGTTATCATCTTTAAGCCCCTCGTTTGTTACTGGCAGCAGTGAGGTGTCCTGCAGCCTCCCGGCCCTGGCGTGTCCCTGCTGGCAAGCAAGGGACAGGGCACGGAGAGCGGGCAGCCGTGCCCACCTCCCAGTGCCGACGCTTGTCTCAGCCATGGCACGTTGCTGCAGAGGCTTTGGCTAGGGGACATTTTAGTGCCTCAGGTGGCATGCTGACACTGAGATGCTCTGTGGCATTTCAGTCTGTCACGTTATTTATGTGTCACGTTAATCAGATCACTGTCTCTCTTTTGCACTTACTGCTTCTTCTTTGTGTAATGGTAGTGATGCAGCTGAGCAAGAGGATGGCTGATCTGCTGGAGGGGTTAATGTAACAGGTGTATTTTATTATGTTTGTACACATTAATGTGCTCATTAGTCCCACTTGAGCAGCACTTCACAGGAGGACAAGAACATGGGTCCCATTTCCTATGGCTCTTCACACAGCCGGGTTGGTTTTGCCCTGGTCCCACACACACAAACAGTGTTGTGTTTGGAAGCAGCAGACACGCTGCTGCTGGCAGAGCTGCTTTTCCTGGGATGGGCCTCTCCTTCAGCATGGGAAGGCTTTTGGCAGCTGGGCCCAGCTGCCCGCTGCCAGGGAACAGTGCCGTGTCTGTGGCTGTTTGGTTTGCAACACAGAGCGGACCTGGGTGCGAGGGACCGTGATGGATTTAAAGAGTTGGGTGGCTGTCGGTCACCTAGTGTGAGCACTGGCCTGGTCGAGCCGTGTGTGCTGCCGGCACGCTCTGGCAGGGACCAGGCAGCGCAGAGGCAGGAGGCAGGGGAGCAGCGTGGGGTGCAGCGGGCTGCCCGGCTTAGCCCTGAGCGCCTTCGGTAGCTGAAGTCACCTACGTCGATGCTGAGTGATGTTAAATGGGTTTCAGGGCTGCCAAAAAAGGGAGTTGCGTTGGTTTCACTGAATCTCTTCGGGAACCAGCGGGACCAAAGTGATGCAGCTTGTGACGACTGGGCTGAGCTCTGTGGTGCAGGCTCACTTTTTGGGCTCTGCTGGGTGTCAGCAGCGTGGGGCTGGGGTAGATGCCGTGTGAACTAGGAAGGATGGGCCCGTCGGTGGGAATGGGAATCTTGCCTTTCCTTTCAGTGGGTCCAGAGTTTGGTCCTGCAAGCTCTTCTTCTGTCTGGTCCAGCCTGTGTCTGTCTTTAATTCAGCTGTAATAGATGAAGGGGCTCACATGCAAGACTAAAGCCTGCTTTCAAAGCTGAATCCAAAGGGGTTTGCACCATTTTCTAGTTGTTTGTTCACAAAACAGCCCTTTCACTCCAAAAAGCCCCAGGCAGGTTTAATGGGCAGGATCTTCAGCTTTCGCTGGCGAGTGCTGCTCCAGCGATGCTACCGAACTCCCCTGGGTGAATAACCCTTGCCCAGGAGCCCACCGCACCTCGAACCCCGCATTCTTTCCTATCTTCCCCCCCCCGGGGACCCAGTCCCAGTTTCCAGCTTGCTGACACGCTTTGCCTGAGCAGCTCTCCTTCCTCTCCCTCTACATGGGTGAAGCGTAGGGGTGTCTGCAGGCAGGGCAGGGCTGGGGGAGGCGGCTCTGCCCCGGCAGCCCCCCCCCCAGCCCCCGGCTCGGTGCTGGCGGCAGCAGGACTGCCAGCGCAGCCCCCCCCCCTCCCCTTCCAAGCCGCCGGGGGGGGCCGTGGGTGCGCAGCGCCGGGCGCTCATTCCGCGGAACCCGGGGGTGCGGTAGCTGCGGCTGCGGGGCTGGGAGACCGCGCTGCTCCGCGCCCCCCCCCCCCGCACCGGGGCTTGCAGCGGGTTTTGCAGAGAGAAGAGCGAGGAAATCAAGGTAAGATGCTGCCGAGTGTCGCTAAACCCGAGCTGCGGTCGCAGCCTGCGGATAGCGGTGTCTCAGTAGCGTGCGGGGACTGGAATATACGTGGGCAGAGTAAGCTTTTACCGGGAAAGATTTAAGTCCGTGTTTGTCCTTGTTTTCACCCTGGATGGGCTCGTCTGAATGCGAACGTGAGGCAGAGCCGGGAGATCTATTGTTGAAACGCTTTACAGTTCTCGGCTTCTCTGTTCGCATTTAAATACGCGGTGACTACTTCGGGCGTGTAGGCTTTGTGCGTCGGGGGCTGGGGGACAGGGAGGGTGGGATCCGTGTGTCCGCCGTGCCGATGGCCAACGCTTGTGTTAAATAAGGAAAATTCAAAGGAGGCAACTTCAGGAGGTCTTCTCGGTGCTCTGCTCCGATGTCTCTGGGGGTGCGCGGCGTTGGCGCTCGCTCCGAGCGGCTCCGAGCAGGGCTGCCAGGGCTTGCGGTCCTGCCTTTGCAGGGCACCTCTTTGCTGAGGAGCCCCGTTTTTTTTTGGGGGGGGGGGGGTTGACAGAAACAGGGCACAGAAAGAGGTTGTTCCGAGTGCCCTGTTTGCTGGGGTGACCCTCCTTCCCCGTGTCTTTGAGCGAGATTGCGGCTTATCTCCGCCTGAGAAGGAGCGTAATGTCTGCTCGCAAGGCAGAGCAGAGAGCATCTCTGCGGGCAGAGCTCCTGTGTAACCCGGTGTGCGAGCTCCGCGGAGCTGGTAAGGGCTGCGCGAGCATGTCGCCTGCATCCCTGGCATATACAGGACGTGAGATGGATCCTGCCAGGTACTGCCTTGTTTCCTCATCTTCTGCGCGCTCCAGGCTCCTCTGTTTTATTTAAGACTGCTTGTTGGTTTAGTAGCACAAGGGACATGATATCTGTCCACACGGCAAGATTTATTGAGGGTTGGAAACTTGCCAAGGAGTCTAAATTCAGATTCAACAAGAAGCGTGATTCCAGCCAGCAGGCTCGCTCTCTGTACACACCAGCATTAACAGATATTTTGTTCTCCCTCTGCTGCTGCTTCCTCCCAAAGGGCAGCTCATGATAACCATAGCAGCAAAACTGCCTTTTTGCTTTGCTTATGTTTGTTTTATCATCCTTCCTTCCTCTTCAGCCCTAAGCATATCCGTATGGTAACAGGGTCCTGAGGGCTGCTCAGAGAGTCCCTCTGCTGTTGTTGCCTGTCATGTACCTGAAGTCAGATGCTCTGGTTGTCCTTAGTGGCTGCTGTGGAAACAGGAACAGGACTTCAACAGCAACAGTAGGAAGAGACATGTTTTCCAGGAGCTAAAAACAGCTCATTCTCCCCAGACCTCTTTCCAACTTCGTGGGGGTAGATGAATCCCTGCTTAGAGTTAACATCTGCCTTCAAGTTGGATGCCAAACCAGAAAGAGCTGTTTCTTGATTTTGATTTGAATCTAGCCCAGCTCTTTCAAAAACCACCCAAACCGGTGGAAAAATACAGGTGACATTGGCAAGATGTAGCAGGGTTTTGAGAAGCTTGAGTCGAAATCCTGCATGTCTTGTTTGCAATGTTTAGATGGAACCATGTACAAGTTTGGCCTTGAATCTGAGCCCTGACTGCTGCCTAAATCTAATCCTGTGCCAGCACATCTTGGCTTCAGGCAGTTGCTGCTTAACCATATGCTGTTGGAGGGCTGGGGAGCAGGGCAGCGTGTGGGCTGTGAGGAGAAGCCCCTGTGAGGGGAGGGTGCGAGGGCACGTGCTGGTTCACCGAGCCCAGCTCCCTGCTGCTGCAGGCATCATCTCGTGTAATGTCTTCATAAACATGCTGACCATCAGTTAGGGTTGTCTGGTTTGTTTTTTTTTTTTTTCCCCTTCTGTTATTAGGAAACTCTTCCAGAGACTGTTTGTATTAAAGATTAGAAACCTCCTAATTTCCAGCCAAAGCATGTTCAGGTCTATCTCATACCCATGCTTTCTTCCCACCCCCATGTTTTGCCAGCCCTGGTTTTTAGTTTAAACAGTTGTTTTTTCTGTCTCGCCACAATTTCTTCATAGGCTGCAGTTGCATCCCTTCCCCATGTTTGCGGTGTGATCTGGGCCAAATGCTCTCTTTCCTGGCTGTGTGCCAGCGCCAGCCTGCCAGCAGGAACAGGGTTTTGTCGGTTTTTGCCCTAACGCATCTTCCCTCCACCGGCCCGTGCAGTGCCTGGGCGAACAGGCGACGAGCTCCTGCTCCCCTGAGCAGCGGTAGCCTGGGACCAGGGGACCGCAGTGTGGGATGCACAGTGGATGTGCAGGTAGCCATGGTGACGGTGCCCAGGGACCTGGTGCTGGGCATGGCCAGCTGCCTTGCCTGCCTGCTGGCCTGCCTGCCCATCTGCCTGCAGCAGGGTTGCCCCCGGGTGCGGGAGGGGGCACGCTGGGGGCAGCGGTGCCTGCCCTGCGTGGGGCTGGGCTGTCTCTGGAGCATCCTGAGCAAGGCAAGGCACGCCACGTGTGTGTCACAGCAGGCACAGAGAAACCTGTGTGCCTGGTCCTCGGGGGAGGCACGGTGTGTGTGGACACAGGCGTCTGCTGCTCCTCTGAAGTATCCTCTCTCAGGCTCAACTTGCACGGGAAGGGATGTGGTTGGAAGAGGTAGGGAAGAGACACACAGAAAATCTTCCTAAAGAGAGAGCCTCTCTGGGGAATTTCATCCCCTCGCTAACAAGACAGAGCTCTAAAATGGGTGGACCCGAGAAAACAAGCAACTCTGTACGTTAAATTCATAGTGGGCTGAAAGAACTTGATGAGCCTGGAAGTCTGTGCGATGACTTTCTGTGCATAGCGCTGTGATCAGACAAGATCTGTGTCGCTCTGCAGTAAAGAGCCGGGTCGTGTGATGCTGGGAGAAACTAGTTGCTAACGTGTGTCAGGCTGGGTACCCGGAGAGCATATGCGTGTCCAAAATGTGAATGCTGGGGACGTTCTCGGTGCCGCAGGGTGCTCAGCAAACCCAGTTACCCCCAGGAGGCCTGAAGGCAGCAGCTGGGGACCCGGAGGATCGTGTCCAGCTCTCCCAACGCCGTGCACAGCGTGAGCTTCAGAGGGATGGGGAGTCGCCTGCTCTGCGTGGCAGGAGAGCGGGGTTTGCTCCTGAACATACAGCCTGGACTGGGCTTTTCTCGCCTCCCCTCTGCACTGCCTGGAAGCAACGAGATCAATACTGCAAAGAAAAGACATGTTAGCATTGATGGACTTCAGACCCAGAAATGGTTAAATGCATTGATTCCTGCTGATGTTACCGTCCTGAACCAACCCAGGCTTTGCAGAGTTTGGCCTTGTTTTCCTCCACAGTGGTCCCGCAGAAGCGTTTGCATTCCTGCTGCCCTGCCAGGCTGAGCACGGCCCTTGCTGGCTCATCCCAGAGCCCTGCTCCCACCCATCGCCAACGTTCGCTGGGATGTGTGTGATGGGGGGCTCGAGGATGGCCCTTTCTGTGGTCCCCAACTTGGCTGATCAGAGTTTGCCTGTTCCTGCTGGTCGCTGAGCTGCCTCGTTTAAGGAATGGATCCGGCCTCCCTGGTGCCTGGCTGCAGGCACTGCGTGATTTAGAGATCACTTCATGGTGAGCAGCGGTGCTACCCCGTTCCTGCTGCCCAAAGGTGTTTGGGTATCATGGGGGTGGGTTCCCCAGCTCCGAAGCGTGTGGGACGGGAGCCCCCCCTGTGCTGGGCTCAGTCCGTTGCTGCAGCCAGTGGGTTCCTCCACCTCTCTTGGTGACCTTGGAGCGGATCTGGCACAGCCTGGGGCTGTCTGTGCCTGCCCTGGGGGCTCTGTAAGGTGAAAGGCTGCGGTGCCGGCCGTGCCATTGCCAGAGCCTTCGGCTCATGCCAGCTCCTCCCTTTCACAGCGTGCAAAGAGCCAGCCAGAGAGTGCGGGAGAGCTGCTTGAGGGGGCAGAGAGGAGCTGGGGGTGCTCTGGGCTGGATGCGGCCCCATGTGGCTGAGTCATCCGACCTTTCCTTCTCTCTGACATCCCCCATGCAGCTCAGGGCAGCAGTGCCAAGAGCTCATTAGAAACCTGAAAGCTGCAGCTGAGCCAGGGGCTCTGGCCCTGGGGGCTGCGGGGGGCACGGGCGCCTGGCCAGCACTTGGGGTAGGGGGGGCTCAGCCAGTGCCTGTTGCTGTTGGTTTCCTGGGGTCCCCTCGTCTGTGCTGTGGTCCCCAGGGTGTAGCCGGGTGCCCCCCAGGCCACTGGGAATGCTCGTGGTGCAGCGCCTGGCTGTGGGGTCTGGGCTGGGTGCACGTACCCCTGTCACCGCTGCCTGAGAAGTGAGATGTCACGGGTTGAGCGGTGGCTGCCTCCAAGATCTGGTTTTTAGCTGTTTTCATAGAACTGAGCAGGAGGGATCAGATTGCTTTGGGCGTAGGGATGAGTCCATGAGCTGTTAGCGGTGGCAAATGGCCTCAAGAACGTGGAAGAGGAGCTGGAGCACGGTCTGCAGCGTGGGCTGAGCATAA
Source organism: Harpia harpyja (assembly GCF_026419915.1). Classification (NCBI taxonomy): domain Eukaryota; kingdom Metazoa; phylum Chordata; class Aves; order Accipitriformes; family Accipitridae; genus Harpia; species Harpia harpyja. The sequence goes on along the minus strand of NC_068951.1, from coordinate 976,560 downwards.
CCTTGGTCTCTGGAAGGAAGAGACTCTCGGGCCTTATCCGGCACTGAATCTGCCCCGACACGTACATGCTGTGGGTGGAAAATGAGCTCCCTGGAGCCCTGACCCCAGCATTTGCCCTCACCGTTGCCGTGTTTCTGATGTCCCTGGGTGGGCTCTGGACCCTGGCAGGGGCAGGAGCTGGCCCGCCTCTCCCAGCTCCCTTCTGTCCCTTGCCCCCACCTCACTCTCCACCAGCTCACAGCTGATGCTGAGCAGAGCATGCGGGATGGGGTGAAAACAGCAGCGGGGCTTTCTGTGTGCTGGGCTTCATGGTGTCTAAACCCAGCCTCTCCTCAGCATCCCCAGAGTGGGGACCACAGCCATGGGTGCTGGGGCTCCCATGGAAACCCTGGTGCTTGCAGGAGCCAGAGCTGTTAGCTGCAGGGTCACTGCTGCTGCTGGCTCCTTCCAGGGGACGAGGTGGATGTGTACTTGCACTGGGGGCTCGCTGGGCCGCAGAGCATCGCCTCTCCTGTGCTGCTGGTGCATGGACCAGCGAGCCTTGTCATCAGCCTCATAAAACTTCGGTGCCCAGGACGGAGGCACAGTCTGCCTGTCTCCCCAGGCATGTTCAGCACACTTTTTCTTCCTGTTTTCTGTTCCTCAGGCTAGGAGCATCTGGAGCAGGACTGCCTTTCTTAAGGAGGCTGCGAATAATTTACATGCTGAACTTTCTTTTTCTGGCCAGCTGAGCATTTTGCTGGGCATTAGCTCTTCATTTCTGCGTGGGTGTGTTTGCAATTTTTGCTCTATTCTGCAGGCTGATCCTCCCAGTTAAACCTCAGATGTATCGAGCCCTCCCTAATGAGTTTAAGAAGCAGGCTGTAGATAAGCAGGCTGTGCAGCTCAGCAACCCAGGCTGCGGTCCGTCCCTAAAGAACAAAGCGGCAGTTTGGGCTGTTGGAAGGAGGCAGTCATGGAGTCCCCTGCAATGAGCAGCCCTGAGACTGACGGAGGTATGGTCTCTGGAAGCTCTCCTCAGCTTTACTGTCCTTTGGCTGAAGCTCACCTCTTGGGTGACAAACAGCGTTCCCCCTCCTCGGTGCAGTGGTTGGGGCTGAGGGAGCACGGCGGGAGCCGCTTAGTGCTGTGGACCTGTTGGCTGTTGAGCACTAAATAGCCACCGTTGACAGCAAGCTGGGTTTTGTGGGAAGCTGCTGTTTAAGGCAGTGAGTTCCTCACTTCATTTCACTTCGGCAGCACCATAAAGGGGAGAAAATACTGGTAAAAATATTCCATGCACTGAGTCAGAATTAATTCGGACACTGTTTTCCTTTGCTTTGTACGTCGAGGCTGATGATATGCACAGTGTGTTCTTCCTGCCAGGACAAAATCTAATATTTCTGGGTGCCCACAACCTTCCTTAGAATCATAATAGAAAGATGAATACCCTCAGCGCGCTGCATGCAATATTAAAGCACTAATGATGCAATCAGTCTCTCTCAGCCCCAGTAACAAAGGAAAGAATTACGCTGCCCTTCCTGGGCATAATTCTGCTCGGTGGTGTGGGCTCTGCCTGCTGAGGAGATGGCCGCGTACCCGTGCTGGCCCCCTCCTCTGCCCGTGCCTGCTGCTCGTCCCTCGGCAGGGGCAGCACCATCCGTGCCGAGGGCTCGCGCGGGCAGAGGGTCAGCCCCACGCTGCCGCCCGCGCCGAAGCCCCTCACGAGTGATTCACCTTTCTATGTCTACCCAAATCGCCGGGCTGCCGGAGGAGCCCAGCACAGCCCCTGGGGACGGGGGCAGCAGGTACCGCCTGCGCCGGCTCCATCACGAAGGGTCCTGTGCTGCAGGGTGCTGGGGGCTGAATGGTGCGGCTGTGGTCGCGTGCCTGGGGGCCGGTGGCCTGGCTAACCAACCCATGCTGCAGCTGGCGTGTCTGCAGGAGACCGGGCTGGCAGCTTCGGCTGCCTGGGAGAAAGGTGCCTTCGGACCCTCCTTTCTTCTGCGCCGTTGGTTCACGCATTCGCTGGTGCTGGGTTGCACGGACCTTTGAACACCCCGGGTTTGGTGGTCTCGCTGGCAGCCGGAGATGCGATGTCAGGGGCGGTTCGGGCCCCACGGTCCCCCGTTAGGTGATCAGAGCGCCGAGTCGGGGCCGTGCAGAATTAGCCTGTGCTTCCTTTCATAAACAGAATCGCAGCCCAGCAGTTTGTGCTCATTAAGCTCTACTGTCAGGCGGTTGTCAGCACGCTGCTGTCGGCGCAGCCTCGCACTCCCTCCCCTTTCTCGCTCTTTTGTTGTGCCTGGTTGAGGGGTGCGATGGAGCCAGCCAAAACGGGGGCACTTCTTCCCCATGCTGGTCCCGCCACGAGCTGCTCCGGGTGCTCCAGGCCTGGGGTTGTGTTCCAGGGAGCTGCAAGTGCCTGGTGCTGCAGGGGAGTTTGGTTTATTAATCAGCTGTTAACAATGGGGCTCGCTGCCCCAGCTGTGTGGCACCCCCTCCCCAGTGTTACTGGTGGGGCTGGGGCTGCTCACCGGAGTCGGGAATGCAGCCAGGGTAGGTCAGGGCAATGGGCTCCTGGTTCTGGCAGTGACCTCTGGGAAATGCTAATTTTGTCTGGTGCAGATGGTACCAAGGAGGCATCCTCCCCCAGGCCTTTGTTTCTTAATTTTGGCTGATCAGTTACGATTTGGCTGTGCCTGCTCTGAAAGGAGGAGGGTTTTTTTTTTTCCTTTTGTTTTTGAGCCCAACTGTGTGAAATACCTTGGGGGGAAGAGGAGAAGCGAGAAAATGTCATTGCAGTCAAACTATTTCTGGATGCGCTCCCATGCGGGTGAGGTGACGCTGGGCAGGCGCTGATGTGGTACCCTGGAGTCGAGGGAGGTTGGTGGCCTCCGGGAGTTGGAGCTGGGTCCTTGGTACGTTTCTAACCTTTGCACGGTTGAAGTGCTGTTTGTCACCTGTGTCTGGGGGGGCTGCGGGACGCGTGGGGATGGGGAGCAGGGAGAGCTCCGCTTCCATCCCCACCAGCCACGGGCCTCCCTGGGTGCTGGTCCCGCTGGTGCGGGGCGAGGTGGGCTTCGCTCGGGGGCTGCCTCGCACCTCTCCTGGGCAGTGGGAAATGGAGACAACATCCCTGTGGCTGTATCAAGGTCCTGCCCTCCCGGGCTCCGAAATCCCGGGGGAGGTGTGTGAATCACTCTTTGTGCTTTAGCAGAACTGTCATGCCAACGAGGCATAAGGAAGACCTGCCAGAGTAATTTTGACCTACTGACTCCTGTTAAAGGGGAGCCTGGCCCTGCCTTGCTGCGTGTCTCCCCGTCGCCCTCTCTGCTTCCATGTTGCCTCTGATGACAGCGAGTTCACGTGAGGACTGAAGTGGCAGAACAAGATGCAGTAATTGGTGCTTACAGTGCTGCAAGAGTAAATGTTTAAACGAAGAGCTGGCTGTTTTCCTGGGACTCTCCAAGTTGTTTCTGGTGCAATGCCAGCTATAGATTGATGCTTGCCATGGCTGCTGTCACTACCTGCCACCGCACCTCTGTGTGCAGGGCTGCGCTGGAGCTGCAGCAGCTGGGTGGCGTTCTGATGCACTGCAGAGCTCGGCCGTGCGGGGAAGCTTTTATTTTCAGGCATGTAAATCTTGAGCAGCTCAGTAGAGCTGGGCAGAAATCAACTGGTATGAGTGTAAGAAAGACGTGACCTGGGGGAAGATGAAGTGAGAGGATAACGTCACATTGCTGTTGATGCAGAGCTTTAACACGGAGGATGCACGCCAGAAACAAATGTGCTCCAAGCAAATGTCTGCTCCAAATATTTCATGGTACCTGAGTTATAGCTTTCAAGCCTGCAGCAGGTTTAGGATTTTTTTTTTTTTAAATAATGTCCTTAAGAGCTCTAAAATGCAAAGGATTTCCATCATTTCATCCCTTTGAGGAGAGATGGCCGTGGGCAGAAAAGTAGGAGTTGGTTGAAATAGCTGGATTTCAATCCAAGCTTTTTCCCTGGAGTTGAGTGATTTCTCTCTCCAACTCCCTATCCCCCCCCCCCCCCTTCTTTCACACATCAGACGGAATCCAAATGTCTCTCAATTTAAAGCTTTTGGGTGCTTGGATGAGAGTCTGACTCCTGCAAGTGCCAAGCGCTGGGCTAAGAGCTGCCTCAAGTCCCCCGAGAGCCGCGTGAGCCAGGCACTGCCCGGCGGTGCCGAGTCAAGGGGATGTTGTCTCTGCGCGCCAGCCGTTATTGTGAATCACCAGGGTAGGAGGTGAGTGTTCAAGCAGCCGAACCGGTAGGACCTTGGCAGTCGGAGGCTTTCTGCTGGTCTTTAAACTGCCGGGACTTTGGGAAGCGAGCTTTGGGTTCCGGTATCTCGCGCGCGGTGGACGATGCGCGGCCACGCAGCTCATCCTCTCCTGGCTGTGGTGCGAGGCTCCGCTCTGGTGTCACCCGCACCGAGTCCCACTGCGGCCCTGGGGCAGCGCAGCCCCCCCCTCCCATGCCGCAATTGCCGAGGGGTGCTCGGGATTCCCACCCTTCCTCCTGACTGACCCACGGAGAGTGAGCCCCTGTTGCAGCCTGGACATGAGTGGGTGCAGATGGGTGCTGGCAGCTGGTTTGGGGAAGCAGAGGGTGTGAGGCTGGGGTGCCCAGACCCCCCCGGGCACTGTGTCCAGCCCCCAGCACCAGGTTCACTTCCCCACGGGCTCTGCTGCGCCCTGCAATGCCTGAAGGCTGATGCAGGGGACGATTGCCTGTTTTCTTGGGACTTTATGATTGATGGGAGCTCATACCCAGCTAGAGGTCAGCATTTCTATTTAAATGGGGTTTCTGAAGCCTGCTGTTAAAGGACTAGGGGGGTTCGGTGCTGGTCAGGCTGCAGACACACGCTTCAGCGTTACGGAGCCGCCGAGGAGAGAAAACCCGAGCGCCGCAGCTGCGTGGGGGCCAGGTGGGAGATGCCTCGCCAGGCTCCGGGGCAGCCGGGGATCTGTTTGCTGTGAGAGATGAGGTGATGAGGTTTTTGCTTACTGAGGTTTAATGCTTTTAGCGAGATGGCCCGTGAAATACGCTGGAGCATCAGTTGGAGGATCCCCTACCAGGGAGCCAGCCTGGTGCAGTGAACGCAGCCCTGCTGTTCCAGGGACAGACGGGGGAAGAACCACCCTGTGAGGCAGACCTTGGTGTTGCCACCAGTGACCCTTTGCACCGGGCCCCGGTGGCAAGTGGGGTGGGGGCAGCCCCGTGGCACAATGCTTATGGGCGACGCCGTGCCTGTGGCTCGGCCACGACACCCACGCTGCCTGCGCAGCGCTGCCCGCGGCCCCTGCCATTAGGAGAAATACGATATTTGCAGCGTAAGGTTGTGAAGAGCCTGAGGCCACACACACACAAAAAAAAAAAAAACAACCCCAAAAACAAAAAAAACCAACCCCACACCAAAAACCAAAAAGGAAATGACTTTTCTTCTGGTGCTTGCATGTGTGCACGCGCTTCTGCGCTGACCAGGAGGCGCTGGGGTCCCCCCGCCCCGGCGCAGCGCCGTGCACGCCGTCAGGAAGCGCCCGCCGTGGTCGTCCTCCACGCGGCTGGCACACGGGTGCTGCTGGCCCCATCACCGCGTCCCCCCCACCCCGCCATGGCTGGAGCGCCCTGGCAGCACCGAGCCAGCACCATGTTCCAGAGAAAACGCAGCGTCTCCTTCGGCGGCTACGGCTGGTGGGTGCCTTTCCTTTCTCTCCCCCCCTTTGCTACTGGGAGCGTGGGGCTGCGCGAGGAGCTTTTTTTCCTGCTGTGGCTTCAAAGGAGGAAGCACCGTGGCACTGCGGCACGGTGCCGTTGCGGCAGAGCCCTTCCCGCTGCCCCGTGCCAGCAGGAGCGCGTGGGAGTCGGGATGGACCTTCTTTCCCCCCGCCGTGCCCTTTGGGAGCCCCGCGGGTGCCAAGCAGTGAGGGGACCTCCCTGGGGGCTTGGGGTGGGCTCCTGTGGGCATGTCACCTGCAAGAGGGTCCTGTGGTTCTTCTTCCCCCCCCCCCCCCCCCCCCAACTCCTTTTTCTTGCTGCCGAGGACCTGCTGCCCACTCCTCCTCTGCCCGGGCAGCGAAGCTCACAGCCGCCTTCAGCACCTCACGGTGAGGTCCCACCTGGTCCGCGGCATGTTCCCGGTGCCATCGGCATCTCCCGGAGTTGTCCCCGCTCTGTCTGTCCTTGGTAGAGCACTGCGGCTGCCGCCTGCACCCGGGGTTCAGAGGGACTGTTTGCTTCTTGTGTCCCTGCCCTCCGAGATATGTTGATCTATAGGGAAATAGTTTAAGAAAATGGCACTGTTCTCCCTCTGCCCTTCCTCCAGTTTCCCTCTCTCAGGTATTTTATGCCCATTCCAAGACTGCTGCGTGATTCTGATCGGGCCGTGGGAACTGATGGCCAAATTGGCAGTTTTGTAATGATTTTGGCTGTGTGGTGCTGGCGCAGAGGGTTGCTCTGCCTTCCTCTCCTCGTGCCGTGGCGGCTGGGGCTGGGCAGCTGGGAGCCCCCAGGGGCTTTGGGACGAGCGCTTGTGCCGGTGGGCTTGGAGCTGCTTGAAACCTGCTGGGGGAAATGCTGAGTACCCGAGAGGGTTGTGGGAGGGTGGCAAACTTGTCGAGGGTTTCGGCAAAGTCTCCTGGGAATAGAAGCATGCACCTTACTGAAGCCAAGTGTTTTGTCTCAGCTGGATTTTTTTTTTTTTTTTTATTTTACATAGAAATGGGAAGGAAGCACTCCGATGAACTTCTGTAAAAATAAGTTTTGTGAAATGTGGGCTCATTCTGTGGCAGAGAGAAATCGCAGCTATTGGGCAGCTTTGCTCCGCAGCTGCTCTTGGGAGCAGTGGCTCTGGGGCCCCGCTCGTGCCGGGCGCATCCCGGGAGCTGCTGCTGTTGACAGCTTCTCGCTGTGATGGAGCGGAGCTGTTACCCCCCACCCCTTGCAGGGGCATTTGGGGCCGTCTGGGCTTTGCTCAGTTGTTTTCCTTCTGCGCTTTGGCAGTTGCAGGGAAAAGATAACCACGAGCTGGAGAGTCATGCAGGAAAATGCGGTCTGCTGGCTGTTAGGGGGCTGTGCCGCCGTCACGGTCTGGGCTGGCGGGAAGCAGGGTGCGCGCTTTCCTTTAAATATCAGCATCGGGGTCTGCACAGTGAGAAAGATGGACTAGGGGGTACGGGGGGAGCTCCCAAGTGGGGTTGGTGCATGACTCCCTGGGGAAGACCCCTCACCTTGCAGTCGTGTGTTGCCTGGAGAGCACCATGCGCGGCCGGGAAAACGCTTCCCCGGGTGTTTACGGGAAAGGAAGGGACCCGCGGCAGCCCCGTACCTGCATCCGCATCTTCTCACGGCTGCGACCGACACACCCTTCCTGTGGGGACCGCGCGTGGGGCGGCCGGGCACACCCAGCCACCGCTGTCGGTAGCTGCAGTCGCTATTTCCAGTCCTCCGCTGGAGTGTAAATCGTTTGGGGTTGGGTTTGTTTTTTTTTTTTATGTCTACTGGCTGCATCTGCTGACAGCGAGGTCCCGGGAGGAGCGTGCTTGTCCTGGGGCGGCAGACATGGTTCTGCTGCCCTTGGACGTAGGGATGTCCATCGCGGGCGATGCAAAGCCGTGGCGTTTGCAGCCCGGGAGCTGCCGCCCCAGCCCTGCCTGCACCCCCTTCCCGGCTCTCTGGGGCCCCGGTGAGCGATGCAGGTGCCAGCCTCGTCCCCTCTCCTCCCAGGCTGTGGGCACCCAGCTGGCGTCGGCCGCTCCTTTCCCCCGGGCGCCGCTTTTGGCGGCAGCGGGGAGGAGACACCCCCTTTGCTGGTGCTGCCAGGTCTCGGGGAGCCCCAGGGCCGTGCTGGGGTGCACAGGGAGGAGTCTGGACCGGGGCGTGCGGTGTTTCACTTCACCCCACCTCGGGAGAGGGCGCAGGGCAGGGCCTGACGAAGCGGCTCTTGTAACTTAGTCATATTGCAACTGTGGTTTCTCCAGCGCAGGGTTTTCTTTTGCATGTGCTGCTTTTTTTTTGTCGCCTTTTTTTTTTTTTTTTTTTCCTCTCCAAGAGGCCAAATAACAGCAACTGATTTTTCTTCCTGCCGTTCCGGATAAAGCTGCCCGGTGCAGCTCCCCGCTCCAGCGCGGGTCCTGCAGAAGCTGCCCCAGCCACCCACTGTCCCCGTGGCTCATTTGCATCTGCCACCAAGTTTGGCAACAGCTATTTACACCCGCACGCTTTAATGTTCAACTCGATTTAATGATCAACAAGGTCTGTGGACAGGCTCGTTAAGTATTAAGTGACAATAGCGGGTGCCCTGGGTCTATTTTTAGGAGCAGTAGCGTGCCGGCTCTCCAGGAGCAGATGTTTGGGGAAATGCCTGGAGCGAAGCTCCCGCGGCCGTGGGGTTTTGTGAGTGCAATGTCGGTCTGAGCAAGAGAGGGACCCCGGGAAGGGTCGTGGTGCGTGCAGGCAGGGTGGGCTGGGGTTGAGCAGGGGTGTGCAGGGTGGCTTCACCCTCGCCCGTGGGGAGCGGGGACACCCCACGCGGGGTTCCTGACGTGTCTGCCCCGGTGCCGGCTCAGCCTGTGGCATGGCGTGCCGGGGATCCGGTCCCGCTGCGTCACCCACGGGTGCAGCCTCCTTGTGATAGAGAAGTTCAGCCTGGGAGCGGAGGGTGGTAAAGCTGCGAGTAGAGGGGAAACTGCATTTCTGCAGCCTTGCTGTGTCCTCTGTGATCGTGGTGCAAAACAAGTGGGGTTTGGGGTTTTTTTTGGTGTGTGGGTTTTTGGTTGGGTTTTTTTTTGTTTTGTGGTTTTTTTTTTTTTTTGAGATGTGGAATTAATTTCATGTGGCAGATAACAGAGCATTTGCAATGACTGCCAAAAGACATCATTTTGCATTTTGCGACATTACTATGATTTGCATTAATTAATATTAATGTGACTTTAAGCACAATGATTCTGTGGAGATAGGCACTTATTAACGGTGCCAAATACATAAGTGAAGCAACTGGGCCTCCCGGCCCCGCACGAGCTGCCCGGGGCTGGGAGCGATGGGGCTGCTCTGCATTCCATCTGTCCAGGGCTCTCGGTGTGTGTGCGGGTACTCGCAGCGGCTGCGGGTGGGTAAGGGGGTAAGTAAAGGGTAAGTCAGCGGCTGGTGCCCAGGTGGGGATGGCTCAGTCCTGCAGGGATGAGCCTGAGCTCGTGCAGCGAGGCAGTGACCAGCCAGGTATGAAAATCCTGCACCCTGCTGTATCCTTGTTCCTTCCCCTGGAAGGCTGCAGGGTCGAGTTTGTGGGGTTTGGTGTGATCTTCCCAGTACGTCGGGTCTGTCGTCTTTAAATATGTGTTTTGTGGGAGATGTGAGCCAGTGCTTTGGAGAGAGCTGGGACATGGATAATGTCCTCCTCTGGTGCCCACTTCATCTCTGGCATTTTGGATGAGGAGGCAACAGTTCTCCACTGGTCACCACCAGGAAATAACTGGGGGGATTTTGTTTTACTTGCTGCCAGGCTTCACTTTGGGTTAAATTTTGGTTGATTTTATTTTCTGGTCAAGTCTTTCTGTGGTGATCATCGCGTCAGCCAGACCGATGGCACCTCCGAAGGAGATGCTGGGGCCGGGTTTGCCAGCAGCCCCCGTACCTGAGTCAGGAGGAGGGACAGCCCTCCCTCCTGCGCCCGCAATAACGCGCTCCTCTGCTTTCTCCCCAGGATCGACAAGACAATGCTCGCCAGCCTGAAGATCAAGTGAGTACCCATACTCTCTCTCTTGTGTAAAGCGATTTCCCTGTGAGATACGCGGTGCGGAGAGACGGCTTTGTGCATGGAGGATGCTTTCTTGTTAGCTGGGCTGTCTTCCCGGGTCCAGCTCTGTGCAGGGGTAGACCAGCCGTTATCTATCCATTCCTGGAGATGTGTTTGTGCATGTCACACAGCTTGTTCTCCTGTCAAGTCCAAGGTGGTTCAGGCACTGAGTGATTATAATAAACGCAGTGACACAATCACTGTATGATCAGGGGGTTAAGGCATGCATGGTGCAATTCAGGGGGCACCAGCTCTGCCTTGGGAGGGATGGGGGTGGGAATCAGCAGGATGGGTCGCCACCAAGCTTCTGGTTTGTAAATTCAGTAGAGTCTGGAGGTTTTTTTTATTTTGTTTTTGCATCTTGCAGTCTGGAAAGGGGGTGGGTGTCGGTGGGATAGTGGGTGCCTGTGCTTGTTACCCAGCTCCAGCTCCCCTGCTGCTGGGGGGCTCTGGGAGTTGCTCTGGAAGGGGCGAAGATGCTCTTGGGGCCCAGGAGGGTCTGTGAGCTGGTGGTGTTGCTTGATGGGTCCATCTCGGGTTTGCCATGGACTTGGTGAAAGCTGACAGTGTGGGCTGCATGGCCTCTGGCAAGGCGGCCGCTGGGCCAGATCCTGCTCTATAATGGAGTGAGGTGTGCAGGATCACCACCCCTGCTGGAAAATGTCATCAGCTGGATAGGGAAGAGCAAGCGAGAAAGGACTGGGAATGGTGGTGCCGATGCTCTCTGTCCTCCCGGCACTCGCAGCTGTCTGGGACCTGCCGCCCGTTCCCACCGGGCCTTGTCCTCCCGGCTGTGCGACAGGGGGGACCGATCCTTCCCTCCCGCCGTGGCGCATCCTCCCCTCTCCCCAGTTTCTGGATAAGCTCCCCGAGTTGGGGGTTTTCCATTGCAAGCGCATGCTCGGCTCAGGCACTATCAGTGTAACTGTGTGCTAATATAGAAATATTCTGGCCAAGCCTCCCTTGAGCTCAGGGTAATGTGTATGGGTAACGGCTCATGTGGTTTCCCTCTATAATCATTACTTGTGCAAATTATTCATTAATGGAAAAGTGTACAGAAAGCCTTGGGGGAACCTGCTGCCTGAATGAGCCTGCAAATGCCCATTGTAAATAGCACAACAGAGACGCTGTTGCTACGCTCATTGCTCAGGTTTTTGCTGAACTAATGAGAAGTTTAAATCAATGTTTACCGCTTTTAGGAGTGGAGGGAAATCTCAGTAGACTTGCCTTTTCCCATGGAGCTGAGAAGGATTTAGCTGCTCCTTGTACGCTGCCATACACTGTGCCCTGATTTTTTTTTTTTTTTTCCAGGGCCCGTGCAGCAATTTTGCTGCAGAAGTACCATTTAACCCCCTTTCCCCACCATGCCGGGCAATTAGTGCCGTGCTTGGAGTGCTGTGCCGTGGGGCACGCTGCCACGCTCCTGCTCGGGCAGGGGTGAGGGTCTGGGGCCACGTTTCTCCCTCCCTCCCTCCCTCCTGCCCTGGCTGGAGGAAGGAAGGGGTTTGCTCAGGGCATTCGGTGAGCATCCACTGGAGTTGTTTTACCCCTGCTACTTGCAGCTAATGCTTTCCACAGCCTCATAGCGCTTCTGGTTTGTGGACAGATTGCTTCATTAAATGGTCCTGTAATTGGGGCTCAGCCAGAGCCACATTAGGTATTTGTAAAAGCTTTCAAAAATAAAAAAATAGTTTTGGTTTTCTAACACCCTCTTATTATTGCTGCAGCCTTCTGGCTAAGATACCAGGCGTAGGCAATTTTCTTTCAGTGTATAACTTGTTAACAAAAAGACAAGCTGCTTTCTGCACGCCAAGGAGCACTTCACAAAGCCTCGTGCGTGCTGCAAACATCAATATTGACTTGCAGAAACCTGGCAGGGAAGGAATAGCGAGCGCGTGGTGGTGGACGTGGCCCCCAGAGGGGGTCCCCGTGCGGCCGGGGGGCTGCAGGACCCCCCGCCTGAGCCGGCCCCTCGTGCCCAGGGCGAGGGCTGTTCGCTGGGGCAGCATCGAGCCCCTCCGTCCCGGGGGAGCGGGGGGCTGCGGGTGGGGAGCGGGGGGCTGCGGGTCCCAGCGGGCTCTCGGGGGGCGAGAGCGAAGGCCGGGTCCTGCATGAAGTCGGTATTTGGCGAGACCGAGCCGGGCAGCGGGAGGGCCCGAGCGAGATGCCGGGCTGCTCGCCTGCCTGCTGCTCTTGTTCGGCGGAATAAACTCGCACACGCAGGTGGCACTAGAGCATCAAAGCAGTTTTCCCTCTGTTTCTCCTTTTTCTTTTTTAATTTGGGTTTCATTAGTTCCTATGGCAACCATGAATATGTCTGAGGGACTCGGAACTGGAGAGAGTGAGTAGACGTTGTGGAGTGGGAGTGTCGAGGAGAGGTGATGGATGGAGAGCCCTGGCATCGCGGTCAGGGGCTCGGCTGGCCCCGTTCGGTGACGGGCACCGCGGGGGGGTACCGGGGCTGCGCTCAGGCGGGGAAGGTGCTGCGGAGGACCGAGCATCCCCGGGGCGGCTGCTGCTGAACGGCCACGTTCGCTGCTCAGTCTCTGAAATGCCGAGGAAGCTCTGGTGAGTTTGGGACTGGCTCTGCCTCGGGGAGCTGTGCCCGTGCCCTGCCAGGGCAGAAAAGCCTGAAAGTGTCGGCTCTCCAGCGGGGAGCTTGTGCGCCCGGTCCCACCGCTTCGGGTTTAAACGTGCGGCTGGCAACGGGCCGTCCCTGGCTCTCAAAACCACTGTTCTGGGACAGGAGAGAGCTGAGTTTCTGGCTGCCACGGGGAGCCGTGGGCGGCTCGGAAGAGCTCGGGCACGCTCCCACCTTGTGTGGCTGGGGGCTGTTCTTGGGCAGCCTTGCAAGGCACCCAAAGGCAGTGTATGGGGGATGGAGAGTCTGGGGGAGGGCTTGGAAATACTCTACTTGCTGGTTTTGGGGGGTGCATGTCCCTGGGGTGGCAGCAGGAGCTGGTGCTGCAGGGCTCGGGTGCTGGGAGAGGGGCCGGGGCTGCCGACAGCCACTGGGACCGGGGCCAGCCCCAGGGTGCTGCGAGACAGAGACTGAGGAACTTGTGCGGTAAATGGGATTTGGCATGTGTGGACCCAGGATTTTGGCATGGACCAATTCCGTTGCGATCCCTGTTTTTTCTGTTAATTTTTTTTTATTTCTTACGAGCTTCATGGGAAAACGCTGGGGGCAGCTGAACCCCCCAGGCTGGCAAAAGGGGCATCACGTCCAGAAGCAGCCCTCCAGACCTTGGCTTGGTGCTGGTGTTTTCTTGGGTCGCATCAGGTCTCTGCAGAAAGCTAGCAGTGTCACTGGGATCGCGGGATGCTCGTGTGGTGCCCTTAGTGCTCCTTGGGGCACGGCTTCATGCAGGGCTTGTAAAATGTGGTGGAGTTTGAGGTCAGGTTGTGCTGCCGGGGAAGGGAAGAGCTGACCCAGACGGCAGCTAAACCCACTTCCTGAGTGGGGAGGTCACCCTGGAGGAAAACATCAGCCTATCAAAGGATCTTTGCATATCAGAAATCAACCCCAGCCAGATGAGCCTGCCTAATGAGTGTGTTTGCTTCTCAGAACTGCCCTGCGCTAACCCCAGGCAGCACAGCAAGTGCAGGGGTCCCGAGGGGCCAGGCAGGGACCCCCAAGCCCCCTCTGCCTTGGGACATCCTTGTGTTGGGGATGCTGGAGGTGGGAAGGTGTGATGGGGACAAACCCGTGGGGACCTTCCTCTGATGGGGATGAACCTGTGGGGACCTTCCTCCTCCATCCATCCAGACTTCTCGGGAATGAGCTGGTTGGGTGATGTCCTGTGCGGGAGGTTAGCCAGCCCTTTGCCTGCTGGTGGCCCCTCAGCCCTCTGTGCTCTGGTTATTTTCTCTTTGCTATCACCAGTGGGAAGTACTGAGAAACCACAGAGTATTTAAAAAAAAAAAAAAAAATCAATAAAAAAAAGTCCCTTCTTCAGGCAAAGAGTCACCTCTTGCTTTAGCCTTATAAAGCAAAAATAGCAATGAAATAATCGTATCTCTGTGGAACAGGAGGGCCTTGTACACCAATTACTGAGAGTCAGTGTGTGTACAGCTAAAATTCACATGAAAGAGCATGTGATGCTCATCTGATGATGGGAACAGTGGTGGAAAATAAAGGTGGAAAGAGAAGAGATGAAAGATTTACTTGACCTTCGTAAAACGAGCTGTGTCCAGGCTTGAGGCTCTTTAATATTTGATGGGCCAGAGCTGAGTTAATGGGAAGATGTGGGAATGATTTAGCTTCTTGGCCGTAGCTGCACTGACTATTGCAGTAATCTCGGAGGTTTGTGCTTAGGTCTTGTGAGGACAAGGTCTGGAGAGCAGATTGTGTCTAAGTAAATTCCTTTGACTTTATTACCACCTTTTAAAATGGATAATTGCATGCAAATGTACGTTTTGCAATTATACTTTAGCTGTAGTAGCGTATGTGTTACACTGCAAAAAAAAAAAAAAAACCCGCTATCAAAAGTACTGCAAAGCAGCTGTCTGCAGCGAACAGGGGAGGCGGGCAGGCCTCCTATTTCATTTGATTCGTAACTGCTTATGTCCAAGGCTGCAGGGTGAAACCTCCCGCAGCCACCCCCTCCTAGCCGGTGTGCTGGGGAGGCAGTTATCTCGGCTCTGGTGCAGAAATGCAAGAGCAGAATATGGGGGGGCGGGTCCGAAGGATGCCCTGGGACTTGGAGCAAACTTTAAGATCAGTTAAAATCAGTGCTGGGGGTGGAGGGGCAAAACGAGGTATGGGCCGGTCCAGGCTCCTGGCCGAGTGCTGGGCAGAGTCTCTAAATGGGTCTGTGTGCAGATGAGCGTTAATTGGGCACCCAGCTGAGGCGAAGGTTGTTTAATACCCATTGCCCCACCGGCTTGGATGTTCTTCTCACCCTGGAGTGATGCCTCTCCCTTTCTGATGTCGTTGTTGTCAGTTATATTAATTTTTGTTGATGTGTGTGTGGCTCGTCTAATCACAGCAAATTCTTCTGAGCTTTCCCTAAGCCATCTTTCTCGGTCCCCTGACTCTAATCTCACCCTGATTTTTTTTGTAAAGTTTTGCTGGAAACTTAAACCGTCTGTGATGGGTCACGAACCAGCAGTCCCCTCGCAGGTGTCGGGTGGGTTCTCGCGGGATTTCCCCTGTGTTCATGCAGCAGCGAGGGGCGAGGAGGCAAAGCACACCCTGAAATGGTACAGTCCCCTCAAAACAATGGTGTAAACCCAGTTTACCTTGTTTAACGTTTCCCCGGCGAAGCCGCTGCTCTGCCACCCCTCCTGGGAGATTCCTGTCACACCGTGGGCGTGCAGGGCCGTGGCAGCTTGGAGGCACGTGGCTGGACACGGCATCCCAGGCAAAGTGAGTCCTCGTGTCGGCGGCAGGTCTCGTGCCCGGGTCCCTGCTGGGACAAAGCCCCTCCCGAGTGCCAGGGAGGCTGCGGGCGAGCGGCCAGGAATGGTGACAGGTCCCTGTTGCTGCCGCGGGCGCTGGCTGCCACTGTCCCCGCTCGCCGTCTGCCGCCCCAGAGCCGCCTCCTGCGCGTTTGGGCCAGCCCTCGCCAAGGCCGGGGGATTCGAGGGCTGCACGGATAAATGTCAGTGCTATCCTCACGCAGACCCGAGGTGACAGCTCTGCCGGGCGGGAGACGGGCTGGTGGGGGGAAGGCGAAGCACCTGCCCCCCCCGGGGCTCCCGGTGCATATGGCTGGTGGGTGGCTGGAGCTGCCCCGGGCTTTGGCTGTGCCGGATCCAGATTCGAGTCCTTCACTGATTCAGTGATGTTTTGGTGGTTTGCTTTTTGTTCGTGTTTGTTTTTTGGTGTGGTGCGTTTTTGTGTTTGTTTTGGGTTTTTTTTTGTTTGTTTGTTTTGTTTTGTTTTTGGGGTTGTTTTTTTAAGAAAAAAGAAGCCCCACTGACCAGGTTCAGGCTTGTATCCAGACCCAGGTGGTACGATTCGACCCTTCTCTTCTGGGAGGAGGAGATGGGCATGTGTGAAAGCATTTCCAAGTCCTCCTCTGTTTGCAGTGCGGATGCAAACGAGCGGGGAGAGGTGGCGGGTCGCTGCCGTGCGGGACCAGCCCGGGCTCTTTCGGAGGCTCTTTCCCAACCCGGCTGGGGTTGTCGAGGCCGGGGGTCCTGCCCGCCCCCCACCCCCGTCCCCGACGGTGCTTCCCCGGCTGAAGGCTCTTCCCAGGCGTGCCAGCAGTGGGCATACGAGCGCTCGGCTTTTCCCTGCTGCTGGTTCCCGCTGGGAGTGGATGAAGGCGAGGGGAGCCCGGGCATCGGGACTTGGGGTCCTGCTGCTGCGTGGCCGTGCAGGGGCGGCCCCCCCCCCCCCCCCGTCCGAGGGGGTTTCTGCCTTTTAGCGACCAGGTTGCTGCGGGTCCCGTCACCCGGTTCAGGCCGCCAGTCGCTCTGCGGTGGTCGTCCCTCCGGACCCCGGTGCGAGCGATGAGTGGGGGGCTGCAGGGGATGGGGCAGCGCTCGCTGCCCTCGAGGGGAGCGGGGACCGGGCGCTGGCTTTGCCTCTGCTCCTGCCGGGGGGGGGTCCTGCCCAGCGCTGCGCCCCGGGGACCCTCGCAGCGGTGAGCCGTGCTGCCGGTCCCCGCGTCCCAGCACCCACCGGTGGCCTGTGCCTCCCCAGGCTGGAGATCTTCAGCGCAGCACGGGGAAACAAGGGTGGGAGTCGGTAATTTAAAAGGAGGAACGTAAACCCAGCGAAAGCGGGGTGAAAGTAGGGCGGCGCGTCTGGGGGCCGGAGTGAATCATCAGCCAGCTCTCGCTGCTGCTGCTTTATTTGCTTTTTATGCAAAGAAATTAGTCAGATGCGTTTTCGTTGCCAGTTTAGGGTCCGGTGGCCTGTGGATGAGCAGGTCAGCACTGTGCCGTCACCCAGCCGCGGCTGCTGGGGGTCCCGGTGCCAGGCAGCAGTGCCCAGGGTGGGCGCAGGGCTGCTCACCGGAGCCCTGGCTGGAGCTTGGCTGCGGTGCTGGCACCTCAGTCACCACAGAGCCGGGCTGAGCGGGTCCCGCTGCCTCGGGAAGGTCCCGTCCCAGCCCCAGCCACTTCTGTGAAATCTGGGCTTTGCCCTCGCGGCAGCACTGGCTGCTGGGCTGAGATAGGGACGGTCCTGTCCTGTGCGGGCACTGTGCTGGGGCTTGGCCCTGCTCTGCCCAGGGATGGCGTCGGGGTGCAGAGATACCCCTCATGGCCCCAAAATGCCCTTTGCTGCTGCCGGAGCCACGTGCTCGTTGTGGCTGTGAGTAGGTGCTGCTGATGGGCAGCACTGCCTTTCTGCCTGCAGGCTTGGGATGGCCACAGTAGGTGATGCTGGGGGTTACACCTGATGTTCCCAGGACAGAAATGGATTTTGGGGGTTTCTTTTGCTTTAGTGGTGTTTTTTTGGTATGTCTCTTTTGTGACTAAAGATAAACCCAAGCAGGGCGAGTGCCAGGGCAGGTGGAGTCTGCCTCTCCTCCTTGCTCTCCAGCACGCTTGGAGATGAAAGGAAAGGGGTTCTGCCCATGGAGGGCGGACACAACACCAGGGTTTGGACATTGCAGCTTGGTTGGGGGCAGCAGCTGGTGGAGCTCAAACAGCATGGCATCCCACCAACACCATGTTCAAGTGTAGAACCACCCCCAAAAATCACATCTATTTTCTAGAGGGGAAGAACAACCTGGGCGGTGGGAGTCTTAATGATATGCTATTTTCTTTATGGACAGAAATCACTTTCAGTGGGTACCAGAGCTGCCCTTTTTGTTGAGGCACCACGTAATTGTAGGAAGAAAAATCACAAAGGATCTGAGGAGCTTTGGCAAGGTCTGGTTGAGCAGAGACACAGCTCATTGCCCCAGCAGTGAGGATGGGGCAGGGCCCCAGGAGCCGCCCTGGGGCTGGGGGCACTGACCCTCCCTGTTGCAGAGGGGAGCGTTTGGAGCCTCAGGGCTGTCACTGCTGCTTGGTACCTGCTGTGCCAGCCGGAACGGGCAGCAGTGCAGCACCAGCCTCAGGCAGCCACTGGCACGTGGGCACTAGTGGGAGAACGACGAGCTGGAGGGGTCAGTCTTTGCTCATCAGCTCCCAGCGGTGCTGGGGTGGGTGCTGGACTGAGGGTCCCCTGTCAGCAGCATCGCACGGCCGGTCACTCTGTGTTGTGTTGCAAAAGACCCTTGCATGGGTCGTACAGCCGTGGCCAGGAGGTGATGAACAAGGACACGCTGGAGACACTGGCCAGAGGAAGGGTGGTCAGGGATCGGCAGGGAATGGGGCGCAGCCCAGTTGGGGGTGCTTGCCCCGGGAGGTGAGCAGCAGCAGGGGCACAGTCAGTCCTGCCTCGGCCAGCCCCAGGGCTGGCTGGGGATTTACAAAATCTAGCCAGTCCCAACGTCTCCTCACTATCTCTGGCGAGCAGGCGGGAGTGCTTCCCTCTTCGTGGAAGGGCGGTTATCGGCCCGGCTGCCCCTGGAGACACCCAGCCCCGCGCCCGCGCAGCATCCTTGCAGCACGTTTCAAAGCCTGCCTGGGACGGAGGAAGCTTTCCCAGGAGGAGAAAGGTGCTGTCAGCTTTGAGAACGTGGGGTGTTTCAGCCGTTTAATCTGGTAAGATTTATCTCTCTAAAATTTCGGGCAGGGGGAGGGTACTGGCACAGCTCCACTGATGCTCCTGCCCTGGGAGACTACTCCTGGTATTTGGCTAGGTGCTTTCCTCTCAGTAGCTTGCTGTAGATACTTGGGTTTAGTTGGGGGTTTATTACTGCAGAAACCCCAGATACAGAGTGGAGGCAGTGGGCTGGGATCCGGTGATGCAAACGCTGCTTCCCGGTGACGTTGGAGGTGGCGCAGCGGCGCGTTCTGCTTGTGTGTGCTACCCAGTCCCATATGTTAAAATGTTGTTGTTGCTGTCAAAACAGCCTTCACATATTTAAAGCTAGATTATCCACAATTACATCTGCCCAGAGGACTTAGCAACCCCACGTGGGTCTATTTTTAGCTCTGTTTCAGAACTAATAAACTGTGCTGGTTTATATATCTTTCCTCCTGCCATATTTATAGCCTGTCAAAATAGGAGCTGTTTGCAGACAATCGAAAGGCGGCTGCTCGGAAGAATAACAGCCTTCTAAAAGCAAATATTGTTGTGACAGGGGGAGGGAGCCTTAATGGCTGGAGGGATCGAGACACCATCTGCCTGCGGGTACATGCTCCCAAATATCCGGGTGTGCAGGACAGGGTTGTCTGAGGGAGCCAGGGGGCTCAACCGGGGGAGGGTCCCTGTCTGCTGGCGAGTGCTGGAGGTTCAGAGGGGCTTTTACCCTGCTCGGCATGCCCGCTGGCCTCCCCTTGGCCATGGCTGTGTGTCCGCTTGCCGCTGGTGTGGGTGGGATTTGGGGAGCGCAGTCAGCCTCGGCTCTGCTGAGCCGAGGAGCCCAGAGCAGGGCAGGGAGCACTGGAGCAGGAGCGCAGGCACTGTGCCAAAGCCTGTGGTTTGTTCCTGATGATAATTTTGTTAATTACTGTACCGGTCCCACCGGCTGTCGCTTTTCCTTCTAGTCGGCGGGGTCCTGGCTTCCCAATGGCGACCGGCGCCGGCGAGCGCCGCGGTGCAGCAGGGACGGGCTGGCGCTGCGCCTGGTGCACGGGAGCTGCCGGGCAGCACTCTTGTGCCGCGGGAAGGTTCGGTGCCAGACGGTGCCGGCAGGGCTCGTGGTCCCTGTCTGGAAACGGCCCTCTCCATCGCCAGTGTTTTATTTCCAGTGGGGCTCGTGATGCTGTTTTCATGCTCCCTTAGCAAATACCAGTGTCAGCGTTGGACCCATACAGTAGCTGAGGACCTCACGTCTTCCAAAGCCTGTTGTAAAACCCTGGCTCGTCTCAGACTCCCACCCAGAAGAGATGTGTAGAGGCTTGACAGGTACTTGAATAGGTCAGAGCTACATTATGAAGTCTCTGTGAAGACTCAAAGGTCAGTCCTTTCAGACGCTGTCCTGCCTCGTTCCTCTCAAATGTTACCAGTGTCGTGCCAGGGACTGCGACAGCTCCTTCCTCCTACAAGCAATTTGGTGTTAATCCTCTCCAGTTTGGAACGCAGAACTCGCTGTTCACGTAGGGGTGATAAGCAGCTGTCCTGGCTGCACTGGGGGCTTGGAAGAAGGGCAGGTTTTCCATCAGGTCTTCGCTGGAGCTCCAAAAACCCAGTGCAACTGTGTTGGCAGAGTGATTCACTCTTTGCTTGCGTGTTAAGCTTGAGGACAGGGAGGTGTGCTGGCAGGCAGGAGAATGAGAATGTGATGGTAAGAGGTACAGGATCAGACCAGGGGTCTGTGTCTGCTCCCTGAGAGTGCCAGTGCTCAGGGAAAGACTGACAAATTGGACAAGTAAGTTGCGTCCTTTCATCTGAGATGCCAGTCCCCTCGCGGGCTCTCTGCAGCCCAGGCTGGTAGGAGAGTTTTCCTTTCGACTGTGTTTGTACCGTTGCCCACGACTGCTGCTGCTGCAGCGGCTGCTGGCTCTATGTACAAAAGATGCTGCCTTGACCAGGGCGCTCCCGTGCTGCTGCAGGCACGTCTCCTGCTAGAGAGGACAAGCAGCCATCCAGAGACCCTATAGCGATATGGGCAGCGTGCACGTGGAGCCGGTATGGAGCAGGTACCCCTCTGTCCAGCCTCCCTCGCGTGTGGCTGTGGGTACCAGCTGCCAGCAAGAGCTCCTGCCCACGGGCCTTGGACCCCCCGCCCTGCTTCCCGAAGCCCTGGCACGCTTGATCCAGGTCTCTTGTTCCTGATCATTGATGAGGTTACACAGCGTGAGGTGATTTAACGAGGAAGATGGCAGGTTTCCAGCTAACAACTGCATCATTTTCTATCTTTTTGATCTGGAACAAGAGGCAAGAAGAAAGCCGTAGAGCAATAGAAACCCATTTCTGAATGTGATTGACTTCAGCACATTCCCTATTGTATGGATGTGTCACTGAGATAATACCTGTGTTTTAGCTCCACAAATTATATGTCTTTTAACGCTCTCACATCAAACAAGGTGTCTGAGGGAGACGGGTAATCGAGATGGCGGCATCTCCTGGGGGAGCCGCCGAGGGCTGGGGAGCTGCTGCTCTGGCTGCTGCCCTCCACGGCACCGGGACACGTTCCCACACGAACCGATGACCACCCCTCGCAGTTCACTACTGGTGAGCGCAGCAAAGCAGGGCACTGATCCCCCCCTGAGGTTTCTGGAGGTAGAAACTGTTTCTCCCTACATGGCACCCATCTGTGGTGCTGCCTGGGTGCTGGTGCTGTTCCCACGGGGCAGGGGAGCTCATCGCAGCACGGATTCACGCAGGGGCAGCTACAATCCCTCCCTGTCACCAAAACACCCCAGCATCGAGGGAAATCAAGACCCAGAGACAGCACGAGGTTTTTCCAGGGCTCCTGCAGACACCTGCAGCAGTGTCAGGCTGGTCATCCTTGCAGGCTGCCATCTCCCCATCATATCTTTAGATTAACTCACCCCTCCTGACGTGGGGGCTGCTGCTGTGGTGGTGGGGGGATCGAGAGAGCGTATGACTGCGGTGTCGTTGCCCTGTCGAGGGGAATTAGAGAGGCCTGGGCGCGCACTCCACTTGGCTGGGCCTCCTCTTTTACATAATGCGATTAGCGCTTCTCTGGAGCAACCCCTCCCGAGCCAGCTGAATATTCAGCATTGCCGTGAGGATCTGCATTTGCAGCCACCAGCTCTTCTGCTTGCTCTGTCCAGGCATGGACCTGCTCCCAGCCTGCGCCAGCCACGGCTGCAGCCACCTGCGCCGGACCCCTGCACCACGGCACCGGCGTGCCCGGCAGTGCCAGGGGCTGCCATGGCCCCTGGGGCCAAGTTAAGCAAAACCTGTGCCTGAGTTTTAGGCTGTGTAGCGTGGGACCGGTGGCACGGTGCTGCATCCAATGCTGTCACTGGATGCTTTGGGATGTTTAGTCTGAGACTGGCTCCCATAGGGATGGGGCTGAAGTGGGGGCTTTCTGCAGCGGCTGCGCTCAGGGATGTGGAGCAGCATCGCCTGTTGCTGCAGGAGGAGCAGCGCTGGCCGGCCCCGCGCCTCTTCTGACATTCCCCTGCCTGTGGCTAATAAGAGCCCTCTCAGGGTGGAGGGCAGCTCTCCCCAAAATGCTGAGCTCCAGTGAGCAGTCCCTGGAAGGCTGAGCCTTCTGCCCGAGCCCACCTCGCTCCTCCCGCTCTCTGCCTGGGATCTGCCCCCTGCTCCCGCATCCCTCGCAGCATCCTTGGGAAGGGGCATCGCTTGGCTGAGTTTAAAGTTTGGGCCTAATCCTGAGCTTCCCAGCTGGATGTAGATGGCAGTTGATTGGAATAATGGTGTAAGGGACGGTCTTTGTTCTGCACGGGGAGCTGGGGAAGGACCAAGGGCTAAGGAGGGTGCTGGTGGTGCTGGAAGCGTCGGGCATGTGGCTGATGTGAGTTTGCTGTGCATCCTGAATCTGGCTTTATTAGTGATGTTAATGATAAATGATGGCATTTAGTTCACTGATTTGCTAGTAAAATTCAAAGGATCTGCTCATGCTGTAAAGACTTATTTCCTCTGCTGATTTGATCTAATTTAATTGAATGCTGAAATCTTGGAGCTCATCTCTTCAGAAAGCCTGTGTTCACAGGGAAAAATACCCCGAATTATCAAGAATACAATTTCCATATAATTGTGCTGCTGTCATAGGCATGACTACCTTGTACTGTGTTTAACCATCAGAAATAATACAGTCACTCAAGGGAGCAAACCGGGCAGGGGCTGATGCTGCACCCGAGCCCTGGGGCTCCCTGCCCGCCCATGGCAGCAGCGTGACGCACGCCTGCCTTCTCCTCTCTGCCCCTGATTTGCTGCCCGGCCTTCGGCAGCTCACTTCATCTCCCCGTGCTGCCGTTTTCCAGTCTGCAAAACGGCTTTGATTTATCACGGTGCTTGCTGGCCCCGCGATGTACCGGGGAGCCAGGACCAGCGCTGCTCTGCTCACCGGCACCAAAGGGCAGGCTCGGCACCAAAACGTGACTCTTGTTTTGAAGTCCCAGATGTGTGTGATGGGAGAGTGCTCTCTAAGAGCTTCTTATCAAAGCTGTGTCTCTCTGGAGGCTGCTGAAGGAGGAATGGTTCCAAAAATAAAACCATGAGAGCCTATAGATGTATAGATGCATGTAGATAGATATCTGTAGATCTTCTTGCATAAAGCAGATCCAGCTGCCTAAGCCACCTGGACCATCAGAGATGGTTTTATACCGAACACAGACTAGAGAACTGAATGTTCCTGTCTGACCACAGAGAGTTTGATCAGGAAAGCATTGCTGCAGTAGCCCTGGAGAAAGAGCTTTGCCATCGTTTGTGTGGCCTGGCTCTGCTGGCAAGGTTTACTTTGCAAGTCACAATTATAATTTTGGTAATCTTCCTGGGCTGGATGAACCCTTACTGCCACGGACTGCTGCGGCTCCTCCAGCAGTGATGCCAGCTGCATGTGACTGATGAACCCCTGGAAAAGCACAACTTGCGCCTTGGGTGATGCTTCATCCTGAGCAGGGCTAATTATGTGGGAAGGGGCTGGGGGGGGCACTTCTCATTAGGCTTTGCTGCCCTGGTCCCCAGGAGGGGGGACTGGTGCGTCCCTGCCCTTGGAGGGAGCTGGGCTGCTGAGGGCTAAGGTTTGGGTCGGCTGGTGGGCTTTTCGGGCTCGTGGCCGGTGGGTGCGCGGTGTGTACCTTGGGGTGCGTGCCTCGTGATGCCCGTCCCACGGTCCAGCCCTGCCCGCTCGCTGCAGGGACTGGGGCCACCAGAGGAAATGAGTGAGTGGGTAATTTGCAGCTCATCTAATTAAAAGGCTGCGATTTTGAAGGCTGCTCAGGGAAGATGAGAAAGGACGTGGCACTGAACGAGAGTGGCTGCTCGCCACTGCCTGGGGACGAGTCCCTGGCCCCGGTGCCGGCAGCTGCTGGGTGAGGGGGGCCGAGGAATGGGTGCCCGTGGGTGTGGGGGGCACGGTGATGGAGGCAGGGGGTGTTGCTGTCTGGTGCCGATGGAGCAGACGCAGACAAGACCCGTGCTCTGCGGTGCAAATCCCAGCAGCTCTCGTGCTTGAGCAAATAGCCATTCGTTTGACCTCCTGCCAGCCCTGCTAAGTAGGCAAATATTTGCTGCCTCCTTCTCTTAGCTGCTGGATGGAAGGGGAAGGGAAGGGGTATCCTGCTATCGCAGAGAGGGCAGGTCTTGCGGGCCAGCCGTACCATCACCGGTGTTCTGGTACGGGTTGCCTTTCTAGGGTATGAATCGCCACGCTGTAACATCCACTTTCAGTCTTTTGTGCTCAAAGTTTAATTACAGTGTGATAATACAAATTCTTTTTTTATCACTGTGCTAACACAGAGATATCTTAGTTTGTACTCTGCATGCTATTGCGATATACGGCAGCATCAAAGGGCTACTAGTAACACCATGTACAGAAGTGTCCAGCTGGATTTCATGGCAAAACACCTCTCCCTTCCAGCCTGCTCCATGCTGGCCTCAGACCCTATCCCATATACAGCCACACCTGATCCCTAGTTTCCCACCAGTTCTTATTATCTCAGTTTGAGTGCTCTAGCAAACAGCCCATTTCAGGTGTATTTTAAAGTCTGATTAACAACATGAACATAGCAGCAGTGACATGGTGCTTGGCATCATCTGTACACTCTGCAGCAATTAACCGTTTCATCGCGATGCTCTGGAGACTGTATGACCCTGAGCAGGGATGGCCCAGGGCGTGCAGGGAGGAGGTGCTGCCAACACCTTCCGTAGCTGCTGCTCCTGGACCCCTGCTCTGGTTACCCAGAAAAGGCTGCGTAACTTGCCAGGACTGGGATCTGTTTGCAAGCAGCAGCAGCAAACAGCTGATTGCACTGGGTAACGTTTGTGATGGGGGACTTGTCTTGCTCTTCTCTGGAGCATACAGAGGGCAAACGGAGGATCTGGAAGGGCTGAGACTCTTGGTTCCCAGAAGGGAGCAACTTGCACCCCCATGGCTTAATCAAGTGGCGTTTCCTGCCTCTCACTGAAGCTTAATTTGCTTCTTAGTTCTCCTCCGTGGGGCACAGGGGGTTGTGTGCGAGTCTGGGTGTCTGCCAGCGTGGAAACATACTGTGCACAGCCGAGGAGCCGCCTCTGCAGCCCCTGCAGCCAGCCTGCCGCCGGCCGAGGTTTTGCGGGGGCTCTGCCGACTGATTTCTGCGGGGTTTTGGGGTGGGCAAGGAAGGGCAGGGGGTGCCGCCGGTGTTCACGGTGCCGGTTTCCGCACCAGTGGGATGAGACAGGGAGGCTGCTGAGCGCAGCGTGTGTGCGGGAACCACTGCTGGTATCCAGGCTCTGCCCCAGGAGCTCGCCTCCAGTGCTGGTGTCGCTGCCCGGTTTTACGCTGGGGCACCACGGTGGGAAAATTGTTCACGTTTTGCCCTGGAGGTGCTCATAAACTGGAGCAGTAAGGGCTGCAGCCTGCCGTTAGGACCACCTGGGCTGGCCAGAGCAGGTACCGAGGATTTTCAGGCTTCTGCCAGCAGCCTGGGTAAAGCCTGAGCCCACCCCGCGGCATGGGGACCCTTGCTGCCTGTCGCAACTGGGGCTGGAGGGTGCAGTGTGGGGTCAGGGCTTGCCCCAGCTGTGGCCGTGGGAGCTGTGGGCACGCAGGTGTCCCAGGCACTGGCCACGGCTCCGGAGACGATGTCCTCAGGAGGCTGGGAGTGAAGGGAGGGCACTTGGGGCTCAGTTCCCGCATGGGCCGGGAGCGGTGGTGGTGAGGGCAAGGGGGGCTGGCAGAGGGGGTATCTGTGGCTACCCACCCCGGGGCACCAGGATCCTACTGGGGGAAGCTGTGCCCCCTACCCCGTGGGGCCTGAGGCCGAGGGGCATTCTCCCCAAGACCCTCTAGTCTCGCACGTGCTGATGAAGGCAGGGGAGCAGCCAGGCGCCGGGATGGCAGACAGCCAGGAACACGGTTCCCTGGAGGGAGGTGTGGATGCTGTGGTCCTTTGAGGGCTTGGCCCATTTGCTGTGGCTTTTTATAATTTTTTTTAAATTTTTTTTTAGTACCGATGCCTGCTCTGAGGTGCTGGGAGGTGCTTTCAGCGCTGCTGCCCGCTTCTCTCACCCTGTTGCTGTGCAAACACAGCGAGGGGATGTCACGAGATGCAGCGAAAACCCTGCCCCACCTGAAGGGAAAGGGTGGCTTGTGCAGAGGGTGCAGCCAAAACGGGGTCGGGTCTGGGGCCTGCTAAGCCCCTGATTATTTTTAGGTCATCTTTTGTGTTTGCTTTACATACTGAAGTCTCTTCTCTCTAAGCCTCTCTACCACAGAATGGGTGCCTATGTGTACCTGTGCTGCTCTTTGCTTATCCAGGCTCCTGGCTGCTTCCCAGCCCTTACGGGTGCCGTATCTGCAATGCTGTTGACCGTCAGATCCTGCTGCCACTCTCGTGCGGGGCCAGCTTGTTTTTAATGGGTGGCAATACCTGGCTGAGTCTTAGCTTCCTTCTGCAGCGAGAGGTCATTCGCTTGTAATGAATTTTTGTTCTTTCATTGAGGCTTTGATTGCTTTCCCTGCTTATTTCCTGGGAAGGCTGATAATTGCACTGGGGAGATGAAACATCACGGGCTACGCTCAGCTCCAAGTCAGGCAAAAGGTCGATGCTTGTGTGCGCTTGTGAGGGGGACAGGCTCTGGATGGGGGACAAGCCCATTGCGTTGGCTCCCAGTCAAGCAAGGCAAATAAATTTCTTTTTGCACGTCAGTCCAGTACTTCTGTACAGGAGCCACAGTACCGGGGCGCAGGGAGCCGCCAGGGTTCGGGCACTGCGATGCGGCGGGGAAGCCTTGCCGGCTGTGCTGGGGGGGGAGCCGGGGAGCTGGGTCTGCTGCCCCCGAGCCTTGGCGTACATCGGTCCCTCTTCCGATCACTCTAAATTGACAAGGTGCTAAGGTTGCTGGTGGCGTGTTGTGCTTGTCTCACACCGTTTCAAGCGAGAGAAAACTTGCTGTGTTCTCTCTGCATCGCCTGCATGGAGGAGCTGGCTTCGTGCTTTCTTGGTATTTCCTCTATGTCTTTCTAACTGAAGCCATAAAATAAATCCCTAATCAGATTACTTAGGGCTGGATGTAACATAACCTAAAGCTCTATTTCTTGTGATACGTCTTTTAAAACTGGATGCACCCTTATCCTCTTCCTGCAGCACCGTTTGAAACGCTGTAATCGCTTTCTCCCTAGTTTGCAAGCTCCCAAATCCTTTTCTTCCTATGCCAGGGAAATGCGAATGTGACTGCTCCTTTGCGGAGAACCGGTTACTATTTTTGTCTTTCGGTCCGTGTTGCTTCGGTTCCTTTGTTCCTCTCCGGCTCTGGGTCCCTGGTGCAGCTGCCCCCCCCCCCGGGTGGTGCAGGCACCCGCGCCAGCCACGTCCCGCTCGGGTGGGGGAAGCATCCACGGGGGTCTCCGGGTGAGTCCCTGGGACGGTGGGGAAGGGTCCCTGGGCAGAGCTCTTGGTGCCCCGTCAGCTGCCACGGCGCTGCGGGGACGGGCTGACCGTGCCTCCAGCCCGGCCGTGGCAAATGCCGTGGCAAATGCCTGGCATAGCTCGTGTATTTCTGTCTCTGTCCCTCGTGAGCGAGGGAACCAGAAATATCTCTCGCAAAGGGAGACGCAGAGGGCGTCAGGGACTTATCCTGCACCGTCTCACGAGGCAGCGCCGCGGCTCTGGCCGGAGAAGCCCTGAGTCACCGGAGCGGGGCTCGGCTGCGCCCACCGCTCAGGTGTGAGCGACGGGGCCGTGGGGGTCTTTGTGGGTGGCAATGTGCCTGTGAGCGGCTTGGGAAGGTCGACAGGCTGCTCACCGGTGGGGGGGTTTACTCTCACTGCAGCATTAACACAAAAGCCAAAGTTATTCCATAAATATATGGCTTATTAATAATATTAATAGTGTAATTTATTCACGGGAGATTCAGTAATATCAGGGATGAAGGCTTGATCTTGTCACAATCTGTTGTTTTCTGATCCTTCTTTTTTAGCAGAGTGTCCAGAATAAAATGCCAGGCTTTGCATAAATGAGCCAGCCACCCAGGTGATTTATTAATCACGGCGTGTAATTGTCCTAACCTGCCGTGAGCTCTCTCCAGCCCCTTGGGACCTGGCTTCCTCGTTAGCTGCAAAACTGTTTTCTCTGAAGCACAAACATCAGGGCATTTTTAAAGAGATATTTATTTCTTCATAAACCAGGGGCAGCTGCTTAACTTGGAGGTTATTTAGTGATTTTTTTTAAAGGAAGGATGGAGACTCAGAAAAGCCCAGAAATGCTGGGGGTGGGGAGGGAGCTCGTGGTCTCCAGGCCGGGCTCCATCGCAGAACGGGCTGTGGCTCCCTCCAGCCAAGCCCAGGAAACCTCCATGGATGGGGGCCGGCAGCCCCTCTGGGGACCTCTTCCACGGCCGACCCAACCTCCTCGATTTTCCCGATTTATTTCCAGTCTAAGCCTCTCAAACTGCAGCTGTCTGTCTTACGAGATGTCCTTTGGCGCATCTGTGCAGACACCAGTCGGAGGGCTTCCGCACGTACTGGTCCCGACTGGGCGTCCCTCTCAAACCTTCAGGAGGGCGATGCTCTGGTGGCATCGCTGCGGGAACCGGAGGCTGGCCGGAGTCACCCTGGCCCCGTGGCGTGGGGCTGGGGAGATGCGCTGCAGAGGTGTTCCTTTAGCCAACAAGGACGCAGGCAGAGTACTTGCCCCTTGGAGGGATCAGTTTGACGGGATCCTCTCTTGGGGAGAGTAAAGGCTGAGCTGGGGACGCGCTGCCGGAGCCAAGGAGACCTGGCTCCGCTCCCGGGTCAGGGTGCCCCAGCGACCCGCGGCTGGCCGTGCGATGCAGCTCGCCGTGCCCGCAGCTCGCTGTGCCGCGCAGCCTGCCACGCCTGCCCTGCTCCTGCTGCTCCCTTTGGCAGGCAGAAATCATCCCTGTGTGCACGGTGTGCCGTCCCTTTGCAAGGGGGACCCACCGGGCATGAGAGGGGGGAGCAGCAGGTGCTGGGGAAGGCAGGCAGGGGCAGGAGCTGTTCAGATGCACTGGCCCTGCCGCCTCCTCTGCTTCCCCTGGCATCCCACTCCAGTCTTTCCTGGAGCCTTTCATCAGAAGGCAGAACATAAGAAATAAAGGGCAGCTTCTTCAGGGACCCACTGCAGCCACAAGTGATGTCCTCGGGAGCTGGAGATCCCTGGTGCTCCTTCAGCTGTGTGCTCAGTGGCTGAGCATCCAGACCTCCTAGGAAAACCCACGGCCTCGTAGGAAGATGTTGCCATCACCAGATGGGGGCTGCTTTGTGCTGGGGTGGGGGGAGCAAAGGGGGGTCCGGCGTTTCCCTCGCAGCCCTTTCTCTGTGCGAGAGTGGAGGTAGGTCCCTGGCGTGGGGTGGCGTGGCGTGGCATGGCATGGCATGGCTGCAACCCGGGTACCAAGCTTCCGCCCTGAGCCTTCACGGCCCCGCCAGCCCCTTGCCATTTATTATCTTGCCCTCGTCCTATAAATTACAAATCAGCTGCAACAGAGTCCAGAAGAAATTGATTATAGCGCAGGCTCCCTTGCTGTATTTGGGTGGAGAAGAAAATATGGCTGAGTGTGTCTGCTTAAAGTGATTCTCTATTTCCAAATATGAAAGAACTGAACATCTTTAAAAATCAATACAAAGCCACTTCAGCATAAAACAAGAGGAGATTAATACTTAACTTGTCTGGAGAAGGGGAAGAGAGATGGTGGAAAATGTCACCAGAGAGACTCAATGAAATTCAAAGCTGCCTGTTTAATGCGAGAGGTAAAAGGTTTAAAATTAAAACCCCTCCCCCACCATTAACTGGAAGCTAATGAGGTGCTGGAGAATTGGTATAATTTGGCATGGAAATGGGTTCTAATTTCTTTTGTGTGTTTTTTTTTTTTTTTTTTTTTTTGCTATGCCTGAGAAATTTGTCAGACTGATGATTTCTGCTTGAAAGGAAGCAGCCAGGTATTTTCTGCAAGAACAAAGAGATTTGTTGGTCCAACAAAAACTTTATTAAAAGGCTTGGCAGTGCGAGTTAAGCACTCTTCCCTGCCAGTGAGGATGAAGGTAGCACCCAGGTTTAACAGAATTCTTTCCTCTTACCCACTCGCATTCTCTCGCCCACCACACACGGTTTGGCATCATCCGATGTCGTACTGAGGAGGCAGAAATGTGTTTCAGGGTGTTTTGAGAATGGGTTGGGCTTTTCCTTGCGGGGAAGTGGGGACCTTGACGCTCGTCTGCTGGAATTACTGTGCTGGAGAGACCTGCTGCTGCTTCAGCCTTCCCAGGGACCCGTCAAGATCTGTTGAAATATGAAAATAGTAATCTTGGATTTAAGTTTAGACCTTGACTCTTTGAAGAGCTACCCGTGTGCTGTGTAGGTCAGTGTGGTTGGTGTGGTGACAGCTGAACTGCTGTCAGGTTCTTCTGGGGTGAATTAATGTGGCGTGTTGACAAAAATAACATTTCACGTATTTTTATCTGACTTACAGTAGAATGCATAAAGAGATTACATTGATGATGGTTTTTTTCTATTGAATTTAAAGAATACATCCGATTAGAGATTGTGCTGAAACATTTAGATAGAAAAGAGCAGAGCTAAGGTTATGTTGATTACCTCAAGCGTGGCAGGCAGGAGGAGGCAGCGAGAGCGGCTGCTCCGTGCCAGATGTGGGCTGTGGCTTTTGCGAACTGTTTGCTCCCGAGCAAACACATTTATTACAGACTTTGCCAGGAGAGCCACAGGCTGTTAATGATTGACTGCCATGGCCAGGGAGTTTCCAGGCAGCTTGTGCTCCATAGCCCACCGAGGTTGCCGGGCCGTGGCAGCATGTGGGATAGCCTCCCGGGTGGGTGAGGAGCAGAGGGCCGTTCTCCCCATCTTTCCCCAGGAGCTGCTGCAGGGGGGGTGTCCCACCTGGGTGGGATGCTCGTTGCGGCGTGGCCGTGGTTGGCCCTGCAGCCCGTGCGTGCCCCCCAGCAGGCTGCCTGTTTGCGGCAGGATCCCCCCAAAAGCCCTGACCTGTATTCGGCTGTGACAATTTGCCGAACAGCCGCTCCAGGGGTCCTGCAGCCCGCTGCCAGCGGGAGGTTGCGCCCTCCCTGCTTTAGGGCCAGGCTGGTTAAAGCACACGCATGGGAACACTTTCATGAGCTTGACCAGGCGATGCACTAGGATTATGACAACTTCTCGGAGGCTGGCCGCAAAGATGCGGAGCACCAGTGGGTTTTGGGCAGCTGCCGATGTTTCAGTCCTGTGCGGGGCTGGAGTTTTGCCTGCATGTTCTCACACATGCCTATGGCAGGGACTGTGTTTTCATCCTCTAACCAGGAACATGCTCAAAATGCGGTAGCTAGTCCTGCGTCCAATTCCTGCGAAAATTAAACTCGCAGAGGAGGAAGGTGAGACGGGAGGTGAGGGGGGGGCAGAGGCACCCGGGTGTTTTATCACCATGGCAACAAAGACTTCCAGGGAAAGGTGCTGAGGTTGTGAAGTAGATCATTTACAGTTTACTTAATTAAAATATATATATATATATGTATGTATTTCCTGGAACAAGCTGTGTGCCAGCTCCTCCGTGTAAGAGGCAAGCTGGCGGGCTTGTGCTTGCTCCCAGGCCTGGTTCCAGCTCAGCCCCGGGCGGGAGGGCTGTTTTCAGCCCCGGGCGGGAGGGATGTTGTTCAGCCCCGGCCCAGGGCCGGTCCCGTACGGGGAAGGGTTGCCAACGCCTGAAACGGGCAGAAAAAGCCGTTTGCCCGGCAGGAGCGAGCCCTTCCCGCCGCGCAGGTTGCGGGGGGAGGCTTTCGCCCGGAGCTCGGCGTCGGCCCCCCCCCGCCCCGGGGCTCCTCCGCCGCCGTCCCCGCTCGCCCCGGCGGGGCCCGGGCTGACGCTCGGCGGGGCGGGGGCGACAGCCCGGCGGGGAGGGGAGCGGAGCGGAGAGCGGCCGCCATTCCGCAGCCGCTCCCCGCGGGGCCGGCGGCGCGGCCCGGCCCGGCCCGGCGCTGCCCGCGCACGGCGGGAGGCGGTCGCGGAGGCGGTCGCGGAGGCGCCGCCGCCCCCGCGGGTGCCGCGGAGCGGGGCCGGAGCTCGCTCGGGCGGCGGCGGCGGCGATGTCCCGGCCGGGCGGCGGGATGCGCTCCCGGCGGGCGGGGATGCGGGCGGCCGTGGTGCTCATCGGGCTGCTGCACCGGTCCCGCCGGCAGAGCAAGGAGACGAGGTGACGGGCGGGCGTCGCTCCCGGTGTCCTCCCGGGGCGGGCGGGAGCGGCGGGGCGGGAGTCGTGGGGCCGGAGCCGGTGTGCGCTTGCCGGCCGGCGGGCACGGGGGTAAGCGGGACCTGCTCGCAGGGCGGGCGGGGGGCTTGCGCTTCGGGCCCCCGGGTCGGGTCGGGTCGGGTCGGGTCAGCCCCCGCGCCCGCTTCTCCTGCTGTCGAGGACCGGGAAAGGACCGTCCGCTCCCGGGGACCGCCGTGCCGGCAGAACCGCTTTAGCCTCGGCTCGACGGCTTCGCCGCCTCGCTGGGAGCAGCTGACGAGCGGTCTCGTCTTCCATTGACTGCGCCGCGGATCGTACTTTATGTTCAACTTTGCGTTCGGAGGAAATAGCCTGTTTGCAGTCGTGTGTCTGCTCTGCTCGGCTCCGCTTCCCCCCCCCCCCGCTCCGTACGGGGAGTTGCTGTTCGCTTCAAAGATTTGCCCTGCTCCGATTTATGCGGCGCGTCCTCGGTCAGGGAGTTCTCCCTCCTCCAGGACCGTGCTGCTCTGGCAACTTTGTTGTTAAAAATAGCAAGAAACGTGCGTCCAAACCTCGGCGGTGTGTGTTTCCTCTGATGCGGGGGGGAAGCGACGTGGGCACTGCTGCAGATTGAGCTGTTTTTTTGGTTTGGGGTTTTTGGTTGGGTTTTTTTTTTTGTTCAGTTTGTGATTTTGTACCAAAACCCTATGAACGAAGCATTGATTATTCAGAATCTTTATTGTAAAGTGTGTGGCTCCCCCCGGCTCCCTCGCAATCTGTGAGCCTGAAAAATCAGGGTAAGACGATTGGGGATGAAGCTTTAGCTCTTTACCCACCCACAGTTTTGGGTCACAGGATCTATACCCCGTTTCTCAGTGCTGCTGCCGTAGGCGCCCTTGAGAGCAGGGTTTTAGTGATGCCTTTATGACTTAACGGTGGCCTTCCTGTATAGCTCGTGTGTTGCTGTTGTTGTTCTGGGCTATTTTCTTCTCCTTTGCTGGGGTTTTAGGTAGATCATCAAAGCTGAACAGTTGGAAAAAAAAACAACCTGCAGGTCCCGATGGTCCTGAATGAACAGCAGAGGCGGATGCTTACCTGAGCTGAGCCGTGCCACGGCTGTGACCCCTGTCCTCCCCTGCCCCCAGCAGGCTCGGCCGTTCCCATCCCCGCTGTTGCCCCTTGGGTTTTGTCTCCTTTAGCCAAGACCCGTCCCTGCTGTAGCTCTGCCCATGGGCCGTGGGCTCCAGCTATGGGCTAGCAAGTTTTGGAGAGGCTGGCTGGCTGGGGGGTGCCCAGGCCCCCGTGCCCCCCCAGCGCTCCGTGGTCTGGAGCCTCTTCTCCCGCTTTCATATGCTGCATGTAGGGAGTGTCTGAGTGCTGGGGAGGTCTCTGCCGCCGGCGGGGGCCCAAATGCTCCTGCGAACGTTGTCCCTGCTGAAACTCATTGGCCATCCCACGTTTGCCTCAAAGCATGGCAGGGAAGGAAGAGAGTGCTCTACCGGTCACACCGGGCAAGACTTTTCCCAAAGAGTCATCTTTCCCCTAGGTACCAGGTTTCTATGAATGAGCTCAGCGTGACACTTGAGGGCTGAGATAAAATCTGGCTCTCACAGAAATCTGGCCAGTGATGTGTGAGTTTGGGTTTTTTTGTTGTTTTTTTTTTTTTTCCCCCACCATCATGTTGAGCACAAACCCTCTCAGTGTAGTTCTTGCTGCGGGGTTTACTGACGACAGCGAGAGTCACACAGACATCTCAAGGGGCGAACAAGACCCTGAGGAGGTTTTTTCCTGTCTGCTGTGGTCTGAGGAGCCTTCATGGCAGTGATTGCAAGAATTCAAGCAGTTCTTTACGGCGGTTGCTTCGTCTTATGCAAGCTGCCAGGGCCATCAAAGTGACATAATCTGCAGGAAAAGGAAGGGACTGCTAGCGGCATCGTCAAAAGGGACTCTGTTCCTCCACCTGCTCCTATTTTCTTTTTTTCCTCCTACATTCAGTCTTTGTTCTGCGTTTGCAATTGAATTTTGCTTTACATGAGCCATATGCAAGCCTGGCAGGATTGGTGGCAGCTGCAGAGTCCCTGGTGGCCTATGTCCCTTTCTTGTTAGCAGCCAGCAAAGTGCAGCACAACAAATGGACTTCACCAAGCTCCCCTCGCAGAGCCGGGCTGGTGCTTACCTTGCTCCCTCCGCCTGCGATCAATCTGCCCGTGCCTGTCCTGCACGCTCGACCTGGAGGGGAGCAGCAGTAACGTGCACCAGCAGCTGGGGCCTGGGGGGCCGCTGCTGCGGTGGGCTCGGGCTCCTCCTGGCTCCTGTCCCCCTCCAGAAACCTAGGATTTGGAACTGCGTATTTTTATCTAAATCGGTTTTCCTGAACGTCCCACGTGCAAGCGAGGTGATGCTATGGTGGCTGTCCTCTCGCGGGGTAAAGCTGGTGGGTGGGTGCCTCGGTGTGGGTGCACCCCTCCGTTCATGTATCAGTCTCAGCTGTGGCATAGGCGACTGGGAATAAGGCAAATGTCTTTACTCGCTGCTGTTAGTTTACTGTTTGGTTCAGCTACTCATGGGTAGCCTGTCTCCCGGAGCCATCGAGTGAAATCTTTGTACTGCTGAAGTCAATTTTAATGCCTATTTGTTTCGGTGGGATGTTCACCAGAGCAGCATCCCGCACATTTTGGGCCTTTCCCTTCCTGCTCCACCTCCTGCCCCTGGTGCGGATGCCCAGGCGCGGACAGCGTCCCTTCGCCCTTTGGTGTTGGTTCTGCCGGCGGTTGGAGACGCCGGTTTCTGGGAGCTGTTCTCTGCAATTTGCAAATTATTGAATCAGCTCAGAAACGGCTGCCCAAGGCTCGCTGGCTCGTGTTTGTCAGGAATCGGATCAGACGAGCCTTCTGGTCTTAAAAAGTCTGTGAGTGCCTTGGCTGATTTACCCAAATGCTGCAGGAAATCACTGCTTTCTCTCTGCTCCTGCAAGTGAGATCAGACAACAAAATTTGTAAATGATAAAAATCTCTTTCCACCATTATTTGCATATCGAGCCTTACTTTCCTAGCCAGACCAAGTGGGAAGTCCTTGGCCAGTTGGAAAGAACCCAGTGTCTGTAGAGGTGCAGGCAAAGCAGGAGCCAGCTCCTCACTGTCCCCCTGAGCAGGACGGACAATGTGCAGGGCAGCAGTGACCCGCACAATCAGTGCAGGCAGCACTGCCTGCACAAGCATGGGATGCTCCAAACTGTTCTCAACAATATTCTCCTTGCAGAGGAGTAATTAAAGCTAAGCTCATTGGCAGTTAAATGTCACCTTGCTCTGAGCAGGGCTTTAGTTCCCGCTTGCACGGGCTGTGCAGTCAGGGAGGCTGTGTGTGCACACAGATGCAGGTTGGCAATTTGCAAATAGGTTAGTTATTGCAAGAAATCTAGACCAGAAAATGCTGTGCTTTTTATTTGCTGACTCTCAAGCTTCAATGCAAGAAGGTCATGCTTCAGGGTAGGGCCAGCCTGAGCCCAGGACGTGACAAAGTAAATCAGTTTATCAGGGAAGGCGTTCCATGGCGGGGGCTCCGGCTGGCGCCTGTTGAAGCCCCAGAGCACCGGCAGCTTCACAGCGCTGGGTGCACGGGATGAAACCCGGGTCTGGGGGGGGCTGTGGAGCCCTAGGGCTGTCTGAAGTCAGTGGGAGCCCTGCAGCAGTGCGTGTCCTCTGCAGACGTCCTCCCCAGGATGAGTGATGATGCAGCGAGATCTTGCCTGCCTGGAGTCCCCGGGATTGGATGGAGAGCTGTTCAAAGTCAGAGTAAGGTGCTTCGTTCAGGCACTCACTGCAGATTTCCAAGTGTAAAATCTCAGCGAGGTGCCCTTGTCTCTGTTGCAAAAAAAACCCCCATGGTTTTGGTTGGGTTTTTTTTGCAATTTGTGAGCAGCCAGCCGAGGGCTTCTGGCCGCCTTGGTGCCCGGGGTATCAGCAGGTGCTCAGCGGTGTCCCGGGAGCTGGGGGTCGGAGGCTCGGTCCCCGCCGCGGGGATGGAGAGGAGCCTCCCACGGAGGGGACGGCGAGCAGCCGGGGCTCCGCTCCCACCACCCACCCCAGGACAGGGGCTTAACCCGGGCGGTGTGAGGATGAAAAGCAATATGGAAGCGCAGTCCCCCGTGAAGAGTTAAGGCACTGGGCATTGAATATTAAATAAACTAAAAAGGAAGCAGCTGGCAAGGTGGTGCCCATCAAGGACAAAAAAATGATGAGTCCAAAAATAGAGGCTGTTAATTTACAGGATAATCTTTGCTGTCCTTCTGAAGGATACAGCATCTAGACAGGCTGAACTTGTTGCTGCAAGAGTTTTGCACCTCCTTAGGCCAGGTTTCATCCGCAGAATTAAGCGTAGGCATAAAGGTAACCTGCAGTGCTCCATGTTTAATTTACACAGCGTAACAAAAGGTAGAGCTAACCACTTAGTGTGAAACACTTTGCCGTGTCAGATAATATGTTGGCATCTCCTCTTCCCACGTGTAATTTATATGAATGTACCGTGTCAATTTAGAGCCTGTCTGGTAAATCAGACGAACAAAAGAAGAAGGTGGGGTGCATTAGAAGTTTTTCATTAGGCTTTAGGCTGAGAATGCGGGAGGGAAGTGTGCGCTCGGAGGCAGGGGTTTGGCTGGGAAAGCTTGGGAGCTCTGGGGGTCCCGGCAGCCCTGGCTCTGTACTGAATGGGACATTTTAATCAGAATTTCAGTATGTCAGTGGGGTTTGCCAAATTCAGGATATGAATTTGTAGGTGCTTTTGGAATGTGATCAGAGGTGCTCTAAAGATGAGAGAAAGACTTTACCTGCCCTTGCTGTGTTGGGAACTTGCCAGTGCCCGTGCACTCAAAATGGGGGGAAAAAAGCCCCTATTTTCCCCCGCTTTGGGGGAAGCAGGGGGAGCAGCCCTGCCCACGCGGGCTGTGCCTTCCTGGTGGGGGCTGGCAGCAGTGGGGTCCCCCCTGAGCACGGCCCCACGGCTGCAGCCCCAGCCCTGGGAGGGGGACGGGACCTGTGCCGGGATGTCAGGCTGATCTCACGGTCTCTGTTAGGAAACGCTGCAGTTGGGCCTGCCTAACTGCATTAAGGTATTTCCTTAATTAGATTTACTAAGTATGTAGGATTCTAATTCTTTTTTTTTCCTTCTCTCTTAATTTGCCTAATGAGAAAAACGAAGAAATAAAGTTACAAAACCGATGCCTGCGTTGCCTTCCGGAAAGGCCGGTGTCCAGCCGTGTGGCCGTGCCGCTCTGGAGGATGCTCGTGCCCGGCTGTGGCCAGGGTGGGCTCGGAGGTGTCGGGGCCGGGCGAAGCACCCGTCTGCCTGCCGGGCACTGGGTGCTGCCTCCGGGAAGCGAGCGCAGCGCCGTAACCTTTGGTTTCCTTATCGATGCTGGAGCCACGCGTCTCCCATGGTGCCAGGGAGAGGTGAGGGGGGAGCGATCGCAGAGGCCACTTATTGGAGCTGTGCTGTGCCAAGCCCAGGCTTCAGCTCATCACGCTATTCTCGCTGTCCTTCCCCACCCTGTCCTCTCCCCCACTCCCTAATTGCCCTCTTGTGTCGTGTCTGCTGTCAGGCTGCTCAGGCAGGAGTTTTGTTTTCTTCTTGCACTGCGCCATCCCGGTGCAGGACTCGGTGGACGAGCTGTGAGCCTTTTTGGGAAGGCTGATGCGGAATGCGCTGGGGGCCGTGCCATGGAAGGGTCCCGACCTCCGCGGGGCGAGGGAGGCCATCCTGCTCCACAGCGCAGGCAGCGATGCTCGCGTGCGGTGGGCCACCAGCATCCCCTGGCCGGTTGGTCTCCGGCTTTGCAGGGAAACCCCCCGGAGGAGCTGAACGTCCTGGGGCCGCTTCCCAGGGCCCCTGCTGTGGGTGGGAGCTGGGTGCTGGCCCTGCGGGGAGCTGCACAGCGTCCCCCGGCCCCGGTCCTCGCCGGTGAACGCCTGGGACCTTTGCTGCCCTTCGGAGACTTGTACCCCTGGCGCCAGTCGGGGACCGGGTCACGGCGTGGGGCTGCCGTGAGCGCCTGCCAGCTCTGGTGTCATCTTCAGGGGAGATCCCCGGGGGCTGATTCTCCATGCGAGCATGCCGGTGCACAGATAAAGACGTGCTAATCTTCCTCATGATTCATTTATCATCCCGTGAGGGTAATCTGTTGGGGAATTAGGCTGATGGCCCTTGACCCTGTAGCTGACGGCAGACTGAATCATTGGAGTCTGTGGTTGCAGTTTAACGTAACATATTTCCAGTGCACGGAGGCTAATTACAAGCGGTGGCTGGTGAATGGGTTTGTTTTGCTCTCCCCGGAATTGCAGGAGCAGTTCCAGCAGTTTGGCCCCAAAGAAGCAATCAGCATGTGACAGAGGAACACGTTGTTGTGTGAGTGATTTTATAATACTTAGAATATGATGCTATGGCAACCTGCTACAAATCCCAGATCAAATAAAATTATTTGCGTGCATCCCTGTAACTTTAATCTTTGCGAAGTCTGATACGTTTTATGCCTCTGAGGCCACTGTGCAGATTAGT
Source organism: Harpia harpyja (assembly GCF_026419915.1). Taxonomy (NCBI): domain Eukaryota; kingdom Metazoa; phylum Chordata; class Aves; order Accipitriformes; family Accipitridae; genus Harpia; species Harpia harpyja. The sequence continues at coordinate 937,888 of NC_068951.1, read as the reverse complement.
GCAATCAGGCAGAGCTCAGGGTTCAAAGCAAGGAGAGCAAAGGATGTGTGGTTTGCTCTAGATCAGGCTGTGCTTTAGTGTCCTAGAAAGACAAAGAGCAAACAGTAAAAATCTGTCATCCTCGGCATTTTTTCAGCAGTGGAGTCATGGTGAGTTTGTGGAGAGGAGAAAGGGAAGGAGCTTGATAAATGATATGGGTGGGCAGGACATGAATTCTGCTATTGCCCATACATCATCCCACATCCTTTTAATTCATTTCTTCCATTGAAAAATTGGAAGATGCCAAGAGCTTAAATGAGATGTAATAATGTAAGGCAAATTTGACCTACTCTGATTTAAAAAAAACAAAACCAAAAACCCCCATGTATTGGTTTAACGTAATGTAAAATGTCAGTCCTTGGTCCGGATTCACATTTGGACACAAACCACTGGGTGTTTCCCCCAGTGACTGCGGCTGCGGTTGTGTTGCTGGCACAGCCTGGGCAGCGCCGCAGCCCTTGGCGCCCTGCGGCTGCGATGGGGATGGGGACGGGCGCTGCTGGTCCCGCTTTGCCTTTGGCCCTCGCAGCTGCGGGGCAGCTCTCCGCTCCGCTCCTCCCGTTCCCTCGCATTGGAGCCCAGAGGCCAAAAAGTCCACCTTCCTCCTGCCTGCGGCTGCCTGCGCCTCGGGGGGAGCCTGGCAGGACTGTCCGAGTCCAGGACAAGTAAGTCCTGCCAGCAGGGCCCCGCTGCCCGCACGCCTGCGCCGCCCCAGGCTCCGAGAAGTGCAACCAGCAATTAATTACAAGTACCAGGGGATTTGGTCTGCCGGGTCCCAGGGGTCTGTGAGCCAGGTCCTTCCGTGCCGGCGGCTGGTCTTGGCTGCGGCACTGCCCGGCACGGTGGTGTGTCGCCCTGCCCCACGCCGTGCTGATCCCCCCCGTGCCCCACCTGGGCTGGTCTTATGCCTCTGGGACAGATTTATGGGCTTGAACTCCAGCCCTGAATTTCCCCCGACATCCAGCTGATGTTCCCCTGGCTACGACTGAAGTCCATTAATTCTTGTTCCTTGGTTGTTGACTAATGAGAACTATCAATCTGTGTCCTGTTCGTCCCTTCCTTCCCTTGGTCACAGGCGCTGCAGCTCCCTGCTTCTCCTGTCTCCATATGTGCAGAATGTTAGCAGCACAGGCTGACAGCTGGCAGCCCCCCCCAGCCAAATCTAATCGTGCCGGCCGTGGGGACACGGGCTGCGAGGCACCGCCGGCTCCGGCTGCTCTCCGCTGCTCTGCCGTCAAGTCAGTCCCGCAGCGACGGGGAGAGATGCCAAATCCCTGGTCTGGGCCGTGGCGCTGCGAAGGGCAGGCTGGGATCCCGCAGTGTGGGGGCTGCGGTGCCTTCCTGCAACCTGCAGCGTGCAGACGGCTTTCTCCTCAATGCTCATCTGTATGCGCGTGTGTGTATATGTACATATATGTGCGTTTCAAGAGACGGAGTCAAGTTTCATCAGGAGCAGGAGAAGTCCGTTAGCAAGAGCAGTTGTGCACACAGGCAGGAGGAGCAGGAGCCGGCCCTTCTCAAGCCGCGGTTCAGTCTCTTGTTAGCAAGGACACGGCCGAACGGCCACCCCTTTGCTCACAGAGGCGACGGTGTGGTTTTGCACTTGCTGTTGCTCCGACGGTCTCGTAGAAAACTTGCCTGCGGTGCCCACGGCATCCCCGCTGCATCCCTGCGGCATCCCCGCGGCGCACGGCCCTGCCGAGGAGGGGATGCAGGCACCCGAGCCTCCCCCGTGACCAGCGTGTGGTTGTCACCCGCCGTTGTGAGAGCTGGCACTCGGCGGAGGAGGACGGCGCGGGTGGGAGGGCAGGAGCCGGGGCGGTGGGGCTGGCGGCGAGGGCAGGCGTCGCGGGAGGTCGGGTGCGCACGCTCTGGCAGGAGCTGCGTGTTTTGGAGAGGGCCCCGGCGGGCATCGGTGCCCGGCTGCCGCGCACGCCGTGCCGTGCCATCCCGGGGCGGGCTGCCATGGGAACCAAACCTCGTTACTGTGAGATAAACAGTTGGACGTTTTGGCCCGGTTTCTGCAGGACTAACCTGGCACGGACGAGAGGAAACTAAATTAAATCTCAGATTTTCTGACTCCCAGAGTAGCATCTGGCGGTACCGCTGCGAGTGACGGCTTGGTCGTCTGCCTGGGAATCTGTTGGTGTGAAAGGGACAGGGTGTTTTAATCAGATAATCGGTGGCGGGCCGAGGTTGCGCCTTTTCGAGGTTTAGGGACCTCTTGTGGGGGGCTTTCGTGGCAGGTCTGTGGCACAGGGGCAGCTCCCCGCTTCCCCGGGGTCTCGCATCCTCACGACGCCTCTCGCTGCCTCCGAATTCGGCGCCGGTGCGAGGTACCCTCTTAGCAAAGGGGTCCTCGGCCGGGCCCTGCCAAACTCACGCCAGGGCGTCCCTGGGTTTTGCGCCGGTGTCACCGAGCCGGAAACTTCCTCCGCTGCGTCCGTGGCGCCGGGAGGGCGATCGGCCGCGGATCCTGCCCAGGCAGGGAGGGTGCCAGATGGAGGGAAACCGTGGGGATGGGTTGTCATAGAAACCCTGCTGTCCCCGGCAGAGCTCGGCACCACCGGCACCGCACCGCGCCCCAGCACCGTGCCCCAGCACCGCAGCTGGGCTCCGGCTGGCTCCGGGGGACGGAGCCTGGGCGCTTGGTGGGGCAGTGAGTGGTCCCAGCCCGCCCTGGGCACGGGGCTCTTCAGGTGACTTTCATAATCTTTTTACGCTGTTCATTTTTTTTCTCAGATTCAAGATACTATTTTACAGGCAGCCCGCACGCCCGCGGCTTTGCCAAGGAAGATAAGCCCTTATCTCCCGCCTCACGCTCTTGCTCGAGGCGCGGGGGAAGCTGATATGCCTGCGTTTGGTTTTTCAGGAAACAGGAGCTGCTGAACAGCACGGATGTGACCGTCCCGGAGCGGCCGCTGTCCCCCCCTCTCACCGCCCCGCCGACCATGAAGGTGAGTGTGCGGGCGATGCCGCGCCGGCCGGGCGATGCTGCGCCGGGCTGTGGGCGGGTGGTCCAGCCGAGGTGCCGGTTTTGGAAACTGAAGCTGGTGAGGAGCGGCACTTCCAACGCAGCGGCTGTACGGATTTGGGCTGTTCCCGAGGGAGCAGCAGTAGGTGGTTTCTGGAGTTCAGCCTGCAGCGTGTTCAGACACCATCAGCGGCAGCGGGGCGTCTGTGCCAGCGGGCCCCATCCTGCACTGCCGCTCACGTTACGCAATCACGAGCGGCGATGCCAAGCAGGGTGCAGAATCCCAGTGCCGTTATCCCGCTAATCGCCCTCCCTGGGCGCCGTGGTGGGCGGCCGCTTGCCAGCACGAGGCAGACGGCGCGTCCCCGGCAGGCAGGCACTGCTGGCAGGGTCCGACCCACCGCTCGCTCCTGCCAGGACCACTCGGCCGTTGCCTTTTGCCGTGCCGGAGGCAGCAGGTTGTGGGACACGGCGCTTCCCCTCCGCTCTGCCCGTGCCAGGCTGCCTCTGCAGGGCTCTGCCCCTCCTGCAGTTTTCCCAAACCCAGCGGGAGAAGGTCACGAGCAACCTGGTCAGACTTGGAAGCTGGTCCTGCTTGAGCCGGGGTTGACTGGGCACCTCCACAGCTCCCGGCTCGCAGTTATCTCTCCCAAACAGTCTCAAGCGAGCGGGGAGTGCGCACCGGGACGGTGACCTGGGGCGAAGCTTCAGAACAAATTGAGCAGGAAAAGTCAATCTGAGACATGGAAATGAATGGGAAAATAGGATAAAATGCAACACGGCTTCACCAGAAGTAGCTTCTGTCAGAGCAACCTGAGACGTTTCTGCGATACCAGAGTTTCCAAAGGCAATCGTAGCTCTTCTCCCCAGGTTGCTGCGGAGCGCTCAATATGCTGCCACCCGGGAAATTACTCATTAAGCTGGAGAAGATGAGATGGATGTGAGGATTACGAGGTGGCTGACAACCTGCTTAAATGGTTGTTAAGAGCAAGCGGGCTTGGAAATAAGAGTATCGAGCTGGAGGAGTTTATTAGCGGAGCTCCTGATGATTTGGCTTATTTAGGGTTTTGCGTATGACCTGGGCATGGGAAGGAGCTGGCACAGTTCACTGGTGACACGAGCTGTGGCACCTCCTTGGGCTGCGGAGGAGGAGAGGGGAGTCCTCGGGGGGGTTGAAGCCTGGAGTGATGGGGGGGAGCAGGGACGCGTAGCGTGCCGGGTGCGGGAGGTGCCGGTGTGCCAGCAGCAGAGCGTGCTTCCCAGTCCTCGTGCCAGCAGCGTTCCTGGCCGGCCTTGGGCTGGCACCCGAGGAGGAGAAGCCAAAGCCCCCGTGCTGTTTACCAGTGTCGGAGGACAAGAAGTTTCCTGGGATGGCACTGGGTGATGCGCAGCCCTGCCAGGGGCTCGGAGGGATTTCACCTCGGGGGGTGTTGCCGCATCCCACGGCGGGATGCCTGGTGCCCACCCTGCCCATGTACCCCCAGGGAAGTGGCGAGCATCCATGTTTCTCCTGTGGGCTGTCCTGGGCGAGCGCTGTGGCTCCTCCACAGCCCCGGCCTGCCTGCCCTGCCCCTGCAGGAGGAAACAGTCGGTGGCATTTATTTTGCCTTGCAGAAATGTGGTAAATTGCTCGGTAACACCTGGCTGGAGTTCGGGTAGGACTTTCTGTGGCCGTGAGCGCTGCAGCCCCGCTGCGTCCCTGGGGCTCGTCCTGGTGCCGTGCTCCATCATGCCTTCCCAGGCTTTACAGCAGCACCTGCGTCCTGAGAGGTTCTGCCTTTGCCTTTGTCCTTGTCATGTTTTAAATGGAAATTCTGCCTTTTAATGAGCCTGTGAGCCGAGCAGGATGAGCCCTGCTGTGTGGGTGTGGAGGTGGCCCCCAGTGCCGGGGTCTGCTCCCTGCCCAGGTGCTGCTGCAGGAGGGGTTGTGGGGGGCGAGACCCCGGCACGCCGCAGGCGGGGGGGTACGGCTGCTCCTCAGCTGGAGCTGGGGCAGTGCGGGGCAGCGGGAGGTCAGGCTCTTCGACGATGTTTAAACTTCAGTTCAAGGCTTCCCTCAGCTTGGGAAACTTGGCATGGAAACCTATGGAAAGCCTGGCATGGAAAAAGTATGTAGATGCTACTCCATATGTGTCAGGTAACGTGAGCTCCCCAAAAGCAAACGCTGAGGTCTTTTTTTTCATGCATCTCAGAGATGGCCATTTCTTCTCGCATCGCAAGCTGCACGGCCCTGTCTCGCTGTGGGTGCTGTGGCTGGGGGAGAGGCTGGCGATGGCTTTGGCTGAGGACACACTGGGGGACCGGTCTCCACGGGCAAGGCTGGAGGCTGCCTGTTTCACTGCTGGTTCTTCATTTTTATAATCACGTCATTAAAGCAATTAAAAGGCGATTACTGACTTGTTCTGCTTTACAGCAGGATTAAAGGGCTCCAGAATCTTTTACAGATGGCACAGGTTGTCCTTTTGGAAAGGCGAGGCAGAGCTGGGAGCCCGTGGCACGTCCTCCCTCCCTCCCTCCCTCCCTCAGTCCCCGCTGTAACGGTGATGGCAGAGCCTCTGCGATCGTGGCTGCCCACGCTGGCACCCCAGCCGGGCAGCGGCAGAGGAAGATCCTGCATCTTGCCTGGACACTGCTTTGCCAGGCGCAGGTAGCTCCTGAGGTGCCAAACAGAAATAAATCCCTATGGTCTTCAGGCCGGGGGCTGTCTGTGGGCCACTGGGTTTGTCTGCATGTCTGCTTGTTTGGAGCATCCCCGTGCCCCTGCTGCCGCTTTGCTCTCAGCTGCCGTCGGCTCTTGAAAGGCAGGGGCTGGCATGTATTTGCTGACATTTAAGAGATGGAACTGGAGATGCCTGGGAGAGGAGATGTCAGGGATTAAGGAGCCATCAGCTTGATGATGGGAAACCTGGGGTGACTGTGGTTGGGAGGCAGAGACCTGGTCCTTCTGGAGATGTCGGCTTGGTCCCCTGACCGTCGCGGTCAGCGCGGGGGATGCTGGGCGGTCGCTCAGCGCTCGCGTAGCCGAGCCTGCGATGAGATGCTGCACAGCATGAGTGCATTGAGTCGACATCTTTGGTGCTCACCCTGCTCTGCCCTGCTCTTGGTAGACTTTAAGGTGCTTCCCAGAGATCTGTGCAAGACTTAGTGTCATGGAGGGGGACAGGGGGTAGGTACGGGCATTGGAGCAGGGACAGGAGCAAGTCCCCGTCAGCTGAGACTGCCTGTGCTCCATCACAGCCATGCAGGCATTTTGGCTGAAGCAGTCGTGTCTTGCCTCCTCCCCGGGTGGTGTTGGGATGGGAAGGCCCTGTTGGTGCTGGTGTCTACTCTGCAGCTCCTGGGTCAGCAGGTTGGGTTGTCCTGAGCTGACTCTGAGAGGATTTATGGCTGGGATTCGTTCAGCAACTTTGGAAGGGCTGTGGCTTTTTTGTGCATGCAGATTTCCAGCTGGAGAGGTCCGATTTTCTGCCTCCTGCCCAGCGCCCCAGGTGAGTGCCCTCCCGAGGGGCACAGCGCATCCCCCCGTGGGGCCGCGCATCCCCCCGTGGGGCCGCGCATCCCAGCAGGCGCCTACCTGTCCCCCCTGCAAACCCTCGCCCGCTTCCTGCCCAACCTGTTTCGGGCACTTTGCCTCCCAGGGGAGCCACCCTTTGAAATAACAAAGCAGCAGTCCTGCCGTGCCTCTGGCTGGGAGAAACATTAACGAAGGGAGGTGTCGGGGCTGGGGCTGGATGGCCGGGCTGGCGCTCGGCTGCTTTTGCTGGGCACCCGTGAGGAAGTCTGGTGGCGGCAGCCGCCGTGGCGGCGTGGCTGATGCGGGGTGGGGTGATGCCGGGAAGATGATGGATTTCTTACGGGGCCTGCTGGTGAGTGCTGTGCGACCCGTGGGGGGGGGCTGCTGGCAGAGCTCTGCCCCGCTGCGCTCCATCCTTGGCGGCTCCCGCCTGGTGCAGGGTTTTCTTTCTGGGTGTCATTTTCTTCGGAAACCTGCAAAGCGGGCACTTGCTGGCTGGGCTGCAGCTTCTGCTCCGAGTGCCCCTCGTCCGCAGGTACCCCCTCGCTAAACTCAGCCCGGCGTGCTGGGGCGGTTGAGCAGGCACTGTGTGCTCCAGCCGGCTCGGCTTTGGACCCCGTGTCTTGCGTGGTGCTGACGGAGAGGAATCACGAACTTTTCTGTGCTGAAGCACTGGGATGTGACTGTCCATCTCCTCTCACGCTTAGGGTAGCACGCTCGGCGGTGAGGGGTGAGGACACGTGAGCAGGAAAGGAATAGCAACTATACCATTTGGGGTTGAGTAATTTGCATTTCTGAGGTTGTTAGGACAAGCTGCTGGGCAGGTTTGTCCTGCTGAAGGTGGCGGGGAAATGGCTGTCCGCTCTGGTGTTGCCTTTTGGTTGCATTTAAGAAGCAGATGCAGGTTTAGTTTGGAGCAGACAGTCCCAGCGACCCAGGCCGGGTGAGTGTAACCTTTCCTGCTGGCTGGGCTGGCGGCAGGTGGCATTGCTTCCTGCTGGGCGTCACAAAGGTGTAATTGTCTCCACAATAATTACCAAAATATTTGTGGCCCAGAAAAGTTGGCTTTAAGTATGCATAAATCCCTAAAGGGTACAGACTGCTGTCTGCTTTATTAAGTACACGTACACATTTTCTGCTGAACTTGCTTTAGCAGGTGGATCCGGTGCTGCTGTGCAGTTCGGTTCTCTGGTTCTGGCTGCTGGCAGAGTGGGACCTGGAAACTATTTTAATTGACTCAGAGAGCATTGCTCCGTCGCAGAGACCTGAAGATAAACTGGAATCTAAACCAAGCTCAAAATAAGGAAGAGCCTTTTTAAAGTGCTTCCAGCTTTGGGCACAGAGCCCTTCTGAGCCCAGGGTTTGTTTTTCCTCCCATAGGTGCAGTAGATAAAAACGGGACACAGAAACACGGCCAGGGCTGCTTCTGAGCCACGGCAGTCCTCGCCTGTGCTGGCAGCATCTTTCCCCCGTCCCAGCTGGTGTCACTGAGGGCAGTCACTAGGCTGCTCGTGCCATAAAACTGACCTTTGCTCTCCACATTTATTAAAAGAAAATCTCTCTGAGGTTTTCCTTTGGTCTTTGATTTTCATTTCTTCATCTCCTCCTCTGTTTTTTTCTCTCTTTTTTTGTCTTTTGCGAAATTCAGTCTATTCTGAGAGCTCACTAAAAATCACCCCCCATGCCTTTCTCCTTGGTACTGTGACCCCTTCTGCCCCACATCTCGCATCCCTCTTCTGCAAACCATTTCTGATAGCCAGCAGCATCAGGGCTGCTCATCCCGCTTTCTGCTCTCCCTCCTGGACCGGCAGCGTCTGCCGCGGTCCCAGCCTCTCCTCGGCCGTATGAGCCATGAGCCCGTCGGCTGCGGCTGGAGCGCAGCGGGTGGCCGGGATCAAACGTGGGTTAGAGGAGAGGTGAGGGGAGGCTGGGGGAGAGGAGGGATGGTGCTGCCGCTGCTTCACTTCTCCAGAAGAGCCAGTTGCTAGTTTACTGGGAGTGCCCCAATATTTACAGCCATAGTTTGACTAGATAATTTATTTGCGCGTACTTGAGAGCAGGAAAAGCCGGATGAGGGATCAGGATCGTCCCGCTGAGGTTCAGCAGTTGCTGTGCCGAAGGGGTGACCCCGCAGGTGCCCGGCGAGCCGGGAGGCTGGTGCGTGCTGGCAGAGCACCGATTTCCCACAGCTGCGTCTGCTGGTGGGGCCTTGCCCGTGCTGGTCGCGCGGGTCAAACCCGCACCTTCTGCATCCCAACGTCACGGCAGGACCGAGTGGGAAAGGTGGCTGGCGCCTGCCGAGCCCCAGAGCAGCTCAGCGGCGGTCGGGACCCGGGCCCCTTTGGGCAGCGCAGGGGGATCAGGGGGGACGAGGGTTTCCTGAAATTCCCCCCTTTTGCCCGCGGGAAGGGGCGGCTGAGCAGGACAGACGTGGCTTTAACACCTCTCGTGGAGAGGCGGCGAGGGGCTCTTCCCGCTCTGGGTTTGTTGGCCCGGAGCCCCCCGCGCTAAGCGTTTCCAGAGGCGCAGGAGCCGCGTGCGCCGCAGCGGCTTGGGATGCTCCGGGGGCTGCGGCACCGGCACGGCCGGGGAGGGAGGCAGCAGCCCCCCAGCCGGGCAGTGGTGGGCTGGGGGAGCAGGACGAGCTCCCTGGCTGCAGGGTCGGGCTGCTCTCCAGAGGAGCCACGCAGGAGCGGGGTTTTTAATCGGAGCCTGGGGCTCGCTAATCTCTTTAGTTCGTTTGGCAAGTAGGCCATTAACCCTGCACAGGCAGCCCAGCCTCGCCGGCAGCCGCATTGCCGGCGTTTCCACAGCCGGTGAAGCGCAGAGCCCGGGGCTTGCACCTTGCAAGGTAAGGGACGTGGGGAGGGCTGCTCTACGTGTCTCATTTGCCGGAGGATTTATTTGCTGCTTTGGATTGATCGGTCTGCGCCTGTTTCATTTCCAAAGGGAAGTTTTTTGCTGCTGGTTTGTGTGCACAGACCCCCGCCTGCCGGGGGCCTGCAAGGCAGCAGGAGGGCCGCGGGGGCCAGGACACACGCACCCCGTCCCTCTGCCCGCGGTGGGACCGGCTCTGCCCCATGTCCTCAGCCAAACCCCCGCCTACGGCCCTGCCGGGTGCCCTGTGGCACTTGGCAGCCGTCTGGGTTTTCTCTCCGCCTGATCCCCGAGATCCAGCGCCCGCAGTGCAGAAGCGAGCAGCACGTTGCGGAGCAGCGGAGCATGGCCGCGGCGGGTGCTCTCCTGCCCTTCCTCCTGCCGGGCTGTCCCCTGTCCCACGGGGCAGGATTGCACCAGCAGCTCCGCTCTCCCTTTGGCATCTCTAGCCCACGTCACTGCTGCAGAGAGCCGGGAAACGTGGACCTCAGAGACCTGAGAGAACACCCAGGGAACAAAAGGAACCCAAAGAGATTGCCCAGCCGATGGTGCCAACGCTGTTGTGATTAGAAAAAGAAGTGACTAAAGAACCATTATCAAACCGTACACAGGGCGGGCTGGGAAATTGTTGGGGCTGAGCGTTACTGGGGATGGCGAACTGCAGCAGTGAAGCCCGAGCTCCGAGTCAGGCTGGACGGCAGCTCCCGTGGCTGGCAGCCGCCCGCTCGCGAGCAGGGAGTGCGACAAGCGCCGCAGCATCGCTCGGCCCGTCTTCTCAGGCTTTTTTGGAAATGAAATGCAGAGCAGGAGGAGTTAGGGAGGTGGGGATCTGCTGCCGGTCGCTGCTCCGTGCGCTGCCTGTGGCTGCAGCGAGGGCACTTGTTGTGGGATGGCCACTGGTCCCGGGAAGCCGGGGCGGCTGCAGGGCTCTGTCCCTGCCCGGCGGTGGGGCTGGACGGGGCGTGTTGAAGGCAGATGCCATCAGTTATGGAGAGAGTCCCTTATTGCTGTTCCTGTTGAGGGCCAGAGCCAGAGTGCCCGGTACGAGGTGGGGGGTCCGGTGTCCCTGCCTCGGTTTGGCTTGGGCTGGCTTGCCTCATGTCTGCTTTAATTGAACAGGAGGTTTCCTTCTTTTCTTTTTCAGTCTGCAGAATTCTTCGAAATGCTGGAAAAAATGCAGGTGAGCAGCAGCGTGCGTGCCAGTAACACGGGACTTTCCCCACCCGGCAGAGGCTGCAAGGACACAGATCCCACAGCACCTCGTACATTTAATGTGCTGGGAGGCCTTGTACGATCGTAACGTGGTTTGAATTGTGGCTGAAGTCGCCAGCGCTGTGTGAGCCCTGCTGAAAGGGGGCACGGCAGGCGCCTCCCAGCTCAAACCATGCAGAAGAGAGCTGTGCAGAAATGCCCCAGTGCGTGGGGGGGAAAGCAGTGGTGTCGGCAGCGTCTTCCTCCGAGGTTGTTCTGCATCTCCCCGAGCAGTTTCGCAGAAGAAGGTTTAGGTCTTGGCCTGTGTGTCACCAGGCAGGAGCACACGCTCTGAGACGCGGTCCCGTTGCTCCCTGGTAAAGCCAGGACGCCGCTGCCTGTCTTTGCAGATACAGAGCACGGCTGGGTCAAGCACCGTCTCGGTACCCCTCAGGTCAGGGCAAGGCGTTCCCTCGTCCCACACTAAAACACATCAGGATCTGCCCAAGGAGGAGGGTCAGGGGACCAGGGTGTCCCCTGGCATGTGCCTTGTCCCCACGGGAGGGGCGCGGGCAGGTGGCACTCAGCCCCGATGCCAGGATGCTCGGTGCTCCCCCAGCGCGGCACGGGCGAGCGCTAGCAAGGTTTGCCGTCCCGGCGCTCCTGCCTGGGACAGGCACTGCGAGACAGTCGGGGCCATCGCCCTGCCACACGTCGCGGCTGTTGTCCCTGCGCCGCAGGAAGGCAGCGCAGGGATTTCCTTTAGGAGCCCATCCCGGAGGAATTAAGGTGAAGCTGGAGTGGGATGTGGGGCATTTTGTGTTTGGTGCTGTGCTGGCACCTGGGAAACCTGCCTCACATTTAGACGTTTTCAGTGTGGTGTTGCTGTGTCCCAGGTCTTGTCCCACCACATCCCCGACACCCGTTTTTGCTGTGTTACGACAGGGTCTGTCCTGGCATGCTGGCAGCTCTGCCTTGTTCATCCTGGGTAGAAACACCCTCCTTTCATGCCACTCATGTCAGAGTGATTTCTGTGTAGCAAAATACTCTTGTGGTTTCATCTGTGTTGTTGAAAACATCTTAATAATTTGATTTATTCGTTTTGTTCCAAACAGGCACCAAAACTTGAAGAACAGAGAACTGGAAGCCAAAAACATAAGGTTGGTTGAATTTTGTTTCTTGCATGGATCTTTTCAAGTCATACCCTCACCTTATCTCAGGGCTTTAATGTGTATAGTCAAAGACAGTCACTCAAAGGACTAAAAAGGATTTAAATGTTGTCTAAAAAAAAGGCACTGATTGAATTGCAAAGATGAGAGAGTGGTGCCTGTAAATCCCTAATCCAGCTTTGTGTCCAAACCTGTGTATTTCAGCAGTGAGCTGTGTAAAATGGTTGGGTTCTGCCGCAGAGCTGAGAAACTTACACCGATAACGGAGTCCCCTTTGGAAAAGGATTTACCCTGCTGCAGTGCTTTCCTGCAGACCCCGAGCGGGGAGGCGTCCCCAGGCAGTGCAGTGACACTGCTCCCGAGGCTCGTGCCCATCACATGGTGACCTCACCTGGCAGCATTGCTCTCTGTTACCACCTGGCACTCGGTGCAGGGCGTTAGGACAGGAGGGACCAGTGCAGCGGGCGGCTGGCTGCGCTCCCCGCGTTGGAGGTGCAAGGCTGTGGTCTTAAGGGATGGCTGGTGGGGAACAGACAGTCATACGCGCTGTTTTGATTCCTTTTTCAGGAAGACTACATCCCGTACCCCAGCATCGATGAGGTGGGTGCCCTGAACCACCCTGAACGCCTTCAGGCCAATGCCTTTCCAAAATTGCTAATAACAGGGGAATTGGTGGAGATCCTGTTTCCGACAGGGGCTGCGCAAAGCATGCTCCCCGTCCCCCCCTTTGCGGTTGCTGCTTTTCCTCGGTAGCACGTGCCCTCTTCTAGGAGAGAGAGAAGAGGTTTCAGAGAGGGGCTGGATTTGTCCCCTGCTGTGCTGGGGCTCGGGGCTGCTGTGGGAGGGGGGGGCAGGACACGGGGCGATGAGCCCCTGCACCCCACATCCGCACCCCGGTCCTGCCCGACCCCTCATGGGCACATGTCTGCAGATCCTAGAGAAGGGCAGCCCGTACCCGCTGATCATCCTGCCCCAGTTCGGGGGATACTGGATCGAAGACCCGGAAAACCTCGGCACGCCCACCTCGTCCGACAGCAGCATCTGCGAGGAGGAGGAGGAGAACCTCAGCCCCAGCACCTACGGCTACAAGCTGGAGTGCAAAGGAGAGGCCAGAGCCTACAGGAAGCATTTTCTGGGGAAGGTGGGTGCCCCTGCCGCAGGGGCAATTGGTCAGCTGAAAATTGCATACCCCCCCCCCCCCCGAAAAAAAAAAAAGAAATTCTAAAACTGTGAGCAAAATGGGCAAATTTTGCAACTTCCCTCTTTGCAAGGAGAGGAGGGGACTGGCGGGTTACCGGCCGTGGCAGTGATGGCCACGCACACAGCCTCTGCCCCGGCCCCCGCAGCTGGCAGGGCCCCCCCAGGACAGCGGGTGGGCATGCTGGCTCTGAGCCTGCCCCGTCTGTGGGGACCTGGGGCTCGGCCGGACTCGGGGGACCCGGCGCGGCAGCCACCTGCCTGCCCTCTTGCTCACAGTCTCGTAATCCTCTTTCTCCCTCTGCACAAAGCGGAGAGCAGAGTGCTAAAGTCCATGGGCAGAGGGATTAAAGCCATGGTCCCCATGAGGAGGGGTGCGAGCGTGTGTGCCCGAGGGCAGGAGGGTGTCGGGATGGCAGGCGAGTCCTCTGCTCCGGCCGGGGCGCGGGGCAGTGTCCTTGCCATCAGCAAGCTGCCTCCCCTAATGCGCCGTTTTCTATTTTTAGGATCACTTAAATTTTTATTGTACAGCCAGCAGCCTTGGGAATCTGATCCTTTCTATTAAGTGTGAGGAGGCAGATGGCACTGAATATTTAAGGATTATACTCAGGTATGGAAAAAAAAGCTTTGTTTAACAAAATATTTTCTCTTTAGGAGTCCCTTGTTTTTTTCCACAGTAAATGTTAGAGCCGGGGTGGCAGCACGCTGGCTGTTGCACATGGAGGGGCTTGGGGTGGAATGGGGAGCAGCAGCATCATCCTTTTACTGTATCTGCGCTGGGACTGCCTGACCCCCGATAATGAACATGAGACTTTGATCTGTTGCTAAACCCGCTGAAACTGAGTGTAAACCTCTCGGTGACACGGGATAATACCAATCACATCTATCGCCATCCCTCTGTAAGCTGACAGGACCCAGTGTGTCTGAACTATCATGTCATTTCCCTCCAGACTATGAATATTTTAAGAGCTGCAGAGATGAGAAGAAAAATTGAGCTTTTGCTTACTAATCAGGCCCAACAAATTCTGCAGAACATTGTTTCCCAACAGCCAGCGGAGTAGCCCTGCATGCATGCCACAGGGCTGGTGAGCGGGGGGCTGCAGCCAGCGTCTCTTCGCCTTAGACACTACCTGATGTCTGCTCGTTTCTTTTTCTTTGCTAGGTCCAAAGTGAAGACGCTGCATGAAAGGATCCCCCTGGCAGGATTTAGCAAGCTCCCTAGTATCCCCCAGATTGCAAAGGTAAAATCCCGGGCTGGGCTGGGGATACCTGCAGCAAAATCCGCGCCGCTGCGCCTGGCACCTTGGGCAATGTTGGGCAGCGTTGGGCAGCGTTGGGCAGCATTGGGCAGCGGTGCCTGGGCTCTCAGGTCCAAGGGCGCTTGTTGAGTGGTGGTAAGCGCTGTCCCTGCTGTTGGTTTCCTGCTGATTCTGGGCAGGTCACTGGTTGATATCTGGGGGAAGAGGTGAGGACGTGGCAGCACCTTTGACCCATGGAGAGACCAGGGACCTGTCTTCCTGCATCCTCAGTTTGGTACCCGCCAGGCCACAGGGCATCCCAATGAGAGGATGTGAAGAGGGGAGCTCCTGCAATCAGAGTCTGGGTTTAGTTCATTTATAAGACATTCACAGCCTTGCCATGGAGTTTTGGCAGGACAGGGGTGTCTGTCCTGCGCACCCGGAGACCCGGCACTGACTGCTCTTTCCCCTTGCCCACAGGCCTTCTGCGATGACGCCTCCGGGCTGAAGTTTAACCCGGTTCTGTACCCCAAGGTGAGGTAACTTACCCCAAGTCGGTCATGTATTCAGCAGAGGTCAGATAGAGTTAACTCTCCCCTTTTCTCCAAGATCCAACAGCTACTTTGATAGAGGGCATGGATGTTTGTACTGCATCTTTCTAGCTCTCTAGAGCTGCAAAAGGGATGTGAGCTGCGCAGCGGTAGTGGGCCATGCGTGCGTCTGGGCAGCAGGTTAGCTAACGGCCATCTGATGGCATGAGCCTGCCACCGTCTTGTTCTGTCAACTGGCCGCCAAGGATCGATGGCACTTTGGTATTAATCTGCCCTTGGATCATGGGGAAGGAGGGAAAGGTGACTGCCTGTGGGGTGTAAAACCAACCTGGATCTTGGTTTGGTGCCTTAAGGTTTGCTTGAAACCCGGTGAGACGGGTTGAGTCTATGCTCGAGAAGCCCTGCAGGAAGAGATGTAGAGGTGGGTGGGTCACTGCGGGGGCCGGGGTTTTTTATCCGGGTGGCAGTCCCCACTGGTGATGTACCTGGACTGACTCACCTGTTCTGGGATCGCTCCTTCTTGTGTGAGCTCTTGTGCTGCCATAGAGACCCGCTCCCGGGAAGGTACAAAGCACATCCATCATTTTCAAGTACCTTTTATGTTGAAGACCTTTTCTGTGGCAGGCACAGCAGTAAGTTATAAGGCAGTTTCATCACCCTTTGATGTAGCCAAGGTCAAACTGATTTTGTTCATCCATTGTCATTATTGATGTTGCTATCAAACCCTTATCTGGAAGTTTGAGAACAGCCGATGCCCAGTCGGGGAAGACGGACGTCTCTGACTCAGTCCCCGCAGAGTGAGGCTGGGACTGCGGTGCTGGAGCACTGCGGGAACTGCCATTATTTGCACCCGAAGGGCCCCAAACTCCCCCAGAAAACCTGCAAGAGGTCAGGGCTCCCCGTGCCCCCCCCACCATGCCTGGGCGCTGGGGCCACAGCTCGTGCCCACCCGAAGCCCACAGGCATCCAGGCAGTCTGTCGGCGGTGGAGGCTGCAGGGATGCTGATAACCAAAACCGGGGCCAGTGTTGAAATCTTTTGGCCTAATTATGTGGAAATTTGGCTTCTGCCCCCCTTCCACTCCCTCGGGCGCTGCTGCCGTACCCCACTGCAGCTCCGGTGGTCTCTCCCCCGCTGCCCGCCACGAGGAGCCGTACCGCGGCCGGTGGGCGATGGCGAGCGTGCCGAGCGGAGCTGTGAGCCTGGCCAGCAGCCTGCGCCGAGCAGGGTTTGCTCTGCCGGACATCACGTTTTGAACTACCGAATGAAATAATTCGTATTTTGTTTTACTGCAGGCATCCCAGATGATAGTGTCTTATGATGAACATGAGGTCAACAACACGTTCAAGTTTGGTGTGATCTATCAGAAGTTCAGGCAGGTGGGTAATCCCCGTGCCGTTCTTGTGGAGCGCATCCCTGCTTGCCAGAGGTCTGTGTTTCACAAGTGCAAATTCAGGCCTGCAGTTAATTCTGTCACGTGCAACACGTTGTGTTACTGGGTGTCCTCACTAATAATGCATTTCTCATTGCTCGGATGTTTCCCCGACTCATTAAAAAATGATGTGACTGAAAAAATTCAGTATGGAAATCAGCCCACAAGCTGCTGTAGGGAAAAGTGGATGTGAAAACGGATTTTAGCAGGCGTGGTATTTTAATCAGATATATGTTTAGACACTGAAACAGTTACAGTTGTCTGGGAGGACTGTGGGCTATGAAGACATGCGTTTGCTGAAAATGCTATTAGCCGAGGGACTCCGGATGGGGAGTGCAGAGGCAGCTGAGTCTTATAACTCACCAAAGATTATTCTGACAGGCACTCTAATTATCTCTACATATTGCGTTTTATTTTGGATTGAGTAATTCACGCAAGATGATAATTAAGGTCTCATTGTTTTGAAATATAGCACGCAAGGGACGATGAAGACTTGGATTTTCCAATGTAGAATCCATTTGTGTTTTGGTATTTCCTAAACGTTACCGTAAGGTCCTTGCTGTTGGTCGGAAGTCACTCTCAGCAGCATCGCCTTCGGGTGCCAGCTGGGGAGCGGAGGCACCCCGGGACGAGGTGCTGGTCGTGTCCCCGGGGACCCCATGGATGGGGCAGGAGGTGTCAGGAGACGGTTAGGCAGGGAGAGGTGGCCTGAGCAGAAGTCACCATCAGAGCCAGGGTGGGACGGGTTCCTTTCTCTGTTGCTGTGGCACTTTTGCTGATAGCAGGCTTTGATTTTAAGAAGATGCTCGGAGCAGGGTGACATGCAAGAAGGCACGTTTTGAAGGGACCTTTTGCCTTAGTGGTGTCCGTGGTCGTTGTGTCCGAACCACCCGCAGCCCAACCGAGGAGCAGCACCGGGAGGTCCCCAGGGGCGCAGGGCTGTCCTCGCGCGTGGCAGCCACTGGGGATGGTGGCTTTGGTCACGCTCGGCTCAGGCAGCTCAGAGGCCGCTGTGGCTCCGTCAGACCAACGCCGCGGTGGCAGAGCCGTGGCCAGACCCTCCGCCTTCCCCCGGGAGCCGGCGTCTGCTGCAAACAGGCAGGGCTGGGGCTCTCAAAAGATGCGCCCTGTGTTTTGTAGACCCAAGAGGAGGAGTTGTTTGGCAATAATGAAGAGAGCACTGCCTTCAAGAACTTCCTAAGTTTTCTGGGAGACACCATAACACTCCAGGACTTCAAAGGGTAAGTTAAAAAGAATGATTTTACAAATACATTTAACAAGAGACCATGTCATATGTAAAAATATCTGCCATGTGAGAACAGAAGTCATCTCGCTCATGAGCGGGATGTACAGAGCAGAAGCGAATATAGCTTTGGCTTGTTTTTCAAAGCCGGGGGAGTTTTCCGAAAAAAATTTGGAGCTGCCAAGAGAGAAAAACTTCCTTTCCTGCAGTTTTGAGGTTGTGAGAAAATCTGGCTATATTCAGCCATAGACGAAAGGAACTTTGTTTGGAAACTCGCCCTATCCGGTGCCGCGGGCTCAGCCGCGGCGTGCCTCCAGGGCAGTCGCTGCAGCAGCCACGGTGGGGGCAGAGACCCCCCGCTGCCGGTGAGGGTTGCGGGCTGGCAGGCGCGGGCAGCCCACCGCAGCAGCACTTGGGGCTGCTGGTCCCGTGACTGGCACCCACGGCTGCGGTCAGCCCCGACCAGCCAGCACCGCTCTGCCGCGCACCCTGAATTTCAGACGGGTGATGGTGATGCTTGGTTACAATACGTGACGCACAGTTTGTTCTTTCCCGTTTGCTCGCTACTAGATAAAGATAAATGAGCTGGTTTGTTCTATCACCCTGTCCCCTGACAGCCGCCGGCGGTCTCTGTTAAGCTTTCAATTAATATTTCTTCGTTTCTCCCTGCCTTTCCCTTCGTCTCCAGTTTTCGAGGAGGTCTGGATGTCAGCCACGGGCAGACGGGAGCAGAGTCTGTGTACACGGTGTTCAGGGACAGGGAGATAATGTTTCATGTCTCTACAAAGCTGCCTTTTACCGAAGGAGACACACAACAAGTAAGAGAGATGAGCTTCCTCGCACCGAAGCGTCTGAGCCGGGGTGCGCTGGCGCTGCTCTGCCCAGTGCCGGCACTGCAGCCTGCGCGCCCGGAGCTGGTGTTTGCTCCCGAGGGAGCAGAACCGCCTGGCTTTGCCGACCAGATGTTTTCCCTTTCTGCTTAGCTCCAGAGGAAGAGGCACATTGGCAACGACATTGTGGCCATTATCTTCCAAGAAGAGAACACGCCTTTTGTCCCAGACATGATCGCCTCCAACTTCTTGCACGCCTACATTGTGGTGCAGGTGGAAAACCCCGAGGCAGATAACACGACATACAAGGTGAGGGGAATCGCGACTTGCACGTGCCCATTTTTGCTTCTGCATCTCACGCCGAGGTCTGGAGGCAGCTGCCCAGCGGCTGCCCTGCCCGTGTGCTCAGCAATACAACCAGTATTATACCTAACTGACATATGTATGTGTGTATTAAACATACATATACACACACACACACACGTATATTTATGTATGCACTATCACGTAATGCGTTTACATACGTATGTGTATAAAATATGTGCGTGTATAATAGCATGCTCATTTGCTAAAGATTTTTGATGCTACTCAGTATTTGAATAAGCCTCCGAACAGCTCATACCCATCTAACACATCACTCAAGTGTAGGTAGCATAAACCCTGTTACCTCTCTGTTTTCTAGTAAGAGAACCAGAGCCACAAATGAAAACAGAATTCATAGGAAGTAAATGTAAAAAGCATGCATGGTTAACTCTCTCATGAAAGCGGGAGCGATGACGGATGAAGGCTGGGGAGGAGCGGTCTGTCTGGCAGGGCGAGGGCTGTGGGGTGCCCCTTGGCTCTCAGGCGCTGGTGCATCTCGGCTGGGCTGGACTGGGCTGGGCTGGGGAGAGCATCGCCAGCCCCACGCTGGCCACCCTCCAGGAGAGGGACATCTCTGTGCTGGGTGATGCCCTGCCCTGCTGCACCCACAGGAATAACGTTTCTCTTGGCTCC
Organism: Harpia harpyja; assembly: GCF_026419915.1. Classification (NCBI taxonomy): domain Eukaryota; kingdom Metazoa; phylum Chordata; class Aves; order Accipitriformes; family Accipitridae; genus Harpia; species Harpia harpyja. The sequence continues at coordinate 918,638 of NC_068951.1, read as the reverse complement.
GCAGGTGTCGGTCACGGCCCGGGAAGATGTCCCCTCCTTCGGGCCGCCCCTGCCGAGCCCGCCAGTATTCCAGAAGGTAAGAGCTGAGATGGGAAGCATGTTCCAAGCCATAAAAAAAAATATATGTGTATGCCTGAGATGTTTCCAAGCTCACCTGCTTAGGGAAAACGTGACTTCTGGAATCTATATGGATTTATTTTGATTTCTAGTGAGGCCCATGGGGTTTATGGTAGGGCGGGAGGCCGCGCACCATCACACAGCATAACCTGTGCAAGGCGGCAGCTGCGGCTCTGCTGCCGGGGCACCTGTGTCAGTGTGGGGGGGACGGCCAGCGCAGGAGGGCACCCCGAGCCCATCTGGGGTTTTCCACCAATGCTCCCACATCTGGAGGGGGCTGCAGGGTGCTGTGAGCTCGGTTTTTGGGTCGGTACAGCTCCAGTACCAGAGACACGCAGAGTCTTACGACAGTGGGTGTTTTCCACCGTGGCTCTCTCCCCACCAGAGCCCCGAGTTCCGGGAGTTCCTGCTGACCAAGCTCATCAATGCCGAGAACGCCTGCTGCAAGTCCGACAAGTTTGCGAAGCTGGAGGTAACGTCGCCCACCCGCCCCTGCCCAGCACCACGGCCGGCGCAGGGAGGCTGTCGGCATCCCTCCCCGAAGCCGCGTTTCCCTGGGCTGAGCTGGGTCAGCGCCTGCAGGCACGAGTGACCGGAGTGTGCCCGTGTCTCAGCTCACTGGATGGCCGCGGGACCCCGCGGGTCGGTGCCGCTGCCCCCTCCCTCGGCACCCCCGGCTGAGCCCCTTCTCGCTCCCCCAGGACCGGACACGGGCCGCCTTGTTGGACAACCTTCACGACGAGCTCCACGGGCACACGCAGACCATGCTGGGGCTGGGGCCGGAGGAGGACAAGCTGGAGAACGGGGGCCACGGAGGCTTTCTGGAGTCTTTCAAGGTAAAGCCCTGTCCCTTGCCAAAAGCGGAGTTAAAATGCACCCGGGGCTGGCAAAGCGCATTTTAGTGGAAGGTGCGGATGAGCAGCGTTGGGGGACGAGAGATGTCCCCTGAGAGCAGAGCGGCGGCAGGAGGTGGGAGCTCGCTGCCACCACTGCCCGCTCAGCCAGCCAGTACCCAAGCTGGTCCCAGTGGGAGCAGGCACAGGCTGCGTTGTTGGTCAGTGCCACCGTCGGGGTGACCTCTCCAGAGCCCCTGAGCACCTCCTCTCCCGCCAGCGTGCTCTGGCGTTCGCCGTGTCTCCGGAGGGGTCTCGGTCCAGGGCCAGCACCCCAGCGCGGGCTGCGCCTGCAGTCGGGCTTCGCTGCTGCAAGGCAAGTCCTGCTCGTGTCCCCGGGGTGCTGGCTGTCCCCGCTGTGCCACCCTGGCTGCAGGACGGGGCTCGGGCTGGGGGGGGGGAGGACGCCCAGGGGTGGCTGCCACAGCAAATGGGCAGGAGGTGGTTGTCATGGTGTTAAATGGGAGACACAATGAGAGGTGCTGGGTGCGGAGAGGGGAAATGGTGCTGAGTGTGTGCTGGGAGGGGTTATTGGGGGTGTAAGGGGAGAGAAGGGAGAGCGGGTTGGGAGAAACGGGGGGAGGAGAAAAAGAAATGAGATAAAATGATGTGGACGAAACTGAGCCACCATTGGAGGTAGGGACAGGGACCAGCTGGGCGGTGGGGGACGTTCCTCGAAATGGAGGGGCAGCTCTTGAGTCTCAGGGGATGAGCTGTTGCCAGAAGTCTCCGGTGAGGCTCCCCTGCGACAGCGGTGGGAAGGGCTGGCACGTGTAAATCTGGGCTGCGCTCACGGGTGGGTGTTCAGCGGAGCCCCCCAGCCAGGGCACCGCGTCCCCGCCGTGGGTGACGCCTGTGGCCGTGCTTCTGCCCGTGCAGCTCCCCGACGCTTCTCCCCATCCTGCTCCTGGTGTGTCGGCTCTGCCTGGCAGAGGCCGTTTTAGCTGCATCTGCAGCGGGGAGGGGTGCTGGTGTGTGGGGGGGGGTGGCCGTCACCGTCCCGGGTGGAGGAGCTGCCCTGGCTGGGGCTGTACGGAGACAACTCCTGCAATTACCTTGTAGGCACAGTTTTCTCTGTAGTACAGAGAAACAGGCGCTGGTAGGAGATGAGTCACCTCATCCTGCACCCAGCGGCTCCAGAGGAGGGGTGAGCAGCTCCCTGGCCCCCGCTGTGGGAGTGGGTGGAGGCTCAGGTGTGTCCTGTTTAGATATGAGATACGTCGTAGAAATGGAGATGCTGGGCAGTCACGTCGCAGTGTTCGCTTCAGGGTCTGAGGCGTTGGTGTTAAATAATCATTTTTTTGCACGCTTTTTGCGTACGAGAAAGTGGACTTTGCTTTCTTGGCATTGCAGGGTGTGCCGGGGCAGGCGGTGAGTTCCGTGGTCCGGGCTGGGCTGCGTTTGCCCAGCCGCCTCGGGACCGCGCTGCTGGGCTGCCTGCTAGCTTATGTCCTCCACCGCGCGCTGTCAGAGTGAACGGGGGAGAGGAGAGACGGTAAATAAGAGGGCTGGGAGGGGGCGAGACCTGATCCCCACGGTTTCGTTTTGACCGGCTGCTCAGAGGAAAGCGGAGCTTGTTTCTGCTGGGCTCTGAGCAGGCGAGAGGGCTGCCTTCGCCTCCCTGCTGCAGGGAGAGAAGCCGCTGGCCAGCCCCCCTGCCCCGGGAAGGGGTGTCGGGGTGCCCCACAGAGCTCCGCAGCCTCGGCAGCCCTGGGCAGAAACCCTCCTGCCTGCACGGCACGAGCGGCCGCCAGAGCTGCTGGCAGCAAAGCAAGCAACCGGTTACTTTTATCTGCAAACACTGTCAAATTTTGTATGAATTGCTGACCCTAATAAATCAGGTCTGATGGACTCTTGCTTGGTGTTTGTTACTGCATGGGCAGGAGGGGACAGCCGCGGGGCTGTCGGGGTGGCCGTGGTCCCCGGCACGGGCTGGGTCTCGGTGAGAGGTTGGGGTTGCAGCTCCCACTTACCCTGGTGCAGGTCCGCCTGCAGCTCAGTAACCCCTGGAGCCAGCAGCAAACTGGTGCTTGTGCACCGGGGATACAGTGCCGGGCATCTCCAGAAATCTCGCCCTTGATGGCTTGTTTCCTCCAAAATCTCTTTACCTTGAGCTGGGATTCAAGGGGCTGGAGGAGAGGTAGCCATGGCGCAGTGGATAGCGCAGCAGCAATTCAAAGGGAATAGCTGCGAAGAGAAACTTTCCTTTAATTGGCACACTGGCATCACAGTCCAGTTTGGGCTCCCGTTACTATGGTGACTACAATAATTGAAATATGGGTGTAGATTTTTTTTTTAACTTGTGCATTTCGCTGCTGCTTTTCATAGCGTGTGCCAGACTTCCAAAAGATCTCGTGGTCGTATTTGTAAGTGCTTGGGACAACAACTGAGAGAAGACTTTAAAAATAGTTCAGGTCCTGTTTAAGCACCCAGATGAGTGTTCGGATCTGCAGAAGGTCTCTGCCTCCGGTATGCGCAGCTCTGCTTGCAACTGTTTGAGTCAAAACAGGTCACAGCAGTCCTGTTCCCGCGCTTGTGCCTCCGATGTCCGCAGAGCCCGGCCGTTGGTCCTTTCCCAGGGGACGTGGAGAGCTCCACGGGGGCTGTGAGTCCCATCGTGTCCATACCCAGCGCGGCACATCTCTGGGCTCTGCCGCAGAGGTGGGTTAGACTCGGTGCTTCTTGTCTGTGCCAGGGCAAGGTACGCCTGGCCGTGGGCATCCCTCGGTGCGCGGAGCTCCGGTGGTGCTCCAGCTCTCCGGGGCAGCCGGAGGGAACAAGGGCACAAGGCCTGGCACTGGGCATCTCGCTCCCATAAAACCCAGCCTGTGCCAAAACGGACACGGATGTTTCAAGGCAGCTGGGAACAGGCTTTGGTTTGCTGCGTGAGCAAGGTGCCTAAGGCTGTGCGGGAAACGCAGCCCTCAGCCTGGACTGGGAGGAGGCCGCAGGCGCTTTGGTCGAGCGGTTGGATTGCAGGAGGAGTTTGGTGCAGCGGCAGTCGTGGTCGTTGATTTGCTGCGTCCAGCAGCGGGGATGCAGCAGGAGAAGCCACACCAGGCTGCAGCACTGGCACAGAGCACGGTGGGCTCTTGGCTGGAAGCTGTGCCTAGACTCAGTGATGCGGCTCAGGCAAGGGCAGTCCAGAGGAAAGCGTGTCCAGAGCCTGGGGGATCGTGGCTGATGTGAAGAGTGAAGGGAGGGGGCTGTTTGGTTGGGAGAAATGAAGACCGAAGGGAGCAGGGAGAGTCTGTGGCTGCCATGGGGATGATGCTGTGCAGCTCATCTCCAGGTCTCTTACAGAGATGGATGGGCCAAACCAGCAGCAGCAGAGGTTCAGGCTAAAAGTATTTTTGAAGCATAAGCACCCTGAAGAACAGAAGTACTTTTGTGAAGCGGCTGTGAAGCCTCCAGCTCTGGGGATGTTTTGGGGCAGGTTGGAGAGGTCCATCAGCGCACAGGAGAGGTGCAGGCAGGGCAGGAGGCTCCGCCTGGGACCCGTCCTCTCCGAGTCCAGTTTGAATCGCGGGGCGGGTGTGTGCATCCAGACACTGGCTTACAACTCAGCTGCGGTCCCCGTTCCTGCTGAGGGGCTTTCGGAGGTCGGCCGGGCAGGAGGCAGCGCTCCGGGGCTCATGTCTGCCGCTCCTGGTCCTGTAGCTGCAGTCCTCGGCCCTCGCACGCAGTGTCGGGGGGCAGCGGGGGGAAAATCTGATTTTGTGGCTGTGGGGCTCCCCGAGGGGCGGCGTATCCTCCGGCTGTGCGGTGCAATGGCTTGCTGCCGTTACCTGTCGGATTGTTGTTGGTGTGCGCTGGCTCTCGGGGGGAGGACCAGGCAGGTTGCTCTCTGATGTGCTTGGGAGAGACCTGGGGCTGGGGAGGGAGGGGGTTTGGGGTCGGTGCCCCGCAGGGTGGTGATGACCTGCTGTCCCCTGTCCCCTCCGGCCTCAGAGAGCCATCCGGGTGCGCAGCCACTCCATGGAGACGATGGTGGGCAGCCAGAAGAAGCACCACGGTGGCGGCATCCCGGGCAGCCTCAGCGGGGGCATCGCGCACAACAGCGGCGAGGTGACCAAGACCACCTTCTCGGTGAGCGCGGCCGCGTGCCCTCCGTCCTGCTGTCCCTCTGTCCATCCCTCTCTCCCCAGCCTGGCAGGGCACTGCAGTGTGCTGACGTAGTCTGGCAGTCCCCTGCACAAGCAGTGAGTGTAAAGGCGAGAAAACTTGAGCAGAGCATGATTTTATGAATGCTCAGGTTGGGCTTGTTTTGTGGGAGAACCAAAGATTGGCTTCCGGGGGTTTTCAGCCCCAAAGTGCAAAGGAGATACAAAAGAAATTCTGGCATTATGTGTTTTCGGATGCACAGGCTGAGAATTGCGGGCAGCATGGTTCCTCCTAGGATGTTTAGTCTTAGGAGCTTCTAGGAGGGAGCTTTGCTCTCCAACCTGGACTGTTCTGTGCTTTCAGCCCCCCGTACCAGCGGCTGCTGCCAAGAACCAGTCCAGGAGCCCCATCAAGCGCCGTTCAGGGCTGTTTCCTCGCCTGCACACGGGCTCTGAGAGCCAGGCGGAGAGCAGGACAAGGTGGTAAGTTTGACATCGCCCTTGTTGAAAACCCCTATTGCATGTTAAACATTAGAGAAGCTGTTGGTGAGTGCTGGAGACCTTGCCTGGGGCGCAGCCTCCCCTTTCCACACAAGCCAGCAATGAGAGCTGCTTTTGCTGTGTTTGAGGAATTGTGCCTTGGATCCCTTCCCTCTGTTTTAAATCGAAGTGGTGGTATCCAGAGAGCATCTGTGACTCTTACAGTTTAGCATTTGGTGTTGGGGAGTATAATTTGACCATCCTTTTTAAGTCTCTTGTATAACTCATGCAACCTGTCTCTTTGTGCCCTCAGCGACAGTGTTTCTGGAGCCCAGAAGACACCAGATTTGGGACATTCTTCCCAAGAAATGAAATCTGAAACCTCGTCCAACCCAAGCTCCCCTGAAATATGCCCCAACAAAGACAGGTGAGCCAGGAAGAGCCCCATCCTCCTCCAACCAGAGCTCAAGTCACCCTGTAGCTCACAGACCATGAGGAACTTTGTCAAACAAAACCATCTTCAGGTTTTACTATAAATAAGTTTGATATTAAGGGAGGGAAAAAAAAAAGATTCTGGTGATTCATGAGCACAGCTCCTTTATGGTCTGAAAATAGCCATCTTTAAAAAGAAGAGGAAGAGCAAAGAGCAGTATTTGACAGAAGTTGCCCAAACCCTCACGGCACGGGAGCTGGGGAGGTCCGTGGTGCCCATCCCTCCCTGCCACCGGGGAGTCAGCCTGACCCAGGGGTTTCTGCTGGTGGCACCCACCAGCTGCTTTATCCCATGCTTTTGGAAACGGTGACTTACAGAAGCACCCCGCTATGTTCATCCCTACGGCAGCAGCTTTGCTCTGCGGATGCGCAGGAGGGTCTGTCCCCGCTGCCGTAGCCCAAGGGGCGCATCTTTCTGAGTGACAAAGCTTTCTGAATGACAACCACGTGCCCTTTGTTTTGTTTTGCCTCTTTCTAGGCCGTTTATTAAGCTGAAAGAGAACGGGAGGTCGAACATCTCCCGTTCCTCCTCGAGCACCAGCAGCTTCAGCAGCACGGCAGGGGAGAGCGAGACCCTGGAGGAGTACGACAGCGTGGTAGGCACCGAACCCACCCCGCGGCACGCTCGGGCTCGGGACCCTGCGGCTCCGCGTGTCCCTGGGCTTCCTGCTGCCTCCGGACCCTCGGGTGGTCTCTGTGTGCGGGAAGCGCCCCGTGGCCCCCCCCGCCAGGTGCCTCCTCCCCGCTGGCATTGAGGGACTTAATCCCGTCTGCGGGTACGGGCAGGAGGAGGGTTGGGGTGCCCGGTGGGACACCCCAGCGAGCTTTGGCATGCACTGGGCAGCGCTCGGCACACTGGGGCCGGGAGGTTGCTCCGTCAGGCTGAGGTCTCCCGCTGACGAGCAGGGCTGTAACGGGGCATCAGCAGGGCGCGGGGAGAAAAGCTGGCTCACAAGTGAAAGCCGTGTCCCAATCTCTCTCCGTGCAGGGAAGCCAGCCATCTACGGCATCGCCGTTCAAGCAGGACGTGTTTGTCTACAGCGCTTCGCCCGGCAGCGAGAGCCCGAGCGTGGGGGCCACGGCCACCCCCGTGATCATGAGCAGGAGCCCCACAGGTGGGTCACGGGAGGGCTGGGGGGAGGCACCGGCTCTGCCTTTGCTCCTGCAGCCCCTGGGGTCCCGCAGCGGTGGGTCAGGATGGGGTCTGTGGGTCTGGGACGGAGAAGCCCCCTCCCCAGCCTTGCCCGGGCTGCAGGCAGCTGCCGAAGGTGATGGGACGAAGCAGCGGCCGCGCTCGCCCTGGCGGGACAGGCATCCCACGGGATGCGGGGCAGGCTCTTGCTCGTCCTGAAATCCCGATCCTGACGAGGCTGTTCTGGAGAGACGGCTCCACGTGCTTTATTTTGGTATTTCCATGGGGAATTTGTTTCCCTTCTAAATTAGAGCGCAGAGGTGGCTTTTGCTGTGCCTTTGTTTCCTCCCTTCTCCCCTGACAGGCATGTGCAATAGTCGTGGAAACTCGCCGTCTCCAAGGACCGAGCCATGACTCACAAATTATTTAATAAACAAGCAGCTTCCCTTGGTTTTGGCTCCATTATCCCTGCTGCTAACTCACTCTCCGACTGCATCCATTTCAGTCAGATGATTTGCAAAATGAGGTGCAATTCGACAGGGTAAAATTGGCAGAAATGGCCCTTTGCTGGTGCATCCTGCGGTGACGGCACTGGTGACGGCGCAGTGGGGCTGGGGGATGTCTGCAGCGCTTGCCCCTCGCCCATGGATCACCGTGGCTTTGATTTCCTCGTGCAGCAGAGCACCTGCTGTAAGGCACCACGATCCAAATGAAAACGCACATTATGAATTTAGGAGCTGTTTGCGAAACAGCCAGGGAGGCACAAATCCACCCTGAACAGCTCCGTGACTGGGAACAACGCGGGGGAAAAGCTGGGCTGCAGAGTGCAGTCTGGCTGGCTTTTTGTACCTCAGCACCCCACAGGTCCTCCTCCTTATTTCATTAGTGATTTTCTGAACTATTCAACCAGCCCCTTTTAATGTTTAAAGTGTTTATTTTGTATTTTTCCTGCCAAGAACATGGAAATCCACCCATACATTATTCGGATCAGTCATTTCTTGTAGCCTTTTCAGTGGCATTTCCAGTAGAAAGACTGTGAAATGTAATTAAGCCTCAATTTGTTCCATCAAAAACATTTAATGTACAGATTTTGCCAAACATTCAGCCAAGATAGACTAAATATTGGTAGTGCTCATGACAGTCTATTGAAGTGCCTGGCTGTCAGGCTGGGCGAGCGGCAGTCAGCACTACAGCTTCAGCAAATATGTTTGTTCACAAATTATTACTTTTCTTCTTTGCTTTTCCGCTCCGTCCAGCAGATATAAAGAACAGAAACTCTCCAAGGTCAAACCTGAAGTTTCGCTTCGACAAGCTCAGCCACGGCAGCTCCAGCACGGTAGGTGCCGGCGGCTCTCGCCGGGCGAGATGCTGCGCGGCCGCATCCTGCCCTGCCAGGTTGCAGGCATGCGGCGCGGGGGGTCCGGGGTGTGCGGGGGCTGCGGAGCAGGAGGCAGAGCCTGTGAGGGGCAGTCGGTGAGGGAGGGGAAGGGGAAGGGATTTCATGACTTCTTGCGTCTTCATTTGCAACCCAACCCATATTCTGTTCTTTGGTTTAGAGCCACTAGCAGGAAGAAGAAGTCATGAACTTGTAAAAGGTGAGTGTTTGTAATACGGTGTTGTGCAAAATGACTTGTCTCATCTGTGGTCAAGTCTGTATAGCTAACGTTGGCTAATTGCACTGTTTATTATTAAATATGTGATCAGTAATATATCTGAAAGCATCCTAAACGCTTTTGTAAGATGAGGGCAGCACTGAGTGAGAAAAACTGTAGAGGTTCGTGACAGACAGGTCTGTGCCCATCCGTGCCGCTGTGTAGCTGTATGTGTTCCTTTCTGGAGTAGGTGCACCCACAGCGCTTTTGCCACCTGCTCTCAGGGATGATGGGCCACAGCCCAGTAGATTTCATTTTTTCCCAGTTAGCCTTTATGAAACGCTTGTGCCCATCTCCGCAGGGAGGATGAGGTTTGCTGTGCTTTGCTCTGGGCACTGGGGGTGGAAAAGCAGAGCAGGTGTCCTTACGCCTGCCAAAAACCAGATGGAAACGGCCGATTTACGAGGTGGATTTTAAGGGCAGAGGTGAAGGGAGTGCAGGGTGATTAGCCTGGGCTCTCGGTGGCTGGGGGACTTCCCGTCCGGCAGCATGGCTTTTGCCCGTGCACAGGGCCACCAGCATGAGTGGGTGCTTTCACACAGGAGGCATTTGCAAGCCATGAGGAACTTATTTACTGGTTTTCTTGCCGGCTCCAGTTCCTGGAGTCCTATGTCATGAAATCAGGGTTTTCATTAGGAAGTTCCTAGCTGAGCAGAAGAGCCCATAAAACTTGAAATGAGAGAAATTTCCATTTCTGAAAGCACGGGTCTGAGAAAGCCATGGTTTTCAACCCATCACTGAGTTTCCTCCTCTCCCGGCCCGGAGGCGGCGAGCGGCTTGTCTTGGGGATGGGCACTGCTGCGGCTTCAGCTCCCTCCCTGGGACTGGTGCTTCATAGCCGTCACCGCAGGAGCGAGAATATTCTCCTTCCACAGTCTTTGACGCTTTTATGCTTTTCCTCTTTGCAGAGAATTTTTGTTTCAACAAAGGGAAAACTCTTCAACATCCCGTGGGAAAATGCACGCCCCGGCCGCGGGCAGCGAGGTGCCCTCACCTCCCGGCTGCCCCTCTGCGCCGGGAAGAAGCTCTCACCTTGCCGCGATCTCTGCCCCGACAGGGACCCAGCCACCTTCCCACCGGGTGAACCCCTCGCCAGCAAACGCCCCGCACCCCTCCCTCAGCGCCGCAGGAGGAGATGCGTCTCTGACTGCGTGGCACACGCGTGCGGCCGGCGGGCACGTCCCCTCCGCGGTGCCGTGCTGTGTTGCCCCGCGGGTGCCCGTGTGTGCTGTGGCTGACGGGTACCAGGTGGGCACCGTCCGTCCCCCCTCCTGGCTCGCCAGCCGGCTCCTCTCGGGCAGAGGGGAAGCAGGACGGACCCCCCGCACACTTCAGGTCCCTCCATGCTTTATTTGCAGTTATCAGTGGGGAAACAGAGGTTTTTATGTTTGTTTTTTGGAAAGGCAGGTTGGTCAGGGCAAAATTACGTGTTTGCTTGGCCCCGGGGCAGTTCCCTTGCCCCATCGTTTGTCGTCGCTCTCCTCTGTTTGGAGACAACGGGGCAAAATTTCCCCCCACGGTGCTGCCCGGGCAGCTCTCGCCAGCACGGCGGCGGCTGCAGCAGCTCACCAGCTGCCCCCCTGCTGCCTCCCCCCTCCAGCTCGCTACCCACATTGCAAAGTTGTAGGGCAGATGCAGCCTCTTAATCCACACTTAGTTTCTGGCACAAGAGGAGGACGTGCGAACCAGTCCCGGGGGAGCACAGCTGGTGACTGGGGCCAACTCATCCTCTCAGCAGCTTTGGAAATGGTTTATATGGCCTCCCTGCTTTTTCCCTGCCTGAAACTCTGAGCACAGGCCTGGAAAAGATTAACCAAAGCTAAAGCTGTAGTATATCTAAATACCAGAACTGGTACTCAGAGTGAATTTACCCGGTGGGCTCTGCTTTACCCTGGGGGTTGGACCGTCAGGCAAGCAAATGCTAAAACTCCAGAGATGTGGAAGGCATTAGGCTGCTCCACCCCTTGCAGAATCTGCCCTGCTGCTTTTGAATGTGCTTTTGTTTATTTTGAAAGACAAGGATTAGGAATTCTGCAAGGTGGCTTCCCTGTAACACCCTTTTCCACAAAATACCTCTCTCAACATGCCAAGAAATCCTTTTGCTCTTTTATGGAACTTCGTCTAAAGTTTACTGAAGTCTGTCCATGAATTTCACATTGCTCATAGATTTCCCTTACCAGTTTTCTGAAAGATACACTGCAATGCTGCAGAGATGCTCCCTCCCCCTTACCAGAATCTGTGACCTTTGCAAAAACCCCCATGAAATAAGGTTCTCAATCCTAAGTGAAAGCAATTCTTTGAATTCATGATTCCTAATGAAAACAGAACTTTGAGTGCCAAAGTTAACTTTACACAGCTGGAGCTCCAAGGGGCACAAAAGGATCTGACAGCCAATTTTAGGAGGCGCATGCAGAATTGCACGCCTGGAAGCAGCCCTGGGCAGCCGCCGTGGCTGCGGCTGCTCCCAGGAGGATGCACCTCTCTCTGGGGGCAAGTGCTCATAGAAGCAAACCATGACCTCCCCTGCGCCCCGTCACCTCCCCTGGACCAGAGAAAAGCCAGCCGAGCTCTGCTAACCGAGGCTCTGCGTGGTACTATCTGACAACCTTACTATTCGGTTTGTATAGGTGCTCCCACTTGTGCATGTAATTTCTCCATTCGAAAAGAAAAGGCTGTAGCCCTAATGGGAGAAATCAGATGAAAGGAGGAAAATGCATTGTGGGAAAGGCGGAGAACAGTTTCACAGGCACTAAGTGCACTGTGTAGGACTAGTAAATACCAATAACCAATGGTGGGGACACTCCCTCCTGCTTTCAGTGAGTTGCATTGAAATAGAGTTTGAATCTTGAGGTTTTCTTTGAAAGAGGAAAAGCACAGTGTGCTTAGCCTGGTCTGTAGCTAGCTCTAGGTGTCTCAGGTTCCACATATTTTGCTCTTCAGCACTTCTGTCTGATGATGCTTCAGTAGCACTTTCAAACCCACCCTGAGTTCTTCCCTTTAGAAGCTTTTGGTCTGGTTTTCTTATGCTGCGCAGTGAAATACTGACTGGTGCAACGACTTGCTTTGAGGGTGTGTTCTTGGTTTTTGCTTTTTTTTCCCTGAGAAGTTGCTCGATTCTGTAGATGTTGTCATTCGCATGGGTGATGATCTCCGTGAGATCTTTCAGCAGAAGATGCAGTGGCTACTATCAGCTGAGGTTTTCATTTTTGTTTTTTGGTTTTTTTTTTTTACTTGAAACTGTGACTTTCCTTTTTGACCTAGATTGATTTGTAGAATTATTTGAATGGGATTAACAGGCAGGCGGGACAGTGTGAAGCTTCAGGGAGAGAGATGCAGTGCGTTGGACTTGCCTTTCCCTGTGCCAGCCTGCTGGAACAGCAGCGGGGCCCGGAGCCGAGGTCTGGCACAAGGTTTGCCAGCAGCTCCTGCGTGCTCTGGGACATTTTCAACAGCACTCCTCTAGGCTGGTTGTAAAAACCTACTGCAACATCCTTAATGGCAACTGGGCTATTAAAGCTCCTGTCCTAGCCAAGCTCTAGCGTGGTTTCTGCCTCCCTGCACTGCCTTGCAGCTGTGTGTGCGTGGCGTGCTCCTTTCAGCCCCTGAATTGTCCCGAATTGTCCCGTAGCAGTGCTGGGGACTGACCAGCAGTTGTGTTAAACCTCGGAGGCACTTCCAGCAGCGGGTAAAGGTGTTTCTGTATATATATTGCAAAATGTTTTGTGCTTGTAAGTGACACACACACACATATATATACACTTACAGAAAAGTGATTTTTTTTTATATATGTATGTATATATATATAAAAGAAAGGATCCTTAACTGACACTAAAATTATTGGGCAGTGCATTTTCCCTTCTGATCCCCACCGTTTCCATGCACATAACTTCTCCCAGATTCGGAAGTGACTTTGCAGAGGGAGCAGAAGGGGCTCAGAAATGGGGCTGGGGGAGGATCGGGGGAGCCCCCGGCTGCGTGGGGAGGTCTCTCCTATCACGGGGGGCTGCTCCCCTTCTTGCTGGGGTTTCGGTCCCCCCGCTTGCTCCTGCTGCACCCTGGCTGCCGCTTGGCTTGGACCAGTTCATGAGCTGGGTGAGAGGCAGAGGCAGGTGAGGTCCAGGTCCACCTCCCCAGCGCCGGTGCTGCAGGCTCCGAGTCCTGGCAGCGGAGCGGGGAGGGAATCCTGCTCCCCTCCGCCAGCATCTCCTGCATTAGCCCTGGGGACTGGTTTGCAGCTGTGGAGAGCTGGCAGCGAGCTGCTGCTCCGTCTGGGCTTTTATTCAGGAAAGCACTTAGCACGTACTCGCATCCTCTTGAAATCCCACAAAGTCAAGCACAGGATTACACTTAAGCACAACATCAAAGTGCTTTTTTTCTGAGCGAAAAGGGGGGATCCTAAGCACAAACTCAGTTTCTTTCCAGAGTTTTGAGGGTCTTCAGGAACGGCAGGTGAAGGGGCCAGGATACGTCGCTGGCGTGAATGGGCTTGTTAACTGGGGCTGAGGTTTCTCGGCTGTCTTCGGCTTGACTGCAGGAGGTGCTTAGCGCTGATAACTGCTTTTAGGACCAGCGCCTGGTCAGAGCTCAGCACCTCTGCAGATCATACCTTGCACTCACGTTGCTTTGCTGATGTTCCAACTTCTGTTCCACTAGAGCTGGCAAAGAGTCTGTCATTCCCCAGTCCTAGAGCATGCTTTCATTATGTTTTAATGAATGTAGCACTGCGTATATCCTGCAAAGGGAAATGCTGAATTTATATCATTAGAATGTGAAGAGAGTTTATAGAGTGAAAATAAATCTTGAAGAAATGTATCTGACAAAGTTTATTTTTTATGTAGAGAGGCGGTGCTTTGTAGTTCCTGGTGGCCTATGTCTGTTGTAAATAATGTACATTTAATTTATTGCTATGGTAGCAGATTGTATTTGTTATGTATAAAACTAAAGGTTCACAAATGTATATTTTGTTGCTTAACTGTGTCTTTGCAAAATTCACAATAAATAACATATTTTGTGTCCATATGTGTACTACGTTGTGTATATCCATAAAGTGAGTGAGCTCTTTGGGAACAGACAATGATCTTTACATCCCTGTAAAAACCATGCAACGGCATAGACTGGGGCTGAGCTGTTACTGGTGTGAATCTGAGTGAGTTCACATAAAATCACAAACTGAAGTAGAGGAGTGTCAGAGTGCAAAAATTGGGACATCTCTGCTGATGCTCGTAACACTAGGACCGGATTAACAGAGGAGGACCCAGCTTCTCTTTACAAACGCATAGCAATTTTAATCAAGTGAACTGTTCTGTTTGAACTGGAATTAGTACCCCATAAAGCTCAATATAAACCAGTCCCTCAATATAAACCAGTCCCTGTCAGCAGCCAGCCCACATGTGGTAAAGAAAATAAACAGGCAGCAATTCAGTTTGTCTAAACCAGCTTAGCTTACCTTGGATCATCAGTCTCCGACATCTTGGCTGCCTTTGGATGTCCTCTGTGAGCTAACAATGAAATTGGATTTTCTTTCTCCAGCTCCTCAGGCTCCTTTCAAATCCCCCTAATTTCCCAGTTCTCTTCCTCTCAGGACACTAAGAAAAAAGCTGTTATTGTTTGGAGGCGGCGCGTCTGGTACATTTTCTCCACGGCTTGGGCTGAATGAAGCACAAAGCTATTAGCCAGCGTTAGTTTTTTAACATTTTCTGACGGGGGGAATGAACCCATTAATTTGTACCTGTGAGAATAAAATGCTTGTCTCTGCCAGGAAAAATATTCCATCACGAGGAGCGTTTTGTTCACCCTCCGTCGTGCAGCAGCCCGGCTCGGGTGCCTGATGCCCGCAGACCCTGTGGCAACCCCAGCTCGACACCGCAGGGGATGCACCGGCAGGACTGTTTGCAGCTGCAGCTGCAGCTGTGGGCTGTGGGTGCCCGGGGAGGGCTGAGACGGGGTCCCGGGTGGGTGCCGGCTGCAGCAGCGGGGGGGATGCGCTGGGGCTGCGGCTGTTCTCGCCCAGGCGCAGCAAAGCCAAGGGCAACCTGCCCTGGAAAGGAGCTTGGGCAGTGCTTGAGCTGCTGCCAGCGCTCAGGGGAGGTCACCCCAGTCTCCTTTAAACTGGGGACCCAGGACTTTGCTCTGGGTTGCACGCTTCTGCCTAGAGCAAAGTGTGAACTATGGGGACGTGTTTGTCAGAGCAAAGTGTGAGCTATGGGGACACGTTCGTCAGAGCCACTGGCTTCCACCAGGAGTGGCAGATAAAGAATAAAACAAACCCCCAAAAGTTCCGTTTCTCTTTATTGGTGTAGAAATCATTCTCGGTTACCAAACCCAAATTCTCCCCTTGTCCATGATGAACCAGCACGGAATCTGTGTATCACCAAATCCCATCTCTGGCTAAAACAAAGCGAGGCCAGCCCAAGATGAAGCCACCTCTTTCCTCTGGCTGTGGTCACGTTCCAGTTTCCTGAGGTGAACAGCAAAACTGACTGCAACAGCAGCGAGCGCTTTACAGAGGGCTGGCAACAGGCAGCGCATCAGTCCTGCTATGTGCACACGTAGCTAGTGACTGATCGTTATTGGAATTTGGCAGGCAAGTTGTGGGGTTTTTGGCAATGTGCTGGAGATGTTTCTCCTCTCTTGAATTTTTCACTCATACTTTTTTTTTTTGATTGTTGCAATGAATCAGGATAAACATATTTGTCTTTTTATGGCTTCTTCATTAGCAAAGTGCCAGACTTGCCTGCATAAAGAGGGAGAAGAAAAGACTTTGGGTGAGCCATCACAGGTGGCCTGGACCAGCCACACCAACCGTGGAGAAAGAGCTCTTCACCTTTAGAGCAGACAGCCCAGAGTTACAGGAGAGCTCTGTCCCCCCCCCGTCTTCCACACCGCAATCAGGAGAGGAGTCAAGCCTATCCTGACACTGAGCAACCTTTGACGCTTTCCACATGTCAGACGGGGATATGAGTTCTCTCCTCCCACTCTTACCCTATTTTTGGTCAAGGATGACAGGCTGTGCCTAGCACAAAGAGGGCTTTTGCTGGCTACTGCAACAGACACTGCTCTTGGGATATGCTGACAGCTTTATGTGCTCAAGCCAGGGGCAATAATTACCAAAGGAAAAGAAGTTTCAGAAGAAGAAAAGACTGAACAAGAATGGATGGCGTAAGGATGTAGATCAAGTGCTCACCTCGCCCTGCAATGCACGATACTGAATGCTGTCTCAAGTTTTGCTGCCTTCTCTTCCCTGTTGTACATGTCTATCACATCTGAGAGCCCCCGTCCTACTGCCGTGGTAACCACAGACTCCAGAAAAAATGTTGTCCCAGTTGTCCTCCTCCTCCCATGTGCTCTGGGATGCCTTGCAGGAGTGTCATAGCTCTGGCAGGGTGTGGAGGCACCGATGATGTGCAGCCCTTGGAGCTCCGTAGCGTGCTTCCCGCAGGCAGCAGGCTGCCCACCTCCTGCTGCCCTTGCTTCTTGCTGGGCTGCACTGGCTGACTCACACCGCCTCCGCAGTTCCCCAGCAGACAGTGGCCTTCAGGCTGTTATTTTCCACCCTCCTTTCCAGATTTGGCACCCAACATGTTTTGTGTGCTCTTTAGAGGAGCTCTGCTCCTTACCTGGCTGGCACTGGAGGTCCCGTCTCTAGTAAGGTTTGGGCTGGAGGGTAAAACAGCAATGAATTAGCGAAGGGTAAAATGGGAAGCACCAAATGTATTTCAGGTAGAAAATGGAAAACAGAAAACACACCTACCTTAGCAGTGCTCCTCACTAGGGCAGGGAAAAAGGAAAAAAAGAGATTATGACTAAAAGAAGGCAAAGCATGGCTTCCACCTCCTGGTACTGGTAACCCAGTTTGGTGACAGGGGTCCTGGGGAGAGCCTCGGCCACCCACCCACCGTGGGGACGGCTGGCACCACAGTGCCGCCACCAGCAGACCCCTTCCCTCCCCACAGCCCAGATTTGGTAGCCTGGAGGTTATTTTACCTTGGTGATGGTAGCAAAGGGTGCCTGCGAGGCACGCGGCGAGGCTGAGGAGGAGCAGCAGCCAGGTGGTGGAGGTAGCTTCTGCCCATGAACAAAAGAAAGAATAACAGCAGAGACACGACGGCTGCGGTGTCTGACCCCAGCCACGCTGCCTGACCCCGGCCACGCTGCCGTCGCACGCAGGGCACGGGGCCAGGAGCAGCAGCTCGTACAGGTCAACTGCAGGGGATCAGGGTGAGAACAAGCACCAGCTAGCAGGCGGTGATCCTGCAACCCCAATCAGGCTGCAGCACATTTTATTGGAGTTCACTGATCCCACTGAATTAAAGGCCAAATTTAGATTTACCCCAAATAGCTTGGCTTGGCACTGCTATTTGGTCTGAAATGCTGTCCTCACTCAATCCTCTCTGCAAAGATTATCTCCTATCTTGCCCAAGACAAAACCCCCCTCACATTTCAAACTTGCTTTGTCAAGAGAGTTCTCTATGTTTTGCTAAGGGCATCTGGCAGATGCTTCAAAAGAGACCCAGCTCTTGCTTATGAAGAAGACTGTTAATTTTGGGCCGGAACTGGCCAGGAACTGACTTCCCTAATAAACGGACATTTTGGCAAAAAAAAGTGGTCTACCTCATTTATTTAGTTTTGAATCAAGGAGTCAATTTTGTTGTTTTTCATTAAGATGGCAGAAGTCTGATGAAAAAAGAATATTTGTTGGATTTTTTTTTTTTTTTGAGAAGAGCACTGGAAGGGAAGAGTGAGAAAGGGGAAAGATCAGTGGGAAGTTCCCCCCCAGCAATCCCACGGGGTCAAGGGTGCAGGGGACAATGTCCCGAGGTGAGCGGTGTACCTCTCACCTCCACGGTCACGCTTCTTCTGATGGGGGACTGCAGGCTTGGGCGGTCTCCCCAGCACGTGTACTTATGGCCACCGTCCTTCAGGGACGCTGTGAGCAGGAAGCACCTGGAGGAGCTGTAGGTGCCATTGCTGCTCTGCTGGTCACCACTCGAGAGAACGTTCTTCATGACATCGGGGACCTTCCAAGCGTCCTTTGGTTCCTGGAGCCACTGAGTCTGGGTGTTGTGTGGGTAGTAGTGCCCGATGTTGCAGACCAGCTTGTGCTGCTCTCCTTCCACCAGTGACAGAGAGGTGATGTTAACGGTCACTGTGGGTTTTTCTGGTGAGTGAAAATTTATTACACTGCTAAGTCTCTCAACTCATAAATTCTGTTTCCATGATTAAACCAAACCAAATACAGTTTTATGTGCTATGCGTCTGAGCACTTCCCATTGGTCTTAAAAAAGAAATCCCAAGCCCATGCTATTACCTTCTATTTGCAGCTGGACTGACTGTTCCCCAGCGAGAGAAGCCACTGACACCAAGCACGAGTAGGTTCCTTCCTCTCTCACCTCCGCATCTCTGAGCGCCAGAGAAGCGTTTCCCTTCGGGATTTCCTCCAGGACCATCTCAGCCCGGCGAGCCACGCGTTCCACCTGCTTGCTGGATCCACTGTAAGCGAACAGGCGGGTTTTGTGCCTCCCTTTTTCTGGTGCAATACCCACTGGGTGGGCACAGCTGCCCGGTGGTCCGTGGAGAAGGCAGACCCCAGCCAGCCCTCCGTGGCCAGGGCCGAGCGGAGGAGGGCAAGCACTGCGTGTGGCAGAGGCAGCGGCGAGGGGCTGGGACCGGGCAGTGGTGCCAACACTGGGGGGCTCTGTGTGTGTGGGGGGGGAGCAGCGGGCACCAGCCGCCATCTAAGTGCCCCGGGGCTGTACTGCAGAGCCTGAGCAGGGCTGGGGGCTTGGGGGGGCCAGTTCCCAACCCACCTGTGACTTAGTCCCGGGGGCAAGCCTTTAGCCCGGCTCACGTCTTGCAGGCCACCAGACCTTCCCGTTTCGTGCACAGCCACGGGACGTGACAGGCCAGGATGCGGGATGCCCCCGAGTCAGGAAGGGCACAGTCCAACACTGCCCAAGCAGCACTTTTGTAACTTGCTTTTCTTCTGTCCCTGAGCCATGCTCTATTTTGTTCTCAACTCATTTTTATGTGACAGAGCAACAGATGTAATAACCTCTCCGTAACTCTTACTGCAACAGAAGGTTTAATGAACCAGCATTTCTTTCCCACCACACTGGCTGTTGCTTTGGAAATCATTGCAAACCTAAAAGCTGTGAGAGAATGTGCACAGCAGCCTACGTGTGGCCGCAAAGCTGGGAAGTGCTAAAGAGCATCCCGACACTTTGGGTGGCAAATTGAAGTCAGCTGAGTGGCCCAATTAACCTGCTGGGGGCTATAAAAGGCAGCTGGGTGGCAGTAGTAATGTTAGGTAGGCTGCTTGTAAGAGGGTGCTGGGAAGAGCTCTCCATGTCTTGTCTTCCAGGCTGAGTTTCTGCCACATTTTATCTGCTTGGATGTAGTGAGGCTCTATGGTCTCAGTAGAGTGCTCCTGATATGGTAAATAATCCATTTAAATTTTTTTTTTTTTTTAAACAAGGGATAGAGAAAAGGCTGGTGTGGCCAAGGGGAGTGGGTGAATCTGAGAAGCTTGGTGCGTAGGCACGGGGTTTGTACGTGCCAGTGATGGGCTCTGCAGCTCCCTGCAGCGATGGACGGTGCTGGGTGCTACCGCTGGCTGTCGGCTCTGGCAGCTGCCCGCTCCTGCGTCACTGACCCTGCCAGGGTCCTGCTGGGGAGGCTGCATGGGGATGGGGCTGTGAGTCCCTCGCTGCAGTGGCCCAGCCACCATGTCACGGACTGCTTGACCTCAGAGCCTTCCTGCTATTTTTAAGCATTGCAGCTGTGTATCTCTTGATCAGATAACACCAGGTCGTGGGGGTGGGGGGTTAAGCAACACAAGTTTGTGGTTTGGAGATGGGAACTAGAGCCTTGCATTCTTGTTCCAACCCTGACTTGCAACCATTTTGCACATGCCAGCTGACCAACTTCTTTCAGTTTCTTCACCCGAAACTTCTCCCTAGCCGTAAAAGGGCAGCTCAAGCTGCAGAGCTTGCTTTCTGTGCAAACACCATGAGAGTGCTCCATCTGCTGAAAAAACTAAGATAAGGCTTAATGGGTAAGGCTATGTTAAAGCTTTGGTGATTTAAGTTAGGACTTTTAGCAATGATGGTATGGAAGTATATAAATAGAAAACAATTATGCTTTTGAGAAGCTGTTTTGAAGTTATTAGCTTCTGCAATGTATGCATAATCCTCAACACAAGGGAGAACATATGCTTTTTAATAAAAGCATTTTGTCTTACAGTATGTTAAGAAGTTAGCTTAAGCTATTTGTAAACTCAGGAGGCTTTTAAAAATAGACTGAGGTGCATCATCACAGAAGTCCAGAAGCTAAGTATTGGGAAGTGACATGATGGTGACAACTGTTGCAATGTGTAAGACCATAGTATGAATTTGTAACACCCCAGTGTAGATAGGAAGGAAAGGGCAGGTTTCCTCCACATAATCCTTCTGAAAAGGTCTCAGGTTTGGGGTACAGTTGAAATACAGCAGGGGTAGCTCTTTACCAATTAACTTTTGGGACTGCAGCTGCAGTGCCCTGGCCTACTGCATTTCACTTCAATACTTTGAGCGTATGAAAGTCTCCAGGGGAACGTTACTTTTTCTGTTACCTGAAATGTGCAATCGCTCTGCAATGCCTGGGAAAAGCTGTCTGGGATTTGGGTTCTCTTTCTTTCTGGTCTTGCATGAGGAAGGCTGTAGTTGAGTATTTTCTAGCTCTGTGTTTTATGGTGCACGTAAACCAGGAGTCTGAACTGCTGGCTCTGATTTCTTTCCCAGGCCAGATGATCTGAGTGTCTGCTGTAAAGTAAGGGCTGATCCTACAGTCAGGCTTGTTGACATCCTCATTTGCAAACTGAAGAATATCTGCTGAGGACTCTGTAAGAAAAAAGCATGCATGGACTTGTTTTGATGCCAGCCCATCTAAATGTGCAGCAAACCCAGCCCACATCTATGGGCAGGTCTTCACGCAGTCCTGCCCAGCCTTGCTCTGCACTGCAAGTGGTCTGTCCCACCATACCAGCCCCCAAAGCGCCAGCTCTTCCATGAATTAACTCTGTCCCTTCTGTTTCACTCCTGCACAGTGCAGCATCCCACTGACTGAACTGCAGAGGGTCTGAGGACTTCACCTGGAAGGAGGGGATGCCTGACTCCTGTTTTATTCAGTGTGTAGGAGGGGACAAGCTGTGTGTGTCACCTAAAATCAGACTCTCACGATGTGATGTTCTTAAGTCCAAGGACAAGTCCTCACAGGAATGTGAAATTGAGCTAGGCACTGAGTTTTGAAATGTTGATTTATTTTTTATCTTTAGTACCCAAAACACAGTGA
This sequence comes from Harpia harpyja, assembly GCF_026419915.1. Classification (NCBI taxonomy): domain Eukaryota; kingdom Metazoa; phylum Chordata; class Aves; order Accipitriformes; family Accipitridae; genus Harpia; species Harpia harpyja. Next base: position 897,442 of record NC_068951.1, on the reverse strand, counting down.
ATCTAAGGGCAAAAATACCCCAAGAGGCAATGAATCTTCCAGAATCTTCTGAATCTTCCAGAGCACCACTGAATTTTTGACACTGTGGATGCAACTAGCATCACCTCAGGTGGGGCATCAAAACAGAGATCACCCCTAGTGCCTGCAAAAAGGAGCAGAGGGGCACCTTTGCTATTCCTCAACACTGCAACTGCTAGCAGTGGTGGGCAGCCTGTGGATGCCCGGTACAACATCTGTTGCCCCTCTTGCAGGATGCTGTCTGACTTCTCACCTTGATGAGGAGCAAGACTTGCTCAATGTGACTTCAGCAAATAACTCGCCTTGTATGATAAATGAGGAGATATTGTCTGCAGGAAGGTGTTCTGGCTGAGACCTTTGACTGTTTTTTTTGATCCGGTTCTGCTCAGCAAGCAGGAGTCTGACATTCAGCCTGATGATCTCAATCTCTTTTGTCAGGGGAATGATTTTGCTCATCTCAAACACCCAGAGAAGTTGCCTGCTTCTGAAACTTGGGCCTGCTGTAGCGATTCCATTTGGGTTCCTCACGAGTCCTGAAAGACATGGCCAAGCACACACAACTTATTTTAAAAATGTCACACTTGATCTTAAAAAAAGTAACAAACCCAAGCTTACTGATAGTAGAGAAATTGTGTAGTCAGTACCCTACGCATGTAATGAATCCATTTAGCTCGCAGCAGGCTGGTTACGTCAGGGAACACTTTTTTAAAATTTAAACTTAATGAAAGGAAGGTATTTGGGTATTAAAATATAATGTTTTAATGACTGTTATTTTAAAATAAAGTTTGTTCCAAGCATTGAAAGGGAAGAATAATGAAGTGAGAGCAATGCAGGAAAACCTGCTGAAAGAGTGAAGTGTTTTTCTCTTGGTTGAGGTCTCCAGAAGCCTGGGTGCTCTCTGAAGGAGCTGCACAGCCAGCAATGCTCTGCCGTTTAAAACTGCTGTTCCCAGAAGCTCAGGGAGCACTAACTGTGGGGAAGTCCAGCCCAGCCATACGCCTTGCCGTGCAGGCTGGTGGCGAGTGTTAGATGGGGAACCTGCTGGAGTGAGAAACCTTACTGTTGTGCCATGGGGGGGCTGTCACATTAGCTGGGGAGTACAGGAGAGAAGGTGAAGTTTTACCAGACCAAAGTGAAACAGAAGGCTCAGAAGATGGGCCCATCTCATGTGTGTGAACCGAGCAATGACCGTGGGCAGGATGTCCCCGGCTCTGCCCACAAACACCGGGTGCTGAGGTAAATGCGGCTGCCCTGCAAAACGCACCGGCTCTCTGTAATACGCTCCTCTTCGATTCTCCGGGGCAAAGCGGAGGTTGGACTTGCCACTACCAAATCCAGGTTCTGAAACTGAGTCAGCTTATATCACATAGTCTGTAACAAATGGCTGTGAAACCCTGAGTTACTTTTCATGAAAAAGACTTTTGCGTCCATTTCACTCCTGGAAACCTCCAGGTTTTTTGTTGGCTTTGGGGCTATCCGAAATGCTTTACGGGGTCTTGATTGCTACCCACTTCCTAGGGGAAACATTTCAAGCTGGAAATAGGCAACAAACCTGCTGGTCCCAGAAGGTGCTAGCTAGTGTCCGGCTGAGGGGATCTGCCCAAAGCGAGCTGTGAGGGGCTGCACCGATGGGCAGAAGGCAGCCGGCTGTGAACCACGCTCCGAGGTTGATGGTGGGGCTGGCCGGGCTCCCCCGGCCCGACACCGGCGCCTTTCGCTTTCCCTTCGCCCGGGGGATGTTTGGCTTGGTGGCAGTCAGTGTCCTCATAAACCGTCTGGAAAAAAGATGTCGAACTTAGGTTTAGGGTGGGGTAGGCCACCAGAAACCCTCTTTATGGGCGAGATTGCAAGGATCAGGAATTCAAATGGCTGTACCCGAGTATGGGAAACTGCGCAGCCATGGAGCCCTTCACTGCTGATGAGCTTGTCTAGAATCCAGTATCCTCCACACTCTGGAAACACTTATAGAATCATAGAATCATTTCGGTTGGAAAAGACCTTCAAGATCATCGAGTCCAACCATTAACCATGCCCCCTAAACCATGTTCTGAAGTACCCTGTCCACTCGCTTTTTGAATATCTTGTACTGGCTTAAGCAAAATGGGGAATTTTCTGGATTTTCTTCCTTGCATTTTCAGGGGCAAGAGTATATACTGATTTTCTGGATTTTCTTCCTTGTGTTTTCAGGGGCAAGAGTGTAGACTGTAATAACAAAACTTTTTTTTTTCCATAATTTAACTTTTATTGGTCAGTAAAAAATTATATGTATTCATTTAGTACGCATGACATCAAATATTCTGCTTTGTAATTAATCCAGACAGCAAGTGAAAACAGGCAGGGCTTCATCTTCAATTGTAAAAGGTACCTTTTAGACCCTGTAAGTACAGATGATTGTTTAATGACAGAGTACAAGCGGCATTCATCTTCCCTGCGGTGTCTGAACACCTTGTGAGTATTCACTTCAGATTATAAGAGAACTACTGAAGTCAGATGCTGTCTTCTAACTGAGCTGGGATGGGTGGGAGGAATCCGGAGACCCTGCCATGTCACTGTTTCCCAGTCAGGGCTGATGCACCTGTGGTAGCTGTACCACTGTCCGCTCTCCGGAGAGGGGCTGTCACAGTACAGCAAATAAAGCTTACCTGGTAAAACACAAGATAATTATTATTATGCAGTGCAAAATTCTTGACGGTTCCTCATATACGGAGCAATATCAATTTTGAGAGGTTTAAAAAGTTAAGCTTTATAATTAAATAGTGTGAGACAACATTGACAGTTAAACAGTTTAGACATACTTTTAAAGGAACAGAAATGTTTTCTAGACCTTGCAGATGGGCAAGCTGGGAATTAACAGTTGAATATTCCAGCCAGAATTTAGGAAGTTCCCCAAAGAATCCGGACTCTCAAACTTGGTGGGAGGGAAACTCAAATTCTCCAGACAACTGGAAAATAACTCAAAACAGACTTCTCAGCCAGAATTGCTTCACTCACTCTTTTAGTTTAAACAAACTGCAAGTGTTGTGGAAGCAACCGCCTAAATCCAGGTTGCAGAGGATTTGGGGGATAGTAATTGAGCTAAGTTGTTCACTTTTATAGCTGAGATGGACCAAATCCTTAAATAATGTTCTTGAGAGTGCTCAACTGCTGGGAGTCCTACTCATCAGGTGAAATACAAACCCAAATATTGCAGGTCCTTTTCCCAAGTCGATCTCTAGTTTGGGGTTATGTTTTCTGGACAGGAAGCTCTTTTGAAGCTGAAGAACCTTCTTCAGTTCTGCCCTAGAATATTTAAGACACTCGCTGTAATTTATTCCAGCAGTAGCTGCAATTACGATATACTGTGTACACAATTTTACAGCTCAGCCTTATTCCATATAATTTTGAACTTGAGATGCTCCAATCAGGGTCCTAATTTTCTAGGCTCTGTCTATAGACAGATACACATGATGAGTGGCACTTTGAAACTCTGCTGCTTTTCCTTTTCTTATGAACTACAGAGAATCCAATCAAGCATGAATCCAGGCATAAGAGGAAAATATAAATAATCATTACAGCATTTATCTCCTAGAGGTTTATTACCAGATTACTTACTGAATTAAGATATTTTCTTTGGACATGCAGCTGTCTATAGGCTTGAGTAATTTTCGTACCTGGAAGTGATCTTTCTTTCTCTGTGCTTTACAAGGCATTAGCAGTTTGCTTGGAGTTTTTAATTCATTCAATCCCAGCTTTCCACAGAACTAAGAACAGACTACCCAGCTTGCTTTTGCAAATGAATTGCATATGTGCACAAAACCGGAGCTGAAAACACGGTGGCTTTTGCTTGGCTGCTTACCTGCTTGGAGGACTGGAATCATGGAAAGTTGGTTGAGGACTTTTACTGCCCAAGCATCTTCTCTGCTTCTTGTAGGTATGCTCACTATGTCATGGACTTCTAGTTCTGATCACAGAAGAGAATTTGATCGTTCAGTTACAGGAGCATCTGCAGACATGAAGCATGCTTTGATGCTACAAGCACAGCACAAAATCATACCTAAAACTTCACATGGAGTTCTTAAGCAGGTCACGAATGCAGCAGCAAGGAGCAGCTGTCAGCCCTTTAGGCTTCCAGCTGACTATTGCGAGCCCATAACCAAACATAAGTTGCCACGCGGATGTTCTGCCTCTCCTGGTTTGAAAACCTCTGACCTAAACAAGCGAAATTTGGGACCCGCATTAGCGGCAGAACCTGGCGTAGAACCGCCTGCCCTGCCTCAACCACGCTCTGCGGAGTGGGAAGGGAGCAGAGGTCGGGTGTTTGCATGTGGCTGGGAAAAACCAGAGCCCTTCCTCCTTCCCTGCTACACTGGCTTCGTGTCAGACAAAACTTGGTCAGAGAAGCCCGAGGTGATGCCCGCTCCCCTGGGGAGCAGCCGGGGCTGCCCGCCGCCCGCACCCCAGCGCCGTCGGCCCATGCGGCTCTGCCCTGCCAGGGTGCTCAGCGCGGTCCCTGGGGCGCTCGCTGGCGATGCTCGCAGCCCTGCTGCCACCCACGTGTGAACCGTGTCACTCCAACCCCAATTAAAAGTGGTTAGGCGTTTTAAGGCCCTTCCGAATCATCTTCAGAGCTTATCGGATCTGGCAGAACAGTGCGGTACATCTATTAGGGAAGCTGATAAGACCTTGTCTGTCTTTTTAATGAAAGTCTCTATGTACCAGATAATCGTGCTGAATAGTACTCATTGGAAAACCTCCGAAATGTAATTCATCAAGTAATTTTCTAGCCACTGTTGGAAAGTAGAATGAAGAATGAGGTCACAGAATGGTTTGGGTTGGAAAGGAACTTTAAAGATCATCTACTCCAGCCCCCCTGCCATGGGGAGGGACATCTTTCACTACACCAGGTTGTTCAAAGCCCCATCCAGCCTGACTTTGAACACTGCCAGGGATGGAGCATCTGGGCGTCTCTGCTAGGTCACTGGTCCAGATCCAGCTCTGATGGATGGCTTTGTGTGGCTTGAGAAGCAATCAAGGCAGCTGCTAATAAAAAGCAGGCTTGGTCTTAATATTTAAATTTGGAACTAGGGACAAGAAAATCCAATTTAGGGACTTTTTATGCTCTTGATACAATATGAACTCGATACAATATGAAAAACACTATTCACAGCAAATGTTTACAGCAGTCATTTGTACATGCTATTGGATGAAGTCGAGTATTCGAGGATGAGGTGTGCATTCCCAAAGCACAGGCAGTGCATTGCAGCAGTCAGGCAGTCTAATGGGACTGAAAATCACTTCAAACCTTTCCCTGGGGAAAGACTTGGGATGACACAGAGAAGAAAAACAACTATGCCTGTTCACTTTAATTATGGTCCTGAGAATTCATTTAACAAGAGGTTTTGATATTTATAGCCAGATTTATACTTCAGTTCGATTTTTTTTATAATAATGGATGTTTATTTCTCTCATCCATTACACGTCATCCCAGAAGCTGTACGAATTTATGGAAAACACAAGGTGAAGCTGATGTACTTTCTTTGTAAAATTGGAAGTTTTTGGCACGTGTGGGTGTCTTAAGCACACAACTCAATATGCTGTTGAGCTACTGAAAATGTAAATCTTTCAGTATTTAATTTCAGTAGTGACTGTGTTCCCATGTGGGTGGAGAAGAATTTTCCAGTTTCATTCCTTGGAGCTCCTGAAACTCAGAGGTTTCCTCTTCTGTACAGAAGGTGGCACTGGAAATACAGAAATGAAAGCGTAATCCTCCACTTGCTTTTACAAAATAGGCTTGCATTTGAGTAACATCTTGTCGGAGGGTTATTCTCACCTTCAAAAAAATGAGCATGCCCTCTTTCTCAGTTATTATGGGTCCCATTCAGCCTCTTGGTGAGGATTAATTTACAAGGTGACTTGTACTGACTTGGGAGGGAATTCTTGAGATGTACAGTATGTGCTCCGGGTCCCATCCCAAACAGCAGCATAGTTGGCTAGTTCTCTGAAACGTAGGGGTTTTTTTCCAGCCTATACCCACAGAGCTTTTGAACAAACTACAAAGGCTAATGGAAGTTATCACAGAACGTATTAAATATATGTCTAAGCTCCACAGATGAATTAGCATCTAATGCAAATTGTAATAGCCCCGAAAGTTCAGGATAACAAGAAACAAGACACATGCAGAAGTGACTGTAGTTCATCATTACCTGCCGATGTGTTTGCATAAGCAACATTTAAGTAGTAATTTGATGTCTGTCTTGCCATGCATCGGTTGTCTTATTTAAACAGTGCTTTTTATATGCATTATACTTTCTAGGTATGAGACAGGGCTCCTTCTGCAGAGAGCTCCTACAAAATTAGAAATGACAATACAATGAGTAGTTTAAGCAACACAAGGGAAAGAGATAAATAATAGCTTTCTTGTTATTATATTGCTGGATAACAAGAGTACACTGGCAACTATACTTAGCTGTAGAATTTTTCAGCTTTAATAATTGAGGTGAGGTTTCCACTACCGTAACACTGCATCATTACAGGTACTAAGCTGGGCAGTTTTTAGATGAGTTGTTACAGAGTTTGGTGCCATATGCAGAAAAAGCAGTCGTTATGACATTTACATTACTTTAGTAGTTTAATGAGTTTGGCTCCATTCCTGGAAATGGTGTCTCTGCTGCTTCAGAATGCCATTAGGAGGGGGATATATGGAGAAGCATGACATCAGGCAGCGGAGTGGGTTTGCAACTTGCACGTTGTCACAGTACTTTCTGCTAGTGTCATTAGCCTAAGGACAAACGCCCTTTACTTTAAAACAGAATCAGGTCTCGACTGCTTATGGCACAGCCAGCCTTCAACAGATAGTGTCTTATCCAGATTTCCAGGGAAGATCCTGTTGCTGCCCATTGGTTTAGAAACATCGCTTTTGACCGTTTCTTCCAGCTGAATAATTGAAAAGGTTTTTCTGCAGCTGCTTCATTTCCTGCACTAGTTCTGACCAAACCCAATGTTTTCTAGGAAACCTCCTGCTGCTTCTCTGCCCTCACCATGGAGATGACGCTCTTGATGCATATTCCTCCTTTCTTCTCTTGCAGAAGGGAAAAGTGAAGGAGTAATTCCTGCTCTCCTGCCCACAGCTGGTGACAAGCCACAGTGTTTGCAAAAGCATTTTCATGACTTGATCCGTATTATCAAAAATGCCTTAAATGGCACTGCTGGAGTTCATCCCTTAGCATGCACCATCTTAAACAATGTATTTAGAGCTACTTTTAAGAGCTTTAGAGTTTACTTTGGAAGGCAGGAGAAGCTGTTTGTTCAGATGCCTTCTCTCTAATCTCAGTTCGCTACTTGAGTGCTTGAGGATAGGAGACAGCGAAGAAGCTGAGCTATAAAAAGAAAAGGGGAGGAATGAGGAAGGGAAATCAAAAACACTTGCCAAAAGTCTCTGCAACTTGTACTCTTCATCTCAAATTTGTTGGCGTTTGGCAGTGCTTTGCCTGCGACTGTGCTGATTATCACTGTATGAGCTGGAGTGGCCACTGTAACTCTTGGCTAATTGCAAGGGTTGTCTGACTTAACCTGTGGTTTGTTGGTGCAAGCAGCTTTTCATTTCATGTTGCCTGAAGTAAACCTACCAACAACCCAGAAAGCCTGTGTGGAATACTGAAAGAAGAATAGATGTTTTGCTGCAGTGGTTGTGGAGGATGGGGTCTGTAAGCTGCAGCTCGCGCAGTCTGCATGAGAAAATGCCTTTGCTGGGCAAAAAGCAAATGAGAGCAGAGCTGTTACCATGACCATCAGTCTGGGTCCCTGCTGCAGGTGCACGTGGTGCCTCAGGTAATGGGCCATGGATCCTTAAAGGCCTGGAACAGTTGTTCTGAGGAGCTGATCTGCTTGGAACAGAGGGCGGAGATTTTTATTCCTGCATTAAATGGAGTGTAAGTGTTTTTTGGGGAGTGGAAGATGTGTGTGGAAAGACCAGCCTGAGGGAAAAGCTCCCAGTGACAAAGAATTTGCCTGGCCAGTTCAGCACTGTCCTTTACACTTACAGTGGACAAGTGCCATCTTCTTTCCAGTTCCTCGTAGTACTAACAAGGAGGGAGCTGCTGTTTGCTGAGCTGGGTGGCCACGTTTGAGGTAAGTGTCCTAGTGTGCCTTGGTGTCCCTGGCTGGGTGACCAAGAGCCATCTGCTCCTTCCCATGTAGGTCCTTCAGGCTGAATGTTCATTTCATAATCGCACATCCAGTTAACATGCAGGACCTGAATCCAGCTTACCATAAGCCAGGACGAAAGGCTCTTTCAAGCTGATCTAAACTGTGTGGACAGATCCTATGTAGGAGTGATGCAAAGGGGATAAGGAAGAAGTGCTTCATTTGAAAGCAGACACAGAGCTTGGAGTCTCTGTGATGTGCAGGCAGAGGCTGGTTCAGGCCGTCCGCATGGGAGCCACAGAGCGGCAGCATCGCCTCGGCGGCGAAGGGCTTTACTGGCCGCCTGCCATTGCTCTGGACACGAAAAATAAATTCCAAGCACACCACGGAATGTAGATGCTGAAGATAAAATAAAAATAAATCATTTTACTTGTAGAGGCATAGAGCTTACATGCTTGACTAAAATGGGAGATCCTTCTTTTTTTTGCAATGTTGGAGGTGCTGCAAGAGATCTCAAAAATCGTACGTTGTAAGAGCAACTTCTCAGAAACACTACAGCTGCTATTAGGAAAAGTTCAGCACCAACCGTGTGCAGCAAGCTGAAAAAGGCGGGTTTGTTTTCATAGTGTTACTAAAGTCTCCTTTACAACTTTACCAAATGCTACAATTTCGAAGAATCTTTGTCCTAATGAGAAGCAGCAAATTCGGCTTGCTTGAAATTCTTCCAGCGTTACCTCACTTTCCGTGTTTCACATAGGGATGCTGCGCAGCCTCAGCATTTGCCCTGCCGAGTGCTGCTGGAGGGGGTGCGGGTGTCCCCACCACCCGTGGAGGTCACCCCGAGCTGCACGGCCGTGAGCAGGAGCACCCTGCACCTCCACCCAGCTTCTGCCTGTGGGGTACCAGAGGCAGCACCATCCTAAACTACGGTATGTTGTATTTTTTTTCTCTGAAACAGCCTTTCAGAGCCTTCTCCCCTTGCATTTGTCTTAGTTGTCTGCCAATTAACTGAGCAGAAGCCTTTGCAGTTTCATGCAGTCTTTTTTGCCCCCACAGTTTGGAAGAAGATTGGTGACAGATTCGTATGAACTTTGGTTTTTCTGAAGAGTTTGATTTAGAGGTTAATCCCATAAGCAGCTCAGCAAAAAGGAAGGCTGATGGGGGGAAAGCAGTCACGTCATAAGAACGGATTTAGGGAACATATTTCCTGCAACAACTAGGTATTTTTTGTAGTTGAGTTCCTCACAGCTTCATAATTTTCCACTTAAGAGCCATGTTTTGCCAGTAGCGAGAACATCCTGCCTGCATCCAGGTGCCCTGTGCACATCTGTAGTGTGTGTTGAAGACAAAATGGGCCTTTTGGGGAAGTTTTCGGCTCCCACTTTCGCAACCAGTGGCTTATTTATTATTAGTGAGAGCTGAGATTCTGGAGAACAAGATGATACTGTGGTGCAGCTGAGGAGCTGGGCTGCCGGCTGCTCACGCTGGTAGTTGTACCTGCAGCCCCGCCGAGGATGCTCTGGTCCCCCCGGGGCACAGCAGAGGCAGAGGAGCAGCCGAGGGGACAATCAGCGTGTCTGCCAGCAGCACGCAACGTCCCCTTCTGCTCCCTTCTGTTGATGGAGGTTGCCTGCTCTTTTTAAAGGACTTGACATGTGCACTGTCTGCTTTAGGCATCCAGAATTTAACCCAGGTTGTTAAACGTCCAGGTTTCCTGACTTCTGCTTTCGAGGGTCACTACCTATGGCGATGTTTAGAGGACCAGAGGAACCAAACGCAGGACTGCCCCATGCTCGGTGGAGCTGGCCATTGCGATTGCCACTGAGATACAGAGAGAAGCTTGCTGAATAATTTTGTACTTCTAATAATGACAAACACAGGTTTGGCTAAGGCTTGAGAGCTGACTAAACACCTAGCAGTTCCCATTGTCTTACAGCCAGTGCCACGGTCTTTAATTTCCATGATGTTTCTGGCTATATTTCATATGTCCAATAGGAGAGGAAAGTTTGGAAAGGAAAACTAATAGATCTGTCTTTCTGTGCACGCATGGTACTGAGACCTGTGAGACAAATTGTGTAGCTCTGTAAAGTGCTGGGCAGCATGATAAATTGTACTGCTACATTACGCTCTGCCCACTAATCTACCTCCCCTTTGATTCCTTCCCATATTACACTCCCCCCATGCAGTTTCCATCAACCTCTTTCTGGGAAGGACCCCCACACCTCCTGAGTTGCTACAGAAATTTCTTCCTTTATCCTCCTGATGCCGTTTCCCCCCTCTTACCTGAAATCAGAAGTTGGCTGCAACTTGGAGTATAGAAATGGCCACTTTGGGACACTCCAATCATGCCTCTAATTGTCTGTTTTCTCTAACAGGGATAGTATTGCTTTTCTTCTTTGCTCTACTGCACTTTCTGGAAATTAGGTGGAGAAGCAGAGATTGGGCTGTATTTGGCATACTCTGTTCTCCCTCTGTTTGCTTTGCTTGAGGTCTTCCTGGTGGATTTTTTATTAAACAAATTAAATGTGTTGGGAATAAAACACAATTATTCATAATTACTGTGTAAAGACTCAATCATGTACCACTGACACCAGTGGGGATTTTATAACGGACGTCAATAAACACAGTATTGTGCCTAAAGAGAGTGTTCTTCTGGTGGTGGTTCTGTTTCTGAAGAAATGACCACATTTACTGACAAGCAGAATTAATCTGTTGGGTTTTGTTTGCATGGATTTTGCAGGAGTAAAATCCAGCTTGTTTTCCATTTCTGCACCATGAGAGGTGTATTGATTTTTCTTCACTTCTGATTGTTCACATTACTGGATTGCTTTTAAATAGTTGACAGAGAGATCATTCATTTTCCTGCCCCAACATATTTTACAGCGCCTTTCTTGTTTTATTTGTGTGTGTGTGGGTTTCCACAGTTATGCATCATATTGATCACATTTTGCAAATTGCAGTCGGTGTGGGAGTGGAGAAACTGTTCCTCTGTGGGGTTTTTGCTCCCTTCCAACCTTCTCCCCAGCAGCTTCAGCATCTGCATTTCAGGTTCCTGACTTGGAAGCTGAAGGTGAGATTCAAAAAAACCTCTGAGACAAAGATCAGAAAATGCCAAAGAAATAAAATGACCATGGATAAATCTATAGAGTTGCAAGAGGTGTTAGCGATGGAAATATTGAGAGTGGTCATTTGTGTTTTGTCATTGTAGGAGTGTTGAATAAGGGATGATGTGCTCACTGGGGGATTATGAAGCATTCTTTCAACCCAACAGACACAATAAATGAGGAAACCTCTGGGCATCTTTTTAGTGCAGAATCCACCAGGCTTTGAAATGCTGTCCTAGCCCAAACATACAACAACATCTATTTAAGGTACGTGCCTTAAGATGCAGTATCTTGCTCAAAACTGGACTTGTCTGTGGCACAGAAGCAAGCCATTTAAGGGTTGCAGTAAAGGAGCAGATACCTAGTCTTATTTTCGTTTGAAGATTAGCATTAGAAAAAAACCCAGTTAGCAAAGGATATATGTAGCTTAAGTGGCAATGCTAATTTGAATGTACTTGCATATTGCACAGGTACGTTATTTCATTTCTACCCCTAGGGAGTGGAAAAGTGTTATTTTTTTATGTTTGCAGATAGTGATATTAAAACCCAGGCCTCCTAAAATATGCAAGTTTGTCCTGCATGGAATTTATGTCTATCATCTCAGCAGGAACTGCACATATTGCACAAAGCTTTTGCCCAGAAAGGTTAAAAACATCTCGTCTGTTCAGCAAGACCATGACTAAGCTAGAAATAGTTCAGATGCCTGGGGCAGGAGATGGTAGGGGAATAGTTAACCACTGAGTTAATTCAAAACAGAATAAAAACTTTTGTTATATTGTCTTATTCGTTTCTTGGATTTTTCTGGCCACTTATTTTATCTGCCTTTTGCTTTGAGTGTAGAACAGCAAACTTTGTGGAAAAGGATATTTATTTCTCATAGCTCTTTACACTGGAAAAATAATGAGACCTTTTAGTGCTCATATTAAATGTTATTAATATTGATTAAAGTATCATTACTACTATCAGTCAGCACTATATATAATGATGAGACTATATCGTGGGTGAACAATGCCTTTCTCGTTGCTGCTCTGTGTGAGAAAAACCTGCATGACCACGAGCAGGTCTCCATCGCAGGCTCTGCTCGGGCAGCTGCTGCCCTGCCTGCATCCTTTGGAGGGCTGGGTTCACTTTTGCAGTAAGGGCTGCAGCAGTTACATGCTCAATACCTGCAAATTTGCAGCACAGACGACCTGGAAAATCCATGTCAGCATTTCATCGGTCTGATTTATGCCTTAGGTGTAGCTCTAGGCTAAAAGATATTTTTAAATGGGATTTAATCGTGAATTCCTCCGCTTCCAGGGCATTTACAATGCGCATGAAAGGCAGAACAAAACTCACCAGAGAGCTTGTTACGAATTTGGAACGAGGAGCGTGCTAATGAAGGCTCACAGAACGGCAGTGGAAAGGTCTGCTACTTGGGCATTTGTAGACATTTATGAATTAAAATATTTTCTTCTGGGGGCTAGTAACATGTCTTCCCCAGAGAAAGAGACAGTAGTTTGGAGACTATGTTTCTCCACTCTGTCTTTATCAGGTCCCCTCCTGTCAATCTAAATGAAGTATCTAGACCTGTCTCACGACACATATTCACTAGAGGAATATGGATTGAATTTATGAATGGTCCCACAGGCTCTGCGTGCTTGCTGCTTTGTCTCTGTCAGCTGTCCCAGCTGTGTCCCCTCCCAACTCCTTGTGCCCCCCCAGCCTGCTCGCTGGTGGGGTGGGGTGAGAAGCAGAAAAGCCCTTGGCCCTGTGTAAGAACTGCTCAGCAATAGCAAAAACATCCCTGTGTTATCAACACTGTTTTCAGCACAAATCCAAACCACAGCCCCATACTAGCTACTATGAAGAAAATTAACTCTACCCCAGTGAAAACCAGCACACTAGGGCATTTGCCAGTGGACAGATTCAATTTAGTTCAACACTACCATACTAGAAAGCACTTAAATAAAATTAATGGTTATTGCAACATTCCTCGAGAAGGAAGAGAGTGTGACTGGACCATGTTTCATCCTGTCAATATTTGCCTGCTGCCTGCCTTCCTTCAGGGGATGTGAATTGCCACCGATGCAGAGCCATGGAAATGCAACTACCCCACCAGCACGCAATGCGCCATGGAAGTGCTCTCCTCCCCCAGGTACAGCTGTCACCCAGAGGGGCCCTCTTTAATTTGGCCTGCACTTAGGCACTTGAGTTTATCCGAGCCCGAATATTCCTGAAATAGTCAGGCTGGCATAACGATAGGACATGGCGGCAGTAATTGTGCTGCCCTGGAGCCGATCACCAAGAGGTGAGATAAGCCTCCGAATGCTCTTTAGCCCAGGTCTGGAGGTCTGTCTCTAGAAATTCAGATGAATTTTGGTCACAAGGTGTTGGATTTGAGGGAACTTTCTCTGCTGGAGTACAGTAGGGTAGTGGTGAAGTAATGCCTTTTGAGGCTGTCTTGTCTCACAAATGCAATGATGGTTTTATGGTTCAGGTGCAATGCCATCAGCAGCTCTAGGTACAGGCTCTGCATGAAGGAGCAGCGTTGACTTACTTCAAGGGGATGCGATGGACATGGGGATGATCTGCCTGGTACAGAAAGCAGCTGAGAAGTTGGGGCAGCTATTATGCATGGAGGTGCAAGACAAGCTGTAAAGGTTTTTGGGAGGTGGAGCTGAGACCTCCATCCAGCAGAGAAGGCAAGTGTGCCTTCAGCCTAGTGCGAGCCGGTCTGTTGTGGGGTTGGTTCAGAGCTCACGAGTGCTCAGCCCTTAGGAACTGCCTTCCCTGGTGGCTAATCCTGTCTCTCCGTGCACATTTCTGTTAAATGGGATGCACAAATGGGTGAAGAGAGACGTCGTCTCTCTGTGGAGGACTGGCCCACCCCCAGGAAACTGCAAGTGCACAAAGGGAGGCGAGAAGAAGCTGTGCCCAGAGGTTTCCTCCTGCCAGAGGCACACTGGAGGACAGCCCCGTTCTCAGCTCTGCCACCGAGAGGCTGGATCCGATGCTGAGCAAGTTGTCTTGTCTCTTCGCATCCTTTCCCCCCAGAGCTGCGTCACCTCTGCAGGTGGAAAGCCCTTTGGGAGCAAGAACTGTCTCTCCCTGTTTGCTTAGACAGTACCTAAAGCAATGGGGTCCTGAGTTCAGTGAGGCCTCCAGGCAACAGGGCAATAGTGCTAATAATGAGAATTAATAATTCATTTATCACTTTACTCTCAGTGAATAATCTCCAATAATCATGTACAATTTGCTGCTTCAGTGAATACTCTGATAGTAAACAGAGCTGGTAGAATAAAGTCACAGGAATGAAAACCCCATGTAAAAGGACTGAGAAAATGGTCAAGACTAATTAATTAAAAAAATTCCAAGGAACGTTTGTGCATAATTGTTTGCAGTATTTGCCCGGTTCTAGTAATGGCCTGGATAAAGCAAACAGATGGGAAGGCAGATAAAAAGAAAAGAGTTGCTCAATCTCTTACACAGTTCTTGTTAGAGAGCCAAATATCCAGCTGTATGATCCCAACAAGGAGCCTGTGTCCTACGGTCACAGGCACACAGACTGGATAATCTAGGAGGTCCTTTTTCCTTCTTTAACCTCATTGTGGGTTGAACAAAGTGCAGTAAGAGAAAACTGCTTGTCACTGAAGCAATTAGGTGGGAATTAAATATTCAGAAGGTCCAGATGATTGGGGCATCCAGACTGCAGATCAAAATCAAACCTGCACTGGAAATGCAGAGAAAATTACCTTTTCACATGGTATTGCATTCAACGCAAGTAAGGGTGAGTTTGCATATAACTACCCATAATAACTAAATGACATTTACTTCCCCATTTTCTCCTGCCTTTCCTTCTCCCATGATTACTAAATTGCTTGATTCATAGGGCTGTGCCGGTTCATACCTAGAAGGTCTGGCCCTTACTTTCATTTGTGTTTATTGCAAAGCTGTTTGTGAAAAAGGCAGATACCAGCAGCATGGAACTGCGTTAGGCTGCAGCGTTGTTATTGGAAACTGTTGAAACCCCATCTCTGTTACCAAATGGAAATCTCTTTCAGAAACAGATTCCACTTGAATTATATTGTTTTATTTGTAGCACGGTGTTTACAGTGCCTGCTCACATTATCCCTCACTGATGTATAGTGATGATGCCTAAGTTAGATTTCACAACGCTGAGAAAATTAACGCTTCAGAAGAATTTATCTCCCCCGTTACTGATGTTCTGTCAGTAGCAGCGTGCTAATATTCTCTCCAGAGAAACTAATGGCACTGACAAAAATCACTGAACTTCTGTTCTCATCTAAATATCTAGATAAAAGATGGCATTTCTGTATGTGAGAAGCATTATTTGGTGATAGCAAACTGTTACCTGTTTTCCCCCTTCGTGAGTTACAGGGTATTTGTTAGTTTTTCTTTTTTCTGGCCAACTTTCTGAAACATGATTTGGCAGATGTTATTTACTCATGCTTTGCTCTCTTACATCTTTTCCCACAGAAGTATTAAAGCATTTAACTTTCATTTAGGCCACCGATTCCCATTCCTTTCAACTAGAAATAACATGTCTGGATACCTGGAGGATCTGAGTCTCTGTGCTGATCTTTCCACCACTTTGGTTACTGCACAGCTCTGGCAGAGAGCATCACTCCCCAGCCATTCCTTAGCCCTGAGAATGGTAAAACCATGAACGTCTGATCTTGAATGCAATTTGCAAATCCTCCCAAGCAAATACTTTTGGAGAGATGAAGCACAGTCAAAAGCCAGATGCAGCCTTTATCCAAAAATGGGTTTGGACTTGAGGTGAGACTTAATTTTATGTTAAATGTGATCATAAAGGCTTAGATTTTTCAAGGCATGTGAAGAGTAAATAAGCTAATTCTTGTCAGATGCTTTAAGCTTCTTTGAACATGACATGCACAAATCATGATTTTTAGGAACATCCGGACTGTGACCTGGAGTTTATAATCACAGCTTGGGTGTGTTTGCATCTGTCTTCTTCCATTGCACAGTAAGCTAAAAGTCATATTTCAGGGTAAAGTCTTTTCGGAGTTTGTTTTCTCATTGCCTTTTCTCTATTAGCAATGTGGCCTTTCTTCCTGTGAAGATTAGAAGCTCCCTGCGAACATGGTTGTGAAATGGTTTGCGGTCTCTGAGGGGTGAGCATAGATGATTTTCTCCACATAGTGCGAATGAACTAGACTTTTACAAAACAGATTCTGTGCTAAGTGGAAAAGCGGAGGGTTCTCTCCGCAGAGCACGCTGCTGGTGGTTAAACCTGGGGATTGCCTAGCAAGGTCCGTGGCCGAAGAAGTCATGCCTGTCTTCCTCAGCTATGTTACCGCAGGGCAGAGGGGCAATTTTTGGATAAGAAGAGTCATTTGATTTCTGCGCATAGTGGTGGACTTTGCGAGCATATTAATTAGTAGAAATGATGGAGACAGTCTCTTCAAAATAGACCATTATTAACTGAAATGTCAACAGTAATAAACTTCACAGGGGGGCATCTGGCAGCTGCTGGATTAGACTAATGGTTTACCACTGACAGACCTGAGCTGGAGCTGATCAGGAGGCTGATCCTTTGAGGAAGGTGATTTCTGTCCATCCCTCCCTCCCCAACGCAGCTTCTGACCGGGCTGTTCGGCTGGGGCGTCATCCCAGTGTTCATTTCTGCAGTGGCTTGAGTCATGCCAAAGGCTGCATTGTGTGAATGCCATTCAGCTGCTCTTTGATTTCATTGGTAACCAGGTCTATTAAACGAATCCCTCCAAATGAATATTCAGCCTTACATACTCATAAGTTTGTGAATAAAGCCCTGTTGGTGGGATGAACTGCTAGAGCTTTCCTGTACACAAAAAGCATGTGCGTTTCTACATAGAAAAATGAGAGTGTAACATTTTAAAGCTATAAGGAATTCAAATATTTAATGTTTTGGAAAGCTGATTTGAAAGTAAAAATCCAGGCAGAGATTTACTCATTTTCTCATTAAGCCACCTGAAACGAATCACAATGGCTGCTCAAGATGCTTTCGCTGAAGGACACGGACATTTGCCAGTACTAATCAAAACAGTGTGGGCTTGGGAATACTGCAGCTTGCAGACTTGGCCGAGCAACAGGGAAGCCAGCCAGAGCCAGTGCGTTTGCTGGATCTGCTCTGCCTCGGTGCTGGCGGAGGGACGGCGTGCGGAGCTGTGGCAGCAGAGCATCTCCTGCCCTGGGGAGCAAAACCTGCCCCTGCAACGCCACCAGCACCAGCCTCGCCTGTGTGCTTGGGTTATGGCAAGAGCCGTGGTGCCTGGTTGGTGGCGGGGAGTTGACGGGGGCTTAGGAACTTTCTTCTCCCTTGTGCTGGCGCCAGTTGATGCTCTGAGATTCACAACGCCTGATCCAAACCTCCACGGTCCTGGCAACTCCGCAAGCCTGCAGACCCTGGTGCTACCCACTGCTAAGTAAACATTAAACCTCCATCTTATAGGCATGTCATGAGACAATTAATGCTTCTGAAGTACTTTGAAACCCTTGGATGACAAGCAGGCTAAAATATTGCTAGTCCCTGGGCAGCTTTCCCCTTCAGCGAGGAATTTTGTTTTTTTATTTAGTGAGCAGTGCTGTCTGAGGACTGTCCTGACAGTGATTACTTCTGAGGCAAAGCAGCAGCACATTCACAAGGTGCTGCTGAATTTTAAATGGACTCCAGTTTATCATTGAAATACAGCAATGGAGCAAACAATCCCTTTGCCCCACTGCAGCAAGCCTGACCTGAGTCTCCAGAAATGGCTCTACAACTTAGTGCAAAAAAGGCACGCACAGAAATCACAGTGCAATGTGAACAAGTTCAAGAGGTCCTACCTTTTTTTCCTCAGGCAAAAATGTATGGAGCCAGATAATTCACCTTTTCTGTGGGAAAGTCTTACCTTGTGTTGCATCTTTAAGTGGGGTAGTGATCTCTCCTTATACCTCAGGGGGAGGTCTGGGGCAGTTCAGCAATGCCAATAAACAATGTTACGATAATGAAGATTATGTAAATGTACTAGTTTTTCTACCATTTCTTGTGCTACCCATGGGAGCAAGTATTTTCTGGTGTGTGAGCAGGCTGCAGAATTAAACCCTCTTCCTTTTTAAAAAATGCTTTACAAGAACAGAAATGTCTTCAGAGGTTCGCTCGCCTGATACCCTAACTAGGGACTGTGAACACAACGCATGCCGTGCAGAAGCCAAATAACCCTCCAGGAATTCTTCCTATTAAAATAATTGCTAGGGCAGAGGAATACTGCAAACAGCTGTGGTTCATCCCATAAACATATTCTCCCTCCTTTTGGAGCCTCGGCTTCCAACTTATGCCAGAGCCTGTCAGCTGCAGGAATAGTGGAACATATTTCCTTTGCAGAAATGAAATGATTACTGTTGAATAAATATGTTGTGCATAGAACTGAACTATCCAGTGAGTACTGCATATGCAAAAAGGAAAAAAGTGACAGTGTTTCACACTGAAATGAGCTGAAGTGACAGTTCATCTGCCTAACACGGTGGCAGTGGAGCTGCCTTGTGTTAGCAGCCTAGCAACACTGAGTTTAATGAAAAAAAATCCCCTGAAATCAGTTCGGCTCTGAATGGCATCATCTTGCCATTACAGTGCACTCGCCCTGACTGGGAAGCAGGCTGTAAAACGTCAGGGGGATGTGCCAATAGAGAGGTTCCCCTGCAAACCCAGCGTCCTCCTTCTGTTGACAGCCGGTCCTTCTCCACGGCAGCACGTGCATCCCCAGCCGGGTGTGCTGGTGGGTCGGGGTATCCAGCCCCCGACGCCTCCCCCCGCGCTGCTCTTCTGCAGAGCTGGGAGCTCCAGCGCAGAGCGGGGACCGAGAGGGTCTTCTCGGGACCCTTGTGCTGACTGCAATGGAGGATGTCCGGGCAGATTTATTTATTCTTAATATGCCTTTCTCCCAGAAATGGCCCCAAAATGAAAGCTTTGCTGCTTAGCCCAGGATGTATGACTCTGGTCCCTAGTCCATCCACCTCTGTTGGTAAGCTCCCAATTCGTTTCGGAGGGCTGAAGCTTCCCGACTGCCCCATCAGGCCACCAGCAAGGGTCCTCCCTTCTCCCTCTTTGCTCTGGCCATCAGCTTGGTCTCCGTCAGACTGCGGCTTGCAGCTGCTTTGTCAACTTGGCTCAAAATCGGCCGTTGCAGTGACAGACGGTGCCGAGCAGGACGCACGGCTCTCTTGTTAGGTGGAGACTTCATTACTGCGAGGAAAAGCTATTTCCTGGGTTTTGTTTTACAGTGTTGTGAAAAATAAAACATGAGGCCCCTGGGGGTTGAGAAGACTGACTGACTAAGCAGATTGTTAATACTTGATTTGAAAGAAGGATTAAATTTTAGAGCTGGCAGTGGCATTGGTCTGCAGAGGTAAGTGTACTGTGATGCTCACGTGGTGTGGGCGGTGGTGGGATCCATGTTCCAGCCTTGCGACTTGCTCTGAGCAAACAGCACCATCTCGCCTTGCTCTGACTTTGCCCTTATTTCTGAGATGGCAATGCTTTGGGGAAGGAACTTTCTGAGCCTTTTGCATTCTGCTTGTGCCTGGGCTTCTCGGTTGGAAGAGCTGCAACGCAGTAAAGGTTGCTCCTGAGTTTGCAGGCGGTGACGGGCGATGTTTGTTGGCAGCTGCCAGGCCCAGCACTTCGGGGACGGCTGTGTGCGGTGTGGCCTCTGTTCCCCCGTTTAGCGTGCCCCGCGAGAGAGCGTGTGTAGGGAGGGGGACGCGGTTGGAAGGTGGGAGCTCTTTCACCTGGCTTTGCCATTGCAGCCACCACACCATGAAATAAATCCCTCAGTTACAGGGAGCATGTGGAAAGGTGTTAATGTGACATGTTTCTTCAAAGCTTCGGCAGCCAGCCTCTGTCCCCGTGTCTCCTGAGCACGATTTGTGTCCACCAGCAACATCAGCTGGATCTGCTGAGACTGTGAGTCCTCCTGGTGCAGAAAGCACCAGGGCAGCGTCCCTGCGGGCAGGAATATGCCTGGGTGACCTGGGGGTGCTGGTCACCGCTGGCTTCTGCTGCCGAGGGAGCAGAGGCAGGGACCTTTGCTCGGGGTGGTAAAAGCAGGATGGGTGAATCCCAGCCCACGTCTTTAGCAGGGCACTAAATTAATCACTGTAAAATGCTCCACCATCGGCGCAGGTTGCTCGCCTGACAAATGGGAGAGAGCTGTGATGGTCCTAATGCCCAGTGCTGGTGATCCCCAGAGAGGGGCTGAGCATAAGGAGTTGACGAATCGCCCTGGAGATATCCAGGTACCCACATCCCCCAGGCTGCAGGAAACACTTCTGAACCAGTTCCTTTTACCCCTTAAATTAACATGAGTGAAGCTGGAGTAAGTGTCTTTAAGAGAAGTTGAGAGCTAATAACAGATGGAGCTGAGGCTGTTTTGGCATTCCCCCCAGTGCCGCGGGGCTGGTTGACACGCAGAGCTGTAAGAGCTTCAATCAATGCATGGTGTCCACGATACCCTGAGCCCGGGGAGCCCCGGAGCACCTCCGCCACAGCCTGCCAGGAGAGCCGGGGAGGTGCACACCGGCATCCTCGCTGCTCGTAGCGCGCAGTGCATGCGCTGGAACGCAGGCTGGTGCAGCCCCCAGCACCGCTGCGGGACTTGGGGTGACTGCTTTGGCTGCAGTCAGTGTTCAGAGAGGCTCTAGCCTGGCTGCTTGTTCTGCTTTCCAACCTGGCCGTAGAGTTAGTCTGACAATACTTATTTTTCATGAATATCAGTTGCCTTTTGTGCTGTTTCTTTATTATTTTGACCAGGGGCTTTGCCAAACTATAATCTAATCTTGAATAATTTACAGATGGGCATCATTTCGATCTCAGCCCAATGGGAACACATATGATTCTCTAACAGGTTTTAGATTGCCTGGCTCATTTAAAGCACGATCTGAAGAAAAGCCTCATTTGGGAAGGGCTGGAGCTCCTGGGTGCACTCACACCGTGCCTCTCCCCGCGGCACAGCCCTGCCGTCCGTCTGTGTGACCGGTGGCAAAGGGCCGAGCTGGGGAGGGCAGGAGGGTGGGTGACCCTGGGGCCAGAGGGGCTCGGGGTCCCCGGGCTGGGACCACCAGGCGCTGCTGGGCTGTGGTTTGCTGTTACAGAAATCTGGGCGAGAGCGGGAGCCCCTGGACCGGCCGATCCACCCGGGGCAGCTGCCTGGTGCTGGGCAGGGCGACGCAGAGAGGGAGGTGAGATGAGACAGAGCAAACCCCAGTCTGTAGCTGCAAAGGGACGTTAGGGAAAAAATGCAGAGGTCAATGGGAACTGTATTTTCCCTAGTTTTATGGGCTTGGTACTCGTCTGACAAAGTCAAACCCTCTGACAGGCCCATTTATTTCTGTAAGTCACGTCTGACTGGAGGAGATGAGCAATGGACACTGCCACCTATGAACCTGATGTATTGGCGAGCTGTCATCAGCCCTTACTGTCACAGCTGTATTTCTTCCCGCTCGGCGTGCGGGAAGGGGAAGGTTTTGCAGGGAGCGGCGCTCGCCCGGCACGCCGGCTCTGCGATCTGCCTGTCATGCTGCTAAAATAGACTGCGCCATATTTGCAAAATATTGTTAATCAAGAGACACAGTTCAAGGCATTTGACTGGCACATCCAGTTAAGTGGTAGCAAACACATGTTGTAAAACTACTGTGCTGAGGCCACCTTCCTAATGAATGCAAAGTGGGAGCAATCAATCAGAGCCTCGAGAGCAGTCAGCACTCAGCTCCCTGCATCTGCAAACACAAATTGAATGAACAATAATGAGTGTTATCTAATTAGTCCACACAGCTGCAACGTTACAGCCCCATATAGGACATACCTTGTTAAATTTCATGGTATGTATAATAGAGTGTCTAAGTTAAAATGATTGAGATTCACCATGTGCATGCCTAGTACAATACAGATAGGTAGATTCTTAGTAATAAATGCATTATCCTCAGCAGATGGCCTCTGGATTAACTAATGCAAGAATCTCCTTAACAGTAAGCTAGTTAAAGTGCAAATTAGCCGGTGCAACACAGTTGTTTGGTGTGTGTGAGTGCTTTGGCCCAGGATCATCTGTAGGCTGGGAGCAGAGACCTCGCCGTCCCGGGGCCGGTCCTCAGTGAGCTTTCTCATGCAGCTGCTTCTCCAGGAGCTTTGTCACTCGGTTTGGAGGGTCTTGGGGGAGGACGGGGAAGAGAGCTGTCTCAGGGCACTGTGCCGCGGGGAGCTGCCGTGTGCATGTCTTCCACGGGTGGTTTCTTTGGAGCCAGCGGTTTTAAGCTGGGGGCCTTAGTCCTCTGCAAGCCATGGAGCAATATCCTTTGCCAGCAAGCCTCCTGAGAAGCAAACATGCCTCCCTCACCCCAAATTGCAGGTGGGAGTTCTGCTTGTGCTCAGGCTTACCCTGTCCCTAAACACACTCCTCAGCAATCACACTCCTGGTGTGACCATGCAGAAGATGTTCTTTTGCATTGTCCAATAATCTTGGTGTTTTGAAGCACTTGGCATGAAGCGTTGCTGGAAAGAAAATGATAAATGATTTAGGATCGGCAGCTGAAAACTCATGCTCTCAAGCAGCCCTCGATTCTCTCAAGCAGTGTTTGAACTGGATGCACATGCTGATCATCAGCAGGGCTTAGGAGTTTTTGAGTCACTTGTGACTGATTGCGTTCATAGTGACTTGTTTACTTGAAGTGGTTGGAGCATCCCTCACCTTTAGGCTGCTAGTAAGAATCCCACGGAAAAAGGTACATTCCAGTGGGCAAGTGTGGTGGGCTGACCCTGGCTGGACACCAGGCACCCACCCAGCTGCTCTATGACTCCTCCCCTCAGCTGGACAGGGGAGAGAAAATGTAATGAAAGGCTCATGGGTCGAGATAAGGACAGGGAGAGATCACTCACCAATTACCATCACGGGCAAAACAAACTCGACTTGGGGAAATTAGTTTCATTTATTACCAATCAAATCAGAGTAGGATAATGAGAAATAAACCCAAATCTTAGAACACCTTCCCCACACCCCTTCCTTCTTCCCAGGCACAGCTTCAATCCCAAATTCCCCACCTCCTCCCCCTCAGTGGCCCAGGGGGATGGGGAATGGGAGTTGGGGTCAGTTCATCACACCTTGGCTCTGCCGCTCCTTCTTCCTGAGGGGCAGGACTCCTCACTTGTCCCCTGCTCCGGCGTGGGGTCCTCCCCAGTCTGCAGGTGGATATCTGCTCCACTGTGGACCTCCACGGGCTGCAGGGGGACAGCCTGCCTCACCACGGTCTTCCTCACGGGCTGCAGGGGAATCTCTGCTCCGGCGCCTGGAGCATCTCCTCCCCCTCCTTCTTCACTGACCTTGGTGTCTGCAGGGTTGTTTCTCTCACATGTTCTCACTCCTCCCTCCGGCTGCAGTTTCTGTTGCGCAGCAACTTTTTTTCCCCTTCTTAAATATGTTATCCCAGAGGCGCTACCACCATCAATGATGTGCTCGGCGTTGGCCAGTGGCAGGTCCGTCTTGGAGTCGGCTGGCATTAGCTCCATGGGACACAGGGGAAGCATCTAGCAGCTTCTGACAGAAGCCACCCCTGTAGCCGCCCCGCTACCAAAACCTTGCCACGCAAATGCAATACAGCAGGTCGGCCTCCCTCCACTGACTGTATTGAAACCTGAATATTCTGCCCAGGCTCCGCGGCTGGATGATCAGAAGACCTGCCTCGGGCTAGTCCTACCTAACAGCATCCAGCGGCACACAGCGGTACCCAGGCTGACTCTCACCGACCGAGCACGTGCACCGGCTGCGTCTCTGGTGGGAGCAGCAGCGTGTGCTCGCTGCGGAGCTGATCCAGCTGAAAATTAGCTCTGTGCATTCGTCTGGCCCTCACTTTACCTGCACCGAGACTAGAAACCCATTTCACAGTAGTTCTTAACAATGAGAGGGAGCTAGGGCCAAATTTATCTCTGAGACAGTTCTATTCAAAACCATGTCAGGAATTTGGCCAAAGAAGTATTTCAGGGAATTCTTGAGTCTTTGTCACCTTCATGTTCAACAATATCTGCTCTTCCCGCAAAATCTGTGGTGACACTGCAGGGGATGGTGTTTAAATATTGATACTTTAGCAGCTTATGTTTTTAAGACGTTTTAAATTATGCACATTTTTATTGGACTCAGAGGTTCATCATCAAATTAGTCTCTTCCAGCTGCGCAGGAGGGTGTTTAGTAGCTCCGCATTGATTTCTGCCTCAACCTTTGAATTCTTGTGACTGGATGCATCTTAGTGCCTTGGCAAGGTAAACAAATCCACAGGCCTTTATTTGAGCGCTGCTGGTTAGTAGCCATAAACGTGTAATGAACAACTCAGTATCCGTGGAATTAGATCTTCTTAACAGTCATTAGTTTCATCCCTTGCCATTTTAATAAACCTCTTGGTAGCAGGCCAGAGCCAATTATATTTGTGCTTTGAAAATTATAAAACAAGGAGAAAAAGTGTGTATTGCCACAAAGAAGTGAAAATTTTAACTGGCCTAAGACTGCGACATGTGCAGGACTCATCTGTCATCTATCTGAGGTTGAGAATTTAGTATTGGAGACAATATTAAGGGAGTCTATATTTATTTTGCACGTTTATGGATTCTTCCACCTGATGCTAAGGCGGCATCGGTGTGCTTGTCCTGCCGCGGCAGCGGTGGCCGGACCGCTGGGCTTCCACATCCCTCGCTTGGGCCCTGCGGACCCGAGACACCTGCCCAGCACAACACAACAGGTCACATCGTGAGAGCTTCAGTGAATTAGCTCTGATTAAAAAGTGTTTTTTTGAAAGATCCCTGGCCAATGACCCACTGAAATCCTTAGAAGCGAGGATGACTGTTACGATATAGTGACTGAATTACTTGTAATTGTTTGAGAGTGATGGAGAGCTGTGGGCACTTGTCACTAAAGCCCAGGTCTGGGAGTCCAAGGGCTGGCTTTTCATTTCCACCCCCTCTTCTGCAGCCCTGGAGAGATCATGGAGCATCCCTGCGGACCGGGTCTCTGCTCCGGCGCATCCTTGCCTGTGAGGATGAGCCCAAGGCTGCACATAGCCCAGCGCGGTGCCTGGGAAGGAGCTTGGCAACTCCCAAGTGCTCTTTCTATTCCCGCTGCATTCAGAGTGCCGTACCCTGGCTGCTGTACAAGGTGAGGGTTTTCCCTCCACGCAAAGAATTTACTCTCTAAAAATGTGGAAAGTGGTGTCATCCCTTATCTAAAGGATAAACACTCTTGTGTAACCATTTTTTTCTTTAGATTTGGTGAATGGGCTCTGTATTGTTCAGTGGGACTTTTGCAAAGTGCAGTGAGAAGAGAAGATGTATTTGCACAAAGTATGACTATTGTGTGGGCTCTTCCTACAAGAAAATCATTAATAAAAGATCCATTCATTCTTCTCCGGGCGGTTCTTATGCCATCATGCACAAGATGATATATTTTTTGAGTGACGTGATAAGTTTCTAGGATGCAACATCGGTTTTACAGGAGAGCCGCTGGCATTAGTGAGAGGAGAATGGTAACATAAACCGTAAAAATAACAGATGGAAGGCAGATATAATAAAATGGAAGCACAGGCAAATTATAAAACCATTCAACCTGTTCATGCAGATAAAACAAGGAAACAAAACCACATCTGAAATCACAAGGACCGGGTGTTTGTTGGGGAAAAAAAATGTTTGATTTTGTTGTTTGTTAGTGTTGTTTGCAGTGGAGGCATTCAAGTTCAAAAGACCTGAAGGAGAAGCAGCGATTTCTGTTGCAGGGGGAACTTTTGCTGTGACACCATCATTTGTGGTGAGGATCATTTTTGGTGTGGAGGCTTAAAGATGGTGTTTTTTTTCTCAACCCACACTGCAAATGTTAATGTTAATCTTGTGCCAGTGCAATTAATTTATTGCAAAAATAAAATATCATATAAATAATTTAAGAAACATGAAGGGAAAAAGAGCCCTCAAAAACCTAAAGGGCAGCTGAATACGAAAGTAGAAACGCAAAATGATGCTGGGATCTTCTGGTGCCTCCCTGGATGTTTGACGGGCTAGCTGCCAGGGACAAGGCTGAGATGACGGCACGGTGGTCAGGAGCAGACCTCAGTGAGAGCAGGGATATCCCCTGGGGAGACGCGGGCTCCTGGGGGCTTCTGCGAACACGCTGTGCCAGGAGACAGGCTGCAATTCAGGAGTGGCTTTAAAAATAGCCATAGCATGAATGTCTCTTTGGTTTTTGCAGGAGATGATTGTGGTCTCGGGGATTTGCTCCGAGGCTGGAATAGAGCTGGGGTTTATCCGGGACTAAAGGCCCAGGCTGTGGGATGTTTTTTACTGGTAACCATGAGTTGTCCCATTTGAACTGGGACACACTGAGCATCTAGTTGTGGTCCGGACCCCCAAGGGAGTTACAGGCCATCGCATCCAGGCGGGGTTTATCCTCGTCGTTCACTGGTGGCATTAGACATGCAAGCAAGGTCCTGGGCTCGCCCGTGGAAGATCCCGAGGCACCTCCGACGCGCTGCTGCCGCTGCTCCCCTCCGGCACGTGCTGTTCCTCAGCACCTCGGGCTTGCAGATGTAGGGGAACAGCTTTGTGGAAGTGTCGTGTCTGCCTGCGGGCAGGACAGCTTGGTGTGAGGCAGAGCCCAGGACCTGTGGAGGTGGGCAGCGTCTGCAGAGAGGGGAGGCTGTGCAGAGTCCTTGTGAGGCCGTGGGTGGGTGACGTGGAGGTTGTTTCTGTGCTCCTGTAACAGGGCTGATAACCGTGACTGACACTCCTGCTGCCGGACCCGCGTGCTGAACCGAACCGACCTCGCTGCCCTTCGTGCATGGCTCACAGTGCTCACTGTGCCCCTGCGATTTTGAGAGTGACCATAACTGATCCATAAACCCCTGTGGCTGGACACCCCCCTGTGCAGACCCTGGCTTTGAGGGCTTCGCTGGCAGGTGAGCTCGTGGCCCTCGGTTCATTGATGAAGGATGCTGGAAGCTGTGAGCACCACAGAATGTCTGGTAAGATGATTTTAAAAGACCCAAACAAAAGACTAGGTACGTTGGAGCATGCAAAATCATCTAGCCAGTACCCTGTCTCCAGCAGAAACTGGACAAACACCAAGTGATCCACGCCTACAAATAAGCCTCCCAGTTTCCAGTAATTAGCAGATTAGAGAATTCCTGAGCCAGAAGTTGCATTGGGACCAAGGGGCTTAATAGCCACAGATAGGTTTCTCCTCTGAATTAACTGAATCCGTTTTGAACCCATTTATCCTTCTGGCCATCATGTATCTCACAGTTCAATTACACAGTGCCTGATGATTTAACTGGGTGCCCCTTTCCCGTTGTACTGAGCATAAGGAACAGACATTCATAGTCTCACCTTCACACCATTTATCCAAAATCTCACTGCGGGTTTCTACAACATCTGATGCTTATTAATGCCTCACTTTCTGAAGACACTGGACTGGGAGTCTGTTTTCTTTTTCTTAATGATTTTATCCGTGCATAAAAAGGGGGGGATCAGATCTGAGTATGTTCTGAAATCTCTATCCAGAAGGTAAACAAAGACCCTCAAGTGAATTTCTATTTTGAAGACTTAGGATTTTTAAGCCAATCTCACATTTGTGGCAGAGAGGAGGAACTGGTTCACTGAAATATTGTGTATTTAGTAGAAGGTAATGCAGAGCTAGTGAAGGTAAAGCAGTATGTGGGCTCTGTGGCACTTTCCCAGTGTGAAAGCGTATGGATGGGGCTGGAGATGATTGTTCTGGTTTCCTTGTGTTCCAACAGCCTGGGGTGCTGCTACGGGAGACCTCTCCGTCCAAGAGAAGGGGTGTTCTGAACTACTATCCGCATTGCAGTTTATCTGTATTTGTGAAGTCTGTGCAATAGTTCATGAGAAGACAGCGGTAGCTGGGGCTCAGGAAAGAGGGGTGCTGTGTTTCAAGGACTGAAGCCACTGGCTGTTTGCTGCAAGAGGCTCCTCTGCTCAGCTCCAGCCCTTTACACCAGCCGAACCCATTTCTAGGAGTTAACCCCAAAGTTATCCCTAATTGTATTCTCCAATGCAGGTTTGACCTTAGTAGTTGTACACCCTGATCTTCAACAGTGTGCAGTAGAGTGAGAACACGAATAAAACCCAACAGCTTACAGTGACAGCATGTTGCAAACAATACTTTGATAACAGAGGAGACAGGGATGAGAAACTGCAGGGCAGGGGACGATCCCTGTCCTACCCAGCCCATGCAAAGGGGTGACAAATACTTTGAAACTGATGTGAGAGATGTTGTGCTGAGCACACAGTTTGGCACCTTGATTTATTTTTAGACACCCTTGAGCTATATAATTGACTCTTTGTTCTGAAAGATTGGCATTATTACTCTAAATTTCATAATTCTTCCCAATATAGAATCACAGCATTTGGAATATTGCTCTGAAACATTTGGATCATTACAGTGGAGCTGGGTGTTATAGCTAGCCATTATGTTTTACTCTGCAATGGGTGCAATTAGAGATACAGCTTCAAAGTAAAATGTGGGAAAATATGACTACTGGGGGGATGAAAGGGAGGAGAGAAAAAATATTGCCTAGAAGCTGATTCCGCATACATAAGAAGGAAAAGGTTCATGGCTAGTTCATCAGGATGAAACCCGAAGTGTACCAGCTGGATCTCTCTGTCCGTCTGGGGTGTTTTCAATAGCCCGTTTGCTGCAGTGCCTATGGTAGGTGTCAGAGCTGCTGCTCAAGCACAGGGGGAAAACTGCGATGACTGCAAACTTCAGTGGGTGCTGCTGCCTCTCTGAAGTGCACAGAGAGCTACCTGCTTGCAAGGGGACCGAGACACGATGTCCCTCTCCCAGTTTTTTCTTTCTCCCGCAAGGCCAGAGATGATCTGACTGTCCTGTGCAAAGACCTGCAGTGTTATATCGTGTGGCAGTCGGAAGAGAAAATAACTGTCAAGTCTGGGCTCAGCGGACAAAATTGGTTTAACTTTCTTATGAGTTGTACCTTGAAGAAGCATGAGAGCTTCCGCGTTCCCGCAAGACCCCGGGGCTGCTCAGCACCTCCCTCGCAGATCCCCCAGCTTCTCGTCCCGGCACAGCTTCAGGCACCGGAGCTGGCGGGATGGTGCCCTCGGGATGCCGTGTGCCCTCGGGATGCCTGGGCACCTTGGCTGCCTGGCTTGGCAGCTAGCAGGCTCGTGTGACTGCATGGATGTCAGCCCCACAACAGAGGCGGGATAATTTCAGGTCTGCAACCACACAGCCTCTAACAGCTTTTCCCAGTGTCTGCTCCAAGCTGTTTATGAGTCTTGCCCAAACAGACGTGGTGCCGTGTCCCGGAGAGACTGCTCCACGGCTCCGGTGGCCTCTTTCACACCACTGAGCTGGGTTCTGCACTCCTATTGAGGGAGGGAAGGGGCTGAGCTTTCGATTTTGCAGATTTTGGGGATTCAGGATCTGCTTGGGATCACATGCAGATGACAGTGATGTTTCCTCATCCTCTTCTTGCTTTGCTTGTGGTTGGAAATATTTTTAATTTTTTTTGTTTGTTTTTTCTTCAGAGGAAAGGCAAAGGACTAAACCTTTCAAGCTGCTCATGATCTTTTATTGATTTTATGCAATTATATTCTTATTTATAACAGCATCAGGTCAGAATTAGGCTTTTTCTACCAGTGTTTATGATGATGCTGGCAATTTTATGAGTCCTTGTCTTCCAGACCAAATGAGTGATTAAAGTTTTGAGTGACCTTGTGGTAGCTACATTTTTTTGCATTTCACTCTGGAAAATCTGAGCAAGAGAAGCCATTGGCCTCTTTGCACTGTCGGGGGGGCGGTGGTGGATTTGTTAGTTGGTTGGTTGGGGTTTTTTTGGCTGGGATTACGGGGATAATACTTTATCAGAAATCCATAGTTTTCTGTGATTCTTAAAACATTCCAGTGTATTTTACATTTAAATAGAAATGAGGCCGCCTTGAAACAAATTTATTCCGGTTGGCTTTGCACATTGATGATTAAAGAACGTGGTTCAATTTTTTTGTCTCATTCTGAGCAATGTCTCATTAGATTTGCTTTTTATTGCTTTTCATATCCATCATGATTTGTGTCAGCAGAATGGTTATATAGATGGACAGCTTATTATCAGCTTTAAGTGAAGAAACAGAACACAAGAATGGTTGCTAAAAAAAGGGAAAGGTAATTAACACTGGGTGCCAGAATATAAATGAAGCCTGACATTTTCACTTTGTAAATCCAGATTAACCCCTGTCTTAACGTTACAGAGTGCAGGAGGGAATGCTGTGCCTCTGCCCACGTCTCTGCATCTCCCCGGGTGCTGCGTGTCCTGGCACAGCGCAGTACAGCACGGCGATGCCCGGTGTGGCTTCAGCTGCTGGCATGGCGGGATCTGATAAAGATGTGGAAACTGCTGCAGAGCTCCTACACCCACATCTGCGCTGCTTTACCTGCGCTGCAGTTAGCCCACGGTGAGAGCTTTTGGTCAGTTGGGAATTCAAACAATTGCTTTTTCAGCGCACTTTGCTGTCCCCTCCTTAATTTTCTCATCCTAATGTGATATGTCTGCAAAGTAATTAGGCTCAGCTATTTGATGTATAAAGTGGGAGTGGGAGGGAGGGTCAGGGAGGACAAATTAAAATGAATTGGGAATCTCTAAGTGAGGAGAAAAGAGGACTGGAGGGAGCCATGATAACGCTTTACAAATGCTTAGAGGGACATAATAAAGAGGACAGGGACCAATTACTCTCATTAGTGAGAACTGAACAAGAAGTAATGCCTTATTCTGCAGAAGGGAAACCCAGATTATGATGGAAACGTTCAAAGAATAACACCACAAAAGGAGCTGCCAGGGGAAGGTGTTGGTCCTGCTGCCCCAGGACTGCACAGGGAGGGCTTTCAGGGGCACTTCAGTCCTTGGGGGGCTCTCAAGCAGCCGTGCATGTCAGATGCCCAACTTGCCCAGAAACACCTACTTGCATCCATAAGTTGCTGAATATTTTGAAGACGTGGTTGTGAATGTTCAGTGCCCCCTCTCCGCCTGTTCCTCCTGCCAGTACAGAAAAGCTTAAACTTTTGTCCAGATGTGGAAAAATCTGCTTAACTTCTTTCTGTGCAGTGAGCGCGGGGCTGCTGATGCCCACTCGGAGACCTGTGCTTCAAACAGCTTCGGGGAGACCGGAGCGTACCACGGATCCTGTTTTGCAGCTGTGAAGTATGGGTTGGAGACATCAGCCAGCTTGCCTGGGGCAGGCAGCTGTGTCAGCTGGGATGACAGCCCTGGTCACCCTTGGCCCAGCAGATGTTCTGCTGGCACCCGGCTGTCCTCTCGATGAGGAGCAGTTATGGGTCCTGCCGCTAAAGCTGCAGCGTGGATCCTAATGAAGTAGCGCTTGCATGAGTCTCGAGCAGTAGAGACACCTGCTGCTGGACCGTTGTGAGGTTGAAAATGCCCTTAACACCTTTGAAAAGCAACCAGTAGCACCACTGATGATTGTCTCATAACTGAGCAACTAACGTGTGTCACCACTGTATAGTGTTTCTTTTGCTATACTATGGGGCTTTTAAGGAAAAAATGAAACCTGCCAAGCATCATTACATGATAAGCCTACCAAGCAAGCAACTATTCAGATTTCAGTGGCCTTGACTGAAGAACCTGGTAGAGTTCAGACAACTGGAAAATGCAAGCTTCTGGCCAGACTCCAGATAATTTACCAGTACATTAGAGATAATTTTTTGCTGGCTTCATGTATACCTGGTCATTCCTATTCAACTATGGACTTTTTTCCTGTTCTCGTATAGATCCTTGTTATTTGAGGTGACATATTAGGTACCAACCTACAGTTTGTTGCTCCTACTCCTTCTGATCATATACTTCTCATTGAAATGGAAGTGATAACAAGAAAAACTTGGGAGAAATCTGAGTAGGAATCATGGGGAGTGTATTAGCATTTGGTGAGCTGGGCACAAGAATCACTCAGGAAATTAAAAGGAGGATGATATTTTGAGGTGATAAAACATTAAAATACGAAACTTGCATTTGAGTCAGATCCAGCCTCAATTTTTCCTTTTTAAGCTGTAGCTTATGAAAAGTTGAGCCCATGCCAGCAACAAATGAAGTCTTTGGGCTATTGCAAAAGGGAGAGGGGAGGATGAATTAAATGGTGTTAGCGCTGGACTTCTTGGTGAAGTCCTGATGAAATGAAATGAGAAATGCAGGAACAGGTCAAAGGACAGAGAAGGTGGCCATGTAGTTGAAACAAAAAGGCAGGAAAGCCTACTTACTTGACGTGTTAATTAAGGCAATGTAGTTGTAGCCATCCCTGTTGGTGAGGGTCACCGGGCAAGGAGGAGGCAGTGGAATGGCTATTATTGCCTCTTGGATAATGAATTCGGTTTGGCCAGCTCCTACTGACACTCACAAACATGATGGACAGTGACAACCCTTCAGAAGAGTCAAATCCTTAATGGTGCAGCTTCAGCTTCAGTGGTTCTCCTGCTGCTCCACCAGCTGGAGAGACATGGTGATCTCGAGATACCCAGCACAGATTCAACCTGGTTGGTGTCCGTATTCGATTGGAAGGTCTTCAATTTACAAAAAAAAAATAGCAATACAAATCCTTTCCCATCCTCCAGCTTCATGCGATTTTTCAGGCCAACTCAAAGCTCCTTTGAAGGGTGGCCAGAGAGGTCGGGGAAGGTCTGTGCCCTGGCGGGATGGGGGCCTGTAAAACAGTTTCTGCATTTCTCTGGAAATAACAGAAAAGAAGATGCAGGCGTGAAAGGGGGGAGGACATGCTGTAGAAATGGCTTCTCTGGGAATGGCTTAGGACAAGGACCGTCCCACGGCTGGTGCGAGGGCTGCCAGCTACAGCGCCAGGGCCAGGGGCGTTTGCCGCTGCGCTGGATTTTGGCTGAAACCGCTCACTATCCTCTGAAGGTGATGGCTGAGCGTTGGCACGTGGACCCCGCGACCCTCCCCAGGCAGCGCGGGGCAGCGGGTGCTGGAGCAGGCGGCGGTGCGGCTGCGCGCGGCGGGAGCCAAGGGGGAGCGGATCCTGCATGGGCTGCCCGCGGCGCTGGCTGCGCCTGCGCTGGTACCTGCACAGCCCGAGCGCGGAGCGATGCGGTGGGGAACGAATGCCGTTTCCCTCCTCTTGAATGAAGTCTCATTTATTCATTGGTAAAGTTATAAACCTTTTGCTTTGTTGCTTTTTTGTTTGGTGGTTTTTTAAAATTATTTTTAAAGTAGACGTATGTAGCTCTGCTACGGCCTACTGGAAATAGATGTAAAGAGATTAACAAAGCATGCTGTAAAGGCAGGAATAAATAAAATATCCCAAATGCAATGTAATACAAAAACCTCAGGTGGTTATTTTGTGCCGATTTTTCTGTTCTCTGTGTGGGTATATGGTTCAGCAGTAAGAAGAAGTATATGCCCTCATTATAGGCAAACTGCAAGCTGCACCCAGCTCTCCCACAAGCCCTAGCCAAATCTTCCCTCTTGCAGGCATGAATTATATAGTCCCGAATACACAATGCAAGAGAAAAATGAGACAGCGGGTGCCACCGCACAGAGCGATGCCTGCGGTCCCTTCCCCCGTGCTGAGGCTCTGCCCGTGCCTGCGCCTGCTGAAGGATGCGCAGAGGCTGGCCCGGCTCACGCCTGCCTGCTGGGGCACCAGCCCCTTCTTCTTTCTTTGTTTTCATTCATTCAGCTCCACGGCACAACGATTCCCTGGGCCGGCGATTATTTTATTGCTGGAATTTTCTCATTCTCCTTTGTGGTCATTATTGAAGGTAGAGCTTTCATTACATCCATTCAGTGGAAAGACATGATAAAAACCAAAGGGGAAAGGCAGGAAAACACCATTTAAGAAATAAATGCAAAGTTATGACGCCTCTGTCTGCCTGAGAAAGAGATTTTTTATGCAGTTTTTGGCATTTACAAATCCTTTGTGAAAAGGTCACTCTGTACTTGGAATCTTATTAATACAGAAGAATGGCCCAGAAAATGTCATGTCTTTTTACCACGATATTTACACAGAAAGGAGTGACTCAGCATACGAAGCTACTCAAGCAGGATGGCATTAACGAGGCCGGAGACCGCAGTCGTGCTGCAGGGATAAGTGGGTTTGGCAGCCCACCCCCCCCAGCCGGACAAGGTGGGGGCTCCCAGCGCCGCGAGGTGACGATCCCCAAACTGTCACCGTGGGACATGGGGACGGTCACTGGCGACAAGGATGCTGGCGGCCGGGGGGCTGGTTGGGGGGGCTGCCAAAGCCCACTCCGGCTGCCGTGCCGGGCTGGGGGCGGCCGCTGCCCTCCGTGCCCATCGTCCCTCCGGCCGGGAGCCGCGGCCGGCGGGCGAGCGGAGCCGCTGGCCTGGTGCGGGGCAAGCGGGTCGGCCAGCTCGGAGACCCGCACCAGGAGCTGCCAGTGTGCCCAGCCAGCAGAGAGGGGAGTGCGGGGGTCTGCGAGTGTGAGGGTGCACGCTGCGCACCCCGCTAACCGGAGAGAGGCACACGCACCAACCCCCCACCGTATGGAATATGTATATAGCTATATAAAAATATATAGAAACGTATCTATATATGCAAATAAATGTTCTAGGAATGTACACACTTTTTTTTATAGTTATGGGTATAGTTTTATGGATATAATTAGATTAGATATAATATCTAATTATATGATGTTGTTATATATAGTGTGTGCACATACAGAGACAAATGCATGCACACAGGCATGCGCGCTCTCTCTCTGAGTGTATGTGTACATGCACACTACACTATACAGCTCTGTGTGTATATGCGCACACGCACACTCTTGCTGCTCTCACACAGCGTGTATCTGTACACACACTTTCCCACACACGATAGAGATGATACACGCACACGCTTTGTCTCGCGCACACACACACATACACTATATATACTACAAATACATAAGTACACACAAACTATATACACACTCTCTGTTTATATATACATACATGTATATACACTATATATTACATACTATATTATACATAGTAAATAAAACACACTATTCATAATTATAGACTATATATTATATATACATACACAGAATATATATTAGATATACACACAGTATACTTAAACACATATATACTATAAATACATAAAACCCACACAAACTATATACACATTTACACTCTCTTTCTTCTCCCCATTGTATAGTATAGACACTGTGCTTTATATAGTACATATTCTATATACTCTTTATTATATAGATTTTGTATATAAACACATTCTCAACACACACACACACACACACACACACACGCGCGCGCGCGAGAGTATCTTTCTCTCTACACCCCCCCGGCCCAGTGTCTCTCTAGATACACACAGTCCGTGTCTGTCCCCCCCCCCCCACCGCGGTCCATATTCATATTATAAACTATATTATATAGTTTATATACTATATTTAGAATGTATACTATTTATAATTATATGCTATATACTATAATGTACACACAATATGTATACACACACTATACAGATACATATACACACACAATGCACACTACATAGTATACATGTTATGTACCCATACACATAAACTACACTTTCTCTTTCTCTCCACCCACCACCATATATGTAGAAAAAATACATTTTATATACTCTATAGTATTTATAATTATATACTATGTTTTGTGTATACATGCACAGTATAGATACACACACAAGCACACTCTCTCCTCGCTCTCTGACTCTGCCCCCATCTATATATTTTTATATTTAAATACAAAGCATTATACACTATTTATTATTATATAGTATATAATTTATACTATTTATAATCACATACTATATATTATATACACACAATACTCTCTCCCCCTCTTCTGGAGAACCCACACAGTATATTATATACTATAGATTAGATATAGTATATGTACTATATACTATTTATAATTATATCCTATATATTACATATATCACACATACACTACAGAGTATATGTATTCACACACAATATACTTTCACTATATGTATATACACACACAAATGTGCTCACTCCTCAAACATGATATATTGTGAAATATGTATTTTTTAATAGATTTTTATATATACTATATGATATACACATATATACATGCAATTCATGTGCTGTCTCTCCTCACACTGTAGACACTAGTATACATATATGTATACTTTATATAGTATGCATGAACATATATAGACATTATACTATCATCCAGTATACATATATACTGTATAATAGCTAGTGTGTAAAAGAGCATGTGTGAATGTGTGTATATAATATATATACTCTATACTTGTCTATATACTATACATACATACGCTTCATACAGTATTATTATTATATATTATATACTAGATAGTATACATACGCATACTAGATAGTATAATGTATACTACATACATATACATACTATAGAGTATATATACACTATAGTATAGGCACAATATGTGATAGTATGTAATATACATGTGTATATCATATAGTAAATATACATATATGTATACTCTATAGTATACATATAATGTATGCATGTAGTATATGCTATACCATCTAGTGTACATATGTATACTGTCTAGTATATACTATATAACAGCTACAGTGTGTGTAGAGGGAGTGCACGTGAGAAGTGTGTATATGCACACTATATACATACACTCTTCACATGCTCTCTCCACACACACTATACGTGTATATGCATATTATATGTATACTATAGAGATATATATTATATAGTGTATATATAGATATATACTGTACACATGATATAGTATGTATAGAGATACGTACGCAGCGGGGCCGGCGGCCGGCCGTGGCCACGGGGCGGTGGGTGACCGGGCTGGGGGAGCCTCAGCGACGGGCCCGGTGCCGTACGAGCCGCCGGCGATGGGAGCAGCACGGGACAGATGTCCCGTGGGCCGCGGCGGACCCCTGCCCGCCCCGGCGCTCAGCCGCCGCGTGCCCGCGGCCAGGGCCGTGCTGAGGCGCTGGCGGGTGCCCCACGAAGCCGCTCCCAAACACTGGCGTTGCCTCCCCGCCAGCCCTTTTTCTCCTGAAAATGGTTGCTCGGTGAATAAACGACAATGCCGCCCAGCGAAGAGGCGAGGGTCGGCCACCGGCCCGCCGTCGGCGTGACCCGTCCTGCCTGAGCGGTGGTGCTGCCCTGTTCTGGAGAGACAAACCCACTCTGTTTCCCGGCTATGACTTCTTACGCTAACATTAACGTACCAGCGCCCTCGTTACCGCCTGTGTAATGGCTCCCCACTGAACTGTGTCGGGTCCGTTATGTCAGCGCCGTCACGCGCTCCTCCCCAGAGTCGCACTGCAGCCCCAGTAACGATGATTAACTGGCTGTCGGACGCTCCGCTGGGCAGCCCGACCGTGGCGGGGACATTTCCCACCGACTGCGGGAGCTGCTGCACCGGCACGTGGGGTGGATCGGCAGTAGACCCCTCGTCGTAGAGCAGTCGTTCATAGTGGGTCCTGCGCAGCCTGCGAGGACCCCCGGGATGGGGGCTGTCACACCCCCTCCATGCACCTCAAAAAAGGGAAGGCACAAGCACAGAGCTCACTTTTCCCCCCTCAAAGCCTCATTTTATTCACTTTGACTTGCAGCATTACCTTGCGCCTTGTCGTGCTGCCCACAATTCCCCCCCCCCCAGAGCGCAGCGGTGAGGAACCCAGCTGCGAACCCCAGTGCTGGGAAGGGATGGCTGCAGAGCGGGCACTGGCCAGGCTGGTCCCGCTGCGGCCGAGATGGGGCAGCCGTCCCCTCGCCTTGGGGCTGCCGGTCCTCATCCCTCCACCTGCTGGTTTCAAGCACCAGTACTGCTGGAATGAAGGCTACAGCACACTTGTCAGTTAGCAAGAAAATAACTCTTTATTGGGGGAAAAAAGCTCACATTTAGCAAACTCTTAATTATGTCGGCATCAGCAGAAATGATCCTAAATATACAACCCACGGCTGTAGAGAGAGCCAGCTCCTCCGGTCAGGGCTGCAGTAGGGACACCGCGCAGCCCCCGTGCTCAGTGGGGGCTTTGTGCTGGTGTCTGTGCCCCAGGGTAGCCCCTGGCACAAAGCTGGGCTTTGGCTGTAAAATTTCCTTCTAAATTTTAATTCCAAACTTCTTTTTTTTTTTGTTCCAACAGGACGGACAGCCGCGCACCCCTCATGCTCACACCTGGGGCAGGCGATGCTGCCGGCCGTGGGCAGCCCCCCGCCGGTGCCGGGGTCTGGCAGGGGCCGTAGGAGCAGGCTGTCTCCACCGGTACCTTGCGGCTGTACCAGCGACTGCGGGTCAGCCATCATCTGTCACCTGCATGGTGGGGGAACAGGACCGATCCCTGGAGCCCCCCGTGCAGACAAAGTGGGTTTCCACAAAGAAAAACCAATTGAACATTTTTATCTTCTCCTGTGGATGCTGCAAGTTAAACACCAGTGGTTCAGGGCCGGTGGGCCCCCCCCCCGATGCTGCCTGGCCATGCACAGCCCACGGGATGCTGCAGCCCCTGGGGGTAGCCGACAGGCAGCCCTGAGCAGGGGGGGTTTCCTTGGAGTTTGAATACATGAAAAAATGGGGACTGTAAACAGCCTTGTTTTGGCCATTATCCATTACAGTCTGTATGGAAGAAAATTACTTTTCTTAATCATAATCAACACATAATAATCCTTGCTTGAGACAGACTAAAAAATAGGCCTCTAGTTTGAATTTCTATTATTAATTCCTCTTGTTTCCATAGCAAGAAAGAAGAAAAAAAATAAAAGTTTTTTTCTTTCTCTGCTTTTCATTAGCAAACAGATTATCTGAGCGCTGGCTGCAAAGCCTCCTCGGGAAATACCGGCAGCCCAACCCAGCTGGGATCCCGCGTGGGATCACCATCCGCACACAGAGAGCCCGTCGGCTGATGCCAGATTGCCTGGTCCCCGCAAGCCGAACGGTACCGTGGGTGCCTGGGCAGATCAGCCCACACGGCGCTTGCCGTCACTCACGTTCACGTGGGCCAGGGTGAGTCCCGGGGTTAATTCTGCAAGAAAAGGTGTCCTTCAGGCTTCGGCTCCATGATGAAATCCCTGACGCAAGCCGGGACCCCTGCGAGCCCCCCTCAGCCCCTCTCCCCTTCCCACACCCTGCATCACTGTTTTTGCCGGCTTCCCAGCCAGGCTGCAGGGGTGGGTGACCGGAACGTGCCGGTGGGTGCCTGCGCCTTCCCCACGTCCTTCTTCCTCCGGTGGGCTCTGGCCCCAGCCGAATTTGACAGAAGCCCAGAGACGGTCGCACCTCTGCAAGTGGCATCGAGGAGCAGCCAAGAGGCTGCGGCACAAGGGGCCGCGGTGGGCGCCGCGGTGGGCAGCCTGCGGCACCGAGACGGGAGAAAGGTGGG
Organism: Harpia harpyja; assembly: GCF_026419915.1. Lineage (NCBI taxonomy): Eukaryota > Metazoa > Chordata > Aves > Accipitriformes > Accipitridae > Harpia > Harpia harpyja. Next base: position 857,793 of record NC_068951.1, on the reverse strand, counting down.
GGGCGAATGGCCACCCCGGAGCAGACTTAAAAACCCAGTGCTCGCAGCACCACGGCTGCTTTCTTTCAATTCCCCCACTTATTAAAGAAATCTCGTGATTATTTTTTGAAGCCTGACTCATGTTTTTTAAACGCTTGGCACCATCAGTGCCAAGGAGCAAATATTATGGGAAAGGCATTGATTCCTCAGAGATTTATTTTCTTTTATTTTAAATGATTGCCCTGGATGCCCTTTTACCTGAGCTGAAGTGTAGGGCTCCTTTAGAAACAATATCTTGCTAATTGTACCAGAGTCATTTTGCTGCATAAAGCATCTTATTTCATAATGATGTGAGTGGTGCAGTGTAATGAATGCCTGCCTGGGGAAATTAAAGTAATCAATTGCTAAGGCCAACACATTTTAGAACAAGTACAGAAAAAAAGTGTAGATAAGGGCTTTTAAGCCACGGGGTGGAAAATACACACATAATTCTCTGATCAGTTTTAAAATGTGAACAGATGTAATTTCTTCATCAGCTATGGAAATAAAAAAAAAGGGCTATGTTGAGTGGGGACTTCACCCTCTGCTGAAAACTGTCTATTGCAAGAAACCACGAAAGCCTTTTCTACCAGAAATCCCAGCCCCGCTAAACCATGGCAGCCCTGCGCAGAGCTGACGGGGCCATGCCTGCCCAGCCCCGTCCACCCCCCCGCTGCCCAACGCCAGACTTCCCTTAAATATTAAGCAAATCATCCCACAGGAGGGAATGTTGCCACTTGCTCATCTGTGAGGTTTAATTAATGTTTGCAAAACACTTGCAAGATGAAAATCTACTCCAGGAGCGCTAAGCATTATATTACAGCCACCTCACCTGGGTATTTCAATGGAATTTGCTTAAATAATGTCTGTAGAGCACTTTGAGCTCTCGGGGTAAGGGGTGCCAGGGCAGCGCACGGTGCCAGCGTCCCTGCAGACCCGGCGGCCCATCGCGCCGTGGCCCCTCGCCGGTGCTGAGCCGCAGCTCTGCCGTGGGGCGGGCGCAGCGGCTGCGGCCCCGCGTCGGCATGAGTCGGGACGTGCCCGCTCCCACACCAGGGTGGACGGGCCAGCACTGGTACTTCGGCCCTTCCTAATGAGCACTTACCAGTTTTCCTTTGTAAAATGATTTTCATCGTAACCACGCTGGACAAGCTGAACGCAGCAGATGTTTTCATGAAGGTGTGGAACATCCATAAAAGACCATGCCACAGATAACACAGGGAATACATCATGTTTATTACTTGTCACGTCAAATTGAATTGGAGCCATGATCTGATGCTGAAAGGCAGTCAGAAATGAGTGGGGAACTGCAGTTGTACGGATTGCTAAACGTAAGTCGTAGCGGCATCCCTGACCCACCGCTCCCCGGCTTTTGTTGGGGAATTTATACGGTACCCACACAAACCTCTCTTTAATTCGCCTCGAGGGGTACCACATAAATTCCCCAACACTCTCCCGGTCCCTGGCTCTCTTCCTAAGCTGACTCACTTCACCACCACTTCTAGACAAGGACGGGACTGTCTACACTACTTTGAAAAGCAGAAAATGCGCAGGCTCTTTAGCCTTTCTTTTGTAAAACTCAATCCCAGCCCAAACCTTCATCTTCATCTAATCCAAAACAAGGGTCGCCATCCTCGTACCGAAAAAGACCAACACCTCCTGCCCCTGCCAGCCACACGAGCACCAAAACTGTTTCAGATCTGGCAACAAAGGAAATTTTTCAGCCCTCCTGTTCCTAAAACTGATTTCCAGTCCCTGCATGTAAACTCGGCTTAGCCTGAACTGCAGTCCGCTCCTGCCCGTCCCCAGGCTGGCTCCCACCCACCGGCCCCACGCCGAGGGGGCTGCCTCCCTCCCCACGCAACACCCTCCGGCTGGGGATGCTCCGACCCTCGGCAGTATTGCTCTCCCCATCCAAACCCTCCGCAGTGTTTACGTGTCCCTCGCGTTCCCTGTTCTTCCTTTCACAAAGTCACTTTGTCATTTACTCTTGGTGACAGGTCACCACAACCCAAGCACCAGGCTGCAGCAGTGATTTATTACTGCTGGACCTGTTCAGCTCTATAAAAAGAGCCATTTCTGCTTTTTTGGCTAGCGCTGACAATTACAGATAGTTGACCATTTTTCTTACGAGCTTCAGCTTGTGGTTTTTTCATTCCCAGGCAGCTCTAGATGTTAACAAAATGCAGGTGGGCTTCTAGGTCTGGAGAGAAAGCTCCTTTTCTTCGCCTGGCACGGCCTCAGCTGCAGACCTCTGGAGATGGGGAAAAATCCTACCAGCTGCTGGCCCCTTTCTCAGCTGTAGGGATACACCTATTCCTAGGCACTGTTTTAAGTAATTTGCATTCTGCTTGCCTGTTTACAGGTAGTAAGGACAGTAGGGCTTTGGTTGCTGGTCTCAGAAAACTTAGTTCACATTCCTTGAGCAAGAAGCCGACCGGCAGCTGCAGGTTTGGCTCATCATAACAGTGACACAGTTTGCATGAAAGTCGTTTCTGAACAGCGAAGGACAGATTGCTTTATAAAAAAACCCAACACCAAAACCTAATTAAGACTATATTAAATTATTAGATTGTGGCATCTGGCTGTCCAAGTCCTGAGATTGCACATGTTTTTTCTAATGCTTTAAACTTTGTTTTGAGCTTGTTTAAATTCATTACAGGATGCCCTTTCGGACAAAGTTTAGCTGGCTTAAGATGTAGTATTATTCTTCTAGGTCTTGGCAGCTCTTGGTGCTCTGCTTGTAACCAAACTTTTACCCACAAGAGTTATCTCAAGCACACCTCCTGAAGAGCCCCATGGCTAATGCAGCCCCAGACTGGCCAGCACCTCCCTCTCCACTTCTCAGGTTGTAAAACATCAACAGAAAGCGTTACATATACTTTTTTTCACTTTTAACTTTTTGACAGAAGCTCTTCATGCATTCAAATCAACCTGACAACTTGGCTCTGCATTTCTTTTGAGTGAACAAATTAATTGGAAAATTTTGCTCTCGAGAAGCGGATCCTCGCCGCAGAGCAGGGTGGGTTGCTCTGGGGTGAGGCCCGGTGCCACCAGATCCCCCCTTGCTCCAGGCCAGGGGCTCGTCCCCTCTTTTGCCCCCCAGCAGACGAGCAGTGGGTTTCTGGCTATTTGGTCTTGTAAAACACCTTTCAAAGACACATTCCAGCCCGCCAGGCTAACGGCGAAACCTGCGTGCTCGAGCCCACTCTGCGTGTTGCTCCACACGCTGGACTCTTGCAGTCGTCTCCCTGTGGTTTAAACTTTAACACACAAGATCTAAAAGCTCTTCCCCTGCTTAGTCCCCAGAATAATTTGTACCAGGGTTCTTACCAGAGGGAAAAAAGACTGTTAACAATTTCACGCAACTCAACACACAATGCACTGGCTATATCTGCAGCCTATTCTATTCAATTCTGCTTCCTCATTAAAAAAACCAACCCAACCATTGATTACATCCCGCTGGCTTTAATAAGCTCTGTGACTATTGTTCTCGCCCACAGCAGCTGTAGCTGCCCCTTAAAATGGTCTTGACTTCTCGCACCGGCTGCGTGGCCATTGTGTTACTGCTCAACCCCCTTTCCTCCACACGCAGCTAATAAATAAGCACTTTTCATGTGGTTTTGTGCCCTGGTGTTTCGGGTTTCCAGCATCGCGGCAAGATTGAGAAAAGTTCACCATGAAGAACTGAGGAGCAGGGGGGTCACTGCTATTAGTATTAGCATCCCCCGAGTGCCTGGCAGTGTGAGGGGGGGGGGACACGGCCCAGGGTCGCAGCCAAAATGCAGGCAGCTGGAGAGCGGAATGATTATTCCCACTTTTAGAGCCAGGGAGCTAAAACAAAGAGGCATTACATTATTTGTTCAAGGTCACCCCCGGGGACCCTGACCAGACGCCAGCACCGTGCCCAGAAACAGCCCGGCGGCAGGTTCGCCCGCGCCCCCCCCCCCCCCCCTCGGCTGGGTCAGGCTGCCACCACCCTGGGAACTGGGAAGAGGGAACTGGGAAGAGGGAGACCCGAGCTCGGCATCACCGGCTCTGCTGCAGGAGGGGCCGGACGCTGCGTGCTCCGGCGTTCCCAGCGCCGATGGACGATGACCGCAGCCTGGCCGTGCTGTGCTGGCTGGGGGTGCAGAGCACGGCCCCGTGTTTGGGCCGTGCAACACGAGCACAGTCTCCCACCTGGAACCAGCCCTGAAACCATCGGAGAGGAGGTCCTGTGGTCCTCATTGCACTTCAGGCGCAGGGGCCGTGGCCCCGAGTCGGGAGATCGAACACTCGCTGGGGTGCCCGGGCGAGACCCCAGGCGGGAGGGGAGCTGCTGCCTCCTGCTGCGGGGCCACGCTGCCCGGCACCGCGCTCCTCGAGGCGGCAAGGAGAAGGCAGATTGCACCGTGAGAAATACAATATAAATGCTTTTCCTCTGGAAAATTACTAAGAAAAAGTTTGTTCCTCATCTGCAATTTAACTTTGTATTTCAATCTTTAGTCTACAGCTTTTAGTTATGTTTGCGGCCAGGTCAAAAAATGGAAATAGCTTAACTTTTCAGCCATGAAGATAATATATTCACAAAGCAGAGATTAGAAGTTTAGGGATTCATTCTCAATTCTCCTTGATTTGATATGGGGAAAGAACCTGAAAGAAAAAAAAGACCTTTTCAAACTCCTTCACTTGTTGGAGACATTCAGGGAGCTTCACATCCTTGTCTTTTCCTGAGGACTTGCAGGTATTTATAGTTACTTCAGATTTAGCCTCATCGCAGGCATGTACCCCTAGCTAATTCCTGCTCATCAGGTTTTCTAAAACTGAGGGGTTTTTTCCTTCCCCTCTCACTGAGGGATGAAGGCTAGTCGAAGCCATTCAATCTCATGAGGCTCTTCCCTTGCCCCGCAGTCGTCAGCCCTCGCGGAGTTTGGAAAGCTGCTCCGGGAGCCGATAGCTGGACACCCGCCAGCCCCAGCTGCAGGATCCATCCTGCCCATGGCCCCGTTGCTGCTGGAGCAGCCATGGGCAGGAGAGCCGCACTCAGCACCGCGGGGGCCGGCCCAGCACAGACCCCGTCAGCGGGGGACAGACACGATCCCCCAACCATGACAGCACTTGCTGGTTCATGCCCGGCTGAACCAAGGCAAAGGCTGAACCAAGAAACAATTCCCTGACAAGCTTTTCCATTAGGTACGTGTACACACATGGGGGGGATGTCAGGCAGACACGGACCAGCCCTGGGCCCCGTCCAAGCGCACAAAGAGCCCATTGCTTTGTCTCAATACTGCTATTATTTTTTATATCTCCATATGCATACACATACATAAGCAGCTGTGACTTTCCCACAGGAGTTGCAGCTGATGCAAATTCAACAAACTTTAAAAGGGGGATTATTTTGCCTCAGATGCCCCAACTCAGTAAGAGAAAATAAAAAACAAACAAAATCCCAGCAAATCGACCTGGGAAGGAGAAAGCTCAACAGTTTTGCCACCTCACCTCCACACAGCACTCAGCAGCCACAGCCATTCACTGCCCTTGGGGTGAACACCCAGCACAGGAACCGGGGTGGGGAAAATTCCCCAAGTATCACCCACAAATGGAATTTAAAAGATTAAAAAGGGGCAACATCAACTGTCACAGAGACTCTGAACTGTCCTGAGTCGGATGTTTTTATCAGTATCCAGTCTGAGAAAGGGCTATTTTATGACATCTCCCATGCTGCAATAATCCCTTAGGAAAAGCACCTAAGACTTGGGCACATGGACAATGGCATTTTTCATCCTCGGCCTGCCCGGTCTTCCCAGCTTCGTGAGTCCCAGGCTGGAGCCCAGCTCACGCCGCTGCTCCATCCCCTTCGATGGACCTCACCCCTTGGTGTTTTCCTGCCCACCCTTGCACGCCTGGTCTCCGCTGCAGCCCGTGCCAGGCAGTTGCACGAGCTGCCGGGGTTACTAACAAGAACATTTCGCCTTCCTCGGGAGAGCCCAGCCCGCAGAGCTGACCCACCACGGAGGAGCTCCCCGGGTCTGCAGCCCCCTCGCATCCTTCCTGCTGCCGTGGGCAGGAGCATGGGTCTGCACCAAGAGCATCGTTCACCTCCTGCAAGGGAGTTTTCTTTTAGTTTGCCTTCGTGGTGACTCATTTTACCTTTAATGTGTTTTGGCAGGACTGAGGTATTTATTTTAGCAAAGTAGTGAAAATAGTTTTGAGCATGTTAGCAGTCTATGCAATTCCTGTCAAGTCGCTGCTGTTTTAATGCAGTGGCTTGGATTGACCTGACTTAGCTCTAAGCATACACAATCAATCAAGATCAAACTCTACACCGTATACAATTTCCTCATTTTTAATAACTTGCACAGTGAAATATTTTGCCAGTTCTGACATGTCACAGGCTCACACTGAAAGGCGCTGGCTTGTTTAGCTTTCTCTAATCCATTACAACATTTTCATTTTACTCTTCTCCTCGCAGAAGTCAAGTGGACATGTAAGAGCTCGGAATGGATTTTGATAACATATGACAACGGTGTGTGGTTTTTAAGGTACAACACCTCTGAGTGCAGAAAACTCCTGAAGTACAGCCCAATGGTCTCTGTTTCTTTCATTTTTTATTTCCCATGGGGTTTAAAATTCCCATTACCTGTCCCACCTAGTCACCTGAACATTGATTTCCTGTTCAGATACAGACCTAGTCTGAACGTTCATAAAAAAATACACGTTCTTGCTTTGTTACTCATACATTGCTGTTCACTTACAAGGAGACCAAATTCTGCAAAGTCACTGGCAGAATGACTTTGGCAGTCATCTCCATGACCAGCATCATGCCAATAAAAGGTTTTATGGGAACACAATTGTATTAAAGGCTAAAATACCACCAGTCCAGGTTTTAAGAGCTGCATTTGATTCTTTAACCAGGTACATTTTCCTTCCACTAGAGCTTTACAGCCTACATACTACATTACTTCTCAAATCTGTTTTTAATTGAAGTTGGTTTTGTAATGGAGCTACATGTGCATTATTTGATAAATGTGAATTGTAGTAAATACCCTTAAGCCAACTCTTTAAAAGTAGAGAGCAAGGTTTATAAATGTGCTTCATAAATAGCAGTATTTTCTAATTTCATAGAACAACAAGAACAAATCACCAGCTTCTTTCAGAGATAGATTAGTTCCCTGTAGACAATACATTGATCCTAACAGATTTCCATCTATTTTCAGGACTTTGAAAGAACAGCTATTACCATTCAATTATAATGCTTCATTAAACAACTTAAACCCTACATATTGCATGCTTTTAGTTAAAAAAATGTTCAGTAACCTTGTTTATGACATGTAGTGTTTGTTCAGAGAAATCTGGCAGAACAAGCGTGCGGCCACGCAGCATCGCTACAGCCCTGCGCTGCTGGGAAAATCCCGAGGGGAAACTGCCGCAGCCCGTGTCCCTGGGCAGCCAGCGTCCATCCTCGCCCGGCTCTCGGGGCACGGCGTGCCTCGCTGCAGGGAGAGACGGGGGCATCTGCAGGTGACACCACACCGTCCCCCGTGCAACTGCCTAACTGGAGCTGACTGGGGGAAAAACCCCAACCGCTGCCCATCGCTGCCCGCTGCCTCCTGGCGCTGGAGCAGCCAGAGCACCAGGCTGCCCAACGGGAGCTGCAAACTATCTCAGAACATGACGTTTGTCAGGTGCTTCACCAGGAAAATATAAATATCCTTCCTCTGCTGGCGGGCAGGCAGCCTCTGACATTACCGCTGACTGCCACGAGTGCTGGACTCCTGCAGATCTCAGGGTGACACTGAATTTTACTACGAAACGTGAGGCACTGTGTAAAATTTAATTGCCCCTGTGTGTTGTAAAAGCCAGGGACTGATCTTCAGTCGGTGTCAGCAGCACAGCTCAGCGACGTCTCTCTGCCCTGGCTCCCAGTCAGACAAAAAGACAATGGTAACATTTAATTTCCCCCTTTCTCCCCCTCTCCCCCCAGCCCATCTCTGGTGTATCTCACCATTACCCATCTGCTCCTCGGGGAGAAGGCTTTGCTGCTTGGTGGGGACCTGCTGCCACCACTCGCGATGCTCAAGATTTTACCTGAAATCACAAAGGAAAATTGCGAGAGAGAACAAGTGAACCCATGAGTTCTGAATCCGACTCTGCAGCCTTAACTGAAGGTCACCCCACACCTCTGTTTAGGGGTTATTATTCATATTTGTATAGTCCTTCATGAGCATTACAAGTGATGAGCAATGACAGCTCATGTATATATGTCTGCATACACACACACGCATATATATACATACACCCCCTTATATCTGAACACCGTGCCAAAGAAATTGTTTCACACCATTTCTAGTGTCATCTTTAATTAATTTGCATCTCTCTTCTCATTATGGCTCATCCCTCATTTAAAAGGTGTCCTTCAACCAGGACACTGGGAGAGGGCCGAGAAGTGAAAAACAGCAAGGAATAATCTAAAGGTAGAGTCTAGGAAAGCCTTTCAGACAGTTGCACCTCTCGCTTAACACTCCCATCCCCACATCGCTTCTTCCCACGTACGATTTCTTCTTTAGCGAATTAGCTTTCCCCAGAACTGATTCATTGCATCCCAATGGCCATAGATTCCCTCTCACATCTTATTAATCAAAGAATAAAGGAGTGAATGCACACGTCTTTGAGAATAACAATGGGGCATTTGACAGCTAAATGGAGCCACAATATGCAGAAATATAAACATCCACGTGCAATTTATCCACTTTCTCCCACCCGTCCCCCCCAGCGCAACATGTCTGGGTGACTCCACGTCTGAAGGTTAAGTGTGTCCTTTACCGTTCACAGTTCAGGCACCAGAACCAAAGTGGCAATAAAACGGCTGCAAGGGAAGGTCCCCAGCACTGTGGTCCCCTGGCGCTCGCCGCACAAAGACCGACTGTTCTCTCGGATTACCGGAGTACACCCTCTGCCATCGCAGTGTAAATCACAGCCACGACTTGCTACAATATTGCTATTAAAAAGTCAGAAAACATCATAAACAGAACTCATCTGGGGAGATATTTCATCTTGAGGTTTGGTGACAAGGTCAGCAGCGCTTAAACGCGTCCTTCAGCTTGAGCTCGGCCCTTTCTGCACATCCTATTTTAAGACCTGCATAATGCCGACCTCCGTACCCCATCTGCGCGCCCTTGAAATGCCGCCAGAAGACCTGCCGGATTCGTGTCTCACCTTGAAATCCCACTTTGTAATACAGCCGATACGTCGGCAGGAGAGGCCGGCCTTCTGCTGTGCTACCGGGAGCTCGTTGGCAATCTTTGACCCTGTGCTGAATCCAAGCCGATTTCTTTTCTGTAGAACATCCTATAATGGGTCATCATCTGGAAATCCCCCAGAAGGATACAGCTGACCTGGGCACCCGTCCTTGAAGTCTGCAGTCCAGCTGACAGCTCCTGTGACACATTAGAAGTATATTTTAAAACAAGGTCAGTCACTGTGCTATACCACACCTAGTACGTAAATGGAAAATCAATGTGTATAAAGCTGCTTGTCTTCCCTCAACCGTAACATCTTAAAAACCCGGCGCCGCCACCAATTATTGACAAGGATATCTCACTTTGGTTAGAAAACGGTTTTCCACACCAAACAGACCTGTACTGCAGAGAAATCACACCTCAGAAGAGGTAGTCCAAGATACTAGATAGACGAGGAAGACCAAGAGAGACAGCATTTGCTCTCCAACGTCGGGGAGCCTCTGCTTGGCAGGGGCTGCGGAGCAGAGCCCTGGGAGCTCCCCTGGTGCAGGGACCTCAGCTGGGGGCCACGGGGCAGGGGGCTGCCCCTGCTGCGGCAGGAAAAGCGCTTTGCAGCCAGTGCTTCTTAATTCTTCTAGCGCACGTGGCAAATAAGAATAATTATATATAAAATTATAGGACTCAGGCTAGCTAATTATCAAAGGGAAAAAACAGAACAATGTACAACGTTTCCCAAGATTGCCGAAAGCCTTTTAACAGCAGTGATCAGCTTCTAATTAAACCCAACTCCAAGCGCTTTTGCTGAAACGGAGCCAGTAACAGAAATCTAATAGGACGTTGTTTGTCGAAACCGTGCGAGTAAACAGTTTGGATCCCGTTACAAAGACTGCCTTTTGCCGACTGGCAGAAGCATCGCTTTCTGACTAAGATGTGTATTCACGGTGAACTGAATATGGAATTGGCTTGTGCCACATTTCTCTTTTTTCCCCATATATATTTTTGCAATATATGAAATAAACCTACACCAACAGGAGACCTTCCAAGAGGACCAGTTGAAAAGAATATCCTCCTTTTTTGTTCAAAATCTCTTCTGTGTCTTGTTGGTCAAAACGGCATTTTGCAATTAAAATTTTCATCAGAAATGGAACATTCTTTCCAGCTTTGCAGATGGCGAGAAGAAAAAAACGTTATCACTCGGTGGCATAGGTGGTTGCTCAGAAAACAAGCGCTTGCCTTTAAGCATGTAGGAAGCCTGAGTGTGTGATTGTACAACATGGAAACAGTTTGGTCTTTGCCTAATACAAAATTAAACATCATGAAATTCACTGAGCGATATATTTTGTCCCATGAGAGATTAGCTTCAGAAATACAGAGGCAGAAAAATACTCATCTTTCATTATCATGCTAGTTTTTAAACAGCTGGGAAATACTGCTTCTTCCCTCAAATGAGTAGACCACATGAAAACAATGTTCTACCTCTGCCTCCCCCCAACAACATTTTTCCCTTTTCCCAGGGAGATTTTCCATTTCAATTAAATTTCCTCTTTATTACCACCCTCCTTTTAAAAAAAAAAAAAATTTTTTTCTGGCACATATTTTCTTGCTATTAAATTTTTTTTTCCCCTACACATCTATTTTTCATTTTCTTTTATTGCCAAGAGCAACAACATGTATCCATGTGCATGTGCTGGGGGAAGGAGGGATGAGGAAAGGAGAAGAAAGAGATAAGAAAAGAATGAAAAGAGAGAAAAAGTGGGAGAAGTCATCTAATACAGAACAACTGCTGGTAAGACCAGCTAAACTGCTTGACGAGTCACTTTCATGAAAACAAAAAGTTTTCCTATTTTGCTGGGAACCGAGGTTAAGCCCCTGGTCCCTTCTCCTCCCTGACTGTGCCCCAAGTGTAAGAGGGAGTTAATCCCTTGCTGCTCATTAAAGCCACTGCTCTGCGTTAAGAACTTTTTCACAGAGAACAAAACAAGCAGAAACAAGTAATTTCTGGTTTCTAAGCCATTCTCAAGCTACTTTTTTACTGACAGCTCTTCCCATGCCATACTGAGAAAGGGGAGAAGCCCGCTGGTAATGGCACGCTGGGTCTGCAAGCTCCCAAGGATCAAGAGCCTTACACTATAGGAGGCTATGGTAAAGGGACACTCTGATTTATGTATTTCACTGATATATTTCAATGCTTGCATTTGCATTTACAATCCAATGAAAAATTTATGACTGTTAAACTAATCCTGTATGTCATAATTAAACACAAACAATCATTTCCAAATAACTGTTTACCACATTGCATATTCAATGGTGCAATTAATCTCAATGACTCTTTCTCCTTGTAAATAAATATAGGCGGGAACGTATTCTGCCATAATGCACTTGTAACTGCATCCAGTGGAAGATGAAGAGTCAATCTGACATTTCAAGAGAGAGTGGTTACCTGCTTAATAAATAGATTGGAAACCTGTCATTTTCAAACGGATGCCTTGTTCTCCTGCTAACTATTTGTTCTGAGGAAAGCCTCCCAGAGAGATTTATAGGACAAGTGCTGTTTAAACATTAATCTCAATGCAGAGAAAGAGGGAAGCGGGCTGCTCTCAGAGCTCTGCCAAGGGATCTGAGACCCGAGGGGGGACGCGCGCCAGCCGGCCCCCAGACCTGCCGCCAGCGATGGCTCCGCGGCCAGAACGCGCGGGATGGCGAGCGGCGGGGCAGCCGGGGCTCCGGGAGAGGCCAGCGTCCGTCCGCAGGGACCCCCTCGCCGGTGACCAGCTCTGACGACGAGCGGGCGAGGGGACGTGCTGGGAAAGCTCCAGCGAGAACCGGCAGCGGAAAGGGGCCGTGGCATAATGAGGATTAACTCCTGCCAACGGACCTGTCTCTGGGCGTACCTATCCTCACCAGCCCAGGTGGGATTCTGCTGGCAGAGCCTGGGATCACCAACAAGGAACAGCCTCGCCACCGGTGCAAACCGGGGCGCTGCCGGGAGCCGCTCGCCGAGAAGCCGGTCCACCCCGAGTCAGTGGCACTGTAAGCAGCATATCGTTAGGATTCAGCAGCAGCCTGTTTCCTTTCAGGCATAAAAAATGAAATAGCGACCTGCTGATGGGTGCTGATGGGTAGATGGCTCCACATGAAACAGCATTTGTCCTGAGAACAAGGTGAATAAAAGACTTAATGGAGTTCAGCGATGCAATACAAATAACGGTGTCCCTTTACATTACCAACAACACACACTATGCTCTCTCCAGATCCCTGTTCTCTTGAATACTCCACGAGGAAGCTTTTTGTAAATAGGATGTCTCACTTAATGTCCTCTCCCAAACATCGTATTAATCACCCTTTAAGAATGCATGGTCTCAGGGAATAAGGATTGCACTGGGCGTGAGGAAGACACTGCTCCTAATTTTAGCTCCGCGTTGACTTTCCGCAAGCCCGCGCTGTTTCCCCACGGCTGAAGCTAAGACCGTAGGACCCCTCTGCTGCGGATGTGCACGGAGATGCCACGCCGGAGGGCAGTCACCACGTGTGGAGGAGAGCCGGTATCGCCACCGGCCCCGACAGCACGGCCACCCCGGGGCACTGGCTCTGCACGGCTTCGCCCCGGGGAGGGGGCTGCAGACAAGGGGTCTCCTGTAAAGAGCAGGAGGGGACGGAGGGGACCTCCTCACGGGGCCCCTGAGCTCTGCGAGCAGGTATAAAGGAGGCTGAAGGGTACTTGATAGCTCAAGAGACTGCTAATTGGCTATGAAGGATTTCCCCTCTAGATTGCAGGTTTATATTGTCCCCAGGTTGGTGCTAGTGACTGGAAGCTATTTCCACCCAGAGACCTATGTGAAGTGAAGTTGAATGATTGTCCCAGGCTGGGTCCTAGCAGACTAGCTCCTGCAAGCTCCCCTTACTGCTTATGCAGAGAAGGAGACGGCTGGAAGTGCAACTGCAGGAGAATTAACCATCCTCTGTCACGCTTTACCAGCAGGGTCAAATGTGTTCCATGCAGCAGGCGAGGTGGAGGATGCTTGCAACGTTATCGTGCATGCTCGTCTCTTGCAGTGGCCGGAAGATTTCGGCTCTCTGGGCTGTCAGCTCGCCAGCTTTCATAAGCACCAAACTCCCTAAAGAAATCAAATTCTTTAGAATTATTTCACTTTGCATATGTTGATTTTTGTGCTAGCACTATCAGTCCTGTACTCGCAGTTGTTTATTTTCAGGGTGTTTGCCCAATCTTTGCTGTAAACATGTTTTCATAGGTCAAAATGACCTATAGGTTTTCAAAGGTCGAGAGGAAATGGCCTCAAGTTGAGGCAAGGGAGATTTAGGTTAGATATTAGGAAAAATTTTTTTACAGAGGGGGTTGTCAGACATTGGAATAGGCTGCCCAGGGAAGTGGTTGAGTCACCATCCCTGGAGGTATTCAAAAAGCGAGTAGATGGGGTACTTCAGGACATGGTTTAGTGTGCATGGTTGGTGGTTGGACTCGATGATCTTGAAGGTCTTTTCCAACCTCAACGATTCTATGAAAAGCAAAGCATGAAAATCACCAAAAATATTTGTATCACGAAGATTTTCAGTTCTGCAGTAAACGCAGTGAGAGAAAAAAAGGGAAGCTGCAGTAAGGGACCTGCTGTCCTGCAGACCCTGCTGCCCCGCAGGAGAGCTGCCCCCCTTCGCCGGTCGCGCAAAGGGCACAGCTCGGTACCGGAGACATCACCAAGCACCGTGCGGGCCCTTGCCGAGACCTGGCCCTGGCCCAGGAGCAGCAGAGCCCTGCGGACACGCTGCTCCCGGCGGGACGCAGCCCCGCGGGGCTTCCAGAGCACGTACACCACGGGCACCCCCCAGCAGAAAGGGCTGCAAGGGGGACACGGCCGGGGATCCCCCCCAGCCATTTGCACTGCCGGTTCAGAGGAAGGAAGGCTCCGGCACAAGGGTTGGCTGTGGCGGGGCACCGAAGCAGGGCGCGTGCTCTCCTGATCATTGAACAACATCCTAAAAAAATGACCTCCGACAACCAGCAGCGACGTGCATGCACCACCCACCAAGAAAACACGGTGGGACAGCGACGCTTGCCACGGCATTGCCCCTAACTGTCCTGCTAAGGCAGAAACAGCAGCGCACAAAGGCCAGACGCCGAACGGCTGCCCCAATTCAGCAGCAACCACCACCCAGGTACGTTAACTGACCCCAGAGCAGTTTGCCTTCCCTTTCAGCTGGGATCCGTGTCATGCCTGGGCAGGAGGTTATACACAAGATGGAAAGCTGCAGGGAAGAAAAAGGCTCCCGAAAGGCTCGGTAACCCTCTCTCTGGATTGCAGAGATTCCAAGTGCTCCCACCGGGGACTCAAAATTGTGTCAAACAAATGCAACTTATTGTCTCTTTCCCTGTCCTGCAGTCCCTAACAAAGTTGTTTTCATTAACTGGGAAACCCCTGGTGAAGTGTTAGCATCTTAAGTAACCCTTGTAAGTGGAACCAAATTAGGAAAGCGGGCAGACAACACAGGCAGAGAAAACAGATTCCATTTTCTATATATCAGTTTCTATTAGTTTCAAGGATAGGTCTCTATTACACCCACTCTTTGTCCACGGTCAGAGTGCATTCAACAAATTGAAATTGAAACGTGTCTGCTGATGAGACTGATGCTGTTATTAGATTTAACTATCAATCACCAGCTGAGAGAAGTATAATGCAATTCATTAGGTATCAGTCTTATAGATATTTCAGCTGAATCCTGTAAGCAAACCAGAAGCAAAGCTCTCTGCAACGATCACTTGGTTTACAAACAGCTTATGGGGAGTACCTCCAATGTGCATACAGCTTATATTTTTATTTTTCAGAATTCCTCCTGCCACTGGAAAGGTTTCCTCCTGCCCTGCTCCTCCACACGCTTGTGCAAAACCCCTTCACCCACCCAACTCTTTCCCAGCATCTGCAATGAATCTCTGGGTAAACCACTTAAAAATTACACTAGCGATTTACCCACCCCTTGTTGCAGATGGATGCGGTACTCAGGCCTCCCTCCGCATCTCAACACCGATGACTCCGCAGAGAAGCGGCCCCGGGGACGGAGGCTGCAGAGCCTGCACCCCCCTGTCCCACGGCCCCCCAGGGACAGACACCCCTGCGGCTGCTCCCTGCGAGAGGCTATAGCTGCCACCGCAACGGTTCCCTTCCGTACATCACCTACCTGCTGGGAAACGGAGAGGGTGCCTGGGGCTTCTCTCCAACCGCCCCTCACAGCTACGGAGGAAGGATGGTTGGAGAGTGATAGGGAAGAAAATTTACCTTCTAATTGCTAATGAACAACATCTTTACTTGCTAGCATGTAAACAAGGAAATTTGGCTCTCCTGCTGCATTAACGCGACTTGTGAAAACTAACTTGTAAGGCTGGATGTTTTTTCCAGGGTAAGTCAATGTTCCAATTATCAGTAAATTGCTAGCACTTGGAACGACGCTGCATATTAATTCAAAGCAAGTGAATGTTCATTGAATTACCCAGAACAGTAAATAGCTCTTCGTTGGGTGTGTAAATAATCCCAGGGTATCTAGGAAATTGGGGAAAGAGATTTTAAAAACTAATTTGCCTGGGCAGAGTAAAAATTTTAAAGGAAATTAGTAAAAGAAGGGATTATCAATGAAATAGTTATTTTGATTGTTATGAGCTGGGTTATTATCTGTGATTAGAAAAAGCGGCCCCATGCTGCCTGTCCCATCGGTGCTGCGGGAAGGCAGCCCGGCAGTGCGAGGCCACGCAGCCCCGCTCCTCAGCAGCGATCTATTCTTCATTCGGCGCAGGATGGACCCAGCGCACAGAGCCTTTCCTTGGCCGGGAGGAGGACGGGCAGCCCCAGCTCTGCCTCGCAGCCCCCCGGGCTCCCCGCGGCAGGAGAGCCGCAGAGTAAATGCTGCGGTGAAGCAGAAGGTGATTCATGGGTCGCCGTGCTTCCCCCATGAGGACCGAACTCTACTGTCCCTCCAGCTCGGTGGCCGTTACAGTCACTGCTAACAAACTGAGGGTTTAATAAATGCACATGGCTTTGGGGTTTTTTCCACATTTTTTTTCCGTTTTTAATTCCACTCCCTCATCACTGAGCTAATGCACTAATGGACACTTACCATTACCTAACTTCCGGCCTAATGGGCACAGCAAATAAGTGAAAGGCTCATAAAATCAAATTTACTGAGCATCATTCCTTTTGCTGTCCATTAACCGAAACTATTTATTAGGTTAAACAGATCTAGCGTATGGAGTTATATTCATCTTGTATTAATGCTGTTACCTGGACACGTTAGGATCCCAGAAGCTCTAGCAATCGCAGGGAAGAAGGGAGGGTTGCTGTGGTGGCATTCACCAGCCCACGGGCTGACGGAGACGGGGGCTGGCATTGCCAGCACCGCCACCGGGAGCAGCCGTCCCACACCCCCTCGGCCGCAGCCGCATCGTACCCCAGCGCCAGAGGAATACAACCTCGGTCTCCACTCTAAGCTCCCTGTCTTCCCTTCTTTTCCAGTACTTCTCCAGCGAATAATCTCCCCGCAGCTCACTTCTTCCTCCAGCTCAGCATCTGGGACCTGTCGGGAGAGTCCTCGAATACCGACGTTCACTTGTGCTGCCGTCCTGCTCCTCCCCGTCCCGGAGCCCTCCCTGCGGTCTCAGTCACTGCAGAAGTGAAACCCTCTGGGCAGCCAGTGCCAGAGCTCATTCCCCACCCTCTGCGGGGTCCGACACTGAAAAACATTCAGAATAAGACCAATCCATTTACCTTTGCAACCCAGATATGTTTGGCCTGACTCACCGCTGTCCTGCTGTTTGTGCTGTCGTTTGGCTACCCTGACAGGGATGCTGCTACTCAGAGCAAGCATCTGCCCGTGCCATCCTGTAGTGATGGTGCTGAGCACAGAGGTAACGTACCAGGAGCAATCAGACTTGCACAGACAGAGCTGGAAATATATCCGTATATATATAAATATATGTATTGATCTACCTATGGCAGGGTCTGGTATAACGTATGATGAAAATGTGCCAAAAGAGATTAGCACCAATGATGCCTTCTGTTTTCTATCAAAAGATAGAAGTTCAGTTAATGTTCTGGCATTCAGTTCTTTGTAGATATATAAAGAGCATTTCCATTTAATCAGCTTTCTGAATAGCAAAGAACAATTTGCTGCCCTTAATGGGTAATATCCTCTGCCATCAAGGCTGCCTTTAGGATTTCACTGTCTTCCATAAAGAACAGTTTTACTGGATTATCAATGAAAAGAATGGCTGTAACAAAAGATGGGTTGATAGCAATTTTTTTCACTTAGTCTGGCAAATTCCTTTCACTGAGGCAATCACTTACATGCAACTCATGTGCCTTTGCTAAATTCCTAAAGAAATTTTGGAGCTTCATCCCCCCAGCAGGCTGGGACCGGCTGTGCCTCTCACCGCTCCATCAGCCCCGAGGTGTCATTAGCTCACGGGAGGCCCGAGGCAGAGTTACGGTGGGCTCTCTGCCCTTCTCTGCCCTGTGGAGTCCTACAAAGCTGCCTTAATTGTTCACCCTGGAAATTGCACGTAGTGACAGCAAAGCACACGCAACTTTTCTTCCCGTGCCATTCACGTATGTATGATGCAAGGTCCAGCAAAATATAGATGGGACCACGGACTCCAGTAGCCTGAATCATGGGCAAACACATTTTAGAGGGAGACTGGAGAACATCCTCTGGCACATCCCCAGGCCATAAAGCATCCCAGAGGCTCTCTAGCAAAGAGCAGGCACAAGGGCAAAAGGCAAAACACCATAAAAATGATGCAATGCTATAGGAAGGATGCAGGAAAGTTCACGACCAGAGGGCCCTGAGCTGGAAAATAGTTTGTTACATGAAAATACCCAGATAGTGCTGGAAGGCAGAGCACGTGCTCCTGACGGCCTTTTCTGGAGCAGGCGTGGTGCCCTGACCAGCCCCACGAGCTGGGTGCGTCTGTCTTTCTCAAGAAGAAAGCCTCCGTTGCTCATCCGAGCAAGGCATGATGGAGCTCCCGTCAATCGACAGCTGCAATATTCCCGGGAATGGAAAAGTGCTGTTAACCTTAATGACAGTGTGTGGTTTATAAATACTCAAAACAGAGATAGATCAGATGAACTTTGAAAACTTTTATATATATATATATATATACATATATATTTTAAGAGATCTTGCTTGCTAAGCTATTTTTTTTCTTTTCTAAACTCCCAGAGCCCTAGTAAAGTCAGTCAATACACCATTACAATCATTTGGGGAACAGTAAAGCTTTGAAAAATAGCATTTGCACTGTGGATTTATAGAAACCATTTGAACTACAGTAAGCCTTGAAGATAACTCTGAAACATATTTTGATTTCTCAATAATTCCTTGAGAATCATTAAAAGAAATGAAAACTCTGCACCCTGGACAGACACAGGCTGGAAAAGCACCGCGAGGAGAAAAAAAAGTGTTGTCAATACTTAAATATATAAGGAGTGTCCCAAAAGAACTGGCTCACTCAGCAGGAGAGAGGCAGCTGGAGCTCTCACATTTCCACATCCGTAACGCTATCGCCAACCAAGACCCCCGCACACCCGACGGAGAGCTGGCAGTGCCGGGGCAGACCCCGGTGCCGCGGCCGGGGGCAGCGGGGCAGGGTGGGCAGCACCGCCCGGCCGGTGAACCTCGGCGCAGACCCTCGCCCCGCACCTTTTGGGGTGCTGTAGGACCCCCCTGGGACCACCAGCGCTGCTGTGGCCACGGGCGAGGTACTGCCATCCCGAACCACATGGAACCGCTTGTAACGACTGAGGGTGTTTCCTGCTTGAAATGGGTATTCGGTCCCCAGAAACCCTCCCAAACCGCCCGTTCTCCTGTATAAAATCCGACCTCTGCCCCTTCCGACCGAGGGGGCTGCCCTTCCCAGCAAAAGGGAGGCTCAAGCCACGCTTTGCCGGAGGGTTCGGCGTGCTCACGCGGATGCTGAGGTACAGGCGGGTCGGTCACAGCATCGCCCGCTGCCGCGCACACGCCGTCGGCCAGTCCGCACGGCCGGTGAGCCGGGGCTGTCCATGCCTGCTGGAGCCAAGGGCTCTCGCCAGAGTCTGACGATTTAGTTTTTGTGTTTCAAACGCCTGCTTCACAAGGTCAATTTAATTGTTACTACGGGCTCTGTAACGTGACATGGGGGGATGGCATTGATGTCAGTGTACGGGACGATGCTGGCTAGGGATCGGAGTTGTTCTGATGTGGGATGGACTACAGGTCCCTCTCATCTCCTTTCTCTTACCAATCAGTCTATTTGACTATTTTCTAAAACAAAAATGAAAGCAGCAGCTCTCATTGCATCTGAGTAATGACACTTCAGGCTTAGAAATGGTGCTGTACCCACAGTTCACAATGAATCAAATAGACTCTTTAATGTCTCCTGACCTACTTCTCAATCCCTTTATAGTATCTGCTTAAGATAAAACTCTTGCTAGGGATTAAAGCATTCGTGGCAAATGTCCAAAGGTCAGGAAAGGCCACACTAGAACCACAAACTAAGAAAACTGCTCTTGGCAATTTCAATGTTGTATTTTACCTCCAGGACAAGAACAAACACTTTCTAAAACTGGGAATTATCTCACACGCCCGTGGGAAGAGCTGGAACCTCCCACTGAAGGGCGGTGGCCTTCAGAGCAGAAACCAGCCTCTAACAGACCTTTCTTCCTGCAAATTGAGAAGGTGGCATCAACAGAAATTAGGATCTATTTTTGCTCTTAAATCACTTGATTTCCTTCAGTATTTGTGCTGTAAACAGGAATTAAGTAGGAGAGGATTTGAAGCCATTAAGAAATTAAATGCCTAGTTTTCCAGCTATCAGCTGTGGCTTAATTTGGTCCCCAGCACAGGTGACACTTTGCAGTCTAGTAGCAAATGCATCGGTAATATTTCTGAAGTGCTCCCAGGCAGGCAGCAGAGCCAGTCTGGTTCTGAAGGTCATAGTGGTCGCAGCACAGGGATCCGCAACCCTTTTTCTGCTACTTTTCAGTAAGGTTTCTTTCTCTTCTCACCCTTTGGGGCTGAGCAGCTGATCACAACTGTGACACACAGGTCCTGTCTCCGGTAGCATATTCTGCTGCACAGGGCAAACTCCCGAGGAGCTTCCCAGCCGCGCGATGCCAGGTTAGGACAGCAGAGAGGCTGCAGCCGCACTTGCAGCCGGCACATCCCCAGCTGGTGGGTGCTGGCATGGCTGGGTCTGCTCCTCGCACCAGCTACCCCTCCCTGTGCCGTGCCCTGCCACCCCGCTCCGAGCTGGGGACCACGAACCAGCCCTTGGAGAAGCCGACAAGGTTGCACAGGTTATTTTCACCCATGAGATGCTCCGTGCAACACGTGCGAACGAATTCTGAATGAAATGCCGACGCTAGGCACTCAGCCAGGCTCCCTCCTGAAACGCACTCCATCCTAACAGGGCAAATAGGAAAGCAAAGCATGCACAAAGTGCCTTCCATGCAAGCTCAAAGCTCACTGTAAGCGTTCATTAACCAGATGTACATCACCATCCCCAGGACGAAGCCTCTGTCAGAAATTCCCTCCAGGTCCCCGTCGAGGGGAGGAGGGTGTAAGACCACGGCCATGCAGCACGGTGGGAGATGCCATCAGCCCCGCGGGGCACGGAGCTGCCCTGCACTGAATCTGGCATGGGGAGCTGATGCCCACAGCTCTGGGATGCTGCCCCGAACCAGCCCCTGGAAGGAGAAGGGCTGTGCCTGGCTCAAATTAGTGCGTGCCAGGACCGTCAGCCTTACGAGGCTTTCATACATATGTTGTAAAGAAGCTAGCCTAGATCTCCCACTTCTCTTTGTACCAGGGACAAACAAATTTCAGTTGAAATTATTACATTAAAGTATATACATCTGGATAAATCATTGCTTACTGTTAAATTGCGGGGAATTTACACCGTGTAGCTATTCTGCATATCTTTCCCTTATTTATGATCTCCTTTATTGCTGTTCAGACCTCCGTGCCCTAAGAGAGGCTGGGCAACAAACTGAAACCAAGTTTGGTATCACATTGATGCTACAGCTGCCGTTATCTACCCCGTTCAGGGGTGGTGTTTCGGGGCAGTGCCCAAGCCCTGGCAGCAGCCAGGCCGTATCCAGCCGAGTGCACGAGCCCCCTGACAGCTGCCTAAATCTGCATGTGGATTCCAGGTATTGCCATGCTGCAGTTTGTTACTGGGGTTAATGCTAGTTAAGTGAGTACCTAGGAGTACAATGCTAGTAGATTTTCAGTTAATTTAGCAGATTATGTCAGATGTACAGTCACAGGCTATTTAACATTCTCCTTCATTAACCTCGGTTATGACGAATTGTACCGCTGCATGCTGCACTTCAGATACCATTCATCAATCCTCCAAGACTTGCAGCGCCGCCGCTTGCTTTTCACTGCTGGTGATGGAGGAAAATTTCAATTGTTTCTGCTGCTTTCCAATCGAGACTGAGTCAGGGCTCAGGAATGAAGCAGGCTTA
The DNA here is from genome assembly GCF_026419915.1 of Harpia harpyja. Taxonomy (NCBI): domain Eukaryota; kingdom Metazoa; phylum Chordata; class Aves; order Accipitriformes; family Accipitridae; genus Harpia; species Harpia harpyja. The sequence continues at coordinate 836,048 of NC_068951.1, read as the reverse complement.
GGTCTCCACGAACCCTTGGTGGTGGAGGGAAGGGGTGATTCAGAATTGGCACTTCGCCCTTTGAGCTGGGTCAATATTTGAACCAACGTCTGTTACTAGTGGACACCAGGCTACTTGGGAAGCCACCTTGCAGCTGAGCTGAAAAATTGCTGTCCCAAATCCTGAGGGTCTTTGAGAATTTTATTATTTGTATTTAATGATGATTTTTGTCAGAGCTGGGTGACCATCTTAAAGTTCTACTTAAAACCTTGCCTCCTTCTGGGATGCTGAATTTCCATTCCAGCAGGGACAGGGCTTTCAGTCTGAAGCCCCTGTAATGTCAGTGAAAGAGATGAAATCAGGTATGTGATATATGACAAATCGTTCTTATATTTCAGAGGAAGTTTCATTATTTCAAATTTCTTATGTTCTTGAAATGAAAAAGAATGCCTGTAAAAGAAGTCCTCTGGAGTAGGGACAATTTCAGTTATTTCAAAGGTTCTGTTTGAACAAAACGTAATTTCACTCAAGCCCAACTTGGGGAAAGTGTTAGAAAACTGAAACATCTGATTCTGCAAATACAAAAGGGGACTGCTCCTTGAGCATCCCATAACCAGGTCTGAACACTGCAGCCCCCCAAGTGTTTTTTTCTTCCAAGAATACACGTTTTGTTGGAAGTATGTTGCCTCAAACACCTGGAGTTACAACAATGTCTTTTTGCAGTGAAAAAATTGTTGGCTGTAAGTATTCAGGCAGGCACCAGTCAAAATATCACGGGTGGCTGTGCCCCCCTTCCCGCTGCAGAGCAAAGCACTCCTGTGCTCAGTAACCAGCATGGGTGTTAATGAAAGGGAAAGCAGTAATGCTTTCCTTCCAATCTACCGGCCCAGGGCTGGTGCTTTCCAACACTTTCCAAATACTAGCCCTAATTAAAACAAACGGTACCGGCCACTGTCAGGCTGGCGGTAGAAGCAGAGTTGCACAGGGCTGAGGGAAAGGCGACCGATTCCTGGTGCCCGTAGCTCCGGCTCTGACCGCCCTGCGGTCCCCAGCACGCTGACGAACCCGTCTGCGAGGAGCGGAGGGGCTCTGGACCCCCTTTGCCCGGGGGCGGAGGAGCAGGGCAGCCCAGACACCGGCGGCTGGGGCGCGCAGCCGGAGCAGCCCTGGGGTGCCCAGGGGTTCCTTCCCAGGGCAGGGAGGGATGCGTGGGGTCTCTGCATCCCACCCACGGGCGCACGCATCCCTCGCACAAACTCTCACGCCTTTGGAAAGGCAGCGTACACTCTCCGAGATAGACGGTATCCTTGCTGATGCGGTACAGCAATAGTTAAACGCTATATGACGTGGGAAGCCAGCCCATCCAGATCAGGGCAAATCATCCCTTATTACTTATTTATGAGAGTTAATTTCATGTGCTGGCATTTAACATACCATATGGAGGAGAGGCTGCTGGAGCCAAGCTACTAACAGCTTTCAGCCGCCTTTTTTTGTTTTGTTTTGTTTTAAATACTGCTGAACGTGACTGAAGGAAGGTTAATTAATTGTATTGCTGCTTTTACTGAGAAAAATTACTTCTTGAAAGTAGCTAAAAACTCCAAACCTCACGTCTCTCAATGCCACAAAAGAAACTGGTATGCCCTGGCAAGGATACCAGACTACCTTGATGCAGCAGGACTTTGCAAACAGACCTGCTTTGCAGATATAGTTAAAAATAATTAGATGTTTGGGTATGTACAGCCACATCTATTAATTTTAATAAGCAGCACTTCCTCCTGGTATTTGCTCATCTGACAGTAACTGATAGGGGAATAGTCTGAAGTGATTTGCCATCAAAGCCCGTGTGTTGCATACTGGGCAACTTAGGTACCTGCTGCTTTGTCCTGTGTGACCACTGTCTCCAAGAAACCTTTCTTCAGCAATATTTTCTGTTAAATTTGGAGTGTCTGTCCCTTTTGGGGAGCTTTTTGCAAGGGTATTGAAGGCCTAGGTTCAACCAGGAACTCTTATTGTGTAAACGGAACTAGAACTGTGCACGTCAGCAGATCTGCATTGCTTCAGCCATCCAGGAAGCTGATCTCTCTGACATACATACATACACATAAAAATATATATACGTATATTTTCAGTATTTCTCCTTTTCAGATAAGAGATGTCTCCAAAGACAGTGCTGAAATAGATTCACAGCAAGGTTGTGGCACTTCTGGTGTTTACTGTATAAGAATGACATTTATGATAATAAAAATGGAAGAAGTGTTGAACAGTAACGATAGCAATAATATTTCACCAGGGACAAAAAAAATTATATAACGTAATGAAAGCAGAAATGGAGAAATGGCAAGAAGGGGACTGTTACAGCATGGGGAGCAGAGGCACCAGTGATGTGGAGGTGGACTCGGTGAGCAACATCTCTGCTTGAGCAGAGGAAATAAACAGCAAGAAAATAGACACGGCTGACTCCTCGCTGGCTGGAACCGATGGGAACCGCAAGGAATCTCTGAGCGTGCCCTGCCAGGGGTCCGAGGAGAGGGTCACAATAATCACAGCTGTCTGGTTCCCCCCTTGGCACCCTTCTCCATCAAAGTACCAATTCCCACTCATTTTTCCCTAAGTCTTATCAAAATCTCTTTTCTTCAGATTTCCATGGCTAGTGAATCCTACCAAAAACTTGTTTCCTTCATTTCTGAGACAGCCTTTGACTTATCTGTGAAGTGCTCTAAACACTGTAATATAAAACTGTTCTCATTACAGTGTTAAATTAAAATTTAGTAGAAGATGCACAAAGCAGAATAAACTTTCAATTAAAATATAAACACTGTTACTGAGAAAGAAAACTGGGGGGAGCTCCTAGGCTTCTTTGCATTAAAAGTGCCTGAGATTTAATTTCACTGTGACATCTCCTTGGAATTACACTGCTAATTGATCAAATTTTGTCTGTCTGTTATTTAAACTTTCAATAAAACTTAGATTAATGGAAGGTGTAATCCTCCCGGGCAGAACAAATATTCCCATTGTTCATGTCAGGTATGGAATAGCAATGCCCCTACTAACAGCTTTTGCATTCAACCTGTGAACATGAAGTTAATCATAAAAGTGTAGTGATTCTTTAATTGCTTGAATGAAATGTTCTCCGTGTGTCATTTCTCCCTCTTGCTCTCCCCCGCCCCCAGTCTCCACTAAATGCTGGTACAGATCTTTAAAACCATCTAGGTATAATTTTCAGAACTGATTTTCTTTGTTCATTATGCAAATAAAAAAACAGCTTGCTCTGTCTGTGATCTCTCAGAAGGATGGGAGCGTCCTTCCCCCTGCCCCGACACTCCTGGCAGAGGGTGCTTTCTCATATATTAAAAAACGAAGCAGCACAAGAATGCTAAGTGCCCTGCCTTGTGCAGAAAAAACGTAAGCAGGTTTTTTTACCCCTCACCCTACCTTCCCCCCTCAATTATGGGGTCAAAACTTGTGGCAGCTGAAATCAGCTGGGTTTTACCCTCATTTGCACTCTCCTGAACGTGGTGCTGGCTCTCCAGCCTGGATCAGACCGGACTGGGAGCAGCTCTAACCCGCACCACCTCTCCCGAAAGGCACCAAACCACCTCCTTTGCTCACCCCCGCTGATAGCTGTGAGCTATGCAGCAAGCATGGGGCGCTGGGCTGAAACAATACAAAAAAAGGGAGAGAAATTTTTGCTAAGTGAGTAGAGAGTCAAGGATAACGTGCAGAGGGTCTGCCCTGTGACTCCAAGGGTGCAACCGCAAACCTCTGGACACCTAAGCCTCTTTCTCAAAGTCCACTCAGCATGGGGCTCCCCAAAACCACCCCAGGGTGGTATGACAAGGTACGAGGTTTTACATCAACCCAACAGCCCAGATGATTTTGCAACACCGGTCTCCTGACTCAGCAACAACTTTATAGAATCACAGAATCATTTAGGTTGGAAAAGACCCTTAAGATCGAGTCCAACCGTAAACTGCCAAGTCCACCACTAAACCACGTCCCTAAGCGCCATGTCTACACGTCTTTTAAATACCCCCAGGGATGGTGACTCAACCACTTCCCTGGGCAGCCTGTTCCAGTGCTTGACAACCCTTTCAGTGAATAATTTTTTCCTAATATCCAATCTAAACCTCCTCTGGTGCCACTTGAGGCTGTTTCCTCTTGTCCTTTGTGACCGTCTAGAGGGGATGTCCACTGCAGTAAAAATGAGACCCCATCTCTGGCATCACAGAGACAGAGCGGCAGGCAGGAGCACCCCATGCTCCCCGGGATGCCCAAGGAACCGCTGTGCATCCCTCCAGCCCCTGGACTGGCCTGGGAGGCTTTTGGAAATTACTATTTAAGAGACTTTTAGTCACATAACACTTGGACACCAACATTCACCCAGCATCTGGCTTCCACAGACATCTGCAGGAGCTGCAGCATTAAATGAGCCCTTCGTTAGCACAGGTGACCTCGACTTCCAGCTTTTGGGGATTTGAAGATTTTCCTACACAATGGGCATGCTAACACTATGGGTTTTTTGATACTTCTGGGGTAAAACCATTTCTCTTTTTCAAGCTGAGTTTGAATAAATTATAAAAAGCCTCTCCAAAATTCAAGACATTTTCCAAATTGGTTATTTTAGTTTTCCATCTCAGCAAGGACTAAAAACTCTTGCATTTTTAGAGGAAAAAATTGACAAGTCAAGGTGCCACCTGTGGGCTGAAGCGGTGCTTGCTCCGTAAAACTTGAATCAATCTTGGACGAAGGACATGCTACATAGACAGAACAACACAAATACTGTTTGCGAATACTAATATTAACATACTACAAAGAATTAGAGCCTGTTTTTTACCATTCTTTTTCCACTGGGAGAGCAGTGTATCTGTACCAAAGTGTTAATATTCACAAGAGGAGGGAATCATGCAGTATTTTTTCCTGATTTCTGCTTTTTCAGCAAATTTACTATCTGCCAGACTAAGACCTTTTGTACCACACAGAATAAAGAACAAAGAAGGGCTCTAACAAGAGGGAGGAAGAAGTTAGGAAGCAACACCTAGTTTGTATTCTTTCAGTGGTACTGTTTGTTGTGCAGTACTAAATTAACTCCCATTAATTCATTGTGAAAACAAGCCTTAGAGAATAGCAAGGAACTTACAGTTTCTTCTCCTGAATTAATGTTGCACGGTAGCACTTTTTTTTAAGAATAATTAACAATAACTCAACAGTGGAAAAAAATGTCTTTTGATACACCTGAAGTGCATCAACGGTAGATGGCTGCTGTTGTACCTGCTGTGATTCCTGTTTAAAATACAGCCAAATATTTTCATAGCTGTGATTCAGCTTTTCGTCCTCCTAGGCCTGTGCTGTGTTTATTGCAAATACACTTTTGGGGGAGAAGAAGGAAAAATCTGGTGTATTTGAAGTAGGAATAAAAGGGTCAAGTTCAGGCACTCTGCTCACACCGAGCAACACGTTACCGGGAGCAGGGAGGTGGGACGAGGTGGCTGACAGCGGTGCGGGCACAAAGGCACGGGCAGGGAGCACGTGCGGGTACCTGGAGCGAGCGGCCGGCGGTGCCCACAGCCGGACCAAGGTCCCCGCTGCCCGCGAGAAGCCCACGATGGCTTGAGACGGGTTCACCAGCGCACCCGGAGAAAGCCCAGTGCGCAGCCACACCAAGCTCCAGCCCTCCGCTCTGACACACCGGGATCTCTTCACGCATCGGGCAAACGTGTCCGAGATCTTTTTCGCTAGAATAGCTGGTTCTACTGTTTCTAAACGTAGTTTTTCTGATACCACTTAAAACTTAATCATACCCTCAGCGATTCATGCAGGAAGACGCTTAGCTAGTTGGCTGCTGAATTGAAAATAACAGGGACACAAACACAGTTAAAGAAAGTTGCTCTGTTTTTTCATTCCAGCATTTTCTCAACCAAATTACTGCTGTACCGTTGGGAGACGACGCACAGAACGCACCGGTCCACGCAACACACTTGGGATTTGCCACGGCTGCTCATCCTACGTGGTGGATGCTTTGCTGCTCGCATAAGCAAGCAGCACTCAAAATCATGGGTTGGACAAGCAATAGAAAGAGGGACGCTGATCTGCAGGTCAAACACAATAACAGGTCCCCGGGTGTCCCTCTGACATGCCAAAAGGCAGCAGTCCTCAGACCCCGGGGAGCTCGCTCGCAGGCTGCAGCTCTGCTCTGAGCAGAGCCCCCGCCAACCTCCAGTTTGATCCACCTAAGCTGAAACATATGGCACCGTGCTTCTCCAACTGGCTGAGGCACAGCTCCATGTTGGGAGCTTTGCAAAAATCTGCATAAATGATTTATACAGGTGAGAGGCACACACTGTCCTCATTAAAGTATCAGTGTGGCTGGAAATGAAAAAGATTCATATCTGCTGCAGGAGGCTTTCAGGGATCAATATGTTCCAACATATGTTTTAATACTTCCTAGGTTCTCACATGTGTCTCATGAGATTTCTTTATTTATCTTTTTTTCCCAAGGTTATGAAGCCAACTGTTTTCATATGTGCTCTGAAGCAGCGACCTGCTTTTCATAATAAATCTCTTCTATAGAAGAGGAAAAGCATGAAGCTGTGCTTCTTATTCAAATAGTCCATGATAAGATTATGTTGTGCACAAAGCCTTAGCTGCTCCTGCTGCGTGCTACTGTATTTAAGTGCTAAGCACACGTTTGGGCAGATTATTTTTCCAGGAAGGGGCTAACCACGACTTCTGCTTGCCAGTGCTTTTGTTACATTTTCTCCCCCCTTTAGCTCTCCTCCTTTTTCCAGAGGATGCTGCGTTTTGACGTCGCTGTAATAAAGATCATACTGAAACTGATAGGTGAGTGGGCTGCGCAGATTTGTATTTGAGGTGGAAAAAGCTGTCCTCTTCAGCGCTGGCAGAGTGCAGCCCACAGAACAAGATCAGATAGGAAAGAAACACAAGGGAAAAGGGCACGAGTGTGTGTTGGAGCATGAGGGAGATGAAGACCAGCACTGGCTGTGTTGGCCGAGTGGCTGGCCCAGCACCACAGAGAGATTCGCAGGCTGCTCTGTAACTTGGCTTTTGAGGCATGCATGCTTAGTAACTAATCTGACTTCTCATCAAATCAATTAATTAACAGAGAGAGCCCAAAGGTCCACTTGAAGTCAGTACACGGCTGGATGCAGCGAACAACCTCCCTTTCTCACATGCAGAACACAGGATTCAACAGCTCAAAAATGCAGTTCAGCTGTACAGCGGTGGGTGTGCTCAGAGGAGGGCTGCAATGCCCCCAACTGCCCCCCCCCAGGGCTGCAATGCCCCCGGGCCCCCCCAGGGCTTTCACCTGCACCCCCCAGCAGCCACTGCTCCAGCTCGGGGTCACCGTGTTCACAGCCAGCCTCTCCCTGGGGACGCCTCGTTCTTCTCTTTTGTGCAGTGGATATACAGTCAGCTTTTTTCTGAAGCAAACGGAGGTGGTGCAAAAATCATTTGTTAACACCTCCCACATTTCCCTGGTACTGCAGTCTACTTGTTGGAGTCCATCGTTGTCGGGTGGGAAAGGAAGACAGAATGTTTTTCACACCCTGGTTTTATTAGCTGCATGAGAGTGCTGCTCTTTTCTCTGGGCACTTCTTTCCCCTCTCACAATAAAACTCTGTAGGCTAGAAAAGGAGTATTGCTGGGTTCAAACCTGTGATGAAAGGCCATTACGCAAGAAACCATTGTATTCCAAAAATCACATCACAGGGGCTAAAATGATAGCATAGAAACAACAACTGCATGACATCCAAAATCAACAGGAAAAAAAGAAAGTCTTTGCAGTTGCAGTACCCTGCTCAAGGCAGCCCAGACTATCCCAGTGTTGCACTGGTAATGCTATTTATTTGTATTCATACTACCATTTAACTGCCTTCAGTTAGTATTACAGGCCTGTCATTTTCTAAGTCTATAATGTGTAGTAAATACAAGCTTCTTACAGCATAAAGAGGTACAAAAGCCAAACGGCAGAAGGAAGCGCACGCTACTCTGGTCCCATTTCACGTATGAGGAGGTGGGGAGTAGGAAGCATCTTTGCTACGCTCACTACAGTATGTTTCTGCACTGCCACCTTCAATACCTGTGGTCACCCAGGACACCACGCTACATTTGGGAAGACTTGAATTTGCATCTCCCATCTACCCTACTACAGGCTGCATAATTATAATTTGTAACCTAAAATTCCCACTGACATCTTCCTTGGATAAACGGTTCCATATCCTCTGACTTAAATGCCTTCACTGCAGTAAATACGTGCATCGTGCCCCAGAGGGAGTCACACTTCACTGCTGAATTACGTGGTTTGTGAAGCATGGCAAGTTGTTTTAGGTCAAAAAGGGAGCTTAGGAAGTGTCGGCTGCTGGGAGAGCTGACCAGTTCAATTTCAATCCAACAGCAGAAAGTGTTTGCGAGAACCAAACATCCAACAGGTCCTGAAACCTTATTCCCAAAGTGTGAGATTCGCAGCTTGAAGCGATGACAGACTGCCAAGCCCAGCTCAGCTGGAGCACGCCCCAGGCAGCACAGCTCCTGCTCTTCAGCTTGGGAGGTTCTGTACAGCTCCCTGCTTTGACCCTGATTGCTCAGCGGGGTCTTGGTGAACCCAGCCCTTCACCCAACCCATTTGCACCTACAGCAAGCAAACAGAAGTTATCCTGTACTGCAGGGCTGTTCGCAGCCCTGGGTGGAGAGTACACAAGCGGTAGTTGTCTCAGTGCAGAAACAGAGAGCCAGAAGGGACTTTGAGGAGTTATTTAGTCCCTTCCCTGTTCCAAGGAAGGGCCAAACTGTTCCTGTTGTCACTGCTGGCAAAGGCTTGTCCAAACCGTCTTTAGAGACTGTTGAGGCTGGAGATTACCTGCAGAAGTAATCTCTGCCAGCAATTCACCAGCCTCCCTGCTGATGCCTAACCTGAACCTCTCTCACCACAGTCCAAGACCTTTATTCCTTGTTCCAGACACTGCATAAATGGGGAGCGTATTGTTCTCTTGATCACGGTAAAAGCAGTTTCTGCACTTTCAGACACTCACCACAGCCGTCTCAGCCCACTCCTCTAAAGGCTAACATTCTTTCAATCTTTCCTTATTGCCATATGCTCGAATCAGACACAATAGATTTTACAGGGCAGAAATAAGATGACTCAGTATAAAACCATGGGTATTGCCAGTTGACGTGGTCCCAAGAATCAGAGAGAGACTGCTTTGGCTGAAAGCAGACGCTGCAGATGGAGCTGAAGGACTGAGTGGCCCAGGGACTTGCTGCTCTGTGGAACAGCAGCCCCGTGGTGGAGGTGATGAAGAAAACCACAATAAAAGCCACAAGGCACAGTGCTCATCCACAAGCAGCGGGAGCGCATGCACGGATCACTGCTGTCAGCACCTCACGCCGAGGCATGACGGTGCCCCAGCAATGACGTCAGGGCTTTGGCAAGGAACCTGAACATCAGTGGGTGCTGCTGGAAAGCTCTCCTCTTATGCAGGCTGCACCTTCCTTTTTCTCTCCCACTGTCAATTTTCATCCACTTGGGCATTATTTTTACAATTTTCCCGATACAATGTCTTGTAAATTATTCACAGGGTTTAGGAAGAGCCAGCAGAATGAGTCGACCCGAGAGCTGTCCTTACTTCTGCTGCCAACCTGCTGAATGGTGCCGCATGCATATCAGCGCACGGGCCGGCGCTTGGAAGAAACACTTCAAGACCACGTTGTCTCTCCTTTGTTATATGACTGATACGAACATCTGCTAAAACCCCAGACTAGGAATTATCCTCGTGGCAATACTGCTGGATCTCAGAGCAAGTGCACAACTCACGCTCTCAGATCTGTCCTCGGTCTCTACTGTTTGGTAGCAGAATCCGTTGCTGCTAGTCTGCGCCTACTCATGAGAGCTCGTCTGAAACTGTCCTCCTCCAGCTCCTGTCATATCAGATGGTGTTGACTCGCTGGCGTGCGGCTGCACAAAGGAGGACCATTGGTACCAAGCAAGCTCGATGCTGTTCAAAGTCCTCCGACTGTCAGGAACACACCCAGCAAGTCACAGCTTTTGGGGCAAGCAGCATCGGAGCCACTTCACACGGCAGATGGGCCGGAGCCTGTGGTGCAGGATCTGTGCATGCTCGGCAGACATGCAAAGCAGTCACCGCCAATTCCTCCTTTTCATCCTTAAAAAGCGGGTCTGTCCCGAACTTTGCCTTTTTCTCGTTTGCATAGCAAGTGATAACTGAATCCGATGTGATGACACAATAATTTTCACAGCTCCCGGGCCCTGGGAACAGGGTCTTTTTTTTGGCCTCACTGCCTGAGAGACCATTTGAAAATAATTAAAAGATGGAACCTTTTATGTGGTTTATGGCGCTTTGATCAAGGTTTTTTAATTAACCTATCTTGCTTTAAGCTACTGCAAGTTCATTTCGCTCTCGTTGACAATATCATAATGGAATTGATTATAATACAGCGGAGAGCACGAGTAGTGCGCAGCAGACGGGGACATCGGGCTGCTGCTGCGCGAGGAGAGCAGAGGAGCATGCTGCAGCCGCGGGCAGGGCACGCCGCGCTAGACCCCGTCAGGCTGCAGCTGGAGAGCCCAACGACACATCCATCACCGTTCCTGCCGGTCGCCGAGGCCAGGGCGTTCGTCAGCCAGTTAAGTGGGAAGCAGCGACGGGTGTATGGCCAGGACACGTCTCGGCGTGGTGCTGCCGTCGGGAAGTTAAGTGTCGGGTTGAAATTCGTCACCCCAGTCCCTACAGTCAGAGAGACACGGCTCCTTCGGCAGGGTAATGGGCTCCATCCCTCCGTACAGAGACACCTAACCATCCACGTGATAGGAAGCCAGTCGGGAGGGAGACGTAAGTGTCACCCAACCTTAACTTTGCTGCCTCTGCGCTGCAAGGGAAGCTGCTCTAAAATCAGATCCGGGCAGGAGCTTGCAGTGGCAGGGAACTGAGGAAGATGGAAGATGACCATGGCCTGTGAGGGTCCTGCCAGGACCAAGGTGGAGGCACGTCAGAAAGGACTAGGAGGGGGAAAGGATTTAAAGCTCTCCCATCTCCCAGTGTCCTGCTACCCCTACTGAAGCTTCCATCAGAATGAACTTCTGTTCAAACCGCTAAATGTCAGGGTATTTCCATTAACCCTCTCCATGCCGGGCTCTGCCACCCCTCGGACTGTTCACAGACTTCAGCCTGACCGTATCTGATCAAGGGGGACCACGATGCCCCAAGACGAGGAGGTGTGACTGCCTCACTACTAATGTTCCCCAATGTAATGGCTTTGTCTTTGACTATTCCATACTAACCAGTAGAAGCAGTAACACTAGGTCTCTTGGTGCTTCCACTCAAGGTCAAAATACCTAGTGAACTTGATATTGAACAAATTTTGGCAAGTTAAGAGATTTACCAGTATGCTGCGCCAACAGCTTTCCAAGAGGCTTTTTAAATAGGCTGTCCTAATAAAGCCTACAAAGAGAGCAATCACGTGTTTGGGAAATGCTGAATCATTACTGTTTTCATCTAAACAGCAAGAGAGTGCAGCCTATTTAGGCTGCATAAATCCATTCTTAGTTATTTCTTAAAACAAATGTTTTTAAACCAAATTTAAAGTTCTATTCAATACCACTAGTTTAAAGGCAGGCTAATTGACCCCAGCTCTTGGAATGAACATTTCTCCCACCTCTGGCGTTTAACAGGACTGGTGGCAGCAGACGGGCTAATTTTATGGCTGTCACAGAGTCTTGGTGTGACCTTGGGCAATGCTCAGGACCTCATCCAAGTGTCGCTGAGGAAACCAAAACTCTCTGCTATGACTGATGGCTTTTTGCTAAACTCACCCTTTCTCCTGTCCTCAAAAAAGAACCAGGACAGCCTTCTTCCATCTACTCTCATTTGTCTGGGCTGTTAAAAAACACAAAAATCCCACAAGTGAGAGACAGTGAAATCCTCAAGCAAGGCAGCAGCGGGCAGCATCTGGTGTGAATTTAGAGATCCATACGTTTGAGAGATTCTCTAGAACCTGAACATTTCTAGCACTAAATTGGCACCTCTGCTTTTTGGTGCAGGTACCTTATTTATTACTTTCAACTAAGTTGGGATCCCTGTCCAGATTTAGTGTTTGAGCATCTGTCCATACTTCTAATATCACTGACGACAGTTGCTTACAGGAGCGGACAGAGATGTCTGTATTTTAGACATTTTATGGTACTGTACATAGGTCTCTCTTACAGCAAAAAGTAATCAGTTGGTGCTGTATAACCCCACATTCCTGAAAATTACTATTTCTTTCTGAAGATCTTGTAGGAAATTAGGCATTTGCTCATGGAAGTCAACCAGAGCACCACCTAGAGACAATTAACCCAATAGTCCAAATATGATACATATAATCTTGGGCTAAGATCTGTTTGGTTTTGTACTAAACATGAACCGATTTGCTGTCATTTCAGATAAGGCTCAGGAATCAAAAATTTGGCTTCATGCTTTCTTTTTAATTAAGAAAGAAGGTTATATCATATACTTCTTGCTGTCATTTAGACAGACAACAATGCTTGACAGACCTGCAGGTGAGCAAACCAGATGCTCGTGTGAGGAAACTGGGATAAGTAGGATTTAAAGCAAGGAAACAACAAAAGCAAGAAAAGGCTCGGGTGGAAAGGCAGCACAGCTTCACCACAGTCGGCTGCAGTGTCCAGGGCGAGCGGCATGGTGCAGTGGGGAAAGAGGCGCTGGGCAGCGGGGACATGGGGAGCTCCAAGGAAAGGCTACAAAGGTTTGCTTTTTCAGAGTATCCTCTTACTCTCTATCTTCAAATAACACCAAACCCCACTGCTTACAGAGGACTAAAATGTCAGTGTATTAAAATAAAATAAAAAAACAAAACCAAAAAAGGTTTGCCCATACTGGGGCAAATGAAATATTTTGGGTCAGACTGAATTGTAATTTTATGGTTGGGGGGTGGGGTTAAGAAAAACACAACTAAAGGGTTTTCTGCAATGATGAATCATTTTGGGTAAGATTTCAAAAAAATCTTTCATCGGAGAACAGCAAGCTGAAGCATTTCAATAATGAACTGAAATATTTTGACCAAAAAAGGTCACTCACTCCTAGTCCCAATGCCATAAAAAAAGGTTTTCTGAATCTGTTTCCAAAGCTGCCAAAAAATTCTGCTTTTTCATGATGCTGTTGTTTTCTTAAAAAAAAACAAAAAACAAAAAAACAACAAATCAGTGAGAAAGCTGAGATCATTTCTGCCAAAGCCTGCAGTGGCCAGGAGCACGTGTTGCAGGAGAGGACGAACACAACGGTACCTGCCCAAGAGGAGCAGGAACAGCGGCCACCGCGCCGTCCCCGCAGCGAGGGGCTGAGCCGGCGGGAGGTGAAGCCTCTTGGGAAGCGGCTCGGCCGGAGCTGGCAAAGGCTGCGCACCGGCGTCTCCGCTGTCCCCTCGCCGCGGCCCCGTGTCGGAGGAGACCCTGCACTCGTCCGCCATGGACCCCCGCGCCCCGGTCCCGCTGCCCCGAGATATTCCCATGGGCAAACAGCCCCGTCTGCTCTTTTTCCCCTAGTTGGATTTGCCAGAAAAGTCCCAGAAGGGACTGGGACTCCTATCCCACTGTATTTTCACAACACCTGAGCCACTTTCGTACCAGCAATCCCAAAGAAAACAAAACGTTGGCCACCAGAAAGCACCTCGCCTTTTTAGTGGGGGTGGGGGAAGACTTGAGGAAAGCAAAGGATACAGGGGAAGGAAAAATTAAGTCACTTATATCAGGTACTTTCCTTAAAGACTTGAATACCTGTGGAAAATGTGAGAATGAAATAAGAAAAAGATTTATTGAGTCTCAAAGCCTCCAGTTAAAATTAAATGCGGTGAGAAAAGTGGCTTTCCACATTTAATTGTCTTTTCCCCAGTAACTATGTGTCACTCTCTTCTAAAAGCCTATTAATTCTGTAATTTAGTGCTAGCAAGAGCTGGGAGACAGACAGAACCACCACTGGGGTTTTTTCTGAATTCATTGACTAACTGTCATCAGGCATCAATGTTAGGGGCGCTTTCTCCTTGAAGGCTCCAAATACTAAAAATTAAAAACTTTTTATAGTCTATTTAATAAAAAAAAGTGCTGGCACATCAGTTAATAGAATGGATTCCATGACATTGTATGTTAGGATTTTAATTATGGCTAAAAATAACCTGACATGTCAGAAAAGCTATAGAGAAAACATTTTTCCAAGCACGAGGAGGGATTAGCTCATTTGACTTCTGCAGCTAGATGCAATTTATTTGTTTAGCCGTAATTTTAGAGTTTATTCTGAAACTAGCTAGAGCTGGTAATAGAGTTATTAACGCAGAGACGGGCTGGTAGGTGCATTTCTTGACATTTGAGGTTGTATAATAAGTTAACTGCCGAAAAAACCCCATTACCTCAGAGTCAGCAGCAAAACAATGTTCATATTTGAGTCTTTACAAATCAATAGGAAAGATACTCAAATAAGTAAATCAAAATGGTCTACGAGGAGTGCTTTTGCTCACCTCCGGCTGTTTTGCTCTGTTGCAGTGGGTGACCCAACCAGCGACACGGCCGCTCCTGCCCCACTCACCTCCGTGGGGACGGCTCCTGGCTGCTCCATCGGCCATCCCGCTGAGCAGCCGTGAACAGCACCCATACACTCTGCAAGTGCAAACACCCGCAGAAGGACCCGTCGGCTCGCCGGCAGGCACGGCTGGCCGACGTGGGCTGGCGGCCCCCACCAGTCATCCAGGTACCCGCTGGTACCCGAATCTACTTCTGAATCATCAGTTATTTGCAAATAGATTAACTGGGTGACCCTGGGTCGCTTTCATGCCTGAAACAGTATCGGCAATAGAACTGAGGAGTCAAACAGGGGCTAGCACTGGAAATAAGCAGTTCTGCGTGCTTATGTAGGAGTGCAAAGGTTTCTCCCCAATCTAACTCATCCATTGCAGCTCCTCTTGTGTTATTTCAAGTAAATCAGGATGCAATTTCCCTACATTCCTCCTGCAATTTAGGCAGAAGCCTATAGGAACGTTTTTCATTATTTTGCCAGCTGCTTCAGTTTCTCAGGCCTGCTGGAAACTATGGTAGGTTTTTTTAACTGGCAAAATCTGAGACTTAGACAAATCATTTGCTTATTTTAATGTATTTCATGCAGCGCCTCATCTTGTTTCTCAAGTGAAACTTCCACGTAATTGAATTGAAATTTCCCTGTGTCATCTGTTGTTAAGTTCCTCCTAGAAAGGTGCTGAAATCCCAAGGGAAACGCTGTGCTGCGTTCCTCCTGAGCTGCTCCCAGCCACATGCTGTCCCAAGGGAAGGGACGGTGCTGCGGCTGCCGGCGCAAACCCTCTGCCCGGAGCAGCGCAAGGGATGCAGCCAAGTGCCATCACTGGGCACTGACAGTTGCTTTCACCACTGAACTGGTGGCATGCACGCTTTGGCTGGCACAATCACTTCGCCCTCTAGTGCCATGTATGCAAACAGAAAGCCTTAAAAGCTGCCTGGTGATTTATTCCTGAGTGATTCTATCGGAAGGGGGGGGGGGGGAAGCAAAAAGCCCTTAGATTCAAGGTTTCAGAGTTCAAGACTGATTTTTCTGCATATACTCTCTTTCCCCACTTTAAAACCACCAGGTTACCTTTCTCCTGGAGAAAATAAACAACTGAATTTTAAACCAGACTTAATGACCAACGTGACATTGTGAAGGACATACCAATAGTTGTCATCTCTCCAGATGAGTTGTTAAGTATTTATAGAAACATTTTCTCCATGCACAGCTTAAACTAAGTACTGTATCTAATTTCCTCTGGAGAAATGTGTTGGAGAAATCAGTAAGATAAGTCTGTCATCATAAACAGTAATAAATAACTACTCTGGCATAGTGGCTTATTTAGCAAAGTTATTTGAATATTAATGATTTTTACAGGTACGCCTACACAGTAAAAATCCACGATGGTAATAGCTCAAAACTATTTACAGGATTCCAGAGTCTTGATCACAAGGCAGAATTTGGATGGGGTCACTAAAGACAACTATATATGGAATAACCAAACCCTTCCCTTTAGCATCAGACACTTCAAAGGGAATCGCTCATTGAGAGCACTGAAGCCCAAATCACCTCGGAGCAGACAATTAACTCCCAGCGACTACTGCAAGACTGAATGGGCAGGAGAGCGGTGTCAAACATGACACGGGACATAACTAGGTCCTGCTGGGATGAGCCCAAGCAGATGTGCTTCGCTGGAGCGTGACTGCCTGGGAGACAGCAGGTCTCAGGGTGAGACCGCAGGAGCCGCAGAACCCATCACCGCTCTGCTCAGCTGCACCGCACCTGATTATTGCATCTGCTATAAAAAGACATTTAAAAAAAAAAAAAAATAGGACTGCCTTCACTCTCCTTTGATTTTCTGGCTTTACTTTTTAGCCGCTGGTTCTCATTGTAAAACCAACTTCCTTAGCACCTCGCATTTTCAACCCACGGAGGGAAGTGCAGGTTGCTCTCCTGCCCTGTCCTGCCAGGGAAGGCTCAGCTGAGTCAGGAGCTCAACACAGGGTGCAGAGTGCTAACTCGGACATTGCCGTTTCACAGGCTCACCCAGGTCCTGCCTAAAGACCTTCTTTGCAAAGCCATGTCTATGTAGGATTGCAGCATGCAGCAGCCCAGCGCAGCTGCACGGCCCTTGGGTGGGAAAGTCGCAGCAGAAGAGAAGCTGAGCCCAGCACCTACCAGAGGCCTTGTTCCAAACACTACAGCTCTTACTTTAAATACCCCAAACCATTCGATTTCCTCCTAGAAAACCCTCCTGACCAGCCAGCCCTGCGCATCAAGCCTTACCTGAAGTGCTGCTGACATCTTCAGCAGTGAGAGGAGAACTCTCCCCCAGGCGGGATCCCGAGCCTGGCCCGTGGGTGCTGTGCTCTCAGAAGAGAGGCTTCAGAGTATGTGGCAAGAGATGTGCTGGAGAGATGAAAGATTAACTAAAAGGACATGAGATTAAAGGAGTTCAGGAGAGTGTTTATTAGCTTTAGAGTATTTTTAGTGAGTGCTGTGATGTCCCCCTGCCCACCCTCTTTTCCTCCAGCCCCTCTCGGTCTCTCTTGCCGCACCACCTTCAAGTGCACTCCTGCCCTTTCTCGCCAATCCCCAGTTGTTTCTGCAGTCCTTCTTAAATGCAGTGGTGATGCAAAATTCCCGCTTACCCTTCGCCTTCAGAACTAACAAAAGAACCTGAAAGTTTCCTCGCGTTTCAAGGGCATGGGCAGCTGCGTCCAACCAACCGGGAGGGAGAAGGAGCCCCAGCGAGCCGCGGCGAGCGGGGCGAGAGCCTCGGCAGCACCGCTCCACCAAACTGCGGGGGGACCGGCATACGCCTGCTCCCGACCTTCCCTCGAAGCTCCTCATCTCCGGCTACGGGGAAGTGAGTGTAAGAAGCAGTGGTAGATGGGAAGAGCTAAAAGAAAACAAGAGGGATGGAGGAAAGCATGGAGACCCAGCCCAGCTCCTCCTCAGCTCAGGTGGCCCGTGGCTTTTAGAGGGGACTTTTTCAGAGAGGAAGATGTTTACTCCAGAAGGGCAAAGGATGAAAGAGCAGCTAGCACAAACACCCAAACAAATTAAATTACGCAGAGGAACCTGCCGAAGACTCTATTTTCTGCTGCAGCCTGACCCACTTCAGTGTTTATTTTTAGTCCAATTTGGTACAGAAACAAAGCTCATGAGATCTCTCCATGTACACGTGCATCTCCTGCGTGTATCCATGTGAGTTTACTTCTCCTGGGCTGATTTCGGCAAGGGGCTGGGATGGCAAAGATGCGAAGTTCCTGCAAGTTTCATGCCAGTAAGTGGCTGGACAGTTCAGAAATCCTTTATTAAAATCCGCGAGGAACGGGCTCAACTCTTTTTAAACATCAAAGACACATCAGCTCAGCCTTGAGACAATTCTGTAGGAAACCAGGTTTCACAGGTGCTACAGCTTATGAAACTACCTGTTAAACTGCAGCAACAAGATATAACATGCTGGAAACACAAAGGGGCAAAACCTGCATTTTCTGCTCAAAACCACCTTGATTTCTACTTCCAACTAGGTGATGGATTACATGTCTGGCAGGTATACATCTCTACAGCTCTCACCACTTGAGGATGGAGGAATGCTTGCTGTTTCACAAAAAGCAAGGTTTTGTATGAAACAGAACTGTTGAGAATTTCACCATCACTTGATGGGTCTGTTTTTTCCAGAAGTAGTTCACAATTTGAGCTCCCCTACACAGCACGCATGCCATACTGAAACTCCAGGGTGGGTGCCATACATGAAGGGGGGTGTGTGTGTGTGTGTGTATATATATATATATATACACATACATACATATATACACCCCCATACATACACACAGCCCTCCAGCCCATCTCCATGTCACAGCAGCCGGCACTGTCCGGGGCTGCGTGCGCGCAGAAGCGAGCTCAGCGCCGTGACCCAACCGCAGCGACAGCCGGGAAGGGAAGGACCAGCCCCGTGAGAGGAGCAGAAGCCCAGGCAGCGTTCCCCCTGCCTCCCCGGCAGCGCAGGCTCCGATCCACTTGGCAAGATGAAGCTCCGTGGTACGCACCCTGTCCTCTCCAGCACAGCAGTAATGTCTTTGGCTGCTTTGATGTTAGCAGCATGAGACATCACAGCAGTGCCGAGATGCTTATTATCCCCTTGGGTTCTTTTCTTTTATTCGTCATGGATTTCAGCCAGTTGTATAATACACATTTTTCAAGTTAAGCATCAAAACAATGAATACAAATGAGCAAGGAAGTGTTCGCTTGCTGAAGGAGGAGAATTACCAAGAGCAACATCGCGCAGCGTTATAATGCATTTCTACTACTTACACCATTTGTATTAATGTATTAGAGACATCTACAAAGACAAATCGCAGCTTAGTTCAAAGGGAAGAACACTCAAACGTCTGTAAAACACTGCAGGCTGCTATCAGAGACGGTCTCCCTATAACAACATTTGGATTTTGAGATCTCTCCTGGCATAAAGGACAACCGCTCTCCTGCTCCTTCTCTTCCCGGTCGCACTGGCTCGCCGACGGCGCGTGGGTGCCCACGTGCACCGGGGAGGGGGACAGCCCCTCGTCCCAGCCAGGGACAGAGCGTGGGTCAGCCAGCCTTGCTCATCCGGATGACACTGACATCCACTGGCATAGCTTATGGCATTTGTTTATCCAAGTGAAGACTTAATTACTGTACGCAAAGTATATGATATACATTACTATAAATTGCTCTGTACACCTTTGGTAGGGATGATGCTAATAGAAACCCAGATCTATTTTACTTTGATTCTAATTGTACAAGTGACAAAAATGCCTGGAACAAAAGTATGGATAAAATCCCACAACAGCAAATTTGCTGGGATAAAAACTGAAGGAAAGGACTGAATTCAACATCCGGCCACACACTGTGTCGTATATGTATACATCACACTGAGAAGAATAAACCAAGTTTCTATTACCCAGTATGATTTAGTTCTACTGCTCTTATAGTATTTATTTATTTTTTAAACAGATGAGGACCAAGGTAATAGTCTTTTGGAACTTTTGAGGGTGCATGAGGAATTGGTGGATTTGAGTGCAAATTCACACAATCAAAGGAAACAAACATTTAGACTTAGAAGATGGGGGGGGGGGGGGGGGGGGGGAACAACCAAGCAACAACTATTGCTCACTGAAAAGGTTAGTTTCTACAGCCTTCCCTACCATAGGGACTCTTCCACATAAATCGATATGGTTTTGCCACAGCAAAGCAGTCTTGCAGAAAGTTATTTGCAGTAAGACTGCTAGAAATAGAATAGCAGCAAATG
Organism: Harpia harpyja; assembly: GCF_026419915.1. Taxonomy (NCBI): domain Eukaryota; kingdom Metazoa; phylum Chordata; class Aves; order Accipitriformes; family Accipitridae; genus Harpia; species Harpia harpyja. The sequence continues at coordinate 816,200 of NC_068951.1, read as the reverse complement.
CAAAATGTGTGAAAAGGTCTCTTTTCAAAGCTAATGAATGGGGCCTATCTTCTTCTCCCTCCAAGGGCCTTGCTTACTAGCTGAAGAAAAGCCAAGACCGTTTTAAAGATTATTTTTTAACTTGGCATAAATGGAAAAATTAAGTCATAGTCTGCTATAAGAAAGAAAAGAAAAAGTGTACTGGCAATAGGCACTGAATAATATTAACTTGTTTAAGGCTATTAGGGTAAAAAAGACCCCCACAGCATTGCGAGGGCTGTGGATGCAGATTAGCTCCACCACAGAAACATGGATGCTTTGGACACCATCACCAGAAGCACTGAAAGTGACTGCTGCAAGGATTTCTTCTTCCAGGCAGATGGCTGAACCCCACGTCAAGGCACACCATAAAGCACCCACCCTGCTCGGAAGCCCCCTCCCTAACCCAACGCAACGTGCAGGATCCGGGGCTAAGACGGTTCTTGACCACTTCAGTCTCTCGACTTAGCTCTAAACCACTGACCTGCCATCAACAGGAGGCTGCAACACAGGCATTTGCCTCCCTGGATACCAGCCACCGAACTCTGAAGTCCATGCAGAGAACACGAGTGAACCCTGCACTGAATTCTTCGGTTGTCAGAACAAAAAACCCCACACTGGCTGAACCCTGCAGCAACACCAAACTCAAAGAGCTGGTCTGGGAGAAAAACTTGCTTTTGTGGACTGTGTGTGGCCAGCACTAAGAAACCAGCTAGGAATTCAATACCCCTGAGAAATTCAACCCCCACATCCCCACCAGTAAGTTTATAAATAGGCTGCAAACTCCTGGTATGAGAATACAGAGGACTGGCCCTTGCCAACAGTTGTTCTCTTTGAAACTGCACAAGTGCCAACAATTCAGGAAGAAACTGGCATTACTGTGCTTTTGTGCCCCAAATGCTCATTCTAACAAAACCGGCAAACATGACCTGGGATGGAAGCCCTTAGGAGAGGGGAACATGGTAATTGGTCTCCATTGGCACAAAATGCTAATGAACTTCAACTCTGAAACCAAGAAATAACCAGAAAAGTTGGACTTGTGTGGCTTTACGTTTGAGAACACAACTCTAACAGTAAGAACAGACTAGACACATCGCCTGAGAAAAAAGGGGAGGGGGAAAAGCACTTTATGTTATTCTGAGGAGTTTTCTTCAGAAATCAGTAACGCAGTGGGAATGTAGTGCTCCAGTCTGTAGAGCCTCAGCTGGGATCTCTGATCTAACTAGAAGCAAAATAACACCTGAGGATCCATGCTGCCAAGGAAAGCCAACACAAAGCACAGGTCTCTGCTTACAGGACCCAGTTCTACTGCTACAGGCGTAGAGAAATCCGTAAGAAGCTGGAAAGCTTCACCCTTGCACAGCACCAGTCCCCTGACTAGCTCAGGGGGTCAACCCCCCCCCAACAAGCCATTAAAAATTACGTAACATCATACACATCAACTTACCTCAGAAGGAAAGGCAACATGTTAGAAAAGAGTCTCGGAATTTTCAATTATTCCTTTTCAAAGTTAGAGCCTGCCCAGGCTGTCCCCCGGTTTGCTGGCAGCCAGCGGGGAGCAGGGTGGGACCCAGAGACATAAATACCCCCGCTGCTCTCAGCTGCAGGTATTTGCACCAGCAGTTCTTCACTTTTCACCGTGTTGTTCCCACTTCCATCCCAGTTCTATTTTGGCAGGCTGCTGACTGCTTAATTAATTTAAATGGAGTTTAAATTTTTTGGTACTTGGCTAACGTAGAGCCGACTCTGACCCTTTTGAGGATGCTGTGCTGATTTCTGCTCTTCCCTCCTTCTGACCTTCCGCCCCCACCCCTCCTCAGTGCCATTGGTACTGCAGGTAAGCTCTGCACCGCAGGGCTGCAGGCAACGGCAGCGATGTTTAGGATCATGTGCTGCACCTGCAATAAGCTTTGGGTCCTCAGGTTTCATGTGATTTCTGGCCATGTCTTCTATTTTTCATGTTGCTGTAGAAGAACAGCCTCTTTCGCTAGACCCTGACACTTCTGGTCCCAGCCTCACCCAAGAACCTGAGGCATGAAAATGTAATTATTTCTGAAAGCAGAGCCCCAGCCAGGCCTCCTTCGAACCTCTGAAAATGTCTCTGTGTTGGAGAGGACTGTTTTCTTTCTAACCCAGATGCATCCCAGTGACCAAGTCTATCTCCACGCGCAGTGTCGAGTGGGCAGAACCGGGGCTGCGACTGCCAAAGGACCAGAGCAACGTCCCGTGGGCGCAGACGGCTCTGCGGGCAGGCTGCTGGCGGTGGGGGGGGGGGGGTGTTTGTTGAGTATTTCTATTCGGGGGGGGGGGAAGGAGAAATCTGTGCAGCTGCATTTCCTGCAGTTGGGATGAACAGCACGGCGAGGGACGGTCAGTCACTTCTGGAATCGAGGGTTCAGCAGGGCAGCTGGCAGGCAGCGCAATCATAATGGAATTGGCTGAGGGAGCTGCTGCAGTTATGTGACAGGTTACCCCCAAGAAGTGCATTATTATTCTACATAGAGAACTTGGGGAAAACTTGCCAAGCGAGCAAAGTCACTTTTGAAGAAATAGCTCATAAGAAAGTAACAGCGGGAAAGAAGAAGATGGAGACGGCAGCCCAGACATCAAGGCCCAGAGTTTCAAGGTTTGCTCCCCTCCTTGTGAATGCTATTTGCATTTTTACTTTGCATCAAAGTGGTTCTTTCTGTGTTGCACCGGTTTTGAAGGAGCAGAGAGAGCAGAAATTAAAGCCGCCCATGGTGACTGTAACCTGTATAAATCAGAGCGCTCTCTGCAGTCCTTGCGTGAGAGAAATGTGGGGTCACACCGCATGTTACAAGATGCCAGAGGATCTTTCTGAAGGTAAGTGGAAAACACATAAACAGCCACAACATCAGTACTGGGTTATTCAAAGGTTGTGTTGTTCATCAGTTATTCAACAACTGATCAGCTGTGGTCATCTTGCTCTCAAGATCCTTTTTCCTTCATGTGCATGCATAACTTGTATTACCATTAATTTGAATTGCCTGTACATATTACTGTGAAGATACTCTGTGCATCAAGGGGGACCGCATGCTTGGGGGGAAAGTGAGTTTCTGACAGCAGAGCTTCAAAACACACAACTTGCAAGCAGACACACATGCGCACAAAATAGTCACCTACAAGTAACTGAAAAATTCACTACAATTCACTGCAATGTCTTTAGGAATCACATGGAAAAGAGGAAAGAAAGATATCTTAATTTTTCAGTTCAGACTTTCCAGTGGGGAAGAAAACCAAACCCCAAAAAACCACCGAAGAACAAACTTGAAAAAAAAGTTTAAAAAAGCTGAAAAAACCTGTTCAGCCTTTGGTAAGTCATTCTGCACTGCGTATGAGGAGCAAACAGCTTCACGCACAGCCCCCCCCCCCCCCCCCCCCCCCCAAACCCTAGGATGACCTCAAATCTCCTTCCTACTGACTTTTACCCTGTTTGACTTCCATGAACCTTGACTAATCCACAAAAATGTATTCCTATTTGATGCTGAGTACAACCTTCCATCTTCTCAAGATCTGCTTGCACCTATTTATTTCATGGTAATTACAGAGCCACTGTTTGTTCACTTCACCCAAAATTGGTTCTCCAAGAAAAGTGCCCAGGGGAACGCGGGGAAGCCATGGGACCGACGCCGACCTCCACCAGTGGAAGATGCTGCCCGGAGCACCGTGTCTGCCGCCGCAGCCTGCCCGGGGCTCGGCCACACCGACAACCGGCTGCACCGTCCCCTGCCCGCTGCCAGCAGCTCCCCAGCAGAAACTAAAGCTATGGCAGGAGAGCGAGCACACCCAAAGCCAGGTCACTGGCACGCAGCTCAGCACAGCGTGGCGAGGACGCGGGGACGGCTGGGTTTTCAAGCGCTGAAATGCTCCAGCTGCCCCACGCAGCACTCGCCATCACCACGTTTCTATCGTGCAGAAAAGCACCGTGCCTGAATCGGCACAGCCCGCGGCAGCCAGAGCACCGAGCATCGCACCGCACCGGGCAGGGGGCTTCACCCGGATGGCGCTCGGCTCGGAGCCGTGCAGACCGCATCCAGCAGCACCGCAGCTCCCGTGCCGGGGCTCGGCACGGCTCTGCCTGGTCCCCGCGGCCGCAGGAGCTCCCCTCGCACGACTCCAAACCTGCAGGGTTTTCAACCAGTGCGCTGAACTTGTACCACAAAATTGGAAAATTTCTGTTAGCGCCTAGGAAGCATGTTTGGAAATTTGCCTGGTGTTCTTATTGAGGAGGGTTTCCAGCCCGCTGTCGTCCACCCTCAACACTGTCCGGTCCCTGCGATGGAGTCGGGGCGTCTTCACCCTTCCCTGCACCCAGCAGAGAAACCCTGCTCTGCCACCCCAGCCGATGGGAAGTCAGTGCACAGGACAACTGCAAAAACTATACGGAAAACCACTTTTTTTGGTCAGCATTATCACTTAGACTCTTCCTGTATTATGAATGCATAAAACACACAATAAAGAGTATCCAAGTGGATATAATAAAACTGAATTTAATGACACACACCACTGGATCTAAGCACCTTTTAAATTCTCTGGCTCAACATACAACAAACAAGTCTTGCAATTTGTGAACATTTGTTAAAATCAGTTAATGATAGTGTTTTCATTCTTAGCCTGTGAAAACAATATACCAGACCGGTACGTTGTTACAGTCCCAGGGCAGGATTAATGACTGACATCACCATAAATTCTGGGTGGTGGAATGGATTTTTTTGTTTTACTGGACTAGACTTATTAGTCATAATGAATAACATATTCTATGGTGGGTTTTTTTTTTTCTTTTACTGCATGCTATGGGATATGAACAGCAGTAATGGCTGAAAATAAAACTGCTGCTTTCTGCTTCTAGCTGCTGGTCACACAGAGGACACTTCTCTACTCAAATTAACCCTTTTAGCTCATGCAACTAAGGTTTTTCTTTCAGAACTGAATGTCCTAATTTCTGTATGTTCAGTTGTCCCCTATGCCACAGTCCCTATTAGTACAGCAATCATTTGAAATTAAAGTTACTTGCTGCACCTTCTGTCCACCTTCGCCCTCAGCTCAGGTTTCACTAAGTTGCAATTATCACTTCTCAGTGACCAACTTGCTGCAGGATTCACTATTGCATCTGCTCTGAGCACACATCTCACAGGGTGATTCATTACCTCTGACTGGAGAAAGGTAAGTCAGGAAATTGGGAAAATGATGCATTCAATGGTTGCTTTCCAGAAATTTTTGCAGATTTATATGCTTTCTTGGTTTTCTCAATAATCCATACAATTGCACAGAGCATTATATGCTTAGTATAGAATTTTATTCATTTTTTAAAAAAACAAGCAACTTAAAATCTTCTTAATTCTGATAACTATGGGTCTGCATTTTATAATAAGCTATTCAGTCCTACGAGTTTCCTCCCTTTAAGAGAGAGAATGGATCCTTCCCACCCAAAAGGATTGTCCAAATTGTATTTCTTAGTGCATAACATTGATTTTCTCTAAGGCAACAGAAATCCTTAATTTTGCAAGGCACTCTACTACTTCTGCATGGTACCTGATCAAAACCATTATACTTTAAGCTCTTTAGAATGGCTGAAGGGTACATAATAACACATTACTACAAAGAAAATGCACATTTATACTGTCTACTAAATCTGCAATGTTCATCTTATAATGGGATCCTAATGGATTGTGTTTATGGACTAGCTATGTCATTAAGTAGTCACATTGGTTTTTGTGAGAAGCAAAACTGTAGCTACTTCTGTGGTGCATCCACCACCCATTGCACCTGTGTTTGTGCAGTACAATGGAGAGAAGAGAAGAGAAAAGAGAAGAGAAGAGAGAGAAAAGAGAGAAGAGAGGAATTGTCACTATCAAAAGCAATAAAATGCTCCAGCTGAAATCCCAGCCCACTTAACCTCCCTCAGAGCTGTAGCTGTTTCACCCTCTGCTCCACCTGTTTGCACAAGCAGCAATGGCTGTTCATGGGATGGCTTTAGGTAAAACTGTAGCTAACAGAGATTTTAGGTGTTTAAAGGTGGGGAAAAAAAATCAGGGAAGGAAACTGTAATGCCAGTTATTCCCATCCAGTGCAACGAGAGCTTCCCCGGCCTCGGGGAGGTCACCACCCGCCATCCAGACATGGGTCCTAACTTCAGAGACCCAGCAAACAGTTCGTAACTGCATATCGCTCTGTGGGATTTCTACTGATCCCAGCCGAGTGCTTCAGCCCAGGACGTTTGTCCTTCTCAGTGAAAGGCTGGAGATTTTCAGGAGAGCAAGACTTCTCGTTCCTCTTTAATGGCTTTTTCCGCCCTCCCAGGTTTTGTAGGCACTCAGGGACCTCTATGCCTCCAAAATATCTCGTTATTGATGAGATTCAGAATTTATCAGCAGGGCTGGAACGGACAAACAGATCCTCAGACAGTGGGATCGCACGACTCCCCATTCCACAGCCCTGCCATGGCTCAGAAGTAAATGCATCATTTTTTGAAACGTCATTTCCAATCGGCACCAGTGCTCTATGCAGATAAATAGCAACAAAACCATGCTGCGAAAGCAGAGGTCACCAAATGTAATGAGATATCTGGGCAAGATGAGTCAGATGAGCAATTTTCTGGACATTAAGATTGTTTACAAATCCAGCCAATTTTCATTTAGTTTTGAAGGAATTTGTGTACATATTTTTTTTGTCCTTTACAAGCACAATCATCCCTTCTTATCTTCTTCCATCTCTCCCTGGCGTACAGTATTTTCATTTTGCTAATAGGATTACATTTTACCCTGCTAGGCTGTACCAGTCACAGAATTTCGTTCCAGACTTCCACTGCTTCTATCACAAACTTGCTGCTATTAGCAAATGTCAGCCTTGTAGTATGAAGGTGTGAAAAAAGAAAAAAAATAAAACAAGAAAGGGACAAAAAAAAAAAAAAAAGGAAGGAAAAAAAAGGAAGAAGAGTGCTAATAGCAGCTGTTGAAAGGCCCAGAGCAGCTGGCGTATCCCAGGGGCCGGAGCCTCTGGCAGCATCTCAGGGCACAGGGGCAAGGTCCCAGGGCTGCAGCCCGGAGCTTCGTTAGGAGCAAAGGGACCCTCTGCCGCACCCGTGTTCGCATCCTGCTGTTCCCACTGTGGGTGAACCAGGGGTGAGTGTCACCCACAGCAGCTCAGGAAGAGCAGGGAGGGGATGGGGGCACCCGTGGGCTTTGTAAGAGGAGGTGCTGGTCCGTGCTGCACCCTCTGGCATCGTGCTGGGCGGGAGGGGAGCAACCAAATAAATCGTTTATTTTTCCTGGATATTTCAAGTTCATTAAAAAAAGTAGAAAACTAGCTCTGTTATTTCTTAGGGTATCATCTACATCACTGTTTGTGCCAGTTAAAAGGGACAGGACAAATTCAACCATCCTATGGGTAGCTGTATGTTGGTTTTGTCTGCTGCGTGCCAGGTCTCCTCAACTGGGATTCCCCCCTCATTTGCTGGTGCCAGGTAATGCCACCCGGAGATATGTCTAGTTTACAAATGCAGACATGCCCATCCCTTCCCTGTAAATCTTGCAAGAAGAATTAATTAGTTCAGATGATAAAGTGCCATGGGGAAGGAGAATCAAGGTTAATAACATATATTAATAAAATATCAGGAAGGAAAAATGACTAGCTGTGTCCCAGCTAAGCCATCTCCATGACCATAATATGTCCCTGTCTTTGAAAGTGGTTATTTCTCGATAGATCAGGAGGGAAAACTAACGGTGATGAAATAATGCTGCAAGATTTCAGCTACACATGGAAGCTCTGCTCGTTGCTCTGTTGGTAACAACCTGGTGCCGCAAAAGGAGCAAACTTGGTGGCTGACAGCACTAATTAGCCTGGAAGCCGTTCCTGAAATTTGTTTTGAGGGAGATTCCAGCCTGGTGTGATATTGCCTACAAAAATAGAGAGGGCAATTTGCAAGCAATTATTTTTCGTTTATTGGCACTGGGTAGCACTCTTGAGCTCTGACATGTCTGTGCTTGGACAGAACCATCCTACGGGAAGAGGAGGCAAGCAGAATAATTTTTCACCAGGGTCTGTGTTTTTGAGCCCTCCTCGCAGAGGCAGCACTACACTTACCACCACCCAGGACCCCTGTGCCCGTCTGCACACAAACAAGCGACAAGAACGATCCCCTCCACGCCGATGCCAGGGCTCGGGCAGTCGGCCCGTTAACGTTAGTGCCATCGTGCAACCTGCTGCAAATTGCCATTTAGTTCCCACCCCAGCCTCTGCTCAGGTACCTCAGAGCTGAGCGTAAAAACCACAGCTCTTAAAATGTAATCTTAAATAAAACGTAAACTATAATACGTAATATATGTAGGAAGGAAGATCTTCCCTCAGTAAATGAGCCATAAGCCCGTTCTCGCTTTCATTCACTTACACCATGCTCTATTTCATTTCCAAGGAATGGGTTTGCAGAGGAGGGAAATAGTGCCAGTTGTCATCCTGCCTCAAAACGTGACCCACGTTTTCCTTCCATCTTTCCTAAATACATCACTTTATCATTCCCAGTAAGTTTCCCATTAAGTGTTCCCATCAGAAGTGAAGTGATGGAAGCACACCAATTTATCTGTAGTTTCATTACCACCCCAACTAATTACTTGCCCACAAGCTACAAAGCAGTTAGAGAAGCAATACAGGCACATTCCTCGAAAGGCAGGCAGGAAATAACCTTCTACCTTCCAGTAATGACCCGTATCCTCACCTGGGCTAAGATCCCAAAGGCAGCAATACAAACAACAACAGTGGGAAATGCAAAGTCCATTGAGAGGCGTGCAAAATGCATTTTCCCATCAAATTACATCACCAGAAGGGAAATGGAAATTCATCTCTCTGTTCTTCTTAATCGACCAAGATAAGAAGAAACCCTTAATCCAGAACGAACTTTCTAGAGAAAGACTCCAGAAACAGATCTCCAGCAGACAGCGGGAGCAGAGTTCGCACGCACTTGACAGCCTAAGGTGATTGCTTTTGTTTCATAAAATAAAGAGTACTTTTAAAAAAATGGTAAGCCCTCCCCAATACAAACAAAGCAAGAATCTGCCCTGTTCTGTCACTTGTATTGATTTATGTCACTCCAAAAATTTCTCGCCATACAGTCTTTTAATACCTTAGCTGTAAAATGAAAATATGCTTTCACGCTATTAAAGGAAGGTTAATGTATTATGAAGAAGAGTGTATTTGCATTTAATGAGTGAATTTTAAAAGCTCTGCTGGATTTCTTGAAGGCTGCCTCTAGAAAGTTGATTCCTGTACAGAGAAAAGCTGCTGCTTAAAAATAAGCGCGTGTAATACAGTCCTGTAAGACTGGCTACAGGGATCATGCTTTCTGGATTTCCTTCTCCCTCCAATGCCAAAGCACAGGATACTTAAATAAGTATCATACTTAAATAAGTTCGGTCTGGTGCCAAAATACGGAATTACTCAAATGAACAACTTGGCGGGCAGCTGCGCCTGACCTGCCCGCCGCCCCACACCGACGGCACCGAAGGGCTGGAGCGGCAGCGCCAGCAGAGCCCAGGGCACCGGGGTGACGGCAGGGACCCCTCGGGACCCACCTGCACCCGAAAGACGAGGTCGAAGGACCGCACCAGAAGCGGGCACGGCATCAGCACCCACGGCAGCAGTAGCGCAAGGACTCGGGAGCATTCTCCCCGTCCCTCCGCGGTTAACGGCGATTCAGTCCGTGCCGAGCCGCCCCATCTCGCTGCTCCCGGGGCGAGAACCGGAGGGCACCAGCCCGGCAGCCCACCGGGGCCGGCAGACAGGAGCGGAGGTGGGAGCCCCGGGACTGCGCCCGGGGCAGGCAGGTGCCGAAACGCCTCCCGGGCTCCGCTCCAGAGGGTGGAAAACCACACGGAGCATGGCAGGGAGGGAGGATACGTGCACGGCTTTTGTGAGGGCTCTACATTTGTCTTCCCAGTTTACCATTTTTTTCAGTTGTAAGTGTTGTAGCGTAGCTTCAATACATTAACTTTATGCCTGACTAAATAACAGTAAATTTTTGTTTTTCCTCTGCAATGGACTCTTTCACGGGAGTCCTCCCGGAGCCGAGCTGTGCCAGAGACAGACGAGCCTGGCCAGCTGGCCATGACCCCACGGCTGTGCACCGCGGAGGAAAACGGCTCATCAGGGATTAAACCAGGGTTGCTGTGCCTCCACCCCGGCCTTGGCAGCTGTGCCATCACCCATCGCTCGTTATTTCAGCCCTTTAACCATCAAGAGCTTCTGACTAACACTCGACAGACAGGGGTTAAGATTTCCACAGTGATCTATGCTCCCATTCTTATCTTTTGATATCTGGAAGCAGAGAATTTCAGCGAAAAAGGGCTTTACGCTAAGATGACCATAAATCTCAATGTGTTTACAACAGAAGACTGACCAGAAGAGTTTATTAAATCTCTACAGGATTTGATGTATATCAAGCTGTTACATAAAGTCAATACTTTGGAAAGAACTAGACAATAAATACTCTACAAGAGGCAATATTTCTATCACAGAGAAAGCAATCACATAAAGATTAGGAGACCAATTTCAATACTGAATGTCAGTCTGCTGTAAGAAGACATTTATTGTTTTTCTGAGTTATCACAGAGGAGCAAGATAAGCTATAACAATATTCTGAGCCAAGCTAATCATGCTATCAAAGTTAGAAATACTCTCTCACCTTTTAAAAATCACTTTTCCACTTTGCAAATAAAAAGAACAACCTCTTGCAGGTGCAAGGGGAGGGAGGGAAGGAGATTTATTATGGCAGGTGGTGGGAAGTGTCTGGAAACAGCTGGCCCTCAGCTATGAAGACAGTCAAATGTCCCTCTGCAGGTGCGGCTGGGCCAGTCTGTGGGTGCACGGAGCTGGGGCAGCGGGGCAGGGGGAGAGCCTGAATGGGGGAGCCCACCCGAGGGGGCACTGGTTCTGCCCCAGCTGTTTGCGTTAGTTCGACAAACCAAAGCATCGCTTTGTTACAAAGCCGGCCGCAGTGACGGGTTTGGGAATTCATTTTTCTGACAGAGCGCTGAAGAGCTGTGACAAAAATATCAATATTCTCCACGGAAAAATGCTTCTTGTTTTATTTCTTCCCCTATAGACAGAATTTGCCTTTAATAGCTCAGATTAAAAAAAAGAAAATCTTAACCAGTTCAGTTTGAAACAGAAGCCAAAGAATAGACGTCGCTGAGGGAAGAGGGCTCTTTTTCAAGTATCGACCAACGGATATTTCAAGGGCAACTGCCTTTTTCATTCTCATTCCCTATCTTCCCGCTGCGAGGTGCTGCCTCCCACATCAGCCTCCTACGCCCCGTGGGTGCTGGCCCTGCCGAGCCCCCCGGGACCCAAACCACCCGACTCACGCGCTGCCGCCCGCACAGCTGGATTCGGGGCATGATGCTGAGCCACTGCATCACCCCCAGCATCTCTTCCAGCTACAGGTGGCCATAGGAGACCCCGATAAAGATCCGGATGCACAGAAAATAATCAGCATTTGCAGCGTAATCATTACGCTGCGAGAACTGCCTTGCTGTGCCGCGGCGCTTGCACTTTTGCAGAGCTGCGTGTTGCAGCTTCGAACTTCAGTGCCGCGCTGGCACGCCGCCACCAGCAGAAGCGGAGGATGGCACTGTCCTGCCTCGCAACACGCTTGGAAGGGAAAGTAGACTTAAAAACTGGGAGGTACGCAGATACCATGGGAACATCGGCTGTACAAGTACCATAAAAGCAAACATGGACTCTGGCACGGAAACTGCGAAGTGGCACTGATCATGCTGGTAGGATGAGTTTTGAGACTTTGGCTTCATTTGTCTGAAGCAAAATTGCAAATTTGAACAACAAAATGGGAGCTCAAAAATTTGTTTTCTATTTTTGCACACCGTACGTTTCACCTACTGAAATTCCAATACTCAGCAAAGAGTACAGCAAACAGTTTGTGTTCTGCCTACACGGAGAAAGATAAGCCCTTTACAGGAAAGATTAGATGACAGTCTAAGTGAACATGGCTATTAATAACAAACCCCAGTCCAGAAGGGAATCATAAATTATACTTATCATCTTTAACTTGTATTCCTGGAAAGATGAATCTAGCAGATTGTCGTGTGTAGAGAAGAAAGGAAATGACACGAAACAGTTGTTCGTTATTATCGAGAACTGAAACACAATGAAATTAACTTAATTATGAGCAATTTTAACATTGCTGTACCAGATGCATCAATGCTGTAACATCACATACCAGTAGGTAGGAGATGCATGTGGTACTAAATATGTTTTTCAGTCTAAAGTAAACTCTTTTTCTTTCATAGGATCTACACAGACGTGCTCGGAGGCCAACATTTTGGAGAAAAAGTGATGTGCGTGCTTACCAGCAACTCCTCAATACAGACAAAAGATGATCGCACTGGTCAACTTTAAAATAAAACGCAGTTTTGTGCTTAAGGCAATGAGCTGTGTTCTTCCCGTCTGTCACAGACCTTTCCTGGGTGCCTTTCCACCGGCTTGCTGTAACGAAGGAATTTTCCACAGTAAGAGCTCTGAAGAGAATGAATGCTATCGGGGTTGGGAGAGATGAGCCTGGTCCCGAGGGTCAGGAGCTCCTGCTGGGGAGGACTTAAAAGAGAGGGAAACGGGGACTGAGTCACAGGAACAGCGGCAGCAAAGCAGTTGGTACGTCGGATACAGGCAGTGACGGGAGACTCCGCATGAAAAGGGAAAGGTGAGTGGTGGGTGACGCTCCTGTCTGGATTGCTGGGCACAGAATGGAGCGTCAATGTGTTTAGTCAGTTGCCAATCAGAATTCTGGGGGGAAAGAAAAGCAAAGGATGAGTGCTGGACCAGGGGGAGTTTTAGAGAGCACGGAGGGGAGTTATGCAGCAAAAATCTAAGTCTCCTTGGCTGAAACTCCCTACTTGTGTAGATTAATCTAACAGGGGACAACAAGTCTGAGTCAGCACATGAAATACATCCCAAAATATTTTGCAAATCCTTTTTCTGACATTGAGATGGACTGTAAGACAGGATGGCACTAGAACGTGATGTACAGCAACACTGTCTGCCTGATGGATCGGTAGGTTGTGTGACATCCTGTGACAAATGATCTCCATCTTCTGGCTGCAGATTAATTTTCTAGGTCATTTAATAAATTATAGGAAAAGAAGTTATTTGAGGGGCAAATAGTAGAATGGAGTTCCAGTGACATGATACCTCTCCCTGACACTTTTTTTTGTGGGATTAATGAGAGTAGATGGATCCTTCTCTGCCTCTTTTTGCAAGGTGATCATAATTCCATGAAGACAGCACTTAAATTTTGTCTTGTTTTGTGCAGGGAAATTGAGTTTGATGCAGAAGATTCAAACCTCCCGAGGAAAGATGTGACCGTGGCATGAACTCCTCTTTTAAGGACACAGAACACTGATTAATTCCCACCAGAACGGTACTAAAAATACATCATTATCCCAGCACTATATTTAGATCTGAGCTCCAAGTTAGCAGTAATACTCCGCGGCTCTGGGCAGATGTGGCTTTCTGGTTTATTGGAGCGCAGACAGAAGGATGGTCGCCTGGTCAAAGCACCGAGTGGAGTGCTTTGCCACTCACATCCTCTGGGTCCCTGGCAGAGTTGCCTACCATAGCTCTAGGCCCAGCTTCTGCAGTTATTCGGGAACTCAGACTCGCAGGAAGATGTCTAAATAGGATTTAGAGATGTTTGGGTAAGGGACTTGCATCTCTCCAACAACCTTGAGAGAAAGGCAGAACATACTTGGTGTGACTGGAAAAATCCCCCTGAACCAATACCTGCATTTTCAGTTTGCGTCCAGCCTCAATTTCCCCGGCTGCAAGATGGGGATGTCTACATCAGAGGCACGTCTGGGAGATAAATTCACTAGTGGCCTTTGCACACCCAGTAAACTGATGGGAAGATCATACAAGCTGTAGACAGATGCATCCAACTGCCTAAAAGAGCCTGGCTGAGGCATGATTTGTTTTCTATTACCTCTACACAGTCCTGCTTTCTCCTGTCCACGCTTGCGCTACAGCTGTTGTTTATTCTTAGAAAAACAAAATTTAAGAACAAAAAAAATTAAGCCTTTAAGGGAAAAAAGGCAAAAATTACCTCTGCTTTGAGCAGGGCAATGGTGGCTCCCGTGCAGCTACCACAGGGAAAGGAAAAAAGGCTTTTTAAAATTAACTCTAAGCCTACAAGAGTGGCATATTAATAAAAGCAACTGCCATGAATAAGCTAAAATTCATTATCATGCTTTTCATAGACTGGCTACAGAAGCATTATTATTATCAAATCCCTCTGAAAACCAAGTAATACCTTCCCCCTCTCTCCCTTCCTTTTGCATACAGTATCCTGGATTAATTTGTAACATTAATCAGAAAACAATTCAGCCCCTCACGGTTTGATGTAAAGAACTGAGGGCTATTTCATGTAGCACATGAAATGCACCGCTGCTGACAGACGCTTCTGAACCATACCTTCTCTGGGGGGATTTCTGAAGGGCTTCTGAGCATCTAATGCCTTTGCCAGCAGAGACACAGTGACACAGCGCAGAGGAAGACAACCCTAGGCAAGGGGAGCGAAGTTATACAGACGAGCAGCTGCCTCCAAGAAGCCTCAGACGCTGCAAACTAATTTCAAGGGAGACGTGCCTGCACTCAATGCACCAGCGTAAACAGGGATTCCTGCACACCACGTACCAGTCAGGGTGCTGCATGGCACTAACCTCGTGGCATACAAATGGAGAGTATCATGAAGTTGCTTCCAGATTGACTGCAATTTTCTCAACAACTGAGGGTATAGCTTAAAAAAAAAAAAAAAAAAAATTACTTTAAGGCCGAAACCTGGTTCTGGTCATTGCCTTTGGCTCGCCTAAGCATGCCCTATTCAAGGCTAGTCTGTGAAAGGGTTTTTTTGGTTGGTTTGTTTGTTCTTTTAAACAGGTGCATCACCCAAAGGGAGAGCTGAGCTCCAGAACCCATTTGAAAAGGTTAAATGGTGCAGATGAACACTTATAGCCTGGGCTTTAAAGGGCCTGAAAACTTATTTGAAAAAAACAGTAAGTTAATTTTGCATAGCTGATTTCTTCAATAAGCCCTGTATTTTTCCCTTGCCCCATTAAGAATGGCAAGCAGCTTCCCCAGAAGTCGATCTCACAGTCTAATCAAACCTGTTCTCTCTAATTGAAGTTAATCATAGGAAACTGGTCAGAGAAAGATGGTCTCAGTGAACGATGCCCTGTTGAAGTGGTCAATTAATATGGGGTTAGTCCTGTGATTAGCACTCAGCAGAATGAGCATGGGAAGGGCTCTGAATGCAAATGCGAGCCCGGCTGCAGTTCCCGCGGAGCAGCTGCCGAAGGGACCATGGCAGAGGAGCCTCGGGAGGAGCTCCCCGGCCCCAGGCGGTGGTCATTAAAAGCAGTTCAGTTGCACAATTTAGCTTCTCAGCTTGATGACACTGATTTCTTCCTAGGAGGTCAGCACCAGGACCAGTGACTGGTGGCTTCAGCACAGAGGTCCGGCCTCTGCCATCTCTCTATCACTTCGTTTGCATCGTCCTCGGCGGTTCCCTCGCCTTCCTCCTGTCCACAGACACAAGCTGGGGTTGGTGACTGCCCACCTTCCCCCCACCCCGTCAACTCCGGGCTTCACCGCTGCTCCCGAGGGTCGGGCACGCAGGGCTCTCCGCGCTCTGCCGGCCAGACCCGCACCCGCCGCCATCCTCCGCACGGGATCCAGAGCTGCCGGACGGAGACCGGCAGAGCGGTCGCTGCCAGGGCGGCAGGTCACCTGCTGGCACGGGACAACGCAGCCGTGCTGGATCGATGGTGCTGGGGGCCAGCGGTGCCAGAAGCAGCTCCGCCGCCGAGCACCGAGGCTGGGCTCTGCCCCGGTGTCGGTGGCTGCGCTGCGGACGCTCGTCCCCGAGGCTGGAGCTCCCGCAGCCTCCAGCCGATGCTGCCGCGGGGCCAGCCGTCCGGAGCTGGGCTGGCTGAGGGCAGCAGGGATGGGAATTCGTGTCCTCCCCCCACCACGCAAAGCCTGGGGAGCTTTTCTGGGCACAGCGATCCCCTGCGACCGAGAGGCAAGCGTGCCGCTCACTGCTTCAAGGTTTGTTTTCCTTAACATGTTCTTGCATCTAAATAAATGATATGTTGCTTTTAACACGGCTGGCAGGTTACTCGGTATCCTGTCTCAGCTCTCAGTGAGGAAAACGGCAGAGTCCGAGCCCATTATACCTGCTGGCATGCTCACGGTTGCTGCCAAAGGACTCCAGATGTTAAGGACATGGAAAGCAGAAGGGACAATGAGGCATTTGCTGCAAGAGTGT
Organism: Harpia harpyja; assembly: GCF_026419915.1. Lineage (NCBI taxonomy): Eukaryota > Metazoa > Chordata > Aves > Accipitriformes > Accipitridae > Harpia > Harpia harpyja. Next base: position 799,834 of record NC_068951.1, on the reverse strand, counting down.
CCCCAGCTCTCATCAGCCGGCACAGCCTTGCGTGGGGTAGAGGATGTGCTCTACAGCACACCTCTACCCCACCCCAAAATGATGTACTTAACATCTAGGCTTTGCAAAGAGAAAAAATGTTTTTATTTGATCTGTTTTCCTAAGAACTGTTCTGTGTTATTTCTGATGGAACAATAATCTGCACTCTTACGGGCTTGGAGAAGTTGGGTTTCTGAGGGAATTTGACAGCAGCTTTACTAGTTTATGGCAGAAAAGAAAAGGCACTTAAGGGGATTTTGTTTGTCACTTGAAAATTAGCCTAGAGGAAAGCGAATCTTCAATTCAAATTTAATTAAAAACTGATGAACCGAAAGCCTTGTAGTGGCTCTGTGAAGTCCTATTCTTGCAGCACAAGAACACAGCACTGATAAGCAGCAAGAAGAAAATAAACACAAGAGATTTAAAGCTAAAACCCAAACAAAAATGGGCCAAACCATAATCCAGTGGCACCAGACCCTCACCAGAGCAGAAATTGTCCCACTGTGCTTAAACAGGGGTTTCTGAAGCGATATGAAGGAAACGGCTTAGTTGCTTGCGTACACCTGACAACAGGCCATTAAACTTACTCTTATTTCAACCATCTCTCAAAATCTTGAGGCCAAGACAGCATAACTTTCAGGAAGGCACGCTTTATTCAGGCACAATTTACTTTGCTTGAGACAGAAGTAATAGGATGAAACTCTGAACCATGTTATATAGGAGAATAGGCTAGGGATTTTTTAACAATCCTTTGAGGCCTTAAAATACATGAATCAGTAAGACTTATGTATCTGGGACCTTCTGGTCTATTGAAATGTACTGAGAGACTACTTAAAGGCTTCTATGCTGCTTGCATAAGCAGGCTTTTCTCCCCCATTGTAACTTGCAGAGCCTATGCTTCAAACCAGGTGCTTCAGTTTTGCTCTTTCATTTGAGATGTTCATCATCTAAAGCCACAGAAAAGTTTGTAGTCAGCTTTGCACTAGGTTTACCAGGTATCAGTTTTCACAAAGAACCTAAGAGCCTATTTTGTACAGGGAACCCACAGAGGAGACGTGCACCCTGAGATGGTCACACCTTGATCATCTCCCAGGTAGGTCCACCTCCCCGTCTCTGGCTTTATCCTCCTTGCTCCACCCTGTTCTCGGAGACCTTTCCTTCTACTCTCTCTCTAACCTACCTAAATCCACCAACCTCAATTAATTCAACTGCAAAGCCTGCTGTCAGCGAGTCACGGGTCCGTGTTTCAGTGTTTGACAAGATCAGTCGTTGGCTGGTTTTGCATTAGGACCTCCCGCATCCAAGGAGAGGGGACTCTGTCCCAGAGGTGCACACACACGTCCCTGCGCATTCACAAATCACGCCAAGCCTGTGTAATTACACATAACTAGCGTCATCCTTGTCCCCTAAAACATCAGAGCAGGTTCATAAACAGCTAATAAAACCCAAAATGAATAATGACTTTGCACAAGAGAAGGAGAGGTTAGAACAGTGCTCAGCCATTTCAGTTTGCTCCAGAAAGGGAAAGCTCCAAGTCCCTGCAGTGGTCTGAGGGATGTCACTGGTGTCACTGGAGCCGAGCAGGGCACAATGCACACAGCCTTTGCCGTCATACAGCCCTGGAAAGCAGGCAGGTGGATGTGAACCCCAGCAGATAAATCTCTGAGGCCAGTGTATATGGCTTCACATATCCAGCTAGACCAATTTAATTAACTATGGGAACATTAATTATTGGCTGTTGCTGTTTCTATTTCAGAAAAACCAACTGGCATTTCACCATATCAATATAATGCAAAATAGCCACTAAAACCAGCCTGATCTCAGGCCCTGAACACTTTAGAATGATGGTAATTTCTTTGCAGCTCTTACTGGCAAAGAACAATTTTTAAAATGGCCCCAAATACCAACCAATATCCAGCCAGAGCAATTGAATTTCCTCAGATACTTACGACCTCCTGTTTATCACCCTACGTAGGATGTGATATACGTTGTTGTACATTTTCCGCCACAAGTGATTTATGAATAAAGCATATTGTTCAAATAAGCTTCCTATATAAAGAACTGAAGCATTCCATTACATGGACTCGAGGATCAACACACAGCAATTGTCTCCCCCCACCGTTGTTTGAACCCCCCTCCCATTACTTTCTGAAAGGCAAGAAGAGCTGCAGGAGGTCAGTGTGCTGCCTCTGCCCTCGGGACGGCAGCTTACTGACTCTGCCATCATCGATGTGACGGCGCTCCTTCTCGGGATAGGGAGGAATTTCATCCCCCTCTGCTCATGACATTGCTGTGAAGTCACATCTCTGTTGCAAATGCAAGCCAAGAATTACCTTAATTACATAGAGGAGACGGGTACAACGATATATTAGAATGAAAATAATGACTTTTTCCCCCAGAATCAATATGCAGATGAGTGAACACAGCACATCCAACAGTGCCCTTCTCTACAAAACCACATGAGAAAACGCACTCTGAAATAAAGTATTGCTGTACTATTTCGAGACCAATCAGGCAGCAAACATGTTCCCAAAATTAAAGTTAATGTAATGAGATGCAAATTAGCTATTCTACACAGTCATCGCATGTATTATTAAAGATAGACCATCCTTGTTTATTTCAGTTTTTTCAGTGTATAGGGAAAACATGCACTACATAAAGAAGCCCACCCAGTACAATCATTTATCACTTCTCTAGGAAGACAGGAGTTTTATCCATGGGTACAGGAGCAGAGGTTTCCTCTGCACAGAGATGCTCATCAGGCTCCACCAAGGAGCTTGGTTTTTCCCCCAGTTTTCAGTGGATTTTGGACTGGTAATTTCAGTGCAATTCTGATCAGCTAATACCAGACTTAAGTATGATTACAGCTTTTGTTGGAGATGGCAGAATCCCTCAAACAGAGCCTTAATTCTTGCCTGAGGCTTATAATTCAGAGCAGACCTCCAACCAGGCTTTCAAACCATTTTTGCTTTCTCCCAGCCCCAGAGACTGTGAGGAGCTCATGGCTCACACAGGGGCTCAGGGCAACGGTAAAGGGCATCATTAAACCATGGCACGGATGCAAATGGCATTTCATTCAACAAAGTAAACCATTCTTAAACAGAGCCTTAGTTCTCCAGGAGTGAAATTTACTTCCAGAAAACACAACTTTAATACAAGGATTTCTTTGGTCTTTTGTTAACTCTTGGACTGGTGCAATCATTAATCTAGAAGAGAATATTTGCCAAAATCTGTGGTGGAAACAAGATACGGCGGGTACCTAAAACAACAAGCCAGGCCTGATCTGTATTTCCCCAATATGAAACGGGTATCTAATGTCTTCATTTGCTCAGACGAATCCATTTCTGGAAACACGCATAAAAATCAAGAGCTGCTTTATGTTTAAAGCATGAGCTGCCTCATGTTTAAAGAGCCCTACAAGTCCAGCCAGAAACATGATAAGCTAATGCAAAAAACCAACTAAGAGTCATTAATTTGATATGTTCCCCTGGCAGCGTTTTTTCTTTGTTTCTTCAGGAAACAACACGTTTCCCCTTCCTCAGAACCCAGCAGCATCAGGCTTGCCCTCCTTCCACAGTATTCGCCCCAAAATGAAATAGGAACAAACAAAACAACAAAAGCTTTTCACATCAAGGTGATGCAGTCTCGCTGCTAAGTGCTTCACTCTTTCAGAATAACTATCATTTCCAGTCAAGCACTGATTTCATGTGAGAACAGAACAATTAGGAAGGCTTTAGCGTTAACCCCCCCCCCCCCCGCTTAAAAAAAGAAGATGGCAACTAGAAGAGAGGTCATTAATGTACCCATGCAATTCCGTTCCTTTTTGTAGCTCCAATATTACGGTTAAAAAGTATCTTTGCCTGGCTTGATTCTCACTTGCACTAAAAGAATCTTTCAGAGAGGAAGGAGAGTCAAAACAAAAAGACATGGGAAACTTCAGCAACTCTGTGGTCCTGAAAGAAGTGGGGAGGATGAAGTCTCCTGCTTGAGCAGCTTCTTCAGAGTATTTGGACTTGGAAAGGAATTGCCCCTGGTTCTCTATTACTTTGTCCGCTGACAGCCATTGAGGCTCATGCAGATGAAGAACAATCTGGGTATCAAACACCATCATCTGCACCCTCCACGTCTCACGCCCACCGTGCCAAGGCTGCAGAGACACGCGTGGGTTTTGGAAAGGGTCTTCCCTGGACTGATCAGCTCTCGCCGCCTCTCGCATACCTCTTTTACAAATGGTGACACAGAGTGAACCCATTTCCCCTAACTATTGCATTTTTCTTTTCATGATTATCTCCTTTAAAAAGGCACAAATTGAAAATGAGATGCAGAGCCAGTGGCCTCTTTTGAGCTATGGTTATTAGCTATGTTGAGGATGAAAGTGGTATGACTCCCTAGATAAATATATAGTTCATTAAAAGTGTTCTGGATCACTATATTCTACTGATCAAAAGCCTAAATCACACAGTTAGTGACATTAAGGAGCTATATTACGATTTGAGTTATATCTGGATAAAACCTCACACGAGAACCAAAGGGAAGCCCAGGCGCTGCTGTTGGGCAGGGCCGTGCCGGGAGCCAGGCAGTCGCGGAGCGGTGCCGTCTCTGACGCCGGCACACGCATCCCGAGGCAGAATTTCATCCCCAGCTTTCAACAGCTTAAACAATTTACGCTGTTTTGGAGTAGCTGCCTGCACACACGGAGAGCCTGTGGTCTCTTTACAGAAATGCAGTTTGTTAGATTCTTCTCATTTGGATTTTAAATAGGCATGCAAACCCAACTAGCACCGCACTACTTCAAAAGTATTTTGAAAACCACAGCTGAGATACATTTCCAGCAGTAGCCCAGTGGAACGCTATGAATTTGGGAAACGTGCACATCTTTGTGTCACGAACCTTCAATTTTTAAAGTGCAGTTGTGCCAAGAAATTTGCAGGTCCGGAGGGCACAGCGGAGGAAGCAGGCTGTGGGACAAACCCAACCGAGGATGGGTTACCAGTTATCAGAGCACGGAACCGCCGTCTCACCCCCAACACAAGGGTGGTTGTGTTTCGGCAGAGCCGGTCTCTCCACCCGGGGATGGCAGGCGGCATTCCCGTGCATCCCAGGCTCGCAGCACCCAGCACCTGCCCCGCGGCCGAGCGGGAGCCCACGGGGAGGGACGTGCCGGTGCCCGAGGACAGCCCGTCCCGGCTTCACGCTTCCCTGCAGCCCGACCCCGGGCACCGCAGCATCTCCCCAGCCCCTTCGGGGTCCGGTTCGGGTTGTACCCGCTATTTCAGGAAAGAAAATTCCCTCTAGTGGTATAAACCAGCAGGACAAAGCTCTGCTCTGATCCGTGCGGGCCCAGGCCCTGGTGCTGAGGGCTATACTTTCAGGAAAGACTTTCTCATAAGAGAAGTGTTGTATTTCACAGAACCACTGATTACTGGCTCTTGCCATTGAGTGCAGCAGTCCTATTTACGGCTGTAAAAGTGATGATGCCTCTCGTATCCAGGGGATAGCGCAGTCTTTCAGTACAATAGTTCTAGGGTTAATTCAATCAGCAGTATTTAAATCATGCCTGATGAAATATTAATTCTGGAGAACAACTGCATGCTGATTTACTCTGAGCTACTAATGTTGACTGAAGGTGATCTTCCCGGCTCTCTTGTACTACAGTTTCTTTACAGTACACAGCTTAATAAAGACCCAGAAATCAGAAACCCACAAAACCTCCTGTACGTCCAGACTGTGACTCTCTTCAGTTGTCTTCAGAGACCTCTGCAAAACGCCAGCCTAACATCGCAAGTCCCGTCTAGAAATCTGCCACTCTCCCATTTCCGATCATTTCAAATCTGGCTCGATAAAAGCCATCTGAGACAAAGGACATGAATACCGATGACAAGTTTTGCATCCAAATTATGTCTCAATCAGTCAATTTTACAGAGAGCACAAGTCTCTCGTCCAGCTTCAGGCTTCTCCAAGGACACCGCAGAGTCCGGGCGGTCCTGCTCCTCCGTACCTCCCCTCCCAAGAGCCTCAGGGGATGGCGAGGGGGGTGCCCGGGTCCTGCAGCACCTGCGGCAGCTCCTGCTCCACATCTCTGCTGCCTGGCGAGGCAGAGAAGCCCTCGCGATCGTGCTCGCCCCGTTCAGGCAGAGGCTCACATTTCCCTCCTGGCTTCCCTGACCAGCGTGGGTCACGCTGCTCGACCCCAGCACCGTGACGCCTGAAGCACAGCTCCCACCCCTCCTCAAGCAGCTTGGCCGTGCTGCTGATGTGCTGCGGTCTGGTGCCGTTTTTGGAGATGAAGGACCCCCGAGAGGCGTCCAGCGTGTCTCCACAGCAGAAGGACGTGTCTCCTGAATGCCAGAGGCATAGAAGCCCCCTGAGGGTTGCAGCCTTGCGGCGCAGGGACCTCCTAACCCTGCTTCGCCCTGTGCCCAACCTCAGCTAACTGCACATGGCAAGAAATCGCAGGAAACCACTGGAGAGCGCAGCTCCGAAACAACCAGCACCCTGTACGCCAACACCCACCCCAGCAGAACCAGTCTGATACTTGGTTATTTTTAAAAGGCCGACGTCAACTTAACCAACGTTATGCCAGAAAAACATAATGTCCTGACATTACGGGACATTACAGCTGCACTTGCCATAGGGAGAAAGTGATGGAGACCAGGATTTCCTTGCCATGACCCATGGGCACTGGCATCCCATTAACACCCTAATTTGTGTTAGGACTCCCAATGCCGATAGTTTTCTTGGGGATTGCATACCAAGCAGCACCAGCGTCTGCCTCCACACATGGAAGGTGCGTGGAGACAGGAGGGGCTGGGTGGAAGCGGCTGGTGGATCTGGAAGGAGCGGTTTCGGTGCGTGCTGCCGGCACAGGGCTGAGCCACACTGCTGCTCTGCCCAGGCATCCCGCAGCAAAGGGGGGACATTCCCCACGCCTGTCCGGGGTCCTCACACCTGCATCACCAGCAGTATCCCGTTTCCTACGGGCCTGATCCATCCCTCTCCCACCCTCCATAGAAGGACAGCCACCGATTCCCACTCTCTGGGAGAGCCACAACCTGCTTTTTCTACCCCGATTTCCTTATTGCCCTCCTGCAGTTTTATGGTGCTCGATCCTTTTATAATTGGATGTTTCTGCGTACCCCACCGCTTCTCTACATTAAAGCAGGACAGCCCACAGCTGTCGGAACTGCTGGATTTAGGTGTGTTTGCAATTAGACAACAGCTTTGCTAATCAAAAGCAGGAGAGCGCCAGTTGTAGACTGCTTCTCCCTCCCCCCTTCCCTCTCTGGGAGTTCTCGTCTAGGCATTGATAAATTAAACTAGGCATCTCCTTTGACTAAGATGGATGGCAAGCTTAAATGATATCCACTGAACAAATGGCTGATTTGTGTATTCTTCCATTCAGGATTAGGCTAATAAGATGTTCATTTATGGATCTATTACTCAGTCATTTAAATGCTTGAAATAAGAGGACTGGGCAAATTCCACCATCCAGGGATTGATTTCCATCTTTTTAGGCCATGTTTTAGTGGAGGGTTTGCTAAGATAATTTAGTGGGACATATCAAAACATTCATTAAGCTGACACAGTACTTTAAAACACATTAGAAAAACTCGGGGTGTTTGAAGTCTCCAGGTTTAAGGCAGCTGTGCTCCTCTTCACCCTGCTTTTCTTTTTTTTGCAGTTGCTGAAAGGATGCACAGTCAGGTTGTTTTAGACTGAGGAGTGAAAAGGGAAACTGAAGCCAAAGTCACAGCCTGAGCCCACTGGGGCGTTTGGGGAACCACGAGCTACAGCAGCGTGGTCCTGGGCTGTCCCCGGGCAGAGCAGGTCACCCCAAGGTAGTTCCTGATTGCTGTAAGACTGTAATGCACAATTCCAGTATCATTTCAGGGGCAAGTCTGCATCTGCTCCAGCGACGGAGAACACAAGGTCATTCACATTTGATTTTTACGGAGGCATTAGCTTCTTTATGCCTCTCTCATCCACAGAAGGGAGATGGTTTGTACATACCCTGCTCACAGCTGCTTGGCCAGCGCTTGGCTCAGTCGTCCACCTGAACAAGTGCCACAGCAGGGAGAGGCAGGCTTACCGACCCGGGGCTGCGGTGCTCGGCAGCTAGCTCCCCTCAGGTCCCTCATTCAGAGACTTTTGGGGACAACAGGAAATTACACAGTGGATCTCTGTTAGGAGGGAATATTTGCAGTCGCTAATTATCCACACCCAGTATATGGAGGCTTTGTGCCCTGATAAACAAACTGGCACTCCAGCATCTGTGAGGACAGCCTGCTGTGCTAGCAGTTAATTCGGGGATGGGGGCAGGCTTTCTGCTGGAAGAAAAATAAAAAGCATCAGCTGTTGGCTTCTGCTACATTAAACCAGGAAATAACTAAAGACACTGGTATTTAAGCTGCCATCGTTAGGATCCAGCATTAACAGGCATTTCTGCACGAGCCAGCTTTTTGCAGCTCTCCTTCCTGCAGGACTTCTCCCAGCCATTTGCCCCACACCAGAAGCACTGCTCACGCAGTCAGACCCATCTCCGGGGCTCGCAGCAGTACTTGGTGTCACGCTGCTCCTTGGACACCACAATTCGAGGCATGGAGCCGCGCTTGGGGAGTGACAGGTTGGTTCACGAGCAGGAGGGCAGAGATGACCTGAACTCATGCTGCTGCTGAGCGGTTTTTTAGCTGATACTTCAGGATGGAGATTGCTGGTACTTAAAAGAATATATTGGTGCATAGCCAAGCAGGGAGAGCCACTCACTAGGCAGGAGGGAGGTCTCTTGCATGTTATGTGTCTCGATTAGAGCAAGGGATCACACAAGGGTAGAAGATGCAGACTTCAGGTTGATAGGAGCTCACAGGCTGAAATACCTCGAAAAGGCAGAGCGGTGGATGTGCACTGGGAAGAAGCAGGAACCGGCGGCAGCGGACACACTGCTCTCTCTTTCCCAGCCCCGTACCCGTGTTTCTAACACACTGACGAGGTGCTCGCGCACCTTCCAGAGCTGAGGTTAATGGCTTTACCCCAATGCTGCCGCAAGCTGGCAGAAACCTCCTCGCTGACTTCAAGGCACTAAAGACGAAGCTTTAACACGCTCCACACCAGTCACTCAACGAATAGCTCATTACCCAAGATTTTGATAATGCTGCTGAGCATTAGAGGCAGGAACACAATTATCCTCCAACAGGTATTTACCCAGCACTTTTGTCCTCTTGCCTAACTTTGAAGCATAATGAGCTCTAAAGGAACACTTTCCTGTTTAAGATCGTTGGTATGTTCTGGAGACAGAAAACAGGAGGGCATAGAAGAGTTCTTAATTTATACTTCATCTACCGGGTCTTACTTAATTTAACAGGTCCCTACATTCATACAACAAATTAACCCTCCAGAAAACTGAGCCGGTGCCAGGACATAACTGTTTCATTTAATATACCCGCTGTGTAATGAAAGCATATCTCTTTATATGTGCTGCCTTGTACTTCACATTAACAGAAATTCTTATGCATATTAGTGCTCTCTTTCCTCTAAGTAATGTGTCATTTCAAGCAGACAGTTAAGAAGAAAATACACACGTAGCCTCAAGAAGCGTGCTTTCATCTAGTGAAACGCTTTCTTCCCTGCCTGCTAAGGATAACAGGAGTGATCAGATTTAGCGCCGGGTCAGCCGGAGAGAGCAGCAGTGCACCACTCCCAGCACAGAGGAAAGCTGCTGGCAGCAGGCGGTGCAAGCATTTGCAACACCCTTTGCCTCTGCTCCCAGCTCCTCCGGCTCAGCATTCCTGCAGCAGGGCCCAAACCAACCCACGGGCTCCGCGGGGCTGAATCAGACAGGCGAGCGGGACACGGGCGAGCGTCCCTCGCTAGCCGGGGCAGCGGCCCGCGGAGCCCAGCGGTGCCGGGGCACGGCCGCTCCTCTCCGCGGGGCACACATCACGCGAAGCAGAGAGCACCAGCACCCACGCAGCATCGGGTCCAGAGCGACCTCGGCGGGGGCAAGGCAGGTGCAGGCAGCTGCCGTCCCGCTGCCGGGCAGGCTGGAGCTTCACCCCGCGCCATCCGAGTCTCAGGGCAGAGACGGGATCGCTGACGGGCGACTCGACCGCCGGCTCCGTGGGGCAGGGCGGCACGCAGCACGCATCCGTGCCAGCGGCTCACCCGCCACGGCGCCCGGACTCTGTGGGCAGGCCCCCTGCTCCTGGTAGTCGAGACGTCCGTCCGTCCGTCCATCCACCCACCAGCCCTCTGTACCCCCACTGTGGCTCCCAGGCTGGCAGGGACACCCCCCGGCGCGCACCTCCCGGGGCAGCGGCCGCTCCACAACGCAGCCCTGTGAAAAACCATTCCCATGCTGGTCTTAATCTTTTCGATTCCACCTGCTTTCAGAAATCAGTGCAGACCACTGAGCTGTGACCAAGTAAAAAGGTCCGCCCTACATTAATTTTTCTCTTTTGCATAATGCATTTAGGAGTGTATCTATTTTTTATTGCAGAATAATATGCCTGGTTTATATACTGGCATCTTTTTGATGTACTGAGATACAAGATTCATCACAGGGAAAGCCAAATAAATAAATACCACCATGGTCCTGTTTCACAGCCACAATTATAATCTTTTCCAGGTACTACTTACTTCATTATCTGAGTGAACAGTTTTATCTTACCCACAAGGCAGACCTTCTGCATTCACAGTTGGGCAGATATAACCTTGGTTATTTAACTCAGTCTAAATTGTACTCTAATATTCCTCTTAACTGCTGCCCTTAAACAGTTTCCTCCTATAGTTGTTAATCACATTAAAAGGTATCGGACATATAATTTCCTTTAATTATGTGAAAATATTGGTTTGCTTCCTTTCTTTGGAGCTTTATGTACAGACCAGCAATGATTAACGCCAAGAGTTTCAGAATGTAGTCAGAGAAAACTCATAACTGTTGATTTACGCCTTAATTGGAAGACACCTGCTTTTTTTTCCTTTTGATTTTTTACTCCGAGTCCAAAATTATTCTGCATGTGTCATCATTACATTAATCAATACATGTTTTGTCTTCCACAAATCTGCCTAATTGCTTTTCACATTTAGACAGCCCTGGAGTCATTTGCTAATGAACATCGTCACACACTAATGTGGCATGGAGGATTTACATGTGGCACTTTAAGCAGATTTAGAAGGAGAAGGGGAAGACATCAAGCTCATCATTACGGGTGCTGGAGCCTTCCTGAGCCGTTGGCGTACAGTTGTTGTATCACAGCCTGGAAATTGAAGACTGGCTCCGCTCCCCATCAGCGTGGTGCTAATTGCACCGCATGGAAGCTGCTGCCTACCCCTCCTCAGCCGGAGCACGCTCATGTTTGGCACGGATGAGAGTTCCCCCGTGGAGGTCCAGCGCTCGGGGCTGTGCACATGCCTGCTGCCATCCCCAGGAGGGGGAACACGCAGGTAACGGCCTGGCATTTCCATGCAATAGGATGGTTTATGCTCAGGTCACCTCTAACTCTCTCCTACAAACAGCGTTGCCACTGCCCACGTGCCCGCACCAAGCCCCGCTCTTGAAGTGAGCCTTTGGACACCCAGCAACATCCCCGGACCCCGGCTTGGCTGGGAGCCACGGGTCCAGGGTAAACGCTCCCCATCTCCTGCTCATCTGCAGCCTCCGCATTTGGAGACGAATGTTTTCAGCTGGGGCTTTATTGATATTTAACCCGGCAAGCCCTGCTCCGAGAGAAGAGCCGGGGACTGGTGGCACACAGAGCCGAAGCACCAGATGTCCTGGAAACGGCTGCCAGCAACTGAGGAAAAGCTGGTGCTGCACAGGTGGGACCTGCTCCCCCGGCTCCATCGACAGCAAGGGGAAGCATACGTGTTTCCTTGGGATCCGAGCCCAAAATGAGGGCGGCTCAGTGCCACACCACAGGAGGACAACAAGGGGCTGTGCCGTGGAGAGCAGCAAGGGGGGGGGAACATCACCTCCGTCATGGGACAGCAGGCTTGTCCGGGAGGGGACACAGCATGCACCCGTCTCATCCCGGGGCTGGCTCTTAAAAGAAGTCAAGGCAAGATAAAGAGCCACCCGTTGCAATCATCACACCCGCACTGCAAGTGGCTCCTGCCAGGCGCAGCTGAGGTCTGTTCATCACACCGCGAGCCCCCAGCGAGTTATCCTCCAGCCCGCACGTCTACCAGGGCAGGGGGCAGAAGGGACAAAGCTCTACTCCCACTGAATCAACCTTTTTTGAGAGAAGATGAAAGCTGAGAATAGTTAATCTCTCTCTGACTCTGGGCTTCTGTTCTCATATTGTCACAGCACATTTAAAACTCTGCCAATCCTCAAGAATTTGCAAATATTCCACATCTTTCCTTCACACCAGCAGGTCCCTCCGAGATCACTCCAACACATGTCAACCTCTACTAATATTTGGTACAAAATATACAGTATAAAAGATTTCAGACCAAAAACCCATCGCTTCTGTTGGAAACCGAAACGCTTTCAGACTCCAAGCAGGGCACTCACTCTTCCCAAATTCATGTGTAGCCGATAAGCTGAATTCAGGGGACCTCTGCCTGAGAAAATACCACAGGTTCCAAGCCAGGGGCTCGTTCAAACCCACACGCAAGAAGGGTGACAGAAGCAGCTGGAGAAATGCAACGAATAACTGAGACTCTCTAATGAATTCCTCTAATTTCCCCATGTTGCCTTCCTTACCACCCTGCAGCAAAGGTTAAAGAGGGAGGACAAACCCAAGTGCTGTCCCCAGGGCAGCCCAGGCTCTCACAGCTGCCTTGCTGTGAGCCCTCCGGCAACCCAGATCATGTTTTCTGGGATAAACACGATGGGCAAACCCTGGATTTCTAAAGTGGTGGGAAAAAATAAAACAAAGTGGTGGTTCAAAAATAAATAATCTTAAATACAGTGCTGAGATTTTCTGCACCCCACACACAAATGTGTGCTTGGGTTTTCCTACTATGGCTCCAGCGTCCTTATTTTTTGGAGGCCACAAATGATACCGAGCCTTATATGATACTGCAACAGGAAACGCCTGAAATGACAAATTAAGAGAAAGAGCGTTTGTGACAGTGATAAAGGGAAAGTTTAAGGCTTGTATTTAGATAAATTGGCTGGAAAATTTGATCCACACCGTCCTTCAAATACGATTATACAAACATAATTTGCATAAATATTATAATTAAAATTCTGCCTAAGGCATAATAAAAAAGGGAAAATAGTATTAAATGATCAAGGCATTTGAATGTTTGAAATATCACTGTGTGATGTCTCATGCTATCCATTAAATAAGTAATTTATTGCAAAACCTATCAAAGCAAAAGGAAATTAAGTCAGATAAGGCCGGCTTTTTATTTTGCAGGGCATTTTTGCAGAGGATATCGTTACTTTCAGAGCACATTTGATTTTTCCGAGGTACTAACTCAGAGTAATTATAATACTGGATCTGCTTTAGAGCTGCGACACTCCGGGTGCAGTAACCGCAGCGCATGCTGATTAGCAGCTCCTGATAATGAGGGACGGCAATCGCCGTTCTTGGGTGGGAGCCCCATCCCGGAGCGCGCATCCCCGCTCAGTGCCACCTCCTGCCACCTGAAACAGCCGCACGGAGCCCAGCGCAGCCTCGGGCGTTACCGGCGGGCAGCGCGGGCACAGGCTCGCGGCTGAGCTTGGTCATCGGTCGTTGGTGGAGGACAGGGTCCCTCTCGCCCCTAACCGCCCCCTCAGGACCAAAGCTGGTGTAACTACGCCGGTACACGCCATTCCTGGCTACGACCTGTTTTACATCACGACTGGCTTTCTGCAGCTGTGAAAGACCACGAAAAGGACCAGGCCCTGGCGCCAGGTCTGACTATTTTTAGTTCCTCCAAAGCCATTCAATCATCCCTGACGCTTACAGAGCAATCTGTCTTATTCATTTCTCCACTACCTTTTGATCTGCCCTAGCGCTGCACGGCACCCTTCCCTTCCTTGGGTGACGCATCCTCCTCTCATCGCACAGCCCGCCGGGTCCCTGCCACGGAGCAGCGAGGTGCTGTGAGGGGATGAGCCGTCCTTTACCTGGGCAGAACGCTTCCAACCCTCGCGGAGAGAAGAGGTTTCTCACCAGCCCTATCACGCCTGGCATCTATGCCAAGGGCATAGCGCGTGAATGACCGGCGGCGTCTGCGGCCAGGAGAGAAGCAGGGCTGGCCGGAGCGGAGCCTTTCACCGGTGAGTCTTGGGAGAGGAGCTCGCAGGACCTGCTGGGATCTCGGAAGTATTTCCACAGGGACAGCTCTTCCCCAGGTCCCTGTGGCAGCACAGCCCCTTGCCCGGGCACCTCTCTGCCTTCTGGGGCAAACCTTGGAGCACCAACTGCAATTAATTAATGACGGCTTTAACTAAGTGAAGATGGCAGCATCTCCCCAGCCTCACTGCGACTGGTTTCTGTATTCCTCTAATGTTCTCCCGGGACTCGACAATCGTACCCAGGAAGCTGCCAGACACCCTTGGTGTTTCAGCAAGTTCCTTCTAAATCTAGCCAGCCCGTGGTAACCACTTTGCAATTTAAAATCAAATACCTGAAACAGTATGTGTGATTAGAATGCATAAAAGCAAAAGCGAAGGCGTATCAAGAGCTTCAGAGCCAAGATCCTCTCCAGCAGGATCATATTTAAATCAATAGGAGAAGGTAAGTTAAATTAATAGTTGTAAATGTGGACAGAGACAACGCTGCTCTCCTCCCTGCTCAGCTCAGACTCCTCTTTGATTACTGCTTTGTCTGGGGAAGATGCCAGGCTGCACCGCAGGGGCAAGTTCTCAGCCACTGGGTACCTGAGAAGATACACAGGGAAACTGCAATTACACAGGTCTCCCTGGGGATTTTCTGGAAACTCCTAGAAACTCTTGGCTGGCGGGGGGCGGGGGGGGGGGGGGGGGGGAGGGTGAAGAATGATTCGGTAGCTGTATGGTCTTCAAATTTAGAAGAATAGCAAAGTAGCCGATATTCCAGATTTCCAGAATGATGTCTATCTTTCAAGAGAGATCAGTAACAATGAAAGGCAGGAACATGCCTTTGAGAGGTGTCTCTCTCCATCCGCAGCCCTTCTGCACAGGGCTCCTCCTGCCCAGGCTCTCCCGTCAGCTGCCCCAGGCTGGCTCAGGAGTGGGATGCTCGGGATCAGGAGGATCTCCATTCCACACTGGGCACAGATGGACATCCCAAAGGCTGTGGGATTAGCAGGATCAGATGGGCTTTCGATGGAAGTGGGGAAATGGCACACTTCCATTGAAACAAAGATGGCCCTATGCCACTGGGAGTTGTCTTTTTGAGCAAGCTATTCTTCCTTGTGCTTTGGTTAAAGAAAGAAAAAGACAGAAAATCTCAGAGGAACGGGGAGAGGCAGCGTCTGCAGGAAACCAGCATGAAACGGCATCCCATCCCAGAGGGCTGGCCCAGCCCGGCTGCGACACGCATGGTGTGCAGACCCAGGGTGAGCTCGTGCAAGGTGCCAGCACCCTTTCTCGCCAGATGTTTCTCCATGCTGGAGCACTGTTATTTTTCAAGTGCCTTTTTCAGGCAGGCTCTTCCACCCTGCCTTACGCTAACACATTTTTACACAAACAACAGATTGTACTGCTGTTAAGCTTTTCTGGATTTGGAAGACACAGTAATAGGCTGCCGCATCTCTCTCTTCTGTTGCTGTTTTCTTCTGCCCACGTTGACTCCCACAGCCCTTGGCTACCTGCAGTTTTCTTACCCGTGCTCCTCCTCACTTCTCTGGGCACAAACCTCCCTTTGCCTTTGGGAGGGACCACTGCGGCAGCATCTTCACACTGTCAGGCTCTGCACTGCAGGTTCTTGTTACAAGAGGTTAACGAGTGATGGGCAGGCTGTGTCAGCTCGTCTGTGTGACAGACATGGGTCTGATGCGATCTAAGCCGCTACTTTGATCACAAGCAAGAAGCATTAAAAATGGTTCTCAGCATCACATCAAGCTGGTGGACTATATAGCAACTGATGAGCAGTGTATGTCGCCGGACGAGCATATATTTCTTGTTTACTCCCCATCTGTTCCCAGAACATGACAGAAATTGGGCAATGTCAGTGAGGAACATCCTCTTAGAAAAGCTGTTTGTGCTGCAGTGTTGGAGAGAGCAAGGCTGCGAGCACAGCCCGGGTAAGCAGACAGTCCTTTGCCACAGCACCCGACCTGTCCCACTGCTCTGTGACCTCCACGGGTGCCTGTTCGGGCACGCTCCTGATTACACCTCTCTCTTCCCACGGGCATCCCCTGTAACACAGCTCAAATGGCCTCCAAAAATAACAGGAGCAGCCTGACCCCCTGTGCTGGCTTCTGCCCAGGCTCTGCCAACGCCGGCGGCAGCAGCGCAGAGGCTTGGACTCTCGCTGCCCTCGGTTGCTCCCTCCAAGTCCCCTCTCCAAGGAGGGCGTCATCCGAAATAGGTCTGAGATCCAAGATGTGATACAAAAGGCAATGGAAAAGGACTACAAGACAATGAAGTTTGTGATTTCAGCACAGGAACAGGATTAAAGAATTGTGGGTCTAAATCTGGCCCTGTTATCGATGACCTGCACAAGAAACGAGGCTCAGGGAGAGGCAGCGTCCCTTCTCAGAGCCACAGACACAGCTGGGAAAACTGGACAAGCTTTCAAGAACCTGAGACCTTTGCACCAAAACCATTCTCCGGTTTGACGCCTCAGAGTTCTTCCTTGCTGCTGGCAGCTGGGGAGGGGACGGGCGGTGCTGAGTGCCCCGCGGCCCCGGCTGTAACTGCAGGCTGGTGCCAGCCCACTGCAACACCAGTCCCTTCGGCACAGGCGATGAAAGCCGCCACTCTGCCTCCCTGGGCACGGGCCGCCGCGGCGCAGACACCGGCACCCATCCTCGGCGCGGCTGCGGCGAGCAGGGTCCGGACCCCCGCGCCTGGCTCAGCCTGGCACGCTCGCAGCCACCTCGTGGCTTCTGCCAGGGAGAAGGGGGACCTGTGCTCACGGCATGAACTCACCGCTCAGAGAGAGCAAGTCATGCTGTTTATTTATTCAGCCTGCTGCCTCAACCTCACGGAGACCGAAAGACGAAAGGGCAAGTAGGGAATGCACTTGGGAACGTGCTGGGAAACAACCTTACTTATCAGCCACTGTTTTGTCCCTGCCACTGCAAAGATCTCTAAGTAAACTGGAAAGAAAAATAAGATAATAAAGGAAAGAAAACTTAAGAACAGTTTACTGAAGCATCTAGACTAAACTGCTGCAAGGTATGCTGACCCTTTGATAAAGCAGTTCCTATAAATCCTCTGCCTTTTCCACCTTCAGGCCTACGAACAATGCAGTCTCGCTCCTAATGTCGCTTCCACTGCTGAAAATTTGTGACATCAATAAAATCCTGGTTTGTCAGTACAAATGGAATTTTAAATTGAATTCTTATCAAATTAGCCTTTCATCAAGGTCATGCAATATTGTGTGAATAACCTTTTCAGAAGCTGTGTACATGGCTGCTGCCGGAGGTGAAAACGAGACAAATTCTAATGAGATTACTCAGCTGGAGCACTCAATAACATGCAATGGAGTAGACGGGGTGACATTAGGTTTAGCGATAATTTAAGTAAATGGATATACCGATGCTCGAAGCACAATGCTTTACCCCCCCCCACTTGACTATGAACACATGCACTCGCAGCACCTATCTCACAGTTATTCAGCAGCCAGAGAGCACTGTCACATCTCCAGCAAGCCAGATCCAAATAACATATTTTCTGGAGGGAACCGGGATGAATTGTAAATGTATCCCCTCTGCTGGCTCCCTGTTGCAATAAAATTTGTCTTAATTTCAGGCGAATAGTGTTTTGCAACATTAGCAGCTGGAGGGATTTTCCATCAGCCTTGTACCTAATTACCAAACTTGTCGGAAAAAACTGCATTTCAGCATTATCAGCTCAGCGCTGCCAGGAGCTGAGCGCTAGCTCAAAGGGGTCTAAGATGCATGCGTACGCTTTGAAGCAAGGGCACAGCCTCGTTCGCTAATCGCGGGCTTGACTCTAAGCAGAGCCCCAGGATCTGTGTAGGACACCACACACGGCATCGCCCCGGCCCCCGGGGGTCGAGCAGACCCCCAGGACAGGGGAAACGCCGCCCCCAGCCCCACCAGCACCCGCCGCGCCGGCCCCGGGAGCCGGGCTGGCGGGAAGCGCTGGTCCGCAGGAGCCATCTGAGGAATCTGTTCTTGCCACAATGGAATAATCCTAATAAACAAGTGTGAGCTGTTGCTGCTATCCTTTTGGATAACATCTTCTTGCAATCAAATACATACATGAAATTACATGATCGAGAATCAAAATATACAGCTGTCTAAAGACTCCTTCCCAAATAACAAAATAGACACATATTTGACAACTGCAAAGAATATTTCAGCAAACATAATAGAGAAGATAATGATAATTAGGCTAGTATTTTATGCCATAACGCTCTTGAATGCCTACAAAAATACAATATTTTCAGCAAAAGATAATTGAAAAGATTATTTGGCTTATCTAAAGTAAGTTTTTCCAAGCCTCAGCACATCTGTTATAAGAATTCATGCAGACATATGGCGTAGTGCTGTAGGCTCAACATACTGTTTATCACTTTGAGAAAGAGGTGGATAATAACACGGAGGTTTTTGTTCATGACAGGGTCTCTTTGGCAGGAAATGGACATAATCACTTTTTATCAGACCCATGGAAAAGTGGAACCAATGGAACAAGTCCAGGAAAACAGCAGCCAGCAAAGTTACAGGCACTGGATGCCCAAGGGCCATAGGAGACAGCCCATGCCAGCAGCAAGCATGGGGCGTGCAGGAGGGTTCAGCTCCGCAAATTGGGGTATTTGCTCACGCAGGTACAAGTTGATCTAAAGATCGAGCTCTGACATTTCACTGCAAACCCTCACAATTTGTTCTTTGTTGCTAAGTTACATGTTTATCTGGCTCCTGAGCGGATGCCTCCAACACAGCACATAAGGGCATTTTTTGCGGTCAGATACAGACTTCTGTATTCGCTTTCAGTGACTACTCCAGCTGAGCATTTGTTTTTAGTACGTGTTCATGCTATTAAGATTGGCAGATTGAACCTTTGCAGGAAAGACAGGTCTAATTGAAAGCTACTTTCTGTCTGCAGCAGATGTTTGCGTAGGGAAAATCCAGGCTCGGTCACAATGGCACAACTGATGCCGAGTGAGCCCGTGGTACCCAAGGGCTGTGGATACAGCTGAAGGAAAGGCAACATTTCTGAGACTATCTTGAGATTTCAAAATCGAGCATTTCAAATAAGAACAAAATCTGAAGGTCTACAAATTCCCTGTCTTTATCTTTCCCAAATGCTCCAGCTCCAGGCAGACCGAGCAACACCTTTTTCTTTCAACCGGGTCTGTACCATGCTATGGCGTTTACACTGGTGGTCCCTCCAGCTGACAAGGGAAGGGGAGAAACATCATCATGTCTTGTTTTGGGGTCCCTCGGTTCTCTCTCTCATGTGGATGTGTCCTACCACCCCAGCCATATCGGCTGCACTCACCTCACCCAGTCTCCTGTGACCACAGTCAAGTCTCCTCCCGGTGAACACCCTTGGCTTTCAGGGAGCTACTATGCTTCATTTAAAGCTGCTTTGTGATGCAGGGGGTTTTTTAAGCCCCAGCATTTCTAAAAATATTTACCCCCATTCAACCAGTAATTGCGGCTGACTGAGTAGAATCTGGAAAACAAAAGAGTTTTACACTGGTCCTCGGTAGGTTTAATCTTCGGTATTGCTGTAAGAGACAGCTGTTTACAAACCAGAAGGGCTGTTAATATTTCCTTTATAAGGCATCTGAACATAGCCCACACAAAGTCAAGATGTCCAGTACCGCAACTCTTCTTCACATGCAAAGTGAAGCAGCATCTTATTATTCAAATGCAGAAGCCTAGAGCTGGTCCTCAGCAGAATTTCACCCAGAAGTTGCTCTGCTGGTAGTAATTGGACTTCTGGCATGAACCAGGTTTATCCAGTATGCTGAAGGGCCCGTCGTTTGTGTTCAATATTCAAAATACACTAAGCACAATGTTTGTGAAAAGTGTCAAATGCAATAATATATTCTTGTGTTTAACTTCAGGCTACCCCTTCGCCAACCACACTGAAAAGTGTTAGAATTGGACAAGATTTCCCAGGAGTAAAAGAAATCCATGTTCACATGCTTATAAAGGCTGACAGGTGAACAAACGCTTCTACAGGGCAACTGCAGATGCTCTAAGTGACATTTTAAATTCTTAAGATTTTTCCATTTGCAAATAAAAGTTGCCTTGCAAAATGACAAGTGAACCAAGCAGACTTCCCAGAAACTGGCAATTTCTATTATCCTTTAATTGTTTTATTTTCTGTAAGAGAAAAGAACGATCAGTGGTCAGGGCTAAAAAGCCCGCTCAGAAATGGATTTTTGCATCTATCTCTTTTTAATCATTTATGGAAGAAGAGTAATAGGCCAGATACAGCACTAATTTTTATTGTAAACTACTCTGGGAACATATTTTGCTCAGAGCCATTAGCAGAGAAAGCAGATTAACTGGAAAAGCTAATGGTATAGTGCAGTATAAATATTTACATAAATGTTTGACTAAATCCTTTGTTAACAGGTCAAATTTTATCCACATTTTTCACCTTTTGTTATGAGATTTTTAATGGGTTGGTGCCTTTCCAGGCTTTAAAAACTCCTCAAGGGAGGAGGAGATAGCCCCCCAAGGATCCCAGCTCTCACTGCTGTGCTATTTCCATCACGTTGGCATTTACGAAGAAGGAGTATGCTTAAATTCCTGTGCCTCTGAACGGGACGGTGACGCCTCAGAGAGGAAAGAGCATCCAAGGGGACCCTCAGGCACAGCAGCCCCCGCGGCTCCGTCGCCATCCCTGCATGTCCCCGGCCCCCACGGCGGGTCCTGTCCCAGCAGCCCTGCATCGGCTGCAGCGAGCGGAGCAGGACGCCTGTGCTGCCGCCGACCGCGCTCGCAGCATTGGATCAGACGGCAGGCGCTGGGAGCCAGGGAGTCTCTTACAAGAGCAATTAGTCTTCTCTTCCAGCAGCGCAAACGTTACCCGTTCCTCCCTCCTCCCTTTTGTTTCTCATTTTTCCCCTACATAATTCTGACGTTAATAATGATCATTAAATACACTGAAGATCAATACCTTCCAAAAATCTCTGAAAACATATGTTTTAGTTCAAGAAACTGGAGGTTGCTCTGGGGTCCCATTATAGTTTTACAGCCTTGAATTTATTGGAGAGGATTTCAAGTCAAACTATGCACTCAGACATCAGAGAAGGAAGGTCTGGGCAAACTCAATACATCAACTGTATTATCAAGTGGATCTAGCATTCTGCTCAGAAGCAGGCTTAAAAAAAATGTGTTTTAGACGTATCAATTTTCCATTTCATCCATCCAGTAAAAAAAGAGAAGATTATGGGAAATCATCACCTCAGGTCACTTACGAATTTCCCATTTAACACAGCTTTCATTAGCACTGCAGACTCTCCTGGTGTCATGACTAATCCAGCTAAACCCACCAGCCATGCCTGCACCTAAATTAATCCCGCAAGGACGAGGACCGGGCGCTGCCAGACCCATGGCGAGAGCTGGGCCAGCCCCCCGAGCCACTTGCCGCCCCCAGCCCCGCAGGCAGCCCCTGCTATGCCCACCCACCCCACAGGTGGGGTCCCCTTTGGTTTTTTGTAGGGGTTTCCTGATGTGGTCAGCTGGCCTTCAGAATATTACTCTTTATATGCATATAAATGTATACATACAGACAGACACTTCTCCCCCCCACCCATCACATCAAAGACCGATCCGAGTTACGAGCACTAGGACCAACTATTCATTACTCCATGGTGGCGCATTTCACTGCTGCTCCTTAAGAAAAATCTCAGATTATTATTTGTAAGAAAGGGATTTCTGAGCCACTGTTCCCACACCACTGCGAGTGTGTAATCCATGTTTAGTGAAAAAAGCTCCATGTTTCTGCTCACTGAAGGTACAAACCTCTGCCAGCATCCCACAACCGATGTGGCAGTCCTGCTCAAGCATGAAGTGGTCTGACAAGCTTCCAAGGGCAATACCACGAAATGAAGAAAGAAAGTGGCTGGCAGGACAAAACAACGGCACAAAAAATGCCCTGAGTCCCTTCAAAAGGAGGATTTTTTTTTTTTTTTTTTTACAAGTCTCAAATTACTCTAGGAAGCAGAACGCATTCCACGTTCCACAGGAGGAAAAGAAGTTCAGTAAATCTCAGCAGTCCCTGCCGACATGACCTAGGGAAGGGTTTTTCTGTTCTCCCTGTTGCAGCACACCCACCCCCAAACAGCAGCACACGATGTCTGGACCCTGCCAGGCAGCACCTCCGCTGCCGGGCCAGGCCACGGCCACCGTCACCAGCAGACAAGGATTCGGCTCCCGCGCAGCCGAGGCCACCGCAGCTCCTGAGCACTGTTTTATCTGGTGCTTGAGCAGCCGGTGCTGCTGCCAGAGCAGGCAGCAGACACCCAAAAGCGACAGGAGCGTGCCACCCCTACGTGAAGAAACAGTGCAGTGAAAATAAGAGGAAACGGTAAAAGCCCTCTAGCACCCACCACCATCGCTCTGCCAGTCAGAATCGTACAGACTGCGGAGCCTCCGAGCCTTTGCCCCGCCGCGGAGCTCCGTTTCACAGCCCGCCTCGCCAGGTAAGCACAAGGGGCATTTTTCAGGTCACTCGTTTTTGTTGTGTTTCGTCACACATTCAACATTTCAACCAATCGCTCGTTTTGTGTGTATGCATCATGAAAAAGAAGTTTGAATTTTTTTTTTAAATCATAAAACTATTACAACAAGCTATAATGAATCTTCTAATTCTAATCTTAATTTTACAACTTACCCATTCTTACATCCTATAAAGAAAAAAAATTCCTTACATTGTTCCTTGCTGGATAATCATTAATTCCGCCTGATGCTAAAAGAGATCTCTGATATTTCATTAATGCTGGGATGATAATAGGTTAGAACTCAAACTCATCTGAAGGTCAGTAAGATGATGACTAGTGTCTAAGATCTGTTTTATCTCCATCAGGGGATTTTTCCCCTCCATAGTACCAATTTGCTAAGCTAATATAACAAAGTCTATCTCTCTGATTAACTAAATCACAGCTGGTCATAATGCATACATTTTTGATGGGAACCTTAATGTCTACAAATCAATCAAGCATACATGAACAAGATTGGTAAGTCACATAGATTTCGCTGCCCAGAGGATGGGTAAGCTAAACCCCTAAATATTAATTCTGTAAAAGAAAAAAAGTTAAGCATAAACTATGAAGTGTGAAGTATGGCAAAGTATATCTGCAGAAAGGCAAGACAGCTGGTTCTTGTCTTGAAGAATGGGAGTGAGGTGAACAGCGCAACTTGGACAGGAAGAGATCTGTCGGAGAACATCCTTATCAGCATCATTAGTGATGTTTAACTGGCAGCTCATGGCCAAGGAAGACATACGATTGCTTCCGCCCTCTCCCGTTGCTCTAACCTAGCCTCAGATGGTAGAAGGTGCTGGTTTTCCACTGACAGCAGGGGAATGATGCTAATTTACCCCAGCTACAGCTCTTACCCTGCAAATGCTGAAAAAGCCTATCTCATGGTTCTCCAGTCGTGCAGATAATTTTGCTCTTAATTAAACAAATGCCACAATGACAGCTGGGAATTAGCAGCTGTAGTTTGACCAAGTAAGTATGATACCTCCTTTAATTAAAAGGAAAACCCTCTAAATTTCCCTAATGAAATTTCCACCCTGATAAGATGGAACAGCTATGAATTCACAAAGCAAGAAATAACTGAGAAGCACAGCAATTCAGTCAATACAATTTTCTTGCAGGAAAATACTTAAACTAACAAGAGAAGAAAAAAGCTCTAGAAGTTGCAAAAAGGCAACTTTCCAATTGGTTTTCACCTTGACTTTGTAGAGCATTATTCCTAAGTAATAACTAGAAAAACATATAGCATCCAAATTACATACAGGAGCGTGACACTAGAGATATTGAACTTAGATTTAACTGTGATAGCTTTAAGTATGTTACACAATATATTTTATTTCATAAGGAGGCAGGGATCTGCAAAAGAGGATATGAAGCAGCCAGAGATTCAAATCTTTGGCTTTTTTTTTTAATATCTTCTCTTTTGCCAGCCTCAGAGCTACCCAACATACCAAAGTTATTTACATAATATTACACACCAGACTTTCTCTCTTGATAGATAAAATATGTAACTCTATTTAAAGATGGGGAATCTCTCTGGATTTTTTCTAAATAACATCAGATATGTAAAGAGATTCCCACTGGAGAAAAATTTCCTCTTACTCTTTTAACTCTTAATGTTACCCTACTGGACCCAGCCATTAAAATGCTTTTCATGTTGGGCAAGGGAACATCGAGGGGTCCACATCCACTTCTACAGCAGGATCCACCCTCTGTGGCCGTGGGACAGAGACAAAACTGGAGCATCACATACCTGCCACAGCATGCCACAACGATCATACATGCATTGTACACAAACAGAAGTGTCTTGTCCAGCTTTTTCCCTTGCAAAATAATAATGCGATCAGACATGCTGCAACTATTAGCAAGTGATTCAGAAGAACTACAGGAGCAGAAACCATTAGGAGCTCATGCAAAGAGTAGCCAAAGAAAGCAATTATTTCAGAGTCGAGGTTGCTGCCATCTGAAACAGGGATTTTCTCAATCTTTCCTAGTCTTTGTGGAAATTACCATTTGCCTTCAGACAATGATTTCACAACAAATTTGGAAGAGGATATGCACTATCTTTGATGTCTTGCGGACTCTGGGTTTTGCCACAGGGAGTAAATACATGAAAAGTGGAAAATAGGTCAGGTTACTAAGGACAAGTATAAAAACATAAGACAAATGTATGAGGACAAACCCACAAACACCAGGAAACCAGGGGAGATAAATTAACAGTAGAAATCCAGGCTAACCAAATCTTTCCATCGTACCATTACCAAGAGAAAGCCCGGGTGGCCGAAATTTTACCTGCAAAAAGGGGACAACTGCTCTGGCTTGAAAAGGGGCAGCAGAGATGGGGTCTTGTGTGCCTGCAGGTCGCCTGGGCTTGCTGAGCTGCTCCCTGCGCTACCAAGAAACCTGTCCAAGGCCACCCCAGAGCCATGCTCGCAGCAGCTGGGCAAGAAGTCGGGAAGAAGATGCCAGCCTGGCCGTAGGCTGATCCCAAGTGGGTACCAGGAAGGAGGAAGTGATGTATTTTACTAGAAAAGGTTTTTTGCAAAAAAACAGACCCTGCTGAAAATCATCTGTAACAGATGACAACCTTCATTTTATTTCAGACCAATGTATATTCAATGGCAATTATTTTGTTTTTAGTAGTAGCACAACCACCTAACGTTTCTTCAGCGTAACAAAGTTTATTAGCCTGTATTTGCCTAGACAAAAAGCCAGTGGATCAGATATGCAGCTGGTACAAACTGATTTGGTTCCATGAACTTTGATTAAGCACCACAAATCACTGCAAAAGCAATGAATATAATGGAAAAACTCCCAGCTCTTGTTGGTGTGGCAGATAACCTGATGTGACAAACATGGGTCAGTGACTGTCAATAGCATATTGACTTTATAAGTGTTTCC
Source organism: Harpia harpyja (assembly GCF_026419915.1). Taxonomy (NCBI): domain Eukaryota; kingdom Metazoa; phylum Chordata; class Aves; order Accipitriformes; family Accipitridae; genus Harpia; species Harpia harpyja. Next base: position 774,137 of record NC_068951.1, on the reverse strand, counting down.
AAGAACAGGGACTACAGAAGGTTCCAAAAGCAGGGACATATGGTCCTCTCTGTCTATTGCATATGACTACATACTAATAGTACCTGGGTTGTGCCAGGAAGAATAACTCTCTTTTGTAATAGTATATTACTCGCCAGTCCAGGAGGTATTTCTGTGCGTTTGCAGTGTGGACATCCTCAGTGCCCCACTTTGCCTCAGGTCTGCATTGTGACTTCTCACACTAATCCAGCTCCCCAAGCCTCTGCTGTAAGGCACAGCGCATGTTCCTGTCCTCTTTAAAAAGCACTTGGAGATCTAGAGTAGCAAGTGCTGTTTGGTAACGGAATTGCCTTTTGATCATCAAAGCATATGTTAAAAAAAGGTCAACAGCATTACTGCGTGGGCAAAATCAGAACTCCCCAATGCTCAGCATCCTGGCTCTAGCATATAATCCTCCACCTTTTTGTCTTCTCACCAAAGGAAAGGATAGAAAAAAAGACCCTGCAATCAAGCCTGCTCCGCTGCAGAAAAGGTCAGCCTTCCCCACCGCTGTGGTCTGAAAGGTTCTGGCTAGTGCCCCCCCATGCCCTACCTTTGTACTGAAAGGAGGGCAGTCCCATTTAGCAGAAATATTTTTTTTCCTAAAGCAAACCATTCTGGCATCTGTCTTTTCCAACAAATGACAAGGTTTGCACCGCAATAACAAATACCGGGGTGGTGGACTGGGTTGCACTCGGCTGACTGTGATTTGTTGGTAAATAATAAATCAGCTAAGCATTTTTCAGGGATGCATAGGATTTAGCTATGAGCGTAAGAGGAGGTGGACTCCCTGAAAAGCCATTTGCAACAGCCTGTTTTCTCCAGAATTTCCTAGCTCAACACAAGCAACGGCTCACTGAGGAAAGCGGGGCCCCTTCCCTGCTCCAGCGCTGGGTGCAGTGCCAACCACCTGCCACAGAGCATTCCCCAAACTGATACCATTGTTCAGCTGGGATTTGATAAAACGGAGTTTTTATCCTAATCCCATCTCCTTTTTCTTTTCTCTTTCTTTTGTTTATTCGTTTTTTGTTTCAGCTGTTTGTTGCTTCAAAATGACGTACTTTTCCCCATGGAGGAGCTGTGGTTGTGCTCGCCTCTAATGTTATTTTCCTCCCTCCCATCTGAGTTGACTAAACCCAGGACCACGGGCTCTCTCAGGGCTTAGCTTTTATGTTATTTACTTATGCTGTGATTAGTACAATGGGGCTGTGAGACCTGATGAGACTCTTCCAATTTTACTGAGGCAAAAAGTTACTAATATTAGTAACCCAAGTTGTTCAGAGAGGCAATACTTGTTAGCAATGTGATTTCAGCCATGGTACCCAGCACTCTCCCATCCCTGTGTGCCAGCTCCCCTCCTGGTACGACTTGAAGGTGAAACTCCCCCTGTGCCTGCACCTGAGCCCGTGCCATGCCCCATCATTCTTGGTGAACGGTTTGAATACGAAGGCGGAGGCCGAGGGCTGGCTGCGAGCTGGGCTCCGCACTGGCACACCTCGGCTGCGGACTCAGCTCCTCGCTCCTGAGGCTGCCGGCTCCGCGTCCCAGGATCCGGCAGGGCACAGGCGTGGGTGAGAGCACTTCATCCCCAGCGTCCCCGCAGCCTGGCACCCGCAGCCGACAGAGCCATCTGCTGCCACGCTCCCTCGTGGTTTTCTCTAGCTGGGGCAGAGGAAAGAGTTTTTCCTCCTCAAGCACACGGCAGTGTCAGCAGTGCCCAGAACCCAACAGTTTCAGCTTGGCTGGGGGCTGAACGTAGAAGTTTCTGGGCAGCGATGCTGATGCGAGCGCAACAGGAGACATGCCCCATGCCAAGCTGCGCTCGTGCGCTGCCATCAGCTGGCCCTGAAGTCCTGGGGCAGCTCTATGGCACGGAGCAAACTTCACTACCATATTTATTACACTTTGGTGTATTTCTGCATTGTTCTCAGTGGCGTATACAGAATCAAAGTGATGTATTATTTATGAGAAATAATTATTAATCAATATCAGTAAATACTTATGCATGCATAAAAAGAGAATGGCAACAGATAATGGCCAATGAATGGTAGCGTATGTCCTTGCACTCGGGGAACTTGGCAAACAGTATAAATACATCAACCAGGCATACAAATATACTCTCTCTCTGGGGCCCAAACATAGTATCAAGTGTAAACACTCAGTATTAATATCAGCTACACAACAACATTTTTTTAAAACCACAGCAAAATAAAGCCTAGTGATTCAGGGGGCTGCTGAGGCAAACGGGATTTTAAACCACCTCTTACACCTAACAGGGATGGGGCTTAGAGGATGCTGCTGAACGAACACCAGAGAAACATCCTCTGGAGCGGGACTGTCCGTCAGTCCGGCCACATTCGCCCACAGAAAGGGTGCGGGGCACCGCTGGACCACTGCTCTCAGGGTAAGTTTTGGCCAGTGTTTGCAAGAGGTCTGCAGTGCAATTCCGCATGTGCTTTTGCCTGCTGTTACCTTCCTATGGAAAATATTGGCTTGGGTATAACCTCTCGGTCTTTGTCACAATTCAAAATTATATAAACAGCTGGAGATTCATCCGCAGCCCCAGAGGAGCTGCCTCTCGCACAGATCAGCCTCTAACCACCACTGCCTGATTACTGAGGACCGGTGCAAGCTCAGGGTGGTTCAGAGCACCCTCTTTGCACAATGCGGTGCCCCGGTTTGGGCTGGATGGCACCCAGAACAACCCTCCTAAACCTTGTCGAGGCCTCTGATCATTAATGGTAACAGCAACATGACACTCGCTCCTGCACAAGGTGCACGGAGGGGAAGGAGGTGATGCACTGCTTGGGTACCCAAGCGTGCACCGGGACTGTGGGGACAGATTTTCCCCACAGCTCACCCATCTTCTTGTGAAATCACACCCGAATATTAGCAAAGCTCTCCTCTAATCTCCAAACCAGGTGATAAGCTACAGTCACAAGGTGATACTCGGCCGGTATCATCCCAGACCCAGGCTGCAACTCCACTGGAGTAATCCAATCCATTGATTGGACTTTTTCTTGATAATTGCTGAAGAGCTCTGTTAAACTTGCACAGCACAGCAGCAAGATAAAATGCCATGGGGAACAAGGAACAGTAGATTAAAATTTTGCCTACCTATACAAAAAAAAAAAAAAAAAAAAAAAATCAATCAGCTAAATGAGTCCAGCCCTTTTGAACTGAGTTATAAACAATGAAATTTTCAGTCTCTACCAGCATGGAAAAAAATTTTCTGAGGTTCAGGGAATCCAAACTTAGACCTCCACAACTGCCTGCTGCTCATAAGCACAACTGGCCATGACTTCCTAGGGAGCAGTTGGTCTGCTGCCCTCTTGTCCAGCAAGAGCAGCAGAACCACCAAACAGCCCCAGCAGCTGGAGCACTGCTCTGGGTCCCGGTCCCCTCGCCAGTCGGACCCCCAGCACTCCTCTCCCAGCCCCACTGCTACGGCCCTCCCATCATCCACATGAAGGGAGATAACGGCTCACAAACAGCACTGCAGCCCCTCCACCTGCCAGAGGCATATGTGCCATCTCCTATCAAAATCCCTGGTGGAATGATACAAAAATCGCTTTTGAACAATTTCAGATTTGTTCTCGGTGGGGAATGCAGCAGTTTCAGTACTTGTCCGACAAGAGCAGCCGACGCTGCTGCTGGGGAGAGAGGGTGTTAGTCACCCATCCCAAAACACTGCAACAAGACCTGGCGCAGCACGAGAGAGGTGTACGGGATGGCACGGCCATCCCAGCACCTGGAGTTGCTGCCACCATGTAAACAACAGTAGGAAAAAATTGTATTTAGTAAATTCCCAGAATACCATTAATAGTTCCAGAAATAATGATGGTATCCACAGTCACTAATTAAATTCACTAACCAGGCTGGGCCAGGAGGAATGTTTATAGGCCAACGCACGCAGACCCATGTGTGTTGGTATCTGCTGAAACAACATCTTCCATATTCTTTCAAAGCAAACGAATGGTCATCCACCTCAGAGAAGCACCTTTACTCGTTATGGCTATTATTTAAAACTATATTCAAGCATTGCTTTCCCCTTTCCTGTCCTTGCTCTCAAACTAATGTTCAAGTGAATATTTTGGACATACTGCAGGGCACCAGTCCCCCCCCTCCACACTGCTGGTGATAACCTTGTTAGTTTACCTTTTGCACTTTCAACTCGCCAGATCTCCAACTTTAAGGTTCTCTTCATCACAATAAGCAATACCTTTTTTGACTCTACAATTTCTCTGTCCTTGAATACCTTTCTGTTACTTGCTTCTGCAAACCATCTGCGTATTCTGGAGAAGGCAGTAATCTGAACCTACTGACCACTTCTCCAACTGCCTCCTGTGACCGGCTCCTCACCTCACAAATAAGCATGGACACAAGAAAGAAGCCATCTCTATGCTGTTCGTATTTCCTCCAAGCACATCACTTCTTAGGCTATCAAAATAAAAAAGATACCTTATCATCAAGCAAAAACATTGAGAAAGGTGGATGGGAAACAACGTGCAACAGTCTTCTTTTAAGCAATGTTGTGTTGATTCCCTGTCACAAGAGATTTACTAAAGGAAGGGGGGATAACCAACCAAGTTGAGAATACTTAGAAAAGCTGGAAGTCAAAGAGAAATTAGGGCTCACAACTGCAGTAGGAACTGTTGATAATCAGTATGTGCCACCATATGTTTTAATAATTTCAGATTTCTCACATGTCTCTAGGGAACCTCAGAGGGGTTTTCATGCTCTTCACTCAGTTTTCAAACTTACGGCTGTTCTCATCAATAAAAGATTTGGTTTACTCACTGTGGCAACCGTATAATGAAAAACAGGTGCAGCTATGTAATATTTCTCTTTAATTACTATTTGTGGAGAGAAAAAGAAGAATTAATTATTCTGCATTGTTAGAACAGGATGAACCACCTACTAATTACAATCTTGATTTTAATTCAGGTGATGTTGCACAACATTCTATTAGTCCAAGTAAATATTAACACTAGTTTTAATCATTTTTTTGTCTTCTTCCCTGGATGAAACATCTACCTGATGGGGATAGACACACCCAAGTTACAGAGTTATGGCTTTTTCCTCTCAAACATCTAGTCCAGAGACATAAAACATTTGTTTTTTCCTTAGAATGAAAGAAGAGTTGCCTTTTTCCCCAGCCCAAGCTATTTTCTCTAGCATCAAGTTTGTTTTTATGACTTATGGGTGAATAGTGTGAATTCAAGGAAAACCTAGTCTTCCATTATTTATTCATACCATCCTTCAAAGTCAACCCACTCAAGAATTCACAAACATTTCTTTATATTAAATGCATGTATGTATGAATGGATATGTCTGTTAAATGTTAGCCTTCCCAACAAGCTTCCTGACAGTCAATTTTTAATTCCTGGCAGGGGTCTGATGTCCAAATCTTACCAAAAAAGAAGAAACACACAGAAATCCCTACCCACAAAGGAGTTGTGTTAGCACTTACTGAATGCAAGTTTGTGATGAGATGTGCAGAAGGCTCCAGCATTACTAAATTATGCATGGTTGTGCATTCAGCAGATCCTTTGCTTTATTTGCAAGAGTTTCACTTGCCAGAGCACTCCAGGGAAGAAGGGGAGGCTCTTGTCAAAACAAATACAGTCAAAGAGAAAGGCTTTCACCAATTAACTGATAAAGTTTCTTTATTCTTTTCTTTTTCCTCTTTCTCCCTCTTCCCCCACCCCATTTTAAGCAGCCCTCTGGCATTGTGGGGCAACAAGCAGCAGGCTCAGTTTGCCGATAGCGATGACATTTACGCTGGGAAATTCAGGGCTGTCTCTCTCCTCCTCCTCCCTCCAGCTTGGCAGCTGGCACTGACAGCGTGCAAATTACACTTACACGTGTGCATCCGCAGTGCCACCGCTGCCAAGCGCTTGGCACAGAGAGGAGCCCGAGCGAGCTGCCTTTCCAGCGCTGAGCCCGTGAAGCCAGCCACCACTGCTTGTTATCCGAGAGCTGAAGGTTACTCCCACCGCACTGTGGCAGCTGGGACAGGGGGTCAGCGGCGCTGGCGGGGGTCCAGGACTCACCAGGCATCGCTGCCCTATGCGCCCCGCAAGGCGATGGCCACGCAGGTCTGCGCCCGCCTCGACACCACGCACGCCGCAACCTGCACTGAAACCTGGTGCCAGCACTGAAAGAGGCAAGCTACAGCTGATCGCCACCGTGAAAAGCAATGTTTTTCTGCTGGAAAATGATGTCTTGCTGGAAACAAAACTGTGTGCCCGGGCTAGCGCTGATTAAAAAGAAATGTGTTTTGAACAAAACCCTACAAACACAGTACCTTGAATCTGTCAAATTCTTCTGACTGTATTGGAGAGGAGACTTGGAGGGGGCTGGCTTTCAAACAGTTTCTGATTTTGAAGTTAATTGTGCTGTTAGTTATCATTCAAATCATTAGAGAACACAGGATGGTACAAAATAGTACTATGTGCTGTACGGATATCAATATTAATTTAAAATACAATATAAAGAAGCACTGATTTAGTTGAACAGAATGATTTTACCACAGCAAAGCAAAATAATTTAAAAACATTAATAGCCCAGTAAATTGGGGGTGGGGTGGGTGGGGTGGTGGTTTTGTTCCAAACTGGAACAAAATTTCAAGGCTGCTAAACCCCCGCAAAACCAACTGTTTAAGCTGTTTGTTTAAACATTTTTTCAAAAGTTAATTGAATTCCTGGTCACGTCCTAAAATTACTATCAATCAATCCAGTCACTCCAGCATATTCATCAGCTATATGGGATACTAATCTAGGCTGTTCAAGGAAATAACTAGCTGTTAAAAATCATTTGGAAACCTCTCTACAGTCCTTATACCAATCTTCCTAATTATTAAGAATAGAGTCATAACCTGGCTGCCTCTTTCTGACATCGTTAGACTTGAAGGAGCAAAAAAAAAATCTATTCGATCAACTCAGAAGCGCTGCAGAGGGCAGTTAGAAAACAAAGCTTTATCTTCCTTTTCTTTCTCCGCACCAGCACCAAAATGCAGGGACAGACCTGGCCGTGCCCCCCAGCCCAGCACGATTCCTTGCAGCAACACCCGCACCGGCTCCTGCAGCCTTGGTGCTGGGCACCGGCCACCTCTGGGAGCCAGCATGGGCCAGAAACGGGCATGGGGGCTTTCGCACGCTCTCTTGAAAGCAAGGAGCTGCAGGGAGCGAAGGGACAGGCAGCCCTGGGAGGCAGTGCCAGCAGCGGGGTTTCCACGCCAGCCCCGAGCAGCGGCATCACCGCGGGATGCCCTTGCCTGCGGCACGGCCGACCGCAGTGCCCCAGAGCTCTGCAGGTGATGAAGCCCACAGCCAGCCCGGCTCCAGCCCAGGGGGTCTATTAAGACTTCAGAAGGCAGTAAAATGTCAGGCCACTGCTTGGGCATTTTTGATGCCTACAGAATAAAAAAAAAATCCCAGACCTGGGGTAGATGGGAATACGCAGACCTCCTCAAGACGCTGCCAGACAGGTGCAGGCTGAAGTCGTACACAACTGGGGAGCTTTCATTTGGTAAAGCGAGGCATGCTTGTGAAGAATGGTTCACGTGCAGTGCTCTCCTCCTGACACCTCCCTGTGAACCAGACTGCCTGCAGAGACTGGCCTTGGGTGGCAGGAAACCAAGTCTCAGCTCCCAGCTCTGCCCAATACAGGCAGAAAAGCCAAGCCTTCCCAATTTTCACTTCCCCATCTATTAAAATTCCCATTTCACAGCTGCTCTGCCTCCCTTCAAACCACAATCACTTCAAAGCAGGGGCTGTCCTTATGAGCTGTGTATTCCCTGTGATGTCGGTCAGGGATGATCCTATTGCCCCAGGTTCACACCTCCAGCAGGATTTGTAGGTTTTCTCTCCCAGTTCCATGTTCCAATCCCAATTCTTGGGCGACCCTATGTGACTTGCTGCACTAGATCTCCTCCCATCACACAGGTATCAGGACCCCAGCTTCTCAGCAGCGATCAGCAGTTTGTAATGCCTTGCTTTATTGATCCGAACTTGATGAACCTTGAATGGATGTTCCTGGGGTTCCCTGCCCTCCCCAAAGCTACCGGGCCTCCAAGTTCATCTCACATGGAACCCAGCAACTCACTCACCAGCCCTGAAGGTCTTTCCTCAAAACCGTATTCCTGCCTGTTAGCCAAGCTTCCTGACTCAGATCCTTAGGATCCCCTCCGTCCCAGCCCACAGGGCAGGCAACCTCTGACAGAGACCGAGCTGATTTGGATCCACTACAGCTGTCCTCTCCCTGTCTGGCAGACACAGTTCATTATGGCTGACTAAGATAAATGCCCATATTTGTGGAAGTCTCCTAAGCACGGTACCCACGGCAGCGCCAACCAGATAAGATGCTTGTACACAATGCATTACAGCATGTCCTGTCGGCTCTGCCAGCCCCTCGCTGGCAATTCAGAAGACTGAGCTGAAAACAATTAAAAATGTAATGGCATGGCTCTCTTACCTGGGAATTGACCCAGAAAGGAGATTAGAATAAGGCGACGGGAAAAAGCATGAGGCAGTTTACAGCTCCAGCGTTCTCCATCTGAACTCAGCGTGCAAGGAATAGGTGATGAGCCTCAGCTCGATTTTGCTCCTACCACCGTAAAGCACCAGTAAGTCGCCAAAGCCAACAGCAGAATAACACCAGTAAGTCGCCAAAGCCAACAGCAGAATACCGCTCAGGTGCAGGGTCAGCTCTCCCCACCTCCAGTTTTGTCATTTGCTCCCACCAGTGGAAATTACTTTTCTGTCAGTAGTAGCAGCAGAGGAGTCATGCAGGGCGTCAGCCCCACAGTTCTGGTGAGTTAGTTTAAACTACACATGGGGATGGTGTCTACCCCACATGTTGGGCAAACTCCAGTTTGCATTGACAACCTTCCTCCTCCTCTAACACCTCCCTGCAGGATAAACGGGACATAGAAAGCATGGCTCTTATTTACAGGACAGGCACTTTAAGCTGCTCTGCCGTAAGTCTGATACGCGGACATTTTAGGAACTCTTTGCCCCTCTTTTCAGTGGATCAGAATGATGTAAAAAGCCTTTGTTACACAGAGTTCAGTCTAGTGTTCTCACGCACATGCTGGATATTTACATGCAGGTAACAACATTCGTCCTAAACCACGTAGGATATCCACTCATCCACACAACACAATATATGAAATAAATATAGGTGCTCCCACACACACTGTCTTGATAGTTTTGGTGGTACTGGATGATGACATCAAATGTAGACTTCTATGGAATACAGCTGTCAGTGATACTGCGAAGCCAACAAATTGATGCCTGCATGCACTTAGTGACATATTTTGCATTACCAACATGATATTCTATTTTTGTGTTGCCGTTTTGACACCCATATCTTGTAGAAGAATGCCCAGTCATAAAACTAACCTTTTAATCCCTTAATAACAGCATTTTATAATGCTCTCCCAGCTACCTCCTTAAAGTAGTCAAGTGATATTACAGCATATGCTTATGTAGCATTGCATCATTGCCTGGACCCTAGAAATATACTTATGACCCCATGGATATTCAGCAGGTGACCCCAGTTAAGAAACTAGTCCTTTTCTGTATTTACCCATCCCACCATATCAAGTTTGGGGCATGAAACAGGGTGGGAAAGCAGAAGAAATGGACTTGGGCCATCCCTGCGTGAACTCAGCAAGATAAGATGTCTTTCCCTTACTCCAAAGAGTTGGTCTCTGGTATTCTGGTCATTCTGCTGGGATTTCAGAAGTGTCTGTTATGTTCAGTCACCTTTTCTACGGCCTCATGTTTTAGCCTGGTTTTGTTTGTTTTTTTTTTTTTTTTAAACCTTTAATGTTGTTGCTTTGGCTTACAGATGTTTATTAGTGTCTCTTTTTTGCCCATGTGCCTATTTTTCTCTAGCAGTTTTGTATGATGCTCTTTTACTTCTCCAGAAAACATTAGCTAGATCTTATCCTCCCCCCACCCCCCTCAGTTCAGTTCTTTTATGTCTGTCCTGTCCTTTGTCACCAGACAAGGCAATAGCTTTCTTAAAAGAAAAAAAAAAAAATCAGTAGCAAGGGCATTCAACAAAGTTTCATTTCATAACAAGATATATGAAACCCTTTGACAGAAACATGTGGGGGTGGTTCTTGGGGTTGTTTTTTTGTTTTGAAAAACATACACACTCCCTCACTCCACACTCATGGAAGCAGCTAACCCATAGTGACCAATCCCACTGGCCTTGCACACTCCACCATGACTGTGCTTGAAAGGAGTGACCCGACTTTGGACTCAAAGTTAGCTAATCCTGCACAATGCAGCTGTGTGGAAACAGGTGGAGAAGGGGCAAATCATCAGCTATTTCTTTGCCATTACTTCTTTCCTTTGCCTCAATTCCCAATACAGATTTTTATGTACAAGGAACTCTAAGAAATGCCAATAAAGTAGGGAAAAACCCAAGTGCTCACTGACGGTTTGAAGCACAGTACAGATTAATTGCAGATCTCCAGTGCTGGAAACTCTAACCTATGAATACATAATCATCATAGATAACTGCTGAACAAAACAGCTGTTCAGGCACCCCGTTACATATATTTATAGTGGTGGCAATCCAGAAAAAAGATACCGCTTTACAGAGAGAGTTAAAAAGTGATGCAATTTGCAACACACACACACACGCATTAAACAACCATAAAGCTCCCCCACTGCATTGGCACAGTATTGTAATATATGTTGGCATTATGTCAGGAAAAGCAGTTTCCTAGATTCAGCCACATTAATGTTCATCCTAATGAACTCTCTGGAGGAACTGTCATAAATGACAGAATATCATAAAAGAGCTTCGCTTCCAATAAAGGCCAGAGATAGCATACACTATGATTATATTCAAGGGACAAGCTCTGATCTGTGATGTTTCGAGGCAAGGCAGTGATATTTCTGGTTTATCAGTTATTCATTGGGTTAAGCTTGTTCCTTTCATCTCTGCAGTAGCATTTGAAGTAGGATTCATGGAAAAGAACTTTAAAGATGTCCTCTAAAGTTATTAGAGATAATAATTGACATAGTTCTTTTGGCTGACAATAAAGTCAACGGCTAAAATTATTCAAGCTTTTAAAATCAGATAATAAACTAAGTTTCTTTCTACTGGAAGAAATCAGCTCATTTGGTTGCAAAGATCTTAAAAAATTCAGCTTGATTAACTCCAGCCTAGTTATAGAAGGTTATTCAGTGTTGTGTAGTTTATTTTTGGTGGTTTTTTTGTGTTGTTGGTTTTTTTTTTTTTTTTTAATTGTATAGACACTAGGGAAAAGGAAGAGCAATGGGACCACATTGTCACCTGTGGGCAGCTGGCATGCCTGCTTTGAATTCAGTTAGGCTTTCTTAAACAGTTAAAATGAAGAAGATGGGAAAGGTTGTCACCCCTCTGGTTTCCTCCAGCAGCAAGTTCTTGGACTGTGAAGTATTTTGTTGAGTGACAACAGCTCCCCAAGCAGGAAGAGACCAGACCTGGGACCTCATGCCGAAGGCATGCCAGAAGTGGTCTGAGGCACCCAGGTATCGCCCTGCAGGTCAGCACAGGCTGTGGGCATCTGCCCACAGCAGTGACACGCCTGACCGAGGAGGGTGGTGTGGCCCTGCTCCGAGGGGTTTCAGGATATCCCTCGGACAAGAACCACAGCTGCTTTCCCCAGTGGGGATACAGGGCCTTTGGGGTGGCATATGGCCCTGCCAGCATAGCTAGATCTACTGGAAGAGAAATTAGAGGTAATTCAGAAAACCTGGAAATCATGCTGGATTTCAAGGAAACCACACTGGAAAGCTTCAATGCACACCAAGTCTAAGCTGGATAAAAACATCCACCAAGTCACTGTGCTTTTGCGTGTCCCTAATCAGCTTGATCAGGCACATCCCAAGTGCCAGCAGTTTATCTGTGCAGGAAGTCCGAGCTGTACTTTACTGACCCATGGGTTGTGCCGAATAAGACTGAAAAAAGGTATCTTGCTTTCTGAAGATTACAATACCAAGGAATGACAAACCTCTGGGAAAACCAGCATTTCACAGCTCTGTGAGAGTGACTGCTGGACTAATTACACCCACAGAGTATGACAGCAGTCCAGACTTACCTTGACATTGAATATTTCTCTCTGTTCAGTTGCTACTTTTATGCCACTCACAGAAGTTCACTCACAAGAAAGCATTTACCCTACAAAACATGTATACCTCTCAGGAGCAGTGACCATTCCTAAGTGAATGGTCTGCAAAGCAACTCCTACCTGGTGACACAAGAAGTCGCTCTCTTCCAGCATACCTTTCTTATGTATTAGCACAGCAATCGTGCCTTAGATGCTTACAATCAAATTACAGCTCTTACTACCATCCTTTTCGTGGTGACATCCAACAGGACTTAATTCAGCAAGCAACTAGTAAACATAACAGAAATCACCAATAGCTCACAGACTATTTCCTACTTCATTTTGGGAATGTAGGTATATGCCTTCTCACTCGTAATGAATGTTATCTGAGGACAGCTGCATTTTCTGTATTGGTTGCTCCTCACGTGGATCTCTCCCCTTCTCCTGTTTTGCTTCATTCCTTTTTCAGCACCCTCCTCCCTAATTTCTGCTCCTTTCAGTATTTTCTGCCCCCTTCCCCCCTCCACCTCCCCAGCTGATAACAAATGGGAGTGCATGGGATTTCAAGACATGCTATCACACTATGAATGACTCTGTAATTAGTCCAAACCAGTTCCATAATTTCTTTTTGAAAAGAGCGATTTTATATAAATTGCAACTGAAGTCTAGTTTCCAGAGAAACAGATACTCAAGTTTAGGATCCAAATTCCAGCCCTCTTCTCCCTTGGTGCAGGATATAAGCCAACATAAGAGAGCACAGGAAAAAGCAGCCTGATGCAGAATAACTTCATCATTTCCATGGCCAGCAAGGGACAAGACACCAGATGTGCTGTGCTTCACACACACCAAAGCTAATAATAGTCCTCTGGAACCAGCACATGCTGGGATCAATTAAATCCATCTTTGCCTCCTCTCTGACCAGCACTGTGCCAGCAGTACAGGCAGAGCAAGGTCCAGTTCCCACCTTCCTTCCTGGGCTCTACCACAGCTTTTCAGGAAAACAAACACTGCTGCATTTTTGCAGTCCCTCTCCTCGCTCTTTGTTTCTTTGCTTTCTCCTCTAGCCCCTACAAAGGGGTGGCCAATATGAACTAATATAGCCTCCTGTGAGATTAAAGCAATTTAGCAAGCAGAAGATGTCCTCATTTAATAATCTCACCATCTTCATCATCCTGACAGCATGTCTTCAGCAAGCCACTGAAGTCTAAATTTTAATGGAGATAGGAAGGCCTATCACAGTCACCAGTGAGCCAGTTCCACAGCTTACCTGTTGGCTGCAATCAGGCATCAAGAAATTCCTCTGCTGCAGATCTAAAAAAATAAAAGGAAAGAAAAATCAATCACCATCATCCTGATGTGAGAAAATCCCCAGTGCTCCAGACGTGCCAGGTAATTCATCACTTCCTCATAACATATATCAGTCCCTTGCTCCTAATCAAAAATAAAACCACCAAGAATTGAACATATGGAAGGCAGTCCTGCCTCTGTGGAGCACTTCCAACCCCTTCCCCCCCGAAAAACCCCTAACAGTAACTATTAGAAAGCAGCCCACCCCAAGGAGTCAAGTACGTTTCAGTCCTTAAAAGACTATAAACTGGGATGATGACATAGTCATTAAAGCAGGTTTTCTCCTGGGGTTAAAAGCAAGGAAGCGCTGAAGACAGCCTGGGGCTGAGTCTTTTAGGAGTCTTCAGAAGAGCTTTAAATGGTGCCAGGCAGCACCCCCCCCCCCCCCATGAAGCAGAGCCCCTTCATCAATAAGAAGCCCATTTTCAGTTGCAGTTACCCAGATCTCTCACATAGGCCCAGCCAGCTCCAGAAACCCAGGACACACAAGGAGAAAGGCTGAGTGAGAGTCACCTCCCTGCATTTTATTCACCTCCTAATCCACCCCCCTCCTGGAGTGACTCACGTAAGGCAATTACCCTGTTGACCCTGACAGTCATAAACGGTGATGGAGCCCACCTGAGCTTTGACTTGGCCTCCAGAGGTGCCTCCCAATTTCTCTGCTACAGAAAGAGCCTAAGTCACCAGCAGGAGTAGTTGGCTGCCTTCTGGGGACTGAAGATAGGTGGGAAGAAACCCCCTGGAAGATACGGGTAGTAGGAGAAGAAGGTAGTAGTAGAAGAAGATAGGGAGTAGGACTCAGCTCCACAGCAGGATACAAGTTAGATCCCAAACCACATCAGTTGCATGTGTGCTGCACTGCAGGTTAATTAAATCAACACATTGGCACCCGTAATTGAAAAGCAGAGTTGGGTGTGGCGTCTCTGATTTTGAAAAGCAGGCTTTCCTTTTTTTAGGCTCCCTGAACAGCAGAAATACAAATGCAGGCAAAGAAAACATAAAACACTGCCTTGCCTTCCTCATGGTTTGTTTCTGAAAAATAAACTGAAGATTCCTTTAAAAAATGGTCCTGAATCCATGTATTTCTAGCTTTTACTCACTGCTTGAACAAATGCCATGCTCCCAGAATACCCTCCCATCTGCTAAATGCCTGCAGAAATTTTGGTTTGCTCTTCATTTACTATCTTAATGAATTGCCCTGAAGCTTACCTTTCACTTCTCACCTTTTACTTGTTTATCAACTCTTTCTTGCCACATTTGCTAATTATTGCAGACATTTTTGTTTAAGGAAGATTTGCTCCTTTCCTGCCAATCTTCTCTTTCTACTTGACCCTGCAGTAAAGTTGCTTATCAAAGTAAACACAACCTGCCTGGTTTGCATATGTAGGAACAAAGACAGTAAGTGGGAAACAAATGGGCAATGTTACAGTACATGGTGTTTCTGCTCTGCAAGTTCTCCACCTCTACCTCACTAGAAAGAGCGAGCATTTAGAGGAGAACAAAAAGTATAGCCCATCCTTCATCAGCTGCCCCATGTTGCACATAAGCAATGATTCATATGGGGGACACCATTATGTAAAGAAGCAGAGGTGGAATATGAGCACTGTTTATGTAAAGCAGCAGATGGTGGAATTACATAATCTGAAATGTTATATATGTGTATATATATCCCAGTTTCACTGAGGCTATAGAAAATTACATCTCAGGGACAATGCCTATTGCTAGTTTTGGTGTGGGTCTACGAACTGTTTGGTAAGTTGAACATATTTTTGGCTGCTATGTCTCAAGAACAAAAAATTTAGGTGCAGATTTCTGTCTCAAACCTTATCCCAGCAGAAACAAAAAGGAAATAATATGTGCTAAAACTCATCAGAGAGAAACTAAAGAAATTATCATCACTTTGTTTCATAAAGTGTTTGTGAGATTAGTATTCTGCAGCCACAGCTATAACCGTAACGCTCCACAGGGATCTTCCCAGGAAGGATACTTTAGGCCAGCGTCACCCAGGTCCGGAGGGGGCAGAGGAGCCTTTGCTGCAGCAGAATGCGCTACATTTCCTGCACTTGCGCCAGGCGTACACCGAAGCTTTACTCTCCTGCTGTCCCGTCCCGTCCCGTCGCCTTTCCAAGGGTTTGTGTCCGCGCGAGCTAACCGGTGCTGTAACCTGCTGGCCCAGAGGGAGACGGCATCGGCTGGCAGCAAATGTGGCAGCACTCGGGGAGCCGTGGTTAATTCCCCACCGCTGGAGGAGATGGCAGAATTACAGCAGAAAGAGGCCCCAGAGTACCTCAAGGTAATTCTTTTCAGCAGCTCCCGTGCTCTTAAAAGGTCTCCGTAGTGCCAGAGCTACAAACCATGCAAGAGCAAAACTTCCCAGCACTGACTTTGCTATTGTAATAAAAGTCTGTAACACACTTGGCTAAGTCTAAATGCCACTCAAAGGAATTAATGTGAAGAAACGCTTTGTCCGACCTTCCTTTTGGAGCACTTCGGGCTTTCAGAGCAGCACAGAGAGAGTACAGTCGTTCCTGCCGCTCCTCTAAGAGGAGGAACTAAGAGGAGAAATTCCGCCTGGCCTGGATGCAAACAGTTATTCACAACATATAAATAAAACTTACTCAGGAAGTGATCTTGAAGGCACTTAGGATAATCCTAGTGATAAGTACCAAACTGGCTGCTGAATGTTTGCCAGACTGGGCTTTAAAATAGCATTTAATTTGTAAGTGTATAGCATGTTTTGATGAGTAACTGTCTGGGGTCAGACGTAAGCAGTCACTGCTGAGTTCAGCTCCCATGAAAGCAGCAATATAAACAGCCAAATCTGTAAAAGAACATGAAATACCAGGTATGTGCTGCATGCTGAAATCCTCTGAAAATCTGGCCAAATCTGATGGATGCTGATGATGCTCTGAAAACCTAGTCTGGAAAAGCACTGCTGCAAACCCATTACTTGGGTAAGTACCCAAGACCTGTTGATTATTGCCCCAGACCGAGATACATGATGTTTGAAACCTGCTGCTGCGCGTCCTTAGCTGTACTGTGCTGGTGCCAGCAGGCTGAGGCACCACGGGAGACCCCAAGCTCTGCAGGAGGGCTCCGCCGGGCACCGCTGTGGACACTGCCGCGGGCATCCTTTGTCGCACTCTGCCAGCACGAAGGAGCGATAAAAGACTGTGCGGATCCCAGGTGTCTGTGCTGAAATGACCGTGGTACACAGGACACCCAGCTGGAGGTAACTGCCTTCACCTCTACAGGAGAAAGAAAAATTTTGACCCACATTTTCAGAAAAAATGGCATACTTCAATGCCAGTGTTTGACCTGTCCCCCAAAACAGAGCAAGCTGAGTATCTCCACCAAAGTCATACACATTATAATGCTTGTAATAACTGAAGATTTGCTGAAGAGCTGGACCACGTTACTCAAAAGCCACAGTCCCAGAAGCTCCCTGGCCCTCAGTGGCAAGAGCCACAAGCCTGTTGAAACATGTTTCTTTGACATCATCATAAGATTCATTTGCGCAAAAATACCAGTGAGGTGTGACGCAGAGCTGGCCGCTCCCCGTCCCCGGGAGGGCATCACCCTGGGCTAACCGCGCCGTCCGGAGACTCCTCGCTCCTGCTCAGACGCTGCCGCGCAAGCACCTTGCTGACTCTGCGCTCAGTCCACCCATCCGGGACCGCGGTCACGCCGTTATCCTCCTAATTAGCTCTTCGCGTTACTAGTAACCGGGCACCTTTGCAACGGGCCGTGTCCCCGCGACACCAGGCGCGGTGCAGGTGCGCGGCACCGTCCCCCTGCGCAGCGTGGCTCCGGGGAGGGGAAAGCCCCGACTGCAGAAGCGTGGATCAGCGTCTTTCTTCACATTGCCAATGCCACCAGAAACGGGCTTCCCGCTTGCTCTCTGTTTCAGCACAGGAACCGTTCCTACCACGTATCTTTTGATCATAACTAGTCATTTTGAAAGAGGAGAATACGGACATCATCTCTGGAAGCTGGTATTATGCTTGAAAATGGCTGCTGGCCTTTAAAAGCAGAAAGAAACAAGAGCAGGCTTTGAGTGCACATTAATCTGAAATGTAATTTTCATCCTCTGCCTAGGACTCACGTGGGATTTATGCTATTAAATATTAAATACCAAGACCTTTATGCAATGAAGCAGCTTGACTGAATAAAATTGTATCAAACAATGAAATCACAAGCTTTGCAGATATTAACCATATAATAGGTTCCAGTAAATATTGCAATGTAAGGACCCAGAGGAGAAGTGTCTTTCAGTCAGGGACTCACCTGGAGAACTCCTGGCGCAGGGACGAGCAGGTAACTGCACGCCCAGCGTGCACCTGGGGACGGGGAGCTCGTTCTTACAGCTACACTGCGCTGACGTCTACCGCTCTTTAGGTAGGCAAGCCTTTCACATAAAATAAGGTGTTTCTGAAGTTCAGTTCATTTTCCAATTTGTGTAAAGTCCAACAGCAAATCACAATTTCTTTTTTTTCTTTTTTTTTTTCTTACATTGCACTCCAGGGAATTATTTTGAATATTCTGCGTGAGAATGGTGATTACTTTGTCAAGACTGGCTGTCGGAGTGACATGGTGCTGATTTCATTCCATGTCTGGATGGGAATACAAGCACTTCTTGAGTGATTACCAAAACTGACTTCTAATTAACACTGGTGCCACTAAACCTCAATTCTCCAGGGCTTGCAAATAAACAAGCACAATAGAGCCCCAAATATGGACAAGATAAATGTGCTATACTAAATAAAAATTCACAAATTTTATTATGTTTATAATCTTTGGGAGGGAAAAGGAAATGCTTTCCAAGGCTCAGTGGCTTGACTTCAAGGAATTCAGTTTTCCTTCTCCTTGGTCTTAGCCCTGGCCCTCAGCTTCTCAAAACCTAAGCGTTTCCAAATTCAGATTGCAGAGGACTATACAGCAGAACACCACCAAATTAAAAAAAAGGGGGGGAGGGGGGCAGATGACCTCACTCTTATCCATTTATGATGCCATTCTAAAGTTGATTTTGCCATGTTCAAGAATAATTTAAATAACAGATGTAAATGCTAATTTTGATACATTTAAAATATTTTATATGCTTTTTGAAGGAAACAATTTTCTTATGTAATTTCTATTTCAGTAAAAACTTCCAGTTTTGATAAACGTCAAAAACTGCTTTTGAAAGCACTCTGTTAGGAAAATTATTATTACTATTATTATTTTACATAAAGAAGACTTTAAGCGTAAGCAACTTAAATTCCTCTGCACTCCAGCACCATAGATGGAAAGATGTTACTTTGATGAAAGGCCTTGACAGTTACAAGCATTTTGGCTGCTGCGCCATAAAATTAATAGTATTGACATTTCATTTCATGCAAAGCAGCATTCAATCACTTCTGCCAGTCATGTGTCAGCCTGCCTTCAATGTGATGCCAGCACCACTTCTGTAAGTGCTTAGCTCCCTTCCAGGGAATTCACCCAGCTCCACTTCCATGTCTGATGTAGAGGAGTATTTGGTTATTTCCTACACGAGACTACTAATTTCTTTCTGGTGTTGTGACAGCAGCACCAGCACTCTGGGATGCCTTGCTCTCCTGCTGTAAACCCCTTTCCCCTGTTGTCTGGCCTTTCTGGAACTGTCACAACATCCGACTTCCCGCACTTTCAGCTGGCGAGGAAACAGGAAAAGACCGCTCTGGAGTGCGGCATGGGAACTGCCTTTTTCAAAAGAATCTCAGATAACTAGGTAGTGAAAATAATCTTTCTGACATTAGTTCATGCTCTCCAGTTGATGGGAAGGACAGAGCTGATAAGGTTCTTCAATCTTAAATGTTCATTCTTAATACTATGATACACTTTTTCACATGAAGTTTCCCAAATTTAATGAATATTCAGTAATGTGTTTCACCCTTAGCTCCTCTCAGGATTTAAAACAATGGAATATAATGGTTATTATCCTACTTCACAGCCTGACTGATACCCAAACGTAATACCAGTTAACTCACCTCTACTGCTGTGGAAGATCCAGGGACTAGTAATGCTGATGAAAATAACTTCATTGATTTCAATGGACCGTATCTGATCTGTTAGCCTTGATTTCAGAAAACCTGCTTGAATGTAGTCTGGAATACGGTTCAGCATAAGCACAGATTAAGTACCTACTCAACACAAGGCACTTCTCATTACATCTGAAGTTCATGTATTTAAATATTTTCCTAACCCAAAATGTTCAAGTCTCCTGTTACAAGAGTGCTATTTATCAGCAAGTTTCCAAAGCACAAGCTGGGAGCAGGTAAAAGCACCTTGCTATTAGAGCAGAAGAGGCCAGTCCCATTTTCGACCAATTCGCTGGGGTTTTCTTAGTGGAGAGAGGAGAGAGGTTTGGGAAAGCTGTTTGGTGAATACACTCATCTTACAAAAATAGAACAAGAAGAAAAAAAACTCTTTCCCAAGTTCTCGAAATGGACTCAATGTTCAGAGAGAAGTTTTTAGAACGGAAGACTAATGTGATGAAAAGTAATTGGAAACCTGTTAGAAGTACTTTAAAAAGATTGTCTTTGGGGAAAACATCCATTTAAGAGGAAATAAAGAAGCATAAGAGCTTGGAGGCTAAGTAACCTTCCATAAAGCGCACAGCTTGCTTCTGAAGCCCAGGTAGCGAGCCGTTCCAGGCTGAGCACCCTGCACTTCTCCGGCAGTGCCCGTGCAGCAGAGCAGCGCTCCTCTCCTCCAGCGCCAGCTTGGCCATGTCCTCACATGGCCAAAATACCCCGTCCATCCCAGCTATGGTGAAAAAATCCCACAGAGAAGCCCAGGCAGCAGGAACACAGGTAACATGTAACGATGTAAACACGGACATTTGTATAATTTCTGTTAGAATGAGGGACTGAAGGAATTTCTGTGGTGCCATTTGCGGTTCCAAGTTTAACCTATGCCACAAGAATGAGATTTCAAAACATTAATGTTTCCCACGTGCTGTGGAAGAACGCTGTGTACCTTTGAAATCAGCTGTCTCTACCATTTCTGTTGCATCTGCTTATAGCCCAGCAACCTGCAAAGGAGACAGCTATCCAAAGTAGCAATAAAAATAATTTACAAGGTCAAAGGAGTGCATTGTGCTTTCGGCATTAAAAGTCTCAGCTTTGCTTTAAGCTGCGTTGATAATCGGCACCAGAGACAGCAGGGAGTGCTTTACATCAGGGTGTTACGCTGCTCTGTGTCCATATGGCTCAGCGATATTTTGCTCGTTTTTATTTCACGGTTGGAGAGATTGGAGTTTTCCTTGAAGAGCTGGCAGGCAGAGCAGACAAAATTCCCAAGGGATTTTCCTGTTCTGGCAGCTCACTGCAAGGAGAAGTGTCCCTCAAGGGCTCTCGCGGATAAGAGCACTCTGGAGCAGCAGTGACGCGCCAGGACACAGAGCTATCGTCCAGGAGTTTGAGGACAACTCCTCGAAGAAGTGCTGGAGCAGCAGGAAGGGAATCTCGCCGGAAAGCCAGCCCTGGGAATCAGAGCTGAGCAAAACGTCGCCTGCAGGCTCAGCCGTCAAGTTCGGCTGTGCCCCTCCCTGCAGAACGGCACCCAAGCCAGCGCCGACAGCGAGAAGGACGATCCTGTGCCTCAAACAGAAGGGAAGGTCCCTTCGAATGCCAGGAGGGAAGTGCCATCAGGCCTCTGGCAAAGGTGACTATAACACACATCGTTTCCCAGATTAGATTATTTATTATTGGCTCCCTCCGGTTACTTTACGATCACAATTTCTAAAACTGGATTTAAAAAAAAAAAAAAGTTAAAAAAAGGCAAAAAAGCAGGCTGAGAGATTTTGAAAGCTTGGGATTCCCCTGGGTGCTGAGCCACCCTTAGAGCATGACCCAGATCACAGGCATCAAGCCCTTGAAAAGCCATTCCTTACAGCCTGATCCACAGCACAGCAGCATCAACCGAAAGGCTCCCACTGGTAATGGCTGGCGATGCGATGCATGTATGACTTGGCAAGGGAAGTATTAATATCCTCAACAGAGCTGTAAGGAGACACTCTGCTTGGGCTTAGGGGACCCCAAGGCACGACGACGATGGGGAAAAGCAGAAGTCCCTCGCAACGGTTGTATTCTGTTCAAATGTATAATTATGCCCTTCTTCAGCAACTGTGTTTAATAGTCACTGTTTGAGGAGGAAGGGGGTTATTTTACAAGTGTTTTTAAGAGAAGTTAAAAGCAAGAAACATTTGATTGCTTGGTACAAATGACTTCTGCGTCCTTCTATCCCCATGTTTCACTGTCTGCAGACTTCTAAAATGAAACTTTAAAGCAATTGTCTGAAATGAATAATAAAACAACATTTTAAAGGCAATAAAATAGCTTGAAACAGATTAGAATGAAATTCAGAATTCATATATATTTACAAAGGAGCACTTGGAGGAGACTAATCCAGGCAGGCTCAATTAATGAGAAGGCAGGAGAGCCGGGTTTGTGGCAGTCCTGAGAGCAGGTCCCTGCGCAGAACCACAGACGGGGTCCCCAGGAAAGCAGCGGCCCCATGGGCACCTCGTCCCTCCGCCCAGGAGGATCCTGCTGCGGAGCCTCGCCAGCTTGGGCGAGATCCCCTTCCCCGAGGGGGGACACAAGGGGTAAAAGAGGTAGCACCCTCCTCCCCTCCCACGCCAGCTCATTTTGCAGTAATTTCATTCAGGGTTTTTATGGCTGAAATGACTTGTTCTTTCAATTGAGTTGCGTAAGGCCTTTGCTTTTTAATACAACCGTGAACAAATACCTAAAACTTTGGTGACACCGCATTACATGCATACCTCTGTTAGAGAAAACTATGAGAATTTCCTCCTTGGTGGACGGATAGTGTTAGCTGTCTTCTATGCAAGTTGCTTATGCCAATCACCATTTTGGTCTTGCTTTAATATGATTATTGCAAGGACAGAGACAATGTTGTGAGCAGAGGCAGCAATGACTGAGCAATTCCACAAGTAGCTGCAGCAAAGTGGCTGCAGGTTAAATGGTGCACATGGAGACTTTGCATTTCGTGCGGTCATTGTATGTGAGGAGAATTGTTTGCTGCACCTTGCAAAGCACTGAACATGTTTTCCCCTCATCTATATTCCCTACAGAGACTTTAAAAATTGCCATCAGGCTGGAAGGTGGCAGGTGCCATGGGAGGTGATTTCACGAGGCCACAGGACTGGGACCGGAGAGCTGGGACAACCCCACTGTGGGACACAACCACCCGCTTCTCAGCAGCTCTGGTTTGCTGTACAGACAAATGCCGGGTTGCCTTAGACAGTCCACCAGACCCCGCAGTGCCACGGTCCATCCACCAGCGATCGTGCCATAAGGGGAGGTGGGGCTGACAGACAGACAGACAGACAGACAAACCGCTCGGGGCCAGGAGGTGCCTGCGCATCCCCAGAGTGTAACCCCGGGAGTGATCGCTGCACCCGGTCCAGCCCAGGGGTGAAACATGGGAGTCCTTGTCCAGATCATCACCTCTGCAAATGACGAACCAAAGTCCAGTTCTGCTGACGCCTACAAGGGTCTCGGGAGACAAGAACAAGTACTGAAATCACAGCATCTTTTCCCTCAAAACTACAGCTGGGCCCCAGACTTGCTACTTTTCCCTCCAGTTCCCCTATTTCTGATACCTCTGCACGCACATCCTTCACACACTGGTTATACAGAAAAATAATTTTTTTGAGATGTTTGCCTTGGCCTCAGTGAAAGGGAGTTGTTGGGCAGACAGACAAAGGGGCTTGGAAAGCTCTGGTAAACCTTAGGTCTCCAAAGACGTGTGCATGTGTTGGTGAGGTTCAGCTTGACACTCGCCTCTCCTCCTGGGGCTGCCCCAGAGGGAGGGCATGACACGTTTGGAACATGCACGGCCTCCTGGTGCAGAAGTCACTGGGTGACCATCGCCATCACTCTGCCTTGGCATCTTGTTCTGATAATACTTCCAAAAGCGCACAAACCTCTCGGTTTTAAGAGAAGCCAGCAAAGCAAGTGTGGCCTGGGAAGCATTAGGATACATAGAAAAGATGTACAAGTAAACATCGCCACATAAATAATGACAGCCTGACGCTATGGCTACTATTTTTCTACCGATATTTTGATGTTTTCACTTATGGTCATTATAAATGACTTATTCCTGTCCCTAAACACCAATCAGAGCTACCATTAGTGATATTCTGACCACAGGCAGGTGCAGTAAAATTGATCAAAATGTTGACACTTAAAGATACAAGCAAATGAACATGATAAACTGCCAAGAACTATGAGCAAGAAACACAATGTTCTTTCTTTGTAAAATAGCACCTGGCAGGGACGGTTATTCTGACACTGTTTTTGTGTAGGCAATAGCTGTTCAAATTACCCAGGAAAACCATTTGGCCTCTCACAGCAGAATGGGTCGGCAAAATGGCACTTGTGCCCTTGAAAACAAGGTGTCCCTGCGCTGCAGCCTGCTCGGGGCTGGGCTCTCCTGCAGGGAGACGCAGGGGGCTGTATCGTCAGTTGTCCCACCCTCGTACAAACTGGAAATGAATAAATGCATGTGCAACTCCTAGTAAAAACCTCTACACATTTCCCTCCTGTCCATTTATATTTCAGTTTTAATTAAACTGAGTAGTATATGTCAACAAGATTGTTGTATTGCCTGGTTTGTATGAAAGAACTGATAGGTATTTCCAAGTTAATTTTCCAATCATTAACTCAGAGTTTGTAAAATAACCGTTCCCTTCCTGTGCTTTTTTCCTTATAGCAGCCGTGGGTTCCTCAGATCCCTGTCCAGCTGTAGGCACTCCTTCCCAACGCTCCTACAAATCGCCTTGACTCCCTGGATGAGGTCAAGCAACCAGTCGAGGCACTGCCTTAATGGAGGCAGCAGCCAGGGGCAGATGCCTCAGAGGGTGGTGTAACCACCACCCCCCAGTCACAGCCTGGTTGGACTGGGACGCGTGGAGAAGCCGTGTCCCCTCTTCTCCATCAGGAACACCTGAAGGACTGTTAGCAACAGTTGCTACCCCACTTCACCTTAGTGGAGGATAGTTACTTTTCCTTCCCTTCTAGCTTTTGTATTACAACATCCACTCCAGCCAAATACAATACTTATGCTATTTTAAGCTTCTGCTACTTTAAAAAAAAACATCGGGTCCTGAAGCAAGTGAAGGGTGTTTCCCAAATACAGAAGACAAGAGAGATGCACTGCGTTAAAATGAGCAGGATTTCAGAATGTGTGTCTTTACCCTGGTAATGCTGAAAACCCCATGGCTCAGTCTCACTTGCAAGCTTTCCAAACCCCCAACAGCACCAGAGGGGAGCGAGCGGACATGGGATGGGGCTGACCACCCAAGAGCGTCGGCTGCAACGGGGACACAACCCCGGGGCTCGGGAGCACTGCCGTGGCCAGCACCGACGGCGGGGACGCCGGGGACACCTCCCCTCCCACCCCATCTCGCCTGCCTTTTCTGCTGAGACACCAAAGTTTGTGGGGAAGCGGCTTGGCTTACCTTGATTGAGAGCATGATGCCCTGGATCGCAGAGGCAATGGTCTTCTGGTCCTTTCTTTGTTTTATAGAAAGCTTCCACTCCTCAAGGCAGCCTTAGGTTTGCAACACATTGCACTGAAGATAATGAGGAAGATGTTGTTGCTGAGTAACATTTTTCTTGGCAAACCAGTGTGCCAAATTCCCTGGAAAAGTGAAAAATTCTAATGGGCAGTGCAAAATAATGGATTGCACCAAGAGAAGTAGTTTGACAGCAACTGCTTGATTTGAATTCAAAGAGAGAAAAAAAATGGCTGGGCCTAAACAAGACTGTTGACCATGAAGTAGACTTTGCTGTAACCGAAGTGAAAAGGCTAATTCATCAAGCTATAATGAGAATCTCATTGTCATTCATCTTTTATGTGAACATTTGCAGGCAAGAGTCTGGATGTCAGGGGAAAGCCCTGTAATTAATTTATCTCTGTTGTGTAAAAGGTAACAGATCTGAACGATGGGTTCTGTCCCAGCACAGCTGCCTCAGATAAAAATCAAGCAGATTATTTAGGTCTCATTTCTACTTTCCTTCAAAGGAAAAATAAATAGCTACAGAAAAATCAGAGCCATGAAAAATACATAGGTTGGAAGAAGGAAAGAAGCAGAAGCCTACCTCCAAGAAATCACATCAGCAAGAATGACTGAAACCCCCAGGGGGAGGGGAAAAAAAAAAAGTATGATTTATTTGCAAAGGGACAATTTTATCGTTTAGCCTAAGGTATCAAGTTAGGATTAAGACCAAATAACAGAAGCAGTGATCAAAGTAATTTGCCATGGATAATTTGCCCTCAACATATTCAGAAGACAATGTCAAGGCTTCCTACAAAGTCCTGGCTTACTCTCTGCTCCGATTGCTTTAATCAAGGTCCTTTATTTTTTCGAAAGCACAAGAGGCACTGGAGGACCTAACACCCATTGAAATTTCAGTGAAATTTGTGTGCTTAAGAGTGATTTCTGCCTTTTGACCTAGCTCCCTCCTATGGCTCCAGCGGCTTTGGTTTGCAGCACAAAGGTGAGGGCTCGTGCCGAAACCCCTCGTGCAGCTCTCACAGCACTGCCACGCTCTTCGTGCTCACAAGGGTGAGACCCGCGGCGTGCCCCCGAGCTCAGGGAGCCCTCCAGACCTCTCACTGCTGAGAGCAGACGCCTGGTTTTTGAGGAGGCACGCCTGCGTGCGTCCCGAGGGAGAGAGCTGAGGGGCTGAAGGAGTCCACTGCACGTACCCGAGCGCTCCGGCGAGAGGGACCTCAGTACCAGCACCCACTGCAGCACGCAGCGCCTTCCGCCAGCCACCGGTCCCACACAATTACCCGGCTGCAGGCTGTGGGTTGGGTGGGTTTTATGGTTGGTTTTGGGTTCGAGGTTTGGGTTTTTTTGTTTGGTGGTTTTTGGGAGTATTTGGCAGTATTTTGGGCTGCTGTGGGATCAAAACCATGCAGACACCTTTACAAAATGTGGTGGAGTGTAGAACTACATTATATAGTTATACAATTAAAATTATTTCCTATGGCAGACAAACTAGATGGGTCAGTTTTGTGTGGATGCCACACTGAGGAATGCAATACTGATACAGATGCCCAGGCAATGGTGTTCTCCTGTAAGAAAAAGATTAACAAAGTTACAGTTAACAAAGACTGTACGGTGGGCTCCATATATCCTACATCAGTGAAATGGAAGAGCCTTTTGGAGAACTGTTGTTAAGAAATGTCAACAACGATCTCAGGAAAGCCAGAAGATGCAGAAGGAATAAAAAGCCTACTTTCTGGTAAAGGTTGGTGATGTCTCTGTTGTGTTGTTTTTGTACAGGCCTCCTCAACTCCTACAGACACTCAAGGTCTGATTTGCGACAGCTCTGCCAGTGCTGGGGAGGAAGAAACCCCTCACCCGTGCAGATCAGTGCAGACTGGAATACAGGGTTAACAGAGATTTGCCTTTCTCACTGTCCAAGCATAAGTTTACCATCTCCCCCGACTGTCAGCTCAGTTTTTGAAGGCAACAGCTCGTTTAGCTCCACTAAGCACCATGTTCAAAACTTTCACTTGCTGTAGCACTCCCTCCTCTCGTGCATTTCTGATTAATTTCTCCTTTCACCTTTGAAAAAGCAGAACAAGGGTAGCTGGGTATCTAACTCCAAGCTCCTTTGAAACCCCAGACTAATGGTTTATCTAGCAAGAATTTTGTCCATATGCTAAGAAAAACTCAGCAACACAGCACAGTGTTGCTTCCCCGCTGCAAAGCCGAGAAGGCAGCCAGTTTCCCTTCCTAATGGTGCGCAAGCTCTGCAAGGGCAGATCGCTCCGCTGAAATCCCGGCGCTGGGGCTGCACCGCTCCAGCACCCTGTCCATGCATTTTTCTGAAGCGGCAGAGTCTAAAAGGTCAAGTTTTCCTGAGTTGCAAATTACTTCAACTCGGAGCGTGGAGGTGACTTTGCTGAGGGCTCTGTCTCTGCGTGCCCAGCGTGGTTCAGCAGTGTGCAATACAGCTGGGGCAGCATCCTGAACAGGAGTGGAGGCGACTGGAGCATGTTGGTGCTGTTACATCTGTGCAAACGGAGACTTCTCAACTTGCTGTTTAGCTACACTTAGCAGCAGAAAGCAGAATTCAAATGTACCCATTATTGTTATTATTTATCAGGCACCATTTCATCATGTTTATTCACCAAGGCTTTACTTGAAGATAAAGCAGCCCTAGCAAACGAGACCCTGCAGACCCGGTTCTCGGCAGGGCTCGAGAGCTGCACAGCGCGTGGGGGCATGCCTGCGCTGCAGGCAGCCGTTTTCTCTAGAAGCGGGGCTGGGAATCCCAAGGGTTTATGTGTCGCCCCATCCCACAGGGCAACACAAGGCTGTTTCTTAAAGCAGTGCACTGTGGCTTAAGGAAACTCACCACCGCTTACCTGGGGCTCACCACAGACCGAGCACTGCAGCTCACTTTATCATCATTTATCATTGCAAGACAAACACAGCAATCGGAGGATTAACAACAATCACATTAAGCTCAGTGAGTTAAACTGCTCACCCGGCAGGACGGTAAGCTTTTTATTTCAGATAACGCCAGATACTCTCCTGCAAGTGGAGGTGTGATATGTTCAGCACTGGTGATGAAGCAGGAGTGGCAGGCTGGTGTCTGCAGAGTTACTCCTCTTTTACAAGGAGAAGGATCCATCCATCTGCCTAAACAACTGCGCAACACACAGGTTCTTCAACACCCCTCCAGGTCTAGTGAGTCCATTCTTCCCCCAGCTATTGAGCAGGACGTGCACACTACAGCAACCCTGTTCTGTATTCCAGCCCTGTGTAAGCTGAATTTGCCTCAACGGTATCATCTTGCTGCGGCTGAAGTCAACAGCAAATTGTTCATTGACTTCAGTGCTCCTGGACTATGCCTTGAAAGAAAACTGTCCAAATAAAGTGAAACAAAACCAACCAAACAAACAAAAGTAAAAGGATACTTCCTAGAGTAAGTGGATTTAATGCCTCCTCCTGCTTTAATTTGAAATTCAGAATTTTAAGAAATTTAAATGAATTTTTTTTTTAAATCAAATAAATTTCTGCAAGCTTTTGTCACTTCTTTAGACCAGATCTTATAAACAGGATTAGGATTTGCAATTAAGTACTGGCACTCAGCCGAGATCAGGTACCACAGCAACTAACCACCTGAGGGTGACAGTGGGCTCAGTGTGACTACTCAAGACCTCGTGCCTGCAGTTATAAAACACCTATCGTGTGTTTAAGGAAAAACACAGATTAGACCTAGTAAATGAGACCTGTAATCTCTAGTTGTGGCAGAGCCATGGAGACACTAAATCAGAGCAGAACAGGGTAACCTCTGGGGAGCTAAGAGGTAATTAAGCAGAGCCTACGACGATTGCTTGGAGAGAGAACATCCCCGAGAACAGTCTATGGGAAAAAGGCCTCTGGGTTCTCACTCGATGGTAGGTTTGCACATACTGTGGAACCTCCTTTCTGACTTAGGAAACAATACGGAGCACCTCTGCCAACATCTGTGCTGTGACTGCATGGTGTGAACAGGCTAACAACACTGAGAAAAAAATCACATGAGACCTGCTGATGATTAGTACAAAACAATCCGCCTTAAACTGATAGCTGCCCATAAAGCTAATCAACTACATGATGGTACAAGAGACAGAAGAGTTCAATGTGATTCCATTTGTTTGCAGTGGCAATAAATCTGAGTGAAAATTGCCAAGCACCTGCTGATCTCCACATCCAGGCAGGGTCAAGGTTCCCAAGAAATGACTAAATGATGACCATTTAATAGTAATTCTCCAGGAGCACCAGAAGATTCAGAAGAGTGACAGAGACTTGCCTGAACTGCCTTTTGTACAAGTAAATGCCACAGAGACAGTTCTTGCCCTTAGGCAACTTTGGATGCAGGAATGTACTTGTACGGGGTCTAGGTCCAGCTCAACATGTGTGTTTCATGGCGAGCATGGGAAGGTAGCCCTACTGTTAGAAGGCTTCCCATTCTGCAGTACCAAAACTCAGGTGGATAAACAAGCAAGCGAGCAGAAAGACAAGGGAGCAGGACAGCTGGGTCTGCATAAATTAGTAGTCACAGCGGATGATGCATCGATATGTGAAAAGAAGAAAGAGCAGACTGGGTCGCTGTTTGCAGCCAATGCATTAGGTGAGCTAATTAAAGAGACAAGAAGGAAATTACAGTCAGTGGAAAATGAGGTAGCTGATGTCTGGAAAATGAAAAAACATCCTGCTGACCGTGACAGACCCGCCAGGCGTCTCTCCGTGGCCATCGCCATGCTCTGCATAGGGATCACACGGGGCCAAAAGGCAGAACTGGTTTTCAGGAAGAGGAAGGCACAGCAAGGCAGAGACAGAAAAGGCAGAGAAACACTGATGAGCCCTGAAAAACAAAAATAGGAGCTATTTGGGTATGTTCCTAGAGTTGGGGATTTATTTCTTTTCTACTTCACATCATCATGCAACTCTTCAGATTAAAACAGCCAGAGCGCTAGCCAATACGCTGATACAATCCATGAAGATGTAGGTCTCTAGTGCTTTGGTTTTGTTTTTTTTTTTCTCCCCCCTCCATTTGCTGGTGTGTTTGGAAGTCAGCCTGTAAGGATGTTCTTGCCAGCTGGGAAATCCCAGAGGACATGTTCCTTCCTCTGTTTTGCTGGCAACCACGAGGAAAAATTATAATGAATGACCTCTTTTCTTTTTTCCTTCTGCACCAGCTGGCTCTGATACCCTTTCCCAACCTCCACTTGCATCATCTACCAAAACAGAATCTCATTTCCTCAATAAACAGACTTCTTCGGGCTTCTCAAGATAATGCTTAATGAAAAAAACAGTACAATGGAAATACTTTGCATGGGCTTCCCTCTTTTAAATGCACTTGCTTCTCTTACTTAAAGAGCTATTGAAATAAGTAATTTTCCTCTCTTCCATTAATCCCAGCTCTCTGCACATCAAGACACATCTTTCTAAACTGGCCACACTGAAATCCAATGGACAACCTTCAAACGGTAGAAATGGAGCTCTCTAGGATTTCTCTGACAAAATAGTTTGCCAGAAGAAACACACTGAATTGGTCATCTTCAAAAGCGTGCAGAAAAAAAAAAGAAGGAAAATCAGATTTGTTTTTCTTTAACTATTTCTTCTTGATTCTTTATTTCAACAGAATTTTAACAGAGCGGAACGTGGCCCTTTCTGCCAGTGATGGGACGATGAGCGCTGTGGTTGTGGAGCGGCTCCGGTGCTGAGCACCGCACTGGACCCAAGCGAGCAGCGTCCGCTGCTTGAGGAACAGCACCTTACGGCTACCAAGACCGTAGCCCAAAACCCGGGGTTCGCAAAACCAGAAGTCTGCCCCTTTGCCGGGAGCATCAGCGGCTGCGAGTGCTTAAACTGCAGCACTCATGAGAGGCGACATGAGCGTGGTAGTAGCTGAACATTTCTGACATGAAAACTGCCTGAACTGAGAAATCTGTTTGACCTTTTGAGACTCAGACTCTTACCGACTCACATTTCAAGCAGAAAAACCTTACAGACGTCACCCATATAGCAGAATGAACTTCACAGGTTATATTTACTTCATTTTTCTTTACGACGATTACCTTTTGAATACCTAGTGGCAGGAGATTTGAATAGCCACACAGCCAACAAACAGCTCTGCTATAAATCTTGCCTGCGAGCCCTCTGCGGTAGTGCTGCCCACAATTAGGATCTGCCACAGAGAAGGACAGGTGTGGGTCTTGGGCAGGAGAGCTTAGGACTGGAGAAAAGGCAGAAAGGGAACATTTAAAAATGGAAAATCTTGGCTTTTAGCTGAGCCAAGAGGATGGTTCTGCAGAAACTGGTACTTGACTGACATCCCCCCCTTTTAATATTCCCTTTTTCACATTAAGTTTTCTCCATTTTCAGTTGTTCTGCTTCGAGTCCAGTTTGCTCTGTGGGGATGATAGGTTACTTAGCAACTGAAATTAAAGTTCGATTATTGTATTAATATTGATGCTATCATTGCATGAATCATGATTCCAGTAGGAGGAATAATTTCAGTTTCTTTAAAATATTGATTTTGGAAAGATGCCAAAGTGCAGGCATATGGGGCTGAATTCCTGCTGTCACAGCAGCTCAAGGATGAGCATTACTGGCTGCGCTAGGGCAGGATAGAAATCCAGAAAAGCAGAGGAAAATTCTGGGCTAGTATTTTATTGGAGCTACCCTCAGCTCGGTGCACAAATTCAGAACAGCACAAAAACATTTTCACATTTGAAGGAGTTGATGTTCTCCTCGTGTACAGGAATATTTGACGACAGAGACCTATCAAGCTGTCACTTGCATATATCACTGTAACTCACTGGATAAATGGGCTCACCTTTCAATCTTATGAATGTTTTCAAAGATAAATTTAGGAAATTAAGTCCCAGTTTTCTCTTTTTCCACCTTTTTCTTCCTTTGCTAAAGCCTGTCACACATTTCAGTTAAAATGTTTCAAATCATCTTCTCCACTTTCACAACAATTTCACAAAGTAGTTCATTTAACTAAAAAATAAAATATAAAAACCTCACCAACCAAACTCATTTTGTATCAGCTTTTCATTGCCGCTAAGTGTGCTCAACTCTTTCTTGGAGCTTTCTGGGCTTCATTGAGACCAACGTGGAAACACAAGCTCCCAGCACATATCAGGCAATGAAAATGTGATTTTTCTGTTACTGCAGAACCTCAGCCCAGGCTAACAAGCTGAAGTGGCCCATGTCAGGCAAGTAACAGTAGTGACAGCGCCTGGCCAGAACTGCTGAGTTCAAAATCTGAAATCAAAGACAAGGAAATCTGTCTGTTTTCACATATTTATCTCTCAACAGGGCTCTAGACATTATCCATCTTCTGCCTGAGACAGACAGCAATTCAGGGTGTACCCAAGCACATCCTCTACTTAAAAACAGGCAAGAAACTATAATGGAGTCGCATCTTTTTTCAAAGCTCAAATGCCTGTAACTGGGCACGTACTAATATTAATACCCTTCCTGAACATTAACCACAGCAGTGGCCTTTCGATATCTTGCAGTTCTTCCCCTGTAAAAGCAATTAAAAATATATGGTAGCTCTTACGAAAGACCCCTGTGACACACGTCTGCTAGAGATGACAGCGTGTGCCTTCAAAACTTTGGGGGCACGGCGGTATTCAGAGTTACAAAGATGACATACCCAGTACCACTGAATGTCAAAAGACAACCAAAAGGTGTCTGTGCCCTCTTTGCACTGAGAATGACTGGCTTTCGTCTTGGATTGCAACTAAATGTGTCTGCTGCCATGCTGGTTTAGCAGCATGGAGATCCTGCTTCCTAGAAGATGGATGCAAAACTTCACTTGTACTAAACCAAATCCGTTCCAGCTTTACATTTAAATGTGAAGAACACTCCCAAGTGAAGTCAGGTGGGCCCACAGTGGCTCAGCACAGTCAGCAGCTGGGATATCTATCCCCTTCCACATTTAGTGAATTCCCTTAGGAAAATATTCCTGACCCCATGCCCAGCTCCTGCAGCATCTTCACTTCTCGGTTCCCACCTAGCTAGCTAGTATTCGTTCATTTCTGACAAGCAAGCCATTAGTTCTTGTACAGTACATACCATTAAACCTCGAGATGGCCTCCCTTCTTTCTCATACACTTCCCAGACAGCCCCCCCATTACATTGGAGGCATACTGGTAATACATAATTTTCAAAAATTTTTCCTAAACTTGCAGCTTTATATCCTACATCTTTCAATTTTTCTTACTTGCTTGTGTCCTCCAAGTTATGCTTCTTTAGGACTGTCATCCCACATGCATATTTTTAATGTAATGGGTGCTCTAATGGGTTTCTTCTCAAAAAGCTGTCTCACCCTTCGCAAGGGAAATTAACATCGTCTTCCATGTTTACAGTTGGTACTAACAGCTTTTTTTTAAACTTAAATTATGCAACAGAGTTTTCATTTTTTTCCCTTTGCAGAATAATTCTGTATGTCCTCAACTAAAAACTGTGCCTCAACGCTTGCTCCTCAAAGAGACATAGCAGTTTGGATGAGTCCATCTCATCTGGAGGCCAACTCAACCACACTGCATAGGCAGCTGGGGAGATTTCCAAGCCTATAAACATGAGTGTTGGAAACCTTACCTGGAATTTCTAGAATAAGGTCAGAAATAGAAAGTAGTCATGAATGTAGAGTTCTGGTAAGACTCACAATACTTGCCACATAAAGCACAAAAAATGGGTTATATAAATAACATTCTGTGAAAATGTCTGTAACGGTTGTGCTTTGACACGTCTTTAAGATCATAAACTTCACTCTTTCTAATGTTTTTGGTAAGACTTGTAATGAGAAAAGACAATTCTGAAGTCCTGACATTAATAAGTCTATTGTAAAAAGGTCACCTTCTCCTAAGAATGTTTTATTATCACTGGAGCAGAATAGCTCTGAATATGTAATGACTTTTATCTGATGATTGCCCTGTATTCTTTTCTAAAGAAAGAAGGCTTCAGATGTTGATAATTTACATATAAGCGTTGAAGTGTTTGGCAGCAGAAAAACAAACTGGTTCAGAGAAATTAATTATAAAGCAGCTATAGAAGAGGCATGAAAATTAACTTCTGATCTTCATATGTCTCTAAGAGGTACTAAAAAGCACCACAGGACTGACTGTCCTCCAGGACGCTACTGTACATCACTTAGCTGAAGCAAAACACATGCAGTGGAGATTCACTTTCTGCATAAATCCTTGTAAAGACTGATTCTTATTTGCATTTGGTTTTTCCACTTCAGTGTAGAAACTCCACCACTCGCATTTAGTGGTGCATAAAGGATTAGGAGGTGCACAGAGAGGTTATATATTAATGTTAGTGACAACAGGAACTCAGATTAACAATCAAGACCAACAACCGTATGCAAAACCAGAGCTACCTGAAGATCCCTGTCCCCAGTAGCTCACAGACCAGGAGAGACAAATGGGAACCGTGCATCAGGGTCAAATCAACCGCGCGTGGGACAAGTGAACCCGTCAAACCACTTCAAGAGCTGCTAGCACAGCACTGCGGGGTTTGCATCTCTGGGGGAAGAGAACCGGTTCTGCACGGAACTGAAGCAACTCTGCAATTCAGAAATGTTCCTCCTGTCAGTCTCTCATGGCAGAGAGGCAATCCCCTGAAAACAATGCATGTTTTGCACTGATTTCAAATTAGAAGGTTTCCCCAGGAGTACTGCATGTTCATAAACAGCTATGCCAAAGCTTGTTTGTTGTTTTGAGTCATTAAATTACATTGCACTTAATTACTCCCAATCTACCACCAGTGAAGGTTTTCCAACAAAAGCTGCCTCTGTTAAGAAACCATTTTTATATACTAATGATATTATCTCAAGAATGTTTTTCAAAGACCATTTAAACAACATCATGCTCCATTTGCCAGGGGGACACACAGTGGAAAGTAAGTATATTTTTAAAATCATTTTTTCAAGAAAAGATGTTTTTCTAAGAGCACTATCTAGGACAAAGGCTTTGCCTTACTGGGAAGGCCATTTATCTGGGGACCAATTAGCCACTGAATTTCATCAGTGAGACAACGCTGTGCCAATTCATCTGTATTTCAAAGGAAATGCTATGGATATATTAATAGAGGATGGTATTTTGCTGCAAACTGATGGCTCCTGACTTCACATTAAAAGCCATTTCATGATTCTGCATGGGGACAGGAATACAGGTATAGCTGGATTTGGGAGGGTTTGCTTCATTTCATCCTAGCGCTTGGAAATAACCAATGTACAATTAGCGGTACCAGCTTAAGAACTCACCTGTACATTCTGTTTATCCCAGGAATATGCATTTCCAAGCTGGCTCAAAGATTAAGAGCCCAGCAACGCAATTCTTTGCTCGGAGAAGTTATGGCATCTCCAAAAATCAGGTCCTTCAGGAAAGTTAATGCAAGCATCCGGAAAGAAATAGGTTTAACTGGCCTGGTGTAAGGAGAAGGGTACGCTTTGGATGACCATGGGTTTTTGGCAGTATGCCACCTCTCCTAACAGCGTCAACTTCTTTTCACGTGCCAGGGCATCAGAGAACGAACAGAAACACTTTTGAGGGATAAGTGAGAGACTGAGAAAGGGGATGGAGAAGAATCAGGAGTGAGGGCACAAGAGGCAGCAATGAAGATCATCCATTTTATCAAGAAGCTGGTGAGATTTGAACTGGAAACAGGACTTGGCTAAACAAGGAGAAGCAAGGACAAAGGCAATTTAGCCTGCAGTAAAAGTGTGAGGATATGTGACTCTCCTGCAGCTCTTTATGAGTCAGATTAGCTGAAGTTAAACTCTTGAGGTGCTTCCAAGCATGTCCTGTATCATTTGCACCAATTACAGGGCTGCCGTCCAGTCTGCCCTCCAGTTTGGAGCTTAATGTGAAACAGGAGGAGCCTTAATATCTCTGTATCAGGAAATGGGTATTTAACCTAATTTTTCCAAATCCTAATTGCATCCTTATTCTTCCTAATACTGAGCTAATAAATGAGGCATTTCAGATTTCACCCTGGCATTTCAGCACACCATAAAAAAAAAATACACAACAGATTAAGCAATCATTAGATATATTGTTCTTTCTCAGCCAATGCAACTCAAATGCCACATTTCACAGATGGGTTTAGCAATTGATGTTCTGTGCAGGCAAGAGCAGCAGGGTGGGCTGATTAAACCAGAGTAACAACATAATTTGGGGCCGCTTCTTCTGTTTTATTGGAATAAGTTTGAGTTGGTTTGTGCTTTCTCCTTTCTGTCACCCGTGCATCTTTTCAGACGGAAGAAATCCTGTTACAGCAACTGCAGACCCAGAACAGAGTTAACTCATGAGTGACGTGGTGACATTTAAGGCCATGAGCATCGGGGTGTTTGTGTTGAACTATGCTCCCTCGTGTCTCCATTACAGAATGAACCACTGACAGATGAAAATACTTATGGTTTCCATAAAGCTTGCTTCATTTTTCATCCTGTCGTGGATGAAACACTTTCTTAATGTCTTTTACATCAAAGAAATAATTTCTTTATGTGGTATCATCCAATCTGCTTTCCATTCCCAATCTCTGTTCCTTTAGAAAACTGAACACTAATTGGTATTCAGTGAATGAATTGTCATTACTTTTATTAATTATATCACATTGTTCAACACCCAAGATAAGGGAATTACTGTTCTCTATACCAGAGATGCCATTCCTGTCAGGCAAGAGAGGCCAAGAGGAATAGGTAAACAAGTCCAGAAGTAATGCTTCACCAGTGAAAGATGCCTTTTATCAGCACTTCTGAGCTCTGAACTCTGCTTACAGCCCTGGCAATAAAATAACACATTCCTACCAGTGGAAGTAAGCCACCTCCCCAGGCACCACTCCTGTCCTGACATTTCCCCGTTGCGTGTAAGTACACACACTTATCACTGCAACGTCAGCATACACAGCATTGCTTCCCTGTCTCTGAAGTCACCACTGACTTTTAAAAATTCACAGATAGGAGTTCACAAAGCTAAAGTTAATCTGTATGTTGGTGTCTGATTCAGGAAAGCAAGAATGGGCTGCTTCAGCTCATACGCGGGTAGAATTTATTCAAACCCAACTACGAATAGATAAAGGTTTTGTTCAGAAGCTGCTAAGAAGATACAGAAACCAGAATATATCCAAAAAAAGATTCAGTGTCGAAGGGACAGAAAGGACCTGCAGCATGTCTGGAAGAGCGGGAGATGCCGTCCAGCCCTGCCGAGGCTGTGGCATGCCACGGGGGGCCAGGGCTGAGGGTGGGCATCCGTCCCACTCGCTCCGGAGGGGTCCTGGCGCCGGCAGCAGACTGCTGGTGGTCAGCAGCAAACATCCACTGCCACATGCACGCACTGGAGGGAAGCTCATTTTATTACGGTGAGTTAGAGAGCACTACGAGTGTGCAGCTGCAGAGCTCAGAGTGGAACACAACAGCCTCGAATTCAAGTGTTTGTTCATGTGTTGGACAAACATTTTCTTTTTGTTTTTAGAGCACCTGCCAGAAACAGCACAAAACATCTCTTAATTTCCAGCTCTTCAGCATACAAAAATCAGTACGTCTTTTAATATCTACTGACCTCCAGAACAAAATCCCTCTTACCAATGATTTTGCATTGCAACAGCATAAGACTCCTGCACAGCTTACCCTGGCTGTAATCTTCAGGCTACAGCTAGCGTAGCAAAAGCAACAAGACTTGGACAACACTTGGCGCTCTAAGTACTGCAATAATCAGAGCTTCTCCCTGCAAATCTGCAAGCTCCAGCAGCTGCCATGGAGCGCGAGAAACCCCAGCATGCATCGGAGCTAAATAAAAACTGATCAGTTGCGATGAGAGGAGGACAGTACTAATCACATTTCAATTCCCACTAACCATTTCTAAAGAACCAATGCAAAATAGCCAATTCAGTGAAGCTGGATTTACCTCTACTCATTTCGTCCCCAAATATCAAGGATAGTATAATATAATACGCATAACTGAAAACTGGTCTGGGACCTTCTCTGCAGCTACAGGAAAGAAGCAGGACAGAGATACCCATACCCTCACCTGGGCTGGAGGTGTGCATGTCACAAGTGCTGGATTTGGAAGGATGGCTAGCAGCAACACAACCTGAAGATTTAAGGAAACTGAAGGGGGGGGGGGGGGAGCAGGGAGAGTGCATGAGCACTTGTAGGGTTGCTTTTGTCTTGGTGGTTCTTTTTTTCTGAAGAGGAATAGACTTGGAGAAGGACATATATGCACAGCCCAATTCCCAATTGCACATTTCAGTTTTGAGTCCAGACATGAACAGGCTGCAGTGGTGTGAATTGTTGCAATAGCATTAAAAATTCAGCAGAACTCATTATCCTAAATTTAATCGCTCCCTCTGAAATTCTGTCAGACTCATTATGTTGGTTCCCTTTTTGACATGGTTTAAGCTCCTCCAGAGAGCGGCTGTACAATAGCAATAATAATGATTAAATTGCTGTCTAAAGCTTCACTGGACATCAAAAATAAGTAGAATAAATTCACACTTACATCCATTTTTTAAAGAAAATTATCATTGTACCAAAATGGTAGCACTTATGATACGTCCTTATGGAGTTAACTAAACACAAGCTCACAGAGAAAATGCATTATAAGCCTTACGAACACAGGCCACTAAGGGGTCTGGATCACAACATCGATGGGAGGCTAGGCTACAGAGATGAGCAAAACTTGTATTTTGATAAATATGAACTATCTGAAAAAAAGTTTCAAGAAAAGCTGAAGTATTCACAAATCCACACTAAAGGCAGGAAATATTTTTAGTCCAAGAGATGAAGATGGGAGTATTTTTTAAATAGTCATACACCAAAGCAAGTGTACAAAGACTGCCCCTTGTAACCATGGCCCACACCGTTTCAGAGCACTCAGCATCCCAAGTGCAGCATGCCGTTAAGTAAGAGTTTACTTTTAGTGCTCGGGAGTTACCTGGCTCTCCTCTCTCTCAGTGACCTTCTTCTGTGGGACCAGAAAGGCTGGAACCATCTTTGTTTCTGCATTTCTTGGTCCTGGGGAGGAAGAAAATTGTGGGAACTGATACAGGCTGGGCAGACTGTTCCCAAGATGGATCTTCTCTGCTCTGTGAGACCACAGAGGGCTTTAGTGGAGGAAAGGAAGTGCCCAACTTTTTTTCAGGAAAGCAAAAAGTTGACATTTCATCCAAAAGCGTTACAATCTCTAGCTTTGGAAACCTCCTGTTTCCTGCCATCGCCAGGCTCCCCCCTTGCGGTGCCATGCACCAGCCGGGCACTCTCTGCCCGCTGTCTGCCACGGCCATCCAGCTCCAAAACCCTGTTCTGCAGCAGGGGTGAACCACACAGGGCTAGTCAAGGAGAGACCTGCTGCTTCCATGAGGCTTTTAGGCACAGAGGGAGGCTTTTTGAGTCATTACAGGTTTCAGACTAGGGGTAGTAGAATTCATTCACATTTTTTGCAAGTCATATTTGATGAGGATTCTTGTATTTCTCAGAGGACTGTACTGTCAGGCAATGCACAAATGTTATGCATTTAAACAGTCTGCTTTGCAATAACGTACCCATTCAAGTTGGCTTTATTACACTTCAATGTATTGTACATATTCAGCTTGATTTTCTTCTCACAAGGTTTCATAAATACAGAACCTAATTACTGCGTATCTTAATCCTACAGCCCAAGCACTGGCGGGAGCGGCCATCTCAGCAAAACTCCTCTGGTACAAGTATTTTCCCTGCACAACAGCACAAAAAGCATGGCTCTGCACAACGAAGGCAGAGCCTTCGGCTGAATCCCAGACCCAACATGAAGGTGCAGTTTCCACCGCACAGCAGACTTCTCAGGCAGGTGAAGCCCATCAGCACCACCAGCTTCACCAGTAAAGGCCCCTCGGTGCCCAGTTCTCCTTTTGTGTACGTATAGGTCTGCCTCTGCCTGTTCAGCACGTTGCTGTCCCTCGGGCCCCGCTGGCCCTCCTTGCCTTCGTCCCACGGACGGCAATTGCAGTCACCTTGTGCAGCAGGACCCCGGAGCTCTGCCCACGCACCACAGGGGGGCTCAGAGGCCCTGACCTGAGGGTCCCACTCCAGGGCTGGGGACACACAGAGGGTCCCGCTCCAGGGGCTGGCTGTCCCCAGCCAGCACTGCTCGCTGTCACACCCCAAGTCCCTTTGGGAAACAGCATCTGCCACTACCCAAAGCTCTGACCGCCTCCAAGTCCTAAGCTAGGTTTTCAGAGAACAAGGGGGTCGGTCCTCTCCCTGCCCCTCCTCTGCTGCTAGTTCAGCCACGGCCAAGCCCAGCCTGCCCTCCCTTGTACATCGCATTTCACCTCTCTGACTTGTAAGCAGACAACCAACAAATATCAGGTTGCACAAAACACCCTGCTGTGCCACCCACACGCACACTAATACTACTCCGTTGGGTACCGGGCTTCATTTTACCAATGATAACCCTGGACTTACTTCATCTTAGTATTAGGAAAAGAAAATGTCAGAGGAAATACTTACATTGATCATTAGCTGAACAATAGGACCTGCTCTTTTCAACTTTATCAGAATGCACTGAGTCAGAAAGATCCTATAGATTGATGCATTATTGGATCGAGAGGAAATCAGACTCCAACCTGATGGATACCATTACCTTGAGGGGTTCCCGAGGAGCTCCCCACATCCCCAGGCCAGAGGTATTGTGTGTGCATGAACAATAGCCAGCAGGAAGGATATAAAACAGGAGTTTTACAACAAGCTGTAACTGTTTTCCATGAGGTGCCCTGGCACCATCAGCCAGGAGCAGGGACACAGCCCCCCACCCCAAGAGACCACGGGAATTTCCATGCAAAGCATCAGCAGGAAGATGTAGCTCACCTCTACCGCTGCTCCACCCTCAAGGAAAACGGATCACCACATGGGAGGCTAAGGAATAACGCAAAACAAGCCTCCCTGCCCCAGAGCAGGAGCGTCACAGCTGCTCCAGTGAGCTCAGAGCCTTCTGCACTGGATGCACCACCACCCCACGCTCCCACCAGCTACCCCACCACGGAGGAGCGAGGCACAGCCACCTCCAGCCTGTCCCTCCCAGGCTCCAGGTGATCCCACTTCCACAACCAACGAGCTGGGAGAAGCCTCGGCAACAGGACTTCGGAGAGGATGCTTAAGCCCCAGCCCCTGCAGCAAATGCAATTACCTGGGAAGCCTCAGCAGAGCCTTTTCACAGTGCTTAAAATGCAACTCCGCTGAGGGCACCCAGGGTCCTGCTCCGGGTCAGGAGGGATGGGAGCACCCCAAACCCATCTGCATTTGTCACCTGTATCAGTAGGCCTAAAAAAAAAATTATTTCCTCCTTCAAAATTTCTGTAACTTCTGATCTTACATAGTTACTTCAAAAGTATCACCACACGTAGACACCCACATTTAAGAATACACCTTAAAGCATATCTAAAGACAGTATCTCTTTTCAATAAAGGACCCCACTGAGATTAGTAAGATTTAATCATGTCCTATAAATTACAACATGGGTCAAAGTTTTCTTGAAAACAAGTAATGTAAGCACATTCTTACTTTTTGGAGGGGAGAGGTTTAAATAGAGCTATACATACGTGAATATCATCAATGAAATTTGTAATTAATTCCAGCAACTCATTAACTGTAGGAGTGAAATCACTGAAGCTTCACTAGCTTATGAGACCTACAGATATGTGTCCATTTACTTACTAAAGTATGCAAATCATGCCATGGTTCTACTATGTAGTATAATGACTCGTGTAGAGACACTGTCCATCAGAGTTGCAAAGAACCAGAACAGCATTTTAACTGAAATTCCACTTCAGCGCCCAGGAGTTAAGTGGGACATAAACAATATATAAAATTTGCGCTAATTTCTCCTTAACTTATCAATACTTCAACTGAGAATCAGTAAAACTGCCCTTCAGCTGCCCTGGTAAGTCATGGTTAAAAGCATAGAGAACCTGAGCTACGTCTGGTCCATGCAATGCACTTGGTCCTTTGAAGCATGCTGGGTATGTCCCAGCATGCATCACTAAATAAACCAAAACTGAACTTAAAAGTTACTTTGAATTATTATTAACAAGCACTGCACTATTTTAATTGGCCCCCTGACGAATACTGGCCTAAGAGCGAGGACAATAAATTGCCTTACCACGTGAAATTTCTGTTTTGAAACCAACAGTAAAAAAAGCCCCCCAAAACCACAAAAAATACCAAAGTGCATAATATTCTCTCAGAGCACATGGGGAGAGCTGACAGTACCAGGTTTGTCAAGAGGTCTTCAGATGCCTGCCAGCTACACCGATGCTGAACTCAGGCAGCCCCCATAGCTCATGTAGTGAAATGAGGTCATTCATTATTTTCTATTTGAAAGGAAGAGCTTGATGAGCAAGGTGTAATTAATTCAAGTGTTTCTGAGAGCCCCAGTTTAGATGAAGATGTTCAGCTTCAAATTTCACCAAAAAAACCCAAACCAAAACAAAATAAAACAAAAAAGCTCCAACGCCGTCTAACTACTGTGCCACCAAACCAGCGATGTTTATTTTCTAGCCTGGGTGAGTAAAAGGGGGCTCATCCACACCGGCAGTGGTTGCCTCTCCTCCTCAGGCATCCTGGCACTTGTGGAGCAGAGACTGAGCTCTGAGACAGCCCCGGGTGATCCACACTCTGCACGGAAATCGCACCCATTTCAGCTGAGCAAGTCTTGCAAGTAAGACAAAAAAGCTGTTTGCCAGGGTCGTCCTCAGGTGTAAAGGGACAGGGAGGAGAGGGAAGAGGAGCATATTGGGGTGGCTTCCAGAATTGAGTGGGGTGAATCCAGGTCATGCATCCAGGCCATTGGTTTGGCAAAATGCGTTCTGCAATCTGTAGATAAAGAAAATTAGCAACAGAAGAAACTGAATCAGAATTATTAGGGACTAAGTTGCTGAAAGATGCGGGAACACAGTGATACTGGGAGTCTGCTGTAGTCAGTAACAGATTTACTGGAAGGCAGAGAGAGAGAGAGAGAAAGAGCCACTATGCTATTAAAGGAAAAAAATGCTATTGGAAATTGTATCATTCCAGGAGATTTTAACATCTCTGATCTTTACTGCGAAAATGCTATCAGTAGTGGTACAGTCAAAATCCCTGGATGCAGTGGGTAGCTGGAACTGAATCAGGATGAAGAGATGCTATTCTTGAGTCAGTTTTTGAGATCACTAGGTTGGTTTTGACAAAGTTGAGTTTCAGGCTGAAAGAACTGTTTGACCAAAGACGACTGAACTATGTTTGGTTCAGTTTCCTGATTAGGTTAGAAAACAGAAAAAAAAGATCTTTTGCAGCTGATCCCAAATATTCCAACTTCGATCTGCAACATACTCTAATGCTTTACCTATAAGCCACTAACACTCTGGTTAGGGATTGTTTGAGAATTTTGGCAGCTGTTTGAAATACATGGCCTCGCAAAGGCAATTTTGTTGCATTGCCCTTAGGTTTATTTTAAACATTTGGTCTGTTTCTCCAGCAGAAACTGGCATTTGAGGGCATTCCCTGGTGCTGCACCAAGACCCAGACATTAACCAA
The DNA here is from genome assembly GCF_026419915.1 of Harpia harpyja. Taxonomy (NCBI): domain Eukaryota; kingdom Metazoa; phylum Chordata; class Aves; order Accipitriformes; family Accipitridae; genus Harpia; species Harpia harpyja. Next base: position 730,526 of record NC_068951.1, on the reverse strand, counting down.
ACCCAATTTGTTTGCATGAAATAGTTTATACTGTACTGTGAGGTTTCCATGTGGACAGCTGTAATAACCCCCCCTTGCTGTTACTAGATCACTGCAGTTACACTTTGCTCAAGCAAAAATTGCTCACAGAAGTGCTCAGATCCATGTCAAATAGTACAATGTGCAGGATAGCATTGGCCCAAGCCTCATTTATAACTGTATTCCTCTTCGGTGTCCAATTTAACCGCACTTGCAGCACCTGGCCCTAGGGTGGATCCGCATTCGGCTCTCTGTTCTTTGCTCACCCAACAAACTGCACTTCAGAAGAAATTGTTACTGAAGAAGATTGAAATTTATCCAGATCAAAGTTCACGGGCATTGCGTAAACAGAAATCCCAGCAGAACCTAGTTAATTGCTATTAGAGTGTAAAAACTGTAGGAAAAGAAATGCTGAATTATTTACTCTCCTACTGTGGTCCACGTAGTTGCAAATCTATGCTCTACTCAGCTGCCACTGCATTCCAGCACTACTAACCTAAATTTAAGCTCATGACTTTGAGGTATCAGTGGAAGTGAATATCATCAAAATGTGTGATACTGCGATAATGGCATAATTCCATCAAAGGTGCTTAATCTATACCAAACCCCACCATCTGCAAGGACATTTCGGTGTCAATGCCATGGATGATGAATCCGTCTGCACAGCGACGCAGCAATGACTCAACTTGTGCCACAACAATCCATATCTGTAGGGCAGCTCCTCATTAAGAGTCTCAATATTATTTTGACAAATCAATATTACTAATGCTGATCTCTGTAAGATTTTGGGGTGGTTTTAATTTTACATGAGCCCAGTTCTGCACACTAGTTCTAGATCTTCCTCACATTTTTACTTCTGGAGCTCATCTGTTGAGTTGCAGAAGTACTGTCCTCTTTACCCATGTCAGTGTTTGAGAACAGGCACAGTACGTGTGCCTTCTGTACAACAGGAAAACATCCATGGCAAGATCAGATACCCTGAGATGTAACAGTCCGTATTGCACTGCTATGTGCTGCCCAGCCTTGCCGATGGAGGTGAAGCCAGCTGACACTTCTGTGTAGTCCAGAACGGGTGTGCAGGTGGAAGGTGACTCTGGTCACAGACACAGATATAGTCTTACTTTTCATATGCAGATACATCAACACTTTCCTCCCTTACACCTTATGCAATGCTGGTGCAGTTACTGCAGGGTTATATTTTCTATGCAGTTTCTTTCCTGTGATGTGAGACAGAACTTGTGTCCCTCTGAACAGTCCTAAGAGGAGCTATCCTAGATCTGCCAGGTAAATCTGCGCCAGCTCTGCAACTCAGAATTAATCTAAAACGCAGAATATTTAGCAAAGACACAGGGAAAACGGGATCCATACTTCGAAGTCAACTGTGTGTCTAGACAGCACTGGTAACTGCCACACAGTAATAAGCTGGCAACCTCAAGTGGCCTCAGCAGTCAAAAAAAGCAGTAGTGATCAAGTATTTAAGCTCAAGACTAAAATACTCCAGTTTTTTTATATCAGTAATTTTTTGAAACCATTATTACTTTAGCTTCTACAAAGGCTGCTTCTTTGCTGGAGGCAGAGTGAGAGCATCCTGCAGGAAAGCACCAGGCCACTGCAAGAACTGCACGATGGACAGGATACATGGCTAGCATGAACCAACAAAGATCCACTCCAGCCAGTCAATGGAGCGGTGCTTGTTGACATCAGCAAATGAACTGGCTCCATAATTGCAACAAGAACTGAACTTCACTTGGTTAATTTAAAATTGCACTGGGTTGTGTAATAGCTGTTGCCTTCTCTCCCTGACAACAGGGTCAAAACTTGTGTTGCAGCTACATAAAGGAACAGAACCATGAGTCATGTAAATATCCTCAGCCCAGTCAGCAGCACGAGGATGTTCAGTGCATTTTTCCTTTTAAGGACAACGCACATTCCCAATTAGTGCTTAAAACGAAGCTTGAGTCCTTGATTCATCAACTGAAACAAACTGGAAGACTTATGAGGAAAAAAAACCATCCTAGAATAACATAATGCCCAGGGTTAAAAGTGAGGAGAAGGGAGAAAAGGATAAAGGAGAATAGGGCAGAATAATACAGCACAGTGCAATTATGGTCCCAGTGGAACTGCATCTGTTGATAAAGTTAAGAATATACGCAAAGATGTTCAGGAGGGTAACGAAGACACAGGACAGTCATATCCCAGGAGCCTAACACATGTAAGGACAACAAGATTCATTTCTTAATAAGGGCTCCTTTTTATTTTGGATTAGGAAATGGTTCTGCATAAGTCATTTATACTTTCACATCATATTAATTTTCAGGGGGAGACTTTTCAACTGCCTAATCTCCATCTTGCTGCTTTAAGATGATCCTGTTGTGCTTTCTTTTTCCCCATTTTAATTCTTTTTTTTAATCCCTGTGCCCCTTAAACACAGGGAACAAAATCCCCTGAGTTGTAAAATCCCCTGAATTCTGAAATAATTTTGTCTTACGGAAAAGTACAAGGACGCTTGCATGTTTGTTCCAACCAGCACTGTTCTATTTAGAGTTTTAGTTAATGCCCGCATTACTATGCTCAGCACTTCCATCTCACAACCAGATGTGGCTCTGGAGAGATGCCCACCAAGATGGGCCCAGCCTCAGGGGTCACCACACACGTGCTCATACCTCACCTCCGCAGAACCTCAGGTCAACCGCCTTTCCAAGCACTGACCACACTAAGGGTTACTTGGCTCCCAAAGTGGCCAGAGCAGTGTGAATACACGGGCTCACCTTTTGTTCTGTTCTGTTCTGTTTGGAACAACATGTTGTTCCCCTACATCAGGCCCTAATCTCAGCTCCAGGGACTCCGCAGGGAATGGGGTGAGACATCGGGTGTCCACGAGCTGCTCCTCAGGGGTTCTCATCTGTGTTGGTACCAGCCTGCTGCCTCAGGGGCTCCAGGAGATGCCTGTGGTGACATCCTGTCCACGTCTCCATGTCTCTTTTCCTGGGGCAAATTATAGTTACAACTCATAGTCTCTTAACCTAATACCTGTTAGGTGCTTTGACTACATGTACCCCCACGCCTGCCCCGCAAGTCATGCTCTAGAAATGACGAACTGCAAACTTCTGCTACCACTCTAAGTGGCCCTGGTCAGGATCACAGTCCCAGGGGAATAACCAGCAGGCAAACAAGGCAGCTGTGATGGAGCAGAGCAAACAGGTGAAGTGACCTGCCCCGTGTCACAGGGCAGGCAGAGAAGGGAGATGCCTTCTGTGGCAACATTTCCACTTTTCCACAGAACTGGTCCTACAGCCACCGCACAAATTCTTCACCTTTCAAATGTGGAAGAAAACCTCACCCAGAGCTGAAAACTGTGTTTGTTCTCATGACCTCTCTATTGTGATCCCTTCTTTTAATTAGTGGTCTGATGGCAATAAAAACGCAGAAATGTTTTTGTCTACAAAGGAAGTTTTTGTGTGTTACCATAGCTACTCTCAGGGTTATCACTGTCCATTGCATCATTTAAAATACTCAGGGTAGACCATAAATTTCTTGTCACAATGCCAGTATGTGCTATTCTATCTCTAGATGTATTCAGGCGTGGTTTTGGTTTGTGTATTTATTTACAGCATACACTTGAGGGTATCTTTCCAGGCAGAGTGTAGGCTAAAAATAAACATATTCCACCTGGTGTCTTACAGTGTAGAAGAGCTTCTAAATTTGGGGCAGCACATAGGGGAGACATTTATCTCTTTGCAGAGAGCCAGTAGAAGATCTCATTACCCCTTTTAATCCACGTCATCCCTAAACGGAGGGTTTCAGGTATATACATGGCCTTAGGGAATTTTTCCATATCCCCATGCCTTGGATAATTCTGCCTTGGAAAATCAAGCTTACAGGTCTCCAAACAATGCATTATTTTTTAGGATTAGTCCCAAGTTGCAGCCTTCTTTTTCTTTGTTAGGAGGGCTGTTTATAGTTGAAGGTAGCCAACTGCACATGGAGCAGTTCTTTCCAGCTCTTTTCTCTTGCAACGTGAGTTACTTATTTTGAGTTCCTGTTAGCTGTACAGGGGTCCAACCCAGAAGATGAGTTGTATGAAAGCATTTGCCAGATACAACTTGTGACTCAGGACTCTCATGTTACAGAGAGCATGCTATTTTTTGTATCATAGATCAGTCTAAATGTACACCGAAACCAAAGATTTCTTCATTTGTTGTGTGTTGATTCTTGTCTTAGAACTGAGTTTATTTACCTCCATTCTTAGATGACAATTACCTTTTTTTCCCACTCCTTTTGGACAAAGACGTCTATTTACATCAAGCCATATTCAAGCAGTGCTTCTTCTCAAATACCTGGCTATAGGAGCTTAGTCTGAGGAGAGCCTATGACAAGGAGAAGCACTCACTGGATGCACTCAGTCAGAGACTCCTATGGGGATTCTGCAGAGCCCCTCTGGATGTCTTGCACTTTGTGCTGGATCTAGGTTTTCCAGCATCACTTGGAAGTCAATGCAGCACAAAAAAAGAGTCAAGTCCTCGTAAAGAAAGCAATAACTGAGCCGAATCAACCTCCAAGTAAGCTCCATCAGTGCTGTTGCCACCCCCTATTCATCAGGAACAATGAGTGCAGACATTGAGATTCCACGCTGGTTTTATAAACAGAGTGCTGCCTTTTTAGTATGTCACATTTAGGCAAGAGAACAGATTCTGGCTGTAAAAAGTACCCTTGGAACCTGCTTTTATAGTTCTTACTTGAAATATTTCTAAACAGTCCTCTCGTCACATGCATTTAAACAACTTCAGCCTCAAGAGTATAATAACCTATAGCAAATACGCTGACTTTTCCAGAGCATAAATGCAAGTCTTACAGGCAGGTCACAATTTAATGAGTTCACAGACAACAAAGCCCCCAAATGAAAGGGGAATCGATGCTAATTACAATGGGGAATCCCAGCGTCTCTAGTGCATCTGTAGTGACGCTCACCTGCAACCACCAACTTTTCACATACTGATTTTAAGGTTAGCATCAGGCACAGCACCTTGATGTGAAATGTGTCCTTCTGCCCTCAGATTTGCACTGACAGGGATCAAACAGCCAATAATTGGTAGGGGGAAAACATCCCGTACTCCCCATGCATAACTGGAACAAAAGAAAACCCAGATTCATGAATATTTAGCAAGTTCTCACTCTCTTATTCATGACATGTATTTTGGATTTAAAAGAATGTCAAAACCATTCACTGCAATTCCCTTGTGCAATCAGAGCAGTCCCTTTTCTATGAGCAGTTTTGTGGCTCCATCCCATACCTACTTCCTGAAGATTAGTTTGGGGTTGGAACTGTTCAGAGAGGAAAACGGTATCCATACAGACATCTTTTATTTGGAGACTTTTCAATTACATTTATCTTTGGTCTTTGAGGGTGTTTACATCTGCTATATATCTGCCACGAGTTCAAGTATTTCTTAGACACTGCTCCCATTATTTCTTTAAAAGAATTACCAAGACCAAAGAATCATATGCCACCAAAAATATCACCTAAGGAAGAAGAATATCAGTTTCTGTGACCAGAAGGTTACACCGCAGGACAAGCCCTGCTGGCATCCAGACCAGGCTGGCTACGGGGAAGAAACGTACACAGAGCTAGCACAAAGCCCTGCCCTGCGCCACAGCTAAAAGTACGATTCGCAAACACATAAGGTTAGGCGTGCCCAGCTGGCTAACGCGGGGGGTCGGGAGCCTCTCCCCCACCCCGACGTCCAGGAGCCCCCGCTTTGCCAGCAGCAAGTGCCAAGGCGTCACCCACTGGGTCGGAGCAAGCCATGGGCACCCCCCGCCTCCGGACGGGCGAGGGGAGCAGGAGGGCTCCCCGGCTCGCTCCTGAGCCCCAGCCGTCCTCTGGCCTCCCAGGCTCCCCCCGCGGGTCGAGGTACCCCCTCTGCCCGCTCCTCCCCTGCTGCAGGGAAGGGTCTGGGGGCTGCCTCCCCTCCAAGGCTGGGTGGCTGCACCGCAAACACCTCTTCCGTGGGGGAGCCCGCCGTTACTCATCCCTTGGGAATACAGGGCTGGAGCCGCCAGAGAAGCCGTACAAGGGACAGAGAGGTATATAAAATGCTCCGTTAGTGAATTTAATGCCTAGTGATAAAATGTTTTATCCATTCTGGAGGACAATATTTAAACAGATGCTATTAGTGGTTGTATTTCAAAAGTCAATGGGGCTAAATAAATCTAACATTTACTTCTACTAAAAATGTTATGAGGCCAAGCTCTTTTTTTTCTTTAGGTGTTCAATTAAGCAAAAATACATAGATCTCCCGCAGAATTTAAGACTGCCATGAACAGGAAAGCTTTTTGGTTAAGCTTTCATCTCTTCACGTAAAGAACTAAATTGACGATTTTTAAATAATTTACATCCCAGAAGTAGTATTAAAAAGATGTCCCAAATGGAGCTAAAAGCATCGTAAATATAATTTCCTGTCAGATTATATGAAATACTCTGATGAATAAATAGTTCCTAAGAGGACACTAAGTGTGGACTTGGAAGTCCAGCTTTGGGTAGTGTGCCATTTGACTTCATTTTTGCTTGTCTTGAGCAAGCCCTCTGAGATACATGAGTGTGCACTTGTTTTTTTCTTTTTCTGATTTATTACATAGATGCTTATGTTTTGAAGAGCCTTATCCATCTGAGAAGCAAAGGGAAACTAGTCATCAACCCAGAATTCGGGGAAGGGTAGTGGAGCAAATCATGACTTTGTTCACAGGCTGGATGAAGATCCTTTTGAGCACATCACCAGCTTGCCAATGAATGCAAATATCTTTTATTTTTCTTTCAGTGTGAGGGGGAGGGGGAGGGGGAGGGGGAGGAGACAGAGGAGGGAGTCAATCTCTGCTGTTATCTCTGCTGTTATAATGCTGAATTAAGACAACCACCTGCCCATCATCTACTTCCAAATCCTTTTTGCTTTTCAAAGATGACTGACGTTTCACAGCCTCTTGTTGCCCATCTCGCTAAAATATTAATGCATCCAAAGGTTCAGATGGCTGCAACCATCCAGAACAGAGAATCAGAAATTAAAAGCAAACAGGCAGAAGAAAACCCGGTAACGAACACTTAGTTCTGAACTTGCTGTTAAAAGACGAGGTGAGCATGCATTCAGCTTGAGACGTGAGTGAACCGTTTTTGTTATTAATGCAATATTTATTAGCACAGACTCCTCTTCATGTGACTTCTGCCAGCTCTGTTTTCACACCATGTTCATCATAACAGCTTTTCAGTTTCTGTACCCCGCTGTCACAGTGCCCATATATTGCCCATCTTGTCCAGCTAGCTTTCTTCCATGGCTCTTTGTGTGTCATATACTCTCATTGTGTAAACAGCCTGTTTGGCTGCATGTTTTTAATTGCTAGTCTAAAAATAAGATGGGCAATTTTCTTGTCTCATTCTTCTTAAACATTCTGAATATTTGGTCGGCTTGACTGAGGACATCAGCCATACATGACTAATACAGACTAAGATTTTTCTTTCCACACCCAACTGACCATGGTTAATATTTATGTGAACAAAAGGTAGCTACGAAGTGTGGACTATGAGCAGATGCCCTGAATGCCTGCTCTGGAAAAGATGCTAATTGGTGTGGAAATATGACTCAGTAATGGTGCCAAGGGTATAGAGACCTTCAATTCTTTTGCCCCATCCTGTAATATAAAACCAAGTGAGGGTACCTAAATGATGATAATGATTATGATTATTATAAAGAATAATAATCTCAGGGACGGGGGTGATGCTGCTTGGGACATAAGTAAAGACCACCCCTGCCTCAAGAATCATATCCCAGCCAGGTCTGCTGGAGAAGCACAGAGGGCAAGCGCAGAAGAGGCTTGGGGACTTCAATGGGAGCTGAAGGGGACACAAGAAAACAGATGTGGATGAAGAAAGATACATTTGGCAGGTGGTCTACAAGGTGTTAATCACAGTTCCCAGCACAGGGGAAGAACAAGTGAGTACTCCTTCCTCCAGCCCAATTCCCACCAAAGCATTACAGCATGAGAAGGTATTTGCTGTAAGCATTTTTTTTTTACATATACAGCTGTGAAAATTAGGATAAATTCAGTAAAGAGATTGTGCTGGATGTCACTTTCCCTTGCCTCAGGAAATAATTCTGACAGATGTTTATAAATGTGTTAGTACTGCTTTCTTCTGTAATGCAGCACTACCTTCTGAAAGAATATTGGTGTTGCTCAAATTATACCTGTTTTTAATTGCGTTATGGAACAGCATTCTTGTTTTATGTATTGGCATTTTTTTGATGCATAGAGACTTTTTATAGATTTGTTGTTCGTCACAGTGAAAGTCAAAAAAAAAAAAAAGAAAAAAGATTGAAAGGAAACTACCAAGGAGATGTTTCTTCTCCTACAATTTATTCTAGAAAATCTCTTTTCCCTCATCCCACTTCACCTTTTTTGAGAATTTCAGGCAGATTTCACAAGCAAACGCATTAGCAGGGTATCTCCTACAAGGGGAAGAGGGCAAAGGAAGGGCAATAAACAGAAAATAGACGGTTGCCCAGTAACACTACAGAAACCTGATTCACCATGATTCAGCCAAACACCAGAGCACTAAGCCCAGCATTTCCAAAGGGAGGCCACCATCCTGCAGGACAGATGGGACATGATGTACTTTCTCACATCTCATCCCTGAAATGGTCCCCAACATGCCAAGACAGCTCCAGGCACTTGAAACAGCTCACAGGTAGTCCTGAGCCATGATGGATTATCCTTCAGGACCTGCCTCGGTGCTCAGATTCAGAAGGCACCAAGACATCTGAAGTCAGCCTTATCTCCGGTTCCAGCAGTGGGCTGAACTCATGAAGCTAGGCATCCCCAGCTCCAGCACCAAACTGATCTTGGTGCCCAGCTTGTTGCATTTGCTATGACACTACAAATCTGGGATATGGCTCAGAGACGTGTTCTCTGTGCTGTTGGCCATTTCTTCTTTTGCAGCTGTGTGTATTTCTAGGTGATGGGACAGCAGTGGTGAAATAAAAAGTGACAGTCCACGTCAAGTGTTGTTAAGACACTGTCATTTCAATTTTTAAACAGATGGAGTTGGCACAAATTGAATACAGCTCTTCCGACACACTAAACGGCTTTAGCATGATTGGTGGAACTGACCTCTGAGCCCAGGACGTAGTACTGTCGTTTAAAACACAAAGGATGACCTAACGTTTCATACCACTGCCACTGCCAGTCAGTCAGTGATCTGGGCACTGCTGGAAAGGGCTTGTGCATCTGCGCTCAGGAGCCCTCTCAGATGCGCAACGCTGACACTGGAACTGCTGCTCCTCGTACATCCTGGCAAGGTGCATGGTACACAAGGAATGACCTTGGGCTCTTCCACCAGCCTCTTCAGACCACCAGTCATCCAGTACTGAATCTGCATGAAGAACCTGACGCGTCCCCATCCCTACGTGGGCTCACTCACTGTTGTTTGAGAGTCTACAGCAACAGGGACCAAGACAAAATTGTCTTGGTATCCCATACCATATGACTGCATGGCTAACACCTTCATCACCTGCAGCAACTTGCAGGTCATCAGGATGCTTACAACCTGCTTTGGCTCTCTTTGAATTTGGCCAAGACAATTAGATATTATTCTGTTAGCAGCATAGAAAGATACCTCACTACTACTTTCTTCTGCCAGTAATGTGGCTGGCCTTCTCATCTGCTGCTCTGTGACATTCTGTTCTAAAGGCTGGACTGAAATTCAAAACAACAGCAACAGCGTTTGATGTTTTCAGAGGTAGGAAGAGTGCCATTCGGGCAGCCAAGGAACATTACAGCTTGCGGAACTATCATTAAAAGCTGAAAAACCTGCCTTGGCATGAAAATACCAAGCAGACCTTCTCGCTGCTTGGAAGTATATATATAATATATACCAGAATAATTGTGTGTACAATTTGGAAAGTTTCTAATTGCTAATCAAGGGATCAGGAGAGAGTGATCATCTTCCTGGTATTTATTACCAGCATTGTAAAAGTAATTATGTGGAAGATGTCCTGATGCTATTGATGCTATACAAAAACTTTAGATTGGATAGAAATTAATTACTAACAACAGCTCTGTACTGTGTCTTTGCGAATAATTGCAATGTGAGTGACATACAATGGCTGTTCAGCTTCCCACTAGATCAAAGCACTTGCATCATCCATGACAGAGGTGCTACATGGGCAGGAACGTGAAGATTAAAGCCAAGCCAAGTGATCATGCCTCTGGAGGTTTGCATGTAATTCTGCTGACCTCAGTCAATGATGCAGTGACTTACCCAGATGCGTCCCGCAGGGGTGAGATGGCTGTCCGTTAGGCTAAAGAGGAACAGAAGGCTGCCATTAGGTGAACAGCAGTAGTTTAGCTTCAGTGTCCAAGAGGGACATCCAGCAAATCATGATGAGAGCTGAGAACAGACACCGAACACTTCTATGGCACCGGTCCTACCTACCACACTAACTCATCCTTCCTCGAGAGGGTGAAATACATAACTCTTAGAAGAGGGAAACTATGCTCAGCGAAGAGTAGAGGTAAGACAAATGCAGACGTTATGGGAAGTGTTTGCAGTTTCCTTCCGCTCAGACTGAAATTCAGAAATGGTAACAGCTAAACCCTAAGGAGAGGAGGATGAAAGGGCTTCGCTCCCAGGCATGTGACACTACTCCCCTTTGTGGGACCAGATGCGAGGAAAGAGAGGGAGAAGAGAAGCAAAGCTGGAGCTGAAAGACTCTTTTTTTTTTTAAGAAAGAACAAAATGAAAATGATCCTGAAAGAACAACTGTTCCTTTCAAAGCCATTGGTTTGGGAAGCTGGCTGTAAAAGGGTACATTTTTGAAACGTGGCTGCGGTTACCAAGCAACAGCTGAGCCCCTGCTCCACTGCCAGCAGCGCCTCCGAATTCGGGGAGGGAAGGAAGGACGGGGGGCCAACACCGCAGCTATACCCCCCCATGCTGGAAATGGCCCCAGGGGAGCCCGTGCAGCCGGGCAGTCCGGAGAGCAGGCACACCCTGCGGTGTGCGGAGCTGAGGATGCTCCGCAGGGAGCGGCCGCAGCCCAGCCCCTGCTCCAGGAACAAACCGCAGCTTTGAAAGTAATGAGGATGGAAAACCAACTGATGCATTGCACTTGATGGAGTCTGATGGAGGAACAGGGAGAAGGAAAATCTGAAATAAACCAGTAACTGCAGCAGAAGAGATCTAGTTTTGTGTGGGTGTAACCATGAGCATCATTTGATGTATATTACTAAAACTAAGGGAAACGGCAAACAAAACTTTAAATTAAAATTAACAGTTCTCACATGCGTTGGACACACTGAAGTGTTTTGCAGGATTTCGTATGGCTCAGGGTTCTAACAGTGGAGAGAAGAAAATAAATCCTCCTGGGACCTAACGTTTCAAGGCTGGTTCTGTGAGCAGCTGAAAACCCACAATCATGGCTTCGCCCAGAGCTCTACGGTGTTTCATCCCAGTAACTCCAGACAAGGATATCATTACACTTATCTAATCCGCAAGCTGTTTTGTTACCTCCATTACTGTTTTAAATAAGAAGTAGGCACAACGTCCTTAATTTAGGCTATCAGTTGAGCTGGCAAAAATCTAAGCTTCTATCCAAGCTGTACAAAGAGCTGAGGGGTTTTATTTTGACCCATTTGGTGCACAGAACTGGCTCCGAAACTTCACAGCCTCACACTGCCCCAAACATCTCCCTGGCAACATGCATCCCCAAATGCCCCAAGCTGTCTGGAGCTGAGGTCTGGGTTCAAACGTCTCAGCTTGAAACATTAGCACAAAGACAGTGATTAAATGTCATAGGAGACAGCTGAGGACACCAATACCAAAAATGCCCATCTACATCTGCTCTCTTCATCATGTGAAAAATTAGGACTGGAGACATAAACCAATTGTCCACGCAATTCAGCATCCTGACACTGATGCTGACTATTTGCACAGACTTTGTGAGTGCACAGGAAAATTGTTTGGTAGATAACTGAGAAAAGAAAGGTTTTGCTGTACTCCTCTATTTTATTCTGTTAACTATCACTAATGGGACTGTTATTATTTCCTCACATAAATATATTTCACTCTCTTTGCATGCCACCACGCAACTGTGCAAACAGTTTGTCTTGAAACTCTGAGCATTGCTGAACACCTGCTTGTTCCAATGTTCCAAGAGAAATGAACTTAGCACTTCCAGTTCACTATTTCTCTATTATTTGTCTTCCTACATTTCTCTGTGATGTTGCCCTTGTCCTCCCTTTGTGATCCCTGACTCTTTGGATTCACCTCTGACGGTTTGCCATGTTTGTTGTTTGTGATACACTTAAAAATGGAGGGGGGGGGCAGCTTTTGCCATAGAAAACCTAATAGGCCAACTTGATAGTGCTGCCAGACAATAACCTAATTCATGGGCACTGAAGACAGCAGACTAATTGCCATGACTCAACTATTTCTCCTTTCGAAGCTGGGAAAAGGTGGTGAGTGTTAACTGCAAGGCCCGCTCGCAAAGAGCACTGTACAGTATCTTGACTCTCATTTGAACTCCGAATCAGTGTGATCTTTGTTGTGCTGGGTGTTCAGGGCTCACTAGTCATTGCTGTCGGTTCCTGATAATGAATGATTGAGCCAGCATGGGATAAACCCCCTGATCTAATGCTCTAACAACCTCACTTTTCTCTACAGAATCTGAAAGGGAGGCTACGAAGGTTTCTGAGAGGCGCTGGTGCTGCTATTTTATGAAATGGGCAGACATTGGAGACATTCAAATGTTTATGGCTCAGGTGACTCTCTATCTACACCGGTTTATTATGGCCCACTAAAAATAAAGAACAAGACACTACTTGCACTTGTCAAAAGACCAAGCCTTCAAGCAGAAAACAAAAGCAGCCTTATTTGATTGAAGACTTCAGCTGGTGCTGCTTTGTGATTACTGCAGTGTAAGGTCTTATCATCCACATTACTCCTTCACACGGTCTAGCTGAGCAGCTCCAATAAAGCACCCCTTGAAATCCAGCTCTGGGTCTGAATGGGAGGAGGGGAGGCAACATCTCAAGAGCTTGGTGTGGTGCATGACCCACTGCATACTTAGTTACTAAGACAGCAGTGACGCAAGGTGCTGGTGAAACTGCAGGTACACTGGCCTTTCTTCTCCTCAACAAACAGCTGCATTTAAAAGATAATACCAGTCAAGAACATCAAAAGGCACCACTCGGAAAAATACCAGTACTTTAAGCTAAATGTGTTGTCTGAGGTTGAAAAATACTCAAATAGGAAGGACAAAGATAGAAAACCGATTTGGCCAAGGACTGTCCATCTCCCTTGAGCTCAGCACAAAGGGATCCCACAGTTAGACACACAATACCAGGAAGGAATATACATTCAAGTTACATTTGAAGGCACTTGAATAGCAGGAAGCGCTCCACCTCACGTGGCATGATTGCAAACATGGTCTTTTCTTCTAGTCCGTGTACCTTCACAAACCTTAGTGTTTACGCACTCAAGACCAGGATGCTTCGCATTTTGCCACCGCTCCCTGGCTCCGTTCCTCGGGCCATGGCGGGACCAGTGGGCCAAGCGCGGAGACGCGGCATGGCCGGGGCCCAGACACGCACCACGGAGCAGCAGTGGATCCTGCTGGGCTCGGGCACGGCCGGCACTGCTGGCCCTGGTGGAGAGACACCGCAGAACAAACAGGGGGGGGTTGCAGCTCATCTGCACCCCCAGCTCCCTCGACGCATGGACACCCCGGTAGGTTAAAGTACTTCTACTGAGACAAAGGAAGGTGGACATCACAAACCAACAGAAACACGTGGGCAGAGCAGAGAGGACTACAGGAGATGCGACCAGAAGTGTTGAACAGAGTTTGAGGCCAAAAAGAATGAAGACCATTTAGTCTGGCTTCCTACAGAATACAGACCATTAAATGCCCAGTAACTTGCATCATAGCTGCATCCTGTGGTCGTGCTATACCAGAGATCATCTCTTATGAGTAAGGTTGTTACTCCCCAAATCATAATCAAATCACCTCAAAGATTACAGGTATATAAAACTGCTTCTGCACACATATTGCAGTATGTTCAATACGCTACCGACCAGAAGCGCTACTATGTTCTTTGGGTCTGAATCTTTGAGTGGTGCTTTTAGCAAATTACCTTTATCAGCCACTTAGAAACAATTCCTTTGCATCACCATCATCTCTTAACGGTCAGGTCAAATGATACCCTCAATTTAGTGGCTGTTGCATGAAGTTGCATACACAAAGACCAGCAGAGATCAGCAAAATGTTGATTTTTACTGCAAAACTAACAATAAATTCTACACCAGAACTCATATTCACGTGCCTATCTACTCTGCTCAGTGCCTGCAACTGATTCCCTTGAATCCTATCCTGTCCACTGACAACACCTAGCTGTCTTGTTCCTCGTCAACAGTACAGAAAAGCTGTGTCGTCATCAGATTTTTGTTCCAACAGTTGCATTTCTTTTCCCAGGGATGCTAACCATACCACCAATACTTTCTTGTGCAGCAGTACGTGCAATTGCCATCTGTGTAGTTGGCACTTCTTCAAAAAATATTGAAATATCTGTGGAACTTATAAGAGTGTAAATGGAACATGACAAAAACCATAACACAACATAATGTACGCCTGAAGTAAGGGAACATCAACAAGTTCACAATGTTTGAAATGGGAAAAAAAAAACCCTGCACAAGTGCTACACAATACCCCTCTCCCACCAGTTAGCCTGTTCCCAAAATGTGCACACGGTAGGTGTTTTCCGCAAACCTTTTCCATTTTCAGCTGAATCAAACCAATCCCACATTTCTGTGCTAGTGCTAGGTGATGATTACTGAAGCAGCAAGGAGCTGCACAGCTTAATTACACACAGCGCAAAGAAGCACTGCAACTTTTTGTTTATTTTGAAACTTCCTCTCACTATTTTATGTGATGCTACGTTAAAGGTGAGAAGCAAAACCTTAATGACCTTTAGGCCAGCAACATCCTGACCAAAACTCATCATATTTACCTGTTCCTTTTTCACAGCATACTTCAGTCTTTAATAAACTGTAAGTTGAGCAATAGGAACAGCTATAGTTACAGCAATCCTTATTTATGCTGAAAGTTTACCTTCACCTTTCAAATCCCTCCTGAGTTTGGAAATCATTTGGCTTTCCTTTATTACATCTCTTATATTTTCAAATGTTATTTCACCTCTACTTAGACACTAGGAATGCGTTCCAGACCCTCATCTATGTTATCCTTCTTGTTCATTTATCTTTTAAGGATTTTTTCTTCAAGCACTTATTACTGGGAACAGCATCTGTCCTTTCAGACCCCCAAAAAGTGCAGAGTGGTACCAGCTGCTTCCAAAACTAAGACCTACCTTAGCAGCAATGAGAGTAGGAAAGAGGAAACTCTGGAGCTGGAGGCTCCAGACCCAGATGGGCTGATTTGTGCTGCACCTTCCAGCACCTCTTCCCACCATGTTGAACCACGCTCCATCATTATCTGAATCAGATGCAACAGCGTAACACCGTGTGCTACAGCATAAAGCACACAGTATTGCTATACAATTAGCACCATTTTAGCATCTGCCTTTATTTTCACAGCTAAAGCAAATTCTGAGAGATGTCTTAGGAACGTAAGATTCTTACCCAATCTGCACAATCTTCAACAAATGCTCTGTGCGTGGCATTTGACATATTGCTCTGAAATCATTGGGAGTTTTGCCAATAATTGTATTAGACCTGATAGTTTCCCCTATGTTACGCATAATATGGCATTTATGTTACGAAACCAGTCATTCTGAAAAAAGAATGACGTTGTCAACCGCTGCACTAAACAGCTGTTTTGCTCAGTCATTTCATGAAATAACTGAAAATTGTAGGTAGGCATTACATGGAATGCCTAATACCTGAGTATTTAGGATTATTAAATAAAAAGGACAAGAAAACTATTTGCTACATTACATTCATTTATGAAACCAAACAGTCTTTTAGATGTTTCTTCTTGAAACCACACTAGCAAAAACTGTCACTTTCCTGAACTGATCCTTACTTTCACAATTGAGCCTATGCTCTGAAGTGACTGAAAGTTTGAGTCATTTAGCACAAGAACTGCTCCCACAACAGGATTCCAAAAGTAATGCCACTCATTTAGCAGTTTCTGTGCTGTATTTTGTGCAACAACCAAGCAGTACCATCAGGCACAGAAAGAAAGTGCTTAGGATTTTACTCAGATGCAGAGTGCCTCCAGCTGCCACTCATTCCATCAAATGACTGATTTTACAACATGACCATAACACATACATGCTTTATTTTCCTAGTTTTGCCCCTTTTCTCTTAGTGTTATTAGATATCATTTTTCCATGTCTGCATTCTGCTCAGCTTTGTACCTAGTCTTCCTTTTCTTTACTCATTCTTACACTACTTTTGACATATAAAACATCAGATCATCCTTTGAATTTACAATCTGATCCATTTCTCTCTTAATTTAGTAGGAGCTGCAGCGTGCACTTACATGGGTTTTCTCAAGGTACAACTTCTCTGTAGACAATGGGATGACACAGATGAGAAAATAGTGCAAGTAAAACAAGAACAATGTCCTGTAGGTCTGAGTCTGAAAACATGTGAAACAATCTCACACATCATTCTTCATAATCAACACCACTCATACCTCTTCCCATGCAGCGCATCATATTTTTAACTTGTCCGTCCGAACAGCAGGTATTCTCAGCAGTCCCATTTGAGGGAGCAGAAGGTGGTGGCACAAGAGCTAATGCAGATAGATGCTGAAGGCCCATTATTCACAATCACCTTAAAGCTTTTCAGGTAGGCTTTTCAGTGCTCACCCTTTAGAGTGATGTCTTTGCTTTGCCACACTCAAGACTGTGTTGGCACTTCAAAAAAGAACAGGTATTTTTCTTTAAGGCATGTAAACCACAACTGTGAACAAGATATTAGAACAAAAACCCCCTCCAGTCAGGCTGGATTAAACAGAGGCGACCATCTCGCAGCTTTGAGGCAGAGTGCACATCTCAAGATCAACCTCTGCTCCTTGTGAGGGACGGAAAAATTCCCCAGGGAATGGGAGAAAAAATAGTATTATTAACCAGACAGGAAATTAGGGAGTGGAGAGATTACGGCCAGGACTATGAAGGGTATTTAGGCTTCCATCTCTCTTTGAAATCTGTAAAAGGCACCAGAAGTCTCCCTGTCAAGGCTTTTAGACACCCCACCTACCCCCCTATATCTTAAGATCACATGGTGAGTGTGTGGCAGAGTTAGGAACTGAGCGCAGGTCCCTCAAGTCAGTGGCCACTGTCTTAGACAAAATGCCATGTTTCTCTTTTTCATCCATGTTTGAGAGTAGAATCTGGCATAACCAATAGCAGAAATGAGCCCCCCTCACTCAGCCGCCTTGTCAAAACTCAAATGCTTTTCCTGGTTCAGAGGGTTTCTACAGTTATTCTTCTCCAGTCAGAACTCTATTCCCAGTCCTAGAAAGTCCGCTCTTACTTTTTATCGAAGCCATGCGAAGTAAAGTATTAGGCTAGATGCGCAGGCAGGGTAAGATTCTAAAAACAGTACTGCCTCTTAGGATTTAACTGAAATCCAGATGTTGGTGAATTGGTATCCTGTATATTCTTGGATTAGAGAAACCAAAGTGCTGTTGATAAGCATTTGCAAAAGACCTTCAGATTCCTACAATCACCCCTACTTTTCACATCACAGTTTCCATATAGAGCTTAATTATCTCAGCTGCCTTTCCATTTACCAAAAAATGCAGCATTTCACAGAAGCTTTAATTACATTTAACCTTCTGATCAGCCTTTTTTTTAACAGCGTCATGGTTTCTGTCATCCACCTCCACGTTCCCAGGTTCACCAGGCAGGGTCCTGCTCTCATTTACAGAGGCGCAGATCTGGAGTGGTTCCCATGGCCTTCATGGGAATCACTTCTGATTTACACCAGGGCACAGAAAAAGCAGAGTTTGGCCTCCTATTTTCTCAACTGGAACACTCTATTGATTATTACTTTTTCCATGTAATAGCATATTACTAACAAAACAGAGCTGACATGAGCACTGTGGAATGAAAGATAATTGCAATGCACGGAAAAAATGAAGTACCAGCACACCAAAGGGTAGAGGAGACCTCGCAGATTCAATAGATACTTTGTACAAGATGCAAAGCCTACTTGCTAAAATGGCCTCCCCAGTGCTACCATGGATTTAATCCCTATTTGTTACTCTTGGGTAAGAAGAGAGCAAACTTAATGTCAGTTGCCAGAAAGTACTACTGGAGATTTGTTAATTTTCTAAACACAGAACAAAAAACACTTTTTTTTTTTTTAAAAAAAAAGAGACTGTCCAATGTGATGCAGGTCTTACCAGTGCTGAGTATGGTGACAGGAAAGCACTTTACTATGGCATCTGATCTGGTGGCCTGCTAAAAATATGCATCGATTTAATTCAGCTGGCTTAATTAAGCCTTTGCAAACCTTATGTGGACAACATTACTCCAATTTATGAATGCCTTGTTCTGTTTACTGAAACTACGTTACAATTCCCATCTTCACAGAACTGAGATTTCACGGCTCCCCGTGATTATTAACATCACCCAGCCCAAAGGGTTTACTGACATCTTAACTAGTCTCACTAGCCAAGCTAAACTGAAATAATAAAGCAAGCTTTAAAACTGTCTTTTGCTTGCTTTAACTAAGTTAAATTAAACCAATGAAACTTTGTGTACAGAAGAACTCTAGATGCCCAGCCACACAGGGCACTCTGCCCGAGTGGAGCAGAGCACTGCGTGTGCTGCTGCTGCCCGTGCCCGCTCCGAGGGGCAAGGGCAGCCGTGCCCCCCGACAGCACACTCCCACAATTGCTATGTACACTGTGATGCAGCATCAGCAGGGGACACAGAGCACCTCCTGCCCCCACCCTGAAATACTCCGCTGCAATAATTTCAGGACAGAGGAGTGTTGCCACCTCCCCTGGGATACAACCCTACCCTTCCTTTATTTTCCTTGCTGATCCCCCCAAAATGGTGCTGGTTCGAGTCTTGAACAGTGACATGACACTGCTGCTTGCAGCCCTTAACCTCCTTGGTCGGGTCACCTCGTGGCAGCAGGGTTCTCGCCCATGGCTGCAGCGAGTCTTGCAAGTCCCCAGGTGCTAGTTCGTACACAAAATCCTGGGAACAAGCTGGCATTCAAGAGGGCTCAGTGTAGCGGGGCTGGTGTTTTATAAAGCCTGGCAGTTTGTCTGGGCTTTGCCCGAATTCAGAAATCAAGTCAGAGCAGCTGCAAGACCCCCAAACGATAGTGGTTGTTTTCATGTCAAATCTCTGAAAACAGATCGTAAGTCAAAGCGATAGCATGTCCCTGAGATACACTCATCATACCAAGCAGGTCTCACCAATGCCTTCGGAAGCACGCCAGACACTTGCAGACCCGAGCCGGCGCTCACCCTTGCAGCAAAGGTCCCAAGTGGCCATTCCTGCCCGCACGCACCTTCAGAGACCTGCGCTGCCCGCACGGCCAGCGTGCCTGCTCGGCGAAGCAGTCCAGCGCAGCCTCGGCTCCCGCCGGCACGGCGTCATTGCTGGCAGAGTTCAGCCACCCCCCCGGTCCACACCTGGTACCCCAGGGAAAGGGCTCCTTTGCTGCTGCAGGCGCTGGGGAGGGGAGCTTTGCCTTCATGGGTACAGCGCCGAACAACGCAACGCCACGGGTGCACGTGTCGCGCTGCTGATACGCCGTAGTGCCAATCGGGAGTTTGGTACGTTTTCAGCATCGTTTTTCTTGCCGATAACGCTGAACTTCATTTCCTGCCACTGCTTCACCTGGGCAGATTCCTGTAATTCTATTGATTTAGGCCCCAACCCAGCATAACATTTAAAAATGTCATTACATTAAACATTTGATTAATTTAATTTCAGTAAAATTAAATTAATTTCAGACTTTTGCAGCCTTAAAGCTGTACACACACATAAAGGTTGGATGGGTTGCAATCTAACAGATGCACAACTTCTCGGGGTGAGAACACATCTCCAGACATCAGTATTTTAAAATTTGAACGTTACATTGCTAAGTCTCAGGGTTATTCCTTAATCAAAATTCACAAAATCACTGTACAATTGCAGCCCTATCAATACATTAGGTCCCCAAAAATATTTGTTAAGAGCAAAAGCATTTTAGCTGTTCATTCTCACATCTTACCAAGTCTGAAGGATCATCAGAATTATGTGAATGCTGTAACAGCTTGAAACTCTTTGTGTTTCCTTCCCGGATTTCTGTATATGAACACTATTTGCAACTATTGCAAAATTGTTCATAGAAGGGTCTTCTGCCAGCAACTGCAATTTTTTTCTCATAGATAAAGATAGGCATATCTTGTGGCTAAATGGATTTACAGTTATCATTATGATTTTATACTTTTAAATTCTAACACGAGCCCCAAAGTACACGCTCACAGCACTGCAGCGCATAGCTGGACGAGGCAAGGGGCACGAAAAGCAGGACGAGGTGCACGGTGCTAGGAGGTGCACAGCTTGTCCATGGTCGCCAGGACCTCGGGCGCAGAGCTGGAAGGAGACCCCCGTGTCCCAGCTGTCCCCCCTGGCAGCAGTGCCTGCCTCACCCGCTCCCCTCACCCCTTGGAAACACACAGAGGACTGGCAATGCCACACGCGAAGGGGCCAGGCACAAAGCGCCGCGGTCGACGTTTGAAGAGGCACGGCCGGGTGCTGGGTGCCGACGGCAGCAGCCTGGGCTCTTCTCCCACTGCGCAGTGCCCACACGGGCTCGCTGCCGAGGCGAGGGGGCTCTGCTGCCCACCCGGCTGAGGCTTCCTGACCGCCACCTGGCCAAAGCTGCTTGCAAAGAGGATTTCGGGGGGGGGGGGGGGGCAAGGATCTGGCCCTTGAAAGGCAATGAGCAGAAATGCAAAATCCTTCTTTTTGGTCTGCCATGCCTGCAAATTATTTCCCATGTTCTGTAGCCAGAAACAGAAGTTCCTGCATTAGTCTGTTTTTAAAGCAAAACACAACAAGACAAAACGTCCATCAAAAAAGGAAAGAAAAAGTAAACCGACAAACTCCAGTAGCCAGGCACAGCAAAGTTTGCGTAGGTAGGTCTAAGACAAGAAACACACATGTAACTAAAGCAATGCAAACACAGAGGTGGTAAAATTCATCCCTTGATGCTGGCACCAACTAAAGATTGAACCTTTCCAGCATCACTGCGCTAGTTTTTGCAAGGTGGTGAACAAGTGAGATTAGTCTATGGCTCCCGTCTTTGTAGTCTATACATCCTGTCTTTGCAGTCTATAGCTCCCATCTTTGGGTGCATTTCTAATCTAGGTCTGCTTCACAACTAGAGGATTTTGAAATTATCTAGCATGTCTGCAGAGATCTGAAACAATCAACCAGGTCCCTCTTCTCCTCAACTGTGCAGAGATGGGAAAGTCAAGTGTAATTTAAGTAGTGTTATCATTGCGTTGGCAGGTTCAGATCCCACTCATGGGGCATGCCGTACGGAGAAAGATCCACGCACTCAGCATCACTGAAACCCACGGGGCTGGTCAGAGCATGAAGTACTGTGCAGCACAGAGAAGGGAAACAGCATCAGTCCCCGTGTGGCATCCAAGTTCTCTCTTTCCTCTCAGGTCCCAGAAAACCCCCGAGTGCTGCTTTCTCACAGCCAGGCAGGCGTTCGGTCTGACATTACTGACCCGCACTCCTCAGCACAGGAGGTAAATGAGGGTCCCCATAACCGCATCCGATTTTGGCTCCGAGGGACAAATCTCCACAGGTTTCATTTAAATACGCAAAGACTATGGGGTGCTCCAAAACCACATGCAGTTACAAGTGTGCAGCCTACTCCCATTTAAATGCAGATGCTTTAAGAGTAATTATAAATTGATCAATCTCCATGTGAACCAGTAGCAGAAAGCAGTCCGTGCGTGCAGTGAAGACAGCAGAGCAGAGCAGGCAGTCCTAAGGACACCAAGCAAACTGCCTTTCAGCTCTCACATTTATAAATAATTTACTCCTATCCACCTGTGCCCAGAATAACAATTTGCTGCCTGAAATCTCCGAGCTGGTGCTGGGAGGCTGCCGGGGACTCGCTTTCCCGGGACCCTCTAGACCTGTTGGGAAGGGGTCTGGGTCTCCAGAGGAGCGGCTCCAGAGGGATCTGCCCCTAGTGGGAAGAGGCACCGAGAAACAAACACAGGAGCATCCGTTCAGCTGATCGCATTAGGTCCTCGCACTGCTGCTGCCGCCACTTAGATATCTGCCTATGCAGCCATCCGTGCGTTTAGACAAATACACGGACGGATAGAGCGTACGGGTAGGTCTGGAAGCGTCTGTAGCTGCGGAAGGCTGCAGAGCTCTTCCGCGAAGCAGACGTAGAGGAGAGGCTCTGTTTCCCCCGAACAGGGGGTGCGTTACGAAACACGAGTGTACCGGCTGTGGCCGAGGATTTTGGCAGCGCAGCGCCGAGGCTGCTTCGACCCTGCCTGTCGGCGCAGGAGGCCATGGAGCGTTTCTCTCCCGCCAGCTGCCGCACGGCGCAGGACGCCGGCGCCCCGGCCCGGTGAGCCGCAGGGACCCCGGCGAGGGACCCCGGCGAGGGACCCCGGCGAGGGACCCCGGCGAGGGACCCCGGCGAGGGACCCCGGCGGGCGGCGGTGAGCAGGGAGCGTGTGCGGGGCTGCGCGGCGGCTGGATTACTTCCTGATGGGAACAGCTGGAGGGAGCGGAGCGCCGCGCAGACACGGGCAGAGCGCGGGGGGGTGCCCGGCAGGATTACAGCCCTGCGCGCTGGAGGCGGGAGGCAGGAGCGGGATTAGCGGGGAAGGGCAGAGGGAGCAGGATTTACCGGCTTTTCAGATATGCATTACAGCTTTTTATAATATTTCACTGGATTGTCTAGGACTTTGCCTGGCTACAACACGACTTCCTCGACCGTAAAAGAAAGGTGAGTTTTCTCCTCTTTTTCGTATACAGTTGCGTTATCCGCGCCTGCAAGCTGTTTGTCAGCTGGCCTTGACACAAGTAATAACCAGACAACTTTTCGCAGAGGCTGAGGTATTAAAATTCATTGCAGTCTGAATGGCTGTTTGATTTATTAAATTTATCCGTGGCATCTAAGTACACGAGGCTTAGCTGCATTATTTATAAAGATTGCAGTTTGCTCTCGAGATGCCCTTCTCTGAGCATCCGTGAAACATACTTGAAAAGTAGGCATGGATAATGCGAGTGTGTGTTTGTGTCACATAGCCTGGCGAGGCAGACTAGAACGCTCGGCTTCTCTAAACAGTTTCTGAAGCATCATTGTGCTAAATAAATAGACTCTAACAATTTTTAGTAGGCGGACGTTGCGGAAATTTGGATGTTGAGGGGTTTGTGAAAGACACTTTTAAAACACCTATGATTTAGTTACAGATCTGCGTATTATTTTAATTCCAGTAGATTTCCTTGCACACAGGAAAAGATCTCATCTCTAGCTACTGTGGGCTGAGGCAAAAAACAATATACGGTACATTTTTTATGACAGTCTCTTGCAAAACTTCAGCCTATAGCCACGGAATCATATTGGGTTTTTTGGAAATTGCAGATAAAGCATCATTTGCTGGGTGCTTGAGTTCTTAATATCAAAGGCATGTACATTATGCATGAATGCTTTATTATTGATCAAAATACTTTCTAGGTTCAAGAATACTGTTTGCTGGTAGGTCTCAGTTTACCAGTGAATGGTAGCAGATTGTATGTTATCTTTTGAGTACACATCCCTCTATGTACAGAATGCATACACACATACATATATATGTCTGTGTATGTATACATATAAAATGTAGATATGTATATGTCTGCATCTTTTCCATACTGGCATGGAATCAGTCCTCCTGATTACTACTTTATCACCAAGCTAGGTAAAAAGTATTGGATTAATGGAAGAAATACCATATCGCCATGGTGTGCTTTCTGTTACAAGCTGTCACTGGAACACTTTCCAAGTCAGCTCTCTGTCTCACAACACGCCTTCCTGGACCAGCTGCCTCCTGCAGGCTCTTCTGCATCCCTCACCATAGGCTACTGCGTTCACCAACAAAATTATAGCCTAGATTTACACCTACCTATGCTAGAAAATTGGTCTCAAAAAAGCAGAGTATCTAGTGAAAGAGCTGCTGTGACCAAATTTGCACAAGTTAGTGCTGACTCTCCAGCCTCAGGCTGCAGCTCTGTTCTGTGACATTGCCTTTCACTTCCAAAGCCGAATTATCTGTCAACTGTAAAACACCTCCCATATTGCATACAGTGGATATCATGCATATTTTTAACTTGTATATTTTCAACTTGATTTGACTAGTTTATGGACTATAGAGTTTTTCTCCATCTTTCTGCTATCTCTGCATAAAGATTTTTTTCTGCTTTATTTATCACAGTTTATCATTATTTAACAGTTTTAACACGGTATCAGCATCAAAAATAACTTTGCAATCTGATTACATATTGTAGCAAAAGCACTTGTAGCAAGCAATGGTAAACTTGCTAGAAAGCCCTCTCAGGCTGCAACGTTTGCCACTACAGCATGTGGAGAAATTGTGGCACTTCTACCTCATTTCTAGTTTGTTGGCAGACCTTATGTTGTTCCTGAAGAAACACTCAAAGCAGCGTTGTGTCAGGAAAGAGTTGCTCGTGAGGCGCATGTGCGTAGAGTCAGGAGAGGTCCATCCTCTAGCAAGCAAAACTTTTTAAGTTGGAAGAAGTGCTTATTGCTTCTGAAAGCCCAGATAGTAAGGCCAGACCTTTTGGTAGGGCAGCTGACATGACACATCGGAGCTTCAGGGGTCAGGGCAGGCTGAAGGTCCCTTCACTTATGTCTCATTGTTCACCTCATTATTGAAAATCCCTAGATGATAAGCTTCATTTTGATGGGAAAGGGATGGAAGAGTTAGTTTCTAGAAATATTTAAAAGCCAAATTATTCTCTAGATCAAACAATTGGAGGTAAGTTGGGAAGAGATGGGGAAGAAATCCTTTTATTCTATTTAAATACAAACCCTCAGCAAGTTCTGCAGCAGCAGAACTGAATGACGTGACGTGTTTCACATGGAGGGTGATGCAGGATGTGCACGAGCAAAGCGTGGGCACTAACTCATCCTCAGCCTCGCGTGCCTGAGCTAGACATCCCGCCTTGGAACAAAGTAGAAAAGCACCTTGAGTTTTCCACTGGCCCTGCAGGAAGGGCAGGGGTGAGAAAACTGGAGAACAACGGAACTGGCGTGAGCTGCAGCGGCTGCCGGAGCCGTGTAGCACGTCATTGTGCGAGGCTTGAGCCGCACCAGGGCTGTCTCCTGACCCTGCCCATGCAGGACAGCTCACGCACTGCTGGGACGGGGGCTGCGGCTGCTCCACGGCCTGCGATAAAAGCCTCATCTGCAGGGTTATCGGAAGAGCGCGGGGGGAATGCCTGCCCAGGGCCAGAGTTGGAGGGTGTTTCTGCCTCTCCACCTGAAGCCAAATGCTCTGGGAAGGCCAGGTTGTTGGATTCTGGATGGGTCTCGTTTGAGCATTGCATTGTAACAGCCAGAAAGGTCAATGATCAGGTTATATACCATAGACCTTAGCTCACAGAAAAGTGCATGTTTAAGTTGGTGAAGAAAATGAATATTATAGTTAACTCTTCATCGAAAATTTCCTCTCTTTTTGGTGAAAGAGTATCCTAGGAAAGGTGATGGAATTACAAAATCACCTCTTTTTCTTTCCTTTGCATGAATTCCTAAATTACATTGTTAAGTTAGTGAGACAATTCCACATGACACTTTCTAAAGGAGACAGAAAAAGTAATGATGGACCTGAGCCAAAAATCCATCAGCATGAACCTATATCTTGATCTGAGTGGATTTTGGCTTAAGACAGTAGAGTACCAGGATGTTTCTTCTAAGCTTTACTTTTAGCATGTGCTGCTTTCCACACAACTGTGATCCATGGTTTCATTTTCCTCTCTTTTCCCATGATTTGGAAACTGGGATAATGTGGAATTTCTCTGTTGATTCCACTCAAGGTATGAGGGGAGAGCTCAGACAGCTCACCTTTGTCATCTTTTTTAGCCCCTTTCTCAAGAGACAGCTCTGGCCATGTATGAAAGTACAGCTGCGAGAACTTGCTGTCGGCCATCTCGGGACCGACACTGGCAGATACTTGGGATTACTCAGGCTGCTTTTAGCTACAAGAATAAAAGGAACTGCAAATATTTGACAGGATCCCAACATCAAATCTGCAGCTTCTCAGGAGTTTTTCTTCCTATGTGCATTCACACAGTATGATGTTGGCCTTGACTTTCCAAACAGCCTCAAGAAAATGACAGCGTATATCCAAAAGAAAGGCTGTGAGCCAGAATCCTTCAGCTAGGTCCTAACTGACTACATTTGTCCTCAAAGAAAGCTGACAAAAGAAAGGAGAAATGTGGAAGAGGGATGGATTTTTCTAAAAATAGTGTTCATGAGTCCAATTCCCTTCAGTTTACAATAGAAAACATAGTCTTGCTTCCGTGCCAAGAACTCTGAATTTGCAAAATCCTGCTGGTCTTTAGACAAGATCAACTATTGATGAGCTGCAGCCGTCAATGCAGTATTGACCTAAGTTTCTGCACTGAGCAACCTACTAAGGGACAGCCCTCAAGTGAGCAACTCTTCATCTGCAAGTCTGGGGCTGTTCTTTAGTGTCTTCAGCCTTTGCTAGCTTTCATAGCATCACTGAAAATATTCAGTCTTCCCTTAAAAATTCTGTAACTACTCCTCTGGCTAGGAGACTAGAATTGCCAAGAACTTTACAATTTTTCTTCTATTTCTCTTCACAAATAAGTTAATGAAGCTGCCTACTGTGACATCTTCATCACACTTTGTGAGATCATTTTGGAAGCAAGGTACTGACCTGCTTTTTCTATAGCAACTTTTTAATGGCAGTTATAAATCTGGTATTATATATGTAATGAAAGAAAAATAAGGATTAAAGGAAAACCAGCATTTAAAATTAGAAATGCCTCCGGTCTGGTGCTTAGTCCCGTCAGTGCACTCTGAGACGCAACGTGCTGAGTTCACAATCTGTGCTCTGGCATTTCTCAATGCTGTGCATAACCTCTCAGCATTGCAAAAACACCAAGGGAGGGGTACATTTCCAGAGTGGTCTGAAACGAGTAGCACATATGGACAACTCCCTTCTCTGCCTCCTTCCAAAAAGAGCTCCCTACAGTCATGTCAGTGGTGCAGGTGTTCCCCTACCTGTTAACCACATCGGTTTTATGAAATATTGATAGAGCTCTACAAAGATACATTATCCTTTACCAGGCACAGCGGCTGTTCCTAGCGTCTGCAGCGAGTTCAACCAGGGGGCTCACATCCCCTCAAAAACGGCCAGCTGCCTGCTGACGGACATGTTCAGAGGAGCTGGGTGCTACGTGGCTGCCAGAGCTCATTTCAGAGGATACCACTAAAGTCCCCTAAAATTGCTGCCTCTGCCACCCTGCTCTTCTGGGCAATGGCAAGACCTCACAGGAGCAGGCTCTGAGCAATGCGGCCTGCAGGAAAGTTGCAGAAAAGAAAAGCAGCTTTTCTCTGGGTGCTGGTAGGACCATGCCTTATCCAAGCATTGTGGATCCGTGCAAAATCTTTGGGAGAGCATCTCTTAGAGCTGGCACCCAGCACCACACACTCTGAAGCCTGATGGCACCTGAATAAACAAATAACCCATCTGCAACAGTGCTCAGGAGGATTCCCCAGCACTGGGACAGTAGTCTGGCTACCAGCCAGCAAATCCACTGGTGATCAAGTCATGCCAGATTTAGAGGGATCTTTCTTTTAAGATGTTGGCTTTCCCAGAGACAGTGAGAAGAATCACAGCATTGCCTGTTTTAGGAAACAGTTTGGAACACATTCATATTTGGGGATTCTGGGATTTCAGGTAAGATGCATTTTTCAGCCCTGCATTCAGTCCTGCTGGTATATATAGAGGTCTTACATAAAAAAACCTCCAACTATTTTTTCTAATGACATTTCCAGACAAAAAATTTCAGGCACAAACAGCTAAAAATGCTGTTCAAACAACTGAATGGTTATCTGACTTCTGAACAGTTAAAAATTCACCTGTCACTAGTAAAGTGAATAAATTCATACTTTATAAAATAAGATCACTCAATGCTTTTCTGAACCCCATCAAATTCTTGCCCTCAATAACCAGATAATTATCCATTTTATAAACACACAGCCACCAGATGCACCACCTTTTTAGTGGTGCAAGGGATCCTTTCCTTGCTGAAGGCACAGCACCCAGCAGATCTTCTGTACTACCACACTCCTTCTCCAAAGCTGATCCTTGCCAGTGCTAATTATTTTCCTTTTTTTTGTTGAAGTGTTAACCCTTTCATTGTTCTCTTCACCTGGAGGTCTTCTCTGCTGTTTAACAGTTCTCATTGCCCATCTCAAAGTCCTTTCAATTATCATTTTATGATTTTACTGATTAACTCAACTCTCAATTAATATGGTCCTAAAACCCCTTTGGCTGTGAGCACTCATAAATAGGAACAGAAGACTGTACTTTTCTTCCATTTCACTTCATTCATTTTAAGTGAAATATGTATGAAAAAGACAAATGATACACTTTCTATTACCAGATACTAGTTCATATCCTCCTTACTCTTTCCTTTTTAATATCATCATCAAAAGTGATGCACTTCAATTCTTTTAGGCATACTTTGATGATATTGCAATATGCAGTTTATGGAAAAATCAAATGACATTTTTTTATGTCAGCAGCACTCTCTGCTATTTCCCCACTAAAAAGCAACATTTAATTTTTGAGTTGCACATTTGCAGCAGTTGCTGTGGGCGGAGAGTCTGCTTATTTATTTGGTTGGTTTTTACTACGATGTACTGTCATGGCAACTGTACTGAGGGCAAATGCATCTGGAGGTAATTTATATATGTCATATTGACTGCAGTAAAATTGGCCTGTACCATTTAAACTTTCTGAACCACTGGGCAAGGGCAACGTTAGCCTTTTGAGACCCAGAAGCAGCTTCTCCTTAGTAAATAAATAAATAAATAAACTAGGCAGAGCAACAGGAGCAATGCCAAACTTTTCTTGGTGTTTGGATGCAGAGCTTGCTGCATACTTAAATTAGTCTGGTATCTTGGGCAGTTACCCTAGTTCTGCTGATGCGTAGTAGGTCTTTCATCCTGCTAACACGGGAGGCAGCGATCACGCCCTACGCAGGCATTGTTTGGGCAGGCAGTGGCCAGACCTGTCTCCCCTGGCACCAGGAGGCATCGCCGCGTACTGCCCAGACAAGTGGCAGATCCTCCTGTCACGGGGACAATGCAGCTTCCAGCTGCTCCACTTTACATCATTGCAAACATGGAGAAACTCAACTGAAATCTGCTGAAAGGCTCAAGCCTACAGTGGCATTATAAAGGACTAAATTGGGCCAGCGATGCAGTATGAAGCATAACATGCCCGACCTCCGCTACACGGCTTCAATGGTCCTTCTCCAGCGGAGCTGCCACTCATCGCTGATTAGCAACGCCTAAAGGTTCCCGGCTGCCGCAGCACTGCCTTTCCAATGCAAATGACTTGGACGCACTTGAGAACTTTGGCTCGAAGCACTTCTTGATATTGTAACTTGATCACTTTGTGTGTAAACCAGAAGAGCCATGAAACCCTGAATTACAGTTGGGCAAAGATGATTGCAAGTCTGATAAATTTATCTAGCCTCCATCTTGCTGCTGGGGGGGGGGGGGGGGCGCAAATCTTGAACCTTTTGAATACCTATGTGATTGCAGCCATTATCATCTCGCGGACGAGGCTTTGCAGCAGCATTTTATTAAGAAGGGCTGTTCCTTTGCATTATAGATGACAACTTGAACACTGTACTGTCTGCTCAGACACCAGCCACCAAGGCATGCGGCTGCCTCCCCCGTTGGCCAACCCTTACCTCAAAATACTGTATGCTGTAAGGAGCACAGTAATTTCCCAGTCAGAATCTCAAATGGCTAAGAGACACACGCATCTTTCTTTTAGATTAGACAGACTCTTTTGGGAATAGCTCAAGTTTCCAGTAGCCCTATGTTAGGAATAACTAGTGAATCAAATCATACCTATGCTGATAGACAGTATTTCTTCAGATAAATTAGCGCTGTAACAATCTGCAGTTATCTAATTATGGCTAATTTCCTGTTCATCTGTCTAGGTACTTCTGACCCTTTTACTGTAATTCTTGAGCACTCACAACGTTGATCAGAGACTTTTAATAATTTAACTTTAAGGGTCAGCTCTTTAGCTGGTGTAAATCAATGCATTTTCTTTGGCTTTGGAGCTGATCAGAAGGGAGGTGCGTTAACTTTTACAGTGGAGAAAGTGGTTGTAATTTACTACAGCATGCTACAGACTTGTAGCCCTTTGCACCTGCTCGCTCTCCCGAGTTCTTGGAGAAAGTGTAAACACATAGAATATTTTTGGATATTATTCAGCCCTATACAATTGAGACCAGCATACATGAACTTGAACAACAAAATTTAAAAAAAGCACCTAAATCAGGTCCTCAAGACCACCCGACTTGTAGGATTAGAAGACACAAACTCCAGCCTTGTGCCAACCCCATTTAGCAATCGAGGCTGAAAGGTCACACAAATGGAATTCAGGCTCAATTGACAAAAGATTCAGCTGAGCTTTAATATATTTTTGGCCTAGAAGTTTTGGAGCTTTGTTTTTGATTGCTGCTTAAAATAGAAAGAAGTTGCACAACTAAATGAACAAGGCAATGTGTGGAGACTTAATTGGTAGCATCTATTTAAGAAAGAAGCATAAGTGAATTTCCACAAAACTTTAAATCAGATACTGAAACAAGAAGTTCAGTAAACGGATGTTTCTTTGCCAGGACTGTGGATCTCAAGAGTGTGCCCCAATTGCAAGTTAAGCAAAAGCCATAATATTTTCTTTTCTGGAAAACACTGCATCTTTTCTCAACACTTGCCTGGCTCTACAGAGAAGTGATTGACTGGGAAAACAGGAACTTATGGGGAGATGCCAGTTTTTATTTGCTACGGGAGGTTAAAGGTTCCCTAGAGCACAAAGGAGCTTTTCTTGCCCAGACAATCCCATCATGGTATACATCAGCACAACTAAAGCCTGCAAAGCTCAGAAGCAGTCAAGAGATATCTGGTGAAACTTGAAATGAATTTTTTTCATTCACTAGTTTTTATCCATGGTCATCCACATGTCAGTATTTGGCAATAGAAATCTACTAAAAAATAGCAGGATCTCTGGTTTCTTGTAAAGCGACATGCACAGCAACTCACACAGCTCTGCGTGACAGTACAGAATCCGCAAATACCCTTCCAGCATAAAGCCTGACTTTATTATGCTTCAAAGAGATTAATAATTATTATCTTATCTATTGTGAGTTGCAATTTCTTTTTTTTTTTCCCCACATACCCACACTGCTGTTTCCTTCTGATCTGTATTTGTAGCTTAGCTACTGTTTAGCTGAAAGGAAGGAATTTGATAATACCTTCCTAAAAGATGCCTGGACTGTGGCTGCCTGTTCCAGCCAGTGACAAAGAATAGAGATGTCAGCTATTGACAAAAGAAAATAAAGAACTTTTTTTCCAAACATCCCAAGAGAAACAACCTTTCTTAACCTTATCATAAGGATATTTCTTGTGCATTCCAAGCTAAAAGAAAGAAAGAAAAAAAAAAAAACAAGTAAGGCTGAAGATCTGAAACTAGCTTCTGCTTAATCAATCATTCTCACTGGATTACAGTTTTTAAAGTGCGTAATTATAAACAACAGATGAGAGAAACGCTCAGCTGAAAAAAAAAAAAGGGGTGAGGGGTGGGTGGGGGAAAGTCACCCTGATGACAGGTATTTTCTATCTGGATGTGAACCAACCTTCCCCCTTGGTATTTCAGGTTTCAGCACCGGCTGTTAGCTGTTAGCTCAGCAGAGCACGACAATGGCACCACGCCGGGCGCGTGCGGAGCCCCTCAACCAGCCCGGTGCCTGAGGCCGGTGGCAGTGCCGCACCAGGCTGCTCTCTGTGCCGCGGCCATCCGGGAAGAAGGCTTTTTGTCGGGAGAAGGCACCGAAGTGATGGGCTGAACTTATGGGAGGAACCAGTGCCCGGCCAGACGGAGATTCAGGGGCCCGTCGGGAGGCGTGAAGGGCCCGGTTTCAGTAAGGGCATGGCCAAAGCTTTCTTCAGGCTACAGAAGATTCTCCGTCGGACCCAGTTTCTGCTCTTCTTCCTCACAGCAGCTTACCTGATGGCTGGCAGCCTCCTGCTGCTACAGCGGACCCGCTTGGTTATCCAGCAAGGTTCACGTGGGACCTCCGCTAATCAGGCCCTGCCAATGCCGGACGGGATGGCCGGGGTTGGGATCGTAGACCCCAGGACGCTGCAAAACTCCCGCCCCAGTCCCAGGCTGCTGGTGGGCATGGACGCGCTGCAGGAGCCGGCCCTGGACCAGCGGCACAGCCCACGGTGGCTCGTGTCCCGCAACTCGGAGCTCAGGCAGTTGAGAAGAAGGTGGTTTCACAGGTTCATCAGTGATCAGGAGCCCATGCAAACAGCAGGATTTAAAGGGATGAAGCACACTGCTGAGCACAAAGGTAAGGGATGTACCCCTGCCCCGTTTTCTGGCACGCACACAGACTACACCTCCTCCTAGGACCGTCCCAGGCAGAGACTGGTGAGCACCACAAAGTGTCCCTGCAGAAACACATTCCTCCTGGCTCATCACTACTTTCAAAGCAGTTCTTAACCATATGTGCAGGCCAAAGTACGATCCTGATGTCCCTGGTCATGCTGAGCTGTAACTTCCTCCAAAAAAGTATTTTTATTGACTGAATGGAAGCCCAGACAGTGAAATATGCTTCCCTAATTTAAATTATTTTCTCTTCAAGTAGGCAGAGATGAACACTGTTTAATTGATTTTCTTTCTCTGAACAGGGAACACTTTAAAAGTGGGTTTTATTAAATTAACTATCCAAAACCACACAATACCTTAAGTCTAGAAGTGCCTCCTTGCTGCTAACACTTTCTAGCATATACTAAATTCTGCTATTGCAAACACATTCACTGCTCCTGACCTGCCCTCTGTGACCATCTCTGCAAACACACTGTCCTTAGGGGGACAAGATGTGGGCCACACAACCCTCCTGAATCAGAGACAAACTCCATGTGTTTGGCAAGTTTGCTGAAAATTTGCAACAGGCCAAGGGGAACGCAAGGGGAATTCACGCCGCTGCACAGGTGCAGTGCATCAGCGGCCAGAGCACAGGGTAGAAAACTGTACGCCTTCCAATCCAAATGGAAAGCCATTCAGGTTTGACAGAAATGCGAGTTCACTTCACTGTGAGCCTGATCCTGCTGCCTGAACTGCTGCTGAAAAATACATGCATGGACTGCTTTGGTTTGTTCAGTAGGAAAGTAGGAAAGCTTTTAAGAAACTATTTCCAGAGCAAGCAAAGAAGCAAAACAGGAGTCTGTAGTTGTTCACATTTCCTGCATGGCTTTATACCCTTATGACCCCCCCAAAGCAAGCTGCATCATCCCGGGAGAGTTTGGGATGGCACCCCCTCGCTGGGCCCACGACACGCTCCGACGAGGTGTACAAAGCCAGATGCCCATAGTGTTGGGCTGTTACACAGCCAAGCTGCTCGCTGTGGAGCGGGGAGCTGGAGCCCCAACTCTGCAGTCACCTCCAAAGGCTGAGCATCCCCAGAGAGCAGACAAGCCCCCTTGAGAAGCCCAACATAGAAAGCAACAGGATTCAAGCTGGGTGACTGACCTTGCTCTCAAGGCTGCAGCATCAAATTATGAGTTTGCAATCTTTGATCCATTGCCTTTTAGAAGAACTAGTTATTGTTGGAGATGTTTCACTGATAATAAAAAAAGAATGGGATCTGGATGACTAGACACCACATTACTAAACTGCTCTTTAGTTTGTTGAATAAATTTACCCAAAGGGGCACCTTCTGCAAAAATCCCACAAAATGGGTGCCCCCTTCTGACTCCTACTGAGTGAACTGTCAGAAATGGGAACAGGAAGGTGATAGTGATGGTGTATGGGAGATGACTCTCATGCTGTGAGTCAGGCAAACTAACCGCTGGAGCCACCTGAAGCACCAAGCTGGAGCTTCCAAGAGTGCTCTGCAGGCACTTCGTAACATCCCATTGGTAGCAGGTTTTGGTGGCAGAGAAGAGAGGCTGCAAAGCGCAGATGTCTCCCAGAGAACCCCACTGCATTTTGTGACATGCCCCGAGCACATAGCCTGGGTGCTCAGAACTTAATGACAGCCCCTGGACTAGCATGAAACACGAGGTTGCAGCTACTCCATCCCGCGTACCAGTGACCAAGCCTGGTGCAGGGGAGCAGAAAGCTTTGGGGGGTGGCCCTGTCCCTATCCCTGTCCCTGCTGGGCAGGGCTGGACGCAGAGACCGCCAGCTCTTTGTGGGAGGAGGATGCACCTTCACCTTCAGCAAATATGTCTTTTGCTGACTTTGGTCACCACCTACTTTAATAAGCTCTTCGTGGACAGTTGCAGAAAAGAATCACATGAACCCTCCAGGCTACCATTTTTGTACCTGTACGTCATAAAGCCAGTATTTAATATTCACAAAGTACTACTTTTTCACTTTTTTGCAAGCAGCAGACACCCTGGTCTCAGCTGCTCAGTAGAGGCTGACGATTTAACAAGGAGGGGCTCAGGCAGGGTGCTGCCTGGGCAGGCTTGCTGTTTCACACCGGGAGATTTGAGGGGGCCATGGAACAGAGAAAGCAATACAGTAAATTAGGGCACATTACATTCTGTTGCTCCAGATGCCCTGTGAGCAGTACTTCCATGCTGCACATGCTCTGGCAGCATGGATAGTTTCGGTGGGTTCAATGAAGTAAACCTGGCTTGCTGAACTTGGTGAGTGCCCACAAGCCATTTGGCTTTGCCTCTTCCGCAGTCCCGACTGTGTGAAGACAGCATGCCTGGTTCTCCCTTCATGGACTGTAGCTGCTTGGGCAGCTCTAGTCCCCCTTGCATTCGGTGAATTCCCACCCACCCACCCCTGGTGAACAAAAGAACAGATAAAAAGTAGAGAAACATGGTGAGTCCTTCTGAGCTACTCTAATACTAGGCAGAGCATGAACATGTTCTTTAAAAACTTCAATTAAAACCAAAAAAATTAATTTTGAAAATTATCCATAAAGTTAGTTAAGGCTAGCACCCGTATCAGCCATTAAGCTAGTGCCTTGCTCAGGTTCTAACTGCTGACTGAGAGGAGCCAGAAGGACTATTTATTGCTACATCCTGCTGAATTATGTTGATTCAAATATGCATCATTTGAATATCTGACTGAACATGAAGTGACATTATTAATAACAGTATTGTTAACAAGCATTGGAATGCCTTTGGAAATTATCAATTAAAAATTTAACTACCTATGTAGAGCATGTTATCTTCCCCCGCCCTCACTTCTCCTAGTAAACTTACAGGCTTGTTATTTCATTATGGATCCCTTCCAAGATATAATTAACTCCTCCGTGGTTATAATGCTTATTAAAGTTTCAGCGTTGCCCTGTGGTTCCCGCTCAGTAAAGCGGCACATCGCCTTACCACGGAGGCTGTGTTTCTGCATTCCTCATCAGTGCCATCCTAATAACGCCCATGCTTCCCGACGCGGCACGGCCGCTCTGCCCCAGCTCACGCACGGGGATTGCAAGCCAGCCCTCAGTGTGCTTCCCGGGGCAGACCCTTAACCCGAGACAAAAACGATGGCATCTGCTCCAGCATATTGTGAACACCTCCTGGCTCACTTTGCCTTGCTCTGTGTCCACCCAGGATCACATGGCCTTGGGTGAGAAAATTCAAGTCCTTATCTTTTTTTTCTCCACATAAAGCTATCTTGCCTGCTTACGTGGCAAGTGGCTCAGGGTAGGGACCACATCTTACCCTGCCAGGGAGACTGGCAAATACTACTAGTGCAACAAATGAAAACAGGAATTTGTTAGGTAAAAAATGAAAATTTTCTGTTACGAACGCTTCCAGCGGATGGGGTGTTTCATACCATTTCCCCTGGCCTGGTTACACCACTGCACAGGATGCAGAGGGGACAAGGACTGGATTGCTGACATGACGTTCCGCTCCAAGAGCGCAGAGTCTCTCTGTGACTCGTTCACAGGAGGATGTGAATGAGATATTGCTGCCGGGCTGGCAGCAGCGCGGGAAGGATGCAGGGAGGGGCGTGGATGCCGCCTGTGTTCGCTGGCCTGCCCGTGCCTCCCGACTCAGGCTCTTTGGCCCCACACGCTGAGTTTTCTGCTGCTACTGGTTTGAATCAAAGTACCCAGATCAAGTCTCCACTAAAATGCAGAACATCCTTATTGCAGGTGTGTGACTCCCATCTCATTAACAGTGTGCTGTGGGTGTATATTCACAGCTTGTGAATTTTCTAATTGCATGTTTGCAAATTACCAATGTGCAGGTCTTTGAATCTACTGTTGTGTTTTTAATATTTAAATGTTTGATTTATTATTCTTAGCTCCAAAATCTCTGTTAGAGTGGCTCAAACTTTCTTGTGGATTATTTTATTGTTAATACAATGCTTTTTAGTTTCATTTTTCCTCATGTATTCTTTCCCTGTGTTATCACCTCAATACTGCTACTTCTAAAATCAAATTTCCTTTTTTCCTTCATATTTTAATGATAAAATGTACTTAAATACACACAACTGCTGTATAATAGTGGGACTCCACATCATCCTTCCAATCATATATTAAAAAATGGGCTGGATTTTTATAGTCTTTTGTTCATGACAACAAAAAAGAGGCTCAACATAGGATGCAGTCTAGGAGAAATATTTATCTTTCATATGCTAAGTAAAGCAAGACATATTTTAAGAGATTCATTTGCACCAGAGAGAAAGAGAGGGTTCAATGCGATAGCTAGACAGTGCTGCCTAGTTAAGACTGAAGTTATCTTTCCATTATAGCTTTAATATAACTCTATGTACCCAGAGAGAATTGATTTTCTTAATATTTCTCTTGCACCATCTCATTATCAACTAGAGATTTGCAAGAAAACCTGGGAGAAATCCAACAAGATTTCTCAAAGTTTGTATCATTTTGAAGACTACCTTCTCCTTTACTTTAGAAACTCGCCATGCTTTGTCACTGGAGGGAGTCGAGCAGGCGGCAGTCGCCTGCAGGAACCATGGCTCCGGGCTGGTCGCAGACTCTGGGTCTGCAAAGTTAGGCCTGCTTAAAGTAATGCGGGTAAGGGAAAAGTCTCATTTCCCTTCTGTTCGTTTCCATTTGACATTTGAGTTTACTCCTTCAATAGCACCTACAAAGGTTCAGTACCAGCGGACAGGTCTGTAGAGCAAGCTGGACCCCAGACAGGTTGTGACTTGATCAAATGCAACCCTGCTTGCAACATATGGCACTCAATCACAGCTGGATTTTTTTTTTCCCTCTCCCCTGTCTCCATCCCATGCATGTTGCCTAACTCTGGTCTTGCATGCACACAGGCACCTACATGGGATGCTTCAGTGATGATTCAAGGGAAAGGACACTGAAGGGAGCTGTGTTTTATGACTTAAGAAAAATGACAGTATCTCACTGTCAGGAAGCTTGTGCTGAGAGGTGAGTGCTATTTTTTCATTGCTAGTTTTCTCTTTTCTAACAATAAGTGGAACTGAATTTGAAATGGGAAAAGCATGCGTACGTTAAATATATAGCATCTGTGAAAACTGTGATTATCTCATACCTTCCGGCATGGCATAGCTCTGCTACCTTGCTTAAAGTAGACTGTTTCACTGCTGCCTATTCTCTTTATTATAGCAAGGCTACTTACAATATATTTTCTGCTGTCCTGGTCAAAAATTACTGTTCTGTTAGATAGTCTTTGTTAGGTATTTGTTAGATATCGCCCTCTAGCCCAAATCTTTGATCTAAAATATTTAAAAAACTATGAAGAAACTACTGCTCCCAGAAACAGAAGAGAACAAGATGACCAGGTGTGTGGTAAGGAGCAGGGCTGTTCCCAGCGCAGCCCGCAGACCTGCCGGTCATCAGGGAACAGGCAGGCGCAGCTCCTGCCACCGCTCTGCCTGCCCTGTCGGCCGAGGCAGGGTGTGGGCTGGGGATCATCATTAGTACCTGGGGCAGGACTATATGAAAATATTTATGAAAAACATTTCCCATTGCTCCCAAGCACACCAGAAAGCAGAAGAAACAATGCAATTTAGAGCTATTCCTGTGAATTTTGCTTCCCTTGGTCCACAGGGCAACGCAGTATATGTGGAGCCCATCGCTTCAGGGGTGCCCGAACTGCAGCTTAACCCCATCTTGCTGGCTCTCAGACCCCCCTGTTGCAGCCCAGTCCCCTGCAGCCACACAAAGACGCTCCAGATGGAGCTGTCCCTTGGGTGAAGGGAACGGTACTCTCCTCTCAGACGGACAGACCGTCAGGCCTCGTCAGACAGTTTTTGGAGGACACGGAGCCAGGCCCTGGCTCGGTGCAGCCAGCAGAGGGGTCAGCGGTGGGCCTGGCCGAAGGGACCCTCACACAGCCTGCGTGGGCATGGCACGTGCTCGCCTTTGGCATGAGAGGCCCAAGGGAGCGCTTCGCCCTGCAAAGGGGACCCGAGGGACCGCGCGCCGCGACGGCAGGCTGCCGCCTCCATCCAAGCACCGACTCCTGTGCCACAAGCCCACCCAGACCGGACAGTGGTTTCGCGCGGCGTAGGAGGCACTGGCAGCCTGTAGCGGCCGCTCCTGGAGCCGGCGCGGTGGCGGGAAGCAAGCCATGGCTTGGGCATCTCGGGAGAGGCAGCGAGCCCTGGGCCTGCTGTTCGAGCGGCGGCCTCACCTGGGTTTGAGCATTTGAAAATTGCCTAACTGGATCCAAAATGCTCAACTTTAAATGCCAGTTAACAGAACCTCTGAAAGGGGCTTTTCTTCTCTGTCACTCTAAACCATCCTTAAACATTTCTGATCAAAACCTGAAGGGGTACCTCCGGGCAGGGGCAGCGTCACCCCCAGCAGCGACACTCTCACGTCCGTGGCACCAGGTGGGCGAAGGCCCGGCTGCGCTCCCGCGGGAACGGCACAAGCACGACCGTGCAGCCGGAGACCAGGCCGTCACTCAGACACCCGCATCGGGAGGCAAAGCCCACCTCGCTCTCCCGAGGACTGCCCCGGGCCCGGGCAGCCCACGCCAGGCGGAATCTGACCACCACCGCTCCCCGCTGTCACCTGCGGTACGAGGTGGCTGCCCACGCTGGTCCCCGGGGCCGGCTGCGCCTCTGGAGCAGGGCAGCAGAAGCGTACGCCGCACACGGGGACAGGCTCCTGCCTTCGGTGGGTATAAACTCGGGAGTAGACGGGGTGCCTGTAGCGACAGTGCCTGGTTTTGTTCCCCACAGGGCTTACACCTATGCGGGCCTGGCGTACGGAGCAGAGTGCTACTGCGGGAACAAGCTGCCAGCCACCGCCTCGAAGCCTGAGGATTGCAACAGCGAGTGCAAGGGGGAAAAGGGCTCCGTCTGCGGAGGGGTGAACCGGCTCTCTGTCTACAGGGTGGAGGAGCTGCGGGCAGGAGCGAGAAGACGTAAGTGGGTGTGCGACCGGAGAGAGGAGGCTGCTCTCCCCAGAAACGACACTCGCCCCACGGGGAGAGACGCCACAGCCGGGCTGAGCGCGTGGGCTGTCCCTGCGGCTCGTCTCGCTCCGTTTGTCACCAGAGTTTGAAACAGCAAAGGACAAAGGTGCCCATGGGGCGCGGTGTCCATTTGCTGCTGGTCTGGTCCCTGGCTCCCTCCCTGAAATAGCAGCGCTGCTCACCGCCTCGGAGCGGCAAGACATGCCTGGCGTGGCTGCCTCAGGGCTGCCACGTAGGAAGTTAGTGTCACCAGGGAAAAAAACAAAATACAGTGCAGAGCGACTGCAACAGCAGCCGAATTTCAGCTGAAAAACTACTCCATATTGCATCTATTGCAGAGGCACAAACCCACACATGTGTAAGAAACAACCCTGGAAGTGGGTGCCTTTTAATGGAAGGGTAGAAAAGCACTCATATCAATGCCACCCTAAGCTCAGAAATTATCCTAAATGAAGTAAGTGCTACATGACTGCAGGAGGAGAGTAAGTAGAGGCCAGAGAGAGGGGCACACTACTCTCTTTCCTAAGTGACAGAAGTGAGACCACAGTTTTGCTCTTCCAAGGACTTCTGTTCTAGTGACGGTTGGGATTTTTGTTTCATCGTCAGATGACAACACTTATTCTACTTGTCATTCAATCAGCTACCATGGGAGATACAACAGATAAACCTTTGGGCCAACACAAAGCACATAAAATACCTAAACAGCTGAGCAGTCTTTACTTTTGGCAAGCTCACAAGACCTTACGGATGTTATTTGCTGAGAAGAAGCACCAAGACCTTAGGTTGTGCCAGTATTGATGGTACTTCATTTATTCTTAAAGACAAGTCAAGGTTTGTACAATAATCCACCCAGCTACATATAAATTATATATCAAAGGTACATAGACTTAAATTGCTAGTGTCAGGCTGACAGGCACGTTGGCAGGTTTCCCAGGACATGCATCACTGTTTAAATCTTCAGCATAAAATATATATACAAATTTCACAGGAAAAGGCGGCATTTATTTTTTTCTTAAGTATTAATGAATTAGTCATCAAATTAGTCTAGCCTGGAGCTAGATTTGTATTTTGTTTGCCCTTAGTAATACCTGATATTAGACTGTTTGAAGAATCCCACTGACACAAGCTAGCTGAGGGGCCAACAGAAGTATTAATCACGATGAATAAGTATATTGGAAAGTAACTCTGAAACTGTAACGGCATCGATGATTTACACTACGCAATGTAGAGAACAGACCTCGCATAAGGCTTCTACTTATGCAGAGCAGATCCAGCGGCATCTCCATTTAAACCCTCCCAGACATGGGGTTTGCCGGCTCCCCTCTCCATCCCTGGCCGCCCCCTTCCCACCCTGGTTCCCTGGGCAACACGAGCTGCACAGCTCCTGCACCACAGGACTCGTGCCCCCACATCACATTAAACGCAATGAAGCCCAAAGTCTGCGGCTATTGCAGTCTGGGGATCGCTGTGGCAATTCAGCCATCCTTCCCCAGAAAGCAGGCAGATGACGTAAATACAGCACATTTCCAGTGTGATCTGTGGGTTCTCTGCGAACCATGCTCCCTCCCAAGTGCCAGCGTGGGCAGTTCAAGCTTTCTTCCTGACCTGCTCAGGCAACTCTAAACATGTCCATAAACATTTTGTTTCAGGAATTAAATCTTGGTGTGAGATTTAGTAGGAATTCTTTCAAGAGCATCCCGAGAAGCCACAAAACTTGTGTTCCTTCATTCTTTGGTGCTATGCTTGCAGTGATCTGGTCCCAGGGAGGCTCCTGTTTCCCCTCAACTTGCATCAAGTTATTTTATTTTCACATCTCCCAGGTGATCCCGAAGATATAGCATTGCTTCTAGTAACTGGTTCGGACTGTTATTAGAACAATATTTAAGCAGCTTCCCCTTAGATTGCTCTTGGCTCATGCTGGGGAATCTGGGCCCTTGTGCCAGGAAATTCACGCAGAACCAAATTTTTCGTTCAAAACTGCACCGCACCTCTCCTGTCATCCAACACATTTCCCACATCAGTTCTGGTGAGTATTGCTTAAGGTAGCCAGTGAGTGCAGACCCAAATTTATTCCCAAATCTACCTTTCTCCCTACTGAGTCACGCTAGGCAAATTCTGTCAATAAAGAGTTAGTACAGAGCTGTGAAGTTTTCCACCATTGTAAAGCCCACAAAATCACAAGAATTACAGAAGTGTCATACAACATGCAGAACTTTTTCTTTTCTAACCAGCCACGCAATGTTATTTTCTTCATTACCATTAGTTCATCTGTGCAAATGCAGGGCCTCACCCAGGGTAGTGAGTTTCCATGGCAGCTTTGGGTTTTCATTTGGTTCTGTCAGGGGACATTTCTCTCTCAAGCATGAGGGAAAACTGTATTGCTGCTTGTAACAACTATTTGAGCCAAATCCTGACTTCAATCACAGTGATGCAAAAAATGGAGCAATTCTGCCAAGCTCTGTGGCATTTAAACAGGAGCAGGTGAGATCAGACTCTGATGCAAAAGACTTGAAGAAAGCTGTTCTCCCTGAACAGCTTACAAAAGCCTAGTTTAGATTTCGAAGGCTGCAGCAAACTCCCTAGGCCTGAAAAGAAAGCGAGTGGGAAGACGAGAGGGATAGCTCAGCAACTGAGCAGATGTGCAGGAAGGTGGGTCCCTGTGGGGGCTTTCAGGACTCATTTAAATTCCTTTCCTTTTCTGGTGCAGATCATGGGAAGCTTTGTAGATTTTTATTGGGGCTTTTAAGTCTTTCAGGGGAAAGCATGTCTTCAAAAGAAAACTGGGACTTGCAAACAATAGCAATGCCCTCCACTGGTGGAATTTAATCTAAACTCTGCTGCAGCCCTACTTTCAGTGGTTTGTACAAAGCTAAAGGCATGTGCTCCTTTCAATTCCACAGGATTTGCAACACATTTTTCTAGTGTATATCATGGTTTCTCTTATTTCTACAGCATTTGGAATATAAAATTTATTTTATTATTTTTAGCTTCTGAACCTAATATTGTTCTTTGTGAAAGAGGCAGGATACTATGGACATTGTTTTCTCAAGAGAAACCTATTTCATATCCCTGCAGGGAGGAATGTTATCTATCGAGGATGTTTTAGAGCTCCAGAAAATTTAACAGACACCTTTCCAGCCTCTTTGATACAGCCCAATTTGACGGTGGAGATGTGCTCTGAATTTTGCTCCAAGAAAGTAAGAACAGTTCTCATTTCACATCCTTTCTTTTTTGTTATTTTAAATTTTATTCTACTAAGGGAATAGCAGACATTAGTGCCTTAGAGCTTTGAATTTGTAAAAGAGTTTCTAAAGGACAAAACTCAGAGTAAATACCCAGCGATGCATCTGGTCCAACCGCTCTCTTGAGTGGGGATGGCGGGAGGGAAGCCATCAGAGTGATGCCACTAAATATGATGCACAGAAAGGCTGTTCTAAGTGACAAGTATCAACCATGAGGAAATCAATACCATTTCCATGTCACATTCAAACCAAGCCCAGAGCCAGATCTGACCCCAGGAGAGGTCTTGGTGGCTGCTGCTCATCAGGAGACATGCTGCTGGAGGGTGGATGTGGACTGGCAGCACCTGAAATGTGGCTCCAGTGCCCTCTGGGGAGCTGGTCCCTGGCTCAGCTCTCAGGAGCCATGCACAGTGCATGGGCAGGGCAGGGAGAAGCAATCCCCAGTGCCCTCCACTTTGTGCCCTGTGTGCTCCCCTCCAAGATGGTCCTTTTGGTCTCAGGCTCCTTGACGGTGCAGCAGCAGGCACTGCCATAGCGAACAAGATTTAATGCTGAGGTGTCTACACACAATTTTTGCACCAGTGTGTAACTGTGTTGGCTAGGAACTTGATACAATCTTAAATATAAAAAAAA
The DNA here is from genome assembly GCF_026419915.1 of Harpia harpyja. Lineage (NCBI taxonomy): Eukaryota > Metazoa > Chordata > Aves > Accipitriformes > Accipitridae > Harpia > Harpia harpyja. The sequence continues at coordinate 686,888 of NC_068951.1, read as the reverse complement.
AAAAAATTAGCAGATAAGCACAGTGAAAGCAGGTGGACATTCCTGATACTTTTATATAAACGTGTCTCTTTCCACACCAGAAGAATTTATACCACTTTTACTATAACCTATGTAATTTAAATCACATTTATTTTAATTTAAAATTGAATCATTGTGGAACTTTATGCCGATATATAAGACCACAAGAAAGCAACGAATAAGGTCAGTTGTATGCTTATTGGCTTTTGGACAGAAGGTGAGAAGGAGGAAGGAACATGCTAACATCTGCTGTCCTTGTGCACACTCTTGTCCTGAAGCATCACCTTTGCTCATCCTCCACACTACGACAGAGTAAGACCATGGCTGTAAGAACTGAAGGAGTTTGACTTTGATGGACTTGGGTGTCCTTACGGGAGGGAACATTTGGCCCAGGGCACCCTCTGCTTTAGCAGCTGTTGCTGTGGTTGGTTCCCTTCCCTTCCTCCCCACTCCAATGGGGCCTATTTTTTTTTGTACAGAGGAGGGTTCACTGTGTGGTCAGATTTAGCCTGCAGCCACATTCAGCCTCATGCACGAAACTGAACATTCGATTACTTTGCCTTCTAGCATCACGAAATTGATTAAAACTATTAAGGCATGAACAACAAATCTTCTTAATTACTAGGTAGAGTAGGAAAGCTTTTCCCAGTCAACACACCCTCTATACCAGCTCATCAGTGTTTTAAGAATGCATCATGAAATTAACTCTATGCAACGAATTGCAGTGAATCACCCATATACCCTGTATATAGTACCTTACAAGCATGCATACAAACACACTCTCACATCCTCTGTGCATATAAATGTTCAGTAAAGTAGGACTTCATGAACAATTCTTTCCAAGCTCTGCCGTTAACCTAATGGTAGAAAAAAAATCTTGCTCTTTCTGTGTCATTTTACCCCCACGTAACATAATTTTATTAATATTTACTGATGAAGTGCAATTAATTATTGCTTCTCTATGTGGGAGAACGGTATGAAATATCTGGAGAAGTTGTTTTCAGATGTGCTCAAACATAAGGTCAATGTTTTTAAGCACAGTCATGCCATTCTGGTTTTGGGAGATTACTTTTCTAAATAAGTGGGTTTTCAGAAGTACAGTTCCTTCAAGTTTTTCTGGCCATGCAGCCAAAAAGTGGAAGCATCTGAAATTACTGGTGACTGAGAAGGACAGGAAAAAGACCACAACCAAAATGTGCCACATTACCATGACATTCAAACAGGGTTGAATAGAGGAGAGCAGCAGGATGGAGAAAACTGTCCATCTCTGCAGAACAGCTAGTGGCTTTCCAGAGTTAGAGTCAATGCATATTAACTTGATGAAGCTTGTGTGAAAAAGCCATCATCAAACCACATATTCTAAAGGATTATCTAAACAGACGCCTTCTGCACAGAGACGGCTGCAGAAATTATAACATTAAGAGGAAAAGGGACTGAAGGAAGGTGAAGAAAAGGTTTGGTACCTCTCATTTATTCCCTCCCTAAAACAGGGCAGGTAACCTGCTTATCTCCCCCTGCCTCCTTTAGCTTTGCTAGGCACCATGCTACCCTTTGTAAAGTGACTATTGGAGAGTATCTGCCTGCAAAAAGACTAGCAATGTCTCCCTCCACTTAAGCAGCAGCAATTACATATCCAGAAGTCCAACTGTTACACATCAATTTGTGCTTTATCTCTAGATACCAAAACAAGTCCTATTATGACACTACAAACATTTGTCCCGACTTCAGTTCCTTTCCTTTCAAAATAAGAGGGACAACTTCCTAGCTGACAGCAACATACTTAGCCCTCCTGAAATCAGGAAGGCACTGTCATTTTAGTCCAGTCTGTTATGCTGAAAGGAATTATCCCACCAATTTCTATGTATCCTGAAAAAGCTAGTGGGCTTTTAAATGGAACTAGTTGGATGCTTAAACACATTAATAAGTCTTTTGCTCTTTGCGACTTAGAAGAAAAAGCAAATTGAGGCATACCATATTTATTTGTTAGCCTTGCAAATTGCTTTCTGCAGCTGGAATGGTAGCTCCAGCCGTTGGAAGCATCTGAGATATGAATTTGAGGTTACAACTTCAGATGAAGCCTGCTAAATACCCTTAATTATCAATTTCCTTCTTAATTAACAGAGTGATAACATTGCTTAATAGCAACCCATTATCACCCCATACATGAATGTGTTTCTGTGCTAGGTCCCTTGGCCAGAAGCCATAATTTTCATATATGCTCTTTCCTAAGCCAACCTGCATACTAAATGAGCCATCTCCATTTTAATTTATATTTTTAAATAAACAGTCCCTTTATGACTCAGCTGCTGTATACAGTTATATATGATGATACAAATAAAATCTGGAAGAACACTAAGTCTTGAGGAGAGAACCCCAGTATCTCAACGCATCCAAAAGCCATGTCAGCAAGTTTGCACACTTGAACATTACCAACTCTAAGGTCCTTTTTCTTTTCTTTATAAAGCAATATACAGAATACAGCAATGTTCTAATTTCAGAAATAGACCTACTATTTTGGATTCCAGATGTAGCTACATGCCATTATTTACCCATAAACAAAAGACTCCTGGGATTTTGACCCAAATCCCATTGTAGAATTCATACAGAGTGTTTCTATAGCTTCATTTAGGTTTGGTTTTTTTAAACACAATTAAAACAAAGATAAGTAGGCTAGAACCTCAACTGGCACAGATAATCACAGCCTTGCTGACTTTATTGCAGCAGTGAGAGGAGTATTTCAAATCAGGGTCACATCGGGTATAACAGTGCACTGAGGAACTAGCCCCTGGCCTCCACAGATCACAGTGTAAAACAAGCCAGAATTTTTATGCAAGGGTGTACTGGCTTTATGGAATTTATTCTTTGCTCTTAACATATCCAGTTCAATGAAAACTTGAAGACTGACTTCCGGGTTTGTTGCAAAATGAACATGCCCATTTTTAAATAAACCAAACCCACCATTTTTACTTGGGAGAGAAATTTCCTTCCATGATTAGCCCCTCATCTCTTATTCTTTTTGGTAGATTGAGAGAAAAATTTTAACTGTGTCAGATAGGAGAGTTAGTACAGAAAGTTGGAAAAGAAAGGAATTTAGAGTAGAACCAGATAAGTGTATTTTTAATCTATTCGTAATACTTAATTTGGAAACAATCTAATAAAAACAATCAGCGATTGAATCATCACATCATCTGTGTTGCTATTGGAGAATGATTGCTTTCCTTACAGCACTTAAGCTACCTGTTGAGGCTTCATCTCACAAATTCTTAGGTAAATAGTCCCATTGACATTCCCTTTCACTGAGTTACAGCTTGCAGGATGGACACCTGAGCCTGTCAACACATGCTCTAAAGCTCAATCCAGAAAAATGCTTATTCACAGACCCGCAGACTTCTCTGGCAATAGACTTGTGTTTAACTGAAGTGAAGCATCACAGATTTGTGTGCACTGAGCTTGAGGACTAGTCCTGCGCTTAAAAGTTACATGGTTGCTTAAAGCCATAACCACAGCTTGGGGCATACGTAAATCCACAGATGAGCAAAGTGGATGGCTTGTAGTTTTGATTAAATACTGATGGGAAGTCAAGATTGAATACGTTGCTTTGCAATCGCTTTGTGCCCTGCATCAGGTAGACAGACAGACCGAATAATCAGCCAGCTGATTACAGTGCTTTGCACTGACGCTGCAGATCCTGGTGTGATTCCCAGAACTAGTCATGCTTCTTTCAACGTCTGCGCTGCCATCACTGAAGCTTTGAAACTTTCACTTGTGAAGCCCACTTGCTGCCCGAGCGGCAGGAAGGCTGCACAGGCGAGGCACAGCCCAACTGCCCTGCCCCCAGAATGGCCGGGCACCCCGCACCACCGTTACCCTGAACCGCATGCAGAGTGCCTGCAGAACGGCACCATATCGACCAGGGCTTCTGCGGACACAGAAGTATGGAGAAGCATTGGCTTAGGTCTCTTCCAAAAACCTCCAGCCTTCCAGAAAAGTTAATCGCTTGCAGGTGCCACTTGGCATGAGGTACATTTTTATTCTAGGCTGTGTTTGAGGGCTGGAATACTTATTAATTTCTCAAACGGAGAAACACTGCTTCATTGTAAAGGGAAAATTTCTGTTTGCAGGCAGGAACAGAACTATTTTGCCCTTGGATCAAATCTGCAAATAGTTTTTGACAGTATCATATCTCATTCGCTAAGCAAATGTTGGCTGTTTGGGCACAGATGGCACGTGTTGTATTTGACTCCTTATCAGAGGATGAACACGTGGGGAAGAGCGAGAGATAAGCTGCTCAGCAGTCCTGTCACGCATTCCCAGACTCCAAAAGACTTTTAAAAGGCAAAAAGTGTTGATATGGAATAGGTGGAATCGAACACTCTGCACTCAAATAACCCCTGAACTTCCTTTAGCCATTCTTCGGCTGTGCTGAGCCTGTTCCTGCACGCCCATGCACTCCCATGCTGCTGAGCAAGCCGTCAGTGGACTTTGGAAATCCAAGGAGAAAAACTGAATTTTAGGGCCACTTTCAGCAAAGTACTAAGTGTGCTTTTCCTGTTGAGCACATAAGCAACTGCTAGTTTCTTCAGCAAATAGTTAGCACACCTTTCCCTCAAACTTCTCTTAATTCTCATCATTACTAACCCAGCTGCTCTGACACCACACAGCAATGCTGCTTTGCAGCCTGTTGCCTGTTTTGGGTAAGACTGGTACACCAAAACCTGAATTACTTTTCATCAAATCCACTGAAAAGAAATTTCTCAGAGCCAAAAATTTTCCTTGGGAATTATTTCCTTGCAATGAACACTACCTATAACTTTCTTGTGGTTGCACGTTTCACACTCTGCTGAGATACCTGTCATTTGCAGTGGTCAGTCTGGATTTCGTATGAGGTTTCTCTATCTAGAAGCAAGGTAACATAAAACATCTGTCCATGCCTGAAGACAGAGCCCAGGCACCAGGTGAGCTAACCCTGCATGCACCAGCAGGCAGAGCTGTGTGTGCCCTCAGCTCACTCCAGCAGCAGGTACAGCTGCACTCAGCTCTGCCTCTTCTGGTGCAGCCTCATGTTCACCATCAGCACAGCCCCTCTGAATAGATGTGCCAAAAATTACTTGGTATCATATTTCTATATAGTTTTTCCCAAAATACACACAGTAGCTCTCAAACCCTGTATCAGCCCCTCTATGCACATTCATTTTTTGCAAACTGTGAAGAAGTCAGACTAAGATGCATACTTTTTTTATGGCTTGACTTTTTTCTTTCCATTTTTAAACATGATTGCAGCAGTTAGTGGGTTTAAATTTCCTTCTTTGCTTAAATTCTTTAAGTTTAAGGGCAAGTTTCCGCCACAAAAACTCTGGTTAGATCAACTCAGTAAGGCAAACCTTTTAACAGCCAACGACTCAGTTCAGGGGAATCTAAGTGGAAGTTTAGAAGATGATCCAATTCAAAATGCTCGTTTTGGGGGTAAATAAGAACAACCTTTCCCACACTGATGTTTTGCAGGTGGAGTTACACACTAGATGCTGCAGGAATATTATAAAATTATTTTTATGAATAATTAAAAAAACATAATATTGTGAATTTTCAAGCTTTACAAGGCTTGTGTCTGAAAACCACTTTTTAAGAAATTGCCATATGAAAGTAGTAGGCTAAGAAGCATGAGCTTTACAATGATATATCACAAACACTGCTTTGATCTTGACAGTGGCCTTGCAAAGATTTATTTTTCTTTGTATAGCAGCAGCATTCCCCGCAGGCTGTTGATGTCATGGCATTTACGCACTGATCTATTTTCTCTCATTCGTAGGAGTTTCCCTTGGCAGTCATCCGAGGGCGGGAGTGCTACTGCGGCTACCCCACTGGGCGCTTCTCGCTGCGCGACGGCGCAGATAGGCTGCTCTGCAGCGGGATGCACAACACCAGCAGTGCTGCCGAGGGAAAATACTGCCTGGTCTATCAGACACCGGTGCAAGGTATGAGCTCCAGCCTCGCTGTGCCAGGGCCAGACCCGCCACTGCTGGGAACAGCCCCTGCGCTCCTTCTGCAGTGGGCAAAAGTGATCTAGTTTACAGCAGTCTTATCACAATACAGGCAGGAATTTAGGAAACACCCCTTATCTAAATCCCTCCTTGCAATCGCACTCATAAATATGCATCTTTCTATTCTCTCATTAAGCAACACAGCCTCCCCCCACCCTGGAAGACTATAATTATTTTGCAGATGGAGAGAACAAGGCAGAGCCTGGGAAGGCATACTCCGAGCCATGCAGCACCCTGGGCAGCTGGGGACAAGGACCCCATACTCTGGTTCCACTCCTGCTCATTAAATGCACACCCAGCCCCCATGCCACGTAGCTACTGAAACAGCTCTGCAGACTAATTTTGCTCTACCCATCTTCCTCTAAAATATTCATCTGCATACATGTTTCAAAGCCGGAAAATAAAGCAGAGAGTGAGGCTCCAATCCAGTAAGTCATTTAGGTGGCACTGGCAACTTTATCCGTGCAATGATTTGCACCGAGTTCAGTGAAACTTCTCACAAGCTTAAAATTAAATTAAGTGCTTTTCTGGATTGGTGCCGGGCTTTTTTTAACCCAACACCCTTTTTTTTCCCTCCATCTCCCAGTTCAGAGGTAGGCTGCAGACACCAGCACATGAAAAGATCATGCAAGAGGAACACTTGCTTTCATGAAATTGGTAGTATTTCCCACATCTGTGTAGACCAGTAGTAGCAGAAGACAGCCTCCTGTGGATTGTGCTGGCACTTTCTAGCCATGGCTTCATCTAGAGGCTGCTTTGAAGAATGAAGAGAGTAATTTCTAATTTATTTCCTAGCTTCTTGTTGAATCATCACAAAGGGTCAAGATTGGTTCTCATCTTATCCTTGCTTTTATTGGCACGCTGAGAAATAAGGTTAGGATTTACAAAAGCATGTTGGAAACCAGGTATCTAGCCCCCATGGGAGATCAACGTGATGCAGGTTCATCACTGCCTTGGGCCCTTCAGAGAAGAATGACAGCGTAGAGGTTTAACTGAACACCAGCTGCTTTCATTAAGAGGGCTTTCTCCTGCATTATAAAACTCTCAATTTTCAGGTGTAATGGCACATTCAGGGTTTCATTGAAGAGCCAACTTGCCAGGCAAATAGCCGTTAACAAACAGGCGTCAGGGGGCTTTTATCACAACTTGCTGGCAAGTACAATGGTTTGCCGCAGCTCTATCAAAAAAGCACTGCCACACAAAACCAGCAAAAACCTCTTCCGAGGATAATCTCTTTGGCCTCTTATGGCTGAATTAATTTTGGGAAGCAGCTGACTCACAACCGGACTCAAATTGATATCCTATATTCATAAGAGAGAGAAGAAAGAAGCAATAAACCCTGTAATCAAGAGCTGTCAGTGGAATTATTAAAAAGCCACAATGCTAACAATGAAATATCTTCTGTACTCGCAGACACCCGCTGTACGGACAGGAAATTCTTAACCACCAAATCCAAAGTGTTCGTTGCTCTGTCAAGCTTTCCTGGGGCTGGGAATACATGGGCTCGCCATTTGATAGAGCATGCCACAGGATACTACACAGGAAGCTATTACTTCGATGGAGCCCTCTACAACAAAGGTACTGTATCCAGAGGGATGGGACACACAAAGCCCTTCCGAGGCACGAAGCTTTACTTAACTTGCTCCGGCATCCTTCTGCTTGGAGCCAGCAAAGGCTGTCACTGTCGGCACGTTTGGTAAAATTTAAACACGTGCCCGGAATGAGCAGTCTCACGTGGTGCAGACAGCAGCAGGGACTGCTCCAGCAACACACTGAGCCTGACAGGCAGCTACTTTCATAGACAACAGCCAGGCTCTCGATTTGCAAAATCTGCATGTCACCTGCACTGGTGCTGCTGTGCACATGCATGTGCACCACTCCCATCTAAAAGACTGGTCTAGAAGACCAGCTGACTAAAAAAAAGTTGACTAAACCCTGAGGGTAAGACTCTTCAGTAGCACATGAAATGCAAGGGTTGAATTTTTAAGCATTACTGATTACTCTGGGAGGACAATATCCTGAGGGGCACGTTATTTAGAAGCACCAAGCATTGGCCCTGTGAAAAATGGCCCTTTTGCAGCGAGGTACCAACGAAGTCCTCCCCAGTGGAGGAAAGCCTGGCTCCCAGCACACGCCCTGCTCAGCAGCTGGGGCTCCAGCCAGGACAGGGTCCTCCTTACAGCAGGCGTAGAGAAGCACACAGGAAGATGGTTCCCAGACAAATAAAGTCATTAAGCCTTGCAGGTCAGTGGCAGGCCAAGAATAAATTTCAGTCCTGGTCCCAGGTCCTGGGCGATGCGTTTAATTGACTGGTACTTTCACAAGTTTTACACCACTGTAGGGAATGATTTAGAGTGCATGAAAGGGCACAGACATATAATCAAGTGAAAAAGCCAACAGTCCTGTTTTGTAAAACAGGTTTTAAAGGAGAAAAAGACCACTGGAGAAGTAGAAGGACCATCTGTGTGAAAACACATGAAAGTGGCAAGACGGAGATTGAAATGTTCGACTCGGCAATCCTGTTGATAAGGAACCCATACAAATCACTGATGGCGGAGTTCAACAGGAAATACGCCGGGCACCTGGGGTACGCCACCGACCGCAACTGGAAGAGCAAAGGTAACACACGGCCCCGGCATGGGCTGGGGGTGCCCGCTGCCACTTTGGACAGAGTTTGAAACCCATCTTCTCGTCATGCTGGGAAGGGGGGAATGCACTGGGACCTGAGCAAACAAATGCAGTGGGACTTGAGTCCCACCACAGCCAAGATCAGTCCCAAAAGCACTCAGACCTGCACTCTGGGAGTGGTTGTGGTCTTGCTGTGTATCTACCACCATGGAGAGGAGGGTAGCACTGCACCAATGCTGTGGCCACAGGCATACAGCAACACTACTGCCATCGTACTGTTTGGCAGAGAAAACATGTCCAGGTACAACACCCCTGTGTACAGGCCATTTGCCAAGCTATGTGATGTGAAGAAAATTTGCCCCTGCAGCATGTAATAACTGTGAGAAATCTAATTTAAGATTTGGAGTATTCAATGGAGCATGACATTTCCTGAAGGAAATTTTACAGCACTGCACAGGTGCTACTGCACTGCAGATAAATAAGGATAATAGCAATAAGGGGACTTGAGATTCAGTGTTCCTTGAACACATGAAAAGACTTCAGAATATGCCAGTCAAATGCATGAAGCGTGGCAGGCAAGCTGGATGGTGTGACTACAATTTCCCCACTGAATACACTGCTGCATCCGGACTCTGCAGCACAGAAGAGATTCGGCTTGCATTTCTCCTCGTGCATATTTTAAGCATTACAGCCATGGCTTGGCAAACCACACAGCACAGGGGTGGGGGAGCCTGGGGGGAAGTGTCCTCTGTCACAGCATATTTCTTTCCCAAGTTCATGTATCACCCTTCATCAGTCACAACTCAAGACCTATTCATCAAAAAAACAGACAAAATGTCCTTAGAAAAGAGAAGTCTGGAGGGAATGGCTTTCCTGTAATGCAAACTACAAATTGTTACATTTCAGCCACAAATGTTCTTTGTCCAGCCCAAAAGCTGTAGCTAGGACTATCCTGACCCTTGGAAAATTAAATTATCACAGACAGCAAATAGAGATTGAGGTGTCATTAATGCCAAAGGCAAAGATGGGAAAATAATTCAGTAAATTTTGTCCCAGTGATCCTGGTAGGTGACCCTAAATCCCTCCCATGTGCCAAGAACAGAAGAATCTTCCCCTTTAATCCTATTTCCTTATCCAGTCTCCCCATAAGCAGGCTGGTAAGCATGCAGAAAAATATGTTATTCGGCAGATTTGGAAATCAAGAACTCCTTGGGCCCCAGCCAAGATCAGTGCCTTGATGCTGCATTTACATAATAAAAAGTTAATATATCATTATATAATTATTATATATTATTTGTTTACATAGATGTTAAAAAATAAACCTGTCTCCTCCTCAGTCTACATCTGAAATGGAGGTAAAAGGGTAGTAAAACCACAGAAGTAAAAGAATCTGCTTGAAGTTACATGGCAAAGCATTGCTTAATCCACCCTCCAGGCAGGACCCCCTGCCTTTCCCGCTCATACCCCTTCACCATCTTCCAGTCAAACTCTTCCCCGGGGCATTTTGTCCTCCCCCAGCCCCTGTGCGGGACCACCTGCCCAGCACACACACCGCTAGCATACACAGGGGGCTCAGCTCCTATGAACAAGGCACAGTAAAGACGCAAAGTTGCAGTTCTGCCCACCTGGCCACTGCCATGCCCTCTCCGGCCCCTGGGGCTTCCTAGGCAGCTCCGTGGCCATCCCAGCCCTCTGCGCAGTCCAGATGACTGGGGGGGAGCAGGGTTAAGCATCATCTGTCTCCGTGCCAGAAGCTGCAAAGCCGAGCTGCCGTACCTCAGCAGCCAGCCACGTTGCACTTCTCCAGCGCATGCCCATCCAGCAACATCAGACCATGCCCAGCAACACCAGCCTAGTTGCACAAGATAACATTTGGAAAACTGTTGAAATGCAGCATGACTAACATTGTCTCATTTTCCTGGTTTTCTCGTCATCTAGAGTGGCCCGACTTCGTGAACAGCTATGCCTCCTGGTGGGCCTCCCATGTCCTGGACTGGCTGAAGTATGGGAAGCACCTGCTCGTTGTCCACTACGAGGACCTGAAGCAGAGCCTCATCCCCAAGCTGAAGGAAATGGTGGAGTTTCTGAATATGACCGTGACAGAGGACCGACTGCTCTGCGTTGAGAACAACAGGGATGGGAATTTCAAGCGGTCTGGTGCTAAGCAAAAGGATTTTGAGCCATTCACCCAGGAAATGAAAGATCTTATCAACAGATACATCTTGACGGTGGATGAAGCCCTGAGGGGGAGAAACTTCACAGGGCTGCCCAGAGAGTATGTGCCAAGATGATAGCCTGGTAGCACTCTGCTGTGTTTAAAAATAAAAGTATTTTTTTCTTAAAAAAAAAAAAAAAAAAAGGCAACCAAAAAAAAAACCCCACCAAAACCAGAGCTTTATAGCAGTTAAAGCAAAGATACTTGTGGAGTCTGCTGAGCAGTGCAAATTCTCTCCACTCTTGGGTGTTCTTCAGGGCACTAAGTGCTCCAGAAGGCAAGCAATGAAGGATGGAAATTGGGTTATAAACCAAGGCAAAAAGCTATTAGTGTCTACCTGTGTGTGCCCCTCCCTGCACAAGCGGCTCAGAACTTCACAGTGGAGCACTCCTGCTTCTGCAGCAGGCATCCTGCCTTCTCACCACCGTTGCCATCACAGACCTGCCAGGGGCTGCTTGGGTTTTCACAGCAACTGTGTTGGAAATGGACGTATGCAAAGGGGGAGGAAGAAAAAAAAAAAATTCTAACACTGATCAGCAGTTTTCATCTGAGCATTTAAAAAAAATCAGTTGCTTTCTTCTTAGTATAGCCCACTAGCTTCCTTCTCCCAGGTTTGCTGGTCAGGTCACCTGCCACAGCAGAGTCAGAGGTGCAGGGGGAGAAAAGCACCAGTGGGCAAACGTGTCCTGGATGCTAGGCAGAGAGGTGCTTCAGGACCAACCCCAGGATTCCCTGCAGGAACGGCATGGCCTGCGGCCACATGAGCTCTGCAGGGAGGTGGGTGGCCCCAGCATCCCCCCTGCAGCAATACGCACAGCTGGGGACCAGTAGGAGAAAACAGAAAGTCAGCATGGCCAGAGGTGGAAATCCCTGGGTATCACCTGTCCCAAACAGACCCAAGACCTGGCCCCAGGGGCATGGAGGAGGCCCCAGAGGGGTGGGAGAGTAGGGGCTGTGGCCCATGCTGGGGGCTCAGCACAGGTTTCCGTGCCTCCATCCCCGCACCCGGAGAGTCACGGTGTGTCTGGGGAGACAGCGGGGCCAAATGTTAGCACGCTCCATGCGCTTGGTGCTAGAAGTGGCCATGGCCAGGCAGCACTGACATAAGCCCGCACCACCCAGGGAGTAGGGGCAAAGAGGATGAGCCCCAGCCCTGCCGGCCCCAGCACGGGCAGGATCCCATCTCCCCTTCCATCCCTGGAGGAAGACAGAGGCAGTCCAACCTGAGAAACATAAAAGCTACTTACTGCTGCTCTCTGGGGCCACCCCCAGCAGCAATGCACGTTTTATTTCTAACTCACTGCAGTTCCCTGCGGTTTGTTTCATCCTGTGCTGGGCCGCGTGTGCGGTGCTGAGGGAGCACGGTGCGGGGGCAGCCAGCCTTGTGGTCCTGCCCGTGGGCAGGAGCCGCCGGCAGAGCAGCTCTGAGATGGTTAAACCACACAGCCGAAGGGGTTGCCCTGCTGCAAGATGCTTTTGTTCATGTGAAATAAAGGATTCCCTAAAACCTTGAGTGAAAATACTAATTTTAATAAAACAAGAAATTTATATAAAGGGAGCTGGACTTCCTCTGCATGTGTATCATTGGTGCTTTAAAAAAATACAGGACACGGAGCACACTTGGCCCCAGTCTCTCCCCATCTGCGCTCCACACGCGGCTCATCTATGTGCTCAGGACCACCTGGCTGGCACGGGCCTCGCTGCGGGGGCTCTCATGCCCCCATCTCCAATCCCCAGTTCCTCCCCCGGCAGCGAAGACCCCAGGGGCCGCAGGGAAGCAGTGTGGGATTGCGGTTGACTGAACTGGTTCACAAGGAAAGCTGAAATCTTTTGTTTACACAAGTGGCACAGCTTGAAGAAAAGCAACCGAGTTAGGATGCTGCAAGTCCAGACAAAGGCAAGTGGGAAGAATTTTAAAAAGGTGCTTGCTTTAAATAGCAAAAATGGTCATATTTCTAAAACAATACACACACTGCGCTGTACATTGCCTTCAAATCGGCAAACCCTGATTTCAGCGACCTGGAGCCTCCCCTGCCCTCGCACTCGGCTGCTGTTTGCACGTGCTTGCGGGGTCGCAGGTGGGCGTCAGGGCGCAGCGCGCCCGAGGCCGTGTGCCACAGACCTGCAGTGCCTGCGTGGGGCACAGCCCTCCCCAGGACACCACGTGGCCCCCACGCAGGAGCACGGCTCACAGACACGCATCCCACAGGAGCACGGCTTCCCAGCAGCCTAGGCTGGGGATCAGGGAATCAGGGGTGCAAATACAGCCACTGGAGTGCCTGCTGGGGAGAAGCCAAACACCCAGGCTTGTTCTGCCTGAGACTGCTACCTTGCTGTGTGCACCAGTCTGTTTTTAATATTCTTTCCACAGGTGCCCTACTAGCCTCAAAACCAAATAATATTGAGCTAGACAGATGAAGCAAACACCACAGACAGTATATAAACACACAGGTACAGAAACATATGCATAAAGTGGATAAATTAGGATGCTACAAAACATCATCATCTTTACTGTGACTTAGTAAGAGCAGGTTCTTTTTCAAATTAGGCATTAAAACACTTCAAATGTCCATTTGGGCACCAGTTGCTGTTGATGGATGTGAGTGATGTCCTGCAGAATTTGAGCCCAGCCTATGCACATGTACTTCACAGAAAGAAGCTGCTCTCGACCTCACTGAATCACATGCATGAGACCACAGACAGGAATTTGGGTCCACCAAAAAACATTAAGATTATGAGAATGACATTTTATTATATTGCTTTTCTAGCCTGGTAAAGCTTTATAGGACCATTTAAAAAATATTTTGATCATTTCAAACCTGTAAATGGTGACAGTAAGGACAGTTTGCGAACTCTCAAGAAGGCTATTTAATCACGTGCATGTCCTGTAATGAAGGCTCTAGGTGGCTAAAATTAGAACTGGCAAAAATTATGAATATTCATTAGCTCTGTGCATGCCAAAAATCAGCTCATTTAAAAATGAAATTGTAGCTAAGCAATTCTTAATAGATGAGGTACAGGGACTGCATCTTTATATATATTTTATATTAAATATATATACACGCACGCTTTATGTACATTACACATATATATGTATACACACATACATATGTATCAGCTTGTTATATGTTTTGCAAGGGTTCGTTTAAGACCATAGGAATAGACAAGGACTTCTTGGGCCATTGCACACAATCCCTGCTACTGCCTGTATCACCGCATGCAAGTTATTCACACAAATACATTGACTTCCATCTTAAAAACAGTTACAGTATTTTTACCCCTTACTCTCCTAGGAAGAAGGTTGCAGAATCATCATCTTCTAACGGTTAGGAACCATCTCCAAACCAACTGCCTAAACAGACACAGCTCATGATGCCCTTCCCTTTTTTTTTTTTTTTTTTCAGCATTGTCTTTTAGCTTAAGGAGCCCTTCTTATTTGCCTCCAGATGTGCTCACAGACATTGATCATAACCTCTCTCAAGCTCCATCCTGCAAAGGCAAATAATCTGTGTTGCTTTAGCCTTATATCCTAAGTCAGCAATTCAATGGCATTTAGGAAGACAAAGCTCTCTGCCACAGCTGACCTAAGCACTGCAGTAGGTTTGCACAGCAGACACTGATGCCGGCATGCTGCACTGCACCATAAGAATTTTGCGTAAATATTATACCCATTCATGGAATATGAAAATATGCGTTTCCTACAAAAACAGCATGCAAGTTTCACTTATGTCACCACTGGGTGCCCGCACTCTGGTCAAACGCACAAAAGAAGGAAGAGTGAACCACCATGTGCAGCTAGTGCTGTCCAGGTCAGAGAGGAAAGCTTTTGTCTGCTCTCCTCTCCTGGAAGGCCACCTTCCTCTGACTACAAAGGACTTCTGGTAGATTATGACCCACAGAACTTGACTCAAGTAGCTACATTTGTCCCATTTCCCCCAGAACTTGGTTTAGAGATTGCTCATCCTTCCCACTCTCCATGGGGTTATCTCTAAATAGAGAATATCTCAAAGTAACATAACATTTTGGACCCTCATACATTGCAAGCTGTCCAGGTAAATCTCTCTATGTATCTGGGCAGGTGAAGCAATGGTCAGTGTCCAAAACCTGCCACCAGGATTGAGAGGACAAAAGGCTCTGAAGAAGCAGATTGTTATATCCAATACAGATTTTGGGCCAAATTTTACTGGAACTCCTCTGCTTTATGCCAGGTCAGGGAGTGACACTAGCAATAAATCTACTAAAATCAGCCAAATTAAGTTGCATTTGGGACTGTCATGCAGTAGAAGCCTATTGGTGAACGTTAGGTTTTACTGAATTATTTCTCCCCCTGCATCCATTTTAACGAAACATAGGGGCAGATGAAGAAAACTACTAAAAAAACCCCAAGCAATTTCCCTGCAAGGCAGGTTTTCCTACACTCAACAAGCTGTATGTTTATCACACTGAGCTTTAATTAACCAGGATGTTTTAGTCAAAAACCAAAAAGCTATCATGCCATTAAAAGCCATGTTGATGTTCACTCCACGTACATTTTCCTTCTTATTTTGTATTCAATAGTAGCATATTAGAAATAGAAACATGCATGCAATTCCCTCAAGCTTTCAGTCTTCTTCAGGAAGTTAAGGCTATGATGAGTCATAAGCAGGCAACTAGAACAAAACGAGAGATGCTACATTTGAAAAAAGGAGAAGAGTTTAACACTTGAATTTTTCAAAGTGAACAACTGTCACAATAAACAAGTTGGAATCAAGATTCTCCATTAAACTGCAGCTACATTTTGTCCTACTGCACATCTGGATTCAGGTTACCCCAATTGCTTTCCTGTTCGATCCCAACCACTCTCCTGTTGACTCAAGAGCTCAGAGCCAACCTCCAGCCACACCACCAAGTTCTACAGGCTTTTCTCTTAAATAAAGAAGTTGCTCATGCTTTGCATTTCTCCTGACCTTCCAGAATAGCCACTGCCGGAACCTACAGGAAAAAACATTTGCAGACACCCTCCCCACCACTCTGCAACCCATGCAAGGTTCATCGTGTCAGTGAGCAACGTTCCCCAGGTGTTCCAATACCAAAAAGCCTGGTTGCTCAAGCTAACATCCCCAAAGATGACAGGCAGTAATGATGCAGGTGGACACATTCCCTACAAACCAGGCCAGACACAAAACTGCTGTATGCACGTAAGCTTACTACAGACACACACTTTAATGGCACAAAATGGAAAACAAGTTTTGCCAGACTTGGCTTGAAGACAGGAACAGTGAGCCCCTCTCCCCCTGTCAAAGCTGAGGTCCTGGAAAACTTTTAGATGCAGGTAGGAGACAATCTCTCCATACAGAGAGACTGGGTCGGTATCTCAATTAGAGATCTACTTACCCCTCAAGTGCACTTGCACTCTTCTATAGAGGGGGAAAAGGGGGAAGAAAAAAAAAAAAAAAGGAAGGTAAAAAGGTAAACCTTACTAGGAACAGAGGACATAATAGGAGAGAAAATGGTTTTGCGTCCTGGAAACGAATGGCAAAACAAAGCCTTTAAAGCAATACTAAAAAAGCATGAACGTCATCACCAGCCTTCATATGCAATTCAGCCATTCTGCACTACTTTATTAATTTTCCATTAAACTCATTTCTACTAAAACCTATTATTCACTGCTAAGACCAAGCTACTCCTCTACTACAGTGACATTAACCTCCATAAAATAATTAAAGGATGGATTATCAGCATAAGACCTTATGTGTCACCTCTCTGGAACCTAATGTGTCTTTCAATGGTCTAGAATATAATGAGATGTTCAAATATAGAAAGTTGAGTTACTGCTTTTCTCAGTTGTGACATTTATTCAGCCAGAAAGATCCAACTTCTCAACTGCATTACTTATAATTTACTTTTGACCCTGGGTAGTTGAGAGCAATCTTTAAGGAAGCTATCCCTTTGATTCTCCTTTTTATATTAGCATTTAATTACTCTAACAAATTTCCAGATGTACAAATTATAATGGACTGTAAATCAGCTCTTCCCCTTTGAACCTCAACATCTCACAGGAAGGCATTTTTTAGCCAACTTCATACTCAGACCAGCAAACATATCTATCTCTCAGCATTTGTTCTTGCTCCTTACAGCATCTATTTATCTTCAATTAATGGTTCTCAGGTCATAAGTTTTTCCTATTGCAGTATTCAGCCTACCACCCGAACACCATGGTCCAGTTCCAACCTGCAGGCCTCTGAAGTGGCACCATAATGCTATTTTTCTTACAAATACAGCAACTCACATGCGTCCAAGAAAATGCAAGAAACATATCAGAAAGTATATAATTTCTACACATGGGGCATGGTCATCATTAATGCATACATATTTTGACCAAGCTATCTGTAAGAGCAGCAAAGAGAAGAATGGCTGCTCTTGGTCACATGAAACGGTGTCAAGCACTCCCATAAATGAAACAGACAGAATTAAAGTGCATTATTAAAATGAAATGTTTTATGCAATAGTTAAGATGATGCAATAGGCCCAAACATTTTTAAATGAAATCAATTCTAATTAATGCTATCTCATTTCATCAAACCGGTCTCTCCCCCCACCCCTTTACTGCAGAGCTGTGTGTCTCCCCTATTTTCGGAGCCTGCTCATCCTCCTCCCTGCCCAGAGGAGGGTGGTCCGCAGCCACCAATTTACCTCCTGCCTCCTGCCCACCCTGGGGACACCAGGCGGGATTTTTCTGAGGTTCAAGGCTCACCAAAGCCTTGGCTAGAGCTCCTTACGGTCCTGCCCCAGTGCAGTGAATAACATCTGGCTGCCCACCTGGTTATTGCTGCTGCCTTTCAGCAGTACCAAACGTAAAGCACTGAGGTTTGCAGACAGGAGATGCTCGGTAATTGCAAGCTCTTACAACTTTTGAAAAGGAGAATAATTTTCTCATGTGGACCATAGTGGAGAGATCTTTCAAGGTCAGTTCTGCATCAGTGGGGTGGGTCAGAAGAAATACTGCGTAGCTGGAGCATTTCCTGTAGATACACATTGACTGGATTACAGCAATTATCATAAAACCACTGCAGAGGTAGAACAAATGATCAGAGCCTTTGGTTTTTTTAAGATATGTCTAAAGTCTGCATTAACCTATAATGCTTCTAAAATAAAGCACTTAGCACTACCTTAGCAAAATTATACAGCTCATTTCGTAGAAGAAAATTCATGTCACAATGGATAAAAAAATACAGATAGGGAAATGATTTAAAGGAAACACCTTGCTAATGACAAGAACATTTCTTTGACGAGTAGGGTTATAAAGGAGCAGTCTGAAGTAAAACTGCATCCTTCATGAAGCATCAAATACACTGGAAAATAAACCAAATCTTCCATGCTGACTTACCCTATTAAAATGATGTTCTGGAAAATTGTCAAATGCATGGAAGTACGTGCACGTGTGACCGAACGGGCAGCCGGTCCCATGTCCTTTGTGGAAGGACCAGGAGGCTTGTCCCTGCCTCAGGTTCCCTGGAGCTACCACGCCGCCTTGGGTTGCACAGGGCTGGGACCCCCAGCCAGCACCAGGGAGGGCACAGCTCAGGCAGCGCCACATGGAGCACCCATCGCTGCAGAGGACGGGGGGATAGCTGCATTCTAGCCACCATGCTCTGATGGATTATTTTTTGTTAAAAGACTGTGCAGAACATTTGTTTTCTTAGAAACCGTTTTTCTTTTGCAGTCACTCATTTAAATGGATTCCACTGTGCCTGTTTTATGCCCCTCTTCATTCCAGCAGAGACTAAATTAAGCTTTGAAGTTTAGTGAGAAATCCCAATGGCATAAGACTTCAATGCTATTTCCTGAATCCTGGGGAATTCAAGAAAGGGGGAGAGCAAGAGAAAAGAAACCACTCTTCTTTTATTGTTTTCTACAGCTTGATCCTGAAATGACTGACTTTGAAAATAACCTTAGTGCCTAACTTTATGCATTATTCATATATACTAAAACATGTAAATATAGTTTTCAAAGGTTAAATAAAACTCCTTTCCTATACAGGTTACAATTATTTAATATTTTGGCACACCAACTTACATCATTAATATTAAACAGCAGATTGGGGAAAAAAGTGACCCAAGATGAGCATGTACTTTTCTCCTCAGTATGGAACATCCACACATTGCTCAGAAAACTGGCAGACTACAAATGTGCATAAAGTTTTCCAAAAAGGAGGGAAGGATTAAGCATTTTAATTTTGCATAAAACCGTGTAGCTGCCAGTTTGCCGTTGACTAAGTATGTAGCCTGTCAAAATGTCTATTTGCAAGGATTGTCCTGGCATAGTAATAGTCTTAGGGGATCAAGCAGTAATATTATTTCAGTTTTCAGGAATAATAATGACTATTTAGTCCCAATCAGAAGATAAATTAAGGGTTTGTATTCAGTTTCTACAACAATAAATAGGATGCACCTGGAGCGTTACCTAGTATACACCAACCTGGACTAATTTAAGCCTGTGTATACCACAGGAAAACCTGGAGATGCTGTGAAGTTTACACAAAATACTTGTCTCAAGGAGCAGATCAGCTGATAGAGTATTATTTTTTAATTATTATTGGGTCTTATCATAAAAGACCCACACATTTTGGGTCTTTTTTTTCCCTTCCCCCCTAGAAAACTCTTCTGGTGCAAGTAATCCTAGTCCAGCTCACCCCATGGCCCCAGCACAGTGCAAGGAGGGGCAGGACGACCAAGGGGATGCTCCCTGGCCATGCACCCGCTTGGTGCCAGACCGGAGGGAGGGAACAGCAGGGACTGACAGGGCTGGTGGGACGTCAGCCTGTCCACACACCCACAGGGGGCTCACGGCTCCACAGACCACCAGCACAGAAGCCCAAAGCCACGGCCTGTTGCCCCCACGCACCAATCTGCTTTCCAGGGCCGTTGGGAGCAGTCACGCAGAGCGCAGCGATGCTGCACAACCGCTGTAAGTCACACCACTGGCGGGTATCCTGACAGCATGCTGACGAACGGCTTCTGCACGGCAAGCAACGCAGCCAAGGGCACAGTCCTTATCGCTTGAAACGCCACGTCTCACTGGATATGGTGTTGGAAATTGTGCTCCAGCAGTGGCGGCTGGAGGCACAGGAACCAGGTTAGCATCCCCACCCTTTGCAGCAAGCATAGTAACTGATAGAGCAGCAACGTACATTATTTATTTGAGCCAGATTATGCTACAAGCAGAGAGAGATGTGGCAAGCACAAACATTTCCTGCATATAAAGGACCTTCTCCAAGAAAGGGGCAGTCTTAATTATTCACTTACTTTAATGGCTGTTGGATCACACTGACTTCTCTGGATTGTGAGAAGTCTTAAAAGCTAGGACCTTATTCTCTGTCTGCTCATGCTTGCATAAACCAGAATAACTGCAGGAGAAGTCAGCTGACTAACCCGAATAAAGACAGCAGAAGAGGTCTCACCTTTTCACAGGCCCTCTCAAATGAGCATGTCATTTAATGATCCTTTCGAGGCCATTGTGCTCCTCTGAGACTAGAGAAGAGTGAGCCAGCACTCTCTGCAGAACACCAACAAGCTCAGGCAAACTACGGGAGACCCACCCTGCTTTCTGGAGACTGTACAAAGTCTAGCGAGTTTTAAATCAGGGAATGAGAACTTTTACAGTGCTACTCACATCATATTTTGAATCCACTCAGGGCATTATGTATATCATTCCTGAAAAAAAAATATGGATTGTAGACAGACCATTACATTACTTGTTTTATAGCGCATTTGCTATGAGAAGGTCAACCTGGTATAAATTAGAAAAAACCATCTTTCCTATTCAAAGTACTGGGAAAGTTAAAAGATGAAATTCACTTTCTAACCAAATGGCAGCACCAGCCCTTTCATTTTCCAGTCCGCTAAGGTCAATTTTAAATGTTTAAACTGAGCTGTATTAGTTCAGAAGGCCAATAAAGATCCATTTGCAAGACTGAGTTTCTCCCATAGCATCAGGATCCTCAGTACAAGAGATCCTCTGCCACAGCACCTCAGCTGCAAGAGATATTTCAACAACAGCTCAAATTATCCATGTCTATTGCTTTAGGGAAGAGAAGGAGAAGCACCATCACAAGTGGAGTTTAGTCTGCACAACACTTCAAATTTGCAAGTAAAACATCTCCTGAAAGGAAGGGGCAGAAGATGTATGAGGTAATTGCACATCTACTTTCCTTTCCCAGCCTTGATATTTGAGCAAGACATACAGGACTTGCCTTGCTACCTTACTCTTCCAGAGTAGCCTCTATCACTTTTACCTTGAGGCTCCAAGGGTATATTTTTCCTGCGCTGCAGGATTTGAGCCTCACAGCACCCTCCTGTATCACCGAGCCCATCACAGCGGATCAGCACCAACGTGTACGTTATCAGGCAGGTTTGCTGCACACACTCATATGATGACCAGGACAGGCCACCGTACCCTACGTGGATTTACTTAATGCAGCGTCAGCTCCTCTCCCTTCAGCCCCTCATGGTTAAGCCAGAGGTCCCTGTAGTAACTCACGCAGCAGAAAAAATCCTTGGAGCATTAGCAGTGTTACATGCACAGGAGGAAGAGGAGGTTTCTGTGAAGGTACTCGTAATCACCTCAGCTAGAAGAGTTTACTGTGAGATCACATTAAAGTTAAGAATGACTAATTTTCAAGTTCCAGTATGAAATTTAATGGGCATTTTCTAACCCATTTTGTCTATAGCAACTTGGTTCTCACCTGGCTGTCTCCAACACACATACAAGAAAAGCATGCAAAAGAGACAGCAGCAGTTTGCTATTAAAACCTTCATGGTCTGCAAGAGAGAATACGTATAAAAGTGCTGAATGTGAGAGTCCATGTTTTCTGCTACACACAAGCAAGCCAGAAGAAAGAGAGAGGAACAAATAATGACAGGCTGCACAACCTGCTGAGTCCCTGAAGACCCTGGCATGGATGTGGATGGAGCAATTCCCAATGCTAAATAGCTATACAGTGGGGAAAAAGTTATCAAAATTTCATGGAAACTAAAATAAATTGCATTCTCAAATGTGACTGTAACAAACAAACCAAAAAAAGAAAAACTCATCAGGGTAAATCAGTCCTCTTCATACCTTGAGATACCAACTAAAAATTCCTGTAAACCCAAAATAACTCTGCAAATTCCATGCTCTTTGGGGAACGTCAAAGATATCGTTTCACCCACCACTGTTATGATTAAATTTCCTTATTGAAGCATGAAACAGGCCTGAGCTTTCAGCATGCATTCCTTTCTTCTAATGTTCATTCAGAAAGGAGAGACAAGAACTTCTGCCTTTGACAACTCTTTACCAGCTGTTAACAGTATTAATCCTAATTGCCAGGGACAGAAATCCTGTTAGGCTATCCAGTCCAGCAGTTTGATAGCACAGGATATTCCCCCGGGGTTCTAGGTTATTATCTAGTGCTTTGTTTATCTGTCTCTGAGCTTTGTGTTGATGCCCATAACTAGTACCTGAGCACCTCTCAAGTTAATTACATTGCTAAGAAAGATCAATAAATTTCATGGACTCTTCAGTTCTCCAATTCAGGTCACTTAAGCTCACTGGGGACTGGTGAGGTACCAGATATTAGGTGCCGACAAGAACATCCTGCATCCTCTTCCTGCTCTGTCGAAAACTGCTTATGGAAAAAGGCCATGTTTAAAGTGTCCCAAATTAAGAAAATAGACTTGGAAAAAAAAAAAATTGCAACTGCCAAAGCAGCATTCATTGTAAAAGATTTGTTTTAGTTCAAAGTACATCAGCTTTACAATTTCGGTTTATGGATGGTTGTTTTTTAAGCAACTGAAGGTGAAACAACATCTTTTCCAGGCCTATTTTCTTCCTCACACTAATTATACTCATGCACACACAAATTGTCCTTTCATCTCTCATTTAAAGAGGCAGCAATATGAGAGAGTAAAGAGGGTAAATAAATTGAAATCTCAAATTTCTTCTGGGACAAGAAACAAAATCTTCTGCTCATATATACAGCAGCATTAAAATTAAGTTCTGAGCTTTTTTTAAACATAGAGGTTTATTACAAACGCTTATACAACCTCTATCTACTCTCCATGTACTATAGGCATAACAAAATTATTTTCAATGTACTTTCTGCATTATTTGACCACGGATTGTTAAAGATGTTTTACTTGCTATTGCTGTAAATACATAGCCAGTCATAATTAGAACAGAAGATGCAAACCACACACTGATGTTCTCTGGAGTTGCATGAGAAAGATTCTTGGTTTATAGGATAACCATAACCTGGTATCAGCTCACTTCTTTCAAGTTAGAAAAGCTAAAATGCTTCATTTTATCACACCCTGCAAGATATATGCTAAGTGTAAATATAGCCAAGATGGAAATTGCTAAAGCATTAGCATATATGCAAAATACCTTTAATCAGAACCATGCAGAGTAGAACTTACAAAGCAACCTGTTTCCACAGCATTTTATGAAAGCTGATACTGCTATTTGTACTCAATTAACTTCCAAAAATAAAAACAGGCCTGCATCAACAGTGTTGAGAAATAAAAGTTATATAGTATCAGAACATAAAATTCTGGTCAATTCTGCCAATTTTATCTGTACTAGGAGCACAATAAAACTTAAAAAAAAAAGCAGAATGAAAAATGAGAATGGCTTTTATTTAACTAATCTAAGAATTAATTAAAATAAAGATTTGCTGTCAGCTGTGAGCATCAACAAACGAACACAACATTATTCTAATAATGGCTTATTACATTATTTTTCTGCTAGAATGCAATATTGATTGGAAATCCTTGGGATGGAACAAATTGAATATTTGAGTAAATTTAACGACTGTTTACTTACAAATGCAGACACTTATTGTTTAATTCGAAATGAGTCTATAGGCAAGATCTAGATGATGGCAAAGAGGGCCCAGCGCAACCACAGGTCTAAGTGGTTAGACCTGTGACTAGTTAATCCCGGGCACTTTTCCACTGTGCAAAGGTGTGACTTGGTCCGGCCTGTCCCAAAACACACCACCTGAACCCATGTTCTAGGGCGGTGTTTTAGTCGATTACTCAGCCCCGCAGAGCCAAGGATGCTGAAAAGCAGTGCTGGCATCCAGAGCACAGCATCACCTCCCCAGGGTACCTGGCCCTCGCCACGCTCCTTGCTGGGATCCCCCTTGGGGGGCTCACCCCAAGGCTCCTTCCATTCTGCAGTGCCCAGGCAGCCGAGCACAGAGACCAAAGCAGACCCAGACCTTGCTGTTTGCTTGCAACACTACTTCTAGTGTCACGTACTTAATGAGCGGTTCACAAACATCTTGCTACGCACAAATGCTGATCCACCAAGAAGTGTGATGATGCCAAGCTGATATCAAAGAAACAGAAATAATGACAATATCCAGAGAGATTAGTTACCCTCCATTTGTGGCTACTGAATCCACTGCACCTTGGACTTAAATTTCTGGATTCCACAGCTACAACTTAATTGGTGCTGAGGTCTCAGGGCTATAAGCTTTTGATTATCCTAATTCGACAAAACACTTTTCAACCAGCTTGCTAAAAAAAAAAATTAAAAAAAAAAAATCACTCACAGCAAAAGAAAAAATTCCACTTCTTAGCGTGCAACATGACACATTTCAGTCCTGACCCTGGAGAACTGTCCTTTGCCACAACAGCACGATTTGGTCTACATGTCCGCTTTGATCAGTATTACTAACAGCACAGAACAGCCTTCCTGCTTCTAGTGGGGGGCTGCCTCCAGGTCTTAAAACAGTCAGTGCGCATATTTAAATTAGAAACAATAGCACACACATGCTCTATAAATAATTTTCAATGTGTCAGCAACACGCAGAAAGCTCAGGAGGCAACTAAAGCCTCTGATAGTGCCCATGTTTAAATCGTTCCTGCTTTCTTAGGTTTTAATTTCTGTGTTATTTATGCCAATTTAAAATAATACTAATATTACCAAGCCTGATTGCAGACTTTTAATTTAAAACAAATACCTACAAGGTAGAAGGGGATGGAAATTAATAGAACACCACCACAAAATACCAAATCAGCTTATTCTACATGAGCGACACAAAAAATACACATTTTGTTCCAAACACACCGCAAAGACCTTAAGACTGGCTTCTTTTCAACCCAAAGCGAACAAAAAACTTTCTCCTGATTTCAACCTAGCTGTTAAACCTGGACACCACAGCGGCACCAGAGCCCCACTCTGAACCACTGCCCCGTTGCGCTGCACGGGCAGCAAGAGGACAGTCTCCGCACCAGCTGCTGCCACCGAGGCTGGAAGGGCTGGCCAGGACAGGCAGAGGGGCAGCAGGTCAGCACCAGCAGCGGTCTCTGCCTGCTGGCTCCCTCCACGCTATCAGGTCTCAGTTTGTAGACGATAACATGGGAAAGAGGAAATTTGAGGAAAGGTGTTGAGAAGAGACAGTGGAAGGATGCCACAGCATCCGCTTCCAAGCCATGGAAGAAAACAAACACAATCACATCCACAAAGCTTAAACTCCCTTTTGTAGCTGCGATAGCCAGGTTTACAAACAGCAGGTCTGTTGTATTACTGAGTATTTGGCCTTATAAGAACTCAAGAAAAAAGAGCGAGCAGGTTTTTAGTAGCAATTTGTCTCAACGCAGGCTTTAAACCCTCAATTTATCTCCGTTGTTACCAACAGTTAGCTTAATCTGTTGCTCTGTCTCTTTCTTACTGCTAAGAATCCCAGAAGGATAAGGAACTGATATACATAAAGAAGTAAACTTCAATTAATGCAGGCTCTTGCTAATTTTTCCAACACATAACTAAAACATTTTCACTCACTATTTTCTCATTGCTGAGCCTCTAGAGAAAATGCTTCTACATATTTATTTTTTCTGCAAGTTGGTATTTATCACCCACCACGGCTGCGTCAATGCCATGAAGGTTTGCAAGCAACGCCTCTATCTTCCACCTTCCCAGAAGTAAATATTTCAATTAAAATGAGAAGCAATTTAAATATTAGCATGAGGTTTCCAAACAGATTTAAATAATGCCCCAGCTGCATGGTGCCTTAATTCTTGTTTGGTTCATAATTTTAAAGGAGAACATACAATATTAACCAAACAAATACATTTCATGTTCTTTCAACACACTATTAACAGGACTAACACCAAAACACACATGAAAAGCAGGGATTTTTCTGTGGAAGCAGCATCTGTGGCACGTGTAAGCAGAGCTATTACATGAGTTCTTATGTAAAGACAGGACACGCCAATAACGCCAGAGCAGGTCCCAGGGAAGGGGTGCGCAGGAGGGGCTGCCAGGGACCCAGCTCCGAGGGACCCCTCTGCTTCCCCAGTACCAGCAACACTGAGCTCATAAACGCTGTTAGCAAGAACCAGTATCCTACCAACCCAGTGGCTAGTGTCAACAGCCAAGAAATCATCTGACACGGCATGTGCAGTAACAGCTGTCCCCCAAGACAGCTGAATTTCTAAGCACTAATTATTTTTAAACAAAGTCATTGAAAGGTTTGTTATGCTGCCCTAGTGAATCTGAGCCTTTGCTCTGGCTGAAAGCTTTCCCAGAGCTGAGCACCAAAGAAATGAAAAAGTTTTACTTATGGAGCCAAGCAGAGACCTGACAAACCCGCAAGAGCCACCAGTCCTTCTGCAGCGTTCTTCTGCATTTCCCACTTCCTCAGGAGTTTCCTTCACCAGAGCACCCACTCTCTGTCTCAGTCCAGGCCAGCAGAGCCCCAGGGCACAGCAAAAACACTGATGCAAGCCCCTGCTCGCAGAGGGGCAGAAACCAGCAGGTGCTACGGCAGCATTCCCACACCACAGCAGTCCACCAACAGCAGTGAAACGACTCACTGAGCCGCACGTGGGGTGCCTGCTCCTCGCCCAGTCCCACCATTATCCTCCACCCCACCAATGCTGCCGCCCTCACAGCACCTGAGGGCCAGGCCAGCCCAGCCCCTTGGCAGCAGGACAGAGTTAGCACCTCGTTTAGGAGAAGAGGACCTGTGAAGACCACTGGTCTTATTCTCACCTCTGAAAAACAGCTGGTGTACCAGCAGACAGGTGAAGCATTTCTAAAGTGAGTAAGTTGGTTAGTTCTGACAGGGAAGAGAAAGGGAAATACTCCCTCCCTATAATGACTGATTAAAGGCAGGAGCGGGAACTTTTTGGCACAGTATTACTAAGAATAACTCTTGCTGGTACTGTGCTTTGTTAAGGCTGTGTGGCCCTTTTTGGAAGGATCTAACACCAAGCTTGGTCCTGGTCCTGAGAGCCCCACGACTGAAGGTAAACCCGTGGCTACAGCAAGCTCCCCCGAACAAAGCACAGCAACCCAGTCTGTTAGCATTTCAGCAGAAAACCAAACCCCAGTCTCCCATGGTGGTCGTAGCTCAAGCACTTTTATTGCTCTATTTTGTTTTCTCAATCTATCTCCGTAGCCGTGACACGTCCTGCCAAGGAGAGATGCTCTGGGACATGCGTTGACACCCAAGGGACAGGGCACATACGGGGTGCCGGCAGGGAAGGGAGCCGCAGGGTGAGCCGGAGCCATGGGGGGGGTCTGCCAGGGGAAGAGAGGGAGGAATGGCTCTGTGCCAGTGTAGGAGCTCACACGCAGTGAAAATCACCATGACCATGCTGACCTGAGGACTGAACCCAAAATACAACTTTCAGTTTCAGCCTGTTTTTAACAGCAATGTAAACAAAATAGAGCCCAGCCTCAGGAAAGAAAACATACCGATCTAGTTAATTAGGCCAAGCAGAGCTTTCTCGTATTGCCTCATTTTCTTCCAAATTAAAAACAGCCTTCTGAATTTTTTTGTCACTGAACAATGTTTTCTTTCTAAGAAGTCAGTCTAGAAATAACTGCACTGCTATCTGACAAGCTTAAAGATAAGGGACTGTTCAGCCTCTTTCCGGCATTGGTACATGCTTTGCATTTCTCCTTTGTGCTACTAATTCATTAATCCCCTATATCTGCGCTCCATTCAGATTTCTTCCCTCCTGTTTTCCACATAAAGTAGTGCTTTGTATCTTCCGAGTGTCTGTTTATTGACTAAAATAAAGAAAACAAGACTGTAGAAAAAAGGCCATGCTTGTCCTCTTCAGCTTCAAAAATAATCATGTTTCTTTTTATCTTGAAACCATAATTCACCGCATAGTTGAGAAAACTGCTTTAAAGAAATTGTATTTTTCCTTTGTGAAATCTTTATTCTTATACCTCTTAATTTTTACGTCAATGTGAAAAGAGGTACAAATTATTCTCCGCATCAGTTAGCAGTTTTAGGACAATTTGTTATTTTCTTTTGGTAAGAATTGGGACCAAAGCCTGTGCAGGCACTCGCTGCAGGAAGGGCTGTCACCACTGCAAGCTGCTGCTGCAGGTGGCTGCCAGCACGTGTTGTACCTGGGAGCGGGGGGTTCTCATGATAAAAATCAGGAGATTTTTACCTCCTTCACCTTCCCACTAAGTATCAACACAGAAGCCCATGGACTGTTCACAGTGTGCGAGTGACACACATGTGTAAACCTTTGCAGGATGCTTTTCATTACCAAAGTGCCCGTTATTGCCTCTCTGTACAGTGCTCAGACTTGGGGTAATACTGTCACGAGCCATCCTGTCAACACGTGAATTAAATAACTTTTAACAAAAGCCATAAATGGTTTTTAAAAGTCATGAGCATGTCTCCAGCAATCAATAAAACAAGCTTCTTGTAACCATGGAAAGACTCCAAACACAGGAGATGATCAGGCTGGATTCACTACAAGTCAGGTACAGGCACTTTAAGCATCCTGTGGTCTGCAAACAGGCTTTGGGAAGAAGCCAGAAAGCTTACAAAAGGATGACTCCATTAGTCCAAAGGTAACATAAAGGTGCTGTATACTCCATATTCACCGAGGTACGTGAAAGGGTGCAGCCAACAACTGTTAAAGGGTAAATGGGGCATTTGGAAATACATTTGAAGAATACTCCTGAGAAAAAAGTCTCCAGCTTGAGAGCTGCACCAAGACATTAACGGAACTAAACTAACCTAACAGCCATTAAGAAGCAACATCAAAGAAACAACAACACAGCCTGACCTTCCTGGGACCGAAAATGGTCTCTCTGGTTTCCTCTGAATTTGATTTTAAACTAAAAGCCCATTGTTAGCTCCCCTTCAGCTTCTATAGGCTTTTTGTTCGCCAGGTTCTGCATCTAGCAATTTTAAACTTTACTTGGCTTTCACCTTACATCCTAGTGCAGTTTTCACAATGAATCCTAACAGCAACTTCTGCAAAGGAACAGTTTGATACAGAAGCTGAAAGGCTGCAGAACCTAACCTGGAGTCTTGCCCCGCAAGTCTATGGGAAAGAGGGACAAAACCTTCCTCAGGATGCTGTGCTCTTAAAGGATACCACAGAGGCTGGGATCACTGGGGTCACTGGCTCCAACCCAGCTCCCCCCCCTGGCTTGTGAACACCTGCCTGGCAGCAAGATGCTGCAGGACAAGACCAGGAGCAACCAGAGCTGCTGGGATTCTGCGAAGCAGGAGAAATTTGCCAGACAGCTTGGCACAGCGCAGCTGAGATTCGCCAAGCTGGCAACGGTTTAGAAAGCCAGCCCCTTAACTTTGCAATCAATGAAATAAGGGCAGTCTTTTCACGTACAAAGTAAGGTTTTACAAACAGCCCTGACTGCTCTGTGGACGCTGGATGCTCCCCACGCAGTCCTTGAGACTGTGGGAGCCGTCACTGCTCCCTTCCTGCCCACTTCTGCCCTCTTCCCAGCAGTGCCCCTGGGAGCTCAGTTCCTACCAGGCGAGCACCCACGAAGGGCACCACACAGGATAGATGACCAGGGGTAACAGAGAGGGGTTGCTCCCCCACATTGCCTTCAAGGACGCCAGCCCCCAGGAGCTCCAGTCCCTGCACAGAGCAGAGGACTGACTGCTGCTCCCAAATCGGGGGGTGAGGGCATGGGGCCACCGCGGCAGCTGTTGGGGTGCACCCCGCGCTGTCCACAACCACCCTCACCTGCTGCGGCTCTGCCTGCAGCTCTCCTTCAGGAAACTCATGCCGAATTGCCAGTGACAGTCACCGTAATTGTCAGAGACAAGCAAGCTTTGAGGCAGAAGTGCTCAGCAAGCATTTTACTCCCAGCCCCAGTCAGGCAGTAAGAGAGAGGCGAGCGATGGAGGGGAATCCCATCCCGTGCAACGTATCATTGCTTTGGCAGCATTTTGGTTTCACTGCAAGGAGAGCTGTCGTCTCTGTGAGACACAGGGGATCCCTGAAGGAGCAGACAGCATTAGGTCTTAATCAAAAGTCTCCACAGGCCAAAAAGATTTTTTTTTTTTTTTTTAAATCTGTCTCTCGGAGTGAATCTCACAAACCATGGTACAGTATCACCTACTAGGGAAGCAGCTTACACAGCAACTTTCTTAACCTTTGAAATGGGACTGCTTGTTTTGGGTTTCCATCCTTTTATTGTACTTTTACTTTATGGGCTTTGTAGCAAAAGGAAGTGAAAGGGAAGGGGGGAAGGAAGCAGCAATGCTGCTGCTGAGAACATCTCCTTAGAAAGCAGTAGTCTCCCTTGTAGTGCCGGGAGGCCTGCTACCCACACACATTCATACCCACCACTAAAGGTGCTGTTAAAGACAAAACTACATTTGTTATAGCAAAGATCAGGCATGTTAAAAGATAAAACTTCTGCTCCCCTTCTGTTGGGAAGATGAGTAAGTCTGCACCACAGAGCCCTCAAAGACCCCTTTCCCCAGAAACTCTTCCTGTCATCTAGGCTACTGAATCCAAACTTCAAAGGGACAGCAGGGCAACCTTTCAATTTGGGAGAAGACTAAAAAAAATGGGTATTTAAATCATCAGCAAATGGTGCTCCAAGAAACCAGATTTTAAAGAAAAAGCATGCCGCTAAGTTTAGAGAGCTTTCGTTGCTTTCAAGACCAGATTAAAAAGCATCTCATTCTCTGCTCTCACCCCCACTGAATACACCTGAGTTTTGCCATAAAGTTATATGGCTCAGGAGTCAGTCATCCTGCTGCTCTAGTGCTGTCAAGGACCATTTCTTGAGCTGGTAAAGTTAGCATCATTCTGTCGACTTCAAACAGATTTCTTTTGGTTTATCAACTGCTGAGGATCATCTCCTTCAGCCATTTCAGGGTAATAAAAAGGTTGTTTAAAAAACCCATTACGACTGATAAACAGTCCATGCAAGGAAACATTAAAAAAGATTTCTAAGTGCAAGTTGTAAGTCTGAAGAGATGCCTCAATGATATTTTTATATTACTATTTGTGCAATAAAACAGACAAGGGAGTCGTGAAGTGACTTGGTTTTGGATACACAAAAGGGCAAATAGAGGGGAAGTGCTGCACTGAAGCAGCATAGATTTCAGAAGATTTTCATGATAACGAGAATAGCAAGAGAAACGCAGTATCACAGTCATTATAGTCACTACCTCTTCCAAGAGGGTCAAGCAGAAGGAAGTGGAGGACCTACATGTTGGCCCTATGTGGAACAGAAATGAGGATTAAAAAGGGTGTTAACTTAAATTATTATATACGCCAGACGTCATACATCACAATGTTATGGAGGAACATAAACCAAATATTCATGGAAATGACACGTGTTCATGTACTTTGTCCAATACCCCATCCAAACCCACCAGAGCAGTTAGACCCAAATGCCAGTCACTGATCAGAGGGACAGGTGGTAATTTTCATTTTGCAAGATTAGCATACTGGCAACGCCAAGGTTCAAAGACACTGTTTTCCTTGAGCTTTAGAAAAATATGCAGAATCAGTAACACGCTAGACAATTTTTTTCTCCTTGTGGCTTTGCACCATGCAATACCCAAGCGTCACGACCCGTACTGGACAGAGCAGGGAGGGGTTGTGGCGAGTTTGGAATTCCCTCGCGCTAAATTAAGGTGAAGTGACACCAAACGATCGGCTGAATGTTTTCTTCACGGCAGAAGCAGCCTGAACCCGGGAGGTGTAACAGGAGGTGGCGGGGTCTCTCACAACAGGAATTGCCATGAAACTGCCTCGGTGAGCCCGTAACCCGCAGAAACCATGGACATCACCTCAGGGAAGGAGATCCCTCCCGCGGGGCCAGGGGGCTCCGAGCGGACCCCCTCGCTTTCCAGGCTCCTCCTCAGAGAGGAGCCCGGGGGCGGCTGGATCCGCTCCTCGTCCCAGCCCCGGTCAGCAGTTTGTGTCTAAAGGGACGAGGCACGGGGATTACAGAAAAGAAGAGAAAGATGTCACCGGCCCTGGCTCCAGCAGTCGGTCCCGCCAGCCGAGGGGGCCTTCCCTCCCCGCCCTTTTATCACCTCCTCGCCCCGCCTTCGGGCGGGCACTCGGGCTCGTTAGGCTAATGAGGCGCCACATGCAGCCTGCGCTTTCAGAACCTTCGGGAAATGGGTCGGCACGCTCGCTGCCTGCAGCCGCCACCCAGGCACGGTGAGCGGCCCCGCTCCGCCTGTCGGACAAGGGAGCCGCGCATGCGCCGGCCCGGCCAGCCCCAGGCCCGGGCTGACCGGCGGCGGCCCGGCCGGGGTTCCCGGCCGTGCACAACTTGCGCCACCGCAACGTCTGAGACATTAACTCTTTCCGTCTCTCACGCCGAGCTACTGCAAAGCAAACAGACCGCGTCCCGTGAGCCAAGTTTTGCATTAATTCAAAAGCTCCCCGCGCTTCCGTTAAGGTTCTCCATGGGTTTTTCAAGGGGTTGTGCGGGATCGGCCCACCGTGTTCCTCTGCGCTGGATGAACACAGTCCTGACTTTCTGCTGGCAGACCTGGGCCAGGTTTGTCTGTCTGGACCAAGACATCTATAGCCCAGGCACCCACCTTTCAGTCTCAGCAGCTGCACGCCCTTTACGGTCTGTTGAGAGCAGTGGGCACCATCGCTGCACGATTCCGTTGGTGCACGTTACACATCTACTTTAAGATAGCACTTACACTTCTCCAAACTTTGTGTTTTGAAGTGACTGTTCTTCAGAGTAAATACTTGCTGTTCCCATTCAGTTTCTAAGTTTATACCAACAAACTGCCTGAACTACTTGCCCCTTTTGGCCTGCAGTCAGAAAGTCACCAAGTCAGAAACTGGCAGCAGTGATACGAGAACATCACTGAAAACATCTGGCTTTGTTCTTTTATGAACTCATTGTCACACAATAAGGTCCTCACAAGTGCTTAGCATTTGGTCTCATAAATGCCAGCTCTCCCCAAGGCGCAGTGCGTATCTGCACCATGTAATGCAGCTCTGCATTACAGACACCAGCTTGATTGGCACCCGCCTCATCAGTAGACGCTGTACCGTTAGCCTCATATTGGAGCAGGGTTGTCAAAAGGTTGGCAAAAACAGGGCTGCAGTTTTACACGGAAAAGCCTCAAATGATAAAACCAACGTCTGTGAATATCCACAGGCTTCTATCTAGATCTGTTGGGAGTAATAGTATAACAACTGCCAAAACAACTCCCAGACTTCAGGAAGAAGAATTTGTAACCACCTTGAAGAAGCAAGTATCAATGATTCTGCTGTTTTAATATTCAGCACAGACAAGGTCACCCTCATATTTGTATTTTGGCCAGTCGCAGTGACGGGAGTGAGAAGGTCTTGGCACCTGAAACCATGAAACAGCTCAGCATCATCGGCTTAACAGAGACAAGCTGGGCTTTCACAAGCAACAAAAACCCCACCAAACCCCACCGAAGGAAGTAACCAAATACTGCAATGCTTTGGGCTGAGTGTGACCCCAGAGGATCTCTGAGTGACGGAGGCAGGAGAGGTAGCATCTGTTAAAAAGCTCCATAGAGCTGGGGGTGTCAGCACCCCCCAGGGCAGCTCAGGCTGGCCAAGGTGATCCCAGGACATGCAAATTCAAAGGCTGTCAAGAGATCTTACAGTCCTGAGGCAAACAATATGCTCCGCTGGACTCGGCCAAACACAATGTTCAAGGCCAAATTGCCAGTCAATCTAGATCAGCCATGGATTTGGCAGAAGCACATGGATTTCTGGGAACCTCCTTCCACAGACGGTGCCAGAGAGGCCAAGAACATTGTCACTAAGCCACAGACCCGTCTTGGCCAGACGAAGCCAGTTTGAGCAGCACAGACGGGTGTCCCACGTGCTCTCCAGGCAGGGCTCCCTTCCTGTCCTGGCGCTCCTACGTTCAGTCCAAGCGCGCCATGTTATTCCCCGTCACGGCAGCTCTCCTGAGCCTTACTGCTAATCCCGCACCTTGCATTTGATATCGTCGAGGCAGCGGGAGTCGTCCGCGTCCCCGTCACCCCCCCGTGGGGCCCAGCAGACCCCCTCCCACCGCCCGCAGACCCCCTTCTCAGATCGAGCCCCCGGCTCCAATGGCTGGGCTGAGGCACCGGCCACGGGTTCCCTCCTCGGCAGCTGCCTCGGGGCTGTCCTGCTGGCAACGAGGGTGCGCTATTTCAGGCAAAAACCCGGAAGATAACGGGCAACCTAAATAAACTAGAGTGCAAGCAACTCCCACTTAAGAAAAAAAAAAAAAAAAAGAAAAAAACACCTTCCCTGTACTTACTAAATCAGAAATGACCAGGCAGTCGATGGCAGCGGCTGAGGAGACCTGGGCAGGGCCAGGAGCTCCCGCAGCCGAGCCCCCCCCGCCTGTAAAAGAACCCCCAGCAGCCCTCGCCTCACCGCCTAGCTCTGCTTTTCCATGCAGGCAGCCGTGAGGCCGCAGTAAGAAGTCCGAGGGCGATCAAGAGAGACTTCGGGGCTTTGGGACAACCGGTGAAGGGATCAGGAGCACATGCGGCTTTCTCTTCTAGCCTTCCAGCTGCAGGGAATGAGGAGGGGAGAAATGGGAAAAGCCAGCAGATCAATACCTGGCTCTGGGACTGGTGTCACCAGCAGAACTTTGGGTTTTTTCGATCATGGGTCGGTCTACATGACACCAGGCCTGCTGGCACCAGATGGGGTACAGCTTTCTCAAAGGGGGAGAAAGATCTTTGCGCGGGAGTTAGCAGGGCTCATCGAAAGAGCTTTAAACCAGATTTTCAGGAGGAGAGGGGTAAAACCAGGCTTGCTAGAGATAAGGCTGGGGGTGGCATGCCAATGTTGGAGGGACAGTGTGCTAGCAAGGTCCTTCAGTCTACTCCATGATGCGCCAAGTACACTGGAGCACGTTTGAAATATCTTTATACTAATGTGTGCAGCGTGGTGAAACACTGGCACAGGCTGCCCAGAGAGACGGTAGGTACCCCATCCCCAGAAACATTCACGGTCAGGTTGGACTAGGTCAGCAACCTGATGGAGTTGAAGATGTCCCTGTTCTTTGCAGGGGGGGTGGACTAGATGACCTTTAAAGGTCCCTTCCAACCCAAGCCATTCTGATTCTATGAGGCATAAACAAGAAGAGCAAGAAGCTTTGGCCCAGTCCCAGAGCTATGACATCATTGGCATAAGCAAAATCCGGTGGGATGAGTCCTGCAGCTGGCATGTTGTGATGGACCGTTACAGGCTCTTCAGGAAGAATAGGCAGGGCAGGCGAGGCTGGGGGGGGGCACTGGATGTAAGGGAGGGGTTGGCACTTGCCGTTGGTGTTAACACCGTTGAGACCCTCTGGGTAAGGATGAAGGGGGACTCAATCCTTAGGGGTCCTTTCCAACTCAAAATATGCTCTGACGTGTATATAGATACATACGTACGCTGAAATAATACGAAGATTGTGGCATTGAATGACAACCCCAAGTGAAGGCAGATTTGTTCTTTGGTGCCACCGAAGAGAGATTTTATGAAGCAAAAAGCTAGCATTAAATAAGCTCTATAAATTGAAAGGTACAGAAAATTGTTGTGCAGTTACTTAAATTCAAGCTTTGCATTTTACTTTGTGGCCCATTCTTCCAGCCACATGAGGTCTTCCCAGAAATAAGATCCATCTTTTAAAATGAAAACAAACCTTTTTTTTCTTTTCTTAAACTGCTCTCAGAAACCTTCCAAATGAAACCCAGCTATATCCAGTACTGCAGACTGACAAAGCCTAAAATAATAACTCCCAGAGAAACAAACCACTTCTGTTCATCAGAAGAGCATGTTTACTTCACAATGCAATTATGACAATTTGAATGTTGGTATTAGCAGTTTTGCCTGTGGATTTGTCATCAATAAAACAGATACAAATATATTGTTAAAACTCTATTAGACTTATAAAACTCTAGTAGAGTTACAAGTAAAAAGAGCATCCTGTTTTCCCAGAGAAAAATAAAAAATTAAAATCTAAAACACTGAGATCCTGTAAAAAACACTTAATACCACGTGCTGTCACAGCAGGAGTGACTTCTGTGATTCACTGCTAAGAGGACTAACATCTCCAGAATTCACCTGGATGCTACACAAACTCCCACAGCAGGTGATCAATGCCAGCTCCAAGCTGCTGCCTCATATTTAACAGTTCAGTTTTTCTTTAACATACACATATATAATCCTGTAGTTATTACAAGCATGTAATTAGAATGTTAAAGGCTAGAGAAGCCACATTTGCCCTTAAGACCAAGGCTTGCTTTTGACTACTCTGCCTCTCCTGCACAGCTGACTTTCTGCCAGAGACTCAGCAATCAGCTCCCCATTCCTCCAAGACAGCATTTCTGCCCAGGAAATGGTCCCTTCAGGCCACAAATGACTGCAGATGGATTTTGCCGAGACATTAGCATCTAAAGAACCAATCTTTATATAGTACACCAATAAAAAAAAAAATCCTATCTTAAACTAAAAGCACCACGCATATAGAAGTGGATTCCCTAATACCTTGCCAAAGTGCAACGCGTGGGTTAAAACACTAATTTCAACATCAGCATTTTTCACACGCTTGAACCGGCGCCAGCAGCCACACAAGGTTGCAGCCAGCCAACTCCTGCAGCAAGGCCATCGCTTTGGATGGACTGCAGCAGGAGGGGGGCAAGTGGGGAACGTGGACCTTGCGTCTTGTAGAGGGACGGACACAAGTGCTGGAGATCGACACGGGGCCACGAAGCCTTGGGTGCTGGAGGGGAAGCCACAGCTCTCATGTCTGTGCATCTTGCCTGCAGCCCGAGGGACAAAGCCACCACTCAGGGCTGTGTGGTCTGGAAACATCCTTGACCCCAGGTCAAAGGGGGACTGTGGCCAGTGACCCACAGGAGGATACGAGGGTCACTTTGCCACACCCTTAAAACCCAAAGCTGATTTAAATTTTTGGTCTTGGCATACACTAGAAACATGACATTGGTCTCCACCTTCAAGGCACATAATAATCATGACCCAAAGCACCCCTAAGACTTTCTGAACTTCTCAACAGTCACACACTTCCAGGTCAATACCAAGGTCCCACAGAAAGTAATTTTTATTTTTACCTTGCAAGTGTCTTCAGGAGGTTTGCCCAAGTCTCAGCATGCTCCTGAAGTATGTAAACAGCACAGGAGTACTCACCACTCTGCCATGAAATGCAAGCCATGCAGCATTCCCAGGCTTGTCATCACTGGTTCATTTTAACTGCAGTAATAAACCACACAATGAATATTAATCTCTCTGCATAAGCACTGCCACTCTGAAGAATGCTAGTAATTATTACTAGTGACATAATGCTATATTGCTGGAGAAAGAAAACAGCTGAACTCACCTTCCTCACCAGTCAACACCCAACTCATGTCTAAGCCCCTACCCACTTACATACTAATTAGATACCCTGCACTGATTGAAAAGTGGGGTTGAGCGCTTTTTTCATTGTTACTAAATTAAAATTATAATTTTCCAATTGGCAACAATCCTTGCATTTCAACCTTCATCAACAAGCATGTGGTTTTGTGCATGTGTGTATATGTAAAAGGGAGAAAGAAACCTATGACAAATAACTAAATCATTTTCTTCATTTATTAGTTTATTGCTTCATCCTTATATTTCTGCATTCCCAGATGAATCTAGGAACCTGCAAAATTTCAGCAACATTTGCAAAAAACTAAAACTCTTCCTTTGAACACTGTTTTCAAAGTTTTTC
Organism: Harpia harpyja; assembly: GCF_026419915.1. Taxonomy (NCBI): domain Eukaryota; kingdom Metazoa; phylum Chordata; class Aves; order Accipitriformes; family Accipitridae; genus Harpia; species Harpia harpyja. The sequence continues at coordinate 648,989 of NC_068951.1, read as the reverse complement.
CAGGAACACTCTGGTTACCAGATTTTCAGTGTGCATCTAACTTAAACCATGAGATTTAGTTATGTCTTAATCTCTTACTGAAGAGGATTATGTATAGCATCCAACAAAAGCACTAGCAATCACAGCTGCACAGGGCAGGAGCTGGTGAATCCTAACTGAAGCCTCAGTTACCTGCTGGCACCGAGCTAACCACAATGATGGTTGGGCAGTGCTGCCAAACATCTGCTGCAGCAGCAGCCACCGTGTTGCCCTCCAGCCATCCATCTTCCCACACCTGCCAGCAACCAGCATCCCCCTCCCAGCCCAGAATTGGAGCCTGCACCCTCTCTTCTGCCACTCCAGCACAAAGTCAGGCCACAGCACCTTGACCCATTAGTCATGTACAGCAGCCATTGTATAAATCAACTCAGACATTCAGTGGAAATACAGTTATGATGTGAGCTGGCCTCCACTAAAAATTATTTACTTGCCTTGGGTAAAAAAACCAGAGTAATATTTTTAAGTTTGTTTCAATTTTGTTTCAGCTACAACAGATTTATCAACAGTTTTGCATTTTCTAAGACTCCAGAGTTCTTGCATTATTCAGAGGCAATCAATTCTGTAATCATTCTTTACAATGAATAGGTAGCATACAAGATTACCCTTAACAGGGAAAAAACAGTATACATACAACAGCTGATGTACCAGTAGAGCATGTGCCCCATTAGGGCCATGGAGTACTTGCAGTCACTGGAGATGCAGCCAAGTAGGCTTACCCTATATTCATTGTGTCTGCAATATCTGTATCAGATCAATTTAAGGCAAGAGAAGAATTAGCAAACATAATAGGGAATCACATCAGAGTTAATAGCCCCTGGGGAAACCTCTTTCCAAATAGCTCCTAGTAGGAGACAAGACTGGTGAGATAAGAGGCAAATAAGCAAGACTATCTTGGGTGAAATGATTTTAAGGAGGAGCTTTGGGAACACCAAGCTAGCTTCTTTATGGACTGGTTTCTATTCTCACATTTCCTAAGGTGAGAAGAAAGCAGGGAAAAGGTTTCCCTGGGTGCTCCTCAAGGGTGGGTCTCCAGAAGGAGACATGTCTGCTGGTGTTTCTCTCCAGTCCTGTGTGGTGTGCAGTTATTTCCTCTCCTTTTCACAAGACCTGGAAGTTAAAATTATTGCTAGGAAGCATATGTAAATAAAAACCAGGTTTAGCTGTTAGGGTCTGAAGAATTGCAGAGCCAGACCAGAAGTCCTCCAGGTCCCGGCATGGGGCTTTGAGCCACTCCTCTGTCTTGGAGGAGGCATGATCCAAGAGTCGCATCTTTTTCAGGGTGCTCTGCAATGCACCTCCCACACTCCAGCTGTTACTATACAGATGCTGTTGTTATAGGCAGTGTTCAATCCGATCCTGAAAGAGGAACACATGAATAAATGTTCCATGTGCCATATTTAACAAGAATTTAATTGTTAGGTTTTTTACAAATTATAAATGTATTCTTCAAAACCCCTATGCTATATATAATTGATGCAACTGATGAAAGGCAAACAATGTAAATAATTTTTTACTGTTTAAAAGTCTACTTTACTTTTCATTTTTACAAGAGGATGAGAAAATTCACTTCACAGGAAAAAATGGCTTGATACTGATATATAGTAAAATGCAAATTGAATTTTTACATAGACACAAAGAGCACGCTAGAAGAAAAATACATAGATCAGAAACAGCAATGAATAAAGAAGAATACACTTATTGGGCCACACTGATCTCTTGTAATCACTTTAGCCTTCTTGTAGACATGGCAAGAGTAATTTTCACCTGGTGAATTTGGTTTCTTGTCTGTGACAGAAGAAATCCGAGAGAAGCAAGGAAGAGGAAATTACTCTTAGGAAACAGAACTAGCAAGGATTTTCTGGTTCCCTCATTTGTTCGTCGGGCCACAGTTGTTTGTCCTTTAATTCACCTTTGTATTGTGCTGGCATTAGAGTTGTGGGACGAAAGGGTGGAGTCTGTCCCAAAAGCCCCTGAGCCAGAAGAGGTTGCTCTGCCCGGTGCATCTCAGGACCTCCTGAGGTACCATCGGTTAATGGAGGGCAGTGGCCATTTCGCCAGGATGTGTCAGTCAGCCAGTGGAGATTCGAACATAAGTGTTTTTCTGCATTAGTCTGCAGAATAGCCAGGAAAATCCCTCAAAGGGTTTTGGCATGTTTGCTTGTAATCTGGAGCACCCACAGAAGTGATGCCTGGGGAGGAGCAGGGGCTCAGCCAGTCACCGTCCCCAGGGGACGCAAGCTCAGCCCTCCACATCACACCCCAAGAGCCACATCCTGATGGCTCATTTACAGAGGCAACCTAGATCACCTTGACTGCAAGAAGGGGCCTTAAAGAGGACAGAAGTGACATTTGCAAACTCCCAAACATCCCATTGTGTTTCCAGAACAGCCAAAGGCAACTGCAGTATAAATAAGAACAAAATCTTTGAGGTAAAGAGCAAGAGAAGTTATTTTACCCAAAACAATGAAACTCCTCTTAAGTTCCATCCTCTCTCAGGTCTGTAAATTACAATAATTGGAAGTGGGAAAAAGGTCAAAGCTATTAGATAATTTATTTCAGTGACTAACAACTCCTGACTTCTTGCAGCCTGATAAAAAGAAGAAAAAAAGAACAAGGGCCTATTCTTACATTGCCCTCCATAGGTGTAATTCCTGTGCATGTTCTCCATTAGCATTTCACATCACTACAACTCTCAGCTTACCTCCCTCAATGAAAAATAACATATTTTTGCTTTGGCAGAGAAGACTCAGAGCTGTTGTCCAGCAGTCAGTCTGAAATCTTGTGTGCCCTGTAAAGATGTACATACCACAGGGATGCTCAATAAGGTAAAGTAGCAGCGACCCTTTTAAAAGGAGTCAGGAATGCTACCAGTACTGGAAAAACAACCCAGTATCTATCATTTTACTCCTTATTGAAAATATTTTGCCTTCCCCTTCTTCCATACAATTAAATTTACTATGGTGAATTGGCATGCAAAATTGCCCACTTCATACACATTGTTGTTAAATTACTCTATAATTAGTACTAACATATTGTACTTATAGCATTTACTATGCTTGATGGTTCCATCAACATAACCTTATTGTGATCTACAGCAGTAAGGATAACAATTAAAATGGTATTACTCACTTTTAAAGAGCCACTGACAAGTTCTACCCACATTTACAAGCATAGTTTCAATCATGTTTAGCCACATCCATAAACTCTACTAATAATTTCCATACAGCCTTTTTGCACTGTTTTCCCTGTGTATAGAGAGAAACAGAAAAAGCCTTCCCACCCTTTTGGGCAGGACTGGGAGGCAGAGTCCAGGGCCATGATGGGGTACCTGCCTCCCATGGAGCAAAGACCAGGGGCTGTCGGGAGCCCAGGAAAACTGCCAACAGCTTCATCAGCGCTGGAAATCTCCTATATAACTCAGTAGGATTTGGGATCCTAAGTCCTTTAGGCCCTTCTGCAAGTCCTGGTTTATTGCCCAGGAGGGATGCGCCAACCATACTTGCCCAGGTGGGGAACAAGTGGGACCCTGCAGAGCTCGAGGGCAAACGCCTCCCAGTCATGCACCCGCGCAGATGTGGTGGCTGTGGTGGGAGTGGGGAGAGCCTTGCCGGAGGCCATGACGAACAGCACCCCAAAGCTCTTGGCATTTGGGAGGGGAACAGCCTGCTGCTATGCCACCCTCCTCTGTGGTGCCAAGGACAACTACACGGACCTGAAAACCAAGGCCAAACACCAACTGCAGTGGTTTTTTTTCTTTAAAGAAAACGCACAGACTGTGCCCTGTTTGCCAGTTTGCAAGCTTAATTTGACCACCGAGGATTTGAAGGGAGCTGTCATGCTTGGTAAACCTGTCAGCATTCAAAGCCCATCCCATCAAAATCCACCACAAAATAATTGTAATATTAGCATTTCCCAAGCTATTGGAAGCAGCAGCACAGAACATGCTTGTGCAATGGTGAACAGCTGGCAAGTATGAGCTTTTATGTTGTGCCTGGCCAGATTTATATGTCAGGAGGGTGGAATAAATGACAGGTTCTGATGAGTGATAAAAACATGGGTTAAGGTTTGCAAAAGCATTTCTCCCTGGCATTCCTGCATTTCCAATGAAGTTAAGGGTGGTGTTGAAACTTTTCAGGGAGACTGAAGCCTCCTTTGGCCAGAAGGGAAACTAGGAGAGATGCCTTAAGGGGTCACTGGGACGACCACACTGTGCAACAAACAATTTGGACCAGAGCACAGGCCAGAGGTACAGAGCTCCAGGTGTTGACAGCAACTACCACAACCAAAGAGGGATTTATCCACTAGGGTCAAGCTTCTAAATAAACTATTTTATGGTCTTTGTTGTCTAAAATGAGGTGCAATTTCAGATCCCTTGGCTTTTGGGTGCCCAGCTGGAGACAGTGTACCAGAGATTGCTTGGTACTGATCCACCTCTCAGTTCCCAATGTCATCAGAACTTAGGTGCCCCCTGTGACCCAAGAAACCAGAAGTAATCCCTCTGACTGGAATTACATCCAGTCACATGGACCTATTCCCTGTGCACCATCTTAGAGCCAGGGCCAAGATTTAGCCCTTGGTTAGAAAGAATATTTATACATCTACTTCATACAAGCTGAGTGCGGGACCCACCATAAATAGGTAGCTTAACACTAAAATTACTTTTAGAAATGAAGTCTTCCATTTTTCATATGGAAAAGGAAATCCATTTGAATACTAATAGCATTCTCTTTCCCTTATAAGCAGTGTTTCAGATTTGTAGTCTGGTACAGAAGAACAGGGTGAGGAGGAGGGGTAGAAGTGACCTCAATTCTGACAGTCACATAATTTTGCAGTTCAAAAGTTATTGGAACGTTTCAGAGCATAATGCCCAACAATTTGCATTCCAGATACCTTCCATAGAAACTGAAGGATTGCTAAAGGTTGCGTATCTCTGTTTTAATGCTTGTGCCCTTTTCTCAAATTAGCGATACTGTCAAGCTCTGATGAGATCATATCTTTGACACAGAGTAAAATTATGGTAACATTCATGTGTGATCTTATCCAGTACAACTCCTATTTTCATGGGATTAGAAAAGGAAAGAAAGTCCCATTAAACTATATTAAAGAAGGTGATATTCACCCTGCAGCTATAGGAATATATTTGAGCACTACATATCACATCCTGTGAAAAGAAAGTATAAAATGAAAATTCAAAAGCAGCAACAAGGATCTAAGCAATCGTGTAATACAATCCCAGCTACAATTTAGTGCTGATTGTAATTCTAGGTTTCTAGACAGAAGTGAAAGAAACCAGATGAAGTTTGTGGGACTGTTTCCACACGTATAATTTAAAAGGGTGCCTATAGCAGCTGAGGATCCGGCCTTATTTGTGAAAGGCAGGGTTTGAACAGCGTATTTTGCCTATAATTTGGCAATGTCCAGAACACATTCAAACATCCTCCCACTTCTGTAAGGGGAAGGATGATTAACAACAAAAGGAGAGCCACGCTCTGCACTGATGGTAAATCTCTCTCTCCAGGGAGAATGGAGTGGTACATGGCTCCTGCACCTCAGCACACCAGAGCAGCAGGTCAGGCAAGCCCCCAGTGCAGCAGCCCCCCCAGCTCTCCTGGGGGGCTCTTGTGTCCCCAACACAGGGCATGGCTGTAGGAGCGGCTGCCAGCAGGCAAGTGGCAGCTCAAGGCCAGGCAGAGCCACATACCCCAGCTGGACAAAACTGGGATGAACCCAAAGCGTACATCCTAGCCATGTTATGGGCTGGGAGAGGAGGCACTGACCACATGCGCGCCCCAGGACGGTCACAGTGCCATCAGCAGAGGACCGTGGTCACAAGCATGTCGCAAGGGATGCCCCCAGCAGCATCGTGTGCCCATATCAGGGTACACAAATACCAAGAGAGACTCTCACGCTCATTCCCAAGGTACCTGCTCACTTTAACAGCACTATAGAAGTGAAGACAGCGTGATAGAGACAGTGCTATGAACAGGATTCATCATCAGCATTGTATTTCAGGTTCAGACAGCCCTGAGGAGGGCAAAAAGCATCAAGACAAAAGAGCGGGAGTTTCTCAAGGGTTTCAGACTAGATTTGAACGAAGGACTAGGGCATACACATTTTCCTGAACATCTCTGCTAACAGGGAATACCAGGCCCTTCTTAGGTGTCTAAAACATAAAACCAAGTTGAGCCCTGCCATAACCCCGTTCTTCACTCTTGAAATCTCGTCCCAATCTTGTGAGAGTGCCAGGTTGCGGTGGCACAACAGCTCTGGGGTGTGTTACATTTAGGAGCACCCCAGGCTGCTACCACAGGGCTCGCGGTCAGCGCAATAACCCACAGGTACTTACCCATCCCAGCCATGGAGCCAAAACCACATGGGAGTCATTCAACCACTGCCTTCCCTGGGCTAATGCAACTTCTGCACATGAAACTCAGCAGTTCAAGGGGCTTTGTCAGCCTGGGCAGGTCTTCAGCCCATATTTGTTAAGCCCAAGACCACCTGTTTAAATGCTATTGGAAACCAGTACCTATCTGCAGCATTGCCTTGCACTTCAGTGAGGCTTTTCCCAACTCCCACTGCCACAGTAAACACAGCACCCTGCAGCCCTCCTGGGGGCTACTGCCACATGCAGGGCTTAATGAAGCTGCTCTGCTGCCTAATGAGGCCACAGATGTAGGGCTCGGATCAACTGAGGAGGAATAAAAGTACACAAGGATCATACCACAGCTGAAGCATGGTGTGTTAGACAGAGGCACTTAAGTGCAATAAAACAGGCTGGTTTTTGTTCGGTCACCCATCCTGAGCCTAGAGCCATACTGAGTTTCAAACACTCTGAATTAATATATGGGAAGACATACACATGGTCTATGCCCTTCACAGCACAGTTATTACACAGGTCTACCTTCCCCATCCCATTAATTTGGTTGCTTTCATGACAACAGTCCAGCCCATATAAAAATAATGGGATTCCTCAGGACTCACACATTCCTCCCAGCACACCTATCAGCTGAGCAAACAGCAGAGGTCCCAAAAGCTTCTACAACTCTGTGCAACTGGTAAGAGACTGGGAAACCACCTACAGGCTGGTGGGAAGCCATGGCGTAATACAACCAGCACTTACTACTGTTTATCTGGACCTACTGGGTCAGCACCCACTCACACAGAGCACACCCTTGCTAGCAACTTTGCCTCCTGTTTCAGACACTACAAATCCACGGTAAATAAAAAGCAGGATGATATCCAAGCCAGAAGACCTTCAAGAGTACAAAACTGTAATCACTGAAAGCATGAAAACAGTGGTGACCTACCAAGCTGATCCTAGCCTTGAAAGGGAAGATGCCAGGCCAGACCCTACTCCAGCTCTCAAGCTTTTCACAGCTCTGCAAATCAGCAGAGGTTGGCTCCTGCTGGTTTTTATAACAGCCAGGTGCTGATCAGGCCAATCATTGATCTCTAATAGGCCTGAGATCCCTCTTTAAATAGCAATGCAGCTAAAAAAAAAAAAAAAAAAAGTATTGTTTTTAATCCTAGTTTCTGTAAAATAGGGCTGAATTTTTTTTTTATCTACTTCTGTGCCTGTTTTGAAGATTTGTCAACAAATGTCTACACATAGTTTTGAGAAACTCAGATGAAAGACAAGCAAATATGGATTTACTATGAAGTAGCCCAGAACGCAGCTAGGCCTGATCAACAAGCCTAAAGCCTATTGAAAGTCTTTGAGTGCCTGCAGACAGCAGGAAAGCTAAGAAAAAAATTCTCATTTGATACTGTGGGGCAAGTTTCCTCACAATTTGTGTAGGCAAATTCAGAGCATAAGTGCTTGGAGTAAATGCTGTAGGTTCTTCCTGAGAAAGTTTCTCTTACCATAAACTGAACCACTTTGGTGACTTCCCCCAAAACAAAAACCTAGCTCCAGAAAACTTCTGTGTCCGAAAGAGAAGGAGATGGGGAAGCTTGAGGGTGTTTCTCATGGATGATCCTCTGTAATGGGGACTGGCCTGAGCGACCAGGGCAAGGCCAGCGTTTCAATTTCAGTGTTTGGCAGGCGGTGTGGTGCCACCGAAACCAAGGGAGCTCTGCCAGCTCACACCAGCTGAGATCTGGCTGCTGCTGTCTGCTGAGGAGTTGGATAAGCAACCCCTGCAGAGCAGCTGAGGTTTAGCTGTCTGATGGGAACTCAGTGCCTGCTCCCCTGCTCCTCTGGAAATCCCCAGCCATGGTGAGTGCTGGAGAGCTAAAACGTTTGAGTGATGGAAAGCCTTCCTCAACACCTCCCAGTGAAACCCACTTGCCATTCAGAATTTTTGCAGTCAGAAAGCATGCAATTTCCCACTTCTTGTGCATAAAACCGGGAGGCAGGCTTTCCCAATCCCCTGCGTCTTTGCTATTAGCCTGCTGTTTTCACACAGACCCTCTACATGCCAAATGATTCAGGCTGTGCATTCCCCATGCCCAGATCTTAACTGCCACACAGTAATTGCAGGGTTGGAAATGAAAACATTACTCAGCTCACCATGACTGATGCCTCTAGACGTATGGAGAAAATGCAAGCCAAGTACCCTCCGCTTGCCCACGCAGACATGTGGATGGTTTTGATAAACAAGGTGATCTTGTCTCTGAAGAACCTCAGCATTGGCTAAGGTTAGCTGGTGGCCAGGGGTGCTCAGAAGAATTCTGGTGGCTTGGGCAGAGTCTGTGATCAGCTTTGCTGAAAAAATATACTCTGACATCTGCGTAAGAATAGCTGGGAAGGCAAAAATGAGCAAATGTAAAATGTAATTTGAACATACGCACACAAAAGGAAAGACAGCAGTTATATATCCTTATTTCAAACCCCTTCCAAAAACTGTGGGTGAGAAATTCATGTTCTTCTTATGCGAGCCCATGGAAAAGGAGAAGAGAAAGTTTAAAAAAAGAAAATGAATGATTACATGGAAAAGCAGAAAAATTTTAGAGAGGAAAATGTAGTCACAATATCCAAGGTTTTCAAACCTCCGACTGAGCAGGTGTTAACCTTATTGTGTACAGCCAGCACAAGGTGGGGCTTGCTTTTCTTAGTCCTTTATTGTCGTGGTTTAACCCCAGCCAGCAACTAAACACCACGCAGCCGCTCACTCACTCCCCCCCACCCAGTGGGATGGGGGAGAAAATCGGGAAAAGAATCAAAACCCGTGGGTTGAGATAAGAACGGTTTAATAGAACACAAAAGAAGAAACTAATAATGATAATGATAACACTGATAAAATGACAACAGTAATAATGAAAGGATTGGAATGTACAAATGATGCGCAGTGCAATTGCTCACCACCCGCCGACCGACACCCAGCCAGTCCCCGAGCGGCGATTCCCCGCCCCCACTTCCCAGTTCCTCTACTAGATGGGACGTCCCATGGTATGGAATACCCCGTTGGCCAGTTTGGGTCAGCTGCCCTGGCTGCGTCCTGTGCCAACTTCTTGTGCCCCTCCAGCTTTCTCGCTGGCTGGGCATGAGAAGCTGAAAAATCCTTGACTTTAGTCTAAACACTACTGAGCAACAACTGAAAACATCAGTGTTATCAACATTCTTCGCATACTGAACTCAAAACATAGCACTGTACCAGCTACTAGGAAGACAGTTAACTCTATCCCAGCTGAAACCAGGACATTTATAAACCTAAAATGGCTCATTTTTAATGCCTGAGGTGAAATTAATTACCACTTCTGAAAAATCAAGGTAGCGTACACAGACACACACACATGGCATGGGCATACAAGACTTGATCAAAACTTCTGGAAAACTTGGGACAAAAAAATAACCCCATGCATTTTGGGGAGGAAAAGAGAAGGAACCCTCTATGGTTTTCCCCCATCTGTCAACATGCTCTGTTTGAACACTGACAGGAGAAAGCATCCTCTGTCCTTCCATCCGTCCATCCAGAGTTGGAACATGTCAGTGTATCAGGCTTTGCAAGCCTGGAGAATAGAACCTATTGTTTTATTTTAAATAGGCTTTTGCCTTGGAAACATTTGCAATTTCCTTGCCTTTTTTTTTTTGGCTTTGATGTGCTGGTGCCTTTCCTTGTTAATAATCTGCACAAAGTACCTGTGTCATCAGTCTATGTTGTGATTTCCATCTCTCTTGGGTGCATTTAATCACTGGAGAAAAACCAAGATCATAATGAAAATGCTGCAAATCAAAGTTTTTAGTTAGATATCAATATATCAGTGGTATTTTGATAGACCTTATTCCAAGTATTCAAGTACATGCTCAATATCATGCATGCTCCTTCAATAGCAATTAAATATTGTCTCAGGCAGAGTGGCAAAAAGAGAACTGAATTAAAGTTAGTTAAGAGAACAGATGTTGTTATTTGTTCAAGAGGAGCTTAGCGGGAACTTGGCTTCCTGAGAAATTGGTCCTTCCTTACACAAACACATCATATTTTCTTCCCCCTTACGCTACGTGCTCACCCCCTAAAGCTGATTTCGCTGATACTGCTCACATGCCGAGAGCTGCACATATGCTTTAGTAACAAACAGAAGGGGAGTCTAACTCACAAGCAGAAATATTACTGCATGATTAAGGACTCTATTCAATTGGAAAAATCCTACGTTCAGACACATGAGCATCCTGAAGCATCAGTTTTGATTTGGTGGCTGGGAGAGGGGCGGGCAAAAAATGGAGAGAAACCAAACCCTCACTGAATACGACTAGAAATATATGGTTGTGTATGACTGCACTCAGCCAGCCTAAAGCAGCCTCCTTTTGCTGGCACCCATAACATGCCAGACCATCCTTGTTCTCACCAAACCAAAGCTCCCTAACGCCTGTTGTGCCACACCACTAAGAGCCTGAGTTCCGCTAACGACAGCCCTGAGTAATGAGGCAGCCCCGCAGGGTGGTTGCGGCCTCCCTCTCCTTGCAGTTGAGAGGCTGAGAAGGGCAGGACATGGCCAGGAAAATATTAGAAGCATGTATGCCCCACTGGGGGTTAGGAAATAAAGGTTAGGGTTTGATTTATTCCATTAATACAGAGTAGTTTCCAGAGTTTCACAGTGTGCACAGTGCCAGGTGGGTTTCGACAGGTAGGCCTTCAGCTGTGATAAGCTTGCAAGTAGTGGAAAAGAGAACAAACTCATAACTCAAACAAACCTAAATATTAAATTACAACTCCACTTAATGCTACCTCAGAAAAATGGATGGATGCAGGGAAGGAGTTTTCCACAGCATAGACGTCCCACTGGCAAAGCCGGGCTGGCCTGATGCCACAGGAGGGGGGTGTCAGCCTCCCGACTCCCAAAATCCTGGACTTTGACAGCTCCAAGTTTTTGCGGGGCCGTGAATGGAGATGAACTCACCTCCTCACCTGTCCTCACCGAACGTCCCACCACCACGGCAAGCAGGGGTTTGGGACCCTGCTGGCATCTCGTCTCGCGGGGGGGCCGGTGCGGCACGGACCCTCTCGGGACTCGGAGCAGCTGAAGACTTCGCATGAGGTGCAGGGTTAGATCCTTCTCCTCTGCGGCAGCGCGACCAAGGGGCCCCAGGAGTGGGCAAGCACATCCCATATGCCTCTGCTGCTGTCCTTCCATCCCTTTTTTCCCCAAACACTGGATTCTGTTAGATATACGTCTTGATGAGGCCCTGATTCAGCAAACTCTGTAAGTCAGGCACACAAACCATCCTGATGGCCAAAGTTAAAGCTGGGCTCATCTTGCTGAGGACAGGGACAGATTTACTCTTAGGGCGCCAGTAAGGGGAAGACCATGCCCCTTGTCACAGGGTGTTAAATGGGCTCAATAAAAGTGGAGCCATTAGCCCGTATATTTGCTGTGCTCAACATCAGCCCTCATTGATCCCTGGCTGCTCGCAAGGTTGGAATTTTACATATTCAATTATCAGGGGAGGACATTTAAACAAAAGCCGGAAATAGAGTAAGGGCAAGAAAATTGCTGATATATCAAACCAGGGCGGTTCTGAAAGCCACTCACTATATATATTCCAAGATGTTTACTACGCATTTATACAGATAGCACTTAAATATGAAAAGTTGCACTCCATTTAGAAAACAGCTGCCAAAACTTTCTAAGTTTCATAACCTGTCTTGCTGAGAAAAAGATATATACATCTTCAGTCTGGAAGAAGACAGACCAGGTGAGAGCCATATCTAGACAGTGAAGCAATAATTTTCCTTCATTACTTACTACTGCAAATGTGCGCCCTTTCTTGGAGGGAGGGCAGGATAATTTAAGCCTTATCATTTCACTGCTCACCTATATTATCAGAAATTATCTTGCCCAGTATTAAGGACTGAAGATTTCTTTCCAAACCGGTGGGCAAAATATTTTAAACGTGCACATTTAAAAATGGGAAGAAAGGAAGACAGAAAAAAACTGGGCATGCATTGCTGTAAGAAGTAACTGCGAGGAGAATCACAAACAGCCTCTTTTTTCCTCTGGATAGCCAGCCCTGAAGCAATAAAGAGGAGAAACACTTCCATTAATTTCCGTTTGGAGAGATCAATACCACGACACCAACCAAACCAGATCCTTTTCTCTCCTTTTCCACTACAGGGCTGGGCAAAGCTCCTGTCACTGGAAACGAAGCCACACACCATGCTCCAGCCCCCTTATGTGGTCACTGCCCTTTTTCAAAGAAGAGAGGTCACTGCTCTCAGGAGGACATGGCAGCCGTCCCCGTCACGACAATGTCCTGATGCAGAAGTGCTGTGCCGGTTGTGCCATGCAGTGCTGCTGCCTTTCCCGCAGGCTGCTCTTCTCTGTCTCTCATTTACATTTGCTTTGCTTCATTCTTAGCTCACCACTTCAGAGTTTTGCTCTTTCTGAGACAGTGCAGAAATGTAAAATAAATAAAAAGGCCATTGAAATCTAAGTAAGGAACGGTTACGCTCCCATTCTGCAACCCTACTGGCACAACGCGAGGGACACACAGGAGCAGTAACTGTTCCAATACCTCCCCAGGAGAAGGAAGCACGTATTCCGCTGCTGTGGGAAGAAATGGAGGGGTGCCTTTCTGTAACAGGAGTCACTTTGGCCCTGGTCATTCAAAAGACCACTGGGGTTTTTTGTCAGAACACAGAAAAAAAATCTTCCCTTTTTGAGCTCATCACCTACAAATTGTAATTTTGCTCATTCTGCACAGAAAATTATATTTGTGTGCTGAACGTGGCTTGCAGTCATTTGACATATTAAGCTCTGTCTCACTTCAGCTGGTCATGGAAGCCTTCCACAGCCGAGGCAGAGACACTTGCACATGTCCAGCTCTTTGTCTTGCTTATTACATTAATTGAAATTGATGTGGTGGAAGTTGCGGGAGGTGAATTCATCACACTGTGTATGAAGGCTGCTGCTCAAATGGGAACTGATCTACTTTCAAAATGTCTTGCTTTAATGTGTCTAGTGATATTTTGTTAAAGAAAGAGACATCTAGTATTTAATGCTCTTCATCTTTCAAAAGTGAGCAAATACTTGTAATTAAATTAATTATGATAATCATGCAGGTGTCTCATGTGTGCTGTAAGTTGGGTTTTGATTTCCAAGACATTGCCTCCTGAAAGGAAATAGTTTATTCCTTTGTTCTGCACTGCTTTTGATTGGAAGGACAGTGAATAATTAATTACAGCGATATTACAGACTGGTAAATTACTACAAGAAAATGACAGGTTCTCCCTATGGCCCCCTCCCCTGCGAATGGGAAGAATGGGACAGGCTCTGGCGAACCCCCCAGGCAGGTGGCTCTCTGCAGGAATGGTTTCATCAGGAAAGTGATCTTAAATCATGCAAGAAATGCCAAGCAGTTCTCAGTGCACCTTTACCTCGGGGGTGGGAACTGCAATTTCCATTTCAAAAGCGTTTCCACAATTTTAAAGCAGGTTCTTCCAATTAAGAAGAAAACATTACGTTTTCCTTTGAATTTAAATTAGACAAATCCAGGCCATTCTAAACAGCTAAGTCTTACTGAGCAGTGGAAACCACACGTCCATCTTCTGTTAAAGTGTCCCATGTAAATCAGTGAAAGGAAAGGAATAAGAACTCTCTCCAGTCACCTCTCTCAATGCAGGCACTTCGTGGATTTCTGCCAACAGGACACTGCCTGTTGGTATTTCTTTCATGAGAATTTTGGCTAAACCAGGATGGCTGCTTGAGGTCCCAACCAGGCAGAGTTGGATAAACTGCAAGAGTGGATAAAATAAAAAGGAACACACACCAGGATTATGTGCAGGTATTCCCAGAAATAAGAGCAGAAAAGTCAGCGCTGAACCTATTTCCCTCTGGAACCTGTTCCACCCTGAGTGCCAGTGCGTCCTGGCTGCCCAGGAAGAGGAGGGGCATTGGAAAACAGGTTTGCAATGCTGCAAATGTTCCCAAAGAGTTTCTGCCTCATTCTCCTAAAAAAGTTGCAGCTCAAAGTTGCATCAATAGCTCAAAGAAGTGCGAGAAACAATAAAATGGACCTTCAATTAAAACAGCCCAAATCCAACACAATTACTGAGCAGTGAAAGAAAATAAATGGCCTTTAATTGATGCTGCAATTGCACAGTGTCCTCACATTGCTCAGTTTTAATTTCTGAATTAAGAAGTCTCTCTTCTTAATAGTCACTCATGACAACTGTCGCCTTCTGCTAGTCCCATAAGGTGCCCAACAGCCAAATTACCACTTCTTTATTCTTCAGTAATAGCTGGACTCTTTCAAACAAAGACCTCAGTTCAGGGGAAGCTCATGAAGAAGTTTAACGGTACATTAAATGATGCTGAATTACACAGGAATTTGCATGGATTTGCATTTTACATTTATATTAATGCCAGATGAGTTCATTATGATTCATCTAACAATAATGAATGGTAAAGGAATAAGTAATGATCATGATATTACAACTGCGCCATGAGCCTGTCTCTGCAATTTCAGTCTCTCTTGTATTTTCTACAAAAGCAGAGAATTGGTTACTATCACTGGCAATGTGACATTGTTCTCCTGTTACCATCCTGACTCAGGTCTAACTTTTATGAGACCTTCATGGGTTTTCTGTGAACATATTGCTTAAAAGTCTTTGCCAATTATCATCTTTCCAGGATTCAAAATAGCAGAAAAATCACTCGTGGTCCTTTTTCATTTGTTGATTTTGCTGTCTTTCCCCTTTCTCCCAGTGGATGGCTACTGAGCGGCTCACACAAGCTCAGCCACCACATGAGCATGTTCCTCTTGTCTCATCTGAGGTCTTAGATCTGTCCTAAGTGTCAACAAAACTGGCCAACAGATGCAGATAGATTTGGAGAGGAGAGGAGAGGACTTGTCTCTGTCAACCATAAGCCTGCCCTGTCTCCTGCCATTCTTCACCTTTTCTCCCTGGATCTGAGCGAGCTGCCGGGTGCTCCTAACACCCACTGGCAGCACCCACAGCTCCTGCCAGTCTGGCTGCTGCTCCTGAACCCCTACCCAACCTGGGAGTGGACAGAGCCAGTGGCCTGCACGCAAAGTGTCTTAGCACTGCTACAGAATATGGTTAAAGAGTCACAAGAAAAAGAGCTCCTGCTCTTTGTTAAAGTCTATATGGTTTTAGAGCTCGCTCTTCCTACCCATGTTACAGTCTGTAGAATGGCACTGACTTGGTCCCTCCAAGTTTACTATCAGAAGAGTAAACGGTCTTGCTCTTTGAACCTCACGCAATGGACTTCCGTGAGGTGGAGAAAATAGGTAGGAAGAAGGTGACCAGCCACTGAGCATAAGGATAATTGAGGATATAGAAAGAGTGACTGAGACATAGAGCAGACTAGAAACTGAAATGTGAGTTATTGTAAAAAAATTCTGACTTTTTTTTTTAATAGCAAAATCCAAAAGTTGATACTATGAAGATGTAAATTATGAGTATGTATGGAATCAAACCAGACAATTTTTTTTCCTGATTCACATTAGTGAAGTCCTCTGCTATTGATTGTCTTTCTTAGAATGTAAATAGGTCTTCTGACAGTACAGGTGTGACTTTAAAGGATGTGGCCTAAAATTTGCCTTAGGTAGGAATATAGTTTGAAAAAATATCAGAAAAAAATCCTGTCCTCATAATTCCTGTAACAGTGATTCTATTTCACATCTTCTGCTACCTTATTTTGCTTTCTTAATGCTGCTTTAAACCCCTTTGGCAGGAAGAGCTAATAACAGCTTGGAAAAATTAATATGTATGTTAGATGGAAACATTCTATTGTTTCCATGGATATCAGTGCAAAATCCCTTCTGTAGTATGTCTTCCTGCAAAATGTTTAATCAGCAGCAAAAAAGCCAAATACCTGTAAAGTGGAGAACAAGCTTTAAAAATCCTATTAGACCCCTCAGGACATTTCTCTGGCTCCCGCAATGATGTGTACCTGGCATGTGGCAGCCACGCTGCCCCTTGGTTTATTCAGGTTTCTTGTTTGTTTTGTAGCATCCAAGGCTGCCTTGTCTTGGAGTGAAGTTGGGGAGATTAGATTATTTTCCTTGCTGCTGGCCCTTCAGAGATGCTTATGGTTGAGTGGGTTTCCAAGCTGACATCGCCTTGGGTTCCATCAGGCCGGCTGTGTTGGTGTGTCACTGCTGGTGGGGGCTGGGGCGAGGAGAAGCCTCGTGCGGTTTTTGCCCTGGGTCAGTACCCAAGAGGAGAGGCTATAGTGTCTGTCTTCTTCCGCGAGACCTTTAACAGTCCAAGGCAAAGGCTCTTTCTCCAACATTCCTGCTCTGACTTTTCCATGGAAGATTTTATAAAAATTTCTACAGGGAAAAAGGAAATTTTAAATAGATTTCATCTTGTGTTGAAGAGCATTCACCTCTTCCCCAACACCTTTTCTTGCTTCAGAAATCTTGCACTGCTATCATTTCACTGAGAACCCACCTTAAGCTTCAGTTATTAGTGATTTAACGAGGAGTCTTTTAATTATAACAGCTGTTGGTTTAATTACCAAAGGATTTATAATTAGACCCCCTGCACAATCCTGCTGCTAAACCAGAGGCTCAGAAACCCTCCTGACATGGGTCGAGCTCATGGGGCAGTCTGTCCGTCCATCTGCTGCCCCAGCAAGCAGCCACCCTTTGCCTCAATCTTTCGGGAAAAGGAAGTGGAATGAGTGAAAGCAGCTAGGATCGCAGATGCAACTGATCACTGCATTATGACCACAGAAACATTCCTCATGCTAATAAATATTAGGTGCATTGGTTTGTTGGTAACAATAAATAACTGTGCAAACTTGTCGTGTGCTTATTTCATAGCTCTTATTACTGTTTCAAGGAAATTTATCTCACAACCCTCTTTCAAGCAATCAACTCAAGAAGTTGTTTTGAAAGCTTCTAGCGATATCAGGAAAGGATGCTCTTCCCACACCTTTTAATTAGAATAGGGAAAAAAGGACAGTTTTAGACAGATCTGTATGCTTTTACAGCAAACCTTGCTGTGCAGTTGGTACCATACAGTCAAGACAGTCTCCTTGGTTTTGAGCTCCTTTCTGAGCTCCTCAGGAAATTTAGACATTTCAACATCCACTTGCTGGAATGGAGATTTAACATTTTGGAAATTCTCTCCAGAGTTAGAAATGCTGAAAAGCTGCACATCAGAAACGTTAAAGGTAGAACCTTTCAGGAGACACTGGAACGGTGACTTCAGGGAAGTTTTAATTTCAGTTAAAAAAATAAACCGTCAGAAGGCAAGGAACATTTAAAATGGCAGGCAGTTGTATTTGCCAGGGACAGTCAGCCCAAGGCAGAAGGCCCTATTTGGTGGGGCAGGAGTAGTAGAGCAGAAACACTCATCGCTCTTGATGAATTAAAAGACACTTGAAGAGGAGAGGGAAGGTTTTGTTATCCTGTAATTTCAATTAGACACTGTGCTGCCCTTCCTCTTTCACAGACCATGGTGCTATGCGCCCTTAACAGAGCTGCCTTTTCTTTCCAGAGGGGCCTTATACTTAGGGGCAATGAGAGATCAGTTCTTGCAAAAAGCAAGTACGAAGCAATGCATCAGACAGCCCTGCCCAGCGCGCACGGCACCGTGTCACCAGCTTTGCAGGCTCTGATCCGTGCTGTCCCTTTGCTTTCCTGCACAGATCTCCCTTCTGCTGCATCTCCCCATATTTGCAAAACACTGTGAGATTGGTGGAAATGAATTGTAAGAGATAAGTATTCTCCAAGAGGAAAACTGCCTATTCAGTTACAGTTAACTCACTCAATTAAATTATGTCCTAGAGTGAGTGCTCAGTTATTCTGACAGTGGTGAATTTCAAAATTAATTTCATTTCCTTTTGCTGGGCAATATTTTCTCTTGGGCTGGCAGGTGTTCTGAACTGGATGCTCTCTTCTCCTGGCTGTTATTTCCCTTCTGCTTGTGCACCACTAACGCGAGCACAGAGTACCCGGAGAAGGGGAGAGTCTCCTGACTGCCGATCACCCGCGACGGGCGAGCTGGAGGTAGCGGGGGCTGTCCTGAGCAGTGCTGCTGACTGCAGCCCTGCACCCGACAGCCCCAGCACTGGCAGGCAGCATCCGCTCCCCTTCCACACGCAACAGGTTTGAAAGCCCCACTGCAGAGCACTGGGCTCAAACCTCTCTGTGTGCACCCCTTGGCTGCGTATCAGCACAGGCTCCATCATCTGTTTTAGCTGAGCATGGTGAGTAGCACTTGACAGGTTATTGACTTGCGGTGATATGCTTTATTAAAAATCAGGGGGGACCGAAGCTCTTAGCTCCTTATTAGAGTGCAGACTTGTTAGGAAAATTTAGGGATATGAAAACTATTACAGTATCCAGCAAAAACAGTCCTTCTGAGACATTCAGAATAGCAAAAGGTTAAATTAAAACCTCCCTGCTACAGCATAATCAGGAGATGGCCAGGCACAGTCTCCATGTTACCATGCTGTGCATGCTTAAATTAGAACAGCGAAGCGGATTTTATATATATATAGCATGAAGATATTATAATACATAGACATGCTTCCCCTCTCCAAATGGCCTTCTTTTCCACTTTTGAGTCTGAAACTGTTAGAGCTTGATTCAAAGCTCACTGAAGAAAACGTGCTTTTCATATGAGAAAATGGCCTTCAGATGGCCCTGTAGTGCTCATCTCTGAAAGCTGGCAAAATACTGGTTAATGCCTAGTGATCAAGAGAAAAGAAAAAGCCCTCACAGACATGTCTATTTAGTTACAGACCACAGGGACCATTCATGGCATGGATATGACACCATCAACCGATGCAACGAGCAAAGTCTTTGAGAACTGGACAAGGGCCAACCTTGAACCATCTCTGGGGGACACCTTCAATGCCTAACAACCGTAAGCACAGCTCGGTATGACAGACAGCACCTACAGCAATAGATGCCGAAAACATGACCCGGGGAGATGAGCAGGGCTGTATGGCTGCTGGGTGTCCAAAGCAAAGACCACAGTGAGTCTCCTCCAGGGATAATCATGCCTTCCCTCTCTTCACCGCAGAGCCACCGGCCTCCACAGCCCACGGGTGTGGATCAGGGTCAGTGCCAGCATCCGCACTGAATGCGCATCATGGTGCACACGCAGATTTCATGGACCCAACACACAAACTGGACCCAGAAAATGTACATAGTCATATACTAATTGTACAGAGCATTTTCTACCTGCTATTCTATATCAGCATCGAGCCGGCTGGGCGATCCCAGCACCACAAGCAAGCACAGCTGAGCCTCAATGGTGGGTAGTGACAGGGACAACTTTCTCACAGTCTGCAGAGCACAAACTCTTCTGAGACTTCAGCCCGCGGCGCAGCTCAGTGTAAAGATTTGTCTAACCCCAGCATGGGAGCTGAACAGTGTCAATAAACAATTAGCATGCTCCCAACCAAGCAATTAAATCAATGGCAAGTGGGGAATTCCAGCAGACAATGCAATTACTGTATTAACTACAAAAATTGCTACATGTAACTACTGCAAGGAAGAAACACCAACTAAGAAAAAGCTGGGCTGGGGCTGTTTGCTTCAACACTTGCCTCTGCAGTGGAACAGCATCCTTCAGTGGGAGCTAGGGACTGTGTTTGATTCAAAGTGAAGACAACACTTATTATTACAAAAATTTATTGACAAAAGGGAAGAATGTTTTTCAACAGCGGTGCCATGATCTGTGTTTAAAGGAGCTCACACACTGTTTGGCTGCTTCAGGAAGAGGATAAGGCACTAGTGGAAGGGACCGAGCAGTAGGTGCTTTACTTACAGCACAATTAGCTTCTGAGCTGAAGGGCAGCAACATAGGTTGTCCTTGGCAGACAGCAGGAGCTCTGCAGCTCAGCAGCCGATCTGACCGCAGGATGCTCAGCACTGCAGAGCAGCCAAACCCCAGCACGAACACTTGGGGAAAAGCGAGTTCTCAAGCTGGATCAGCACCCTGACACTTCCTATGTGTCTCTCGTGCTTAATTACGAGTCACATTGCACATCCTGCTTGAACTGCTCAGAAGAGCTGCTTAGCTTGGAAAATTCAGAATCCATCCGCTCATTATGCAAGATAAAATAACTCTCACTTCAACGGGAGCTGACATGGACCCTAGAGAAAGAGCAGATCTGTGAAACAGGGGCTGTTTGATCCATGCTTTGCTAGCTGTTATATCAGCTCCTCTCAGGAGATGAGAAG
This sequence comes from Harpia harpyja, assembly GCF_026419915.1. Taxonomy (NCBI): domain Eukaryota; kingdom Metazoa; phylum Chordata; class Aves; order Accipitriformes; family Accipitridae; genus Harpia; species Harpia harpyja. The sequence continues at coordinate 628,339 of NC_068951.1, read as the reverse complement.
GAATATTAGCCAGGAAATTACTTTCCGGTTAGTTCAAGCTGTGTTTTGCAATGCTGATTGAGGTGGAAGGTGACAGAAACAATTGCTAAATATCAATAATATTATGCACACAATTAAAATGCAGCCAAGAGTCTTTTAATACAAAACAAAATGAGGTTGTGAGCCTGTGCAGGGATTCAGTGATGTTGCTAGGTTAAATCTCCAACTCAGTGGAATATTTGAAAATGTAATTTTGCCTCCTCCTCCAAATCCCTTTTAATATTCACAATTGGCCTCTTTGTGAGAGATTTCCAGCTCTGAAAAGTTGTTTGAGCTGAGTAGCTAAGGATTATCTCTAATAAAGCACTGTTATTCAGGACAAATCTCTATAGACATGTTTACTAAATAACTCTGATATTTTACAGAATAAATTACATCAATTACAACCACAACAGCAACAAAAATAGGTGGTGAAACGTTTCGGTCATGGCCATCATAAAGAAAAAAAAAAGTCAACATGGAACCTTCTTTTGGCATAAACACTCAAAGTCCCAGACAGGCTTTTGTCATTTCAGAGTTCGTGAAAAAGAGACAGACCAGCAAATAAAGCAGAGCAAGGAAGAAGGCAGGGTGTCCCCACCTGTCCGTGCCCCGGGGAGGGACCATTTGAGGCAGGGACATGGTCAAGCCCTGCAGCCCCACGCGGGGCCAGGCAGGAGATGCACGGGGGCTGCCACGCAGCCCTGACCGCTTGCTGCCAGCAGGACTGTGCTGCTGGTGGAGGCGACGAGCGGTGTTCTGCAGACAGCTGTGCGCGGCCCTAGCTAAGCGCTTTCCTCACTCCTCGGTCACACCGTTGCGCTGTGGCTTACAGGGCCACTTTCAGCAGAGAGAGGTCCTGGCTGCCCCAAGCCAGCCTCCACCGAGGGAGCAGAGGAGCTTCTGTGGGCACAAGTGGGGCCAGAGGAAAACCCACCCTCGCCCACAAGCATCGCTGAGAACAGGACCCTTCTGTTCTCTTGCAGATCTTCTCTCCCCAGGCTTCGCAGGCACCAGCGGCCAGGAGCAAATGGCGCTGGGCTGCGTGTCCCTGGTGAGGGAGCAGCACAGCCCTCAGGCCGTGCCATTGCCGGGCACAGCTCCACCCGGCACATTAACTTTAGGCCAGGAGACTGGTAAGGGAGAGAGTTTTCCCCGCGGGGACATTTGTTCACTAGATCTGTTCCTTCTTCTGTCATCCATCTAGTAGTTGACTTTGAGCAAAGTCATTTTCCCTCTCTGTGCACCTGTTTTTCTGTGGGTACCAATCTCTGACTGCTTTGTAAGGCACTTAGAGCTACAGCTGAGAATGCTCCTCCTGTCTGGTAGCGAGTTTACAGCAGAGACTGCTGTGTATGCCTCAGACAACCAAGGGTTGAATCGGAGGGACTTGCTAGGCTCTCCAAATGTTTTCTAACATTGAGATGCTTAGTTTCTAGTGACGAGCTTGGAAGCCTGACATTTAACTCTTTTTGAAAACCATGGCTTGTGCTTGCTCTTGCAATAGGGTAAGAAGAAACCTTTGTTTTGGCCACGTCCTTCTGACATTTTCAGTGACAAAAATAAATTTGATCTGCACAAGCTATGAAGGAATGGGAAAGATGTTATTTCCAAAACATGCGTGGTGCTATCGGATATGATAAAGGACTGAATGAGTCAGTAAATGTAGCAGTTTAGTAGCTTAAAAAAAAATAAATCAATAATCATGCAGCAAGATCTACAGTATTGGAACAGAAAAATGTAGCTGAAAGTCTGCCTGTCTGGGAAAGTTAACCCTTGCCTTTACCAGTCCTTTGCCTGGGAAGCGGCAGGGCAGTTCTTCAGTGAGTCACGTTCATCCCGGGGGGTGGAGATCGGCCGATCCCCAGGCTGACAAATGCAAGTATTAAAGAGGAAGCAGAGTAAAATTCCTCCCCCAAATGCACAGGATTTTAGTGGCTCTCACCAGCTGCTGGCTTCAGCCACCATCCTGACTGTAGTGGTGACAACCAGCACGCCAAACAAGGGGGAAGAGTTGTCCCTAAGACGAAATCTCACCTTAATATCAGGCACGTGAGTGAGATTCATTTCTCCTCATCACCCTTAAACACAAGGAGAATCCAGAAGAAAGATCAAAGGAAAACATTTTAGGGCAACATCACCTGTTTTTCAAATTTACCACATCATCACAGACATGATGGGAACTTTCATATGTGTAGAAGACTAGGTAAACTCTTACAAGTTATCTAAATCTACGTGCTAATCCTTCGGAAGGAACTTATCTCACCAAGCTATGCATAAATTAATGTATTTGCCTCATTTTAATTACCTGGGCTCCCTTCATACTCAACAGAAAGAAAGAGTGAGACACCATTCACAGAATTAATCATTCTGCCTATTTTAGACACCTTTTTTCTGATTAGATTTGATTCTTGTTTGACCCATCTCTGATTTTAATCATGTGAAAATGCTAGGAAGAATGGCATGCTAATAAAGGATTTTTTAATTCTTTTTTCAGACAAGGAGTGGAGTCCCGTTTCTGATCTCAGTGCTATGCACACAAGGTTCATTGATGCTACTGGTATATAGAAGCATTTGGTCTTGGGGCTTCTCCTGTGATTGCATAATTCTTCCCCTGCTGATCGACATGCCCGAAGGGAAAACAAAAAGCTCCACAAATTGCAGGCTTCCAAGCTGCCAGAGAGATGGCTTAGAAAATTAGTTCTTCTTCAAAAAGGAAAGAAAAAAAATTGTTCCTGCTTGGGAGGGAAAAAAGAAAATCCAAAAATTCCTACTAACTCAGTAAAAAAACCCAAAACAACAATAAAGAGATTTACATGTGCACTTAACTTTGAGTACATAAATAAGGGAATACTCTCACAGCAAAGGAGACACGTAGCATTCTGCTGGCCAGAGGTCTAAGTCCAGCTGCCCCCAAGGGCAGAGATGACCCAGCTGCGTTAGAGAGAGAGTACCCAGGAAAAGTGGGGTCCTGACCCCCATCACAGCACAGAGTCACTACCGAGTGACTCAGCACACTCGCCCACTAGGAAATGAGGCTGTGAAAACATGAGGATTATTTAAATTATCTGCTTTGAGATTTACAAAGTAATTTCTGCCAGTTGCAAGTCAGGCACACGCCAGCTTCCTCCGACTCTCGCTGCAGGGGCTGGGGGTGTGTGTGGGGGGGTCTCCTCCTCCCCCGACCCCTGGGTCTTCCCCTCGGAGATGCTGCATGCTGGATGCCTGCAGAGGCTCCCGCACTGCTGAGCAACTCCTTAGAGCTGCTTTGATGGCCAGCAGGGGAGAAGGTGCAGCCACGTTTCGCGTCCACCCCATCGGGTTACATCTGCCCCCAACAACAGCTGCTTGAGTTGGGACAATGCTGCTGGTCTGACTGGATGTGACTGGGCCTGATAAGACAAGTTTGGTAGGAGGAGAACAAATTCCACGTTCCCCTCCACAAGCTGAAGCGACACAAAAAAGAAAAGAAAGGAAAAGGCTCACTGAGGGTCTGCTGCGCGGGACTCGGGGCCTCCTGCGCCTCTCAGCCCCTTGATTGCGGGAGAGACAGTGCTAACTCAGCCTGCTGTGGGATGAATAATTCATAGCTAATACTTCGTTAGGAAACACGTCTTTTAATCCACCCTACGGACTGCCGGTGAACAGGGTCGCGACTTTCCTCATGGCAGTTTCCCACAGCTACTCACCACGTAAGGCTGGCGTGTGGCTCCGGTGCCTCTGCGGAGCGCAGGGGCATCGCCCTGGCCCCTCATCCCGGGAGCTGCCCTCGCCGCGGGTCCCAGCTCCCATGGCTCAGGGCCACCCCGGCAGGGCTCATGGCCACGAGACCACGCAGCACGGCCCCAAGGGTGTGGGAGGACACGACTGGGCATTGCTCTGCTCCAGGCAGGCTCCTTCCCCTCCTGTGCCTCCGCCTGCTGTACTCCTGTCCTCAGAGTCACGTTCCCACCACCTGAGGTGGTCACACCGGTGTCTAAAGGGGCTTCAGGGAGCACACTACCACAGTGGTTCTGGAGGTCCTGACAAGAACTGAAAGACCGCCTCGTAAAGTAACAGCAGACCCTGACACCGCTGCTGTTTAGCTCGGGATTTCACCCTGCAAAAGCACGCAGAGTCATTTGCTTGCCTGTGCCATGCAGCCCTCCTTGGCGTGCAGGTTGGATCTTTGCATCCCTCAGGAGCTGGCCCCCAGCCAAAATTTCCAACTCCAACGCAGGTCAAAACACTCTGGCAAGAGCAGCTTCTCACTGCTCTCAGTGCTGTGCCCAGGAGCTGGGCATGCTGGAGGGGTGCGAGGACAAAGGTTCCTGCCATTTTTGCCTTTCCTGCCATGGACCACCACAGCCCTGTCACCTACCCCCATCTCTGAACCCTGGTTTGGCAGGCTGGGCTGCGGGCTGGGAGCTTCTCATTGTCTTGCAGAAAAGCAAACAGTTTGAACAGGGAAAAGAATTAAAAACCCCAGTGGTTCTTTAGTGCACCATACAGCAGAGGTGACCTGCAATTCCACCTGAGCAACAGGCAAGTGTTCAGCTGTTTCTTGTCTAAACCAAACACTTCCACACATACTGTTAAACTTCTCCTTACAGCAGCCCAAGTGCAAGATCAGCTCCCGCAGTCTGTGGGCACAGGCTGCCTGTGGGACCCTCGCTGCTTTTTCTTGCCATTAGAGTTGCATGAATACGCAAGGATTTAGTCCTCCAGCCAAAGGGTGTCTCATGCATGGAGTGGGGGCTTCTGGCCACTTCACACAAAGCGTATTCTTAAAAATAGTATAGCTGGCTTTTAATATTTTGGGTCTAGAAGATGCCTTTCAGTAAAACCATAAACAAGTGTTACTGAAGTATAAATCCCAGAGATGTGATTCCATAAATATACATACACACACATCTACATGCCTGTGTGTATGTCCTGTGACTCACACTGCTTGCCCTGTTCCTAGTCCAGGGTGCCAGTTACCAGCTGCAAATCACCACCTCCACAGGCTGGGCACGCTGGAGGGGTGCGAGGACAAAGGCTCCTGCCATTTTTGCCTTTCCTGCCATGGACCACCACAGCCCTGTCACCTACCCCCATCTCTGAACCCTGGTTTGGCAGGCTGGGCTGTGGGCTGGGAGCTTCTCATTGTCTTGCAGAAAAGCAAACAGTTAGAACAGGGAAATTTAAAGGGTAGTGTGGCTCCCTGCAGCAAAGGAAAAACAAATGGCCATAATGACAAGTTACCGCAGGATGCTCTGACTCAACCAAGCTGGGCTTCTTTGCTGCTCAAGTTATTTCCAAAGCAGATGTTTCCTGTGCATGATTATTACACTGGTAAGTGCAGAAGAGACTAGGGAAGGCAGATGTTATCTTGACCTCTACTTTCAGGAGCATGATGGCTGATTTTTATTTCTGGCACATAATCTAAACGTATTCATCAAGGAGAAGATGATGGAAAAAAAGGACAGCAGCAGTGATAGCAGCTGTACCAAAAAAAAAAAGTTTCTTTTTGCTTGTCTGACTAATGAATACAGAGGAAAACAAGAAATGACCTTGAGCTCCTTCCACCTGCTTTTGCATTTGTTTGCTTTATTTCAGTATTTCCTGTTTTCTCTTGACTTCCCACTTCCTCTGTGCGTTCAGAGCATCCCAGGACACTCCACTAAGCACTGCCACCATGACTGCAGCACAGGGGGGTGCTCTGGCTGGCGTGGGCACTGAGCTGCAGCCACTGCTTGGGGAGCCCAGGATGTGAGCCACCAGCTTGGGACCTAGTCCTGATCCCACCACAGATCTGTCTGGGGGATGATTTCCAAGATTAGTAAGTCGCTCGGGGGCCTCCAAGTTGTGACCAAGGGACTCCGTGGTGGGGGATGCAGAGGAGACCTGTCCCAGCCCAGCAGCCGCCCCATCCCCGCTGCCACACTGTCCTGCCTCCCGAGCCACCACTGGGCTGAACGAAGAGCGTGGTGGTGGCTGCCCTGCAAAAGCGTTGCCTGCCCCTTCTCTGCCAACACACTGTGGGCCACAGTGGGAGAGAAATTGCTCCTGAGGAAGGTTTGTGCCCACCGTTTTCAAACTGTTCCCATAAGGTATCCCAGGCACGTTCCTTTCCACACAAAGACGGGGTACCACAAACCACAAGTCACTTCTGAAAGTATTAACTAACGCGTTGATTTACTAGCATCTTTATTTCAGTACTACTAGACACCCATCTGCACAGGTGACCCCATCTCAGGACCGGCTGCTGCTGTCGGCCATGCCCCTGCCACCCGAAACACCTTGGGTTGCGTTACCTCCCCTCTGCCGCATATAAGCATCCGGCCCACTGCACAACACCACAGTGCTGTGAGGGAGGTGTTTAATTGGACTGGCTGGGATCCATGCTGCTCTCAGCAGGAGTTGCCCCAAAGCTTAATGAGATACAAAAAAATCTGGTTAAAAAAAAAAGAAAAGAGGATTTCAACCAGCACAAGGTCAACCAAGTCAGAGTTCCTGTCAATGTAATGAAGATGGAGTGAGGCAGATTTAGATACAAGAGAGAAGGGTAAAAGCAAACTGCTCAGAGCAAAGATGACGCCAAGATTTCTGGTCTCGAGACTCTGGTGAAGGTCTCGATCCGGAGAAGTGAGAGGAGCCACTAAAGCTGGCAAGAGGAGCGAGTCTTTCCTCATTAGCAGCGGACACAAGACTGATGCAGCCACAAGGACCTCAGTAGGATTTCACCTGCCAGGAGGTGCCTGTGGTGCTCCCCAACAGCCGCCCAGTGCAGAGCCCACTGCCCACCCCGTGCCATTCCTGCAGAAAAGGAGGAGGCTGCCTGCAAACACCCAGTGCATCGACAGACAAACCATGCAGGGTCGCTGAAAATTAAATGATTTGGCCTGAATTATTTGTTCAGTTTCAGAGCTCACGCACTAGCTGAGGAACATCCTGATGGGTATTATCTGCCTCAGGTCTGACACACTTAGCAAGGAACCACAATCGCTATTGTAAGAAGAGGCACTTAGCAACACCTCCAATTAAAAATTTCAATTGTCTCAAATAAGTGCCCTAATATGGATTTAATAAGATTGCCTGTGTTAATTATATATCCATTTATTGTTAAAAAAGCACTAAAGATTTAATAAGAGATAAATCCAGATGTCTTCTAATTAGCTGAAAGCTGCATGAAATATGAAGGGTGAAATTCGTGCCTGTGCCAGTTGGTGTTAGTCCGATGCAGAACTTGACTTCCACTCAAACCCTGGAGGCACAAGTACTACGCTGGTCTTGATCTGACCTCATTGCACAGAAGCAGACTTCACTGCAAATGCATAATGACCTTTTCATCAATACTAGATACTTGCAAAGAGATTTTTTTCAAATCAATTTAATGCTTCACCTGCAATTCAATACCAATGTAATTAGATCAAGATTATGCACATTCAACTATTACTCACTTTGACTGCTGCTGTTCAGCTACATGATACTTGAACAGAAGAAAATAAAACAAAACTTCCCTTCAAAATATTAACATAAATGTTAAATTCTAACGGGTATTTTGTGGAGGACCATTTTTAAACATTTTACATGCATGCGTTCATTTGCAATCAGGCTTATCAGACTCTCAGGGTCCTGAAAACAAGACCAGGAACTGGAGGAATCACGGATCTATGATCTGTCTTCCCATGGCTAGGCCAAGAAAATATTATTAACTTGACTTTTAAAGATCTAGACAATCTGTTGCAGAGCTCTCTGGGCCAAGACGACTTTTCCATAAGGGGAATAAGCCCATGCTCTAGATTAAAAGCTTGGATTTAAATGTCTGCGGGATGGGAGCTCTTGTTTTTCTGGACTGGGATGGTTTGCACAAGTACCTCAGTGCAATGGTACAGAGCGCAGGGAACAGTGCAGGGCTGCACAGCCCAGTTCAGGATGGTGTAGTTCACCCAAAGCATTTGATCTTTTAATTCTCAAAGCATCCTTCTGCAGGATGGGAAGAAAAAATAAAGACAAGACAAAAAAAAAAAAAAATTGATGCCTTACTGCAAATGCTCTATGATTTTAATCCTTCTCTCCTTCTTCTTTTCTCTTATTATATCACTTTGTCTCAGTCTGGATTGATACAACTGCAACTATGCAAATCACTGTGAGCATCCCCTCATAAATACTATTAATTGCTAATATTACACAACAGAATAGCTATCCTTCTTGCCTGGCATTTTTTTACTGATCATTTGATTTGGTGAATCAATTTTGAAAGTAACACATCTTATTAATTAATCGGAATAAAATTGCTTGAAAATAGGGGGAGAAGAGAAGACAAAAGAACACTCAGGGTGTCCAATTAGCAAAGACTTTGGGTGGAAGAGATGGGCATTGGGTCAGGCTATTCACAGGCTCTAAGAGCCTGGATGGCTAGGCCAGAAAGTAAAGCACAGGAAAGCAAGCTTCTTGTAGTATAATTAATGATACAGAACTAGTTGTAATATAGGAGTGTCATGTATTACTTTAGTGATATAAGATGCTTGCTGTAGTGATAACGATAGGGCATCAATTATCCTTTTAAGTTTCTTTGCCTCTGATGGGTTCATTTTCTTTGCTTGCTTGCCTCTGTTTTAAATTCTGCAGCTGAATTTAGAGTTCCTGAGAGGGATTAAGAGCCCCACGGAGCCGACAGATGCCGTTGTCAACTTACAAACCCACCCAGGAGCCCTCCCTGCCACAGCAGGGCATCTCCAGGGGTCCGAATCGGAGGGAGCAGGCAGGCGGCTGCTCCCAGCCCCGACGGCCGGGATGGCACGGGGCAGCCCTCACCGTAGGAAACCCCCCAGCCAGAGTGCCAGCTGACTTAGTTGCTTGCCCTTGAGTCAAATTATTCGCTAATGTAGGAGGGGGTCTAAAGTGTTTCAGAAGAACGTATTGAGGAGCTTAGATCGCTTACATAATTTTGAAGATTTCAGATTAGGTCCTCCAGAAGGACTGATGTTTCTGAAATAGCATGCCTCTCTCCCCAGCACAGAGAAGTGTAGGTGGTCTCACCATAAAGCACAGTGACTTTATTTAGACCTCATGCAAGTGAAATTCAGTCACATTACTCCAAGCAAGCAAGTATTAGAGAACAGAGTTTTGACTTGAATATCAAAAACATCCAAAGAAAACAATATTTCTTAAACAAAGCATCGTTCAGAATAAGACTAGCTCATGTTAACATAAAAAGAACATGGGGGGGGGGGGGGAGAGAGAAAGCAAGCAAGCAAGAAAACTTGATATAAATCAAGTCTAAGCACTCCACCGATCATCAGCTTTCTAAATCAAGAAATCTGGCAGATTTTCCAAGTGAGAATCAATCTTCCTGTCTCTGCAGTAAATACTGTAATCCTTTTTCCAGCACAGTATAGAAAATGTAACTGCCACATTCAAGATTTATTGAAAAATATTCTGCAGACTGTTTGAATGTTACAGTTCCAAATGTTTTTAAACAAGAGGTCAAAAGAGTTAGCACGGCTCTATCCTCCTCTGTTCAAAACGGTTTTGGTGAAAGACAGATCTCCAACTGACATTATCACACACGTGCAGCGCAGACCTAAGCTGTAGTTACCCCCTGCGTGCCTTTATGCCTAAAGCTCTTAACGCAGCTGCAACTACACCATACATTTGCCGGAAAAGCCCATTTCCTTTGCCCTCCTGCATCCCTGCCAAGCACTGCTCTGGAGGCAGGGCTTCACCTGCATCAGGAGTGAGGGTATTTGGAGGCACAATGTCTTCTAGGACCATGCTGGGCCACTGCGTAGGGAGAAGCAGCCACACTTGGTGCAGTCACATCTACGCTGCTGTCGGGGCAGGTCTGTGGAGCCAGCCGCCCCCCCGCACCCCTGGCCCAGGGTATACTGGAGCATCTGGCACAGACCAGGCTGACACAGGAGCAGTAGGGATGAGCAGGGTCCCCAGGCACACCTGAGGGCTCAGCCGCCTTACAGCTTTCAGAGAAGGTATTCTTGTAGCTTAGAGCCTGGTCTGGGACTCAGAGCATGACATCCCAGCTTTGACCCTGCGCTGAAGAGGTTTTAAGCACAGAGAGGACAGACAAATCTTAGGCTACCACCATCCCAACATTTACTGGAGAGGGAGCGGAGATACAGACGAAGGAGGTAACTTGCCTGCAGCCACACGGGGAGCCCATGTCAGTCCCTTATGGGATGTTTGTATGGCCCCCAGCAGAACGACAGCAAACCAGGACTGCCTACCAAAGCAGACCCATCATCAGCATACGTCATCAGGTACAAACACACCGATATCCTGCAATTTCCCCTGCAATAGTGCGACTCAAATTTCTGTCGTTGCAAAGGTTTGAGTAGAAGGGCAGCTGCTAGTAGAGTTTGTATAAAACCAAACTTGGCCCACGTTGCCTTTGCTACAAATTCTCCACAACTCAGAGCAGATTTACTTGTGCTTACCTCACTCCCCATCTGTCAAACACCTAGAGCCCCGGCACCACAAACAGCAGGAGCGTTTTTTCAGGCAGGCTAACGAAAAGCGGAGACTGCTACAACATCAGGACTTTCAGTCTTTAGGGGCTTTTTTCCCATCCTCCCTTCTTTGACAAATGGAGCTTTGATGAGGCAGTGAACTTTGTGGAGTCCTCCAGGAGCTGAGAACACTCCGGCTCCAGCTCTGCAGCAGGTGGGTCCCATTCCCAGAGCCTGAGGAAACGCACCTGCCAGCTCAGCTGACATCCCCTCACCTCTCAGGGGTGGCAGAGATGCTGCTGAAAGCACAGAAATCAGGGTGGGGAAAAGCATCCAAAAAACAAGGGCAGCAAAATAAGCAGGAAGGCAAGGCTAAAATCGCCTCTCCCGCACCAGGCACTGCCCCTGCCTCCCCCAGCTATTTCAGAGCTGCAAATCAAAAGCCCAACCCTCAGAGGACCAAACTGAGATAGGAAAGGATACCCAATACAATCAACATCATTGGAAAATGACCTCTTAATTCTCAGTACAATATAGTAAGTCAATGCTGCTAGCATTAGGATCTGTTCATGTAACAAGAAATTCAAGTGATTTGGCAGAAATAACGCTGAGGCAACAGGTAAAGGGAGAGCAAAAAGCCTATCAGATTCAGAAACTGTTTAAATTAGTAAGTCACTGAAACAACTAAGAGAGCTGGGATTTCACTAGCGTTTTTAGGGACATTTTTAAAGCATACTAGTGAATCGACAAAAGGTATTCTTCTCTTCCCCCATTGTTTTAAGTCCATGGGACTTCAGCACATGCCTATAATGAGGCCAACTCGCAAGTGTTTCGCTGGCCTGTAGTTCACGCTGGTGTTGTACCAATGCTCCTGGGTTGTGAGTGTCATTTATTAAGCTGTAAAGTTGGCAGAATTGCAGACGCCCTGGAATAGTAGAGTTTTTGACACTTTGTGTTAATGCTGGTGTCCTGGATTAATTCCAGTTTGCTTAATTATATCCTAATGTTCTCAAATCCCCTGCATTGTTAGCTGGGGAGGACGATCTCCCTTTGCCCCTCTGTAAGCGTGCCCTCGTCTTGCTCTGCACCGTGGAGCAGCTGCAGCCTCCAGTCCCGGGGGTGGTTGCATTTCAGTGGTGGGTGAAATGACGGCCATATATATCATTCCTATACCCACTAGAGACTATTTTAAAGTGCATGCTTCAAGATGAGAGCTTACATAAATGGAATAATTACATTGTATGTCTGTCATAAACATGAAGAGAGGGGAAGGTTCCGAGTAGTAATGTTAAGAAGAGGCAATGTGAAGAGCCCAGAATTCTGTCTCAAATACCCCTCTAACAGACGGATGTTTTTCAAGCTGGCCTGGCAGGTAGGAGGCAGTGAGTTGCGACTAAGCTTCCTTACTTGACCTTCAAGGGAGAGAACTGATTTGTGTAAAACTTGAAGAAATACATGTTATCACCGGTGAGGAAAAAAGGAGAGGATAGGTTGTTTCCTTCCCATTTATCCTGTAGTCTTTCTACAATGAGAGCTTGGTTCAGTTTGGTTTTTAACAAGAAGTAATTTCTATGCCAGAGAGAAAAGCTGAGGTTTGATTTTCCTTCAAAGTGTATGTGATACAACAGCAAATGTGTCTGTAAAGTAGCAGAAGGGGAACTTGCAGGGGTTTTTTTCTGCATCAGTAAAGATGGTTATTCTTTTTCCAGAGGGATATATGTAACTTTGTCTCAGTTTTCTGCATGCGTTTTCACTTTCTTAGAGGCCAAAGTAACATATTTAATGTGAAAATGCTGTGAGAGTCTCCTCAGAGCTGCAGTGCAGATGTGTCACCTTCCCCTTTTCCCCCGGAGCTGGGCCCGCTCATCACCCCATCAGTCAGGAATATGCCCCAGCAGGGAGCAATCTAATGTCCCTTCAGATGAATATGCAGTAAAGATGGGACCTGAACTGATATTCAAAAATCAGCAACAATTTCCTTTAAAAATTAATTGCTGCTGACATCTAATACAATTGTAGCATGCAGGCAAACACCAGCAATTAATTAATCAGCAGTTTTCAAAAAAGAGAGTATTGATTTGTTGTTCCTCATAAACCTGGAATATTAGATTGAGGACAAGACAATTACATAAAGCAAGGGAAGGAAATTAGCTTTCATGAATAAGAAAAATGGAAAGGAGTCTGGGTGTCTCTGGTTTTCGTACAGGATACCTGCATCCCCCCATCAGGGTCACTGCACCAGAAAGGCACGTTCAAAACAGCTAACTCATTCTTCTGAAAAATTAAGTCTCTCCAATAAATAAATAAATACATAAATAAATTGAACAAGCCATGGTGCTGAAACTGATTAAAAGAAACAATCTTCACAAATACTCATTTTTAGATAGGCACTCTCCGTCTGTCTCTTCTCCAGACAGTGCGCAGAGACCACGGGAGAGACACGCTCTCCCCATCCCCTGCTCCACTGCCCAGCACAGAGCCACGTTGTCACTTCTGCCACACGCAGACGGCAATGGCACTGCCGCCGCTAACTGAGCAGGACCCGGCTGCCGCACACAGCCCGAGGTGAAAATTTCCCAACAGACCGCTTCTCCATTGGAAAATGTCAGTCTCTCGACTCCAGAGCATTTTCCGTGAGCAATTTTGTTAAATTCACTCTTGTTTCCCTGCAGGCCTCCTTCCCTTCCAGACAGCCAAGGCACCTGGGATCCCGAGACGGCATGGCCAAGGTATCGCGCTATCAATCACACTCTGTTTTTTCCTGGAGCAGAATTGTCACTTTTTAATTATCTGCCCTGTGTGTGATTCCAGTTCATCATTCTCAATCACACCTCTCTGTCTCTCTACATATATGTTATTTCCCACTCATAAATACTCTTTCCTGTGAGATGGAAGCTCCCCTTCCTGCTGTGTCCAGTGTAGGTAGCGGCACCAGGGGACAAGGTGCCCAGCCCTATCCCCCCAGTGCTGCTGCTCCCTTCCAGTTGTATTCCCCATGCCCGCCAGCCCCAGGGTACTGGTTTCCAAAGGAAAAAATGAAGCCTAATTAGTACCTGTTGGCAGCCCACATTTTTTTCAGCTGCCTCCATAATGAGATCACTTATATTAGAACTACAGAAACATAAACCAACACATTTCAGGAAAATCAGATGTAGCAACAGCAAGTTCTGTTAAAAAGAATTTTTCAGGTAACTCCTGCAAGAAATCTTGGGGGTCCAACAATTCCCAGTGACCTCAGAGGGGCACTGTGCTTCTTCAGCTCTCTCATATCTCCTCAACACATTTCAAAGAAACATTTCTTGTTCACAGCTTTAGCTTTATTTTTGAAAGATATAAATTCAAGGCTATTTTAAAATTAAGTGTCATCCAAAAGCCAGAAAGGACATGTGCTTCCTTCTCGGAATGTCTCCACAAAGTGTTCTGACATTTGGGGTGTTATTTGCGGGTTTGATTGAAACAACTTCACTGATTCAACACGGGGAAAAGGTTCCTGCTGAAAGACGCTGCCCTCCCTGCCCCGCCAGCCTCCCATGCTCTTTAACAGCCCTCTGCACTGCATCCCCAAGAGGAGGGCAGCAGGACTCACGCTGCGAGCAGGCAGGCATCACCGCTGCCCTGCGCCTAACTCTGCCCTTCGCTGCCTGCCTGCGCCTGCCACGGGTCACTCGGCTGCTGTCGGCTGTCTGTCCCATGCCTGCCGCCCCTCCTCTCGCAAAGCACGTGGAGGTCTCCAAAGGATGAGCAGTGAGTATTAACTCTGATTACACAGTGTTTGATGACAACACGGTCATGCACATACAAATCCTAGTGAAAAACACACACCGACCAGATCTCATCAGGCTGTTTCCACGGATGCAGGGCAGAACTGCCTGCTGGAGCTAGCTGGCTAAAAAAGAAAACGTTCTTTGGTCCCGAATTTCACACTCCCTTTCTCCCTGCAACTGCGTGCGTGGTTTTTAAGCCATCAATTCCCATTTCTGTTCCTGCCGCACCTTTGCCTGTGGAGATGAAATTGATGCTGTGTGTATGTTTGGGAGCTGTCAGGTGTGTCTGTACCTTCTCTCCAGCTCCCTCAACAGCTCTGCCAAGGTGTGCTTCCTAACCCATGGCCGTGTGCTGTTCATTGCCATGAGCGTGGTCTGCTGCTATTACAGTCTGCAGCAGGAGTGTCTCTGCAGCTCCAATCAAGGCGCTTGCTGCTGCTGGCTGGTGGTAAGTGGGGTCTGTCATGCCCAGATGGGACATCAGACATGTGCAGAGCAGTGACAGAGGCGGGTTGAGGGGATGGCTGGGCTGCTGGGGTTGAGGAGGCAGCTTGTGCCGCATCTCAGCGAAATGAAACAGCTCCCGCTCCAGAAACAGGATGAAACTTGCTGTTCAGCGGAGATGGATGTCAAGCCCATGTTAACACTCGAGTGCTGCAGAGTGCGATTTGCTCCACGGGGCAGGCAAAGCCTCCAGCAGTGTGGTGTGAGCTGTGGAGGGGGAGTACACTCCCATATCACAGCCAGCCTCTTGGCTGGGGAGAGCCAGGGCATCCCATGGGAGTTGTGGGGCTGCCCCATTTCACACTGCCCAGGAGCAATTCAGCGGTGAGTAGAGAGGTAAAGGCACCCAAACAGAAGTGTAGGTATCTCACCATGCTGAAACTCTCTCTGAAATGGACAGGACCACCTAAGTAACTATGGATCTTGGACTTTATTTTCCAGTCTAAGTCTTTCTACATTTCTAATATGTGGCCGTGCCTCCATCGATGTGCAATGATGCAGGTAGTGAATGAGGCCTTTCAAATATCTGACAGTCCTATCCAGGGACTCCAGACCTCTGGAAACATGTCTCTAAGGAGCCTCAGTGAAGTGGCATTCTCCATACCTGCATTTTTAAATTGTCATTTAAGATCTTCAGTCACTGGGACACCCACAGCTGCACAATCAACCAATCTCTGGGTCCACATCCAACTTAATATGGGGGAGATTTTCAAACAAGACTTTCAACGTCACCTGCACTCCACAACCTCCATCTGTTCTGCAAACTATCCCCCAGAGACTGAGAACATGTCACCTCCCTGATTTACACGACAGGCCAGGGAACAGGGACGTGACCACCTTGCCCGTTTAGCATTCAGCACACTGACAAACAACCCCGTATTATATTTTCAAGGAATTAAAACCTGACTCGGAAAACCAAGGCTTCATTAGCAGAAGCTGTTTACTTGCTGCCAAGAGGAGGGTGGCTATCTGTAAGCTGCAGTGGTTTTGGTCAGGGACAGTGCTCAGACTCGGATGCTGCATGGGCACAAGTCAGCATGGCTTCGCTGGGTTTGATGAGTGGGAGAGGGACGTGCAGATTCTCAATGCTACAAGTTTTTGGCCCAAGTTCCTGAGGAAATGATTGTTCTTTAACTCTGCTGGCAGATGGGTCACCTTATAGCCTCACCTCCTCATCCTCCATCACAACCCCTTTTTCTTTTAATACGTTTTATCCTGTTGCCCATTTTCCAAGGAATTTGACAAGAATTCCAGGGCTTCTGAGTTGCCAAAGTTCTGACAAGTTTCACCCCAAATTAGCCTCTTGGTTGCAGAGCGGGCTGACCAGCAGTTCTGGGTTGAAGGAAATCCTCCTCCCTGGTGCTGCAGCTCACAGAGGTGCTTTCTCCAGCAGTGCTGATCTCTTCCTGAGAAGTGTTTTGCTCTCTGTGACCTCCTTCCAGGCAGGACTCACTTTGCAGGGAGCAGAAGGGCGACTCCACTGATCTCAGTGCAGGGGTAAATCCGGGGGGAGCCAGCGGTTGGGGCTGCTCACACGTACAGGTACAGACGGGAATGCAGAATATGACTCCTGAAACCACAGCAATTCTCTGCTGCAAAAATTAACTACCACTCATCCAGCCAAAAACAGAGCACTGAGGTGTTGCAGTTACATAAAGAAGTCAGAGAAACAAAACACATGGGGACAGGTGGGCTCCCTGGCAGGGCTGAGCGGGATGCCTGGGGAGTTCCAGCAGACTTCCCATTACCGTGATATGTACCAGTCCTTGAAAACCATTATGAGGATGCACCCCACTGTAAGAACAGCTTGATTGCATCAGTAACTGGCTACCATCTATATTATAGAAATACTCCTGCTGGGAAGCGTAAAGCCAGAGCAGCCTAATTAGAGAGCATAGAGCTCTCCCAGGCTCAGCATGGCTGATCTCATAATTTTCTTGGAAAGTTATATCTTCCAAAGGCAGAAATATATTTGAATAGAATGCTTTCCCGTATCCCTTTCCTTTGAAGTCTGCAGCGGTCTAAGTCTCCCTGAGAAGATGGTGCATTTCCAGAATGACGCAGGTCCCCCCAAGACAACCTGGAGGCATGCAGTGGGAGTGGGGAGGGAGCACCAGGATGGGCAGGTTGCACTTCAGCCCTGGCATGTGTCACATTCGGAACAGGGATCCCATTTGATTCCTTGCTCATTTATCTTCTTTTTATTTTCTTTCTTGTTTAAAGTAGTAAATAAAACAAATAAAGCTGCTTTTATGGTAGCTCAAAGACATCTTGTCTCTTGCCTTTTCAGTGGTTTAAGCCTAGCTGACAAAGACTGAACAGCATCTGAACCCTGTGGGATGCTGTCACCCATCTCTTGCAGCACTAGGAATCTCATCCCACTTTTCTCAGAGGTGTTAATATCTCCTTTCAGGAGCACAGCCCTTTTGCTTCTGCAGCATTTGGGTAGCATATCACAGTCAGAGGACATGTCTTGAGGCTTTTTCCTCCAAATCAATATTTGAATATCTTGTCTCTACAGTCCTCCCAGACCATTTCTTGACAAGCCCAAAGTTCAGTCCTTCCTCCACGACACCTCCCCCATTACCTGCAACTCTAAATGCAAAATACTGTTTTCAGAAGTGACTGAGGCAGTTTGGGAGGTGGGAAGGAGAAAAGCATTATCAAATACATGACTTCCAATAAAAAGCCTCCACACACACACCCCCACTCAAGCAGGTGACCCAGAACAGGTTGCCCGGGACCACCACCAGTTGGGTTTTGAATATCTCCAAGGATGGAGATCACGCAACATCTCTGGACAGCCTGTCTGACTACTCGCACAGCAAAGAAGTTTTTTCTGATGTTAAATGTAATTTTCTGCATTTCTGTTTGTACCCATTCCAGTTGCAAAACTGGAAGATAAATTTTGGAGTACTTGATGTGTGCTCAGATTGCAACGCAGAGACAGCAGATCTACCCACGGGACTTGCTGTAAAGGAGCAATCCAATCAAGGGAATGCTTGTTTTCACGTCACCTGCAGAGAGAACCACTCTTCATCTACCCAAAATGAGCCCTGCTTTGAAAAACATGCTGTGAGTGAAGCTAACGGGCAGAAAAAAACAACCTGCCTTTGATTGCATGGGCAGGAGACCTTTGTTTCTCCCAGGAGAGGGAATAGGCATTTTGCAATGAAGAGCACTGGCAGCTTTTCTTTTAGTCTGGCCTTTTCCGTACACCTCCTCTGTGCACACGAGGAGCTGGCACTGCCTCCCTGTGCCCTGCAACCTCCTGCCCAGTGTACCCCCCTCTGCACCTCCGCTGCGGCCGCGTTTCCATCCAGAGACCCTCACAGCTGGCACAGGGCTGCCCCGCGGGGTCTGCTGCGCCAGCCGTGGGAACGACACCTCCCCCTGCATGGAGGGACCCTCCTGGTGCTCTGCCCCCCAGCACAAAGGGCAGCTTTGGAGGCCCTGGCCCATGGCGGTGCAGCTGAAAGAGCAGCCCACCTCCCTCGTCCTGCTGAAGCAGAAAACAGCACTGACCGGCAGCGTTAGGCAAAGCGTGCCATTTTTTAATGCACTCATCTGCTTTTATCACGGCACGGCTATCCTCCCCCTGCTCGCCTCTGGACCACGAGAGCGCATATTAAAACAACCTGGCCAGCACTGCCACACGTCCGGAGCTGCGCCGCATCCGATGGCTGTGCCATATCTGATGGCTGCCTGTTAAAAAACAGCATCAGAGAACAGCAAAGCTCCTACCTCCCCACCAACGCCTTGTTAAAGTCACGTGGCTAGACTATTTCTGACACACACACCCCCAAGTATGCTATATTTTTTTTATATATATATATATAACCATAATTATAATTTGGGGGCAGGGGACGTTTCCCTGCCAGCGAGGCACAGCGCGGCACAGTGCCAGCTGCTCACCCACCCGTGCTGTAGCTGCTGGGCGGCCCCAGGCGCGGGCACACACAGGCCAGTGGGCTCCGGCTGCAGGCAAGAGCCGGCCAGCACGGCGAGGGAGCAGAGCGCATGCCACGACCCTGCAGAGGCAAAACGCTTCGGGAAGCCCAAGCCCATCCCTTCCTCATGAAGAGTGGAAAAGGTGCCTGTTTTGACCTCAGTCCGCTTGCTCATATTTAGCAATCCGCTAACGTTGTTCCTAGATCTCCTGCTCCAAAGTTTAAATATTATTTAGGGGTCGGTTTCCTCCTTTGGTAAAGGCCAGCAGAAGGCTCCAGCAAAAATCCTCAAAATAGGGACAAGATGTAAATTGACCTTAACATTTCTCAAGAGAGGTGAATTTCATTTGAAGGTACAATCCTATCTTCCTATTATGATCAGAGCAAACACGCAGAGCATTTACTCTGATCGGTCTTCCCTCATCTTTTGATATTCTTCATTTCTGTATATACAAATAATACTTAAAGATTTTCTCCAATTAAATCTTTCACAGGAAAAATATGGTTTCCAATAAACACAATTCCAGGGAAGCTAACTGACCTAATTCTATGCTCTAAGTTAGGCATGTATTATAACAACCTATGGGATCATAGTCTCAGTTTCTATGTTATGTATTTTTCCATAATTAACAAATTGAGAAAGAAAAAAGGCCAGCTAGGAAGCAGGACAAAATACGAATGGCTCTTTTTGCCCTGTATTGCAATTGTGTAGGAGAGATAATGCAATACACTCTCACCAGATCCTTATACGCTATGACAAGGCAATTTCCTCCAGGCTGCTTATTCACTATTCAACTCGCGTCTTATTGACTGTATAAATCTAATGTGAAAATAATTCCTTATTTCCCTTAAGATAGCAATATAATGAGAAAATAGCACACCCTGTACAACAGCTAGTCTTAGCAAAAGTTTTAAGTGATATGTTTGGTGTGTGCGTCTTTTCAGGAACGTAGTACATTGATGCAGACGCTCTCCAAAGCAGCCACATGCCACTGTACCAGCCCCAGCTCATCTGGGCAGGAGCACAGGGGAGCACCAGCTCCTCAGGCCGTAGGTCACTGCCGGGGCCACAGCATCTGCCCTTGGCTCTGCCCCGGGTAGGTGCGGAGGAGTGCTGCACGTCCTGCATGGGCAGTCCCGGACGGGGCTGAGCAGACGAGCACAGCTCCACCAGAAAAGTCGGGGAGGAAGGAGGAAAGGGGAGAAAAAATTGCCAGTTTCAGCTCACTCTTACTGTTGCTTATTGCGTGGTCAAATATGCTTCAGAAGTGCAGTAAGTCATGGAGAAAAAGTGGACGCGCAGAAGGGAATAGGCAGAAAATGGAGAGGGGTGATGAGAATGCTCCCTAGCACTCAATACAATTCACTGAACATGTTCAGAGATTTCAGTTCCCTCAATTCCCATGCCCAGCCCTGCGCCTAAATGCGCCAGCTGCTTCCAGCACAGCCCCGGCACCACAGCCGGCACTGGCTCTCCCCTCTCTTCAGTTACAACCCCACGCACGGGGACATCCCAGGGCCAGGTTATAAAGCATCATGCTAATTCTCAGTATCTTATACACTACAGCTCATTATTTAGAGATAAAAGGCTCCCTAGCGAATGCGTTGTAGGCTTCCTGTGGAAAGACCAGGTTATAAAGTGCCTGAGTATGAGGATTAGTGATCAAAATGATTATTGTGGTTTGTTCTTTGGGAGGTTCCTCTCTGCAGGAGCCCAAAGCTGGCGGGTCCCCTGGGCAGCTGGAGGCATTTCCTTCCGAAATACAATTTCTATCATCCCCAGCTCCAACAACAACAACAAAATGTGCAAAAGTGCAAAATCCACACGTGTCCTGCTGTCACCAGAGGCTGCAAGGTCTCGCTGGCCCTGCCCTGCCTGGCAGCCAGGGTGCAGACAGAGACCAGCGGTTAGCAAAGGACCATGCCCTCTGCCAAGGGCCAGCAGAGCAAAGCTGGCACAAGGCACCAGTGCCACCAGTCTCTCGCCAGGCGCCCACTTTGAGAGCTTCCATCTGCCTCCAGCACACCTGCCTGCCTGACGTTTTGCAAAGGGAGCCCTGGCTGTGACTTCCAGGCACGCAGATGAAGACAAGCTCTGCCACAGACAAGCAGGTTTGGTCCTGGTGTTCTGGCTGCATTTCTTTTTCAGCATCTTCCTCTTGCTGCATTGCATTTTATTTTTCCTTGCTATTTAGCACTTTAGAAAGAAAACTGATTAGAGATGTCTCACCAGAGACTTTGGTTTGGGGAAGTAGAAGGAAGCAGTATTAAAGACATATTGAATATTCATTCAACAATGAAATCCTAATTCGGCTTAGCAGTTCACCTTGTGGAAGTACATTTCAAAATGAAGCTTGAACAACAAGGTGTATATTAATTATGCTGCTGTTGTTTTTTTCCTCAGCAGATCTCATTTCTAAGTTGTGGTTCTGCAAATTCTCATACACAACTAAACTTACCACCGAGGCTGAACAGAAAAATAACATAGATGAGATTTATATGTGTGAGGCATGTAGCAAATACTAAAGATCTGTAAAATGCTAAATCCACAGTAGTTTAATAAAAAATAACAACAACTAAAACCCTAGAGGTTCTCCAGGGCATCCTGATTTCAACAGCAGCTTTACACCTGGGCAGTAGCTCGGGATGCAGCCTCAGCACAAGGGATGTCCCTTAAGGGTGGATCTTGTCCTGCTGCCCACGTTCTGCTCCAGGGCAGCCTGCTGCAGCCCCATGCCCAGTTCGGGCTCTCCCTTCCCTTCGGGGCCCGTTCGTGGTGCCCGGTGGATGGACGGTGCCTCTGGGGAGGACGAGGGCTGTCTGACTTCTCACAGCACTCGCCCCGTCTGAGCGTGGGAGGAGGAGGAGGAGGAGGCACTGTTACAGGTGAGTGGTGCTGGGTCGGGGTCTGGCTGGTAGCCTGCATCTTCATCAACTTTTGTCACTCACGTGCTGTCACTTCCACGAAGAGCATGACGGGGACAGGAGGAGAAGCAGTGTATCACTGTCAGCTGTACAGTACTTGAACGTAATGGCAGGGCTGGGCTTTGTGCTGAACTCTCCAAACACCTATTTTCTAATGAAGGGTTTCTTCACACTCTTTACTCAAAACTATTCCCCAGCTTCCCAGAAACAAAGTCCCAGTTCACTGTTATTAGACGTGAATTGCAATGTACGTGTGCAAAGAAAATAGGAAGAGTCAGTTTTTATGGAGAAGCTGCCTTAGGGATTTCATTCAAAATGATCGTCTTCAATTTTATTAAAATCAATAGGAGATTTTATTACAGTATAAATTAAATGAGAGGCTATTTGCTCCTCAGATACCAGAAGCAATAGTATGAAAATCGCTTCAAGCGATGATATTCATCCAGATGTCTTAGCTAATGTTATCTATGCGCAAGTGTGAAGTTTCATTTCTTTTTCCCTCTTATTTTTTCATCCCTTAAACACCAGGCATAGTTCATGAAATGTGACTGAGGCTTACACATGATACTCGGATATTTTTAAAGGCTCGGGCTTGCTAATGGTTGAAACACTGGAGGGAACCCAGAAAGGACCTGAAAAAATTATTGAGGTCTGTAGGAAATGCTCTACAGCAAGTGATTAAAGAGCTCAATCTGTTTAGTTTATTAAAAAGAAGGCTAAAGGTGACTTGATTACAGGGTATTAATACGTTCACAGGGAGAAAAATACAAGGGACTAAATGGCTTTCAATCTAACAGAGAAAACAGCAACAGTGATCCGTAGTATGCACTCTGCCACACACACTTTTTGAGCAGGAGGGCGAGATGCTGTTGGGATGAGCCCCCAGCTCTCTGGGTGACCCTCCCTCGCAGATTTACACCATTGTCAGTGATAAATCTTGCTTTCTGTACATCGCTGTGTCAGACAAGAGACCCCTGTGCGTGCTAGCCATCCATCGGCTGGTGCACACTTATGGGGGACTTTGCACACAGTGAGCACAAGCACTTCCAGAAAACAGCATGGACAAGCAGCAGGCGGAGAGAGCACTGGCAGTCACGCACTTGGTGTGGGTTCAGCAGCTTAAATGAAGAGATTTGGGTTCACATTTTTGCAGGCAGCACCCATGGTCTGCTAGAGCTAGGAAGCTTTTAGACACACATTTAGGTGGCAGTCTAGTAATAGCACTGTTTTGAGAACTGAAATTTCTAAAACCAGAGTGAGACAACTGAGGTTTTGATTGAAATGCTAGGATGTTGGTGGTGCTCCAGGAAAAACCTGAAGTGCTGTTTTACAGTAGATGTAAGATAAGTTGTGATAATAGCCAATATTCTGTCAAAGTTGATCTAATAATCACTTAAACTGGACTTAAGTGCTTGAAAGGTTAATGTGGTAACAACTCATTTCACCAAGCTGCCATATATTAGTAGACAAATCATTTAAATAAATACATACACACTCAAAAGAGGGTCAGCAAGGCCCTGTAAATGCAGGTCATATTCTGAAATGCTGCCAGTTACTGTCACTCTGAAGGGAGAAATTGATGTTTAGCTGGCCCTAAATGCCGAAGACAGAGAAATTAAACACAGACGACAGCCAGTTACATGATATTTAAAGTTCATCCCAACACAATACAAAACTGAATCATCCCCAGCACCCCCCAGCCTTGGGCCAAGGTCTCTGTTATCACCCCGGGGACACGGGCACGAACAGACACCTGGACAGCTGCCCTGTTTCAGCCCGGTTGCTAATCCAGGCCCGGAGCACCACACACCTATCGGTGTCTCCCACCAATGCAGAGCGATGCTGGCTGGGACAGCAGCGGTTCCTTCCCAGCAGGACTGGCAGCACCTCTACTGGCTCCTCTCCGGGACGGCAGCAAGCCAGCCTGCTGGCCTGCCCACTGCCCCCCAAAACCAGCAGGAATGCCGTGGGCTGGGAGGTGGAAGACTGCTCAAATGGTCTTCCTGCGCCCAAAGTGGCAGAGCTGGACCTGAGCCTCAGGGAGCTCCAGGGACAGCAGTAAGGCAGAGGGTTTGGTGTAAGATGCTGCATCCCCTGCTCCCACCACCCTGAGCGCACGCATTTGCTGCCCCTCTCTCACTGCCCTAAACCGCTTGGACAAACACCGCAAAAGCCAGCGAGTCAAGATAAGGGGAGGTCAGGGATGCTGCAGACATCCACGGCCTCGGCACCAGCAAGGAATGGGTCAGACAGGGAGGGCAGTCCCCGCAGCCAACCCCTGTGCAGCCCCTCAGACCTCGCAAACAGCGGGAAGAGCAAAATAAGTTCCCACCTGTAGGTGGGCTTGGAGTTTATAAAGTTGAGACATATGACTGAAAGGAGCAAGGGATTATTCACTGAATGGCAAAAACAAAGAACATAAATATGGCTGTTCTGAGGCTTTTTGTTTTTACTAGTTCTATTGAACTGGGGAGGGGGGTGGAGAATTTACTGCAAAACATAGGACAGAAACAGGTATGTTGGAGCTCTATGCCCCCCTGCAGTCTCCTGTACCATTACTCCACTGGCAGCCTCTAGCAAGCCACAGGGTACCAGTCCCTCACTGTTCTGCATTGCAACACCTACTGAGGTGTCAAAATGACAAAAATTGAGTAGCAGCACCTTTGGTTTTTTTCAACATAGCAGGTTTTAGAACAATTCCTTTCCCACTTTAAATCAGACCTTTAGTTTCACTGGAAATGGGAGAGGAAAGGGATGAGCATTGAACAGTGATTTAAAAGTGCAAGAATAAATCTTAGGCACGACAACATTAAGGGCTTTCAGGGGCCTTTGCACTCTTCTGTGCCCGATCTTATTTTGGAGCTCATGATACTTCTCCTGAGAAAGTGCTGCACATTCACCCCATCCCACAACAGATCTCCTTCCGAATAGGACCTCTTCCTATTAACGATGGAGAGAGCCCTTGACAACTAGTTTAGAGTAATTGCTTCACCTTCAGATACCTAAGGTTTAATGAGATAACAATCTCACCCTACATGCAGCCCCACAGTGTTTCAGGAGCTGCTGCAGCCCAGAGTTGATGCCTTTGGGACTCTGCACGGCAGCAGTTTGGTCTGCAAGGCCCCCGGGCAGGCTCTGCCTTTATTCAGGCTTTATGTCATGAGGCCCTGACACCCAACCATCACCTCTAAACTCTATCATCACCATCACAGCAATTGTACATAGCAATTAGTGTCACGAGGACTCCAGTAAAGGCATAATAAATCACCGAGATAACTGGTAGAAATTAGACACAGCGTATGCACTTGTCCCTTGTATGCGCTTGATGCTGATGAAAGCTAAGGACTGGCATATTTATTAGAGACAGACCCAATACGGACAGCAGCTGGGCCAGCTTCCCACACACAGATTTCTCATCATTTCTATTTAAGCCCTTGCAGCTTTGATAGACACATTTCCAACTCGCTGCAATGTCACTGCCGGTTCCACTACCACCACAAATACATCACTGCCTGCTTGGTGAGCTCCGAAAGGCTGCTCGTCCTGAGGGACTCCCAGACCCGCTGGTACCACCAGGAGAGCTCAGAAAAAAACTGTTTTGTCTGAAAACAATCCTGCTTGTGTAGCATTTATTCTCTGCAGATGCTGTGGCTTGTTCTTTCTTTAATTAGGGCATTTGCATAAAAAGTAGATTTCTGCATCCAAAGTTTATCAGTTCTAGCCGAGTTTTTGTGCAGATTTTTTTCCTCTCTTCTGAAATTGTCTTTGGTTTGGGGACATGATAATTTCTATCTTGCTAATTATGTCAAAACCAAAGGATTAGCTATTCCACTAGGAATATACGCAATGAGAGGTGATTACATAGCATTCCTGTTTCCATGCAAAAGCCATTGGCATAAGCAAGTAACACAGAAATAATAAGGACCAAATCCTGGCTAGTGTTCATGGGTGCAGAAGCAAGCAGAACTCGACATGGTTATGCTGCATTTACACCAGCTGAGGACAGATTCTGCCCTCTCTTCCCAGTCCCCTCACCTATAACGCGTGCATCATGGTTCTGTGCACCATCATGCACGAGCATTTGGCGAGAGAGTTCACATGCACTGGGACAATACCACTGGCCCCCAATATGCCTGCAGTCATGGGAGGGGAGAGGAGCGGTAAGGACTCCAGAGTCTAAGAGCAGACGTACCTGTGTATGAGGTCCTTCAAAAGCCATATATTCAGTGACACTAATTAAAAAAAAAAAAAAAAGACCAAAAAACAACCAAATCCACAACAAAACAGTAAGCACAAACCCCAGACTACTTCCCCCTCTTGTAATGCTTATGTTAATGATCTTTTGTTCATAATATTCACCCTTGATTTTTACATAATGGATCGACAAGTCTTTCCCACCCCCAGAAGGAATAACAAATCTGAAAGCCGTGACTGCACAAAATGATCTGGATGCCATTTCATGAAACTTACTTTGCATATATTATCCACTAGTACAGAAGAAAAATGGCTTAGTCATACGTGCTTTTCCGCACTCCCCCTCACATCAACAGCCTTCTGACTCATTTGAACATGACATTTTTAAACAAAGGTGAACGCAGCACTAAGCCAGCCTCTTGCATACGTTTTTGCCTTGCATTTGGGAAACCTGTACTCAGGGAGAGCAAATCTGGTTACCTGCCCGACTTTGTCAGTCTGCCTCTGGGCCCTGCAAGGCAGGTGGAGAGCTTACCACCCAAGTGCTCTGTGGCTGCTCTCACCGGTGAGGACCCACGCCTGCGCCCCGACAGGAGTGGGGCTATGAGTGGGACCATTCCCTGCACCGTTCCCAGGAAGAGCTGGGACAGCCCCCGAGCCCCAGGTGGGTAACCCGGCTTCGGTTGGGCGGCCGTGCAGCTCATCCCTGACCATCCCTGGGCAGCTGTGAGCCCACGGGTGCCCCAGGAGCTCCACAGAGAGACGCCAAGCTGGACTGTGGACAGGCAGTGCAGGGTCTGCCGGTGGGACTCAGCTGCTGACCCCAGAAATGCTCCCCCTTCAACCTCACCCCATTTTTAAAGATAAAGCCAGTGAAGGTGGGTGAGCCCTGTGGATAAGGAGACTCTCCCGCTTCCGCAGGGGGTCTGCAACTCCGGCAGGTCCCCTCTGCCCCGCCAGTGCTCACATACATCCCCAGGTACCAGGAACAACTCCGCTGCAGCTCATCTGTCTAGGGAGAAATCAGGCACTGCTTTTCCTCCCCTTTGGGTACAGTTCACCCATATGGAACAGAGCTGTGCAGCATGGACTCTATTTGTTCCTCATCTTATTTCCTATTTTTAAATCACTGAGCTGAAAAGCCTGTTTTTAATGAAAAGAGATGAGCTCTTTGTTAGAAACGTGACAAATAAGGTCTCTTGTACGAAAAAGAAAAATTCTGCAGGTTATCAGAAGTGACACGTCAAATGCAAACTGGATTATGGGCACAGTGAAGTAATTATTTCTTAAAAAGATACCATTAAAATAGTATGTTAACACTTTTTAAAGCCCTGATAGATAACGAGCACGGGAAACTGATGAACGCAGTCAAGAGCTCAGTTTGTCAAGACAGAGTGGGGCTCCCACGGAGGCACCAGGAGATATCACGGGACCACCAAGCTCTGGGTGCTGGACCCCTCGGGACACCCGTCCCCAGGATGCCCACAGCCACCCCACCCAAGACACCAGTTCAGGCTTGTCTGAGGTAAAGCTGGTGGTGAAGTCAGATCAGTAGAAATCCAGACCAGTGAAGACGGCAAAAAATAACCACACATGCCACAAAAAGCCACAGCTTTTCATTGATCCCATCATTTCTGAGAGATTGGAATTTCCCCCTGAGAGCAATAGAGTGGAGCTGTACAAATAACTGATTTCTTGGCTCACTGACCAAACAGAAACAATAAACATTTTTTTCCAGGTAATATGAAGTTGGAAAATGCATAGTTGAAACTGAATGAAACATCTTGTTTATCAGCTAAGGTTTGAGTGTTTGTTTTTCTTTAAATGAAACCAAACCCGTGTTTACCCTTCAGACTACAATTTTTTCTTAAAGTGTGGAAACAAAAATGTTTCAACTTTTTAAAAAATGTGGATGGTTTCTGTTGAAATAATGTAATGTTCTCAGCACAGGTTTGAATAATTTCAGTCAATTTGAGTATGATTTTTTGGGAGAAAATACTGAATTAAAAGGAAAAAATCATGAATCAATATAATCACTTGAGGAAAAAGCAAACTCCCAGTAGGAATCAGATGGTTTTCAGCTACCAGTCTATGTTCAGTCACATTTGCAGGATCTTGTCCTATCCTGTCCTTCATGACAACTGAAAGAACTGTAGTAAAATAAACATTGGAAGGCTCCAGGACTTTTTATTGAAACTTTCCCTTAGATTTCTCCAGAGAGCAATATCTGATCTCAGATGCTGAGCCGGTGAATCGTGTCGGCACAAGTCGCTGTGCACAGAGCAGCTCTGGCTGCAGCAAGCACTGCCATCCCCAGAGGATTTGGCACCTCTTGGCAACACCCGTCCTTCATCCAGCCTGTGAAAAATCCCTCCTTTCCCGGGTCCCTTATAGCCCTTAGCGGCACAGATCACTTAGCATTGGCTTTGGTTCTTTAGAACTGACTCACTGCGTCAAATCAGCATGGGCACACAGTCATGGAAAGACAATGGAAAAATAATTCACAGACCTGATACAAAAATTAATTTGCCACTCAGGAGTGTGAAAGCCAGGACTCGGTTTGGTTAACCCGTTTCCAGCCATCCCATAAACTTCCTCAAGAAACGACCTTACAGTACCTGTGCTACAGTTCCTCACCCGTGAAAGCGGGAGCACGTGTGGTAGACCAGGAGAAAGCCCTCGATCCTGCAAAACATTCCGCAAGTGTGGCAAAAGACAGCGCTGATCAAGAAGATCCCAGCTGTTTGTGCTCTGTCTCTACCCCAAGGTGTGCTGCCCAACGGGGGGGTCAGCTCTGCTCCTCTGCTGCTTCCACTTCTGCCTTTCCTGAAAGGACTGGGAGTCAGCCAGGATGTAACCTGTTAAAGCTGTGAGGATTGCTTCTGAGGCTTAGTCAAATGTGAGAAACAATGAAAATTACTAATTTGCTATATCACATCATTATGTTGTGGACTCCAGCCGTACTTGAATTTGAGTTGTAAGGGTGAGAAATTGAAGCCAAATCCATTGGTACCATCCACAGCTTTTTACAGGTTTATCCGCATAAACTGTTGCTAAACTGGGTTAAGTGGCCAATTAGCCTATATTTATGGCAGATCATAACAGGGAATTCGGCCAAGTACATGTTTATTAACTGAAGTCCAACCACTCCCCCAAACCACTCTTCATTAACTCATTTCATAAACGAGAGCGGGAGAGACAAGAACCCCTCTGCCAGTTGCTGCAACGCCGCAGCCACCAGCGAGAGCCAGCCCCACAGGCGCCGAGCACTCACCATCCAGAGCGCTCACACGCGTGTGAGCAGAGGGGTGGCTGCACTAAAGCCATCGTCACCCAGGAGCATCTCTTGGGTAGCACTAAAATGTTAGCAGGTTTGCATTATTCGTCATTGCGTTGCAAAGAATCTGAATTTGAGCACCTATTCTAGTGCTAGGTGAACCCGGGGTACCAGCAAGAGTACGTGCAGAATGCACACCTAGGACTGGAGAGATCATCAGAACTAAATTACAGACATTCAGCTGAGCACGAACAGATACTGATAAACAAGCTTTTGGAAAGGCGAGTAGCACCTCTCAAATCTGCGGGACCTCTCTGGGCACATCAGAGAGGTCACAGAAGAACCTGCGATGCTTTTGGATATCTGACAAACCTGAGGCTCTCATAAGACTTTGGATTTAGGTACAAGTACACCAAAAGCAAATAAAATGTAATTACTAAAAAAGAACACAATAAAAAGTGCCTGAGACATCTCATGACCAAAACATTGCCACGCCAGTGTTGCATATTCTCTGAAAGCTCAGTGATGCAGGATGAACTGACCTTTCTAGGAAAAAGACACAGTCTTTCTTTTTTTTTTAATTGAAAAGAAAAAGGCAAATAAGACATACAGTGCCTTAACAGTTTTCAGAAGAAACTACATAGGACCTTTCTTCGTATGCTAAAAATAGATACCATTTTAATATGCTGTCAGAGACAGACAGACATTTAGGGATGAGCATGCCCATACACCTCATCAGACACGTTCCAGCTGCTCACAGCAGTCTCCCATCTTTCTACACTCAAAACCCCTCATTCTTGTGATCCTCATTGAGCATCACTGAAAGAAAGAAATATACAATACTCCTGTTTTCTTCACAGAGAATTTATGTAGAACATCGTCATTAATGTATAAAAGTATAGACATAAGCCCAATTTTAGGCAGTGAAATAATTAAATATAGCAACAGACAAGCAGGGGATGTGGTAAATTCTTCATCATTTGACTCTTTAAAGATCAGATATCTTTTGAAAAGACACATTTTAGTTTGAACAGACGTTCTAGCGCTAGACACAGGAATTACTGAGCGAAAGTCTAGGCTTCAGGATGCATATATGGCACACAAAAAGATCCTGGGTTTAGGGTATACAAATAAAGACTTTTTCACCCCCAGCATTACTATCTCACAACAGAATTACAATTAGTACAGTATTAACCCCTTTCCTGCACAAACTTCTACTGGCTAAGTTTCTTAGGCATGTTTTTGATTTCTGTTGAATTTGGGAGTGTGGAAAGAGAGTGAGAGCCATTGTCCTTGCTCTAGTTTGCTAGCTACACTATTTCAGTGCAGGAATCCCCGGTACAGACAAAGCTCAAAATATTTAGACTCTTTACTGTCACTGTAAGACATGTTCTTCAAGACAAACTTCACCAGCTGGCATTTCCAGAGGTGTTTAAGAGAAGTAGTTACTGGACAGACACTGATGGGGTTGGGACTGATGTTACAATTGCCTCTGAGGACCTGAGATACAGACTGCAGTATCAGTCCCCCAGGTACATTGGGTGCTGGCAGAGCTACTCAAGAGACGCCTGGAAATACTACTAGATGTAAATAATAATTAACAAATGTAAGTGAAAATGAACTGAATTCTAGCCTCATGTAGTTTATTGTTTGACCCTCAGTCTAGCTGCTTAATAGAGCAGAGCAAGATAAAACGTCTGCAGCGGAGTCAGTGGAGAACAGCAGTACAGACCCTTTCGACCCGATGGAGATGAAATGTGGGACAGTAATTTGCTTTTTAAAATGTAGGGCAAATGACCAAAATAGAAGATACAACAAAATTAGTAGAGCAGAAAAGTCCAAATGATGTGGTAATAATTCATTCTGTTAACATCAAATGCCTGTTGACACATGGTGTAATTCAATACAGCCATTGTTACCACTTCATGGTAGCAGGGAAGGAACAACAGATCAAAGGAAAGAAATACACATTCCATGGCAAAGCATGCTCTTGCCTGCCTTCCTTTTGCTTTTCAAACATCTTTTTTTTTTTTTTTTCTTATTTTTTTAGCATACTGCTACCAGGAAGTCAGATCATACAATGCATGAAAAACAGCTTCCTTAATAAGCTTCAGTAACCCATTTTGGACAGTGTCGTGGTTTAACCCCAGCCAGCAACTAAACACCACGCAGCCGCTCACTCACTCCCTCCCACCCAGTGGGATGGGGGAGAAAATCGGGAAAAGAAGCAAAACCCGTGGGTTGAGATAAGAACGGTTTAATAGAACACAAAAGAAGAAACTAATAATGATAATGATAACACTGATAAAATGACAACAGTAATAATGAAAGGATTGGAATGTACAAATGATGCGCAGTGCAATTGCTCACCACCCGCCGACCGACACCCAGCCAGTCCCCGAGCGGCGATTCCCCGCCCCCACTTCCCAGTTCCTCTACTAGATGGGACGTCCCATGGTATGGAATACCCCGTTGGCCAGTTTGGGTCAGCTGCCCTGGCTGCGTCCTGTGCCAACTTCTTGTGCCCCTCCAGCTTTCTCGCTGGCTGGGCATGAGAAGCTGAAAAATCCTTGACTTTAGTCTAAACACTACTGAGCAACAACTGAAAACATCAGTGTTATCAACATTCTTCACATACTGAACTCAAAACATAGCACTGTACCAGCTACTAGGAAGACAGCTAACTCTATCCCAGCTGAAACCAGGACAGACAGTAAAACTTATTTAGAAACACATGCATGAAATTTAAAAAAAAATAAAAGGATGTTTATAGTCTGGTTTTTAAAAATGTTACTTAGCCCCAGCTCCTACTTACTCATTTTTCTTGCTTTTGCTTCACAGAGCACATGAAGAGTCACTGCATTTCCATGAACATGTGTTATTTAACCAAGGCATTTGATAGGAAGAGATCGAGCAGCTGCCGTTTTGCAAAGAGGTAGTGAAGCAGATCAGTTTGACTTCAGACTAGATAAGGTGATTGGGAATCTAGGCACAAATGCATTTCATCATCATCCTTAGTTAAATCTATAATTCTACCAGTCGATCACTATTTCATGGTGTCTTCACATGGTTATAGCAGCAACCATACAGTTTCATGCCAGTAGAGGGTATCAGATAAACCACCCAAAAAAGAAAACATTTCAGATGCCAAGAGACTGGGAATTCCTCTTCCACAGCGGTCGGAGGTGAATAAACTCAAGATGGCTGAGC
This sequence comes from Harpia harpyja, assembly GCF_026419915.1. NCBI lineage: Eukaryota > Metazoa > Chordata > Aves > Accipitriformes > Accipitridae > Harpia > Harpia harpyja. The sequence goes on along the minus strand of NC_068951.1, from coordinate 596,064 downwards.
CTTAGGAGCAAATCTATCATAACTAGGTCAATCTGGACTGACACAGGGGAGCTTAAATGAGGAAACCCCCACTGACCAGAAGACTTAAGTGCAGAAGAATCCCTGGGCATTTCAAAATATTTCTGTTTCAGATCTGTCCTTGTGTCCAAGCTTGTGCTCAGGAACGGAGGAGCTCATTCAAGAAATCCAGCCCCTACAGGGTAAGACCTGGCAATGCACCTGAGGTACCGCAAATCCTCCTGGTATTCGATTAAGAAATAGCAGCAGTGATGGGAAGGACACTGGCGAACCCACAGCACCCAGTGAATGTAGGAGGTTTGGAAGGAGCTTCAATGAAGCTGGTGCTTCTAGTCATCTCTAGTAGGTCATGAAATAAATTTAGAATTTAAATATACCGTACGGTCTAAACTTCAGGTTTCCTTTACTCAGATTTATGCTAGCTCTGAGAGTTGTTCCCAGGGACCTCATTTATATGGGAAGAAATTCCACACATTTGTTATTCATTTGGTAACACAAAACCGTAATGCATTTGCCGGATGGGTGCAAGATCTCACAGGGTGTCCATCAGCCAGTGGCGCAGGCGATGGGCAGTGGGGAGAGGACCTCCAGACAGGCTGTGCAGGGACCTGCATCGCCCCGACTCCTCGGCAAGGACTGCCTTTGCTATCCTGTTATCGCAATGACAGCAAGGCATGGGAGACACAGAGGCAAAGGGACGCAATAAATGGAAAAAGGGAAAGAATTTGTTAAGAGGATTTATCCCTTTCATCTCTGTAACAGGCATGGAGTGCTGCAGATAACAAAAACCGCTCCAGCCCAAAACGTGCGAATGCATGCCTGGCTCTTGATCATCTGCTCAGACAGAATAGATACAAGTCTTAATTTCCACCTCCTGCATTTGACTTCTGCAGGGGAAAATGGCTCATCCACTGGATTGTTGTGAAGGCATCCATCACTAAGATTTTCACACTTACTTTCTTACACAGAAAATTACATTTTAAGAGCCGGGCGCTGAGTCTGAAGTAATCCTATTTGCTTCATACAACAATACACGCGAGATGTTTAAGAATTTTTGTCTTAATTCAAGCTTTCTGCTTGACATTTATTTGTGTCACCTGCAGTGCTTACTGACCATGGCCATTATGAGCAGTCTGTGCCACAGGGCATTTCAGATGACTGGGAATTCCACATCTCTGGAGAAAGATGGATATCTCCCTTTCTAAAAAAATTATGGGGCAAAATGTCTACTAGCGTAACTTTACCAGCACTTGACCTTATGCACAGAACTCTTATTTATCCAGTGGGTAATAATGGATGTAAGTGGCATTTAATCCCATTTTTATGCTCCTTTAGAGTGTTGTGAAGTCTTTATATCACTGAAAACTCAGGCCTGCCCATCTGTTGAGATGAAGACAACTGGGAGATGAAGAACTTCCTTGATTTTAAACATTTTCAGAAGTCAAAGTGCCCAAGGTCCTCTCAGGATCCTCGAAGAGGCTGGTGTGCGAAGGGGTCTCAGAGCAGCTCCATGCACAAGCAAGGGGGAGCAGTGAGGTTCCAGGGCAAGGTCACAGCTGGCACTTTCGGGAGACTTGTAGCCCCCACCTGTGCACCTCTTCGGGCTCATAAACACCCCAGCAAGCCTGTGTGGGGAGGGCACCTTGTGGCAGACATGCCCCAGGGCTGCCGGAGAGGAGAGCCGGTGGCACAGAGGTGTGCGTTGAGCTCTCACAGCACCCCACTGCTGCGTGCCCTCTGCGTGCGGTAATGTGCCATCAGGATTTCTCCCTTTGTAACTGCAGTACAGCATTCCTCAAGCAATGAACACAGCCTTTTAACTCCGGAAGGTGTTTAATCTTGCTAAAGAGCAAACAGATCTGGGAACAGGGTGCCCGAGGACTGGGGTGGCAGACAGACCTGGAGCACGTTTGGTCTGAGACTCTCTCAGTCCGGCTGTGCATACAGATCCAGAAAAATAACAGCTCTGCCTGTGGAAGGTAACAGCCGTGATTATTCATCTCTACTGTGTAGCGTGGTGGGAAAATGCTGAAAGCACCCCAGGAAGGGAAAAGCACGTGGGTTTATTTCTTACCAACAACCCACACTTCTAATTAATTTGAACATTTAGCCATTCTAGTTAATGAGCAAACATTATTTGAAAAACAATGTTTAAATACTTTAGTGTTAATCAAATATTTAATAGCGCTGTAATTAATCTTCTAACTGTTAATGAATTAAATCATGGTCCTCCTGCAGTTTGATTTATAGTGTTGACTTAACTTCAGAAAAACTACCCAGCACTTGATCCTCTGCTGCTGCACCATGAACTCAAATTTAAAACAATACTCTCCATCATATGGGCCAAGATCTGTTGTAAACCAATGAGCACTATTCAACTTTAATCTTGAGCACATACTTTCCTATACTGTTAATAATATTTATCATGTATTATATAGGTTCTTCATAGTAAAGAGTATACTCAGAAACTAATGACTGCATATGCTGGACTGATATAACATGCCTTGAATAAGGGGAAGGGATAAGTTGCTGTACCTGATGATCAGGGTGGAACCTGACAATAAGATTTGGTTCTCCCAATCCTCTGGGCATCAACTGGGAATTAAACTGGATTAAGATTTTACTAAGCATATCTCTGCTAACTAGTGCTAACCCTCATGCCATTGCAAATATAAAAGAGGTTGACCACTCTTCTATTTTATGAAAAATATGAATTTGTAAGACAACCACTACAGTTCTTTTATCTTTTTTTGAGTAATTCCTGGCACAACAGTGTCTTTTTCCTCCACAGATAGCTTTAGAGCTTCCAACCTCCCTGCTTTTCTTCTCTAGCTGGCTAGAAAATAGATTCCCATTTCATTTGGACAATAAGATTTTTTCAAAATATCCACAATCGCACCAGAAAGCAAAAGCATTGCAAGTTTTCAGGAAGTGAAAATTTCAGTAACGTTTTAAATACATTCAGGGGTTAATTGGAACACTTCCCATATATTTAAAATATTTGCTTGGTTTACAGCCCTTTGTTTATAAAAGTGTTTTTACAACTGATGAAATATGCATTGAAACAAGAAATCACTTCCAAATAAAATGACCGTGGCTTTTTGTAGTAAAAACGTCAAAATGGAACACCACAACATTTTAAAACTGCCAGTGTTCCCATGTTTTCTCATGAATATTGAAATGATAGGATCTCACAATCAGAGACAAAAAACGTCCAGTGGTCTTGCTGAAAAAGGCAAATGTTAAAGAAACGCGAAGTTCCGTATTCTCTACCTAACTCTAAACTCAGTGCCATGCTCTCCCTAAGAGAGAGCGACTGCTCAGCCTGAGTGTACGAAAACAATGCACACAGTATTACTGCCTTTTGAGGTGATTCATAGAGAACTGTAACGGCCATCTAAAACTGAAGGACCCTATTGATTCCCATGGACCACCACAGAAACTGAAATGGCTAGTTCCTGGGTGAGGAACCTTGTTAAGTTTTGAGGAACCATGTCCATTCCCTTGGCCATTCCTACTAGCGTGGGAGGGTTTTCAGTTTGTTATTACAGCACTAATAATCCGAATAAAAGAAGCATCCAGTTTAACAGGAAAAAGTGAAAATACATTTTCCATCAGCTGTGAAAGCCTAATTGCTTATCAAAGCATAGAAACAAATCCAAAAACATTACTTCTGCCATGAGAAATTATGTACTGAAACATGGTCATTCTCATCTCACAAGCCATCAGCCAAACATTAATGCTGCCACTGCTGCAGCAGTGTCACTAGGGGACACGCGAAGCTGGCTTGCAACTTGCTGTGAACCCAGGGTAAAAAGCTTTTCCAGAGGCAAGCTAGAAAAAGAGGATTTCAGCCTCAGGGTGAGAGTATGTCTCAGTATTTCAAATGTTCCTCTGCATTCCTGTGTCAGCAAATACAACTTGCTTGATCATTGCACAGAATTGCTTGGTACACTGCGACTGACAGCTGTAAACAGCACCTTTTAGCCTCGTACAAAATGAAAGGGCCAGGCAATTTCCTAAGCAGAGTTAGTAGACTTGGGAAAGGAACATCCATTTTTCATTTTATTCGAAATTTTAACGAGTGTCTTCAAATTATCGGTAGAAATTTGAAAACGCATGAAGTTCTTCCCAAAACATGACAAGACTGAGTGATATTTGCCAATAGGATATCTATCTTGCAGCAGTCTTTAAACCTGAACAACTCACCATCTGTTCAGAGTGGAATTAAACACTCCTCCCACCCATGTCTCTATCTTCCTGCATATTCATTTATCTCCTTTTATTCTTTCTTCTTTCCTCTTATTCACTACTCATGGTTAAACCAAGACAGACAGCAAGGTGAGCAGTCCATGGTGAGACAGATGTGCGTGCAGGTTACTCACCCCATCTACCATGCTGCCGGGAGATGGCTGTCCTCTGCTCCGTTGTCTTCCTGACTCATACGTTTGTCTCTTTATTACCAACATCATCACAGTTAATAATAACAAGTTGTGCTGTATGCTGATATGCCCCAGGGGAAGAAATGTCTGACTTTCTGAATGAATAACTCTTAATACTACTTAAAAGAAGTCATCTTGACAAGTTGATGTATAAGATTATTTGTCATGCACTGCAGTGCTTCACAATGAGCTTTGACTTGAATGCAACATCCAGTTCTAAAGACGAAGTGTTAATGGCACAAAGGAAACCCATCCTTGCATCCTCAGCTGGTGTAAGCCAGCAGTGCTTTACTGAAATCCAGGCACCCATCCTGAACAAGCTAGCTTACAATTAGCCTCTTATTTCCGCAGTTAAACCCAGCTACATCTCACAGTCACTGTGTGGTTTTCGTTGGTACAGGCTTGGAGCCTGTTACAGGTCAGGCACCACAGTCGCTAAGCAGCAGCAGGAGCAAAAGAAACCCACTCCCTCTCTTAGGGGACTTGAAGCACGTGTCATTTCCAACTTTATCAGCAACATCTCTCTCACCAGTGATCCCAGAAGCCTCTGGCTTTCAGAATACCATATGTCACTTAGCTTCCATTACATCAAGACTCATTTGAGTCCAAGTAACAACAAAACCCCCAAATGTAAAATGCAGAGCTTCCTGGGAGGACTCAAGTTTAACGCACTAGGACCAAAAGCCTCAGGCTTAGTTCTCAACTGTGAGGCAAGCTACCGTGCACAGTGCTCCTGCCCCGCATCCATCAAACCCCCGGTAACAGGCTGTTTCACCACAATCAGCTATTAAGAAATGAAGACCATTCAAGCACTTAAAGCTGGTTTTCTGGACACTCACACAGGAGGTTTCTGGACTTCAGAGATTTCTGACACAGCTTGGCTGCCTCATTCTATGACTGCAGAAACAATTGGTCTCCTGTTAACGAGATAATTTTTTTTTTTTAAGCATTTTTAATTATTTTAAAGTGCTGACTTTCCCTAATGATTGAACGTCACATTGGATTATAAGCACAGGTCCAGTTTGAGATGGTTGTCCCTTCTCAGAAAACATCATCTTTATAATGAAAGCCACCTCAGCAGGACCGATGCTGCACACTGCCAGGAGACACCTCCAGGTATTAGTGCCAAACTCACTTGGGACACCTACTGTAATCCATAGGGTTTTGCCTGGAGAGAAGGAAGTATATACTGTTCAGAAGAGAACGATGTATAATGGAAATTAGTCCTTGTGACGGTAGCATTACAGCAAACTGTCAGAGGTTTAAGTAAACTACAGGGGTTACCCAGACAAGTTTTTCCCCATGTGTTATGTCCCTTACTCTTCCTGGATTGCACCTTCATCTCAGTAAACCAATGAATAACTTTAGGTAGTTTCAGTTCAAAAGTACAGAAAGACCATAGTATTTCTCTTCATTTTAACGTACAAGCAGACAAAACCATCAACTCCAGACTAAGCTGTACTTAAGCTTTCTAGGTTTCTTAAGCACAGAGTCAAAAAACAAGAGCTTGATTTTGAAACCTACATTTACCAAACCAATGCTCACACAAAACACTGAGCTTCAACCCATCCTAGCTACTGCTCGGGCTTACCTTCATGATAGCTGGCTTTCACTAGCCTACTGTTTGCCACAGTGACTTTTCTGTTAGGTTTCATGATGTGCAGAAGCCCAATAATCACTGTAATCAGGAATAAACTGTGGATTTGACTTGTACACAGATGTATTAAAATTGTTGTAAAACAGAAAAATTTAACACTATGAAGACATACTCCATCATGTATTATTTATCCCCACACCATTAGCTCATTAAATTAGGAATGCATAAAGTAGTCAGTGCTCAGTAACTAAGTCAAATTAATACATCCTTAATTAAAATACAAAATGAGCTTTAAGCAATTCCACTTAATCTCCCTGTTTAAAGAGCTGACTGCTAAGCAGGCAGTGGTTGTAGGCTACCTCAGGGTGTTGGGAGACAGGAGCACCTGCACTGCTCCCACAACACTCACTGGCATGGGGGACAGCCAGGTGACCCCAGCTCTACACGCCTGAAAATCATCACCTCTCTTCATGGCACACATGTGTGTTGGGGAGAATCTTACCACCTTGCCATGCCAGTCCGACAACAGCTGCACCCAATGCACCCATTATTTTCAAGGCCCTGTGATGTTAGCTCATCAACCTCAACACCAGGCTTTTGTCTGTTTTTCCACCCCAGATTCAACCTGAGTATCCCAAATCAGGACAGTTGTACTTCTTACAGGCTCACAATTCATTTGTTCCTTAACACAACTTCCCTTGTTAAATTAATGAGCAATGATCCAGCTGAGAGACAGCAAACGTTCCAAGCATGCACAGCAACTTCACCACAGAAGGTTAATAAATATCTTAGTGGTTTGTACTTGGTTCTTCCCTTTTTACACTTTGCCATCAGGTTTCTGAGTATTTTTATGACTCTACTGCACTTTACACAATTCTTCAAGTCTGACAGCTATGGCAGCCCTAGGAACATGGTCTCTGCTGCTTCCAAATATTAGAATAAGTAGGACTTACGTTCAAAGTAAAAAAATTTAAAAAAAAAAAAAACCAACAGTATCTTAGTTCAAATGTGAGTTTCTGAGAAAGTTGTTTGGATTTAAAAGAGAAAAAAAGACACAGCTTTATTTCTTTATTTAAAATCCAGTAACATGATTCCACAGATTCCCACTAGAAAGAGCGTAGATTCATGAAGACTGTCCAATTCCTTGTTAATTACTTAAAAGAAACGTAATCCCTCCTAGATGAAACCTTACCACATCAGTCCTGCAGGGGTAAGAGAAGAGGATTCCACATCTAAAAAGTCAGCAGCGTTGCTGGGCTCCTTCGGTTGCATTGCAGCTCCAGCAAAGCCCACAGCACCACACGTTGCTCCAGGCTCAGCACTCGGCCCCTCTGGGGGTCTGCTGCCCTCCTCTTCTGGACGGACAGCTTCCAAAACTGCTCTCAGCTTTCAGCTGTTTCGCCACCGCTGCTGTCAATATCCAGTAAATGCTGCCCATGGAGAGTAAACCCCCTTGATTTTTTTTTTCTTTTTTTTTTTTTAATTGGAGACTTCAAATGTTTGGCTGCCTGCACAGACTGCAGTTCCAGGCTCTCAGTGCCTCGGTGCTCCAGCTGGCGCACTGCTCAACGCTCCTATCCAGCCTGCCACCTCTCCCCCTGGAGAGGACGTGGAGGAAAGCAGGGCACTAGCAGCCGAGCAAGCCCCAGGGCTGGGAGCCGGCCAGGCCAGGAGCCCACCGCCCCTTCCTGCTGCCCAGGGACTGGGGCTGCTGCTGCCAAGCCAAGGTCACCTCACGGTGCCGAGGCAGGCTACCAAGTGAAATCCTCCCCACGCGCTGCTTGGAACAAGATCTCTTTTAATGCTTCAAAGGCATACGCAGGTTGGTGCTCACTGGTCCCTTCAGTGCCCCCTTTCCCTCCTCTGGAACACACAGTGCACAAGGTCTATGGTGCAGCTACTCCTTAGGAAAAAAACATTCTCTTTCCCGTAAACAGCAAGGAATTTTTCCAATTTTTCCATTTTTCCAATAGCCTAAAATTCATATGCCCAGCATAGCAACAACAGATATTATTCTGAACGGAAAAAAACCCAGACAGCTTTATCTTGAGGAAGCTAGGTTAACCACCCAAAGAAAAATGTATAACTGATAGTTGAAAGTAGATAAATGAACCACATTCAGTGTATGCTTAAAAGTATGCAAGGCTGTGTTTATGCATGAGAGGTGGAAGAAAGAGAAAGAGTAATAGGAGAAGGTTTATATTCCAGACATTTCAGGCCTAGAGCAAACTGTTACTATTGTTCTTCAGTCTCTTTGAAGTCATGATAGAAATTAAGCACATACATTGAGTAAAAATGAACTGAAATGCACACTTTACAGCTGCAGGCGCCCAGCAGACAAGATGGGCACCAGGCTGGGCTGGAATACGGTCACAGGATCTCTAGCCTTTAGACAGCCTGCTCTTACTGCCTGGGCAGACTGTCCCCTCCTGCCCCAGAAAGGGGATGGCTGCCGGGGGAGCACCCGGCAGGCAGGGGCTCGGGCCAGCGCGCTGGCACGGGACAAGCACCTGGCCCACAGCCGGGGGTGCAGGTGCCGAGACGGTCCTGCAAGGATCTCTGATTTTCACCCACTTTTGCAAATGGCTGAAACCAGCATTTTCCTTGTGTAACTCAGGCATTCCTTCCATGTCCACTGTCCTTGTGGGGCAGCAGACCTGGAGGTCGGCTGAAAATTTATGGCAGCTTTTAAGTCTGTCCAGGCTCTTTTTAATGAAATGACATTGAGGAAAAGAGAGCAAGCTGGGATTATGATAACACTGTGTTTTAAACAGAATTATTTAAGGCTCCCAGGAGACAGCTATTTTGATAGCACGGTGAGGGGATGATACGCTTGCTGACAAACGGGCTTTGCAGTGGCACGGAGCCTTGCGAACGGCAGTGGTGCAGTGCGGACGGCTCCACGTCAGGCCAGCGTGGGTTCGGACATGACCGACACCGCCGGAGCGGAGGGGGTGAGGATGCGCAGAGCCGAGACAGCTGCCAGACGCAAGGTCTGAGTGTGCCATCAGGTGCTGGCACAGCGCCTGGGAGCAAGCATGACCATCACAGACATAGGGAGCACACTGGGGCTGGGAGGCATCCAGCACTGAAGTCAGCTGAGAGATCTTAATCACTCAGAGCCCTAAACACATAGGAGAGAGCGCCAGCAGCCTACATACCCTGGATTCCCATTTTATATTTGTAAAACAGCAGGATCAGTTCTGGCTGCAACAGAGGGTTATTGTGAAGATGAACACATTTGACCTCGAAAGCATTATGACACAAGGCAAGAAGGTGCTCAGAAACATACACAATAGGGAAATCTACCCCAGAAAGCAGCACCCACCAGCACAGTACAACAAACCCATTAGCCCATTAGGTCTGGATGAAGATACATCAGAGCAAGTCCCACTATGATCAAAAAATCTGACAGCTGATTAGCTTAAACCACAGAATCATGTCTTTTTTCTACCCTGACTGCTCAGCTGTAGGGAACACTGTTCATTAATGTTTCCTTTCATACAGTATAGCTTGCTAGTGAGAAAGTACTTTTTCCAATAGTTTTATGGTGGAGAGGAGGTTAAGACTGTTTTTTTCCAATCAACCATTTCTCCCTTCTCTCTCTGTTTGCTATGCAAGAAGATTTCTTTGCTGTATCCTTAGCTTCATTCCATCTTGCAAATGGCTCTGCTCTCCAGAAGGCAAGCTGCTTTTCAATGAGCAAACTCTCAGTGTAATGGATGAAAAACATTATAAATAACTAATAGTGCTGCAAACACTGAAAGACTATCCATCTTTCAGTAAACTGCACATGCTTTTTGGGTTTTGTGACTTCTTCTCCAGATCTCCTAGAAGTAGTGTATAAACATAAAATATTGCAGCTATCACCCTTTATTTCAGCAATCAATTTTGTTCTTATGTGATATTCGTGTTTTGCAAAAATGGGTCTTTAAAAGGAGTTCACTCTGCTATTTGTGAGCTAAGTGAAGATATACTGTTGCAAATGGAGGAGTAAACTATGCCAGTGGTGAAGGTGTTTTACAAATTAATTAAGAGTGTGGTTTTCTGAGGAACAATGAGGAAAAGAGGTCATGTAAACTTTTGCCTTAAACAGCCCAGTTAACTTCTCCAAACCTTTTTTTAACTGTTTTCTAAGCATGCCCTTAAACCTTGCTAATCCTCAACACCTGCATTGCAATGTTTACCTGTCTAAGCAACTGGTGTGTAGAAATGACATTGTATTTACTTAACACTCGCTTCTTGTTGTTTGATTGAGTTTTTATTTGCCTCCTGTTTAGGAAATTGAGTGCTGTGAACTGACTCGGTTTGGCCAGCTTACTCTGAAGCCAGCAAAAACTCACAAATGTAGCCAAATAAGAACGCTTCTCCATTGGAAATGCCATGATGGATCATTAGCATTTCAGTAACAACACTGTCCTAGCATCTCCACGGCTTCCTTATACTCTGCGCATGATTACACAACTCAGATCCACAGTCTATTGAGGATCAAGTCACCTAGGAGATGGCCAGCTTGCACAAGGCACAGATTAGCTTCTCCTAGGAGTAACAACATCTAAACTCCCCTTCACTTTGGAAAAACCTTGCATTCTTCTGTTTATTATAAACGCGAACACAAAAAGTCTGCCCTCCTGTGGCGAGTTAAAAGTGCATGAATGCAGACTAGCAACTGACACCGCGCTTCTTGCAGAGCAGCGGTGCTGGCCTGGATGCTGCCTGTGCAACAAAGCCAGCTCCAGGGTGATCACCCAGGAGGTGCATTGTTTTATCTCGCAAATTAGTTTCGTGGGTGCCTTGTGGTTGTTTTCCATCTGTTCTGGCTGCTTAGGCTGTCTGGGAGCCAGACCTGAGAATACAAGGTGCCTTGCAGCTGCGTACGCTTTCAGTGGGATGCGGTTTGGGGGCACCCGCCACCAGATGTTTGCATCTGCCCGAGCCTGGATCCCTCTTGCTCTTTCCCATCATCGCCTCCTCTGTGGGTAGCTGCTGTGACAAGTATTTTTATGGCTCCTTCAGTGCTGCAAATGCACTTACATGGTCTGTAACAGACGCTGTAGAACTGTGATCGTGGCAATTTGTAGCAAGCCTGCTTCTTTGGATGCAAATTAACTATTTTGGATGACTTAACGATAATCACAGTCATTCAGCAGAGAAAAGAAAGAGGAAACTTTCAAGAACAGGGACAAATATCACTTGCTAGATCAGGAAATAACACAACAGATAAGATTTTGAAGACCTGAGGTAGAACAGCATTACAACAGATTCGAGCTCACACCCCAAACAGATTTACATCTCTGCGTTTTCCTGACACCTGTGTACCTGCTATAGCATTTTTCCAGCTACACCATAGAATGACATTTTCAAATCATTCCTGCACCAGTATCACTCCAGGCACATCTCTGCATTGACCTTTATGTTCATCTCTGACATATTAATGGGGGCGGGGTGTGTGAAATGTGAGAAAAACAGTACATTAAATCACATCCAATACCATAGTTTTAACCCCTGCAAATTTAAGTGTACTTGCAATGCACCCCTGTGAGTGGAATTGTTTCCTACCAAACTACTTGCTAAGCTGCAATCCTGCATAAACACATCTACCTCAGATCCTCATGCTACAGTTACCTGCTAAATTGGTCTTCACTCTGTTTATCCTTTTAGTCTTAATTTTTTCCTTTTGTTTGCAAATAGAATTCTTACAGAAAGCGCCAAAACATTGAAGCACCTAGCTGCCAAGTTCTTTGCTCCAAGTTGTTAATTCTACAGTGAGGGTACAAAAACTGCATTTTATATTTCTCTCTCAAAAGTTTATTATAGAATGAGAAAGGCTTGAAGCTCTGAATGCTCACTAAATTCTTGAAAAATTTCTAATATTATTTCTGATTTCCCTGTCACACGGCTCATTTTTCTCCTCTTACAAAGCGTGAAGGGAGACGACAATGAACCATGAATTCTTGGAGGTGTGACTGCATGGATTGCACGACCCAGACAACATAATTAATCTCATGAATAAATCAGAACCCGTCAATAACCCTGAGGTGGAATTTCTATGCAAAGGTGCTCTCACAAGGCCCCGGTTAAACACTAAAGCTTCCTTTCAAATTCCAGTGCTATATTTCAAGTCCTGGAGGTAACATGTCAATTCAGATAGCAGTGATGCCACAGTCACGCCTAAGGAGCCCATACAGCTGTGAAAGACCTTGCTGATCCCTAGCCTCCGGGATTTAATCCACCAGCAGCAACGGAGGAGAGCCCAGCCACCACCGGGCAGCTCACGGGGGCTGCTCAAAGGTTTCCTTCTCAACAGCCCCATCACAAATAACCCTTTAGGGGTTGAAGAGGCATCAAACATCTCACATCCCAAAAAGCTGCTCTCAAGATCAGAGGAAAGGGGTGAATGCAGCAAAGCCCTGGCAGAAGCCTTCGTAGCTCCTCTGTTAATCAGCTAACCACCTCTGATGAGCCCCCCAGCACTGCTGCACCAGCTCACTGAGGCAGCTTCCGCTACCTGCAATGCAAACCACAGATCTGACACTGGCCATTTTAAACATTAATTGGTTTGTGGTGATTTCAAAACTTTTGCTCTCAAGAGCTGTGTACTACCTGAGATCAGCCAGGCCTGAGCAGGTCCGTGCCCTGGCTGTCCCACACCTTTGCAACCCCAAGGAGTGGAGCCAGCTCCTCTCCTAGCCAAGAAAGGATACAGGAGCGTGCCTCAGAGCAGGAGAGAACAGCAGCAACAGCACTGCAGCTGCTGCAGACCTGCTCCAGAAAGGCACACGGAGATGGGCCGGAGGACAGCTGCCGCATGGCAAGCACCGATCCTCAGGCCTTTCTTTGAAGCACAGCTCCACGTGGAAAGGCACGCGCGTTCACGCAGCACACAGTGCTCGATGGTGGATCTGCTCTTGGCATCCTGCCCAAGGTCCCAAGTCGCACAGGGGCAGTGCCCCATGCCTGACGCGGTCAAGGGAAAGGTGCTGGTGCTGACACACGGCACAGCCGCCCTCCGAGCAGAGCGTGCGTGTCCTCCAGGGAAACGGTTTTCCTGAGATGGGCAGACCGCTGCACAGGAGCTCGGTTAAGCCATGAAAAAGTATTCATGTTACGTGCTCTTGGCCAAACCGAACCCACTGAGATTTGCTCCCTGCTGCGTTTGATCTCTTGCCGAAAGTTGGGCCAAGCTGACTGCAGCACCGTGCCCTCCATCGAGAGCGGGGTCTGCCGCAGCTGGGCCAGCCGCACTGGCAGGACCTTGAACCACAGAGCACCTCCAAGGCCCACGGGCAGGGCCTTTGTCCCAGCCAGCCAGGGTGGATGCACCTGAAGCTCAGCACGTACCAGGAGACCCTGCAGCCAAGGGTGCGATGGCAGAAGCCCGACACCACGGTCACTACTGACTCGAGCCAAGCCGCAGTCTAGGAATCTCCACACAGCAACCCACCATTGCTCCTGGCCTAGCCAAGACCTCCTGCCCGGCCACAGGCACCGCTCGGCTCCTGTGGCCCAGATCTGGCCCCAGCGCCCCTCCACACAGGGGGGTGAAAGCCTCCAGAGATGCAGCCAGAGCCACAGGAACCCCCTGCAGCCCTCAGTGCAGAAAGGGGAGGCAAGGAAGAGGCTGAGAACAAGCCACCTTTGTTTCTCCTGGGAGTATTTCCAAGATTAATCTCTGCAGAGATAAGAGTCCTAAAATATTTATATGAAGAATTTCATGCTTCAGTGTAAATCCCACTGTAAGCCCTACAAGAGGGATAGGGTTTTTTTCCCCCTCCCTTTCTCTCCTTGGCTCTGTCTCTCCACACACGTAAAAATAAACTGATATCATCCAGCTAGGCTGAATAAATTCAAAGCTATTGAGCTGTAGAATTACAATTACCCAGAGAAAAGCACAGAAGGAAGCAACTTTCCTTCCTACAATACAGGGGTGAGTAATGGAGCATAAACATGTGAACTGAGCTCCTGCACCCTCCTGACTGACACAAATACACATCACCCAGAATACGCCAGCTCAATCTGAGATCAGACATTGTATGTGTTAGAGCTGAGGGAACAGGAGATAGAATCATCATCGAGAGGGGAAAAAACAACACTATCATCATAGCACAGAGCTATCAAATAGCATAAAGAAATCAAATGTAATTGTGAGAGGTACAAACACCATGTAATTCATAACATCAAGTGCCAAACTTCTGAGAGCTGCAGGACTGCTAAGCTCCCTCCAAAGATGAGATATGTTTCAGGCTACAAACTGGTGATGCACAGATAAGGTCCTAGCACCTGTGATTAATGACCGATTCACCAAATGCAAGAGCTGGCATTGAACTGCTGCTCCACGGAAACAATGGTGGGAGACTTTGACCCTCAAACTCTACACCTACTCTAGTACCAAAATAGTCTAACAGTAGTCATCTTCAATTTTAAAAGTAGTACAAGCTTCCTTCATTGTGATGATTTTTTTCAATGAGCTACAGTGCTTCTGACAACCCCAGGGTTAGTATGTCTGAGAATAGCCTGTGCAGAGGGTTAACCAAAGCTTCTTCACCGCACCAATCTGCCAATTTGCCTGTGACCCAGAGTTAAGCCTGCAAGGGAAGGCTCACCTTAGGCATCATTGTTATTTTTCCTGTTGATGTTGCAGCGTGGCTGATGCTGAGAGGGCTTGCTTTGAAACACGGGAAATTTCAGGTGAGAAAAGACACTCCTATAAACTGCTCCTTTCATTTTGCACAAGCCACCGGAGACCCACCAGCCCCTCCAGCTCGGGCAGGTGCCTTGCGCCAGTCTGGAACCGCAGGTCAGAGCAGAGATGTTCTTGCTCTTCCTACCAGAACTGCCCTGCCTGCCCCCTCCCTCCTCACTCTTGCCCAGGCCCACCCAGTCTGGGTGGGTTTAAGCACACAGGGAATGAGCTCCCAGCTATTACTTCTAGTGGGGAGCAAGGGCTAAGGCATCCTGATGGTTCAGTTGGTGTTTGGTTTTGGGCAAACATCCTAAGTGACAGGCAGTGCCTGAAACGCTTCCTGTTCTCAAGGAGCAGGCAAAGGTATTTATCAAATTATTGTTAGCTATAAATTAAGCAGAAATGTCTTTTCATAAAGGGTCTTCTTCCATCAACAAAAAGAGAAAAATAAAAAGCCTTTGCACAGGTGCCCTCAAACAGCATAATCCCATACTGCCTTTTCCAGCATCCTCAGCTTTTATCCTCTCCTGGCAGTTGTTCCCAAGCCCCGTGGTGCGGTGTCCAGCTCATTAAGCACACGTCTTGTGCTTGGCAGTGCTTCCTACAGGATGACAGAGGACCGGGAACACAGGGGGGTTATGTCACCCTCCAAAGCCTCCCAGATGCTTGCGGAGCCAGGGTAAGACAGAGCAGCCCCAGGTATGGCAAGGCTGAAGGTCCCTGCCCTGGGACAACGGGCACTGCCTTCTGACTCCCAGCCTTTGGAAACAGCAGACAAGCTGTCGGTGCCTTTCACCAGAACCTAGGGTCCTACTGCACACAGACAATAAGAATCAGAGTGAATAGGGTTGACAATGTAGTTAGAGACGATATACAATTTTTTTCTCAGTCGTTGTTTCCTGCTAAATTTAAACATGACAAAGCACATTATATTTCTGCCTCAACTTTATCACTTTGGAACAAAAAAGCTTAGATGTTTCCCAAATCATATTCCAGGCTAGAAGAGCTTTTTATTAAGTTTCTAGCAGAACTGGTTATTTCAGTCTGACTAATGGAAGTGTTGCAAAGGCAAATGATGTGAGCCTACCACGTGCTTTTGTTTGGAGGCTGAGAGCATGCCAAGGAAGCCCAGCCTGAGAACAGGACAAGACCATCCACCATCTGGTGACCAGCACACAAGAACTTCCCTTACCGTTGTTAATGGTAGTCTCACTCCATTTTAAACAGCTTTGAGCTGCTCTCAGACTTTCTCTGACCTCCCTATCTAAGCAATGATTTTTTTTTTTTTTTGCATTAAGTTATCCCTAGAAAGCACCTGCTTCTTTTTCCTGTTACTTATACCCTACTGTCGTGGTTTAACCCCAGCCAGCAACTAAACACCACGCAGCCGCTCACTCACTCCCTCCCACCCAGTGGGATGGGGGAGAAAATCGGGAAAAGAAGCAAAACCCGTGGGTTGAGATAAGAACGGTTTAATAGAACAGAAAAGAAGAAACTAATAATGATAATGATAACACTGATAAAATGACAACAGTAATAATGAAAGGATTGGAATGTACAAATGATGCGCAGTGCAATTGCTCACCACCCGCCGACCGACACCCAGCCAGTCCCCGAGCGGCGATTCCCCACCCCCACTTCCCAGTTCCTCTACTAGATGGGACGTCCCATGGTATGGAATACCCCGTTGGCCAGTTTGGGTCAGCTGCCCTGGCTGCGTCCTGTGCCAACTTCTTGTGCCCCTCCAGCTTTCTCGCTGGCTGGGCATGAGAAGCTGAAAAATCCTTGACTTTAGTCTAAACACTACTGAGCAACAACTGAAAACATCAGTGTTATCAACATTCTTCACATACTGAACTCAAAACATAGCACTGTACCAGCTACTAGGAAGACAGCTAACTCTATCCCAGCTGAAACCAGGACACCTACAAAAACCTGGCATACCCTGTTCCAAAACTCGCTATGACCATCTGCATCCTTCCTACAACCTCGTCAGGCTGAGCTCTCAGCCTTTGATGGGACCCCCTGAGACACTTCCCCTTCTCCAAGCTGGGTGTTAACTGGTGATGACCATCATACTGCAAGTCCCTTAGACTCAAAGACACATCTCTGAACAGAATGATCAGTCCTGCATGTATAGAAAGACGCTTTAGAGGGTTTTTTTCTTATGCAAAAGTGAGGCTGTAAACAAAAGGACTCCTTTTCAACAGTCTCAGACTTCTGCTCTCCGAGTGAGCTTGTCTGTTTACCAATGCCAAACACTTCCATTTGTCACCAGTGTTTTATGATCGTGACACTGAATTGCTTACACAGGGCATGCAGGCTTCCAGGGCTGAAGGGCTAAAATAAAGCTAATGTAGTATAATACCCTGTGAGGATTTTTCACTTCGGTTTCTTTATTAGTCTCAGTTTAGTAAATCACCAAAACTATAAGGGCACCAGAATCCCATGCGCAGATATCTGGAGAATTTTAGAATTGCATTATTTCTGCCATTTACAAGACAAGAATTACTCTTCACCATTTAATTTAGCATGTTTTCATCTCAGTAAACAGTTTATCTAATGAATACAATGCACAGCAGCAACACTCACATAGTGTGTCAAAGCAACTTCTGTATTTCTTAATAAAAATAAGAAAATGATTCCCAGCATTTTAGGAACAGTTAATGCTATGGTAATGTGGTAAGATATATAATTTATTGCAACATTAATAGGCAATCTCTTAAAATGTATTAGCAGCCTCATATCATGGAGAAGAACCTGAAGTGCCATCTCAGTAATACGCACCCACTTAATTTTGAAGACACAGTTCTGCCCTTAGCAAGCTCTCCTTCCCTGGGGTGATTGGCTTTGGGTAAGATCAAGTGTTTGCCTTTACTGACCCCAGCACACACAGCGCTAACACTGAGTACAACTGCTAAACTACTAAAGCATATACTTAAGATTACAGAAAAGGAGAATTTTGCAAAACATTTCCAAAGGTCAGCATAACAGGGCAAAAGGCTTCAGAGCCAAATGAAGTGCTGTGTTTCCAAAAGGAAATGAAATGGCGGTAAATTCATTTCTCCTGTAATATCACTGCTTCTTTTAATGTAAGAAGTACATGCACTTAAGAGACTAACACCAGAGAGGAGGACCGGGAATGTAGCCATTAGCTTGTCATCTCACTGCACAGGCCACGTAGATCATTCCTGGCCCATTACTGTTGACAGCTTAAAAGTTTGATCTGCTTTTTAGAAGGTAGGGCACAAAAACATTTCAATGCACTGTTCCATGCTGGGCATCCATTAAAGGAAGCAAATATGGTCTAAGCCTTCCCATGTAGTTTTCATAGGGAAAATAAATGAACTTTTCTGCCAATAGTGTGTCACCTTGTAAACTCCCTTCGCAGCAGAGCAGCAGAGCGAGCAGTAACATGAAGGAGACACTGGATACTAATCCATTTCAGTGAATTACAGCACAGTCCTGAAAACAGTTTCCTATTAACACCAGTGGGCTTTGGCTCAAATGGTTATTTAGCTATATTTGGTGGATATCTGAACAGGCTGGCTGCTGAACTGCTCACTTATGTTAGACATAAGCAGCAGCCACCTGGATATGCAGCCCTAGCGTGAAATTAAGGATGAATACTTAATATCTGGTATTAAGTCACCTGGCTGCTGCACAAGTCTTACACCAGTCTAGGTACTAGAAAGCAAACCTCTAGTCTTTAGTGTCAGACAGCTAGAAAACAGAAGACAGGTTTAGTCTGGAACTTTTGCACTGAGGCAAAACTAATGCAATGATTTGGCTGGATGGAAATGTCACGCTGAGTACCTCCACCATGCAGATTATACCTGCCAGTTATAGAAACTCTCAGTAAGATGGACAAGCCAAAAAAAAAAAAAAGCCAAGAAGGTTCATTTGTGTAATTAAATAACTAATCCAGGTGTCAACTCAAAAGATGCGTCCATGATGCGACAGGGATGAAACAAGGCAAGTGCATCGTATGGTGAGACACAAAAACCAAACAGAATTTGTTCTTTATATCCACGTTCATTTGCGTGGCTTCTGTTAGTCATCTGCACAGAACCAGCTAGAGTTTTGAGCAAGATATTTTCCAGATCAAAAATATTTTAAAGTTCTAGCTGTGAGGACTTGAAATCAGTGGACACAAATTACCATAAAAACCTATATAATACAGTAGGGAATTACAGCCTTTTTAAAATCTAGTTGTAGAATTCAATAGCAAGGACAGTGCTGAATGAAAAGAAACAAAATCATAATGCCTTCAGGACAGAAACAAAATAAAACCAGATCTTAGAGTAAATCAAAGCGAATCTACTGACATTAGTGGAGCAATGTCATGCAAAGTACGCGGTCCACCATTGACAATTAATTCCTCCAGGCCATTTTCAAGAGTAGGGAAATGCAGAAATAAAGAACCGGTCACTTGTGAGCAAATAGAAAGCAGACGCTTGCAGGAGAATAGAAATATTTCAGCCCTTCAAAAAGCCTGTACGTGAAACAAGAGCCTTCTGAGCTTCTTGCTGCCACGACCTGGATAACTGAGTTGCAATGATTGTAGTAGAACTGTAATGAGAAGTATGGAAGCGGCTATAATTTTACATTGCAGATTTCTTACTCTATTGCTTTCCTCAGCCTGAATACTATAGAACGACCAAAAATTATGAAGATAAACAGTGCGGTTGTTCCCCCTCACTACAAAATTGCAGTTCTAGTGTCATAAATTGTGATCTCTATAGGGACAGAACGAGCCTGCTTTTCCAAGAATTACTCTTGGGCATTGCAAAAGCCACACACTGCAATACATTTAATATAATATCATTTTTATAACATAGCACTGTGAGACCTACAGCATTTAGCAATAAACTGCGAGTAAGTGCTGATTTGCCATTGCCAGAGCTGTTCCCGTAATAACATTTAAAGTACCATATTCAATAAGGCTTTTTCTTCACTATACATTGACTTGTATGATCTTAGTCAGAAGAAACCTAGCTGGCTTCTTAATATGTCAGCAGTGTAACACTGAGAACAACTCGAACATTTGTTCATTCTCACTTCTCTTCACCTTACAGGTGTTCTGCCAGTGTTCAAACAGAGAATGACACTACAAGATGTCCTGAGTTGCCTACCAGTTCTTCCTAACTTTCACCTCTGGAGAGGGAAAAATAAGACCTTTCCCTTTTAGCAGTGCCAGGTAAGACAAACTCCCCAGAGCGTGGCTGCCTGGGGCAGACCCTCGCTGGGGTGTCAGCAAAGCCGAACATTGGCACCAAAGGCACCCATGGCTGGCATTGCTGCTCTGGGGAGGTGGAGGAGCTGACCAAGAGGGTTGGGGAGCCTCTTCCACCATCACTGTAAGTTCTGGGCTTTGGCTGGGCAGTACCGGGCAGCAGCATGGGCTGGAGAGGGAGGGAAAAGCTTCCACCCACCGCAACACTGGCATACCAGGGATAGCTGAAGCTGATATTTTACATTACTTTCCACCAGTCTTTTCTGTAATAAAAGGATGGAATAACCCAATTCCTTGAAATGTGATTAAGATGTAGGGCCTGATTTCTGCCTATTACAGGGTATCCTGGCTAAGCCTCTTTGACATGTATTCATTTTTCAGATCAATGCTTGTTATTAGCTTGCATGGTTAGCTTTGTTCTTCTATTCAGGAGGGACATCTGATGTGCCCTGACAGCTTTATCCATATTTAAAAGTGACTATCGGCAGATACATGTATATAGGGTTACTCCAATTTCATCTAGCTTGTCAGCTACTGAAAATGGATTGACAAATACCTACTAATAACCTAAACCAGTGGAAGAAATCATAGTCTTAGGAGAAAAATAGGCAGACTGCAATTTTATGGGTTCTCCAGAAAACGTTTTTCCTTCACAATTTGACACTTAGGAAATTTCTACAGAATGTGCAGCAGCTCAGGACATGCAGAAACAGGATGGTCCTACTGGTTAATTATGGATTTAAGAACTTGACCCGATTGTACTAGGTCATGACCTAGCCTTTCTTCTTCAGCATCACAGTTCCGGCTCCCTCCTGTGACAGGTTATTCTGTCCTGTGGAAAGCAGCTCTACCTTCTATCGAACAAGGAAATCCAAAAAAGTCAGCTGTACAACTTCACCATACTTTTTAGAACAGATAGCTCAGTCTGAGCAAGAAATCAAAAATACCTTCCTCCTGACCCCATGTTAAACCTCTAATTGATATTGCAATTATTGTTTAGTTGTTGGTTGGTTTTGGTTTTTTTTTTCTTATTACTGCTATTGGATTAAAAGCATTTGGGGATACTCACACCTCAAGTTTTCTGTTTTCTTTTACAAAACAGACCCTTAGATGGCTTGCTTAGGAGCCATTTCTCCTTTGAGCAACACATGAAGTTTCCTTACTTCAAATTATCTAAATCTGCCAGCTATAGATTGACCTCTGACAATATGCCTTTTGTTAATTTCCCACATTAATGATGAGGATTTACTCCAGGCAGAGCAACTTCTCAGGACTATCCAGAGAAAGGCAGTGGCCAAAAGGAAGCCCAAGTTCCCACTATACACAGACATCCCCCCAGCAGCCTGAAAGCACCTCAGGCTGGAGAGCCCAACTGTTTCACCATTATGAAAAGATGACAAACAGCAAATAGCCTTGCATTGCAGAGGACATCTCCAGAGAAAACAGATTCTCACACACTGTCTCCTTGAACTGGGAAGAAACAAATTCTTAAAGAATATTTCCATGTGTGCCTTATTAATGGAAACAGCTGCATAGTAAGAAAAAAATCAATAGCTTGTAAAAAAATCCATAAATCTGCTACAGTATGTTGCTGTCTTCTTTACAGTAATGGTCAATACTGAATATTAATTGAAAATCAATGGTACCAATAATACTTCAACTAAATATGGATTATAGCTCAAGGTTTTCTTTTATAGCCTATGTGATGCTTTCTCCAATATCATCTCAAGCACTTCATTTTTTGGCTATAATTAAAAATACTATCATGTGCTGTCTGAAAACTGATCACAGTCTGTTCATAAAAACCTGCTAGGAAATGTATCATCATGATCACAGCTTTACACAGAAACTTCTCCATGTAGCCAACACGGTGGCGCACATCCATTTGAGATGAGCAGTTAGGCATTTGGAATACATAAAGAGAGATTGTTTTTTCCCCATTAATGGGTACAAATGCTGCAGTTTAATTTAGAGAAATTATACCCTTAGTACCTTCCTAGAAGCACAGCTTTGAATGACAGACATCTTGATTTTGTAGAACAATATCTGAAAAAGAGTGGCACAAAAATGCTGTCTCTAGCATGTCCATAGGGCCATTTCACTGCCTATCAGGATAAATGTCCTGGGGCACTAAATAAATCACATTTATAATAATTATGTTAGAATTGCAGTGATGAATTCTGACAGCTATAACTTCTGCAGGGTTATGACTGAAATGCAAAATTGTGTATTATCTCATCATACTTGCAATTTGCTTCTAGGACTTCAGTTCCCTTCAGCAAGACCCAAAACCCCTGAAATTAGCATGGTACACCTCCACTCTACATTCACGGCAAAAACAATGGACCCATTTCAATTAACTGTCAAATTCATACCCCTAATAAGGTAGGAATTAAATACAGTTTGATATTAAGTCTGGTAGTAATAGAGAGCAAACAGATTGCATCGTACTGAAAGTCTACAAGAGGTGCCACAGCATAGTTTATGGAAGGCCTCTTTGACACTGAATTTACAATCACCTATCCCTAAGTACAATCTATAAAAACAGAAATACAGAAAAGTTGCCGTAAACTGGTTTTCATCTACAGTTGCAAATAAACACCAACATAAAGGATAACTAGTGCCTATAATTGTTAAAAGGACAGGGAAATTCATGGCAATAGTTACAGGTAATTGAGAGAACATGAGAATTTCTTGTTGTCATCCAGTGGAAGCCTTGTCCATATAAGCCTCAAGTCACATGCTTTTCTGAATAGCTATTCTTGAGAGAAAGAATAGGGCCCATGGTCTAATAATTGGTATTTTACAGTAGCAGTAATTTATTTTCTAGTCTGTCTTGTCACCAACCTACTGAATCCTCCTACAGCTCTTCCAGAAGAAATATATCCTGAGGTTTGACCGAAATGGCGGACATTGAACCTGGCACACCTGCTTGCAGGGCAGAGAACAGATGTCTCCAAGAAAACTGGTCACGTCAGAAGATGGATGCCCATGCCCAGCTTGGATAACCATCTGTCCTCTGTGCCAAATGTATCCCAGCTTCCCTCAGTTCTGTCCTGTTTTTAATATATACTCAAGAACTTTCTGTTCAAACGCTTTGTTTCTTCTCACCCAGGACACCATGGTGCCAGGGAGTCAGCCAAGTGAGGCACCCCTTCCCCAGTGAACCCGGCTCCCTGGCTGCTCCCACTCTGCCTGTGTCGGACAGATTGCCCATCTTCTCAAGGCAAGTGCTTCATTCTTTGTAATGTTTTAAAAACAAAAATCAAGAGAAACAGTCCTTGTTTTCATTATTTCATTCTGAACCCATTCATGCAAGTATGTGTATAAGCATACGGAGTCTGCTGTGCATTTCCTTTGTATACCAGGAGATGTGCCTTGCCTTTTCAAAGAAATGCGTTTCTTTCCATTTTCTGACCTCTCATCCAGCTCCATTCTCCTCTGACCTTTTCTGGGGTTTTTTTTCTGTAAATAAGGGGGAAGGAGAAAGGACTCCTTTAGCAGGTTAAAACCGTTTGATGCCTTGGAAAATTATCCCTTTGACACAATGAGTGCTACACAAATATTCTCTCAGCTGTGTTTAAATAGGATCTTTGTACACTGATCATCTAAGGAACTGCAGACAGAATTGCAAGTGAAGCCATTTTTATATCTTGTGCCATAGGCATGAATTTGTGATGCAGAACCGATCACCCAGACGTGCTGAGGAAGAGAAGTGCTCAGCGTGCAAGAAACAAAGGGCTAATTACAGGTACCACATGAACTCACTCAAAATTGAAATAATTATCTGGCTGGTATCTTTCACTTCACCATTTCCCAAATACCATTCCACTAATATTTATCATCTCTTTGTTTTGATTAAGGAAGCACCTGCTCCCTAAATCTAAATATTTGAAAAGCTTTGAAAAAACATTCAGTCCAACATAAATCACACTTGGCAACCTGCTCCCCTTTGATAACTAAATAACTTGGATCTCTCACAGTATCTCTAGATCACAGCTTGTTCCTACTTTCCTCTTGCTATAGTTCAGCCTGATATTTAAGCATACTCCTATTTCTATGCACAATGTAGTCTGGCTAGTACTACAGGCAGAGAATTAAATGCAGGACTAAGCCCTTGGACTGCAACAAGTGAATTCAAGAGGAAAGCCTGACGACTATGAACACAACCAAAGTGAATAAAAGAGAAGCAAGTGATGGCAAAACATGAAGCAAAGTCTTATCTAAAATCATTCCCTTCTGCAAGTCTTATTTCTTTCCTGCGAGTCTTCCAAAAGTATCATCATGATCTCAGCAGGCATTTACTCTTTATGTTGGGAATGCCTGAATGAGCACATTATATAGAGGCTGCCCTTACAGTAAAGGAAAGGAGAAGAAAGATTTAAGTTTGTTTGGTTTTTTTTTTAATATAGTCTGTGCATGTATTTACATTCCTTCATTGCTTCCTATGGCACTACCTACATCCAAAATTACATAGAGGGGAGCAGAGTCAGAGCTGAGATAGATATATTTTCTTCCCCTCTTTCTAAACCAAGCTAAATTACTCGTATTGCACAGCTAGGTGCATCCCAGCTCCACAGCCATCTAACACCCACACTACCACAGTCATGCCATTCCCACCCGTCATTTAAATGGAGACAGATTCTCCTTACTTTGCAATCTAGAGCTACAAGCAACTTAAATGAGAAATCGTTCTAATCATGTCAGTGGCGTTACATGCAATACAAAGAAAAGTAAGAAGTGGGATTTTGTTCCCAACATCAACTGTTGGGGTGGGGAAGTAATTTATTCATGAGCTCAACCTACCTAAGAAGGTGCATATATGACAAAAGAACATCTGAGTTGTTCACAGAACCGTACAACAGGATTCAGTAGGTGAAACAATTACAATTAAAAACCCTGGAAACAGAACATAAGCTGTAAAAATAATAAAGCTGTGCAGGGATCAGAATTTCCATTTCTCAGAATGTTGTGCACTTTCAAACTACAGCTAATTGCAAGTCAGAATGGGGGAAAAAAAATATTAAAACTCTGAAATTACTTTTTTTAATGCTAAGGCATTTTATATCATTTCCGTTCATTACAGTATGAACTGCAAGCAAGCTTTGGTATGAAATATGAAAGCATATTACTTCACTCTTGAATAGGTATATTTTGACCATGTGTTTTGTTTGTCCGGTACCATTTCTTTGATATCAATACACCCTCATTTTCAGTGTTAATGAAATAACAATTCCCAAAGGAAAAATGTCCCATCAGAAAACTCTATAGCTTTAAACATCAGCTAGAAGGCCAGACTGCCAAAAGGCACAGCAGGTATTTCAGTAAATGAAGTGCTTCAAATCAACTATCTTTCTAGAATACCTTAATTCATCTACTGATTCTGAGGTTACCTCTCCAAACCTCTGAACACAGGTCCTGGGCTCCAGTTGGGCCTTGCTGCGAGCACTGATGTGAAAGGAGCATCTCCAGTGAATATGACTTTTCAGGATGATGGAAACCAGGCATGCTGTTTCCTTGGTGCTATTCTTAGACTGAAATATTCATCCTTAAATTGCTTCTGTATCTTTAACTGGGTTGTCTGGCAAGCTGACAGACAGATCTTAGTAAAAGACAGGCTTGATAAATATGCCAGGAGAAGTACTTGTAGTCTTTTTACACAAAGAAAAAAATGGGGAAAAAATTAGAAAAAGAGAGATAATAAGACAGACAAAAATGCAAATTGCTCAGCTGCCCTTGCTCAACAGATGACTTCTGGAAAAGG
Source organism: Harpia harpyja (assembly GCF_026419915.1). Classification (NCBI taxonomy): domain Eukaryota; kingdom Metazoa; phylum Chordata; class Aves; order Accipitriformes; family Accipitridae; genus Harpia; species Harpia harpyja. Next base: position 570,324 of record NC_068951.1, on the reverse strand, counting down.
GCAGTGAGAAAAATGATCATTTATGCCAAACAAGGCAAGGCAAAATATTTAGGCTGTCTCTTCCTCTGCCTGATGTACAAAACCAGCCTTCTAGTATCTCCTAGATCTAAGCAGGAGAAAAGCTATGGCCAGGCTTGTTACCACTGAAGTTGTGGGAAAGACCCTCCCAAGCCCCATACACTGACTTGAAGCTGGGACATGCCATCACTGTTCTGCAGTTCAGAGCTCAGGTGAAGGCTTGGAGAAAAGTGAGTCAAAAGATCACAAAGCCAAAAAAAAGCATTTATGTTTCCTTCTGTTTGTCCCAGGGTCTGGGCCCGAGGTTGTAACTTGAATCAAAGTTTCTCCACAATGTGTGAACAAAAAGATGCTTTCAACAAAAACAAACTTGATATTCTTCTGTAATCACATGCTTCAGAGCAGAGTTTCATGAAGTTCTGGGGTGTTCATGGTAAGCTGATGAGAGTTGCAAGACATCTAAATTCAGGCTACCTGAACAAGCTGAATGAGCTGCCCTGGGCTCCCTCTGCAATGAATGGGTCAGACACCTCCTGAAGTCGTGAGGACTGTCAGAGGGGTGGGCTAAGTCACCTCCCAGATGCACCTGTCTACCTCTGCTGACTAAAGAAATGAAGTAAAATTAGATGGGGTGGATCCAAAGCCATCTTTGTAATTTTGTGAGTATCAGAAGGGTTGTGTTGGTTTTTTTTTTTCTTTCAGGGTGGGACCTGGACAAGTGACAGTCACCGTAGCGTTCTTCTGCACCTCCTGTCTCCTGGCAGCATGCCTTCAAGGGCAAAGCATGATCTGAAAGCTTTCCCACCAAGTCATATTTCTCCAAGTCTGAGCCCACAGATAAGTGAAGCTGTCATTCTTAATAGCTTTTGCCCAGCTCATAGAAGTAATGTAATAATGCTTGCTTTTATGTGTACGCATATGTTACTTCTGTTAGCAGCAGGATACACATGGGATTAAAAGTAGCTGACTAAATTCCCCCAGGCTCAGGTCTCCAGCCTGAAAGATTATGGTTGCTGAGCTCTGGCATTGCTTTGGCCACAAATAAATGTGAAAAAAGAAACTGCACTTTCAGAAGAGGGTGACAACTAAAATTTATTCTGCAAATGACCCAGCCTGATCCTAAAGTTTGATCAAGTGAATCTGATTCTCTTATCACTGACTTCTCTTGAACGTTATGCACTGACTTGATCAAGCTAAGGGAAACAGAAGAAAATCTAAAATCATAATTCAGAGGAGAAAATATTCTTAGCAACCATTTATTATTACTATTACATTTAATCAAGATAAAATGAGGTGAAACAAGGCAGAATAGTGGTCTTGTACCACTATGTTACTACAATTTAACAGAACACAAAGGTAGAGTCAGTTATTTTCTCTCCAGTTTTGCTTGTTTGAGGGACCCTTGAAAGTCATTAAAACCAAAATGAAGTAAACACATGACAGCTGAGAGCACATTCACAAAAATGTGAGCCAGAAAAGTCAGGATTATGTTCGATGTGTCTTCAACAGGGATAAGCAGCAGCTGTGGCAGTCAAAGAGATGGTGAGAGTTCCTTCCAAGTGTAAACCTGATGCACCAAAACAGATTGTCCACCACCAATTTATTTCTTATTTAAATCCATGACAACTTGCACACCCACTGTAAAAATATTCTCCAGTTTTAACACACGTTACACACAGATAAATCCCTTACCCCAGCCAGCCCACTGCAAACCATGCCTTTCCACCGGGCTGTTCAAGAACAACTGCAGCCAAGGTCTTTACACCAGCACCATAGCCCCTTGCACTGAGATATTTTCCTGAAGCTCTCAATGCAAACAGGTAGTAGTAAACATACTGGCCAAACCTACTTTCTCACTGGGTTTCCTACTGTGTTCGTCTACAGGGTCTGTTGTCCTGAATGGCTCTCTGAGTTCCCTTGCCAGCAGCCTGCCAACTGTGAGATAGTGCCTGTGACTTGTAGGTCAATTAATATTGATGATCTTCTTCGAGAAGAGATTTACAGATATCAGACGGTGACCTTTCCCAAAATACTGATCTGTACAAGTCCAGCAAAACAACGTTCTTCCCATAGACATACACATCCCTAATGTCCAAAACATGCCTGTTAAATTGGTGCAGAAGATGACTATAGAGGCAGTAGGAAAAAGAGAAATGGAACAAATCTGGCCCCAGCAAATCGCACAAGGACACAATCCAGTACGCAATGGAGTTGATGAGCATCTTCCTTCTAACTTAATTGTGCATTTTATCAGGCCCTGAAGACAAACACAGCATTTATCAGACCATGGGTTAAGACCCCTTGGATGTTGCGGAAGGGCTGTTTGAAAGCGTGGTGAAATATTAGTAACCCAGTTCTGCCAGCTCAGGGGAGGCAGCTCTAAGCACAGGCTGCAAGTATTCTCCCTTGGCAGTCACCAAGTGCCTGCAAGAGCTGGCAACGGCTCCGCTCCTCCAGTGTGGAGACAGGACAGTTTATGCCCACAGCCAGGTCTCAGCATCCTGCTCCTGTGGGGCTGAGCTGTTGTGAATGCAAGGCCTGATGATGAACGGGGCAAAGTAGGTTTTCAGTGGTAAAGGATGCACGAAGCCCTGATCTCTCCCATTCACAGGCTGTGTAGTGACAAGAAATCCTGTTTCCTTGGACAAACATTTTAAGCTACTTCCAGAAGTCAGTGATGCTCTATCATATCTCTGCCCACAAAGCATTTTGGACTAATGTGCTCAAACAATGTCCCCCAAACACTTGGATGCCTCTGACTTTGAAAGGATGACAGCCTGAGTTTAAATGGTGCTGATCCTCAGCACCCACTAGTGGCAGTGGGGTTTGCAGCTGCCCAGCAGCTCCCTGGCCAGGGGCATGGGAGATGATGGTTAATGTCAGACCAGGTTCTCAGCCACATGCGGTAAACTTTCCTTGGCTTCCAATAGCTGAGGGTACAACCTGTTTTGCTATTGTCTTGACGATTTCCCAGTTCAGCAACTAACGGAAAATCTTCACACATGACAGATTAGTTGCCATATGCTGACTCTGAAGCTCTCAAAGACAACCTCCAGTCCATTTGTCCTCATACAGCCACCCTACACTTCTCCCCATCTCGCACTACCCACAGATGGAAGAGTTAAATTTGAGCTTGCTCATGCTCAGAATCTTACAAGGTGTTTTATCTGCCTTACTTGATTCACTAACAATGGTGAAAGCATTTTAGATGTTTCTGATACACATTGCAGAGCAGAAATTGCGTGCTAGGCCCACATGCCGAGTTTGCATAACTGAAAGGGAAATCTCTGGTACCCAGGGAGATTTCTTCCAACTCTCCATCCATTTCTGCTTCCTTCTGACCCAGAAAAACCCTCAGGAGTAATCTTCAGCTCCTCTTCCTCCCGGCAAGCACGCAGCAAGGTGCAGCACGCAGCAAGGTGCAGCACGCAGAAGGAAACCAGGTTGGCTTGTCCTGGCTTGCTCCTCACCAGCCCTGGTGAGCAGCTCCTGTGCCCGGTTGCCATCCGGGGGCACCCCCTGCCTGGCTCGGGAGGTCCTTCTGGCAGCAGATGCGCAGGGGCATATCCCCTGCCCCGGAACAGGGCAAACCATCTCGACTAGCAAAAAGACTCCCATCAGCACTATGGCTGCTGGCAGGACAAGCACAGAGCACATCAGCACCGAGACCGCCTGGCGCTGCCGCTGAGCACGTCCCTGCCACACGTGGGCTTGCGGAAGCGGCTGCTGCCGGAGCAGGCGCCAGCACAGGCACACTGCTGTTACATTTACAGAAAGCTTTGACGGTACCCTGGGTTGGGATTAATGTGAAGTGAGGCTACAAGGCAGCATTACCAAGCAAGCACAGCATCAGATCACCCAACAAAGAGAAAATGGGAAGCGCTGGACCCCACACATGCACCACAGGTCACCAGTTAGTATTTTCACACATCTAGATTCTGATTTATAGTAAAGTAATAAGCCACATCGCCAGTTGCTGTAAATCATAAAGTCAATAGCACCCCACTGATTTAGGACACCCGGGACTCCAGCCCTGGTACATCACAGCTCCTTCCCGGCTGGGAGGGGTGTCGGAGGACTTCACAACCAATTCAGAAATCACCAAAACGCAATCATCTCTGCAGTGGAAAAGCACTGGAAAGCTGAAGATAAGTCTATATCTGAACTGCCATGGTTGGAATATGTTGTTATCTACAGCAAATTAGCGTTCATGCTATTGACCAAACAGATTCTGTTCAAAAATGAACCAAGTTTAAAGCAAGTTTAAAACCACCCTGTTTCTTTATGCATTACATTTGGTCTCAAAGGAGACCTTTATTACTAGAGAATCATTATCCTAATGTCTGCACCCTTCAGGTACTTCATTGAGCAGCATGACAGGCATCTGTCACATGCTAGTTCACAACTGCAAATAAACCCAACAGCAGCAATTTCCCTGGCTGCTCCAGGGCAGCATGATCCTCCTCGTCCAAGCAGCGACAGCACACATGCAGTGTGAGCACACGAAGAGACAGTCCTCTTACCTCACCCACATCACAGAGCATCTTCACTTGGATTTCTATCTTCTGTGTTCAGAATTAGTATTGCTGCAATCCATTACTCTCCACAGGTGTCTCAGTTCAAAAGTAACAGTGTATAGAAGAAAGATGCACAGAAAACATTGCTTACAACTTTGCATTCAACTGCCATTAATTTTACATTCAACTTACATTAATTTTAATGAGTAGATTCATGCAAATAGTACGAAACCAGAAATATCTACTTATCAAGGATCCTTCCATGAAGGATCACTACATGCTCAGAACAGGCTGTTAAAAGCAGTCAGGATAAAACACACTATCAGGAAATAGGAGAAAGAAATCAGATAAAATAAAACCTAGGAAAAAAAGAAGGGAGTAACTGATAGACAAGATAATGCAACTGAGCAGCAAAATTAGCCAGTCCTATTAGCACTCTCATGCACAACAGCTGAGCCATCAGTTAAAATCCAAGCAAAATGCATCACCACTAATAGCAAATATCTGTGTCAGCATCTTTTGTAGGACAGTAAGGGGAAGCAGTCACAAATTAGAGGGCTGACAACCAAGGTGGCAATTCCTGTGACAAGAGCTTTCTGGCAACCCTGAATGGGCGGAGAAAGCAAACACTAAGATCCTTTTCCTCCCACCCAGACCCTGCAGCAGCAGCCTCAGAGCTGGGAAAACCAGGCAAAGCAGCCCCAGCTGCACCCACTCTGCCCTCCTGGAGAGGCCTGAGTCTCTATCACCAAGCCTTTTGCTCCAAAACCCTCCAGCTAGCAAGGGTCCCTGCAGCCCTTGCATCCTGGAATGTTTATGAAGTGCCCATATTTATATTTCATCTGACTTTCAGGGAAGATGCATTTGCACTTGACAACGACTGGCTTTTAGCAAAGCTGTTTCAATAAAACACTAGACAGCTTTAAAGCCTTATTGAGATTACCACTTAAAAAAAAAAGGGGGGGGGGAGAAGAAATTGTCAGCCAACATCAATGCCACTTGAATTCCTTCTAGTCACCATGAATGTCTTTTGTATGAAAAGGCACGCATCCCTCATACACTATTAAAACTTTGTTAAACTATGGTTACCCTTCACCCAGGCACAAGCCTTCTCCTGAGCAAAATAGTACTAGGTATTAAAGAGCAACAAAAGGAACCTAAAGAAGGAGAAATTCAAATTCAATTTAATTTATTTAATGTGAAATCAAAGTACTTTACCCAGGTGGTCACCAAGGCATCAAGATCAGACTGAAAATGAGAGAGAACCCTTAAGAGAGACAAGAGAGGTGGGGACACAGCCTGCAGTGAGCAGCAGAGTCTCTTGATCCATGCAGGTACAAGAGGAACAGTGGTACTGGTTTGCTTAAGCACATTCTCATTATAATGAAGTTTAAAACAAATCTCTTCCACACTGCAGCCAACTGCTACTCCTTGGCTGTCTCATCTGAGGACTACCAAAGTGCTTTCAGAGGGAAACGAGCATCTTTGACATTCATTTTAGTGTGGCAAGAACACAAAACACATTATCATCGGGCGCTATAAAAACCATTGGTTTAGGGGAAGAGGTGAAGTGGGTAGCTGCTCCAGCCTTTTCATCAACTTTGGTGAGCCAAAATAAGCTATGCATGCCTAGAAGCAGTGAGAAGCACTCCCTGCACATCTGCTCACTCCAGTAAAGCCTGTGCAGAGTTAAACACCAGTGTTCCTTCACAGCAGGCCGTTACTGCACAACAGCTGGAAGACATCCTTCTGGGAGTAAAGGATGTCCCACACCATGACTACTCAGAAAGGAGATGCTTTGATCCCAGCTGTATCTGCTGGTCAACATCAGGACTCGACAAAGCCTCCAACCACGCTTCTGACCAAACCCTTGGAGCTGGCCAGCACAGCCACCCTTGCCTATATGAGCCACAGATCCGATTCTCACACACCTCAGCTCAAAAATCTCTCATTAGCATGTAAAATCCAATTCACAGTATGTCTGTTGTCATGTTATTTCCAAGAAAAGCATGGAAAAAACAGTAGAGTGCATTTCCAGGTACTGCATTTGTGACAGTGAGCTGATCTTTTCATAAACAGTTCAGACCTTAGAGGCTTCGCCCCCATTCTCTCCAGAAAGAGCTCTGAAAATACTAAAAATAGCAGTATTTTTCAAAAGAATTAGTGTCAACAGCAAAAATTCCTCACTCCAGAAGCACCCAAAGCAGTCAAGGTGTGCAAGTTTCCCAGCTTTTTATTTCCATGGCATCAGTCCACCACTTACAAACACAGGGCTGCCTTAAGATACCAGTTCACACCCTCCTAGCTTCACTGAGGCAGCACTGGAGCCACCATGTCCACAGCCCCCACCTCCAGGCTGTGAATGGATGGGGCTGGACCCTCCCAGAGTCATTCCTCTGTGCTCTGTCCTCCTGTCACCGCTGGTCCTGCTGCTCTGCACTGCCCACTGCACCGAGCAAGCACCCCTCTTCCTCTGAGACAGCATCACTGTCTCCATCAGGAGATGCCACCACAGTGAGCACCATGGGGACACGTGCCCTCAGCTCCACAGCACCCTGGAGTCATCACAGGAGCACACCGTGCTCCAAAAGGGTGATTAAATGCAGATCGCTGTTGAGGAGATCAACAGCAATTTAACAAACACAAACAAGTTATGTTCGCTGTGCCTTCTGCCCTGGGCGAATGTCAGGCTGCAGGTAACGTGCTCAGTTTTCACTTACAAGTGATATCTGGCAGAAGCAAGATCTGCAACAGCTCTGAGAGACATTCGCACCAGTTTCCCCCTAAATACAGCCAAGAGTCTGGCCATTCAGCTCACTCTCCCTGTAACAGAGGTCTTGCTCACTTCAGTGAGAAAAGAAAAAAGTTACATAAAGGATTAGCAAGAGTGACAATTTCAACAACTGGGTTAATGTTTCTCAATGGAGAATAGATCTTTTGGCTACTGACATCAAAAGACCCTTGCACGGCCACAGAGTGACCTTACTTCTACTACGGTGAGATAATGATTGATTGATTTTGCAGCCTTTTATGCTGAACTTTGTTTTCTCCCTACAGTCCTCATGGCAAGGTAAGCAATGTAAATAAACAGCCCCAAGGTACATTAACTCTACTGGAAGGAAAATGCACGATGCTGTCGTAAAGCGTTCATCCAATAATTCTTCAAAACCGTAAGTCTGTAATTTGCTATCGCTATGATCCAGCCATTCATTTAACTATTCCAAAACTGTTCTTTCCACAGAGATCACTCTGCATCTGAAGCAAAACTCAAGTATGGCATCGCCAACCTATTTGTTTAGTTTTTTGGGTTTGTGAGGTTTTGTTGTCGGTTTGATGAGAAGGAAGTAAATGCACCTAGCTAAGTCAGGCCCAACGCAGTCAGAAGTGCAGCACTGCGCTACCTCCACGTCCCCCTGGGCGAGGGGGCTGCTGGAGGGACTCACAGCCCCGCTGCAGCACCATGGACATGGTTTTGCAGCTCAGCTGAAACCAGCCTGGCAGGACAGAACTGAAAAGCTCTGTGTTTCAGTGTTTGTTTCCCCAAGCCGTCCTCTGCCCCCTGAGCTCAGGGTCAGAAGGCAGCACACGTGCAGCAGTTCCATCCAGCCTCAGGTAGGTGAGCAGAGGAGGAACCAGCAACTGGTGCCTCACGCCACTGCCCTGTCCGTCAGCCAGCCCCGGGTGAGCCCCGTGCTGAGCACAAAGGGCACCATACGGACGGGACTTGCCCGAAGCTGCGCATAGGCCACAAAAACCTCCAAAACCCAACCCAGTCCCGTCCCCCCAACCCCCCAGCAGAGAGCTGCCTTCCAAAGTGGCTGGAGCACAGACACAGCTCTTCTGGCCCTGGCTGCGCTGCTTTGCTGCCTGTTGTTCCTGAAAACAGTCACACCAGTTGCTGTGTTATTTGGCCAAGTGAAAAAACAAATTTATAGAGAGACAGGAGGCTTTGATGCAGCAGATAGGAGGACTGCTCTTGTTATATATTTGATATATATGTATAATATATTTGATATTATTGTTACAGCTAAATATTATTTCCCACTTTGCCTAGGCTGCAGCTTTCATTTTTGAATTAAAAATTTTCACTTTAAAAATTCAGCAGAACACTCATGGTACATAATATTTTAAGACTTTGGTCCACCTTCACCAGCGCTGGTGAAAGAAGATGTGAAATACCCCTCCAGGCCAAAGCTTATCATGTCCCAGAGGGGAACCAAGAGTCAGCGTGTGCTTTAGTTTCCCTTGCATTGGCAGCACCAGTGCCAGCCCCATCGGCATTCAGCCAGAGCAGGTTGTTACCAGCACCAGAGAAACACAGAGCATGTCCCAGCTGTCTGAGACCTTCGAGCATTGGGAACTGGCACTGGTAAGGCTCCACAGTGGGAAGTTTCTCCATGCTGAAGTAAACCACCCTCAACAGGGCTAAGCTTTACTGGAGAGAGATAAAAAAAAAAAAAAACAAACAAACGCGCAACAGGGGGATGTTTCCATGAAACAAACACTTTTTAGGAGGAGAGACGATTCAGTGAATATGTAATTTTGACTGAAATTTTTTTTAACCACAGTTAATTAGAATGTATTTTAATAACTGTTGGACCTTTACACAAAAGTGAGTTAAGACCTGCTGAACAATGCTTCTGCTAACCCACGTGCAGTCAGAAATGCTCCCTGTGGCAGACTTAATCAGAAATGGAAATTCATTTAGCACCTCATTGATTAATCATCATGCCACAGCTTTTCAACAAAATGGAATTAAAAGGAACCATGTAATATTGTTATACAATTTGCTTGCGGGGAGCGGAGTGGGACACATCTTACCATTTCACACTGTTGTTTATTACAATGTCACTTGTTATTTGGATTTGACTCCTTTTAAAATTGTTTTCTGGCTTATGTTTTATCCATTGTATTATTGCACTTTCAATGGCCTGTAGTCAAAGTGAAGTCAGACAATTACATTCTAGATAAACGCTAACATCTACACTGAATCCTTTAAACATCTGGGTAATTGCTCTGACCTGTACTTATCTGGCTGAGCTCAGATCCCCCATCTCCAGTGAGTTTGCACAGCCTCGCTCAGCAGGGAAAGAGCGGACCTCGCACGGCAAGCACCGTTGCCAGCAGGTCTGAACCCCACTCCCGCGGAAGGACCGTGGCACCCTGCCGCTTGCCCGCCTGGCAGATCACCGCAGTGGTGGGGGGAACACCCGCAGGGCCCCCCGAGTCCTGTGGGTTACCCCACAGCGGCAGAGCAGCCCCAGCCGCCGTCCCCAGCCACCGTGCCCCGCAGAGCACAGAGGGTTTGCCCCCCCACCCTACCAAAGCTGGCTGCTGCCCAAAAGCGGCAAGAGGTGTAGAAAAGGTTGGTGTGACTACATACAGACTCACCAGAAGAGTCAGAGAGGCAGCAGGACAAAGGTATTTCAGGATATTTAACCTGTCAAACCAGCCTGCTGGGAGGCCCTTGAGGACAGGCATACAGCCAGGCAGATAACCCCTGCCCAGAGCAAACCACCCTGCTGCCTCTGGTAGGACCCATGTAGCGAGACAGAGCTAAACTTCACCTCAGCTTCGTTTGCAAGAGAGGTTAAGGTTTTCCACAAGACAGTCAGCAAAGGCAGCTCCTCCATGGAAAATTCTTTTTGTGTATTATTCAGGATATTTGTGTTAATCAAGAATTTTTAGTTCAACGACTTTAAAGCCCTTTAGGCTACAATTAAGTGCCTGAAAGGGACTAAAAAGATAAGATAGGATGCCTTCTGCACAGTATTTTAAAGCTTGCAACGGGCCATGGAAATACGAGTCACGGAATATTTTCAAACGTATAACATCCATAACTTCAGGTATCACAATTTGGCAAATATCTTCTGTAGTTTCACATAGTCTATTTCACAAAGTAGAAATGTTTAGGTCATTCTGGAAGTTTACTTTGAATGCTTACTATTTTGCTCATAATTTTTTTCCTGATACTGGACAGTCAGAAACACATGTGCAACCTCCAAGGAGCCTGGGTTTACATCTCATCTGCACTGACAGCAGTGGTTTCACTCCTATGTAAGCAGTGACAACACAGGAAGATTTCCTTCATCAAATTCAAGTTCATCCTGTATGTAATGCATATACCCAGTGTTAAGTCCTATTTTGAATGATTTGTACTACATCTGTCCATGAATTTAGCAAATGAAAATTGTGTTTATTTGTACCACCTACTTTTGCTAGGGATGTCTTAGCAAGGTGTTCTAACCATTTATTTAAATTTAATGTGCTTAGTCCCACTGAATTTAATAGGCTATGAAATCAGGTGTGTGTCTGCCTGAATTCAGGAAAATATGCACAAAGGGCATGTTATTTCTATTATCATATTTGGGTTAAAAAAAACGCAAAGAATAGGAAATAGGAAAATGAAATGCACTGAAATGGCCTCTTGGCGTGGGGGCCAGGGAGGGGCAGAGGTAAACTTCATTTTAGCAGCTAAGAAAAAAAAAAAAAAAAAAGGACTGTCAAATTCCTACTCTACTAATTCACAAAGTAAAGTTTTTATTTTACCCTCTTGGCTGTAAACTGGAGCCAGAAGGTGAAATATTCCCTGCTATTAAAAATGAACGCAAGCCTGAACATGCTGGAATTCAAGGAGAAAATTGTACACATACAAAACTTACAATAAATCCTTTCTCAAATTACACTAAGGTGAATTACAACCATTTGAAAATTTGATCATCATATTCCTGGTTCAAGTTTATAAAATGGTTTTCTCAAGTTATTTCCATGTTTTGTGGCCCATACCATCACTCCTGAGCAGCCCATAACTCCCTGTAAGACTTTAGGTAGCGCTACCAGCCCTTAGTCATGAGCCTTTACAACAGAAAACATTTTAGAGCTATATTTACATGGCAGCACCTTTGGTGGTGAACAGACATTGCTTTGAGGCTGCTTTGGGTTCATTTCCCCAGGGGCTCCTTGCCCGCAGTGGGGTCAGGCTCATGGCTGTGGCTCACACCAGGGACGAGCCAGCACCACACTCGGAGTTTCATCTCATTTCCACGGTGGCCTTGGGCAAGTGAGTTAAGCTACAAACCGAGAGAAGACACAATAAGGGGGAAGGCTGAGCTCTCCATCACACCAGCCTGAGCGGGCAGATGGCTGCAGAGCTGGCACCAGGTCCTGCGCCCACCTTGGGGGAAGGCTCGCTCTCACAGGTTTGGGATTGACCTTGGGCAGCTCTGCCAGCCATCATGCAGCCAACACACCTCAGCTGCCACTCTCGGCATATCACAGCTTCCCTGTAAATCCTGCCATTCAACAGCTCCCCCTCTGATACAATATTTAAGACATCTAGCACAAGAGTTACATGGCAGCCACTCAGCATAAAACCAGACATTTTTTCCCCCATTATACAGTAAATAAATTACATACTATTTTCTCAGCAAAGCTTTCCAATTCCATTTCCATTCAAAAGTTTTAAAAGTTCACATTGCCAGAGGAGTCCAATCCTATTATGATGAGGGCTGTGTCTGAAGCAGCATTAATGCGTGTGTGTATATATATTTATGGAGCTGCAGCTTCTCCCATGAGGATGCTTTCAAGGAGGTACAATAAGATGCAATGCCTTTTTATGCAGTGCAAGGCAAAAGCCCTTTAGTCTTCCTGTGTCAAGAGTCCTTGTATTTTATTTTTTTTGAGAGCTTGTGTCATACACCTTCCTGTTCCCCCAAGGTACTAGAAAAATAACTAACAAATTTTCTAATATAACTTTTTATTCCTAAAAGGCATGTATTGAGACATAATGCTTGATCAAGAAAACAAACCCTTACTTTACACCATTTGCAGTCAGCCAAACAATTAAGTTTTTATAGCTTCAAGATGCCTCCTGAGACTTCACTTGGTTTTTTAGAATGCAGGTCAGAAGGGAACCAAAATAAAAATTAAAGACCCTTGTTCAAAAGCAGCTATGCATTTCCTACCATCCCAGGGAAGCTGATTAATTCTCCTCTGGCTTTATATTTTTCTTACTTTCTTAATGATGCTCTGTCAAATGCATGTTAAAGTTCCAAGGCACCAACCCCTAATCTGTGCCATTTTTTGTTTAAATTGCTACTGCTTCCTAGCAAGTCAAGTCCACAATAGACAGATTTAGCAAGATAGGAAGGAAAAAGGCTTGTTAAACAAAGCATGTGTAATGGTACCTAACTTGCAAATATTTATCACTTGTAATTTCACTCCTGATCTGAGTTCTGGTGTACTGAGGCATGTTTTTATTTACATGATGGCATCCTAAAAGTAGCTGATATAATTTTAAATGTTTTTACCACATCTTCCCAAACAGCTGTTTTCAAGCTTTGGAAAAGCACAGTAGAAAGATCAAGGATGACACACGGCCTTACTGAAATGACATGTTTTCTACTTAGATTCCAAAGAGTATGCAAGAGGAGGTGTCCCCTCAAGGTGCAAAAGAAAATCCAGATTTCTCTCTCCACTGAGAAAAAACATTCTATTTTTCCCCCTCACCTGTAATAAACTAAAACTCCATTTTTCCTAATCTTTGTCTTTCCCAGCCTCACATTAGCATAGTGCAATGAAAATCAGATGTACATAAATAAAAATAGCCATTTCCAGGTAGAGTTTTGACATTCTAAAATAAAACAAACTCAGTGCAAGCAGCGGGGACACGTGCACACACAGCACTGCTCCAGCACTGATAAGGATGGTAAAGCTCCTTCTAAGCTTGAAGTGCTGAGTTTAATAGCTTTAGCTTGTACTTTAGTCACTGCGAACTGTTGCCAGCTCTGACTTTTACTGGGAGCTGACTCCTGACACACCTGAGCAAGTGATGGCACAACAGAGCCCTTGTCTAGCTAAAAGGACAAGGGGACCAGAAGAAGGTGAGGCACACAGCACCAAGCGGCAGGTGCCGAGGGCCCCATGGCACCGAGACTTTGCCCTGGCAATGCGTGAAGCCAAGGAACTTGAGCACTCCCAGGCACGGACCCCTCCTCAGCAGCTTTTTGATAATGGCTGGCATTAAACACAGTTCTACAAGCAGCAGCATGCCTGAGCTGCAGAGGAGGTGGTTTACCCTCAGACACACTCAAGGGGCCAACAACACAGCAGGTAGAGCAATAGGCACCAGGAACAAATCCAGCTCAAGCTAAACTTGCTAATTACATTTTACTTACTTCATGATATATCAGGAACATAAGAAAAATAATGAGCTGTCACTGAAAAAACATGGTATTTTGGCAAGTAAAAGTTTGGAGGTTTATTTTGACTTGTCTTCTGGCTTTGAAGCCTTCTGATTACACCCAAGTCATTCTCAGGCTTTTCTGCAGTCAGAAGCAGCAGAAATCTGTTCAGCAGAAACTCACTATAGTAACAGGATGCTGCATTAGGTGGCTGTACTGAACTCCATGACGATGCTATGCTAATGTTTTAAATAAACTTTACAGTTGTCTACCAATCACCTGATTCCAGGGTTGGCATTTAAAAAAAAAAAAATAATCACAAGACTATTAAAACCCAACGATGTGGAAGATTGATATGAACCACCATAGCTCTAAGTACCTGGGGAAGAGAAGCTTTTTTTAAAGTTTTTCAATTATTATATGTAAATGTGAAGATTGAACAGCACAGCACTTGCATTCGCTCCTGGTTCATTTCCCTCCCTGAGAATTTCCCTCCTATTAGAAGTTTAGTATATTCACTTCTGATCAAAATGAACAAGAAGCCTGTTGCATACAAATATTTAAAGCAATCTGAACATTTAATTTTTAAAATCTTCAAAAATATTAAGTTTTTTTGCACAAAACATTAATTACAAGTCCTTTGAAACACTGCAGTTAGTAATACAAGCAGGTCAGCTAATATTACTTGTGAGCATGATGCAAAGGTGCACTGCAGATTTGCAGATCTCTTGTTCACTGATGTTTCAGACACAGCTCACGAGGGGATGTCAAGTGGGCAGCAATGAAAGGACTGAGCACCAAATTCACAGCATACATACACCCACACTTACTGGAGTCAGACCTCCTCATGCACAAGTATAGGGGAATGCTCACTTCCCCCCCACCAAGATTTGGGCCTTTAGACTTGCTACTTATTTCCTCTTATCATGCGAAAATTTACTGAAAGTAATGCCAAGTCAGGCATTGTTACACAGGTAAAAATATCTTTTCAATGGCCAACAGGTTCAGAAAACACTAAAAGGAAAGGATTCTTCCTGTTCTGCAATCAGATATTCAGACATCAATTTTTTGGTAGGGGAAGGAGTGAATTTGAAAAATTCCTGATGATTTCTCATTTAAAGCAGTTGAGAAATTTTAATATACACTCTACTGCATCAAGCAGTTTCATTTCACTTCAGCAGGTGGTGGTAATTTTATTCACAACTAGCAATATAGATTTGCCTTTGTCTCCAGTCTCTCAATGAGATATGAGAAGCAGTGATGGGGCACAGGAGAATGATGCATTTTTTTTAAAATGTTGTGTTTAAAAAGGTGACATGTATTTCCTCAGTCTGTTGCTTGGATTTTTCCATTATGAATCACTGCAGCTTAGATAAATGAGGTCACTGGGTTTGAAATGCCAGGCCTCATTATCCCTCTGCACTCAAGCAGTTCGACTGGCTCCTGTGTCAGTAATTGGTTCACCTGATATTAATAACAAGCTCCCTGCCTGTAGAAACAATCTATTCATACAACACTAATGGGAGAAAGAAGAAGAGAAATGAAAACTATGTGGGTAAACAAATTATGAGGTTATGCTGTTGTTGCCTATCAAGTGCTGAAAAGGCCATTCACCAAGGATTCAGAGAAGACATCAGAAACGAAGTTTCTTGAGCTATATAAGGGAGTACAAGAATTGCCCTAAGTTTTAGTGGCTATGAGTAGCTGGTTGCTATTATTTTGGTGAAAAAGAAACCTTTTCTGAATATTCCCATGTGAATATTTTATAATAATTATCTATTGCAAAATGATAAACAAATAGAGGTTTACTTTTAGGAAAGAAGCAGAGCCAGAGCACCAAGCAATGAATGTTAAATCCTAATTAGAGTAAAAAATACTCAGAGGATTGCCTTTGCTACAAAAAATGTAAAAATAAAAAGCCTTTGCAGCTAGATAGCCTAGATAGCTGAAAGGTGGAAAAAGTTTTTCAAGTGAAGCTAAATTGATTCCTGCCCCTCCCCACACCAATACTGCCAGATTGCTTTTTGCATAGCCTTCAGGTAAAAAAAAAAAAAAAAAAAAAAGAAATTGGTCAGTGTCCTTTTTCTGTTCTCTTGAAGCCAGCAGAAAGTTCATGAAAGGAATTTTTGCAACAGTGAGATTTTTTTTTAAGAGCATTCAACATTGTATTAGCCCTGCTCTCCTTGGAATCAATGGCAGCCCCAATGCTAACTTGGGTACAGAGAAAAGTTAAGTCAAAATGAAGCTTCAGATCTTTCAAAAAGCTGCTATGGATGGGCAAGAGCCAGTATCTTTCAAATGAAGTGTTGAGTTGCTTTGTATTCTCTGTTTAAAGACATATTCACCATGAGAGTCGTTTGCACTAAGCAGAATCATCTCGCTGTGAAGATGAATGCTTCTCCTGCATACATTAATGCATCAATTTTCTACCAGGGAACCAATTCAGGCTCTTCCCATACACACACACACCCAGTTATGTCCAAGCATTAGAGCCTCACACCCATTAGCACTAGGCAAGTACAGAGATGAGGACACAAACCTGTATATGACAGCACTGGTGCTATGAGAAATTTATTATGTCCCAAAACCCTTAATAAGCTCAAAGTCAACTGTGCAGGTCTCCACTGTTTTCAATGAAAAGGAGTCATTTGCACAATTACAGTGCACAAATAGGACTAATGACTGCAAAACCACTGGGGCACAGACTGCTTTTGTGTGTGTACAAGGTGCTCAAGATAATGAACCTTGATTGGGCCTGCAGCTATAGCTGTCACACAAGTAACAGTGCCTTCCCAAATAGTCTCAACCACCTGTTGTCACAGCTAACAATGCCACTTCAGAGATCTGAAAGGAATACATACAACAGTAAGGTGAAATTGTCCCCCCTCCCCACTCCAGCTGCTTAAAGCAATTAGCCTGGCAGTATTTGCATTGTACCTACTGCAATATGGAATACTTCAAGTCAGAACTTTGCAAACATTTCAGCCTTAAGATTAAATACTCAGTGAAAATCTGGTGCATTAAAGAGACTGTATCAGAACATAATTTCCTGTAATTTCAGGAGCTTGCTGAAACATCAATTTATCCTTTAAGGTTCAACACAAAAATTTGGGATTAAATCCAAGGCTGGTGGCTTAAGCACTAAGTAAAATACTATCCCTACAACTTGCCACTTCACCTGGTAAAAGGGTCTCAGACTTTTCACCTGAAAAATAGAGCAAGAAAAGCCTAGCAGACTACCTACACTTTAAGAAATGTTTTCTGTATGTTGCAACTTACAGAAATGAATAGCAACACCAGAAGAAAAATACATTTTCTGATGTAGCTCAGGGAGACATACAGAAATGCTTAAAAATATTTAACCTAAATGCCAAACTCTTAATACAAAATTATTCTCTCAAGGATTTTACTCAGACCTAGTTTTCTCAGATTAGTTTATCCATTTACTGTTCAGCATTCGTAAAATTCCTACGACAGAGCAGACCACTGTCAGTATTTGCTGTGTCCCAGCTCTGCAAGCCCAGCCTCACACAAGATGAGCTTGCTTCTCTGAGACAGCATCAGAAGAGACACAAAATGTGACCAGTGCTCCCTCAGGACTGGGCCCCGCTTACCAGCCCAAATCCCAGGTCTCCACTCATGGGACCTCCAGAAGCCTGAACACCTCTCCACCTCCCCTCACCAGGGCACACCTTCCCCAGCCAGTACTGCCCTGTCCTGCAGCCCCACCACCCACTTGACCAAAGGCTAGCAGTCATTAGCCCAGCTGAAATGGTATTTTAAACCCTCACGTCAAGCGGACAAGTGATCCCAGGAAAAATGTGTTTTCCCCCTAAGGCATCCACAAGATGTATTATTGTCTTCTTCCAGCCATTTTAAAATCCAGAAGCCTGTTTCTCTCTACACTCCCACGGCTGAGCTTGGGTTATTACTGCTTTCTACACTACTCCGTGGCCACAACGTCCTGACAGACTCACACCACAATACAGTTTCCTATTCTTTCATACTGAGTGTGCTTCCCAGAAGTTAATCTTCTCCCTTCACCATACTTCACGTCCTTCATAACAGACAATTTGTCTTGGCAATGATGACTAAGCCTATCTCCGCAATTAATTTGGTTCAGAAAACAGATGACCTGCCATCCATGACGCAGTGCAGCCTGGTGCAAAAACCAACAGCTCACATGCTTGCTTTTCATTTGAAAAGGTGCTGTCTTGATCTGGTTAAAGCTGGTGTTCACATCCTCTTCTGAACCGATGCTCCTTTGTGACGACAGTCTATTTTCTGTCAAGTGTGACCACTGTCTTTCCTTGAAGCACCTCTCCAGTGGGGTCAGATGTCTGCAGCAGCAGCTCCACCTCACAGATACCGACACATCTTGCTGTAGATAGCAAAGTTACATTCAAGATACGGTTTCCAAGACTATCAGTGCTGCCAGGTTTGTAGCTCTCTAATGGACATAGAGAGCATAACTGAGGGCATTGGCATAACTTACCTCTTACTAGTTTCCCATTCTGTAAGACAAGTGTATAAGGAATCAGAGAAAAGCCAAGGAAGCAAACTGCATGGAAGTAGCAGGAAAAGCTGAATAAGACAGACAACATAGCATCAAAAAATGCAAAGAGCAAAGAAGCAAAATCCAAGACGAGTGCTGACCAAAGCATGGGCTAGACTTGTGAGCAGAGACCTCGCTTCTTGTTTGATTCCCACCCTGCTGAGGACACTGTTCTGCATGAGCAAGCAGAGGTCCATCAAAGGAGCATTTGACTCCAGCATCCTCCCCACCTGCAGCTGGCTTAGGCCAAAAAAGGAAAGCAGTGTATTATTAACTGATGTTACTAATGGCATTCCTCCCTCTGGCTACAGCATGACCTTCAGGTGTATTTACTGTAATGTCTCAGGTCCTGACTCTGTAACAAACACCATGCCATAAGGAAGATTTCCCTGAGGAAAAAAAAAAAAATCATCTATAACTACCTGAATTATCTTAGAAATCAGACTTGTGAATAAGAATGAACTGATGCATCAGAAGTGGTTTACCCAAGATGCAAACAGACAACTGCAGTGGAAATGCAGAAGATAGTTGTTAGCACAAGGAGCTAGAGGACAAAAGTCTGGCAACATGCTTGATGCTAGTTAGCTCTGCATGAGCAGAATGCTGTTGCATATTACAGAAGCTATTTATGTGACAGAGGAAGGGATGTAAAAACAGCAGGAGATGGAATAAAAGCAGGGAAACTGCTCTGAGCCTGAGCCTCAGTACCATCAGGACTGTGCAACATGCTGTACATCACAAGAGGGGCCCATCCAGTGCCCATCAGCTTCAGGCTCCTGGCATCAGGAGGTATGTAAGATACTATTTAAGTCAACTGCTGTCAGCCTATATTGTTCCTGTGTTAATAAGTACTCTCTCTTGCCTGCATCCTGGATATGGCAGGGTTTTTTTCCTCAAAACATCCTCATCTGCCCAATGGCTGGACAGAACACCAACATTAGTCCTTCTGAGCCTGCACCTAAAATAAATGTCATACTGTGGATTACATGTAGTCTAGCTCTCTACAATCACCTAAAACTGATTCTTAGTTTTGGATCAAGGACTGTTCAAGCTGCATTTCAAATTCAACTTGAAGCTATAACACTTGATGTTTTCTGTACACAGATATAGGAGACAATACAAAGCAAAAAGAACCAGACTCCTGGTCTTTATTCTATTAATTCCTAACAATACTGCTGAATTAGTATCACGTGCCACAGCTATGAACTCCAGCAAGGGACAAGCTACCAGAATAAAATTGTTGTAACAGCCTAGTTCATCAGAGTGCTGGAGTCACACAACACTGGAAGGCTTTACTGGAATTTTTCCTCATGTGAAGCTTGGATCATTCCACACTTCATCTCACAAGCCAGCAAGGGCTCTGGTGTCGATATCAGCAGGGCCAGGACATTTTTCCTCAGGGTCCAGACATCCCAGGGGAGCTGGGAAGACAGTCAAAGATGTTTGCATCTCATCACCTAAAGGTCCATGTTGCAGACAGAGCAACATACTTTCTTGTTCACCATAATTTGCAAGAAGAAACCTGCTATAGATACGAATGATACATGATCTGATTCAAATTCATTTAGCAATACATACTCTTGTATTGATTCAACATCTACACGCTGCATGATTAAAAACAGATTTTAGGATTTTTTTTTTTTAACTCACAATACCAGCTGCTACTGTTGAAAAGATGTTGCTGGCAAAGTTAATAAAAGCCCTAAGGTATCCTTAGTTCAAGCACACTCTTCTTCACCATTTCAAGGCATGTATAGTGATTCATGGAAAGGAACAGAGCTCCAAAGTGGTACTAAACATAGCAATAGCCCTGTAGATATTACACTGACCTGCTTGTAAGTGATGTCTTATCCTTTTAGATGTCCATCTACTGCCCAATGCTTAAATATACTGCATCTTGAGTCTTCTGTTCCTTTCAGGATGATGTTTACCCTTCAGTGGAACAACATGCTCCTCTGGTAGAAGCACTTCAGCTACATGGATGCTACATAATTGTTTCCTTTTATTCATGGTCACAATACTAATAAAAGATGTATTTGAATTTATATAAAATGCTTGACTCCTAATTTGGAGCTCTGTATTGTATATCCATGGCTCAGCAGAAATTCAGCCAGGCCCTATTTATAATATCTATAATGTTTAAAAATCTTTAGTCTTTCTAGCCAGAAAGGTTTACCAAGGTGCTGCAATTGCAAATGGCTGAAAAGCGGGATGGTGTTTCAGCCATAATTCAGGTGTCACCCAGTGTTCCCAGACAATTTTCATGTAGCAAACTCATTCAACTAGAGCAACATGGAAAATTGCTTTAAAGAGAGCACCAGCTACTATTTTACAAAAAACACTGACTACATTTGCATTACCTTCTGGAGATAGGACATCTGAAACCATACTAATGATCTGTTCCTGAGATAAGTAGATGACCTGCAAATCAGTCAGACCAGGTGGTGGGCAAGTATGGGAAGTTCCTCCAGAAAAAAAAAACTTCTCACAATGACTAGAACCAGTGGGGGAAAGTCAAATATCCCACTCCTCAAAAAAAAAAAAAAAAAAAAGAGAGAGACACTAGTAAAGCTGAAACTGGAGCAAACGTCTATAGAAAAAAAATGCTACTATTAAATTCATGGAACTGGTAGAAACCACCTTCTGTTTTAACTGTGTTCCTTCACACTCTTCATTTATGTCAGAAAAAATGATAAAAGTCAAAGCACTCCTAGAAGTAACTGCTGATGCCCCATCTCTGCTTGAGCTTATCCATGTTTTGTTGGGAGCCATTGTTGATACCAGCACGGAGCATTATTATGAACCTCTTCAGTATCTCCTGAAGCGACACGACAATCTACCCTCAAAATTAACCCCAAGTGATCCTCACAAGAACTGGGGAGCATTCCTTGATTCTGGACTGCCCTATCATCTACCCGCTGTTTGCGGAGATAATACTCAAAGGCTTCTTCCTCTTTGAATCTTCAAAAGGAGACTGTATCAAACAAAAGGACAGAGCGCTAACATCTCTTCACTCTGGTGTCAGGGTCCGTGGTAGAGAAATGAGTAAGAATGACATCAAACGTGGAAAGAGGAACTTTTCTTACTTTCTCCAGACAGCTATGTGGGGCTCTCTAGGCAGACATCCACGCATCTAAAAAAACATCAAGCTTGACAAGAAAAATCAAGTTGGGAACATCAGAAGAAAGTTCAGTAAGTTCTTCCATGTGCTAACCACCATGGCCAAGGAACTTCTAAGGCACCTTGCAATAAAGCACACTTTGCTTTCTCAGGCATATCACTGCTTCATTGTGGTCTACCACCAAGCAATATTAGAATCAGCTTGAATAAAGGTGTAAGAATTAATTGTTGTAAAACCAGAGCAATCTGGGAAGTGAAGACATCACTACTGTTGAGCCAATGGCTTTGTACAACAGGCAGGTGTATTTCCTACCTTTCCTTGTGTCAGTCTTTTTTAGTGCCAACAGTCCTGCTGAAATAAAGCTTTTTTTGGTTTTGTTCTCTGCTAGCCTTCAACGTAAATTCATGACAAACATGTCCCTCCTTACTGCCTTCCTGAAAAACAGGTAGTTGTCCTGTAATTTGTCTTTCAGCTTTCCTAGCCACTAGCAACTACTAAAAATCAATCCCATGCTTTGATGAAAAAGTTGAATGCTATATAGCAGTTAAGAATTAACATGCTAATGAATTTTCCAAAATAATTGAATCTAACATTACAATCAATGGTACTGATCGTCTCTGGGATAGGAAATTGCAAAAGGACAATTAGAATCACTTCTGCAAACAAAATCCTTTGTTATTAATTAAGGTAAAGATTAATTGTCAGTCATGTACACTAGAAGCAAGTTTAAGATTTACCTGATAACAGTCCAACATACATTATCTCAGTACTGTAACGTGATATTGAGCAGACATCTTTGGGCTGACAGTGTCTAGGCTTACCTGCCACTTTTGAGGCAATACACAGCAAAAAACTAATCTTTAGCTGACATTGAGAAAACAAGTCATCCCAATTTTGATTGCTCAGTCAATACAAGATGTATAAGGTACTTATAAACTCTCTCCTAACCGTACATCTTGAAAAATGCCAATTTGCAGGAAACAGGCTATCCATGTCTTTGTTTGCTGGCCAAAGTCACAATATTGTTAGAGCTGATACCACTCCAAAATAATCTGCAGGTGAAAGTAGGAGAAATTGAGCAAGTCAAACCCACTTTCCATCTGAATGTTTTATCTCCCTGTCACGAGCAGCCTCATATCCACTGAACGTGTTTCCTGGGAACCACCACATGAGGCAGCAAGGGGTTCATTCAGAAAGCATACTCTGTTAGAAAGCGCTGGGTGTCACACTGGAAACCCTTTTGGTAAATAACATTTCTGGGTCAGACGTTAGCATTGCACTCTGGTTAATTATATCAGTGGGAAAATATTAATAGCAATTCTTACTTCATAACTATTCATTTCAGACCAAGAGCTTTCACTCCAGCAATTTATCTGGCTGCCAGCTTTGAACTCACTATTTATCACAGTCTGAGGGCACTACAGATGTTTAACAAGTCAAGGCCCAATCCTTTCCATCTCTTTCATAGCAATGCACCTGTTGCCTAGTGCAAAGTCAATTAAATATATTACTGTTGATTACATAACCTACAATTCAGCTTGATACATAGGGAGGGCTGGCTGCATTCAGTAATACACTCTGCCCTAGGCACCTGAGGAAGCTCAGAGCTCCAGTTTGAAAAGACAACATGCAAGGAAAGAAAATCATTCCTGTTACAGTCAGCTTTTTTCCCTAATGTCTTGCTAAAATACAAGCACTTGTACTAAGTGATGTTATACCCCTACATTGCTCAGAAGGCGTAATTTGAAATATGCTATTTTTTGCCAAGACCACCCTCTCAGGGTGGTTAGAGGTGAGCCAACACATGGAGACTCTAAGCTAGGTGAGGTCCCACTGTCTTAATTGTGCTGTAAGAGCTAGTCCATGCCCTAGACAGCAATACAGCACAGATGAAAGGAGACCATCCTGCCTCTTATCCCATGTTCAGTGAGCACAAGAACTGAATGAGGCACTTACAAGAATGAGGCATCTTGCTCAAGGTCTCACACTGATCTGGAGCACGGCCTCTCTGAGACAGCCCCCTGCATCTCGCACCACGTTCAGTAAGCGCAACAGCTCGACATGGCATCAATTTCTAAACCTCACAGAAGAAACTTGCACATTAGACTTCAGCTTCAAGTCCCAGCAAGGTGTGAATTATTATCCCACAGTGGCCATCTAAATCTCATAATGGCACACACTAGGCATTATGTGATGATAATACCTACATTGTAGAACCTTCTTCCAATAATAAAAAGGACATAATGTTCAAATTAGTAGATATAAGCCTTATTATTCTCCCAGATAGTTAGGATTTTCAATTTGTGAAACAAAATGGGTATGGGTATACCCCCACTAACTGGCTTCTCAGCATGCAGGATTTATTGTTCTGCCTCATGTTTCTAATTCATGCTATGGCTGGAAGAGGCATTTATTGCTTGGAATATGCACTAACATTTCTTCTCTGTCTTTGAATGAGTTTTCTGGAAAAGAAGATGCAGTTGCAGGAACCATTCCCTACTCAGATTCACCTAATGATGTGCAGTGTTTCATGGATTATTCCAATGCCAGAAAAAGAAAAGGAATGAAGAATTATAATGGATGCAAAGATGCAAAGCATAGATGGCTATCAGTGGAAAGAGCTGCTAATTCCCTTGGGCAAATTTCAACAGCACCATTGAACTGTGTCTGTGACAAAAGAAACCCAACAAAGATTCCCTGCAAAACCAAACAGTCTCTTAGAAGAAAATGCCATGCTTTGATGTAATTGTTCAAATGCAATTACAGACTTCAGACCATCTGCAGGCTCTGCTGAGTTCAGAGAGAGAGATAAAGATTAGTTCATACAAGTGAGTATCAGACCTAAGGATTAGCCAAGTAGCCATGTGGGAGACAGCAGATAGAAGCAACCTTTAGTCCTTGAAATTTTAAGTCTGAATCAAAGACCAGTGAAATCAGTGAAAGTCCAAGGACCTCACTGGGCTTTGCGGAGTTGTCCAATTCCATGTAGCTCACTCCATACAGCTTCTGAATTACTGGTTTCTATATGCACAGCCCTGTCCCAGAGACTCTGCCCTGCCTGCCTTGGGCAAGGGGAGGAATAGGCAACTAGAACTGACAGAGAAAAGGCAAAGAAACTCAGCCACAGCCAGTTTTATAAATTCTGCAGTTTACTGCAAATGTTAGCATCCAAGACAAATTCAGATACTTTCTGCTTATGCTGATAGCAACCTCAAATCACCAGTTAGTGGTCTGGAAAGAAAGCCACAGGAAGGACAGAGCCATCTTAGCATCCCCCACCACCTCCCCCCGTGGAGGACTGTTCCCATTAAGCTCACTGCAGCCTGCTGCCATTGATGTGGTTTATGTGGTCTAAACACAACTGCAAATACCAGCATCTCCTGCTTACATAGATATGCAAGTTGAAAATTATCTTTGCTCTTTCTTGACATGACATCTATCACAGTCAGATGCTGCATCTTAGTCAGTGACAGCATCAAAAAACAAGCAGTGTCAGTACTGGTGCGAGTTGTCTTTGCTTCAGCTGCAGACATTGGTTCAAGGCCTGTTAATCCAGGAAGGAAGATGTTAAGATTCACAGGGCTTTTTGTGATTTTTGTTCCCCAGGGCTTCAAAGGGTAAAAGGAAAATTGGGATTTCAGAACCACTCAATGCCCAGCTGAGCACAAAGTCAAGCCATCAAATTTTCAAGTCAATTAACACAGTAGGAAGGCACTGAGCACTTCTGAAAAAGTGTCCCTTATTTAAACACATCAGTGAAAACTGGGCTCCCTGAAACCAAGTCTGAACTTTTAATGTGCCTCTGTTTACTAGCCCTCTGAGTTATACTTCATAGTTAAAAAAACATTTTTTGACATTAGTGAAATGTCATATTGAGTAATGTCTACCTAAAGCAACTGGCTAACCCAAATAATTTTCCAGATTCTCATTTTCCAAGAGACACTTAAAGCATTCAGAGAGTGACTCCAAGTACAGGCACAATGGCCAGGCTCTGGTAACACACCAAGAAGGAGGAAGGAAATTATACATCAACTCATTCACCACAGTCTGTGCAGCTTTTTTTTTTTCCCCACACTTTGTCTTACCCAGAGACACAATTTGATTTGTTTCTTTCCCTAGAGACAAAGCATTTACCATCAATGAAATGCAAAAACAAACCTGGCAAAAACCACACCAACTCAGGAAATCTTGTTTCAGGGAATCCCAGCCAATTCTTCAGCTAGTATAAATTGCATCGTAGCAATGAAGAAGTGACAATTTCAGCAACTTTCTGGCACTTTCAGTATCAGAAACAAATAAGTATGAAAAAATCATCACATTAATAAATTATCATTCATAGTGGTCAGTAAAAGTACCACCACACTTATCTCTGCCCTCATTCTTCATGCCTTAGCAGCCTTTGCCACTACTAAGAAAAGTCAGGTTGGGAAAGTCCTTTTTAACCCAAAAACTTCATGCGTATGGCAAATCCTTCCAGAAGACTTGCCTGCGTGAAAGGATAAGAGGCAGTTCCTGTTGGCAGCTAATTTTAATCCAAATGAAAATACTATTGTTACTGAAGTTTCTGGATTTAGGGCTCAGTGGTGACTACTTAGAGAAGGCAGATCATCTACAAATCTCCCTGGCTTCCCAAAACCCTTGATCATCACTACAGAGCTGGAAATCATCTTCTCACTCAGGAGTTTTTCAAAGTCACACAGCAAGGCAGAGGACAAAGTAGGGACAGAGCACAGGAGTCTTGACTCTGCTGGTGCTTGTCAAGAGAGCCACATCAGCAGCAAACACAGCTCCTACACCCTGTGATCGCCACAGGCATGCTGCTCAACCATCCTGTTCGTGCCGGTAAAGAGAGCATGCTTTCAGAAGAATTGGGAAGAATCACCAAGCCCACTTTCGTACTTGTCATCAGCATATTTCATGCTGTCCTACCAGATCCTTTGCACATATCCAGAGTCAGCAACAGTTCTGGCCAAGAAACAAAGCTGAACAAAGGTTTTGGAGCATGTTTTAGGATAAAAACCAGATAACTTAGAGCTCCAACATGTTTTCATAGTAGAAACACTGTATGTGATTAACTATTTTATAAGCATAAAATGTAATCAACTTTTTGACCACTTGCCTTTATTCAAATTTAAAGAGCAATTAGTTAACCTATTAAACCAGGAGCATTTAATATATATCTTGACCTACTCGCAGGTAAAAAAAAAACTAGAGAGGTGTTAAAAACTAGAATCCAGTTTCTTCCATAAACCATAAGGGTTATTACTATTGCTTCTGCTTGGCTTTACACAAGGGGAATGAAACCATTTATGAAATTATACAGCCCACTGTTCCATTTGTCCCCATTTATAGCATTTTAAGGAAATGTACTCCACATCAAAGTCTCATTTTTCAAAGTGTTCAACCCAAATCCTCTTGGTCTTAAATTTGTCCTAAAAATGTGGCAGACAAATGATGTGTGCTGGACAGAAATCCTCACATGTGCCATTTCATTAGGTGCTGTCAATTGGCAGAAAGGGGGCACATCTCCAGAGCAGCAGGTTGTCATTTTGGGGACAGGATTCTTGTTACTGCTACTGTGAGTTATGTGCCTGAGAATCCATGAGCAGGGCTGATTTCTTATTATGATAGGCAGGAAGTAGAAGTACAGAAAGAAAGGTCACAGAGCATTCCTGCTGGGGAACTGTTTGAAGGTATAGGCTATAGTCTGAAATCCTAAGCACAGGTGATTACATGCCTTCAACAGATAAACATGTATGCACACACACAGACTCCTGACCTCCAGCTAACTTTCCATCCACAGAAAGAGAACAGGACTTTAGCTTTCAGGAATGGAAGAAGCCAGTCAAATCAGGCATTCCTTCCTGCTTCCACCTTTTCAGGCAGTATTGCTGACTAAGATGAATGACTCACTATATCCTTTCTAATGACTGTCTATTCCACAGCTGACATTTTGTTAAACTACAGCAACTGACATATCCTCAGGGACATTCTAATGATCAATTAAATTTGTAAGCTGTGGCTGCTGAACCTCATCCTAGGAAGAATGGCAGAGGACAAGCATCAAGAAAATATGGAAAGCAAACAGAAGTTAAAAACGACAATCTCATTTTATCCTGGGGAAAAGAGAGTTCCAGTAGTGCACAATCTCTAAACCATATAAGATTAACATTCAGAATCAACAGCTGGATTATCTTTACTTAGCACCTCCAGGTCATGGAGCCAGCTTGTCTGCTGCATCTGTGATAACTGTGCTTTAAGCGACTCAACCAAGAATGGATGGGTCTCAAAACAGGATTTTTTTGTTTGTTTGTTTTTAAATCAGCCTTGACACTTTATCAGAAGATAAAGCATTTGAGATGAGATAATGTTACCTGAGCTGAAATAATGCTGGCAATCAAGAGCACAGGAGACTGCTCAATAGCAAAACAGTGGCCAAAAAGTGAGGAAATGGATATATTTAAGACCATACTCAGGCCTATCATGCCAACCAAGTAGTATGTTACTGAAACAAGTTTAATGTACTTAGTTAGAGTACAGTTTTTGGAGTAAGTGGCCTTAACAGCAAAATACAGTTACTCATAATGCCACCTGACCAAAACTCAGGATCCACCAATAACAAGCCCATTATTCATGCAGTTCCCAATTTGTAGAATTAGACACAACTGATTCCTTTAATTACAGAATTAAAGATATTGAAATATTAGATCAGCTATTCAACTTACTAAAGCCACTGCCACATGGTTCAGCTGCTGCTAGTGAGATTCCCAAGGACAGCATTTCTTTCAGGGATGGACCTTTTACAAAAGTGCAGTTGAGCACTCAAACTACTTACTCTTAAAACATTCCTTGGACCAGCTTTTCCAGCCATGGGCTGAATGTTGTTTCTACAGTTCTCTAGAACCGATTTCCTGAAAGATCTCGCAGAAGAAAAAGAAAAAAAAAAAAAAAAACAACTCTTCAGCATGAACCAGCTTTCCCTGGGAGAAGCATTGTTTCTCCCATGGCACCACTGCACCAGTAATAATGCTAATGAACAGTCATCCTGTGCCCAGACTTCTTCCAGTTCTCTGATGAAACACTAGCTTCTGGGGTGGTGTGAGGTTTACAGTCTGGCATGTTAAAAAACAAAATCAATGAGAGCAACCAACACCAAAAAGCCCTGTTTGCCCAAGATCTGGACACTTCTAAGAACTGGCACATCTATTTCTGCACTTCTCAGTAGCAGACCTGCTGCTGTGAGTGTTCACAGGACTGGCGTAGACTGCATCCTGCTGTGTGGAGTCCTGCCGTGCCAGTTGGTCTGAACCAGTATAATCCTGCTGTGCAAACAGCTCTTCCTGCCTGCACATGCAACTACACTTCCAGAGCAATCATGATATCATTGCATATGTTTTGCACAAGCCACACATGAGGTTTCTAATCCCAGACTCAACATTACAAGACATATATCATCTAAACTCATCTTATTTCTTTTGAACCAGATTATGTTTCATCTAATTTGTTAAATAACACTAATACTTGGGAAATACCAAATGCCACAAAAAAAATTTGGTATGAGTGGCAGGAAGCTCCCTCAGGCAAGGGTTCATCTTTTGATTGGTGCATGTGCTGACTAACACAACGTAGCCTAATCCTCCTCTGGAGCCCCTAGGTTTTCCTGTACAAATAATATACAATAATTGTAATAAGTAAAGGTTAAACCAGAAGACATGCAATGAGAAAGTGCAGTACAGGGTCTAAACTCCCTTAAAAGTCAATGGGAAGCAGGGTCCCTAAATCAGTTTTCAACTGTAGTTCTTTGTGCCCAAAAGGTTTTTCAAAATTCACAATAAATGGACTACATGCCTAGCTCCCAAATGATTGCTCTCAGAAACTGGTGTCCAATTCATTAGGAGGCCTGGAAATTCCCACTAGGTACCCACCTGCACCTTAAACCATGCATTCAG
The DNA here is from genome assembly GCF_026419915.1 of Harpia harpyja. NCBI lineage: Eukaryota > Metazoa > Chordata > Aves > Accipitriformes > Accipitridae > Harpia > Harpia harpyja. The sequence continues at coordinate 540,982 of NC_068951.1, read as the reverse complement.
CTTTGGAGATCCAGCCCCACATCCTTTAAGTCTTAAAAAACTCCAGCCCAAATGTTCTTTATAATGTCACTCCTTTGGCAAGAAAGTTAGCAGCTGAATCAATACTGTGCTGACATTGGGAGCTGTCTTAAACCTGAACTATGGATTTATTGCACCAAGTTCATGATAGATAGAGTGCAACTTGTGCAGACAGGCATCTTTGGCCTGTATCCATCTATGCTAAAAGCTAGTAAAATTCCAGTTGCTGTCAGAGTTTGTGATTACTCTCTATATAGCGTGCAGAAAAATGGGGATCCACAGCCTACCAAAATACTGCTGAACACTTACCCACAAGGCACATCATGCCTTGCTCCTGTTCTCCCCTTTTCATAGGCAGGAAGAGAGGCACAGAATAACTAAGAGCCTTCCCCTAGCCTACTCAGCCTTTCTGGAAAAAAGCCAAGAACAAAAGAGGAAACCAGGAAACATTGCTTCTTTGCATCCACACTTGGAAAACTGGAAGAATGCTGGCTGAATTGCTGTTTCAGATATTCAGATATGACATTCACACACCACTCTGCCATTTAAAGTGCAATGGCCCATGTCTAGAACATTATCTCCACAGTAGAACAGAGTCCTTGGTAGGGGAAGAAAGCAGCCATACCCTTAGGTGACACCACCACAAGGAAAAAGAAAACATTATAATAAGGGTGATGTTAGAGCCAAGAGCATCAAGAAGGAAGCCTCTTAGTAGAGTATGATTCAACAGTTTTTAGAAATCTCCTCTTTCAATGGACTTCACTTCGTGCCCTAGGGGCCCCTAAGGCACCAAGTAACTGCAGTTTCATGTGCTTATTCAGCATTTTTAAACTTGCTAATCCTGTGTAGGGTGAGATCCCCCAAAAAACTGAAAACAGTCAAGCTGGGATAGCTCCAAGAGTATCATCACCCCACCAATGATGACATTATAAAATAATGGTGCATTTGGTTGCAAGGTTTTATTATGTAAAGCTCTTTGCCGTATTGGGAAAAGAATGAAGCACCTGTCACACTACATTATTAAAAGCAAAGAAGCTGCTGTATTACATTTCCTTGATCTGTAATCAGCATTTTTATGTTAGCAACAGGCAATATTTCTGCATAGCCTTTTCTTTTCTCTATGCACTATAACATAGCTGGAACAGCACTTTAAAGTAGCAGCTTGGATGAGTTTCATTTTGGCATCTTCAGCCGCATTACAGATGTACTGAAATGCATTCTGATTAAGCACTGGAAAGAGGACAACTTCAATGCTTAACAACAGTGGAAGACATGACGGGCCCTTATTTCGCACTGCTGAAACCTACTTGCAGTCTTCTCATATACTTACAGCTACTTTGGAGGTGCTTCCAGATTCCCAGCACAGTAGAGAATCCAAAATATCCGATTCTCTCCTCTTTCCACATCATGCCAATTCACATGAAAGGCTGTTTCAAGGCAGGACAGTCCTGTTTCAGCAGAGCAGCACATCTCAGCCGCAGGTTCATTTCCATGCTCCCCCAACCTCCTTTCGCTATTACTGTAGCTACATCTGTATCAACCCATCTCCAAGCCTGCTTACATACAAAAGGACACAGGATGCCTAGGGCTTGGTGCCATGTGCTTGCAAATACAGATGGCCTAACTAAATCTGCCTATACACACCTCGTACTCTTGCACATAAAGTCACAGCTCATCTAGGACTTGTCTTGTGGTCAGCAAGACCAGTGACTACCATACTGATCAAGACTAAGAAAAAAGGCAGAAGGTACATGTAGTCCAGACTGAGCCTTAAGCATAGCACAGAACCAAGCTTCCCCCCATCCCCACCTCCTTCCTGCCAACCTCACATGAAGCCCTGCCACTGCACACACAAGACTATCCTGTATCATCTGTCTTGTTCTCACAGTCTCTGCCTCAGTACTCCTCAACAAAAACAGGGCACATGCATTCTTCTCAACTCATAAGACAAAAACATAGAAGTTGAGTGGGGTGTATTAACAGGTTTGAGTACTCTGATATAGATACTGGAGAGGGGCTTAATCTCAGTCACAGGTGGTTAAGATCACACTTCCTATGATGAAGCAGCACATAACTGCTGCAGTGCCATATTGGATGCTTTTAGCAGGTAACATTACAGTTCATCCCTACCTGGGATAGCAGGTTTGGAATGCAGCTGCAGGCAGCAAAGCACAAGGGCATAGTATGGTATTTCATTTACCAGGGCAGCATCAATACCACTGTAGGTAATGACTAGTGAAAAAACCAGAAACTTTGCTTGTGCTTTGTTCTGCTAAGAAAATTAGCAAATCTACTTTTTTTTTTTTTCCTAGAGAAAGATTTATTGATACCAGACAAATATCTAGGCATAGGAAAGACTCACATAGGACAGCCAAGTGTCTAACAAGTCCAAACCAATCCCTCCTGGCTAGGAAGCTAAATGTGAAATCGATTCTAAACAAATTCAGTGCTCAGAAGTGCTATTCAGAGGATCCCAAAATGTGCATTGGTCAAAATAAAAGTGATTCAATTTTCTCTGTGCACTACTTGATTTGTTTAGATCTTATCAGCTGATGTATGGTCTTGCTTAATTCTTTGAGGTGTATTTGAAGGAAACACTGTTAAACCTCTCACACTTAATAGGCAAATAAACCATAATGTAGTATGTTAAACATTTTAATGAGAGTTTGCATACTTATTTGCAGCTATTCCTTAACAGTTAACATTTGAGCAATGTTTGTGTGTGAATTTAAAGAGCAATTGAATTATACTCTGGAGATAAATGTGGTTTAGTGCTCAAAACTATGTAGATATGTATGGAAGTGTCTTAGATCTGTGAGGTTCAGAGAAATTAGACAATACACACCAGTACATCAGTGAAAAAAACACTAGAAAAGTATGTAGTATTGTCTAAAGTCCACTGCAGAACATGGCAGTTAGTCTGGTAGATATAATTGCTGCTAAAACCTTGACAGCAGCAGTGAAGCTAACACAGATTAAAAAAAACAAACAAGCGTCTGTCATTTGAACTAACAGCAAAATCTGTCTTAGCATGCACAGTTCAGACCCCATCCAGAGAAAGCAATCTGTCTATTAAGTGATCTGAAGGAGACCCGGCTTGTATTTAACACTGGTGCTAACATGCTTGCTGACTTCAGGCGAGTCATCTCACCTCTTTGTACTACCCTTCTCATTTTTTTTATCCATTTCACTGCATTTCATCTACTTTCACCAAAAGTTCTTTCCTGCCAAGGAACCTCAAGGAAAGGTGTCACGGTTTCAGCCCAGCCGGTAACAAAGCACCAAGAAGCCGCTCGCTCACTCCTCCCGCCCGGCTATGGTGGGATGAGGAAAAAATATAAAGAAACACTCGTGGGTCGAGGTAAGGACTGGGAGGGATCACTCACCAACTATGGTCACGGGCAAAAGACAGGCTCAGCTTGGGGAAGAAACAAAATCAATTTAATTTTCTACCAGTCAAATCAAACCAAGGATAATAGGGAGTAAACCCCAACCTGAGAACAGCTTCCCCCCCGCCTTCCCGCCTCAGCCCCACTCCCAGTTCTCTCTCCCCATGGGAACAGGGGACGGGGGCTGGGGTCGGTTCCTCACCCCTTGTCTCTGCCGCTCCTTCCTCCTCAGGGGGAGGAGGACTCCGCGCTCGGCCCCTGCTCCGCGGTGGGGTCCGTCCCTCCCGCGGGAGGCAGCCCTTCACCAACTGCTCCAGCGCGGGTCCCTTCCACAGACAGGGCGCAGTCCTTCAGTCACAGACTGCCTCAGCCACGGAGGCGCGGCCATTTTGGGCGCCCTCCGCTCCCCCGCTCCCCTCCATGGGCTGGGGGGGACAGCCTGCCGCCTCACCACCGCGGGCTGCGGGGGCATCCCCTCCTCCTTCCCTGACCTCAGTACCCGCAGAGGGGTTCCTCTCACAGCCCACTCCCCCGACTCACTGGGCGTTCCCCTTCTGAAATCTGTTCTCCCAGAGGCGCTACCGCCGTCGCTGAGGGGCTCGGCCTGGGCCAGCGGCGGCTCCGGCTCCGAGCCGGGGGAGCTTCGAGCAGCTTCTGACAGGAGCCGGCCCTGCGGACCCCTCCCCTGCTACCAAAACCCCCACCACCACACAAACCCATAACACAAGGGTGCACAGACACATTACCCTGTTCATTGTACTGGTGAGGGCAGGACATCTCGTTCTCTAGAACATGTTGATAAAGCCATTTCAGACTCCATCCCCTGCCATTACTTCAGGCTGCCGTGCTCAGCTCTGCATTGCCTTCCCCCCCTTTTCCTTACTCCTGTGTGATCAACACTTGCCGGCTGTTTCTCCCAGTCCCTGTGCTCAGGGACCCCTCTAATTAAAGGGTTATTGCTATCAAAGAAACAGGCTCTCACTGGTCAGCCATCACCTAACAGAACAATTTTTATTCATTGTGCTGTTTACCTGCCAATTCATTAACACAGCAACTGCGTGAAATTTGCTGTGGAATACAGTTTGGTGTTATATAATAGCCTTTATCCACAGAAGACAAGATAATAATCAGCTGTCTTTTCACTGCTGAGTGTCTCCGATTGCAGAAGCCAGCAAATGGCTAAGAATTTACTCTTCCTTCTTTCTGTGGAGGTGACTGGCAGTCAGCCTCCAGCAGCAATACTCTTTGCTCAGCACCAGCCTCTCTGAGGCTCAGACTCCTCAGTGTCACTGCCATATGCAGCAGTACACACTGCAAATGCTCATGTAAGGTGTAGCTAAGCCAAGGCTCAGCAGAAACCATAAAAATACCAGTGGCAATTGGAAAATCTGTATGATAAAGACAACACATGTACAACCTGTTGATTTATTGACTGTCCAGGCACAAGACAGAGATGCCCAGGCAAACATTTTGTGCCCTCAGCCAGGAGCTCTAAACTAGAGATATGAAGGTATTACCTAGATGCACAGGTGCCCATACTATAGGTTTCATAGTCTAGTTATTAGAAACAGCTGGAGTCTTTATCACCTGCATGGTCCCACACATTCAGGTTATGGTACAGTCTGTAGCAGAGCTAAACAAATATTCATAGCTGAAGGGAGTCAAGCTTAAAAACAAACCTTCAGACAAACACGAGCCCAATTCTCCACTCTTGCATCCCAGCTGCAGGGACCCTGCAGTCATCCTTCCATAAATAAGTTCAGAAAGCACCTAAGAGGAAATCTCAGGTGTTTTAGAAAGTTGTCCCATTCCAAGGTAGGAGCCCAAGTTAATTAGCCCATCTCTCAACTCAGCTTCATTTATGATTAATTCTGATGTGAATGACTTGATCACATCTTAAAAATTATTCCTAATCCTTCTTTTTGGATTTGGATTAACTATTACTCTTTCTGTCATGATATTTAGGGACTCCAAGATGGACCATGACTGTCAGACAGAAGTGTAAATAAACAAAAAAATCTCCTCTAAGGATCTTATCTGAGTGAATGCCATCCATGTGCCGGGATAATATCATTCCCAAATCCCTCATGTCCCACCTCTGGAGCTGACTTTGTTGCCCATTATTCCCCACCACTACAGAGATGGCTGCCGGCTGCCATATCACCTCAGAGCACGCAGCAAGGCCAGCAGCAGGCTCGCCTTTCCTCCTCCTGGAGCCACCAAGTCCCAGCCAGCTGCCACCTGCCCCACGTCCCTGCCTTGGCAGATTTTTGGTGCCCTGCGGTAGCCCAGCTGCAAGCAGCTCCATGAACAGGCAAATCTTTAACCACAGGCCACCATCCAGGATGAAGATCCACATCCAAGACATCTGCTCTCCTAATATCCTCTTAGCCTTGCACATGACTCAGCCAGCTTGTTTTCCAGATACAATTGTTTCCTTTCATTTGCTTTTCATTTCTAGCTCTTTTTCAATGCAAATCCTTGTAAAGCCTCCTGTAGAGAATGAGTTTAATTGCATACTCTTTGTCTCTCTGCCTCTGGGGAAGTGAGTGACAGCACTCTCCCGAGCTCAGCAGCAAGGGCAACATGAAATATTTCAGGACACAGGAAAAACCCCACAAGGCTTACTTCCAAGCAGCTTTAAAAGATCAAGTGCCAGAAAACCCATATTTTTCCTGATTTAACGTCCCAGTCATGGTTTTCTCATGCTATTTGTTTAAAACTGAGCTCCTCTTAGACTCTCATTACCTGGCTGGATGCTTTGGTTTTGAGAGGAGGGAAACGGCCAATTCAGCTGAAGGCATTTCTCTCCGCAGCCGGAGTACTGCCACGCAGCACAGATCAGGTTTGGATGAGGACTGCGCAAGTGCCCTCACCATCACTAACGCAGCCAAAGGACGAAGTGATGAAGTGCAGATGGCAGTGCCAGCCCCGGCACCTTCCGGAGCACAGCTAGGGCTGCCATGCCCAGCCACCATCCCAGCTGCCAGGGAAGCCTCCATACCACCACTGATAAAAGATATTAGATAGCTAACAAGAACTCATCAATTTGGTTGTGAAGTTCAGAGTTTGAAGTAAGTTCCACAGAGCTCAGCTGGCTCTTTGGGAAGGGGAGTTTTGCCATTGCTGCCTTGGCTCAAGATTTCCTCTTGGCTCTGTTACACTAAAAATAATACCAGCTGACTGAGTGATGGCATACTTATATTCTCTCCCTCAGTTTATAAATATTTTAACAGCTTTGCTTGCTACCTAAATGCCTGAATGTTGTGGAATGTCTGTTTCAAAACTTGCCTAAATGGTACAGAAGCAGAATTTTGGTGGAAGTAGCAGCAGCTCTTAGCATGATGTGGCTACACAATTTTCATTTAATTGAGTGTAAATGTTTAATTACATTAGGGATAGCCACAAGAACTCCTTAGGCCTATGAAGACAGCCAAAGGCAATTTAGCACCTGGCTCATAATGGGGTACGAAATGGAACTAGACATCTGTGCACAATAAAAGAGGCAAAACTAGCAATGTTTGATGTCCAATTCACTTTGTGATTGACTGAGGCCTAAGCCATAGATTAAAATGAAGCATCTTCTTTTTCATGAGGAGCCCAAGATCTGTACCTTCTGGGAATTCTAAATTCAATTACTTTCTTATTTATTTTCATTCAGACATTCAAACCTTATACAGTCAATATTAATGCACTGCCAGAGGCCTTATAATTTATCCGAGGAAACAATTTGACTACTGCAGAGCAAATACAGGCTGCAGCTGACTTTGCTGGCCAAGAAACCCCATCATCAACAGCTGTTAATGGTAAATTTCCTTACAGTGCCATAAAGGAAAGGGAAAGATTGCCAGCACTGTGCAAAGCAGTAACAGGGACCAAAAAAAAATTGACTTTTTTGCATCCAGTGGAAAGTGCAAATTCTGACTTCACCAGCATTTTGCTCCTGGTGCACAGCTCTGAGTGTTTACCCATCTTTTCATTTGCACTGATGGCAGAGCCTGGGACACCTGTGAAGCATAGAGAGAGGTCTGCACAGGGCAGGGGCACTTCCCACCCTGATGCACTCCCTTTGCTGGGAGAAGCATGGTGGAAGGGAAGTCCCAAAGAGGAGGCAGAGGTGCTGACTTCTGCTTTATTGACCAGCAGTATGGGTATGGGCTTGCACAGCATGAGCAGTGCCAGGCTTCGTTCTTCAGACATTCCACAGGACTTTATTTTCTGCCTTTGGAAATCCCTATAAATACATTTTCAGTGTTTAAAGGGTCAGTGTCCATGGTTGCAGCTACATTTCAAACATTTTGAATTTTCTTCCAAAACCACAAAAAAAGACTTTGACAAGCTTTGTTCTGCAGCCCAGTCAGTGAGGAAGGGGAAAGGATGCCCAGGTGAAGGCACTCACCTCAAGCTCAGGCACAGCACCTGTATGGCCAGCACTGCTGACAGCCCACTCATCCCCCAGCTCAGAGCAAGTTCTCAGCAAGGAAGAGGTCATAGTCTCCCTTTCCAACCACATCAAAGTTTAAGTTCTCAGGCCAGAGATAGTGACTTCAAACACAAATATTAAAATAAAGGTGAGAAGAATGCCAACATCATTTTAATGATCCTCTGCTTCAAGGATGTGACTTAAAGCTGGACTGCTCACAAGGCAGGCTCAGGTCTCTGTCAGGACCACAAGTGACTTACTCAGATTTCTTATCTTATGGAAATAGGAACTCCACAGATAAACTCCAGTGGCCATGTATTACTCTGGCCTAGATGCATAAATCAACCTTTCTAGAAGATAGGTGTGCTCCTCTCCTGTTTCACACACCCTGCTGCTCACTGAACTAGGAATCTGATGTCAATACACTGCTGCAGTTCCAGACCAGCAATTCAGACAGGAGCAATTTGTTGGCATGCCACTCCCCAGCCAGCACTCAGAGCACAAATAATGCAAATCCTTGTTTAAACTCAAAGTAGTAACGCAGGCCTTTATTCTCCTGTATGATGTCTTCCACACTGTTTATTTTTCTCTCTATCCTTGCTGAAATCAGGACCTAATTCCCAATTGCGCCATAGTCCATGGCATAACTTATTCTTTTACAGATACTCAGTGCACAGAGGGATGCCAACCTCCCAGCTCATAGTACTGCCACACTCATTTGCACATGTGAAAATGCTGGGTCAGAGGCAGGGGACCTACACACCTAGCCCCCTTCTTCTGTCCTACCACTGCATCTTAATGTCACCAAAAGCATGTTGCACAAGTAGCAGTGACAGCTTCAGAGGTCCCTGTACTTGTCACAATTAGCCTACCAGGCAAACAGCAATGCAATTGATTAGCTTTAGAAAAGGTTTGCTTATCACAGTCAATTCCCTGCAAAAGCTTGTGCTGCTACAACCTTAATACACAGAGAAATACCTCGTAACACTTCATTAAGGGAAGCAGCTGGCAAGACTGTTTTCACAGTAAGATTCCAAGCTGCAGGTTTACCCAAACAGTCCACTTCTCCAGAGCCAGAAAAGGAAAGCTGCTTCCTAAAAGGCAAATCACAAATCTCAGTTTCTGCCTTCATAAAGGTTGTCATAGGGATGCTGTGATATGAGAGAAGTGGTGTTTCACTGCCCCCTGACTTTGCAGAATAAACATACATACAGTAGCATAGTCAGATTGCTTACTGTCATCAAACACAGCAAAGCAGCAATAACCCAGATGTCAGAAGTGCATTATGCACGACTAATTTATTTATTTTTGTCTAAACTGCTTCATTGATATGCACAATGCTATGTGCAGGACATATATCCTGGGCCTACATTAGTCTGCTTTGCAAGCCTGGAGAGATTTGTAATAATGAACTCCGCATCACAATGAAAGTTTTTGCTTACTGGTGAATCAGAATTGAATATCAGTTATCCTGGAGAAAGGAACAGAAGAAATGTATATGCAATTCAGTCATACTAGATACAACTTTCATTTACAACATGGAAATTACCTTCAGTGCTATGCCAGCTGCAGTAGGATGGGCTCAAACCAGGCATTACTGTGGCACTTGGCTTCCTATGTCTTCTGGTAATATCCCTGTTGGCTCCCATGTGACTTTTCCAGGACCACAATATCCTGGTTTCTGAGATTCTTCTGTGATTAATAATACACTCAGGTTTTTTGACATTCTTTCTAGCCCTCAGCCCCTCATTCATGGCACTACTACTAGTCATTAAGTGCATGATCTTGTAATTTGCACTATAAGAATCCATCTCTTCCTTGTTACCTCACTCCACAAGTGCCACCCAGGTATCCCAGTGCAATATCTTTACCCTCCATGCTCACAACTCCAGCTCGCCTCCCTTTGTGCAGAGGCAAACAATGAAAGACTTCATCAGATTAGCCCAGACTGATCTTTAAATGCTTACTCTATGTCCTTTCCAGCACAAAATGGCTGTAATTCATAGCCTTTTGATTAGCCATTTTATAACTTGTTCTCCATATTTCCTTTTTGGATACCATACCAAGTGTCTTAGTGAAAGCCATACAGATGAAAACTGTTACATTTCTTTTGTCTAAGAAAAACAAACGTACAGGGTTACTCCAGCTCACTATTTCTGACAAATCTCCATTGATTTTTTTCCATTTGCATCTCATCTTTAATGATTTCTACTCCCCCCCCCAAAGTATGTTCTAAAATATTACATACTATGGAAGTTAAAGTGTCAGTTTAGTTTAAATCACTAAGGATCAATTTGAGTTAAATTGGCATAACCCACTTTAAAACCAAATGAAGAATGTCTAGGCAGTTATGAACTAATTTATGGAAACTTAAGATTAAACTGGCACACTTTTCAATATTAGCAACATCAACATATGCTTATCATACACAGGAACTTGTGTCAATGAGGACATCTCCAAGTGCATTAGAGAAGTCTACAAATAAGGAGAAGAAAAAGTCATCACTGTCTCAATTCACCGTTCTCAGTTTTGGCCCCAAGGCTAGAAGAAGCCACTGTGAGATGGCACACAAGTCAGCGCTCCAGCAGCTACAGCATCTCAGGAAGAGCCCCTAGTCACCAGCAGGCAGTAACATCAATGCCATGGACCAGCTTAATCGACTAATCCCACTGTTACGATTTACTCCAGGGCTATTTTAACACACATGTACATATTAGCACTTCATGGACCACAGCAGCATCCCAGTACCTCATCTCAAGACAGCCACACATCCAGCAGCCCTCCAGCCCACTGCCATCCTGTTACTGCCCATGACTCCAAACAGTTACTCTCATGCAAATGATGCAGGATTTCATATACTTTACACACAAAAATGTCATTTTATAGCTAGAACAAGCAGATACATAATCTGTTGAGGTTGTGACCAGTTTGCTTTCTTTTAGTTTTCGTTGCCAGAAAAATCTCATCTGTACCTTGAAAAACAGAACAAGGTACTAATGGTGTAATTTGAATTCAGTGGTACTTAATATAAAAGGAGAAGGAAAATTAACAAGGTGTTGTTTCCCCCCGGGAAACTTACAAAGTTAGAAGTAACAACTTTTTCCTGACACTTGAAAACATAAGTCACAATTTAGGCTTTTAGCAAATAAACAGATTTGGAAAACATCAGTAACATATTTTAGTTACTCCTGGCACTGAATGCAAGATTTCTTCACAGAGAAACTGAATATACGGTTTTCCCCTACAGATACCAAAATATGCCCTGCTCTCACTATAGTTTAAGATGGGCTTTAGGCTGAGTTTAAGCCAATTGAATTTAAGTCAGTTGGTGAGGAGTTAGAACTCAGCTGAAATAAACTACTTCTAAACTGAGCTAAGAAACATTCTTTCAATGTTTCCTCTGCTTTAATGGCACTATTACCTTCTTCAGAAATACAATTCAAGTGACCAGAGTTATTTAACTTTTATAGGTTAATACCTAATGACTAAAACCATAAAAGCAATCTATGGGACAAGAGGTGGATACCATCATTAAGAGTTTGTGGAAAGACAGTTAAGGATTAATTTTCACAGGATTACTCCTACTTGGTGCAATAATCAGTCACACACACCCCTGTAAGGGAATTTGGAAGCTAAGGTTTCTTGGAAAATCCCTCCCTCCCAGTTGCAATTTGACCAATTTTCTGGCAAGCTTCTTTAATATAGGAAGGATTGAGGTAGGAATTATATTTGCTGTAGTCCTGTACTTACAATTAAGTGCAAGGCAATTTATTTCATTGTCAATGAGAAAAGAGTAGTAGTGGGAAAACAGTTTGTGCCAGCCAGTCATTAACAAAGCACTCCAATCATTGCCCTGCCTTAGCTTGCTGCTTCAGCCAGAAAAAAAAAGTCATACAGAAATTTCCTTTAAAAAAAAAAATCAGTCATTAGCATTACAGAAACAATTTTATCTATTAATCAATTTGCCTGTGGTAAAATGCAACACAGGACCGAGTATTGACATATGAAAGCAACTACAGTACTGTTCATATGTACTGTGTTCCCTCTTAATCAGTATTTCTCACTCGACTGAATTCAGTAGCCATTGGCACACGTTGCTGATTTGGCAACTTACCTTGACTTGGTGGTATTTGGCAATTTACAGCCCTAGCTTCTGAAGTCCTGGGAATACATCAAAACTCAACTTTCCATTGAGAAACACAATAGCATTCACTACTATATGGCAAATCAGCTGTCTTGTTCACTGCAGCAAAGGGCAAGTTTGGAAGTGCAAGCCTGGAAAGGTTTTGGGTCATGATTTCTTCTACACAAAGCTGCTTTGTTTACTTTGTCTTCCAGCCACCGCTGCGTTTTGGTACGGAGTATTGCACAGGATGAATTCTTACGTGGGTTTGGGGACTTTTGGATTATCTCTGTTCCTGCTAGCCCAGTGCCCACTGCCACCAGCACTCACAGGTGGCAGAGCAGCCTGAGCTCCTGGAAGCTCCCCATGGCCTTAACACTGGGGAGCAGCTCGCTGTACAGCAATGTATACCACCACACACTGCAGCAATGCTGAGCTCAGTTACAAGGCATCACTCTTAGGCAACACAGTGAGAGCTCTGCATTAAACCCATATGAAGGTGTTTCTGTGGGAGCTAAGGTGGCAAAGCACTCAGGTTTCAAAGAAACTTTATAAATAGGTAATACAAAAAAAAAAGCATAAAGTGTCAGACCCAGAATGGCTCATTAAGCAGTGTGATGCTGAAGAGGAAAAAGTGATTCTGAAGTGTTATCCTGTTGCTAGGTTACCCCATGCTGATCAAAGATTTTGCTGGTTTCCCTGCTCACTTCATCCTAGAAAGCACACAAAACACATTGAGCTGCTACAGGAACCCACCCTAAGCCTGTCAAAGCCAAATCACAGGCTCTAACAGCTCTGTGTTTACTAGAGCAACTGTGCCTTGCCCACTGAAGCTAGTTCTCTTAAATGTTGTCAGCTGTGTACATACAGACACAGGGAATTTCATGTGGAAAACAGTTTAAATATCCTGTGGATTCAGCTATTTTGCCTGTGATGAGATAATACTGGCATTATATAGTTTTAAACTTTGACACATCTGTATGACAGTTGCAGATAAGTCCACAGCTAAAAGCTCAGTCTTGAAAGCAATTTTTTGGTGAGCATATAAATGCTGAATACAAAGGATACCCTGCCTAGTGTTTCTTTGCTTTTGAGGATCAAAATCAAAGCCACTTACCTTTGTTCATCCACTGCTATTTTAGGAACAGCACTCTTCCCTCCTCTTTGAGGAGACAGATTCACAAGAAGGAAGAAGCAGGAGGTCACATCATCTTGCATGGTACGAGTAGGGTGTCTGTGAACATCAGACCACAGAAGTAACTGAATTCACGTCTTTTTGTTATCAGGAGATGCAGAATTGTAGCCCCCAAATTCAATGTGTTAGCAATGATTAACACAGTAACTTTCACTGCCATTAGCCTCTCTATACTTTATCCAAGTCACAGAAAGGACCATACAGGAGTTATAGAAGACCTTGCTCATTATTCCCTCTGGTTCTTTTAAGACATGGATAATTGACACCATAAAACTGAATGGTGCTGTGCTGGATTTGTGACCAAAGCAGTGCTGATAACACAGGGGTGCTTCAGCTATTGCTGAACAGTACTTGCACAGCATCAAGGCCTTTTCTGCTTCTCAGGCTGCCCCCCCCCCAGCCACTCAGTAGGAAAAAGGCAGGAATAACCAGCTGTACAAATACGGGATGAGAAACAACTGCCTATGCAGCAGTCACACAGGAAGGCATCTGGCAGTTACTGTGGATCATAGATGGGACGTGAATCAGCAACTTGATGTTGCTGCAAAACATCAGGTGGAAAGAATGCAAAGGGGAATGATCTGAGGTCTCAAAAAATTGGTTAGGAAAAACATGTGAAAGAACAATTTAGTCTAAAGGTAAGACTAAGGTCAGGTATAGATATAAAGGAGGGAAAAAGCAGCTAACAACATTAAGGGTCTCTTTTTGAAGGCATCCAGACATGCTAAATATCAAACCATGTCAAGAGTATGCTCTGAGACGTCAATCTACTACTGAAAATAAATGCATGTCTTAAATTATATCTAAATGCTCATACAAGAAAATGGCTTCTCCTAGAAACTCTGAAGCATCATCTCAATAGAACGAGCAAGCTTCTGCTCTTTGAAAGAGTTAAAGAACATTCTATTATACCATATATTTCCCTAGGAAAAAAAAAAAAAATCTGTTAAACTAGTGAAGCACTCCATTTACTGAAAAAGAAATGTAATTACCTTCCTCTGAGAAATTCCCCAGTGGATCATCCAATTAATTCAGAAAATATTAACCTTCAAGGGTCAAACTTCCTGTATCTAATCTCAACACACCGTTATTTTGTTGATCGGTTAAGAAAACATTCAGAAATATGTGGGGATGTCTACACAGCACATGTATGTTTATACACTCTTTGGTAATAGAGGTTACATATGGTAATTAAGAGGCACATAGGAAAACAGGTTTATATTTCAGCATTATTTTAAGACCTGCAATTGTTCAATCTTACCCATCTACACAAATGTGCTGTACCAACTGCCGATCATTTTAATATACATATTTACTGATAACACTTCAGTATGTGCTAAGAATTTTCTGCATTCTCCCAACCATTAACAGTGATTCACAGCCTTAAACTCCCATGAGAATGTCAACGGGTATACAGGTAATTATCCTGGAGAGAGACTGCACCTTTTATCTATTCATCCAGTTACTACAAATCTCAAAAAAGCTCATGAGCAGGAATGAGAGCTGTGGCAAACACTGAGGTCCACCTGGAGAATCCTCCACTGACCAAAATGGTTTGCATCAAATCCCTTTTGCAGTGGGGGCTTCAAATTTGACTTCAAACACCAGTGACACAAACCTACATCCAAGCTGGTTAGCTCAACTGGCTTTCTAATCAATGGCATAATTAGAAACAGGCACACTAGAGCATACATCATTTGACCAATTTAAAGGTCTACTGTAGGATGCAATGAACTGCAGGACACATAGTTCATTTCTCTTTGTAGATATTAAAAATTCAGTGTATCAATACATCAGGCTCAGGTCTGGGATTTGTACACTACTGATCTCTGGAGTCTGGTGACATATCCCGTTCCTGATGTCTACTGGAGTGCTTTTTGTTAATTCAGAAATGTCACCTTCTGAGTAAACGGTCCCTTTCTGCACCATTTCAGTAAATGCCAAGATTTCAGGCTGGCTAATATTCTGTTCAATGTGTTTGATATCTACAAAGGTACTACTTAATGTCATACACGCCTGCATGAAATGCTTGTTCCCAATGGCTGACCATCTCTAAAAACATAATCATAAAGGTATTAATGTCAAAAAATTGGAAGTACCCAGCAGAAAAAACAGCAACAGTGCATCCTGACACATCAGGCTGAGCTGGATAATGAGCTGAAGTATAGTACCTGTCATGGTTTAACCCCAGCCAGCAACTAAACACCACGCAGCCGCTCACTCACTCCCCCCCACCCAGTGGGATGGGGGAGAAAATCGGGAGAAGAAGCAAAACCCGTGGGTTGAGATAAGAACGGTTTAATAGAACAGAAAAGAAGAAACTAATAATGATAATGATAACACTAATAAAATGACAACAGCAATAATGAAAGGATTGGAATGTACAAATGATACACAGTGCAATTGCTCACCACCCGCCGACCGACACCCAGCCAGTCCCCCGAGCGGCGAATCCCTGCCCCCCACTTCCCCGTTTCTGTACTGGATGGGACGTCACATGGTATGGAATACACCGTTGGCCAGTTTGGGTCAGGTGCCCTGGCTGTGTCCTGTGCCAACTTCTTGTGCCCCTCCAGCTTTCTCACTGGCTGGGCATGAGAAGCTGAAAAATCCTTGACATTAGTCTAAACACTACTGAGCAACAACTGAAAACATCAGTGTTATCAACATTCTTCGCTCTGAACTCAAAACATAGCACTGTACCAGCTACTAGGAAGACAGTTAACTCTATCCCAGCTGAAACCAGGACATACCTGAGCACCCATGTCACACAGATTGACAGGAACAGAGATTGCTCACTGCCCATAAAGTCACTTTAAGGCCAGTCATTCATTTTCTCACATGTCTAAGACAGCAAACAGTGAATTAGCATTCTGTGCAGTTATTTTTGGCTAATAATCATAACTATCTTTCCTGGAAAAGTACAGGAGATATTGTATTGTCACTGGGAATTGGGCATTAACCACTATGGAAAAGGACTCACAATAACTGGGGTAGAAAAGTAGTGAATTACTTCTAGTTCTACCTACACATTTCTAGCCTTCAGAAAAGGGAATAACTTCAAAATAACAGGTAGGTTTCAGCATTATGTATCTTCCCCAACATTTCCTAATTTCAGTTAATAAAAATTTTTTCTTGTCTAATCCAGGAAAGACTTTTTCTACAACTCCAGACTGATTGTGCTTTGACACATCATTTGAAGGAAGAATAACATCCTTAGCCATTGAGTGGGATATCTCTACACCTCATTCTTTGAGCAGGTCTGAAAGTCAGAAGCACTGCTAAAAAGTCCAGTTCTATCAAAACCTCTAATGCACTGCAAACATGTCATGCTCTTACTGAAATTTAGTTTAAGGAAAAAAAGCAAAAGTGCTCCAAAAGTTGTATGTTTTAACATTTTCAGAACTAAATGTTAAAGAACTCTTCATTTTGCTACATATTATAATAAACAAATAAAGTAACACTTAAAAACAAATCAAATCTGAAGATGTCAAGAGACTTTTTTCTACCAAGAGTTTCCTACACTAGATGAAAAATCTCAAAAAAACTGAAAGTCCCACGCAAATGAGAATTTGCATACCCCAGTGAGTGCTATTAATATGCTCTGCAAATTGTATTCTTAAAATGGCTATACAATTTAAGCTTACTTACCATACAAATCAGTAGAGCATCTCAAAACCCCCACTTTTTGCTATCGGTTACAGAGCACATTTCTTTCACTTAAATATTATCTTGGAAAAGCTAAGATGATCACTCCCCTGGTAATTACGTGGAACACTTCACACTGGATCACACTCTTACTGAATGTAGTGGAAAAGTGTCATTTACCCCACACAGAGTTGCAGCAAGACTCTAATTCATGAGAGATGAAAATTAAAATAGATCTACATGCATGTATTTATTTTAGGTATGTTGGAATTGTTAATTTACAATATATCATTATAATCATTCTGTAAACAAGTTTGTCCTAGTTTGATGAGCTTTTAATTCAAGCCTCTACTTCAATCTCTTCATGTTTGTGAATAAAGGAATTGTATTCCAAAACTTAAATAGCAGTCAGTCTTTAATTGCACAGTTCACACAGGTGGAGAAGTTCAAAGGGGACAGCATGAACACTGGTGCAACAGCAGCACATTACCTAACACGGTATCTGACTCAACAGCCCATGGTCTTAAGTGGCATTGTTTCTCAGGGTGCAAGAAAGGCATGTTGGGAAAGAAAATATATTTTTATAAAAGGTACATTTAGGGAAAACAGACTTAAGTAATTGAGACTTTTCTGGTTACAAATGGGACCCACAAAACTCAAATACAGTTTACTGTGCTTAAGTTCACTGTGTTAATCAGATAATTTGCGAGAAAGGGCATTATGGAGAAAGACAAGGAGCAGAGAGCGCTACTAGCCAGAGGAGAGATAAGGTTAAACAATACCACAGAGCACACCGTACTTAAGTGTTAGCACAGGACAAAGCATTCCCAGCCTTCTCTAAGAGAAGATTTGCTACCTCTGTTTCATACCCTAAACCTTTTCAGTTGTTTTTAACTAGTCCATCCCACAGATGAAAAGACACTTTTCCCTAGAAGTTTTATTTCACCTACATTCAACTGCTGCATTTTAGCACAAAACTACTATTAAGAAGAAATCAGTCATGGGTTATTTTACCCTGCATTTACTCAAATATTTAGAAACAGCAGCAAGGAAAAGAGCTAGAGGTGACAGTGGTAATGCTTACCACTTAGAAAAATTTTAATCACTAATGGTTAATGGTGTTTACTACTGTAGCACTTAGTCACAGATTTGCATCTCTTTGGTCCAAACCATAGACATAGAGCAGAAGTTAAGATAATAGTTCAAGCTCACTGTGACATCATTAAATGATCATTTCTTCATTTATTCAGAGACAGCAGGTACTTTGGCCAAAAGCTGCTCAAAGTGGATCTTCTGAACATTTGAGTGTTCAGATACGTGTCTGCAGTAGTCCAGGGACACCATTAGTCAGGCTTCAGCATCCTTCCTCCAGCCCTCTTAAACATCTTGTTTTTCCTCCACTGCAGGCGCATATTTCTTCATAATTGCCTTTCCCTGTGCTGCTGCTCACTGGGGAAGCTGATGCTGCATCCATCCCTCACTGCTCAGCAGTGAATAGAAAGGGTCCCTTTTTTCCTCAGCCCAATAAATATTTGCATGGTGTCCATTTTTATAGCTTCCTACTAGAAGCATATAATGATGCATATTTATGTGCTACTCGTTTAAGAAGGTGACACCATCAGAGCAGGAGAGAGATTAACCCCCTACCATTGAGACACTTTAAAAAAGTGCTCTTGCTATCAGCAGCTCATTTAGAGGATTACTTTTCTTTAAAAGCTCTAATTAAGATATTTGTCAGGTGATTTGAGGGATACATTTCAGCTATTAGTTTACTTCATAATCAGCACTCAGATGTTTCCAGTGGGTGAGCTGCAGGACACAGAATTTGTTTCCAGTTCAAAGTTTTATCAAGTTTTGTGTATTCCTGAATCACCCAACCACCCAAACACAGCCTTCCACCTGGATCACTCTGGGTACTAGAAATCCTGCTGGAATATAAAAAGGAGACAGAAACATCCAGCAATTAAAGTGGGTGCGATAAGGAAGCAAGCAACACACAGGAAAAGACATCCTAGATAAAAGACACTGTAGCCGATTATCCAAGCTGCTGCTGAGTTTACCAGTTGTACTGGTTTCAGGCAGAAAGCCTGTAAGGATACAGGTTTTCTGGTACTTAGCATGGCACTTCACCTTGAATAAAGATGCCTTTATTCAGACTGCACAGATTCTTAAAATTCTCAGAAGTCAGTAAGAATATTCATGCTCTCAGAAATACTTGTAAACCAAAATGCCTACTCAATGACACACAAACAGTTAGCTGAGGTGCAGCTTTTCTGTCAAGTAAAATAACACTGTCTATAGTCCATTACACAACATTTCAGCAGTATCTGCTGCAGTACAGACAATCCAACAGAATGGTTTGTCCTAAAGGGATTAAGACATAGGAGAGGAAGCCAGGTCTTCCTCTGAAAATGACTAGTCTCACCAAGGAGCAGTGATGCTAATTAATGAGATTGTGAAAGGTCTTCTCACCCTTCCTCTAAGCGTAGCCCTAAGGATGGTGGTACATTCAGACCATCCTCGAGCACACAAAACAGTTATTTCTGTGTAAACAGACTTAAATTCAGAGCAATTAAAATTACACTTCAGGATCTTAACTCCAATTCAAGCCACATCTATGCAAATGAATAATAGCAGGACTGCCACATTTTATATAAATGGGAAGAAAAATGGGAACAATCATGCCCACCTGCAGCAAGAGGCAGTTTCATTATACATTCAACATCAAGTACCTCTCAACAATTTACTGGAACATGCTGGTTGACAATTTGAGCAAGCAGCTGTCAAGAAATTTGTCATTCTGATAACATTCTAGGTATGAAAGTCAAGCCTTAATAGACCTGCTTGCAGCGTAGAGGAGCAAGAAGTCTCAGACCTTTCAGTTCAACAGAAACGGGAGCCCAAAGCCCTTCTGATCTGGTGATGGCCTGCAAACCTGTATTTATCCATCCATTCTGCTGATTTCCAAGATATTCAAGCAAGTACAAAAAAACCCAAAAACTCATGACAAGCAAGTCGGCAACACTGGGGGTCATAGGATACCTGTAAAAAGAGTACACAGCAGTAGTAAGTTTATAGGGATACTTTCCCAATATGTTCTTGGGACCACCACTCTGCCACTTTCACTTTGAGCCAGACATTTTTGCATTTCTCAGTCCACGATGATTCTCTCCTATGAATGTCAATGCAGTTTTTGAACCCACTTACAGTCTTAAGTTGTTAAATCACAGATGGTGCAACAGACATGGAAACAGAGTTGCACAAATGGTGAATACAAGAGAAGCACTTCAGCTCCACACTCACAAAGCCCACAGAACAAGCTGAATGAGAGATAAGATAGATGCAGACTGCATACAAAAATTTATCCTCCACATTGTGTACTGCACCTATATGCCTGCCTTCACACCAGGCTGAGTCTTTACTTTTTTTTTTTTCTGATTTCTAACCTGTTAAAGTGTCACCTTAGCTTTTTCTACTCTATTATTAGGGGATTTTCCTTATAAAACTCTTCAACCCTGAAGACTGATTGTCCAGGATATATTTTTCCCCTGACAGCATACTTCTAACATGCCCAGCAGCTTCTGTTGTTTATGTTTTCCTGAATTATTGAAAGGATTTGATAACAAAGTGTGTTAGAAATAAACA
Source organism: Harpia harpyja (assembly GCF_026419915.1). Lineage (NCBI taxonomy): Eukaryota > Metazoa > Chordata > Aves > Accipitriformes > Accipitridae > Harpia > Harpia harpyja. The sequence goes on along the minus strand of NC_068951.1, from coordinate 520,541 downwards.
CAAACAGTGAATCTATAAATAGAAACACACAGCACTAAGTCAGCCAGTGGAAAATGTTTCCTGACATGTGATACTTGGTTCACAATCATTCTGAAAATTGAAAGTTGAAGATGAACTATTGCAACAAGATATTGTCTTTCAGAAAAGTCAGTTGATGAAAAATATTACATGAACTGATTATTTCAAGAAGCAAGAAGTCTCCCCTATCTGGCAGCACTTTACTTTTTTTTTCCCTAAAAATGCTTGAAGGTTGACTTTTGTCAGATAAAATTATTCCAGCAAAGAGGGTCCACGTACAGAAGATCAGAAGATTATACAGTTCCCTAACATAAGCTGTCATAGGGTGTCATGGTATTTTGTCTGTGTAGCCAGCAATAACTTAATAGTCTGATCCTTTGCAATGCTGTTGTTTGCTTTGCCAGATACCTTGCAAACTGCTCAGCTCTTCCTGAAGTTTACAGGAAACAAACCTCCTGTTACACAAATTCCACTTCCACCTGCACTGAAGGTTTTGTCACCCCACAATCCCAGTTTTCGCACAGCACGGGAAGCGGAGTGGGGCCAGTGCATCCCCAGCCAGGCCCACAGCATCTCTGCTCCCTCCAGAGCTCAGAGAGGCTTTTACCACCAGCAAGGGCACTGATGCTGCTCATCACCAGCTTGCCACCATTAACATCCTCCACATTCATCCCTGCATTCAGCTGCAAAGCTTCAGATCATGCACAAGCTGGAAAGCTAGATCTTTAGCTGCAATGTCAACAGACAGAAGAGTAAGCAGATCTTCTGCAGAAGCTACTGGCAAATGAAGCTAGAGCCCCACCCCCCCCACCCCCCAATTTTCTCTGAGCATCTCTGCTCAAAGTTGGTGCTCTAATTTACTCCATCAGGAGAGACAGCCTCAGCTGACTTCAAGAATCTGTATTTCAAATAATTTTCAGCATCCTCCACCTTCAGAGCTCAGCACCATTCCTTTGAGTACATAAATAACCATTTGGTTTAAATACAAAGAAAACTGTCAGCTGTTCATTTACTAAACCTGAGAGAACCTTTCCTGAAAAACCTACCAGCATTTGTTACTTCTGTGTGTCACTGCTGATGACATTTTGCCCTTCCCCTACATCATGATTTCTCATCAGACAGACCCTTGCCACATGCCCCCAAAAGAAGAAAGGTGCACAGCCCCGGACTGAGCACAAACCACCCCTATGCATGGGAAGGGAGCAGTTCTGATTGCAGCAATCTTACCCAGCAAGGCTCGGGTCTGCTGTGCCTTCAGGAGGAGGGATGAGCCAAGAACAAGTTCAGTACAGCCACTCACTTGTTTTTGAGAGAGGGAAGCATGGGCAGGCACCACATACACGTCTGTCCTTACAAGACTGATCAAACATCGTTAGGGTGCAGATGTGGCAGCAAGTATTGAAAGAACAAGTCACACGCATACGAAGTCTGGAATTAAAAGTGTTTCCCAAAGTATTAACTGTAACTTTAACCCCAGCGCCCAGCACTCACCCACCCAGACCCGAGAGACTCTCCGGTCAGGACTGCGGGTGTCCGATGCGCTCGGCTGACCAGTGACAAGGCTCGAGTCTCCCTGTGCCTCCAGCAGCCATCCCCACCCCAGCCCCTGCCTTCAGAGGCAGCCTTGCAGGACACCATCCGCCTCACCAGATCCACGCTGTGCTTCAGCCACAGCGGAGAGCAAGTCCAGCCGCTGTGACCCCGCAGAGAAGAGCCACAGCCGCCCTGTTTGCACGTTCACCCGAGCCAGCCCGCGCAGTGCCCGTGGGAAGCAGGGGCAGGTCTGCACTGAGGACAGCAATGCATTCTGCTGACCTGCATCGTCTCCAGCCCTTGCCCAGACCCAGCTCCCAGAGCCTCCCCAAAGGTCCTACCCCCCCATGGCAGTGCTGCTGCCTGGTGCCGGGAGCAAGCAATACAAAGTCCAAGCCATTGATTTTTATCCAGATCTCTGATCCCAAAGACAGCAGTATAGTCTTTATCGCAGCCACCACACTCTTCATCCAATAATGCATAGCCACATTTCAAACACCATTATGTGCTGAAAGAGTTAATCGAGCATACCTTCAATTTGCAGACAGTGTGAGGCAGGAGTAGCAGACTGCTGCAATGGCACTGAAAATGCAAACAAAGCAAGAGCTGCAAGGGACAGGGGCCCACCAAGACACCTGAAGAATTGCTTCCAGGGCCAAAAATCTGTTTAGATGCAGGTGCTAGGCAGCAAGCCTGCTCCCCCCTATGAACTCTCCTCATAAAAACAGAAGCCAAAACTTCACAGGAAAAGGGTGAAAGTGGGCTGGGAATGGGGGGATCCACAGAACTAAAATTAACACTGAAAATGACTACAGGGGAAGCCCAGCTCTTGTAGCTGGTCAGCAATATAAGGGGTATCACACCAGCTTTCTAGACCCATGCTATTTAGCCTCCAGCACAAGATTTTACAAGTTACTTTGAGACTTAACCTCCCACTGCACCTATGATCAGGGGAAGCATTAGCCAATACAGGACAAATCAGCAGGAGAAGACCCAAGTGACTCACCAGGCTCAAGCAGCAAACCTCCAGCTGAACCGCCAGTGCAGCCGTGATGCTCATGGCCAGGCTGTAGCAGGGCTGGGACCAGTGCTTCTGCAGCACACACAAGAAAAGGAGCACAGCCCCACGCTGAGCTTAAATAGCACTATGGGCCACACAGGTGAGGCTGGTTGGGGCCAGCTGGCCCGTTAGCACCCCCAGGGCCAAGACACCTGTGGGGTCTTTCCACGGAGGGTTCGTCTCCAGCTCCTGGGCTCCTGAACCACTGGGAAGGGGTTCTGGCTCCCTCAGGCCTAAATAATGCGTTTCTGAATTATGACACCGATTTCTCTTTTTCTCAGTGTTTCAGCTAGACCAGATCCTGAAACTAGGGGAATCAAGGGAAATCTTTTTACTGATCTCTCAGGCGCTTTGGACTAGGCTCTTATTGAGCTATTTGTGGCATTTGGGTTTTATTCTGCATTACAGATTGAACCTGTTGTTAATCAAAGCACCGGTGACACTATCAGAAAGACAACGTGACATTTCTGTGCCGTTCTACCAGTTTAAACAAGATTCCGTGAAGAAGCTGACCTTTTCTCAGTCGAATTATAAATGCCAAAATGACAGGAATCCATCTTTCAATTACTGTCACCTTGAAAGTGAAGAATGCTGGAGGCATTACACTTAAAACATTTCCAAGCCCAGATATATTTCAAATGCAAACTCCCTTTTCAGGATGGATTCTGCATTTCTGAAATGCAGTGAATCTTATGCAACTTTTCCACACAATGGTAACAATACTGCAGATTAAGCCTAGCTTTGAAGAGGGGAGGACTGTGAGCATGTTGGTGAACAGCAGGAGCACGGCTGCCCCAGGAGGGAGGACAAGCCAGGAGCCGAGGGTACCCACGGCACAGGCTGGGAAGGGACTGCACCCGCAGGACACAGTCCCACAGCACCTGAGCACGGCAGGACGGCAACAGTCACAGGTCCCACCGACAGCCCAGGCCTCACCAGACCACAAGAGGCAACGAGTCGGAGCCAAGGTCAAGTGAGTCTGGATGAGCAGGGGACAGGGCTGGACGTGGCTGTACCTGTGGCACAGCTTTGGCAAGGACCGAGGACTGGCCTGACTGCACGGGGGGCTCTTGGCCACAGGCAGAGGTCCCAGGCAGGCTGGTTCGGGCAATTAATGCCCCTCAGTCTGGCAGAGACAAGAACTAAGGGTTAACTGGGAACTCCAACTAAATTAGCAGGACCTTCCTAGCTTAATAGACAAGAAAAAGTGCATGTTTTGGTCTAATCCTGCAGCTGGCAATTCTAGTTCTGGCTTCTGCTTCTTCGTGGAAGCCGTCTGAGTTTAGGGCTTATTCATTACAAACTCCCCAAACTTGAGGGTCAGGTATTCCTCAGAGCCCTGTGTAATGTTGTATTGCTCCAAAGATGGCTTTGAGGAGGGAGGGCAATATTCTGCATTACCTGCCTCCTCTTGCTTCTGGCAATGCCTTTGCCTGCTAAGCTTTACCATGCCAGGAAGCCTTCTGTCTAAACTCTCCCACCCCTCAGGAGTTCTTTCCAGGCCTGCAGGAATGGACCAGCAGGCTATAACCTGGAGCAATGGCTTTTTCCTTTTCTCTACTCCCAGGGTAGGAACCAGCACTCAAGCCCAGGGAGCCCACATACAGCACTAGCCAGCGCAGACCCCAGCCCCAAGATGTGGTCACCATGTGTGGGAGGGAATACAGCAGCTCCAGGAGAACCTGCTTACAAGGGTGCTGCCTGGGCACTAGTCTGGCACAACAGGCTACAGAACTGAGCCCTCTCTTAATTTCCCAGCTTGATGCTCCCTGCAGTTCATCAGGTTCACATCGTCTAAATGTAGGTAATTGACGATACAGCTTTGAGTCATCCCCCTCCTTCTATAGCCTTGAAGCTTGTAGGAAATCATATGCAAATTTTTTACATATGGAAAAATACATTGAAATGTGCCTCAGTTCTTCAGGGTTTGGCTTTGCTTTTCGTAACAGAAGTAGTTGTACTAATATACAGATGCAAGACCCATGGCTTGGGGCAGCGAGAGGAAAAAGCAATTAGAAATGTGCCTGCAAAGGTAATGATGTCTTATTTATCTCAGGATTCTACTGAATTAGCAAGTGCAAGGTATTTTTTTTCAAATTTTCCCCTAACAAATACTTGTAATATTGTTTCTAACTTTGCATATAATTAAGGAAGGGTGGTTATCGGATTCCTGCTCAGTACTTGCAGACCTTGTGCAATCGGTATAACCATATGGTCACCATCAACATGTGCAGACACTATCAACTCCAGTTCTGAAACTACTTTGTCAAAGGGCCCAAACAAGCCCTCTGGCTTGATACAAACAAGTGTCGGTAGGAAATTTACCCAGGCAGCAACACGTTGGCAGTATTTTTAGCTTAAATATGCATTTGTATCCCTCAGACATGCCTGGCATCGGTACGTCCTGTGGCCAGGAGGGCACCTGTCCCTCTCGCCCAGCGGCAGGGCTGGTGCCTGCCCGGGCTGCCCAGGAGCCGTGTGGGGTGGCTGGGAGGTGCTGGGGCACAGGCACTGTCCTGCCCCACGCTGCTGCTGCCTGGCCCTAAGGGGCGGTCAGGATCCTCATTTTGGGTTTAGCCTGATTCTTCTAAAGCCCAGTTAAAAAATTTCACTTTGTTTGTTTGCATCCTAAAAGAAATCTGACAGCCTCTGCAGGAGCTCCGGCAACCCATCCTGCGGTGGGGCAGAGGCCAGAGAACATCTGCGCCACACCAGGAGGTGGAGATGGAGGGTCCTCCCTGGAAGGGCATCAGCTGGGCAAAAGGCACCGCTCCATCGCAGGGTCCTCCCTGGGTCGGACACACGCCTGAAACCACAGGCTGCTTTGGATGGGGTTTGTTATTACTCTGGCTGTCCAAGAGGGACCCGTGCGTTGTTTTCTAACTGCCAGTGCTGTTAGGGATGCTGTCAGCTGGGGACAGGCTGAGCCCCAGCTTGCAACTGCCCCACTCGGGGTGCTCACACACCCTTCCCCTCCCCACACTTGGCCCGAGGCCTCTTCTCGCCAAAAGCCACAGCAACCATCATTACCCACTCCATCAATTACCACCAAGCCAGAAGGGATAAAATGCAGCATTGATTACTTTTCCTTTTCTAAACACCTGCCTTCAGATTATTACTCGTGTTCCTTGTCTCCACAAGCTGCACACTCACGTCAGAAGTACAAAAGGGGTAAAAGAGTTCATCTCAAAGTGATGAGATTCCAAATGCTCTTCTCAAGAATATTCTGTACTTCAGGGTTTTAATCAGAGAGCAAAATTAGTCTGACACTTCATTGATCCCTTTTCTTTAATCAGATCAGCCAGTGGACACATTCTTTTTTCTTCCCACATTGGAACTGACAGTTTTAATCTGTCTTGTATTTTCCCCTTAATAAAGATATTTGTTTAATTCCATGATGCAAAAGATACTTCTTTTCTAACTGCTGCTCCGCTGGGAAGAAATAGCACTCCACAAATATCAACATCACTATTAGTTACTGTGTCCCAGAAACACGAGGGACCCCACAAAGACAGGGCTTCTTAGCACCACTCAAGCATGTGTGCTGAGATGAGCATTGCAGAGACCTTGTGGCAAATTAAGCAGGAGAGGATAAAAACCATGTTGCCCGTGGTGCCAAGGCGAGCTCCATGCCCAGGGAAGCAGTTGGTGCCTGGAGGTGCTCATTTCCCTCCAGCAGCAGCCGGCTTCCCCTGCAAGAGAGGGGTGGAAGGCACAGGCACCAGCAGCAGGGAAGAAGGGTCCCTGGTTCCTGGGGAACAAGTGTCTTTCTAACACTCTTCTGTTTCTGAGGGTCCCACTTTTGCTAGAAAACTTGCCTCCAAATGAGTTCCCTAGGAAGCAGAAAATAAAGCCCAGAACCAATTTTAAAAACTCAACCTGAAGCATCTGCAGAAAAGTTCTGTTTAAGGGGAAATGCTGCAAGGAATAAATGATCCAGAGTTCCTGCTGCTCTTTAAAGACAAGTTGCATTTTTCCTTTTGCTTTCTCTCTCCTTTGAAAAGAACGAGACTGCAAGTCCAGCTTGTCAAAAAAGTAGCAAATATTTCTGTTCAAAGTAACTATGCACACCAGGGTTGAAATTTCACACAGGCTCTACTTCTATTTCAGTTCCATTTTATATTTCAAAACAGGATCTTTCTCTGCAGAGGTGAATGTCAAGTGTTTAATCCATCCATATGTGTCACTGTACAGCTGTCCCACTATCTGTAGACCTGTGAAGTTACAGGTTGTTCACAATCGCAGTATCTGAGCACCTGCTCTTTGGGAAAAGGATTGCTACTTTTAACAGAATTTTGACTCAAAAAGGAGAAAAAGAATGTATACCAAAAAGTCTGTGAAGACCCCTAAATTTCAGTTACTGCTTTCCATTTCCTAAAGAAGGCACATACTGCAGCGCTAAGTGACAGCATAAAGCCCTTAGATAGATGCATAATCATTTATTAATTACCTCTAATGCAGCCAGAAGCCCTTGGACATGGATATGGTATGATGAAACTATTTATTATGAATCATTAGCATTACTTCCTTGGACTGGTCTGCAAGTTTATTGAAAGGAGTACCACAGATCAAGAAACATCTGTTTTTTCTCTTCCTGTTCTTGCTCATTTTATCTCATCTTTTTCATTTCTTATTCTTCCCTCTCATGGTAGCAATGCTGAATACTAACAAGACATATGCATTTAACTGTGCTCAGTCATTTCCATGCTAATTAATTCACGTTCCAGTATCTGCATTTTGTGCAGGTTTGGTAAATCCCCCTTAAACTGGTAATTTCAGCCCAAATCTTCTCCTGTGACAGAGAGAATATTTCAGTTCCTGCCCACCTCTGCTTACGATGTCAGTGTAGGGATTATTTTAATTAAAATGCTAGGTGAGAAAATCATTAGAAAGATAACAAACAGGCCAGATCACCCATTACCCGTGGCTGGTATATATATGGGATTCTAATCCAATTTATGAAAGCTTCAAGTCAGTAAAACAATTAATTTTAAAATGCATTTCAGTCAAGATGAAAAACTACTTTGTTGTGTGCTTTGTTTTTTAAGGTGCAGGATGAATAAGCCACAGAAGACAACAGAAAAGCATTGTCTTCTTGTTTTCGTTTATTAATGACACAAATGCAGTGATTACTCCTAAGTGAAATTCATCAGAAGTCTCCTGGCTGTTTCTAGACAACTTTAGTTGAAATACTTCAAATACTTTGAAAGTGATGTTAGAAGACAGTGTTTTTCTAATGTTAATTGCTCTCATTCAAATACCTCCCACATTAAAACATCAGCCACAGAGGAACATGTCATTATCCCGCTGTACTCGGCGTTGGTGCGGCCACACCTTGAGCACTGCGTGCAGCATTGGGCCCCACTGTTTGAGAAGGACGCAAAGGTCCTTGAACACGTCCAGAGGAGGGCAAGGATGCTGGTGACGGGGCTGGAAGGCATGTCCTCTGAGGAGGGGCTGAGCGCTCTGGGGCGGTCTGCTTTGGAGAGAAGGAGGCTGAGGGACAACTTCATGGCTCTCTGCAGCTTCCCGAGGAGGGGACGTGGAAAGGGAGGTGCTGATCCCTTCTCCCTGGGATCCAGGGACAGGACGCCTGGGAATGGCTCCACGCTGTTCCAGGGGAGGTTCAGACTGGACACAAGGAAGCATTTCTTTACCGAGAGGGTGGTCGCACAGTGCAACAGGCTTCCTCGAAAGGTGGGGAAAGGGATTAGAGCAGTCTCTGCTGGAGTCTCAAACTGCAGAGATCAGGACTCCACTTATCCTTCTCCAGAATGAAATTAAGTTGGTTACAAACAGTATTTGACAATAAAAGGGTACATTTTACAGTTCCACTATTTAATCACTTAGATTTGCAGCCCAGCAAGATGAACGTGTTGAAACCTATTTGTTCTGACTCCTATACTACAGCCAGATATTCATACTCTGTGAATCCAGACTAAGTGGGACATAAGTTCAAATCACATCTGGTTTTGAATCCGATTTAAGGACACCAAATCTTACTGCATTTCACAAGCCTGGAACGACAGCCATACGTGACAAAGCAAGACTGCCCAAAGAAGATTCTGCTGCTCTGGAATATTCTGTTCTTCCCATTTGCAGGTGCTAGGCAGCTCTTAAAGCCTTCAAGAGAATATTAAATATTCAAGAAAAGTTATTGAAATTATTAGATATGGGGCCACTATGCAAGTACATAAAATATCATTACTTTATATTATGTATTTCACTGAGCTCAAAATTGTCATTATTATGTTGGGTTATGTTACTATAAAAAAAAAAAATAGTAGGAAAATCAGAGTGATGCAGCAAAAAAGCTCTTTACTGTACAGTATTAAGTGAAAGTATTGAAAAACAGGATAGTGTGTAATTAGACATAAAGTGTATCCAAGCAGATATTTACAGTCTTCATTATGATGCAGGAAAATAAGTCACTGAAGGCAAAAAGCCGCTCCAAATACAATAAAAGTCGCTATCAATTTTGCATGCCAGAGGAACCTTTAAAATGAACAGGAAAAGATAATTTCTTTCTGCAAATAAACTTCACCAAAAAATGCCTATTGAATTGTGATGTATTCTTTTCTTTTGAGCAACTTTTTCCCAGTCTTTCAGTTTGCTTTTTGGCAGGGAGAACAAAAAAGCCCTATTTTTATGCCAAAGCTATATCATAAAATAATAGTTTAAGAACTCACTGTATTCATAACCTCAGTTTCAGTACAAATGCTATATTCATTAAAAAGAAATACAGGGTGACAGGGCTGGATTTATCACTGGAATTTGCGCACTGCTGTAAAGAATGTCCTCTATTAATGACAACAGCTGTTGGTTTAATAACCCTAGAAAAGATCATTAAATTCCTTCACATTTCCCAGAAACAGATGGAAGAAATGCAAAAGTGTTAAAACATATGGGAGAACATATTGAAATCCAGCAGCCTCCTAGAGCGGCTAGGAATCCTAATGCCGCAATCTCCTGGTTTACACTGGTCTCCTCCTGGGTGCCGAAGGTGTGTGTATTGTGGAGATTATGTAAATACTGAAAGAGGATAGAAGAGGCTTGAAGTGCTGTAGGCGGCATTTGCTCTGACGGTTTATCATCACTTACGCTATGTTTGCAGGCACAGATCTCCTCTCCCCTCTATTTCCTTGTTAGCTTCTTTGCACCTAGAACTTCGAAACATAAAAAATCTCCACACACAGAGGAATCCTTTTATCAAAGAACTGATAATAAGCCTGTGAATGTAGGTCACCTTCTGCACTTCCTAGAACAAGAAAAAGATTCATTTCAGGAAATAGGAATTTCCCAACAGCTTGAAATAGAAATCACAACAGGTCCCAAATGCAATTTTTTTCTGTGATCAGGGACACTGTGGCGTTCATATATCGGCATAGAATTTATGCACAAGCCTTAAACACTGCACAAGAACACCTAGGAGCATTTAAATGAAAAATTCTTGGTATTGTTGCTAATACAGGTGAACAATGGTGGCAAAACTTGAAGCAAACTTGAAGCCCAAAGCCACAAGGAAACTAAAACGGGAGCTCAGCCATTTCCACCTGGTGTTTGCAGTATGTATAAGCCCTCCCTCCCTCTCTTTTTTCCTGTTCCCTGGTCATTTTGGCTTCCCCCAGCACGTGGCAGAGCTCTCCCGTGAAGAAGGCTGGCAAGGCCAGCCTGGGCTCAGCTCACTTGTGGAGCCAGCCGAATTCAGTGCCATGCCACCTTCCACAAGTGCAGGGGAGAGCAGGATTGTCCTGACAGGAAAAACTGTAATCTAGAGCTGGAAGACTACTGGAAAAAACTCTCCCTGTATAAATGAGCAGATGGCACGCACAGGGAGAGAGATACAGCTAAATGCTCTTTGGTTTTCCTCTAGAAGACTATTCAGCCACCCATACAGGTAGTAATACTGAAAAAAAAACACAAAACTCCCCCCCCCTTCAGTTTTTGCAAATTAATATTGATTTAGGCCAGCTAGGGAATCTGTCCCCAAACATGCGTGTCCAACAGAAAATCCTTGCCAACAAATTCTTGGACAAATCACCAATAATGAATAACTGAAACGTCCTGGAAACTCTGGTGACTCAGTTCTGTAGTCCACACAATGAAACTGCTGTGGTTAAAGGCAAGGAAGAACATCTCCTGACATGAAATTCTGGTGCACAGGCTCCTGTCCTCATCAAAGCTGCTTAAAAAGATTTAAAAAAAAAAAAAAAGGCAAGATGTTTTTTCTATGACAATTTCAATAGGATTTTTCATCAGCTTTATTTGCAACTGATTTAAATGTAATGACCAGACTTCTTTGTAAGAGGCTAAATCAGGATTCAAGAGGTCTGGGACTAATTGCTATGTGATTTTTGAGGCAACACATGCAATTCGTCTACATAGAGGCCAACAGAGCAAGGGCAGCTCTCCTGCTCCAATCACCTCTAATGGCTGTAAATAAAACAGAGACTCTCTCCCCAAGTGTCACATGCTCCTTTTTATGAAAAAAATTGTTTCTGCAATGATTATGTATTGAGATACAGGGTGCTATCTTGAATGTTCTTGCCAGGTTAATAAAGTTTGAGAGGAGAAAGGAAATTTTTGATAGCACAGATGGAGGTATTAACTGCAAACTTTGCAAATTAAGTGTTTGAAAGGCACGTAGGGTGAAAAATGCAATAAATCTATCATTACTAGTTCTTCGCTATTATCAGATTACTCTGCCTGCAAAGAGCTAGTGAAGACTAAATAATGCTGATTTGCACTGATGTGTGCCTCAAGCTCTCCAAAGTGAATTCTAACTTATAACTCAATTAGCCAGTTAGAACTAACATGATTACAGATACACAATGCTGTCCTATTTTCCTGTTGCAACCTCCCTTTCTTCTGATTTAAGTTGGTTTAACAGCATCCTAATGTTTTATAATGTTCCAGCAAAAAATGTTTTTCCTGGATTCTCTAATCTAATCCTTTGTTGTCATTTTTTTCTGTGAGTTGTAATAAGCAACTGCACCCCGCTTGCTACAAGCCATCCCTGCCCTCTTATTACATATATCAGGTGTGGAATACATGGATAACCTAAATGAACGGTGTTTTATTTATTGCTGAATCATCCAATGGATGAGAATTAGTATCCATAATTTTCTCCTTGCTGGAAATCTTGTAAAAATCTTTGTGCATTTCTAACAGCTCTCTCCAACAGTGAGTATCGTATCCTAATTGTGCTTTGTCCAGGGCACAGTTTTGAACCCTCTGCCCAGTAATTTCCTAGGTTGCCTCCATTTCTCACACTGTCTGTAGGGAAAGACCATTCCTCACTTGTGTTTCTCCACCCTGCGCCTGGCTTTACACACCTTCAGCCCTTTCTCCCCTGCTTCTCTCCCACCTGGAAGAGCTGCAGTCCCTTCTGCTGCCTTCTGGGCAGAAGCTGCTCCGGGGCCCTGGTGATCATCCCCACCATCTCTGGCTGCACGCTTCCTCGCTGTCCTTCACCCCTTCCAAGCTGGAGGGACCGCTGTGCAGCACTCAGCTAACGGTACATAAGGATAGCTAATTTAGAGCTATCCGTATGTACCTATAACTAGAGTGATTTCCTTCCCAGTGCATATACAGGCATTGAATTTCATTTGACATTTTCCTGGTCAGCCATTTACTGAATAGCTGTAGAAAATCTGTCTGTCTTTAATAGTGAGCCCAGTCATCCTCAGGGTACTCCACCCCATGAGCTGGAAGGTAAGGATGAAGAGCATAACATACCCCCCTTAATCCAGGAGGAATTAGTTAGGGACCTGCTACGCCATCTGGACACTCACAAATCTATGGGACCTGATGGGATCCATCCAAGAGTACTGAGGGAACTGGCAGAGGTCCTTGCCAAGCCACTCTCTATCATCTATCAGCGATCCTGGTCAACAGGGGAGGTCCCAGAGGACTGGAGGCTTGCCAATGTGACTCCCATTTATAAGAAGGGTCGGAGGGAGGATCCGGGGAACTACAGGCCTGTCAGCCTGACCTCGGTACCGGGAAAGATTATGGAACGGTTTGTCTTGAGAGCATTCACACGGCAGCTCCAGGATAAGAGGGGGATCAGGCCCAGTCAGCATGGGTTTACGAAAGGCAGGTCCTGCTTGACCAACCTGATCTCCTTCTATGACCAGGTGACCCGCCTAGTGGATGAGGGGAAGGCTGTGGATGTTACCTACCTTGACTTCAGCAAGGCCTTTGACACTGTCTCTCATGGCATACTCCTTGAGAAGCTGGCGTCTCGTGGCCTGGATAAGTGCACTATTCACTGGGTGAAAAACTGGCTGGATGGCCGAGCCCAGAGGGTTGTGGTGAATGGGGTGAAATCCAGTTGGCGGCGGGTCACGAGTGGTGTTCCCCAGGGCTCGGTGTTGGGCCCTGTTCTGTTTAATATCTTTATTGATGATTTGGATGAGGGGATTGAGTGCACCCTCAGCAAGTTTGCAGACGACACCAAGTTGGGAGGCAGGGTCGATCTGCTTGAGTGTAGGGAGGCTCTACAGAGAGATCTGGACAGGCTGGATCGATGGGCCGAGGCCAATTGTATGAAGTTCAACAAGGCCAAGTGCCGGGTCCTGCACTTTGGTCACGGCAACCCCATGCAGCGCTACAGGCTTGGGGAAGAGCGGATGGAAAGCGGCCCGGCAGAGAAAGACCTGGGGGTGCTGGTTGACAGCCGGCTGAATATGAGCCAGCAGTGTGCCCAGGTGGCCAAGAAGGCCAACGGCATCCTGGCCTGTATCAGGAACAGTGTGGCCAGCAGGAACAGGGAGGTGGTTGTTCCCCTGTACTCGGCACTGGCGAGGCCGCACCTCGAGTCCTGTGTTCAGTTTTGGGCCCCTCACTACAGGAAAGACATTGAGCTGCTAGAGCGTGTCCAGAGGAGAGCAACCAAGTTGGTGAGGGGCCTGGAGCACAAGTCTTATGAGGAGCGGCTGAGGGATCTGGGGCTGTTCAGTCTAGAAAAGAGGAGGCTGAGGGGAGACCTTATCGCTCTCTACAACTACCTGAAAGGGGGTTGTAGTGAGGTGGGTGCTGGTCTCTTCTGTCAGGTGGCTGGAGATAGGACAAGAGGAAATGGCCTCAAGTTGAGGCAAGGGAGATTTAGGCTAGATATTAGGAAAAATTTTTTTACTGAGAGGGTTGTCAAACATTGGAATGGGCTGCCCAGGGAAGTGGTTGATTCACCATCCCTGGAGGTATTCAAAAAGCGAGTGGACAGGGTACTCCAGGGCATGGTTTAGGGGGCATGGTTAATGGTTGGACTCGATGATCTTGAAGGTCTTTTCCAACGAAAATGATTCTATGATTCTATGATTCTATTTATAGCTGGAAGAATACATTCACCATTTTATTGGTCCCTTTTCCAGGGAAAGGGTGACCAGGTAAAGAAGCAGGTCCTTCACAGATCTATTTGGTCTCACTTACCATTGCCCCATTATGAAAATTACTAATGCCAGTCTTTTCCAGTTGTTTAACAGGACAGTAATCATCAGGAAGACCTCTCATTCTGTAATAGAATATGACAGAATGAAGAAAGGATTATATTTTTCTAATAACTTTATCTGATTGTAATGGTTATAGCCATAGCTATTGGAGTAGCCATCAGTGCTTTTCATAAGACCATAACAGGTATAAATGATATTTCAAGTCACAAAAGGCATTTTTAAAAGGCTACAGCCCACATCACAGACCTTTCATATTCACAGAGATGATAAATGATCCTGTCAATCTGCCAACGTCAGTCACATTTGGGTCCCTACCAAGCATCCCAGTTGCTTTATGATTAAAGCATGATCTGGAACAGCACAGAAGACTGGATCACGTGGGATCCCTGACCACCATCTCCAGTTGCACCACTTATTGCTGCGCTACTCATGGGGCTCCCAGTGCCCACATCCTTCAGTTATTAATTCTGTCAGGAAATACAAACTGCCTGCATGGACTGGAAATTAAGCATTTGTCTACTTCCTCCAATGTCTTTAGCCTATGACCTTTTTCGTTGTTTTCTGGATCCCTTTGGAAGACGCAGACAACACAGTAAGTAGAACCCTAATCAACACAGCAATTTCCTTTGAAAGCAAAATCGGAGGCATTTTGAGAAGGTCTGATTGTCTCTACAAAACTGCTGAGAGAATTGCTTTCTTTTTTCTCAAATGCATCATTTAAAAAAAAAAAAAAATCCAGTAGGGATATTTATACTGGGCCAAATTCCCCAGAGGTCATGTTGATTTAATTGAACCTGCAGTAGGAATCAGCAATGTCCTTTGTGTTTTCAGCTCTGTTTCTGGATTCAACCGGATGTTATTTAAGCACTTCAGTGAAAAACTAAACAATGAGCATTGGTATTTCTTGACCTATACGCAAATTATCTCCACTCTCTGCTCAAAAATGCCAGGTGTTTTTATCTCGTCTACAATTATCTGCTTTATGAAATGTCATAGCAAAGCTATAAGAAAAACTGGGCTTTTTAATGTTTTACTTATTTTTTTAAAAGTCTTATTGCATTGTCTCGGGAAAGAAAAGGAAGAATGCTAAAATACTGAAAGCCAGATCTTCACCTGAGGCTAGTGAATTAAGCCCCACTGAAATCAGTTTGCACCAGTTGCATAGGTGGCCAAAAGCTTTCAAAATGTAATTCCTTGGTTTTTGCACACCCCTACCTTCCATGCTTTCTTTCTGATCATAAATGATTGTTTTAGATTGGCATTATACCACACTGTGCCACAGCCGCACAAGCAAGGCTGGCTTTACCCAGCCTGGTTTCCAAGCATCATAGCGGTTCTGCTCCTCATGTGGGAGCAGCACGAGCAACCAGTTCATGATGTGACAGGAGCACAAGTCGGGATTGGGCTGTAAAGCTTTCCCAGGCAGGGCTCACCTGTAGCCAAGGAAGATGGCATTTTTGTAGTGAAACCCCAAGAACTGCTAGAGGTTAAGAACTTACTGCAACACTTCAGAAGTTGACTCCCGAACTCCCAAACTCCAGTTGACTCCTGACTCCCAAATCTCTGGAAGACAAAAGTTTTTGGTGTAGGTACCACCCGGCTGCAGCAGTACATTCACTAACCAAAAGGTGCTCAGGATTTCAGCTCCCACCATCAGTAACGTCTTGAAGGCATTATACAACGACATAAAACTGCAGGCTGTCAAGGGCTGGCATAAAAAGAATGGTGATGATCACTTATTCATGTGAAAAATTTAAATGATAAAAAAATCAGCAACATGCCTAGAACCTGTGCAAGGTTTACACACCAGCCTTGTTAATTTCTGTTTATCATCTGCCAAAAAAGGAGACTAGTTTAAGAAAATACAAGCATAAAGCCCCTCATAAATTATTCCTAGCTTGAACTAAGATCTTTGAGCAATTTCTTAACATATTCCACACAGAACAAAATGAATACATGGAGGAAAGAAAGATTTCACTGGGTTTATAACTCTGTCCTCAAACTGGGAATAGCAAAAAAGTTGAGAGGGATGTCCAAGTCTGTTCAACACCTAAAAGAGAGGGAATGAAACAATGGTATTTGTCAGTGCAAGAGCCCAGCGTAACAGCACTCTGCCCATACTGCACCTGCTGAAACCTAACAGCAGATATCGAGATGTGTCTCAAAGAAGGGGAAACTGTCTTGCAGGGTAGACCTTAGACTCCAAATGACAGAGATCTGATTTACAGAAAACACAGAGCCTGCATGTATTTCATGTATTTCCAGTCCTTTTTTTTTTTTTTTTTGGGGGGGGGGCGCAGTGGTAGTGCTTGTTTTCCAGCTAATTTGAAGATTACAGTTTGCAGCTCAGCAGGGAGCCGCTTGGCAGAAGAAAATGAAGCGCAGACTGAAAAACAGCCAGACAGAGCCTCAGTGGTTTTTCTTTCAAGCACCGTCTGGAATGCATACATGGGTCAGCATTCTCAGAACATATATGATTTTTCTTTCCTTGCTCTGCTCATACAGGCTCTAACTGTGGTGAGGCAGAGAGGTTTTCCTTAGGGCATGAGAGACAAGCTTCGGGCTTCCTGCTGCTGACAGCAGTGTAACTGAGAATTAAGAGCTGATTTTGTCATATTTACCTCAAGGTATGCTCCGTGAAACAATTTTTAATGCAAGCAGGTGAAATTAAGATCTGATTAAGTCCGATTAAAAACAGTTTCCCCCCACAACGGTCTATGTCTGGGGCAATAACTCTAAAGGCTCAAAAGGAAGGTAAGTACCAAATCCAATTACTTCTCAGAGGCACAGCTGTGCAATGGAGTGCAACTCATGCTTGTAAAATAGCCACTTTCTGTGTTAAAGATAAGCCTGAACTCAGAGAAATCTGTGGAAACATAAGAACATTTAGTAGTTCTGTTTTCCTTACTGCATGACGTGGTAAAACCTTGTATCTCACAATATGCTGTTCTTTTATATTTCTTTATATTTATACATCCCTAAGCTCTGAACAGTCTCAGTATCTCCATTTTGCAGCTGGGGAAGCTTGGGGAATGAGCAGGAAAATGCTTTGCCCAAAGTAACCCATCAGATAGTGATGGAGAACACATTAGAAATCCAAACCATAAACGTGATACAGTCTTCGCACAGATGGAGAGAGGGATTTCTTATGTTTTCAGTTTTTCTGAACAGGAGCTATGAAAGAATAAAAGCACCCAACACCAAGCCACTATAGAGTTTCTTCCTTCTTTCTCTATTGCACATCTGAAATAAAACTCTCCTTGCTAGCCAGTAATGAGCTTTTCTACACTTCTTCACTGGCAAAGTAGAGACACTAATTTTCATTCCAATGGAAGCCAAAATTGCAGCCTGAAATACCACTACATACTGAATACATGGGCTGAACGGCAACACAATAAGACAAAGTAGCATACACCTTCAGGTGACATTATTTTGCTATCCCAGCAGGGACTTTATCCAGGGTGAGCCTTCTCAGACTCCTTTGCAGGGGAAAGAAGTCCATCCTCTGCCTTTCTGGGCAGCCAGGGCTTCCTGGAGACATTTTGCTGGCATGCTCCAGAAAGCAGCACTACCCCTGAGCCAGGTTGGGCTCTGGAGGCTGGGGTCCAGAGCATCAGTCAGTAGAAATGGGTAAGTTCAACGGTGCTGAGAAAGTTCTAAAGGATTTTAGAATTGTGCCTGGAGAATGTACAGAACTGCTCCCAGAGGAGGGAGAGCTCCTCGTGCCTCCAAAGTGGTGCTGTCAACAGCCTTGAAGTAATAACCAGATGGCACTGAGTCCCAAATAGTTTGGACTAGGAGCTCAGCACAGGATCCCCTGGCCTCACTGTCTCCCCACGAGCATCTCTGCTCCTTGCACACATCTGCTCCTGCATCCATGTCCAGGTGGGAGCACGGGTCCCTGCAGGTATCTCCTTCCCTCCCATGGTGGGGACTGCTGCACGGGGCCAGCACCAGCATCACCAGTGCAGGCCATAGCAGCTGAGCCACCGCAAGGGAGAGCACAGAAGCCAAATAATGGCACGCAAGTGCCATGGTCTTTCTGTGTTTTCTCAGCTTTTGACAAGATTGGAGAGGTCTGGCTCCTTTTCATTGCTCTCTCAGCAGAGTAATCTTCTGTTTCTGCTTCACAGCCCTTCTTGGTATTACCTGGCTGCTATTCTCCTCTTCCTCATTGCCCACCTTTTCTATCTACTGCAGATAGAAAGGAAAACGGCAACTTTTGACTGTGTTTTCTACTACTCAAGGAAATATTTTCAAGCAGCTGCTGAATTTTATTCACTATTTCCTTCCAGTCATCTCCTGAAAGTTCCAATTTGCCTTTCAGTAACTTCCCTTTCTGTGGGCTGCCCTACAGAGGTCTGAAGGTCTGCTCAGGACTTACCCTGCCCACTCCAGCCTGGCCCGAGGGCTCTCGGCTCGGACAGACCACACCAACCACTGAGGTATCTCCATCTCTGGGGTGGCCATTGCCACCTGCGGGAGGACAATGTGTTGGCAGTCAGGGCACGTGCAGCCTGCGATGCAGCTGACCCAGACCCCAGTGGCAACAAGACCATATTCACATTTTATTGGACTTGGACAACAAAAGAGGTGAGGGCTTGAGCAGCAGCAGATAACACACAACAGGACTGACCAGATCCTTCCTGCTGAAAACATGTCACCGATCCGGCCCTCAGCGTGTTGTCCTTGCCCTAGGTCAGTCGAAATGGCACCATTTCATATCATCTGTAATGGGGACGAATGGGTAACGTTGGCCTTCAGAGGAACACATGCATAACAGCAGTATTTTCATTTTGAGGGGTAAGAAAGTATCAAAATGTATAAAACAGAGCTTCTATTTGGGAAAGAAAACACTATCGATAAATAGAGGGAGAGAATTCACAAAGTCATTTTCCTCCCTCTGTATTCCCCAGTAGGTCTAATATCAGTACGCCTCAGCCCTCCCAAATGATTCATTTAACCTTCACCATTTAATCATAACAATAATATTTGTCCTCTTCTCACAGCACCTGATGATTGCTGTATTTATTACACTAGAGCTGTACATCCTCTGAAAGGAAACACTCAGACGCTAGTCAACCACAAGGCATATATTTTCTCCCTGGGTGCTAGCCAAGTGTTTGGAAATAACCTTTGTAATATACAGTAACCACTAGACTGTAATAGCTTTTGTTCATCCGCCAAGGAAGGTTATAAAGTTTTGCAGGGATTCGTTCTGAGCAGACTCCCCCCCCAGTTTTAAAGGACATTTCCAAAGTCCTTTTCGCCCATTCTTCCCTCCCTGGCGATCCTCTGAGCACCACTGGGTGCTCAGGACTCAGCTGTGTGCGAGAACTGCAGCTGG
Organism: Harpia harpyja; assembly: GCF_026419915.1. NCBI lineage: Eukaryota > Metazoa > Chordata > Aves > Accipitriformes > Accipitridae > Harpia > Harpia harpyja. Next base: position 501,130 of record NC_068951.1, on the reverse strand, counting down.
CAGGGGTCCGTCCTCCTGCGGGTAGCTCCTCAGACACCGGTGACGGTGGTCCAGCTGCTCGTGAGGTGGACCAGACCCCCACCGTTCCCCAGCCCAGGCAGCATGTCACTTGGGTCCTGGTAGTCAAGAAACTGAAAGTCGCTTTGGGGCCATAACTCCACTGGATTAGGTTCAGCATCTAACCCTAGAGTGGGATCAGCTTCCCACCAGACCCCCATGCCTATACTGACCACACTGCCAGAGCCGGGCTGGATTGCTTCAGGCACAGCCTGCGGACATGATCCTGCCATCAGCCAAACCCCACCCCAGCAGTCCCAGAGCAGCTGCCGTGGTCCCCTGTCCCGCTCAGCCCCATCTTTCCACCACACCTCCTGCTCTGAAATTAACAGCCGTTAGGCAACACCATACTTTTGAAAAATCCATTTGGCAAGTCTCTGCATACTGAAAGCCTTCAAAATACTGTAAGACCTGACTGCAAGAAAAGTGTCTTATCGTAGACAAGAGCAAGAGCTGAAGCCAGACCCTGTACCTGTCCAGCATCTCCCCAGCAGATCCGCAGGCTCCCATGAGGAGCCCAGGCACTTTGTGCCACGCTGGATCAACACCCCACAGCAGCTACTCAGTCGTTCCCACCTGGGGGATGTGGAGGCTCCATTTTTCACTTTTACATTCACATTCAAAGCCCTCCCAAAACAGCGCAAACAACCTGCGAGGCCGCTCACACCATTTGGCCTCGGCAAGACCTCTTCTCTAAGGGGCAGCAATAGGTGACGGGAGATGGCAACCAGCTGAAGCTGATGTCTGACACACCGCCCTCTGCAATTTCTGTGAATTGTAACCTCTCCAAAGATGACACGTTCCTAATAAAAATGTGGGCAAGGGGGTGACTCAGAGGACCAGACCATGAAGGTGCAAGCAGCTGTACCAGCAGAGGCCATGCACTTGCTAACGATGCTCAGGGCCTTGCTCCCTGTGACCGCCCTGGCCTGGGGGGGCTGCACTGGAGACCCCAGGTCCTCAGGCTGCCACCGTGCCAGGCAACACATGGCCATGGCAGATGCCCCACCAACACGGTGCAGCCGCAGTGCAGCTCGAGCACCAGAACGGGGACAGGGCAGTGTCAGCATCGGCCCCGCTCTGGGGGCTGCGGTGGTCCCCAGCTGCTTCTCTGCACAGGGGCCCCTGAAACACCCTGTTCAGTGTCCGCCACCCGCCCTGTTGTGACCCTGCACGAAATACGGATGTCCAGGCAACATACGGACACACACACACATGCCTGAAAATAGTCCAGATAGTGCTGCTGCAGCTCCTGGAAACCAGAGAATGAGTTAGCAGTACAAACCCAGGTAAATTCTCTTTTTCTGTGTGGCTTTGATGTACACCACAGAATCGAGCCCTAATACACAGCAGAAAATATCATAAATAGGCACCTATGTACAAAGCATCATTCGTATGATGAACAAAATTACAAGCTCTCAAATTCAACTGACATCAGCATCGATTTCAGGACATTTGCACCCTTGAAATCCTACCTTTACAATCATACCCATCTAGCTACTGCGCTCCCAGCAGCCAGCCTGTAGTTATAGAAGCTTCCAGTGAATCCCCACGCTGTCTGTGCCTGACACACGATTTGTGCCGATTCCTTCCTAAAGTTAAGATGCAGCACACCTTGTCATTACTGCCATTTACAAATTACCTGTTTCGAAACATCACCCTTCCATGAAAGCCAGGGCAGGATTTTTATTACACACTTTTTATTGCAAATTATGCCCTCATTAAAATTCATAAAGGATAAATTTAAAGGAGAAAGGCTCTACTTCTTCATTCATCTAAGTCACAGATTACAGCCTATTTGTCAGATTCTTCCTTTCTTAGCTCCCCAGTAGGTTGTAATTGCACAGAAATCCATGAAGGAGGATTTAAAGGCTTGTGACAGGATAGCATGTAGTGGACACTAACTCCTCCTGGTATGTTACAAAATAAGATCACATTTTCAGTTCAGGAAGATGAATTGTACATATTACATGCTGAATTTAGAAAAAAGTGTTCCCACACCAGCGCAGGTCATGGACAACTAGTACCCATTCTGCTAATGTAATCGCCCCCAATAATACAAATACTGAGCCAAATACTTGCCCCATGAAAGTCGATGGAACTTTATTGACTTGCTCTCAACAACACCCATTTGTATTAGTTCATGATCCAAACTATCAATATTAATTTTCTTCTACCCTGCAGACAGCTATGTGCCTCACAGACTGAGCTGGCTGCACAGCTTAGCAGGCTGTAATCATCAGCTGCTCAGTACCACCCGGAGAGGAACCTATCCTCATTGACACTTTAGCATGGTCCTGCTCAAAGTCTCTGTCCTGAGAGACCCCAAACCTCACAGCAAGATGCAGTACCCGAGCACGCAACCATTCCTTGTCCATATTAATGCCAGCAAGCATCGCCCCTCATTACCAGTGCTGTACTTCCACTGTGCTCCCACCACCAGGTACCACGTCCCAGGCTGTGGAGGCACTCATCTCCAGCTGAGGTCGCAACAGTCTTATATAGCTAGAGAGAAAAAAGAAAAAGAAAAACAAACCGGCGCCTGTAACACAGACATAGCCCCTTGTCCCCAGGGACATCAATACAACGGGATCTCTCTCCGCACAGTCCAGATGACTGAAATCTCTGCAACAATATTTGGCCAGAGAAGGAAAGCTTGGTGTGGTATTAGCAAGGTTATAGTTGGATGCTTTAACTATGGTATTAAACATACAATAGACTAAAATGAGTCAAGCTTAAAAATCCGTGTGTCTCCAAATTTCTTTTTCTGTTACCCATCTGCAATGCCCTATATGTTGCACCTTGGCAGACTTGAAAAGAATCATCTAATACCTTCCATACAGGAGAAGAGTTTATCTACAAAGTTTTTGCTTCAAGTAATTTCAGAGGAGAACCTCTTAAAAGTTGTTTTCATTTTCTCCTAACTGTATTCAAACAGTACCATCTGTTTATCTAATGCAGTCTTTTGAATGCATGCTCCAGTAAAGTGATAGATGTAATAGATTCATTAGGTCATTAATCATTGATGAATTGCTTTAAAAATAAATATTAATCTTTGTTTGGGAATTTTATTTTTCTGTTCTGATAGCGGTTTAAAAATCTGCCTAGATATTAATGTTCCAAATAATGTACGGTTTGCTTAAGTGAAAAAATAATCCATTAGATTCAAAAAGACAGTCTGATAAAATGTTTTCATTGTAAGATGTATATGTAATGTTTTAAACATTTAATTAAATATTTCTGTGCCAGTCCAAGAGATATCTTCCTTCTAGATACTTAGGACAGTTTAATGGCTAAAAACTGGAGTTTATTCAGCTATAACTGAGAAAATTAGTACCATTTCCTTGTAAGACCAACTCCCATCCAGTTACACTGACCTTTGTGTCTCTTCTGCTGCCATCCCAACTTAGTGGAAACCAGCAGCTTCACTGACTTCAGCAAGGCCTTACCACGGCTGAACATCTGCACCCCAGATAAACACAAGCATCAAAGCTGGGAGCCCACAGGACAGAGTGTCTTTTGTATGGGCACTTGCGTTTAAAACAAGACAAATAAAATCCTTCTTCATCAACTGGACTGCAACTTACTGCACATTGCCAGGTCAGGAAAGCAGGAGCTCTGAATCGCGAGACCTTGGCTGAGTGGTCGGATGCATGCAGCTGCACACAGAAGCCTTTAGAATTTTTTTATCTTTTTATATCATTTGCAATGGATTTTGTTAAGTTTTGTATCTCCCCAGTAAGCTTGGCACTGAAGGCAATTCCCACATAAATAGGCTGACAGGCAGTTTATGAGCTGTCTATAATACACTGCACTTTCCTTGTGTACACAAATAAATATAAGTTCACTCTTTAAAAAGACTTCTTTTTCTTCAACAAAACCCAATTACAATATTAAGCCATAAATCTAGGTCTTGTCTCATTGTTTATTTATGGTAATTTTCGTAAACAAATGGTTCCTGTCTTCTCTAAATTGATAGCATAAAATGAGCAAGTTTATCAAAGTCACCCCAAACTATGTATAAAATAATCATGGTTTTGTAAATCCAACTCGGGTATGTAATTATCGCAAATAATATTTCCTGCATTACTCACTTGAGCAGAATGGCATTTCAGTGAAATTTTGGCTAGTAATTGACTGTTTTGAAAAACCATCATTGCAATTCACAAGGATATATGCAAGTTTATATGTTTTATTTATATACACACACTTCTACCTGCCCCTTCACGTATGTGCCTACCACAGTGCATCACTGTCAAACCTGGAAATTTAAACCCCATGGCTCTCTATTCTGTCCCAAAGAAATCCTGTAGGTTGAAAGGGTTAACTTCTTACAACTTTTTTTGCTTTTGTTTTGCTAATTCAGTAATAAACTGTGATTCTTATAAATATTAAGATAACTGTTTTTGAACATATGTATCAGCAGATTTCAGCATCAGCTGAAAATCCATTTTCCATTCACCATTCCTCTTGAGGAAAACCTTGCACTTGTGCACACTCTGTGACCAAGTCTTGGGAAGATATGTTAGCAAGGGAAAATGTATTGGTTAATTCTTCATTCTGTGGAAATGGTCTTTCATTCTAGGGCTCTAGTAAATACTCTTAAGTACCTTGGTACACTATTCTACTGTCATCATTATTATTCTCCTCCTAATACAACTCTCTCTGAAGTCAATGAGACGCCACAATAGCAGCCCTGGTGGTTGAAGTTCTTTGTTATGCAGAGAAACTTTTGCACAAGTGCAAAGACTGTAAGCTTCTCATAAGCATCCTGCTACATTTCTTCATCCCTAGCACAAAGCACCTGCCCTCAGAAGATGAGAAGACAGCAAATATTCCTTCTTTCTCTGACAATGATATGCTGCAGCTCCATTGCATGCTGCATTTTAAAACACGGGACTCTCTCCATTGTCAAAAAACTCTTAAGACTGATAGCACATTTAAGACTATTAAGATTGGTTGCAATGAAATTGGTAAACTGTAAAGGAGCAACTCAAGCATTATTGCAGGATAATGATGAAAGACCCACCCAAATCGGATCACACTGTACAAGCCATAAGACACAGTTATCAGCTCAAAGAGCTACCAGCCAGCACAGGCCTTGGTGAGGAAGGAAACAGAACCTCCAAGACCTACATGAAAAAATGCATCAGGTGGAGAAGTGCAGCCAGAAATAGCCATTGTCTTCTCTGAGACAGAGCCCAATACACAAGCCACCAGCCCATACTGCCTTATCCTTCCTGCTTTTTACATTCCTCCGAGCTCTTCAGCCCCATCTGCTTTTGTAGTGATGACTTCAGATTTGAAAACCAGTTTATCATCAAAGTAAATTGCTCATGCATTTTCACAGAGCGTGTTTTCAATACAATGATAACATGTACTGGTGAGTTACAGGCAGTTTTAGAAGGGAAAGGTTCCCTTAATTGTGAGTAGAATAGATTTGTATATTGCAATGAGGAAGCACAACATTTTATTATTGGCATCTAATAGCATAACAGATTATTTCCCTAGACATACATCTGATCTGTACTTATTAATGCCAATCTGTTATGGTGCATAATGTAGTTATTAATACAGACCAAGCTCTGTTCATTCTCACAGCTATCAGTTTCAAATTCATGATATGCTTTTCTGTTTATAACATTACTCCGACGCTACAATCACCAAATATTAATCAGCCAGCCTCTTCCAGACCTCCATATCCCTTCTCCCCAGAAAGCCTGCTTTTTGCAAGTGGTTAGACAGCTTTAAGTGACAACCCTTTGGAGCTAACAAACAATGAATTAGGGTCTTTGTGCATCACTAACACTTCAGAAATAAAATAACTCTTACTTATTTATTTGGCCCCACCAGTGTTTTGAAGGTCAGAGTATTCCTTCTCAAGCTGCTAGGTATTTCACACTTCGATGGAAATAAAACTAGTCTGCAAGCACCTTAACAACAGTATGCAAATTCCCTCCCCCTTCCTGTTAAATAAATGGGAGTGACCCATCATTCCTACTGAAAGGTAGATGGAGATTGGAGAATTCAAGACTTTTGCATCCTGTCTAGGAAATCTCAGTTCTGTCAAATCAACTGAAAAAATATGTAGGAGCCCACCGAGAATTGCTCCTCAACACCCATTTTCAGCAACTTGGAGTTCAGGGATTTCAACTGCTCTTACCCTTCCAGGTAAGAGAAAGAGCAAGCACATCCCTGACATACCCAGGCACGGCAACATAAAGGTTTCTCTGTAAATCAAGGGCAGCTTCTTGAAGACACACACCTCCTGCATTGACAGGGCAGGGGACGTAACTCCGCGGCACATCCTCCCCCAGGCAAGCCGCCCTCCCCACACATGCAGCAGGAGTGGCAATGCCTGTGCAATGCCTCAGCTCCCACCAGAGCAGGCTTCGTCACAGAAAACACTGTAGTCATCATAGCTTCAACATGGTAAATATTTGATCAATTTGCAGATTTTCATTAGCATATGTGACTCACTATTGATTTCTTTGTTATTTTTAGACAGCTGCAGCACACTTGATATGCCGTTTCCAAGACCTCCTGTCTTCCACACACAGCAACAGCTTGTCTTTGCAGCATTTGCAAGATGGTGAAAGACAACAGGTGTGCTAGCCAGAAGGAGGGAGGTCATAGCATCTCTCATCCATTTCACCTGAAATGGTGGGGCTAAATTCCTGGCTTGGCTTGTTGCTGGAGGTTCTCCTCTCTGCTGGAAGGTGACTTCAGACAGGCTCTGCATTCTTCCTCTGCAGCACCTCCAGCCCATTCCCAGCTCCCTGCATCTAGATGCTTTGTGGGGCAATGATTTTTCCTCCCACCCATCTTCCAAACCTTACCTGGATTCCCAATGTGCTCTGAGCACTTCAAGCTCTTTGTCATCCTCCCCCTCACAAGCCAGGAAAGTGGCTCACTCCCACCTTTCCTCCCCTCTTTTTCTGAAGCTGTTGCAGAACCGCAAAGCACTGGGTGAAACCCACCCGCCCCATACCCCCTCCCAGCCACCCAACAGATGAGGAAGCGGCTGGCAGAGCTCAGCACCCAGGCGGGTCCTCCAGGGAGCCCCAGCCAGGGTCCAGCAGCAACCAGCTGCTTCTTCACGGCGGCCTCAGGCAACGCCTTGCTGCTTCCAGCTGGGATAACCGCACCTCTCAAGGTGGCATCGCTCTCCCGGGGGGAAAAGGATGGCTCCTGGAACACGGCGGCAGCTCTGGGGCTGAGGGTGTTCGCATCTGGGAGACACTCGGGAGATGCTTAATTGCCGGGCGCAGCTTCCCCGCTGGCCTAACACGCTACTTCCCTGCTGGGACTCTAAGCTGCAACGGTACCTCAAGCCTTCTGTACACTGCGTCCCTGCAGCGCTGATTGGCTCCCAAGTCTGTCTTTACATACAGTGATCAAGCCATAAAGCTTTATAATTACACCCTGGTATTTTGCAAGTTGTGCACCTCAAGAGAGAAACTAAAATGCAATGAATGACAACTAAAATACACTGTTTGCATCATATTAACTCCCATGGTGGGAAGAAATTTGCTTGGGGGGGTCTTAAATGCATGTTGACAGAATATTTTTTCTCAATGTGTTTCCACACCAAGTACTGATTTCCTCTTTGGTAATAACTTAGTGCTTTGTAATAAAATGGCGTGGCTCCAGAGATGGTTGCAGTGTCACTTAAACTCATCTGTCCTACTAGAGGCAGGTCCCACACTGTCTAAATTAAGTTTGCTAATCCTTAAAACAAAGTTGCCTTCAGAGTTTTTTAAAATGTCCTGGACTAACTGTCCCAGAGACCTTCATTTACAGCTAGTCTAAACCAACACAGATTTTTTGCCATCAGTGGAGCCAAGTCGAGTGATGCCAACGGCTCTGTCCTGCAGTCTCTCATCCAGCTACAGAGCTGTATGCAGCCTCCTGGTTTGCTTAGTGAGAACAAACATGTGCCTGCACCCTGGGAGAGGAGGGTGATTTCTCATGCGTTGTGTTGTTGAGGTTATGTCATACACTGGTGCCCTCTCTCACAAGAGCTAACCAGAATTAGCTTCAGCAGGTGCGATACAGACAGCTGTCCCTCAGGACCTGCCCTGAGAACCTCAGCTTGCAGAAGGCACCAATGTGTCATTAACTTGTAGGAGGATTCACATGGGTGGAAACAAGACTCAGATCTAGGAAGCTGAGGTCCTTTGCTACTGATGAGCCTCTAGACCACCGAGTCCCCTAAGCACAGGGCCAGCCAGGAAGCCAGACACAAATCATTAAAAAACATGAAACTGATGCACAAGATCCTTGTTTGAAGGTCCTCATTCAGAAATGGCCATAAATTGCCATACCTTAACCCTCCACAGCAGCTGAAAGCTAATTTGTCTTTGAGTGAAAACATCTGCAGGAGAGCTCTTGTGTTTTAAAGTACACATAGCGACCTCACATTTTTAGTTGGATATGCCTCAACTTTTCTGAGAGCTGATGTAGAAGAGATCAGCTGCAATGCAGGGGTCAGGTCTGCAACACGAGCCACTCGAACCTTCGGTGCAGAGCTGTGGTGCAGGGGATGGAGATGGGCTGTCAGGGACAGCCTCACCACCGAGGCCAAGACTTCGCTGAGCTGAGATCCTCCTTGTAGCCAAAAACATCTCTGCCTCCTACACTCTTTCATTCAGTTATCCAAAGATATTATTTACCTACCGGCTTATTTCTGCAGAATTTGAGACAGAAACTGGTCTCAAATAGGGCCCATGAGCTGTCTGCTTGTGCTGCAGCCCACGACATCTGGCCCTCATGGTGGCTCTCCTGCAGAGATGGAGTAAATCCCCGCATGCCTCCCTGAGTCATGGCTTCACTTGTAGCGGATGCTAAATCTCTAATCCCTGCTTCCTGCTAGGCCAGGGAAAGAGGAAAAAAAACAAACACCACAAAAACCTTCACATAGAAACAGTACTTTCCCCAGCAGAATCAGCTAATAAGGACCATAAAGGCACATTGAGGTTTTAGTGGGTTATGCTTCAATCTTTATTACAAAGTTTATCAATTATTGAATAATATTTATTTGAATAATTCAGCAGCCTTCTTTTATTTAAACAGGCATTTGGTAGCAGGGAAACTGGAACAAACCATTTCAATCCACAGCTCTATAATCTAAATAGATAGGCTTAGCAGAAATAAAAGTCTCATTTCACAGTTAAAATTCATTTGCTGGACTCATTTCATCTTCTAAATTTGTTGCCACTCCTCAGGAATGGCATGGAACAGAATCAAAAAGCACCCTTCAGTGCTTGGTGCTTTTGGGGGGTGCAACACCATCCCCAGCACGCTGCAGCCCCCACGAAGGCTTAGCAGACAGCGATGGCAGAAGCAGCCGGTGGGCACCCAGGCACCCTGCCAGTGCTGCGGGGGGAGGCAACGACTTCTGCCTGGCTCGGTAAGGTCCGGACTCACCCCTGCCGTTTGGAAGTCAGAGGCTTGAGGAGGAGGTGCTCATTCATTGGAGCCAGAGTCTGAACCTGCAAACCACGGTTCCGTTCTCACTTAGAAAGAGGTGTAGTGCTATCGAATTGAATCGGCACGTACAGTTGTGCTTTTCAGCTTGAAAGGCAAACATTTCGGTGGCTGCATCTTTGATCTTGCAGACTCTTGATCCTCTGCGTTAAGCACAGAACTCAGCCCACTCACACATGTAGGATGACTCACACACTCAAATATAAAAACTGAGGATAAACCATTGTAGGATTGTGACCAAAGGCATTCTGTCTTCCCAGTCAATATTTAAACTTCAGCAAACTAGTTTCATCAGGAAACTTGCTAACAGAACTCCCCTTTGAAAAGCCAGTGCGTGTCTGTCTGTCACAACTTGCTCAAAGCACTGCAGCGGGTGTGGGGTTTCTCAGGTTGCTGGGCCATACTGTGCAGTGGGTTTTTTGAGTGTCATCCTCAGGACAACACTGCAACGTGTGTGTGTGTGTGTGTGTGTATAAGTCTCACCTTACTCGCAAAGCAATCAAACCATTTTAATTACCTCAATACTGTTCATGCACAGCAATAAAACAGACCTGTTAAAGCTGAATCATTAATCATTTGACCTAAATCAATAGCTAATTATATGTGCCATACCACTGTGCTCATAAACAGAACCTTCCAGACCTAGATGTACTGGAAATAAACGATAACCACACATACACGTGCAAGAAAGAGGGAAAACAGCTGTTCCTCAGAAAACCCACATTTTTTCCTAAGTGCTTAATAGTGTGATTTGCAAAGTTCCTGAGCTGTAAACTGATCATTTATTCTTAAAACCACTATAGGCTTTTGAAAATTTTATGACATCAATAGCAGATTCATAATTACCTCATCTGGTATTATCTCTGCACCATAATTTTAAACACTGATCAGACATACACAAGGGCATGCAAACATTAGCAAAGTGATCGCTATACACCGAATGGTAGTGACGTGGGTCTTGACCTGTTCAGGAGTTTTATGTAACAACTTTCCTGCAATAATCTAAAAGTTGTGAGAGAAGGAGGAACAAAATGTAAACATCCAGTCTAATCCATTTTAATACCCGTGACATCTTGGAGAAATGCCTATTTAATTATCTCTTAATTAAGAGTCCTCCCCACTCCCTCCTCACCTCTCGGCTCTATTCCTCCTGTTCAGAGGAGGTCACAAGACAGCCCTTTCTAGGTTATGTGATGAGCTATACAAGCAGTAACAAAGCCCACAAGCCATTTTTCTTTTCTGCTCGTGCAAGAGCATCACCAGACACGAGTCCATGGGCATCACTGCCCAAATCCGTGCCGAGGGCAGCAGCCAGGACTGGCCCTTCCTGAATAACACTGTCAAGGAGCTTTTCCATCTCTGCCTCAAGCCGGCCACAGTCTCCAGCCGCTCGCACCTTTCCAAGTGAGGGCACCGTCAGCAAGGCAGATGGCCACAGGGTCGGCGCGGTGCCAGCGGCAGCCCCGAGCGTACTCAGGCAGAGGAAGAAGCATGGTGGAGACCGTGAGGGCTGGTAATGGGAAGGACCTGCCGGTGCTGCACACCTCCCTGGCTGGTTTGGTCTTCCAGCAGAGAGGTAAATTGCAGCTAAATGCAATGTGCCACACAGCTTCCACATAGAGGCTTAGATGGGGTAATATACCCCACATGATGGGCAGGGAGCCAATGATCAGAATACTTTTATTCTGCCATGCATTTTCATGGGTACTAATACACTATTTGAAGACAAAGAGAAAAATGTGGAATAATGACTTGGACACCTGGTTATTACTGCTGTCTCTGAGGCTTTCTGAAAAAGGTCGGGGGTAGTCTCTGATCCTGTAAAAGACTGAGCATGTCTGATTGCTGGGAACTATTTAACAAGATATTATTTCAATAATTATGGAGATTTATTTCAACTGGGGATATAGTATATGTTGTAAATTCAGCAGGGTGGGGGCACTTGTGCTGACTTGCAGGGCAAAGGCTCACCAATGCCCAGGAACAGGACATCACCTCTGCAACTGCATGCAAGGGCCAAGCTGAAGCCAGCCATTTCGGCAGCGATGCAGCACCACGAGTTCACTCATCCTCTGTGGGGTGAGAGCAGGCACTAAGGCCAGGGGACCGGCCAGTGAAAGCGGAGAGCCTGTCACACACCAAAGCGAGCTTTGGGGCTCTGACCACAGAGTCTGAGGCTTGCTAAGCTATCCTATGGACCACGCAGTCTCACCTTCCCTGTTTTCATCATGCATAGGTTCTCGCAGCTTTTTGAAAACAAATAGCTGTTTTAGACCACAGGAGGGGTTAGCATGCCTCTGCTCCAGCTTCAGAGGCATGGGCTGGTGGGCATAAGTCAGGGTTCATCAGACATCTCTCGGGGGTTTCCCAGAAATGTTTCTGACACTCATGCCCGGCTTCCCACCATCCTTCAGCCTCCTAACCCTCATGGGCTCAGAGGAAGATGAGGAGCTCCAGGCCCTCTGTCAGCTTGCCCACTGTATAAAACAAGGCTCACTCCACACAAGAGCAGAGGAGGGTGCCCAGCTACACTCTGAGGAGACCACTCAGTGCCTGTTGTGGCCAGGGCAGGTTACGGCTCAGCGGCGCAGGCACTGCCGGCACATCCTTCAGGGATGCGGTCCTACCCCACCAGCTGGTGCAAGCTGAGGGGTCTCAGATGCCTTCTGGAGGAGAGCTCAAGCCGCCTGATGTTCACAAGAGTAAGCATCGCTCTGCTGAGGTCTGCACTCAAACTGAGCCCAGGCTTTTTCAGAGCAGAGCATGCAGCTGGGTCCCTGAAAAAGGGCCAAATGCTGACAGCCTGAGCACATTAGATGCACGCTGCTTATCAAGTGCTTTCAGAGGCTGCAGGATAGTGTCAAATTATACCATGAGTTACATCCATGCAGGATCTATCCCCAGAGTAGATTAAAAAGCAGAAGCTGTGAGGAAGCAATAGGTTTGCATTCTTTTTCATTTTCATCCATTGTTGAAGGCTGAAAATTTGTGGGTTTGAGATTTCCTTTAAACTATGAAGACTTGAAACAGCATTAGGAAAAGGAGTTATGAAAGTCTTAGATAACTCTGGGAGCTGGAACTTCAAGAAGAAACACCAAGTATTACAAGATTTTTAATAAAAATTACAAGACATGGCAGCGCTGCTGCCTTACTGTCTTCCTGTTCTCAGAATTGAGCCGTAAGTACATCCTTCACCATGGTGCTTACCCTGAGACAGGGAGTCAAAACCGGGCACCAACATCCCAGCTCTTATAACTCACCTCTGCATTTTACCTGTTTCAGTCTCTTTGGAGACAGAAGTCTTCCTTTTGAGAACCTTGCTCTATTTTCAGCATATATTTCCAGGACTGGAACTCTTCACAGGATTAAAAAAAAAAAGAAAAAGAAAAGAAAAGAAATAATGCTCCTCTAATAAAACCTACATAAGATAATACAATTTTTATAGTGCATGAAAATAACAATAAAGATTCAAGCTTTAGGAGATTCATTGATTTCTACAATTTCAAAAGCTTCTGTGCAAACAATATTTCCTTGAACTAATACAATACATTGAACTGAAAATTTTAACTCTAATATAATTGCATCAATAGAGCAGTCACAGTCTTCCAAACAGCTACTCTGAAGATGAGATTTTAAAGCATGGTTCATAAATATAGGAACAGAGAACAAAATAGCTTCTTTTTTGATAATTAAACAGTTAGCAGCTAAATTGCATTGTAATTGATTGGAAAATTGCTTTTTTAATGAGATTTAGTCACTAGGAAATGGCTTTTTTCTTCAATATGCCCAATGTGCATTGGGTCATTTAAACAGCAAATTGCCTTACTGGCCTCCTATTTAGACAGTGTAGATTCAACTTTCTGTGAGAAAGGACGCACCACCCAACAGACGAGTCTCAGCCTTTCCAGGGCTCGGAGCAGACATCAGCCCCTGTGACTGCTGTGCCTGGGCATGAGACCTGAAGAGGGCAGGCACAGGTCTGTGTACAAAGGAAGAGCAGATACTAGAGCTTAGCCACACAGAAAATAAAATTTACACCTTGCAAGCTCTGGTCTCTGCTCTGGCCCATTGCTGCGGACAGGCTCAGGAGGCGATGCTCCATCCCCCAGCCACTGCTGCAGCAGAGATGCGGAGCCCTGCAGCCGTGTGCCTCCTGCCCTCCGCCTCTGCAGAAGTCCAACTGAACAATCCTCTCCCAGCTGAAATCAACAGCAACAAGACCCTCAGCTTCAGGAACATAGGATTTCACACTGTTTTGGTACAATATTAGCTAAACTCCCTTCCAAATGGCAGTGCTGACATCCCCAAAACGAACTCTGAGGCGGTGCCATACTGATGGGTGAGCGCGGGCAGATGGCATAACCAGCTTCCCATCGCTAATCCCCTCAGGGACACGGGACAGACTCATGTGCCCACTTTATCTGTCCTCTATTGTTCTCAACTTCTTCAAAGCTCAGCAGGCGATGTTCAAAATCAGAAATTGATATTACAGTTTATTAATGTTGTAGCTCAAAGAAGTGCCTTTATACAAGCCTTTACACAAAATAAAGACAATCCTTCCTCAAAAAGCCTGTATAATCTAAACAGACAAGACAGACAAAGCATGGGAGAAAGTACTGAATTATCTTTTCAAAGATGTATTATTTTAGACCTGAGATATTACTATGATTAGTACAAGGTTAAAAAAAAAAAAGAAGAGTAGCCTTTCTTCAAAACTAGAAAGGCTATTAAAATAACTGTTTTCAAGGATATATTCAGGAAACCGTGCAAAAGAAATATTGTCCAGCTGTGTGAAGATCACTGGGTAAGTATGTATTGAAAATAAATTATCATTTGACAACCCTTTAGTTAAAGGAATTTTCCAAATGCTTCAGGAACAAAAGATTTCGATGAATCCTGATTATTGTGAACAACCTATTATGGACAACAACAAATGCAGTGTACGGTTAAGCCAGATTTTTATTGTTTAGTTTCCAAGATCTCTATTGATGTGACTTGGATTGCAATATAAACAGCAGTGATTGCAATCATTTGTTGCTACCATAGCAACAGACAAAATTAAAAGGGCAACTACAAAGCTGAAGTAGCATAGTAGTTGTAGCTTCTAATTGCATGACAGTAAAATGGCACGTACAGGGTGGCAGCAGTACTTGCAGGTATCCATGAAGCAGGTTTGGGTGCAGAGATCAAAGTCATTTAAATCAGGTTCTGAAATCAAGGACCAGCATCAGCTCTTGTGTTTCTACCAGTTTTCTCTCTGTGTGTGTCTCTGTGTCTCTACAGTTTTAAATATCTGGGGAATGGAGGTAGACTTAAAAACAAGACTTAAAGTAATCTTATGAAGATTTAGGCCAATTCTCCATCCTCCAGGTTTCAAATTTGGAACTCAGTCATGACGATTATTCACCAGTTCCATTCTGGATTTTAGAAAGTGACAGAGAACAGATTTCCCCCAAAAAACAAAAATGGAAAAATCATGCTGTCATGGCCTAATTTTGCAGCATAAGATGCAAATACACTCAAATAAAACCCACTGCCAGAGTTTTCATCAAAAAGCACAAGAACCTAGTTCCTGTAAAATGCTCTGAGTAAGGTCATATTTTAAGTATGTTTTTATCCTGTTTTCTGGCTTTGGCATAAAAGAGATGAGCTGAAAGCCTGGATCTGCCGGGTTCTCCAGCTGACCTCAGAAAATGCATGCGAGATTGGCGTCTCTCAGCTCCAGGTCTCAACAAGAGGTAGAAAAAAAAAAATTTCCCTCTTCCCACCTTTTCTCTGCTTTATGTATTTGGATAACCTCTTCAGAGCATCGCTTTCCTCCTATGTTTACACACTCCTGAACATGATGGGACCATCAGCACAGCTGGGGGGAAGGCATAATACCCAGACAAATAATAAAAAGAAACAAAAATTCACCATCTTCAATCAGGCTTCCAGTAGAACAGAGACATGTGCTTCAAGGAGCCAGTTACACCATTTATGCACACAGAGATAACATTGGTAAGAAGTAAAAGGGGGGAAGCAGGTAGTGCATTGAGAATATTTCACTGAAGTGTTCAATAAGCTAACTCAGGAGCATCTTTGAAAATTGGGTCTTGGAAACACAGGCTAAAGGTGGAGCTTAGATCTTCAGGCATGCCTGTAATCAGGCATCAAAACCATTTAACATTTCCAGTACTAGATAGAGCAGAAAATGTGTATTAGCAGTACATACAAAGATATTTAATGCTACATTATTGACCTCTGGTGGGTGTCAAGCTACGGAAATTCAAAGACATTCTCTGTGCTATAAAAGGCAACTATAAAGTGAACTTTTAAACTTCAGTTAATCTAATGGCAATTTCCCTTATCAGCTGTCTGCTGGAGAAGAAATGAGGGCCAAAGGCTGAGGTGGCTCTTCGAATGGATCATCTGTTTTTTGCAGAAGGACAAGGCACTT
The DNA here is from genome assembly GCF_026419915.1 of Harpia harpyja. Lineage (NCBI taxonomy): Eukaryota > Metazoa > Chordata > Aves > Accipitriformes > Accipitridae > Harpia > Harpia harpyja. Next base: position 485,145 of record NC_068951.1, on the reverse strand, counting down.
GACCATGTTAAGTGCCAGAAAGCTGAATTTGAATCCATAATTAATTGTCACACTTGTCCAGCTCTCAAGAACCAGCCAGGGGACCTTCAGATTTGTGACTTCATCACCTTAAAGAAAACCTGACCTGTCAACACACTTTAGTAAAACTTAGTAGGTAAATTCTCAGCTGATATGGGTAGATACACCTTTATCTCAAAGATAAATGGAAGTGCTCTCAAACACTTAAAAAGCAATTTTAAGTGGTCACAAAAAAGTTCTGATTTTCCTGCACACCAAAATGGTGTGTTGCTTTAATCCAGGGGACAGAAAGTGTCAAAGCAGTGTCAGCAGCCCCATGGCCAGTGTGGCTGCACTCCTACCAGTGACAGGGACTGACCCACAGAGTGCAGACCCTTCCTCCCCAAAAGCATGGCACAGGTGGACATCGGGGCTTTTGCCTGCTAATGCAGCTGTACCATTTCAGGAGACAGTGGAGCAGGTTCCACTGTGGTCAGCCTCCAATTCTGATCTGAATGAGCAAATAATGTTTTCTGAAATAAAACTACAGCACCTCTAACTTCAGCCCTTTTCTTTTCATTAGCCCTTCGTTACAATGACAATGGGAGGAAAATAATACTGCCTAAACGTACCCCAGCCATGAGTGACAGCAGACACAGTAATGTGCATAATTACAATATTCATAAGTAAATTTTCATTATAATTAACAAAGACAACTGTCTTCTTTTGTTCTGATTACCTAAAGATATCTTAAAAGTGGGTTTGCATAATTAATTACCAAATGTAAGGTTCCTTACAAATCCTTGGGGGTTATTTCAGGGAGCTTGTTCAAGGAAGTCATCTCCATAATAACCATTATCTGTCACTTCTGAGCTTATAAATTAATTATGGTGACGTAAAGAGAAACATAGCTTGAGCATCAAGCGGAAGATAAAGCCCAGGAATTACTAGCAATGAAAAAGCAAACTTACAGAAAGGCGAGAAGCCTCTTTGCCAATTTAGAAGACTTCTGCAAGGCCACATGGCGGTCGGCCCCAGGAGCCGGAGGCAGCTTGGGCAGCATTTGGCCACACTGCAGAAGGAGCACGTTTGGACCAAAGCCTTTTTGCACAGTCCTTGGTGCAAGCTAAACAGCACGTGTACCCAACCTGACCCCCCTGCACTCAGGTGTCCATCACCTGTGTCCAAGTGATGGGCAGCCCATTGCTGCCCACGGAACCGCACGCTGACCGGTCCAGACTGTCTCTGGTCAGATCCAGTGCCACACAGGAATAGCTCTTCCAAAATACATCCTCAGATCTTGGTCACCTCTCACTCAAACTGAGCCCCATAGCAGTCCCACCACCCCCTGAGAGCCGAGCAGCACCTCAGTGCCTTTGCTCAGACTGTCCAAATAACACGAACATAAGTGTCCCATCCATTGGCTGGAGCCAGTGGAAAAGTAGGCAGATAGAATACCCACCTCCTCTGAAGGAGGTTTGACTGAAAAGACCTGCAGAAACATCTTTGCTGAAAGAGACACAGCCTGCAGCCCAGGAGAACCAGGCTGTTTTCAACTCTGTCACTGAGCAACTGACTTTTTTCGCAAGGCTTTATTTCTCCTCCTGATCTCCCTCTGCCTTTCTTTGTTAGTTTTGGGTATCATTTATTTTTATAAGTGAATAAAACAAATAAAAAGCATATCTAGAAAGACTTTTTTAAAAGAATAAAAATATTAAATATAAACCAGACCAGCTGACCTTTATGGACAAATGTGCAAAGTTTACAAAATAAAATTCATTAATAACACTAGAATAAAATCTGTCATTTCTAGGAACTTACACGAAGGGTTTTTGTTAAATCTAATCTGCACATAGCTCTATATGAATACAACACGTCATCTGTCCTTTCTTTCCTGGGGAAATCATAATTCTGCAACAAATGATTACTTTGAACTTCTGGACAAAGCTCTGGGACTTTTTCCATCTCTCCAGACTCTCAGATGTTTTATAAATGTTGATGCCTCAATAGCTTCCTCTATGACAAGGCTTCCATAGTGTCTCCAAGGTTAGGACTCATTTACTTCTCCCTGACTGGGATACTCATAATCCACAGCCCAAGTTGAGCAAACACTGCTCTCCACATCACCACAGCATGTTAAGAAATTATGTGCAATCCAGTGATGTGAAGCTAATTTTAAATCAAATAGATTATTTCACAGAGAGACACAGTGACAAGATTCATCCAAGGCAAAATAGAAATCGGTGTGAAGTTTCTTTTCACAAATTAACTAATTAGGAAGTGCTAGCATTTTATACCTCTATTACAACTAGACACAGGGAGAGCTGTGAACTAATCCCCACCAACAGTGTGAGAGGACAAAGTAGTTATCCTTACATTTTAAAGAGAATTAATGGAAGAGAAGCAGAAGAGATGGCCTCTTCCATCTACCTTATTCCTGCATAGGCTCCTTCACAAAACAGAGGAGGAGATTTTTTCTTTTCCCCCCACACCGAGTCAAAATGTAGACTACAAACGTAAATAAACTCATTGGAACTAATTGCAACTGCAATATTAAAAGCTAATAAACCAGCAAGCTATTCCATCCATCTCACTTCCAGCTAGGGCAGCTTGATACTGAAAGATGATAAATAGGTGCTCTAAAAAGTGGCCACAGCGCAGCAAGAACAACTCATCAGACAAAAGGAAGTAAATATCCATCCACACGTTCACTGTTCATCCCTGTGTTTGGGGTGACTCCCTGCGTCCTCCTCCATCCATTTTAAAACACCGGAGCACTGCTGGCATACAGCTGTGTTCCCTTCCCAAGTGGGGTCCCTGCCAGCGGCAAGGAGGAGCAAGCCGACGGGGGTCACTGCCCTGCAGAGGCAGCTCGGTGGCCACACAGACACCACGGTGGCTTCTAAAAATTCAAGCAGCAACAGGACAAGAGTCCCATTTTTTATCTGGAAGTAGTCTATAATAAACACTTTACACTCCTACTGTAGAGAATCATCCTTTGGTAAAGTTTATTTAATACAGGGTTCTACTTATCACAGTTTACACTATTTCTTTGACTTTTTAAATAAAACTTTAAAGAAAAATATATCAAGAGGATCCAATTACACATCTTACAATAAAATAGGCATGCATAAAGGTATGTCAGAAAAGCAACATAAAGCAGATTTATTCCAACATTTTAAAAGTTCAAGCTCTCAGTAGGGAAATATAGTGAAAGCTCAGGCTTTTGAAGAATTAAATCTATTTCCAGTGTTTCCACCAGCCATGTTATATGTGCTTTAATAATGTCCACAATACTGAAGCACAAAATCTCCATGAAAGATGAGCAACTTTATATTGTTCATTTTATTTTAATGTCTCTATGAAATTATTTGCATACTTCCATATATTTTTCTATTTGTTAATGCCATAAAAATAAATGCTTAAATAAAAATATATTTGCCATTCATCAATTTTTAGTGCAGTTTATTGCTTCTCCAACTAAATATTCAATATGGGATTCATTTTTATGCGTTATGATGTGTGTTTACATTTATCTGCTTGGTATTGTGAGAAAAAAAATGTGTAGGCAACTCAGTTTAAAATCCTATTTTGTCACTGTTGTGGTTTAACCCCAGCCAGCACCTAAGCCCCACACAGCCGCTCGCTCACTCTCCCCCTGGTGGGATGGGGGAGAGAATCAGAAGAGTAAAAGTGAGAAAACTCGTGGGTTAAGATAGAGACAGGTTAATAGGTAAAGCAAAAGCTGCGTGTGCAAGCAAACCAAGGAATTCATTCACCGCTTCCCACCGGCAGGCAGGTGTTCAGCCATCTCCAGGAAAGCAGGGCTCTGTCAGCGTAACGGTGACGTGGGAAGACAAACACTATCACTCTGAAACATCCCCTCCTTTCCTTCTTCTTCCCCCAGCTTTACATGCTGAGCATGACTTATTTATGGTCTGGAATATCCCTTGGGTCAGTTGGGGTCAGCTGTCCTAGCTGTGTCCCCTCCCAACTCCTTGTGCCCCCCCAGCCTGCTCGCTGGTGGGGTGAGAGGCAGAAAAGGCCTTGGCTCTGTGTAAGCACTGCTCAGCAGTAACGAAAGCATCCCTGTGTTATCAACACCGTTTCCAGCACAAAATCCAAAACACAGCCCCATACTAGCTACTGTGAAGAAAACAAACACTACACCACCCAAAACCAGCACAGTCACATTTCATTGCCCTCTCCAGACTGGAAATACATGCCCACAGTTTTTGATATCTCAGAAAATATGCTTATATATTTTTGCTGTGCATCCATGACTGAGCAAGTCATTAAAAGGTCTAATTGGTATTTAAAATAAAGTGTCTTCTGCAACAGATTTTGGAAAAATATTCTACACACCCTTCCTCAATGAAGTTTGGGAAAATACTTCTGCTTAAAGGGAATGATTTTTGCCCTTTGATTTACAGCTACCCTGTCTGAAAAACTTGAGATTAAACAATCCTCTCAGTGTTATGTTGTTGCTGTCTTAGTGAACCAGTTTGAACAACTTGCTTGCTTTGATGCATAAAGTAGCACAGAAAGTAGTATATAAAAACCCCTTCTGAGGATTCCAGCTAAGAACAGACCCAGCATCATCCACAGACACGTGCTCTCAGCCAGCAGCACTCCTCCTCACATGGAACAGCTGAACATTTCACCAAAACATGGAAGAGCAGATAGATCCACACCAGCTTTTGCCAGCGTGGGTGCCAGAGGAGGAATGGCTCCCACTGCCCATCCTTGCCAGCCTCATGGTCTCGGGCTCCACCAGCGTGAAACCAGCTCCCTGCTCTCATGCCTCACACAAAGCGAGGCAGTTCAGCCTGAACTCCTGGAACTCGGCAGGCACTAAAATATGGATGTCACTGGTATCATCAGCAAACCCACCCCATTTCTGCCCTGCAGGGGATACAACCTGTGGAAATGAAGTCCATCACCATCATTCAGAAAGTCTCGCTGTAAACAGCATCTCTCCTAGTCACAGAAAGCTTTTAACGCTCCCTAGAAATAAAACATTTTGGCCTCTGAAAAACACTGCCATCACTCGCCAGAGCTTGGACTTTCACACTGGTATCTGAGGATGGCACACCAATGCAGACACCATTCATCTGGTTACTGCTTGTGCTGTGAGACACATTAAAACCATCTCTTCACTGAGTCTTGAGGATTTCAAAGAACTGGAGGGCAAAGCTGGAAAAAACTTTCACAGCTTTTGAAGTGACCATTTAAAGTCTAGTCCTCCACCTGCAGGGTTTCTGTACAACAGATAAACTTAATGTTTTCTTCCTCGGGACTAGAGATCAGTGTTTTACAGAGCACTACCAAGTCTTCCCCACTGATTTTCTTTAATTTTCATTACCCACCCCCTCCACCCACAACAAGGCTTCCTGCACAAAACCAAGGCACATCATAAGAATGTGGTAATGTCATGAGTAATTTCAGGGATAAGCATTTATTATGATTCCTCCTGGCCCACATTTTAGGGCTTTTTTTTTTTTTAATCATTCTGTGATGTTTTTCTAAGTAGCACTGGGAAAAACATGGCCTACCCTTTACTTAAAAAACAGCTTTTCAACCAAATTAGGTCACAAAAAGGCATAATAGGCTCTCCATTCAAAAATGACAGCAGAGAAAAACCTATGCAGCACACAGTTTGAATTCATGCAAATGTTGAAAACCTTTTCTGTAACAGCTTTTATGAGCAAATCCCACTCAAGTCTACATGTATTTTTCTTCATGCCTCCAAAACAGCACAGCTCAGTGTTATAAACCAAAGGATACTTTACAAGCACAGAAAACGCATGTTCTCAGTGCCTGGTGTCAGCACCCAATGACAGAAGCTACCTTCCCAAATTAGAAAAATGTACTTGCAAGTTCGCCCAGCTGGAAAACTGAATTTTCACCTAAATAGACATTGTGCACAGAGACCTGTTTTTCATGGCAATTTTCTATTACTCACTAAAGTAATTCTCAAACTGGCAAAACCAGCTTTATTGTCAACTAAGAAAACCTCCCAATCTTTTTTTTATGTGTTGGCTGGAAAGTCAAGCTTTTTGCACAAAAATACAACTTTCAACTGAGCTTTAGCCTGTAATCTGAGTAAGGGGGTTTCCTTCTAAGCTCACCTTGAAGAGCCTAGTAATTAGAGGGAAAGAAAAAGACCTCTAAGATTCTCCAAGCTAATGATAGTTATTAAATATAACAAGTTTGCTTGCATCAGAGGAGAAACGCAATGGGTGTTTATGCAGTCCGTGCAGTTCGTACTGCCAAGGAGCAGCACCGGTTGATCTGGGCGCTGTGCACGCTCACCGCTCCCCCTGCGCCCCGCGCACGCTGGCACGCTCAGCACCAACCGCTGCCGCCATCACAAGCCGCAGCCAGCTCCGAAACCCGGCTTGCTGCCTCTCCCCCAGCGCCCTTGAGGCCGGGCCGAAGTCAGCCCCCAGAAGCCACGCGGCAGGGTGGTGGGCAGGGACACACCACCCATAGGGGACCATCCGCCTGGTCTCGGTACTCGGGGCACTCTGCTCCGGTGGCCCCACCGGAGAGCAAGGCCATCCCGGGTGATTAATAAACAGGCGCTGCATTATCCAGAGACCCTGTTTTGTAAAGCTTTTTAAAAAAGAAGGAACAAAAGAAAGAAGAGAGTTTATTTCGGTGTTGCTTCGAGACAATCTCTATGCAGCTGCAACTACCTCTGCAGAACAGCCCAAGAGGAGAACTAGCTCAGGACTGATCTGTGAACCAGCCACTCTTACTAACCATTGCAAATTACTTTCAGAAGAGCAATTTTCACTCCTCACCTTCACCTCTACTCAATGTTTCCTCTAACACCCACACCAGCTCTTCACATTTGCAAGTCATTATAAAAAGTATATTCCCTATTTCTGAAAAGCGTCTTTAATATGTTGATAGTGCTGGCACTGGGCTCCAAGCTCTGCACAACTGGCAAGTTACTTCTGTGGAAAATTCCCTACAGGGTAGTGTAATCTGACCTATTGTAATGACAACTTTCAAGAAGTTCAAGCCTTAGGGATAAGTAACTTCTAGCTGTTAAAGGCAGAACAAACTCTAAGAATCAAGAAGAGATATGAAATTTTTATCACATTTCATAGAAAAAGTTATTTTTGGCACAGCAAATGGACTACTAGAAATAAGTCCATTCACCACCTTTCTCCTCTGAGGAGATGTGTAGAGGTACTAGAGGGAACTGTGCCCCAGTCAAAATTTGATACAGCAGTTTATGATGTTATAAGCCGAACCTCCCCCTCTGTGATCTCTGAATATAACACAAAACATAAAATCTCATTTCCTCGCACTGCCTCCAGTCATGGGAAACCAGTTTTTGATATCTTGTGTAGGCCTGTGGGAGTAGCAGCATCCCTTTCACAGAAAGAAAAAGTGGTGACACTTTTCTGTTGAAAGATAGAGAAGAGGAGGAAGATCCCCACACAGTACCTGCTGGTGCAAATCTTGCCATTGCTTGCGTGTCATGCCATCGCCTCAGACACGTGGTTCATTGGGATTTTACGCAGTTGCAGGATACTGATTTCCACAGCCCATGGATTAATTTCCTTCCACTCTGCTGACTCCGAAAGGTTTGCCATGGCTGCAGGGAGATCCCTACCTACCTTAGTCCGCTCATTTTTATGGCACAGGCCCGAAAGCAGCGCAAGATGAATCAAGTTGCTCATGCTAACTGCAGCACCCAGCCTCGTCTCTCAGCAGCCTCTATTTCCTCCTGCCCTCCCCCATCATGACTTGCTAGTGGGCTTGATTGAATTGATGCAAATTGCAGTACTTTACTGCCGTTGTTATAACCCCATTTCAACTCATTTCCTCATGCATTTCCTCCTGTCACCACACCACTGTTCTGGACGAACAGCATAGAGATGCCCAGAATTGCACCGAGGTTAAAAGGAGGTACAACCGCAGTCTCCAGCAGTCAAACCATCTGCTGCTGCCTCCGGCTTCAGGGATCCTTCAACAACCTGAATCTATGACTTTTCAGCTCACACACCCATGGTAATAAATCTCTGATAGCACAGATCATAGAAAGAGAAGCTGAGACAGAGAGATAGTAGAGGTCATCTGGTCCCTACGACTGCTTTTCATTTTCCTGTACCACTTTAGTCTGAAAGCTTCCAGCCTGCTCTCCGCTAGCAACACCAGCACCCCTCTCCTGAACATAGGTCATACCTGCTCAGCAAGCACCTCCTCTCTCCAGCAATGCCGAAGGAGCACATGCTGCCCTCTCATCCCTTTTATACATCCCCCATCTCTGCAGGGAACGCCCTGGCCAGAGCCCAGCCCAGCCAGGACCAGCCTCCCCAGCACACCTGCAAACACCTGCGAAACTGGTTTAACCCTATGCCTGCCAGCAAGCAGCATTGGGCTGGCACCTCTTACACTACTTCCCTGACATTGGAGTTTGTGAAATTCCACAACGAGGATGCTGCCATTTGTTTAACAGCACACAGTTAAACCTCCACTGTCTCTGTATTTCAGGTTGGTCTTTATTAGTATATTAAAGCTTTCCTAATCATGTGGATTCCATTTTTCAAAAATACTAGTACTAAAACACTAAGCAGCAGAATCTCTCCATGCTGCGTGGTCACCATCAGGTGCTGTCCCATGTTGCATGAAAATCCCAGTCACAAAAATCACACCTGCACCAGCAGTCCCCAGAAACCAAGTATGTGAGATATATAAAACCTGGTCCCCTAGGCTCCTATGGCACTGTCAGCCCCAGGGCAAAGTGGATATCAGAAGTAAAAGAGATACCTATGTTTCTAAATATTGTGGTAATGACATTATTAACAATGAGAAAAATATAGGTAACATGAAGAGAGCTCAGAAATTGAGACAGGTGCTTGAAAGAGGCTCTTGTCTTAAATCCTATCTCAGGTAAAGGAAAACTGAAGATTGGTAAAAATAATCTTTTATATTCATTTGTGCACCTATATTTATATATTTTACACATGGGTGAGAGGATGTGGATATGTGTTTTCAAGCATCTGTAAATATTACACACATGTAGACACACTCAGCCTACCTGTGGAGAACTTGCACAGTTTAAGGAGACAAGCATTTGAAAATGAGGCATGTCTTAACTGCTGTTGCCCTTGCCTCCTGAACTCAGGTCTCTTGTGCATGCTTGCTATGGCATGTCTTTAATGACCTCCTGGTCTGTACACTGCAGCCATCTCCTCCATAGGCATCTGCAGCTCCGGGAGATTAATCTCACCATGGTCTACTGATTTGCAAATACTGATGAGTTTCTTTCCCCATTTTTCTCTAGATCACATGTGCACTACAGCAGAATCAAACATACTGAAAAGCCTTTTAGGAGCTAGTCACACCCTCTGATTCAGACAGGATAGCCTGATTTTCTCTTTCTTTCCCCACAGATGGGAACACTTACACAGCGGGTACCACCATGGCACTGCTCGCACTCAGTTGCAGGATGGAGTCCCCAGACCCACTCGCTGGAGTAATCCAGCCAGCAATTACTGTCTTTGCAGGACCCAGGCACTATCATGATCGACCCAAGCTGCGTTGAGGCTTGGTCTCAGGGTAACTCTGAGAAGGGCTAAGCATATCTTTAGTCCGATCAGCCACTGAAGAATTCACCGCAGACCTCTGGCTGCCTCTCTCACACTGGTGGGTACAAGTGCAACTTCCCAACAGCCAGTTTGAACATTTTTTCCAATAACTATCTCCATGGGCTTGCCCTGCCTTCTCAATCATCAGTCACAATGGTTATCATTACAATTCATGGTGTAGAAATGAAATGCCGCCTTTTTACAAAGCCAAAAAAATGTTAGTGAATTTTTCTTTTGAAACCAAGCTGGTGGCCTGACCGACTGACATATTTATCAACCTGCTCCCTACCCGCACTTTGTAAGGGGCCTGCATCAAACAGTTTGCATTAAATCCAAGGAGGAATCTGCCAGCAACGTTTCAAGAACGAAATGGGGTGAAATGTAAGGATGCACAGCTATATATAAGGCTGCTATCCTTTTAACATGTTCTTCTGTCTTCCAGGGAACAAGATTGTTCTTGACAGCTCTTAATAAGAACTGATTTAAGTAGCTGCACCACTTCTGCACACATCCAGGCAAAGACAGCATCTAGGCCTGCGGACTATGGGAAATGTGCCTTTCTGAAATCAAAGAAATACACAGCTCTGAAGTTACTGGCAGTCACCCAATTCATTTACTTTTAACACTCAACCTCCCCTACTGTTTACTTGCATTTTTACTGCGTTTCTTTCTGAATTGCTGGGAAAAATGTTCATATACCATAGGAGATGACCAGTCCCAGTCATCTATCTAATAGTTTGTTTAGTTTTTGTGGGTTTTTCTAAATAATCAAAAAAGTAGTTGGGCTCAAGTTTCTGCCAAGTTTTACCCCAACATGACTCAATTCAAGCAACACAGAAAGCCCTTCAACAGCAAATAAAGAGCTGTCGGTCATGAGGTACTATGCAAGTTACATAGTTGGGTATGGTTTGTAAAAAATATGCTACTTATTTTTTCTTCAAACGTGCTGATGGTATGGTGGCCTTGTGTTCACTCTTAACAGATGTCTTTTGCCCTTTGGATTATTGAAAATTCACATCCCATAGAAGACAGCAGTAAGTACTGAGATCCCACATTGTCCTTTGCAACAGAACCACTGAGAAGCAGCAGTGGGCAAAACCAAAAATAGGTCGTTCAGCTTCTCCCCATCAGCTCACTGCAGGGTATATTGTCAGTTTAATTTCTTCATTTAGTTCCTTCTGCTTCCCATAACACTGCTTTCGAATCACAACACTATATAGGAGTAGGATATGCCAGCTGGCTTTGCAATTTTTTGTACACACAAAAGTCCTGCCTTCAAGCAAGATTAACCTTCAAGCAAAACTAAGGTACACAGAGCACACAGCGCAGTGGAGGAGAAGCCACCAGCATACAGCACCTAGGAAATGGACAAATACAAGGTGTGCTTCACTCTGGTATCTCATAGATTTGTATTGAAGTTTTCACTATGACAAAAGATTGTTTAAAAAAAAATATATGTATGGAGAGGCATGTAGATAAGCTTTTACTAGGGAAGGAGAGTCATACAGAAATGGATTGCCTCCTGTCACTGCTAAAGAATAAAAATGTGTCTTAAGCTTCAGAGTAAACCACTGAAATCCCAGTGTATTTGAAACACCAGCAGTGTTTCAGGAGTATGATGCCATATTCGCTGAGTACCTGTCCTGGTGAGGCTGAGTTTCCTTTTCTTAGTCAGAATTATACTTTTAATCTGATAATCATTTTCTGCTTGCTAAATACAACCTATCTATTTTTTTTTAAGAAAAAGACAATAACAAAACAAATCCTCATTACCAAGCAGAATGATTGCACACTTATTTTCATGGTTCCTCTAGTATCTTCCAGTTCTTTCTCCCAGGGCAAAATCTAGGCCAAGCTCTTACAAACTTTCCCTGTTGAACAGGGAAGAGCACATTGATTCTTTATTGCCATCTAGTGTCCAAAGCTATTTCCACTTTCACACCCAACTGGATTACAAATCTGGGGAATTTTGAAACCAACGAGAGCAAAAGAGAAAGGAAGCTTGCTTCTCACCCTTAACTTTGTGCTGCCCTATCCATATCCCTTATGGCCCCTCAGATTTGCAGTAAGTGTAGGCCACTGCTGCTTTCATACAGTCCTTTGTCTCTGCAAATGAACAGATCCTTTACCCTCCCTCCAGAGGTCAGCAATTTAGAAAGAGGTCATTCTGCAAAAATGAATAGCCTTATTTTGTCCCCAAGGAGCTCACAGAGCTTGGGAACAGGGGTCACCTTGCTGGACGGGGCAAGCACAGCACCTCCAGGACCAGGGTAACATCTGATGTAGCTGTTAATGGCCATTGCCTCACCCTGGGCGAAGAAAGGAGTCCGATTGTTTTCAGGTGTTTTCCAGACCCTGCAGAGAGATATTTTCATTTGGCTCATATTTTCTAGGGGCTCACAAGTGGCCGCTTCTTGCCAAGACAAACTCCTAGCAGCTAGCTCTCCCGTCTGCACACAGGGCACCAAAGCATGCCACAGGAAGACTTTAGGAGCGCTCCGGCCCTTGGACGCTCGGCGCGCTGGTCTCTTTATCCAGATACTGTTGTCTTTAACCTAGCTGGGAGCCTGAAGTTATTAATTACTGAATGGTGGCAGTGCCAAAGTCTGCGTAGCCTCGGAGCGACAGAGTAGCCACGAAGTGCTGCTGCGCAGCCTGGGCGCAGCAGGGACCGGCCGGGGAGCAGCGCCCGGCTCTCCTGCTCCCCCCGGAGCGCAGGTCTCCGGCCAGGGCATGGTTTAGCTCATGCCAGTACCACCAACAGCCACACGATGACACTGCAGCATAGATTGCCGAAGTAAGCCCCGCTGTGCTTTTTGTGGGAGAGGAAATCCGACTTCTTTAATAAGCTAGGCCGCCTCCCCACCGCCACCGCCCCCCCAAAGGAAAAAAAAAAGGAAGGATTGTAAGGCTAAAGCTGGCCTTGTGCTCTAAAGTAAGTTTTGTGACACTTTTCAGACACAGCTGCTTTGGTTCCTGTCCCGCAGTACAAGCTGTGAGCCCACGCTGTCAGGCTAACCCATGACAGAGCGTGGCCTTGGGCTGCAGCTGCCTTGTGATAACAGGCTGGTGCAAGCACCATCCCCTCACCTGCCTGTTCCTGCCCATTTGTTGTCCTGTCTGGTAAATTGGGCTGTTTGTAGGTGCAAGGCATCTTCCTTTGCATTTGCGCAGCAAACCTTTCAAAGTTCCTTTTCAAAAGGGATGAAAATGTTTTTCTGTCTTTGTATAAATATTTAGATTGTGGAGCATGAGCTGCCTGCCCAGTTTGGCTCCAAACTTGTTTTACTCATTTACTGTGGAGTCTCTTCAGACCATGTTATGTTTACCAGCTCCCTTCAAAGAGATTTGGAAGAAAGAGTTCCTGGGAGGACTGACAAGTCCTGCTTTGCTGGAACCTGTACAGACCCCAAAATACACAACAGAGTGAGAGAGCTTATGCTTGTGTGGAAATCCATCAAGTCCCTTGCTGTGATGTGTATCAAAGAATAATAAGAATATTGAACAATGTGAAAGTCTAATGAGTGCAGCATAACAGAGGATAAATTTATGCATAGAGTGACATGGCTTTAACAGACATGCTTTCACAGCCCTTTCCTCTGCCCCCAAATACAGAAAATGCTCTTTCATAGCACCATGTTCAATGTTGGACCTGCTTACCACAAGTTTAGAACAATTTTTTAAAAGCTTAAAATAAACCGCAGCGAGAGCACTGTGTTTGAAAATCCCTTCTTAAATGTGGTCAGAATACTCCTGCAAGCTTTCAAATGCAATTCACTAGCAAAACATCTGGGACAGACGGGGAGTGAAGTTATGCACTCTTGGCCTTTGAGTAGCAGAGGTTCAGATTCAGATTAATGAGGTCTGAAAGCATGTAGGAAAAGCTGTTGATTGTTACAAAACAGCCTATGCTGCAAAGGTTAAGGGAGCCTCAGAAGTCACTAACACTTGTCAGGCCACATGACCAGCTGCTGTCCCACTCACAGTGCTAGCCCAGTGGTTACAAGGCTGGAAGTATCTCCTCTTGGAATGTCCATCAGTGCACTTCAGCTCAGTCCTGCCCAGAGAGATATGCCTAAGATATGCATAAATGAGCCTGGGCCCCTGCTGAATCACTGAGAGAATTTATGAACTCAGCCTGAATTTGCATCCCATGTGTGCTTGTGCATAAGTGATGCAGATATCAACAAGTCTGGATCTGAGAAGTAAGAAGTTACTCAAATTATGGGTCAGCATATGTACATTATTTCCAGCCATCAGCTTGTAAGATTGAACACTGCTAAAGGTGGATGAGAGGAAAATGGCATCTTGTAGTAAAACTGTTCTGTTTGTTAACATCTTTTAGTGTTTATTGATGTAAGATGCCAAGCAGCAAAGGCTGCTTCACAAATGTTTACAGATATTAGCATAAAGCATCCACTCACTCTTCATGTTTAACTTTTCTGCCATTGGGCTCTATTTGTTTCCATCTGTATATCAGAAGTTGAACACCTTCAGTTATCCATGGATGTGTCTGCAATCTCTCGAGACTAAGCTGTTTGTGCTAGCCCTAAGTTCAGTGGCTCAGTGAAGTGAAGTGAAGGAGAGCAGGATTTAATGCTTTTTAATTTCACTGGGCCATGCCCTGAAAAACACTAAGGTCTCAGCTCTCAGTGAGGGCAATGGGAATTGGTAACACTCAACATCACAAGGAATTCTGAATTATTTCCTTCTCTCCTCCACAACAAACATTTTTAAATAAGCTGCTGTCCCTGCTGAAGCAGGTGGAAAAAGTACATTCCTAAGGCAAGCTTACACAGAAATATTTTAAATCACAACAGCTGTTGACCCACCACCACTTTTACAGTTTTCTGGTGAAACTTTTTAAATGCCTCTCTTGATAAGGAATAAAAATGAGTCACTCTTTGTTCTTGATCCAGAGTAGCAAGTCACTTTTATTTGTTAATAAAGCTATTGCACTTTCAGTGCCTTTTGCTAAAGCTGAGCTGAAGCTTCAATGTGAAGATGTGCCTCTATTTCCAGATTTAATCATGAATGCTGTAGAAAGCGTCTTCTGTAAAACAAACAAAGCCCAGTCATGAGTGTTTTTAAAGTTTTGGTTTTACAGCCTTCTTATGTCATCACTCAGTTGAACAATATAAAAAAACCCACAATGCAAGTCAAATAATCCATGTAATTACCATGTACTTACTTTTATTTCAAGACTAGAGTCCTGTAATTCAAAACTAGACAAACCCCATATTTCTCACTTTGGTGCTTTCTCTCTTTAATTTACCCGGAGAGGAAGGTTTTACGGGGAGAAGTAATAACCTCATTTACTGAACCAAGTAGAAAAAGGACAGATTGAGAACAACTGCTTTCAGTTTCACTTAATTAATTGGACTGAAAGGAAATTATACTATTTAGGAACTGAAAAACAGAGGGGGATGTTAGCAAAGAAAGAAGTGTTAAGATTCACAGTCTGTCTGCGACAGGGTGAGGAAAGAGACTTACTGCCTATGGATCAGTGCAAGATCAACTGGAGGTATTGTCTGGCATGATTATATCAATGCTTCTACTGAATATGCAATTTTTACTATAGAGAAAAAATAATTTTACTTCTTGTCTTCTGAAACTATACTTTAAGTCTCCATTCAGTGTTGGAGCAGACAGACCTGGGACAGAACATCCGTTCTGTGAAATCTTTTGTGCTGATCTCTGCTTACAGTAGGGAAGGTACTGCGCTGTTCATAGTAGCATTATTTGAGAAGCACAATACATGTTAGTCAGAGTCAAGAGAGTGAAAACATACTGGCTCTGAAACAATGCTTGCTTAATACAACCTCATGGGAACCCGCTGTGTCTTGGAATCTAAAGAGCTTTGTGATATTCTGAGTATTAGCTTTTCTAGGTACACCTCCTCTGCAAAATATCCTATTGTTCCTATCAATCCAATATAGAATAATCTTGAATTATGAATTCTATTCTAAATTTCTGAAATTCTGCAGTACCTTTTTCTCCATGGCTTGATTTTTGTTTCATCCTAGCATTTTTCAAAGATGTAAAACGTAGACATTTGATCTAGAAAAATAAGTAACAGTCATATCAGAGGAGAATTTAACATTATATTCAACATGCAATCATATTCAGTAGGGAGGCAACTGGGCCCCTTTGTTGGGGTGGAAAATTATCTAAAGCTCCACTTCTGATGCAGCTGAGATATAATCATACTATTTGCTTAGCAGGAACAATATCAGCCTTCAGCAAATAAGGACAATTGCTGAAGACTTTCCAGGATTTCAGCTTAAAATTAATGGCTTGAGTCATGGTTATTATTTTCCTAAAACTCAAGCAGACTATAGGCAATGGATCTTGTTTGTGTAGATGTGAGCATAAATAGTCAATGGAATTAACAAATTCCATGCTTTACAGAGAGAGTGTACCTATGGCCAGCATTTCAAGAAGCTATGGAATCCAGAAGTGGGCACCAGGACCCCAGGCAGCATTGAGATAAGTAGTGACTCTGTAGGTATGGCCCTTTGCATGTAGGAGGCCAAGTCCGGTGTGTCACTTCTCACCTCATGTTTCTGAAGGGTTGGAAGCGGCAGAAGAATGTTGCAATGGGCACAGGTCACCATCACATCAAAAGACTGGGTGTCTTTAAGAGCTTGAGGTGATGTGGAAAGTCCACCTCTTGTGGGAGAGGGAAAGCCAATCTTTTTGTTCTTTGGGGGTTTAAGCAAGGTTTTGGAAGTCAATGGCTGGCCCCTTTCTTTCCCTTTGGGACGGACATCTTTCCATGCCATTGCATTCTTGGAGCAGGAAGAGGGAGCCAGGGAAGAAGACAACTGTTGTGGATCACTGCTGAGTTTTGAAGTTGACTGGCCAGCAAGATCTTTTGTCATCTCATGGGCTGCACTGCATTTATTCTGTTAAAAGAGAGCATGCATAATGAGGTGAAGATTGGCATTACACCCAACTGTGTAGAACATTGTGATTTGTGACAGACATGAGTCATGGGGAGGGACAGTGGACACCACCTCACAGTGATGCTTCAGCTGAATACTTCGTGTCATGAAACTATAGTTTGAAGAGCCAAGACACACTGCCCTTTCTTACCTAATATATAGCTTTTCAGAGAAATAACCTGGCTGGAAATTAAGCACAGACCATTCTCTTGTTCAGTTTCAGATGTGCTTACCAGATGTTGGGAGTACTGGTCATCTGGGAATGACTTATTGCACTTCCGACAAAGATTGCCACCAGTACCTTCAGAAGGAAAAAAAATGGAGAGAAACACAGTACTGACACTAGTCATCTAGACAAGCTGCTCAGATCCACTTATGGTCACTGGTTCTAGAGAAACACAGAATGCTGATTCCACTGGCCAAGAAGGAATTAGAGCTGTGACTACATTTTGCTTTTGGCACCACTCAAAACCAATCCACCATCCCTTCTCACAAACCTCCGGATATTTGAATTTTACTCCAGCCCCATGTTTTGTGGCACAAGATGCTTCACTCCGACCCTGGCCTAGCTAATTCTGTTGCTAGGGGCTTTTGCTCTCTATAGTTCATTTTGCCAACCACTGCACCTAGTGATGCCGGTTCTTTCCTGGAATCATTGACAGGATTCATGAATTTTTTTGTCTTGACATACTCTGTCCAATACCTTAGGCCTAATAAGGCTCCTCTCAACTTCAAGAAATCAAGGTATGCATCACTGGCTTTATATATGAAGTAGGAGGAAATTTTAAATCATATTTTCTCCTGTGCAATGAATAGAAAGAAGAAGAAGTTCACTTATTTTCTGACAGAAGGAATTTCACTTCTAGGATATAAGGGGGGCATAAAAGAATATGGCCACTGAGCTACCAGTCAGTGGAACCACTCTGGCTTTACAATAACCAGCATAATAGAAAGCAACACTTGGCCCTTTCACTGTGATTGGTTAAACAACAATCCCCTCCAGCCTGGATTACTAAGAATTGTAGAGAAGACAGGAGAATTTTCATTGAGATTTAACAGAGTTGACCCAGTCCATGACAACGAGGAATTTTGCTTACCAGTGGGAGAAATAAATGGTGCATTAGTGGATGCTTCACTGGTTTGAATTTTCACATCCTTATGATAGAACAGACCACCGTTCTGACAAATATCTTTGTGTTCATCCTGGTCTCTGTACATGATATATTTGTTACACTCCCAACACCACTCTGTTCGGCTGGCACAGGTATTCAAGTGTTCCTGCAGCTTGTTGAAGGGCATTTCAAGCTCACAGATCTTGCATTTCATTGCTCGTTTGTGGCATTCCTTGGTCTGCACGTGAATAGAGGAAATTATTGCAAATTTTCTATCAATAGTAAAAGAGGGCACTGGGTGAGAGCAATGAGTGACTGTTTAAGAATGCCCTCCTTAAGGGGTATCTACACACCCAAATACAGGCTTAGGTATATTAGGAGTTCGCCTATCATCTAGGCTATCTTTAATTTAGGATGATTTAGGCAATATAAGGCAAAATGGGAATCAGTAGTAGTGAAGATGTTCTGTGTCAGTACAGGTTAGCAACAGAGCACAAGCCCACCCAGAAAATTCCAATACTTCAGCTACCACCACCAGGGGAAGCCTGCTGTCTTCACTGCTTTGGTTCCTTGAAATGGTTAGACTACAGGTAGCATGGACAGGCTGCTCTCACTTCCCAGCCTCTGCCAATTCTTTTGTGTATCTCCTCCTTAGCTGTTTCATTGACTCTCACTTTGTATAAGCACTCCTTTGGAAATCAGGTAATATGAGTGTGGGGGCAGGATGGAAATGTCTTTGAGAAGCCCTCAAAGAACATCAGCTTGAGGTGCCAAGGATGAGAAAGTAATAGATTGTCTCCTGGAACAGACTGTCCCATAACAACTGGATGGGCAACCACCATGGGGTATACTTACAAGGGGGAAAAGGTATGTCAAAACACTGCAACTGTTGAGAGGTTTAAGTTGTTTCATGGTCCAGGACAGGAGTCAGGGATTTACATGTTTTTGCTGTTGAACCCGTTAGTGTGACTCTTGGTGGCTGGTCAAAGGGGTTAGCCTAGAAGGTAAAAAGTACTGCACTCCAGACTTACTTCATGATGCTCCAACTGGTACTGCTGCATGCTTTGGTGACAAAGATTACATCTGACCTGCAAGCAAAACATACGGCAGTTCATTGGGAGCATAGGAGGATGGTTAGTGCTTTCATATGTCAATACAACTTCAAGCTGCTGAGATGATCTTCCTGTCATTTTCATGCCAATCGTCAACAAGCTGTTGGTGCATTTTTGTTTCTCTGTCAGGCCTGAGCTGTCTTAATTAGTTTTTGAGGAAAACAGCTATCTGATGATTCTGCAGGAAGCTGTCATTTTGTGTGAGGATCCAGCTCTCAAAGATGCCCATGTGAAATGCAGTGTGACGTGAAATAAAGACTGTGTATTCAAAATTTTGACTGAGGTTTAACTTAAAAGTATAGGTCTGATATTCAGCTAGTCTAAATTACCATAGCCCCTCTGAAAACATAGGTATGCTAGTTTTCTATAGGTTTGCCATGAGAGCTACTCATGTGTTAAGTAACTGAAGTCAATGGAATTGCTAAAACAATAAAATTAGTAAGACAGAATAAAAAGTCATGCCTGTGTATTCATGCTTCAACATAGTACCTCTAGCTACAGGGTTCTTAATGCTATACTAAAAATGCTATTGCCTCACTATATGAAGAGCTGATAAATTTACTCTGCCATTTCAGTTTTGTTAAAAAAGTGCATTGATGTCATAGCTTTGTACAAGCAAGGTTTATGTCAGCTGAGGTACTCTCTGTCTTCCTCTAATCAAATCATTTAACTCGCATGCTCTGGCTAATTCACAAGCACTACAAGCATGTATCCATACCTGATCTGTAATTTGTATTGCTGAGGAAACTGAGATACCACAGTGGAGGCTTTATTCTCTTAAGCTGAGTGTGCAATAAGATCAAAAGGTACTACTGTAACCAGGCCTGAAGGGTCATATCAGACCCTTACAGATTTTCTGGTCAAACAATTACAGAAGTTCAAATCTAGTTAATATAGAGCACAGTACCATGAACACACTACTTCAGGGCTGGCAGAACTTTTTGCCACTTGCAAGAAAACCCTGAAGAACATGTAGCATTCCTCACCTGCTTGTGTGCTTCTGTTTGATGGTCTTTCATATCCTTTTGGGCAACTGGTTCATCACATTCTGGACAGAGAATGAGAAACCGCAAGCAGTGGGCCTCATGGAGAGAGAAATTGGCAGCCGACACATCTCGTTTACTACCGAGCACATAAATGGGAGAGAGGGAAGAGTAAATGAGCTGGTGTGGTAGGTTGACCCTGGCCAGCAGCCAAGTACCCACACAGCTGCTCACTCACCACCACCCCACCACACACACAGTGGGACAGCGGGCGAAAACAGGAAGAATGGAAGTGAAAAAATTTGTAGGTTGAGATAAAGACAGTTTAATACTTGAAGGAAAGAGGTGGGGGAAAAACCAAGTGAAGCAAATTACAACACTCACCACCTCCCACAGGCATACCTATGCCCAACCAGCATTTGAACAATAGCCACCTTGGAAGCAAAAAAACCCCAACACCCCAACCCTGTTCTTCTTCTTCTAATGCAGTTTTTATTCCTAAGCATGAGGTTACACAGTATAGAGTATCTCTTTGGTCAGTTTGGGTCAGCTGTCCAGGCTGTGTCTCCTCCCAAACTCTTGCTCACCCACAGCTTACTCACTGCAGGGGGCAGAGTGGGGAAAAAGAGAAAACCTTAACAATCTGCAAGCACTGTTCAGCACTGGATAAGCAATGGAATGGATTTCCTGTAGGAATGTGTCATCTCTGTCACCAGAGTTTTTAAGAAATGTTTGGAGGCATCTATCAGAAGTTTTAGGCAAAGTTGGTCTGCCAAGGAGTCTGATCAGTGTGCAGCAACTGCTTTATTCAAAGCATCCCCACCAACCTTTTAGAACATAATGCACAGGCTCTCTTTGTGCAAGGCTAAGCATTGGTTTTCCTTGGTGACCACATAAAATTGAGGCTAAGCTCATGTTTAACCTTTCTAAGTTTGACTTTTTTTTTAATTGCAGTGCCTTACAGTCTTCGTTCATATAATTTGCCCAATGGCCTAGCTAGTTGAGACACACCAAACTACGCTATCCTCATGGCCCCTTTCAGTATTCTATTCTATGAGACATGGCCAATTACCCTGAAAAAAAAATGAATATTTTATCACTTAACTGCAAATATAGCAACAGAAAGAAACATCAGCCATGGGGGAAAACTGAGGCAGCTGCTGGGTTTGGCATGGTCCATGCACTGACTCCTCTGCCAGATACTGCAAAATTACCCACAGTGATATTATGTAAAAAGAGAACATGCAGCATGGGAGAGGGCTATGGAAGAAAGCGCTCCACAGCAAAGTAGCAAGAAAGCAGCAACCTGGAAATGTGATAATGCATACAAAATATTTTTGTTTACTACTCAATGGCTAGTGTACACCCCTCCTGCTGTGTGGTTCTTCCTCTTCTCCCCGTTACAGGACACCTAGATAATGTTAAGGAAAATCCTAGAAAACTCTTGAAATCCCCATACTTTGTAGGGGTGGAGAGGAGGAAAGATCTCTTACCAATTTTTGCAGAACCTGCTCTCTTCTGTCATTATTTTTCTTTTTATTCTGCTGGATATCCTTTCTTCTAAGAGCAGAGAGGAAAAAAAAATGAAACTGAAAGCCTCTGTTGTAATAACTCCACCCCAAACAGCTGCTTAGCCAAAAATTCTTTAAAGGAGAAACAGCAGCATTGCCAGGCAAGTATTAGTTTTTAGTGCGAGTTCCACCTACAGGTTAGTTCGCTAGTTCTTAGAGGAATGTCCTGGTTTCAGCTGCGTTAGAGTTAATTTTCTTCCTAGTAGCTGGTATAGTGTTACGCTTTGGATTTTGTATGAGGATAATGTTGATAACACACTGATGTTTTCAGTTGTTGCTAAGTAGCGCTTATCTTAAGTCAAGGATTTTTCAGTTTCCCATGCTCTGCCAGCCAGGAGGTGCACAAGAAGCTGGGAGGGAGCATAGCCAGGACAGCTGACCTGAACTAGCCAAAGGGATATTCCATACCACAGACCATCATGCTCAGTATATAAACTGGGGGGAGATGGCCAGGAGGGGTGGATCACTGCTCGGGCATTGGTCAGCAGGTGGTGAGCAATTGCTTAGTGCATCACTTGTCTTTCTTGGGCTTTATTTCTCTCTCTTTTTGTTATCTTCCTTTTCATTACCATTGTTATTATTATATTTTATTTCAATTATTAAACTGTTCTTAACCTACAAGTTAGTTTTACTTTTGTTTCCCCAATTCTCCTCCCCATCCCACGGGGTGGGGGAGGAGTGAGCGAGTGGCTGCGTGGTGCGTAGTTGCCAGCTAGGGTTAAACCACAACAAGGAACTACAGGGTGTCACGTTCCTTCTTTCCCAAATAAGTTTAATTTACAGTAGCTGGTTTACACAGCAGGCAAGGTTGCTGCCTGGAGCTGCCCGAAGCAGTTGGGGACAGAGGTGTTCCTGCACCTGCACCTCTGGAGGGGTGGTCACAGTGGTATCCAGCCTCAAAACCCACCTTGGCCTCCCTGGGGCAATGCTGTTCCACTCAGACAAAAACAGCCAGCTAGCGGAGAGGAAATATTTGTCCACCATCACCATGGGGGAGAAACCCAGCAGTGGTCCTCCAGCCTCACCTCACCCAGCCCCACAGCGTGGCCGCTCAGCCTTGCCCCAGCAGACTCCCAGACCCCACTGTTTCCCCAGGGACCCTCGGACAGCTTCAGGGTACCTCTGTATGTGCAAGGTGAAATCTCCAGCCTGCATTAATCAGCTTTGCCTTTTCTCCCCAGCGATATTCTGTCATGGTTGGGACTGACCAACAGCACTAGAGGCCCCAGGTGCAGCAGGTCCTGCCTGTCGCTGCACCTCAGCCGGGGATCATACATCTCTACATTTTTACATAGGGAACTTCAGAAGAGAGGTAAGTTAGAGAGAAAAAGGAACAGAACTTCACGTTTTCATTTCAATGTCAATACCAGTATGTCCAGGATTTTCTGACGGAAGACCTAGCATTCCTTGTACCTGCTACTACAACTGATCCCTTACAGCAGTATGATGCAAGCGGCTCTTCTCTGATGTTGGTGTGGAACAACGAGATACAGCAGATGCAGAAAGTATGAACTGACCTTCTTAGTCAGTAAAACGGGGACAATAATAGTAATTCTTCTACTTTGCAGAGGTATTAGGAAGAATCATTCACTAGTATTTGCATAATGTATTGTAATGACATACACAACAGATGTCCCAGATGTTACTCAGAAGTTGGTGTGGTTCATTTCCCATCCAAACAAGACCCTTCTGCCCCCATTTTTCTCTGGGAAAAATAAAAGAAAAAGAAGAAAAAGGAAGCCCAGTAAGCCATTATTTAGACCTGGGAATAATGAGTGTTTATCTGGATTTTGTAACACAAATTATGTAATGAACCAGAGAAAAGGCTTTTGAACAAATATGTTAATGAGATGGCAGCTAAGGGAGAGGTTACAGAGTTGCCAATTCCAAATCAAATTTTTTAATGTGATTTTCTTTTGTTCTTTTTTTCTTTTGTAGTCATTAGCCTGCACAGCATTTGAATGTGCTTTGGGGCTTCATGCAAACTATATGGGAAATACCAATTCTAGGTCAAGAAATCCTGATCAGCAGCACACACTGACTGAGAAAACCCCACTGACTCAAAATTCATAATGAGGGCTTTTATGTAGAAAGTTGTTGGGCACAGAGATTGTACTGAAAGGACTGTTCGTTCAGAGTCTCAAAAGCTTTTCTTGGAAAAATATCAGATGCTCCACTGGGAACTTAGTTGAAAGATACTCCTAAAGCAACACAGTGGACTGGCAGTGGCTGGAAAGTACTGATTGGAGGGAAAACGGAAAGTAATGAAACAGTGATTTTCTCTGAATGCCTGTTAATAACTCTTTCAATTTAAATTCTGTGTAAACCTT
This sequence comes from Harpia harpyja, assembly GCF_026419915.1. NCBI lineage: Eukaryota > Metazoa > Chordata > Aves > Accipitriformes > Accipitridae > Harpia > Harpia harpyja. Next base: position 461,482 of record NC_068951.1, on the reverse strand, counting down.
CCAGTGCATAACATTATTGTACAAGACCTCTTCTAGGCATCTTTTAAGTCAAGCATCACATAGAGGTAAGTTCTCAGCTGGTTGTTTTTTAAATGTGATTTTCAAAAGCCTGGGTAGAAGACACTTCTTTTTCTGCTAAGTCCTAGAATGTCTCAGGGTCAGTTGTTTTCATTTCTGTTTCTCAGTGTCAAGTATAATACGTCTTACAGTCCTTGTTTAATATAATTTTGTTAAAACTTCTGTACCTCTGGGTGTTGCATGGAGCTCGCAACATGAAAGAACTTTAAAAAGAATGTGAGGAGAGTTTTTTGTCTTGAGAGGGAATGGCACTTATCTAGGTCAAATGGACTGCTTTAAAACAGGCAAACTGTACTTGTGTGCTTGGACAGCATTTGAATTAGAGGCAGAATATATGTATATCTGTAATTAAATGAATCAACTGCTACCTGTAAAGCCTCCTTGCCGCAGACCATTACTATCCAGCAATAACAGGAGTAACTGGGATGATTGGCTTGTAGTGAATAAGATATATCAGAAAAGCATCTTCTTGGGAATGACCTAAACTATACTAAAATCTTTATTTTTCCAATTTTTCCACCTGGACTGATGACTCTGGAATTCCTACCTTCCAAAAGGACTTGATTTCTAGTCCCTTTCTACTAACACAAACAATGCAGGTCAGCCTTTGTTAACCAGTCTTCAGCAGTGTTCCACTTCAGTTCAGAGTGGAACTCTTTACAGTGGCTCACATCATTGAATCTGTTAGCTGAAGTGCAAAAGGGAAGATTGCAAGACTCTGTGTGTGGCTTGACAATGCTGTCAAGCTCATCTATGAATTTACTGTCTCGAAAGGTGCAGCTGTTCCTGTCCCAGCTGTTACTGTTCCCAGCCATAAGTGTCCCAGTCTATTGAGCTGGCTCTAGTGCTCACTGAACACTTCATTGAACCTATTCAGCTCACTAACTCAGCAGAAAAATGTTCTGCTTTCTTTGTCAAGTTAAACTCCAATGAGCCCCAGAGCCACCAGCTGAGAAACAGCAAGAAAGCCAGGGCAGGTCAGTGGCCGTGAGCCATGAGGTGGGCTTGCCTGGCTCTGTTACTGCATCATACCCTTGGTTCTTGATATGCTTTAAAATACCTGTGTTTATTAGGGTAGCACAGCAGCAAATGGGAGCAGTGGTGTCTAGTAACCAGGGAAAGGGATTCAGGTACAAGAGACCCGATTCAGCTCCTGGTTCCACTTCATGTCACCAGCCATGCCTAAGTCTCTTTGTAACACAAAGATTTGAGTTCCTTTGTAAGCTGATTTGAAACTTACTACCAAGAAGAACAAGTGCAGCATATTATTCAATGTTAGGGTATCAAAATTTAGTCCAAAGGCTGCTTCAATCCCCACTTCTAAATGGTGTCTGCAACAAAAAGCTAATTTTACCTACTGTCTTTAAAGCAGTAGTTAAAGACCATGAAACCACACATCTCACATACATATTTGTAAATACTGCTCTGGTCTCTGTCATGTTCGGAGCAGTACTGAGTGGAGGAAAGGATTCTTTTTTCCTGAAGGCCTGCAGTTAGCGCTCAATTAGCATGAGCTGAATTTCAGGCTGTGGGAGGTTTTTGTCTGAATGCTCTCTTTGAACCATCTAAAACTCCTCCTGCTGGAGGTTTTGCAAGCACGACAGGCTCTCTGCAGCTTCCTTTTGCCCGTCTGTCAGACTAGGTCTGTAAGGCAGCCAAAGCTTTGTCTGCCACCTTCTTGGCACAGTGAAGAGGAAGCTCATGGGCAAATTATGTGAAAGACCTGCCATTCCTGTAGCACCCTCGTATCCAGCCAGTGCCAAATGTATCTGAGTTGTAAGCATAGATTGAGGGAGACCGGGAACAGCTGGAAGACTTGCGAAATCGAACATGCTCCTCTGTGCTTCTCTCTGTTGGTGGATGCTGATCCCTTAGAGAGCAGTGCCTAGCCTTGGCCTGCAGTGTAAACTGCTCTGTCTTCCCCCATTTCATCCAATCATGCTCTCCTCTTCCTGCATCCTGACTCTGCATTGTACAGCTTTTCCACCTCCTTGTCTGAATGTAGGCGTCTTCTCTCTTGTCCTCACTCAGTATTCTTCTTCCTGCCCATGTTGCTGCTGTTTGTGATGATATGTGAATATGTGGTTCTAACATCTGGATTCAGTCAACTTCTTGGCCTCCTGGTTCTTGCAGTAGAGCATGAATAGGCACATGTAAACCTCCAATGGTTTATAAAATAGTGATAGAGGTATCTTAAATATGAAGTGTGCAGTGGCAGGATGGCTGGAGCAAGGGAGTAATAAGGTCAGAATTTACCTTTCAAGATTACAGGTTCAGTTCAGTGCAGGACTTTGTCCTTGCTGCTCTACAACAGCCAGCTGCTTTGCTTGGTTTTAGCTGTATTCCTAGCAGACTTCCACAGGAACTGTAGTTGGCACTAATTCGATTTCTTCTCAGCAGAGTCAGCACAGACATTTTTCATGAACAAATATTTCACACGCACTCCAACAAACCAACCTGCTCTCCTCCTGAAGCAAACATCTAGAAAAGGAGCCTACTTTTGCAAAAAAAAAAAAAGTAAAGAAATGAAAGTTGCTCATTTCCATGGTCCCAGCTTTTGCTTTAGTCAAAGTGCTGGGAATGCCTTTAAATTTAGGTTTCTAAACTCAGTTTATCAGTGGTGGTCTTGATTCATGAAAAGATTACAGTTGCTTAGTTTGGGACCTGGGTCCCAGATAAACACATGCTCAGATAAAGGAGATTCAGACACGCTTTCTTTCAAATCTGGACTCAATGTTATTCCTAGAGCTCCCTCTCTCATTCAACCGGTATTGACTAGGCAGCTCCGCCAGAAGTGGGAAGTGGGTATTTATCTCCACGTGAGGGACTTGCTGGTTTCGATTGACACCTTCCTGTTTTCCTCCTTTGCTCCTTCCTTTCTGATCTATAATCTTGTGGGAGGCCTGCACCGTCTTGTGCCTGTCCCAAGTCAGCTGTTCCTAAGAGCCCTAGGGAACATTGTGTTTCTCACATCCCTCCCCTTCTCCTCCCAAGGGTACACCCTTCTGCTTGACAGTTGCTGTATGAATAGCAAAAGTGGGTACTCCACTGTCTTTCGATCTGATTTCCTATTATTCAGGTGCTTGTTCTTTTCTGTGAATCCTTTTTTTGTTTTGTTCTGTATCATAGAATGTACTTTGCACGGCACACTGAAGGCAAGTTTCCAATAATTCTGCACAATAAGGAAATATTGATTCCCTTCGCTGTATTTGACAAAAAAGGATGCTGAGGCATGGACTGTGTAATTGAATTGCCCACAGCAGTCCCTGATCTCATTCCCAGGTACAGCAAGCAGGTCTCCTTTCACGGGATTAGTCCATCTAAAGGTATCAACACATGTTCATGGCCTTTCTCTTTATTTTCTCTTTTCTGCACTGCATCTCATTTAAACAAGAAGACAGCAAATCGTATTTGCACTGGTCTATCAAAGTGAACCTTAGTACAACTCCTTTAGAGTTAACTCTTTGCATTTTCTTATTTAAGTGCTTGTCGTCCTTTTTCTTTGTTGACTAGGGACCATTTTTTCATTGGAGACTGGCCACGAGAATGCAAGTTTTGGCCAATTCCCCACTTTCTGCTAGGCTTTGCACTGCTGTGAAGTTTCCTTTGTGTTGGTAAGTTACCCAGAGGGACTGCTGCTAAAGGTTTGAAGATTTGGAATCTGTCCAGATCCGGTTGGCTACTATTTTCCTTAGTGGACATTCACTGCTTTTACAAACAGAACAGTAACATTGGAGTGTCTTGTTTTGAACTTCTGTCACTCAAGTTCCTCTGGTCAGCAGAGGACAAATAGTGCAAGCTGTAGTCAGAGCCACCTCATTACTTGCTGTGAAATCTGAAATTCATTATTTCTGTGAGTAACTGCTTGGTAAGACTGTACTAAGAGGCTGTAGGATCAAAGTATCAAGATATGATTTATGCTGCCTTCAATTTCAGGTGGCTGTTGACATCCCACAAGCGGAACCTAAAATATCAACAAATTATTTGTCTTTGGTCTAGTTTCCAGTCCCTCCAGTTGTTCCTTTCTGCCATCCTGATAGCGGTTGCCGCCCTTTCAGTAGTGCCATCACTTCTGATTCTGATTCTGTGGCTACATTGTAGACCAAATCACTGATATGAAGGACATTAAAAAAAAACCTTTCAAGTTAACCTTTCTGGGTTATTTTTAACCCAGATCGAAGACACACAATCCCTCAAAATAACAGGCAGTGAAAGACAGCCATGCATGCCTGCACAGACCTTTGTTTCGGGGAGACCCGCACCGTGGTTTTAACTCTCCATTTCCCTAACGGAGCTCAGTCCTTCCTCACCACCGTGTAAATGAGTGAAAGATGACCCTCTCTTGGCATCATCAGCAGGTCCTGAAGCTCCAGCACCTGAGAGAAGCCGGGTGTCAGCACTTTGGTCACTGCATATAATATGCATTATGAGAATCTGTGCTTACCGGCAACTTTCTGTAGGCACTATCAGTGGGGAGATTTTTCTTAAAACGTTCTCACAACCGGTGTGATGGCTTGATATGCAGCCGTTAAGCAGCTTTCCTTGTTCATAGTAGGTCTGCAGAAGCATGAGCACAGAGGTGGACGTAAGGAGCGGGGAAATGCCCCATGTTGTGTCCCGGCGCCCACATGACGGAGGGGCCGGCGGATCCTGACTTGGTCCGGATCAGGCTGAGGAGATCTCCCGGGCGTCGGAGAAGGGGCTTGCGGACACGGCGTCCTCCTGGGCTGCTGCCGGCCGCCCGTGGGGAGGGAGGGACGTCGCACGGCGGGGCAGGGGCGCTGGGCTGGCGGCAGGCCGGCGGCTCTGCTGCGGCTCGCCCGCTCCTGATCCGTGTCCGCACCGCTACCCGGCCGCCCGGCCCCCGGCCAGGGCGGGAGCGAGCCCGGTGTCCCGCCAGGGCGGGAGCGGCCGGCCTCCCTCCGGGCGCGGGCGGGCCCGGTGTCCCGTCAAGGGCGCGGGCGGGTCGTGTCGCCCCCCGCCATGTCCCTCCCGCCGCGGCCCCGCCGCCCCGTACTTAAGGCGGCAGCGGCGGGCGCGGCTCCTGCTCGCGCCCTGACCGTGTATCCCCACAGAAGATGGCCCCGACGTGCTTGCGGCCCCTGCTGAGGTACCGGTCCTTCGCCATCCTCTTCCTCACGCCGCTGCTGCTGCTGCCGCTGCCGGTCGCCGTGCCGACGCCGGTAAGTGCCTGCGGGGCCCACGCGGGGAACAGAGCCCCCCGGATCCGGCCCCTGCTACCCCACGGGAGACCACCCCTCTGCCCCCCCCCCCGCCCCCCGGGTCCGGCCTCTGCTGCCCGAAAGCAGCCCGCCCCCCTCACCCCCAGTGTGGGCCCTGCTGCCCCAGAGCCCCGGTCCCCGCCAGCCGCACAGGGCCCTCTCCAGCCTCGCTGGGCACCCAGCCTGCTTGCCCGCCTCGCGCGGGGCCATGCCGCAGACACCCTGTGCGGCGCTGGCCGGCCGGGCCGCCCTCGCCGCAGCATCTCCTTTGCCACCCGAGCGGGCAGCGCCCGACCCCTGTCAAGGCGGTTCCGCTGCCCCGCAGTGGACTGAAGCAGATCCTTCCTGCCGCCCCGTCCCTCAGGCATTTCTGTGCAGCTCAGCTAGCCACCCAGTCCCAGATCCCAGGAACGCGTGTTGCGGGTTTCACTCCCCAGTGGTCTTCAGGCACTGGCGCTAGGCAGCTGAACTTGCAGGAGGGGCTCTGTGCCAATCAATCTCCGTTCATCCTAGGGGTTGTGCCGCTGCCAGGACCTGGGGCTCCCACAGACCCAACCCATCTTGCAAATTAGATGCAATTCTTTTGGGGCCAAAGATAAATAGGCGCTTAACTGGCCCGCACATTTAGAATTGTGTCTTGCATTACCTAGTAACGATGGCAGTGGAGTGAGTGACGGGACTTCTGTGTTCTCCAGCTCACTCCGCTGCTGGGGCTCTGAGGTACTCTAAGGAGTGTTGCTGAGTGGCATTCTTCACCGGTGGTGCAGTCGGAAGCCGTGCATTGTCTGTTACGCAGCGATCGTAACAGGTTTTCAAATGCAATATCCGCCAATTCACATCCATCTTACTCCAGTGATGGTGATGGCACAACTCTTTTGCTTTCAGTGGAGTTATACCAGCATAAAATTGGAATAACCCAGTGAAGCGTTTGGTCTTCAATGTCTTGTAGTCTTCCTGGCATAATGTGAAAGCTCAGTTTGCAGTCTTTTAGCCTACTAGAGCTTTAGAGGCTATTCTAATGCTAAAACCAGTCTTTCTTCTGAGTGCCCTGTATTGCTCAGCGTATTTTCAAGTACAGGAAAATGTCATGCACATTTACGAACAAAATTGCCAGCCATTCTGGTTTACCTGTCTAAGTAATGTCAGCCCTGCCTTTCAGTTGAATGCTGGTGCTTTATAGGAAGAGGAATTCCCGACTGTTAGGCACTACTTTGATCAGTTCTAGGAAAGATAATTTGCCTAAGAAAATAAGTATGTCTTCAGTTTTCCAGTATTTGTAGGAATATTGTGTCATCAGTCTAATCTGGGAAATTACAGTATTTCACAATGGGAGAGTAACACTTGCATCATGACTGCTTTTCCAGCTCTCAGTGAGAAGGCAGGTCACTGTGTTTCTTGACAACTGTACAGAGACACCAAAGAAACATTCTGTGACTGTTCCCATAAATCACAGGTAGATACAGGTATAGATACAGATATATATTTAATTCCAGATCTTTGGTTGTTTGAATTGGCTGAGGCTGTTGGAGTTAATTTATAAACATGGTTGTATTTTTGAACTTCACATAAATTATTTACTCTCCACTCTACAAAATCAGTGTTTCTTCTGTATTGTGAATTTTACTCACTTAGGGTTGTTTATCTGTCTTTCGTACTGGCAACAGATTAACCACAGTCAGTTCTAGCACTTAGTTACTGTGGCACAGCATAAATTGTATCATGAGCTCACATCATATTTAATAAGGGAAGAGACTTAAAGAGGATCTGTCTGATATCTTTTAGTCTCAGAAGAAATATCTTTTTCAAAACTTGTGCTGTAATTAATCTCCTGGAAACCTGAAGAAAAAAAAAAATCAAATAACTTACAAAGGCTGTTTTCTGGCTCTTAAGCTTCTCAACAAAATGAAGGAAATCACCCCCCTATTTATAAATATCACCTTACGGCAATTTTTAAATGTCACTGTAACACCATTTATTTTTGCAATAAAGTCTCATTTGTTGTATTAGAATAAAATCCTATAAACACATACTCTAAATATGAGCAAATTCTGAACTACAGAGCACTGACTTAAGCTTTAAAACACTGTTTACTGTTTGCTAATGAATGCTTGCTTCTCCTAACAGTTTTGAAAGTACAAACCAAGGAAGGCTGGGTTACAGAAATGCCTGCTCAACAGTATAAAAAGACATGTTACAACATTTCTAATCTAGGGAATCCCCTTAGTAGGTAAGCACAGTATGATTTGGGAAAGTACTTCATATCTGTATCGTGCTTAGTCACCAAAAAAAAAAAAAGGTAAAAGAGTTTTACTTTAAGAGTTACTTTAAAAAGTTAGAACTTTTAAATTATTCAGTGATATAGTTTCTGGGCTCAGGTGTGTTACTGGACACACCTCAAAGACTTGTGGATTTCAGACAAGCTAATCATCCCCACTGGGAAGTTTGGCCATCCATTTAAAAATAATTAACTCAAAATAGAAATGCTCCAATCTGCAAACACTATTAAAAATTCTTGCCTCCTAGATGTGAAACCTGCTTACCTCAACTGCCAAGAAGTAATTGCACACTGCAAACTGTGTACTTACCTAGTTGTGGAAGGTTTGTTTTTCTCACACCCTACATTTTGTGTGGGTGCATTAGAACAAACACTGTGGTAAAAAAGATCTTTTTATGCAAGTGACTTCAGAACAAGGTTTAAAAGTACAAGTTTAAATTCTCATGTCTCTGCTACCTATTTGAGAATAACTTGCTAAGCTACAGACAATGGAATGTTTGGGCCCGTTATGAGAGCTACCAATCTGTTTCTTATCTTTAAGAATAGTTTTCTGTGCTTAAATGTGTCTTCCATTATGTTGCAGGAGGCCAAATGTGCATATATCATCATCATCATGGCTGTGTACTGGTGTACTGAAGTGATCCCACTGGCTGTTACCTCCCTCATGCCTGTGGTATTTTTCCCTCTGCTTGGAGTTCAGAGCTCTAAATCAGTAAGGAACTTGCTCAATCCGGATCTGATACAGGGATATCTGTTGCTCTGATCCCCCATCAGTATTTAGCAAACAAGTCTGATAGGAAAGTGCGCCAGTTCTGTGGTGCTGTTTTTGAACATGTTGAGCAGTGTTCAGGGCTCCTGTATGGGAAGATGCTGAACTAAATACACATTTGCCCAAAATGTTAAGGGTGTGGGGCTTGAGGTGGTAGAGGGGAACGTCCGTTTCTGGGCCTGAATCCTGCTGGAGAGCATCCCACTAGTGCCAGCAGCTTGTGTGTTCATAACCTGTCCCATAAGAGAGCAGTGCTGACATATCCTCTGGGAGGTTTCAAAATGCATGGGACGAACTTCTTCTGACAGGATAGACAAGCATGATGCCAGCAAGTACACTGTGTCCCCTCTAAAGCTTATTCTGGCTGTTTGTGCTAGGGCTTTTGTCCAAGGGAGAGAGGCTGTACCTAGGTACTGTAGACCAGGTTCACTACTGGCCAAGAAGCTGGTAAGGGCGGGTGTGGTTACTAAAGGTGCTGAGAAATCCGTTTTGGAGCTCAGAATTTCTAGTACCTACACAGTGCTTTGAGCCCCTAACAATGTTTCATTTTGTACTTTATTAACTCCTGATGATCCAAAAAGAAGGTTCATGATGTACAAAGAGCCCCTGCACTAGACAGTTCAGCACTTAAACAGGGGATCAAGGGTTCAGGAAACTGGAGACAGCTCTGAGGCTACAACTGCCCCTTCTGCCGATGTTGGGATGGGGCCTGGTGCAGCAAACAGCTTTGAGAGGATGGAAGGCAAAATGTACTAGTGAAGCCGGCAAGAAGCAACGTTGGGGCCCCTGACCTACCTTCTCTGTCTTTCAGGTGTGCTTGCAGTACCTAAATGACACAAACATGCTCTTCGTTGGAGGGCTGATTGTTGCAATTTCTGTTGAACAATGGAATCTTCACAAAAGGATTGCGCTGCGGGTCCTGCTGATTCTTGGGGTGAAACCTGCACTGTAAGAGTATTACATTACTTCTTCCTTGCCTCTGTCAATTTAGCAGAGGCCTAGGGATGGTGTTTAACAGTCAGCAGAGAAGGGAACCTTCAAGAACCTTTTTAGCTGCACTTGTACAGAGTTTCCAGAGGTGAAGTCTGGCAGCAGTAACAGTTTATTTGTCCTTTAGCCAAAACCAGCATCTGGCTAAATTCTAGATGCTTGCCATTGGGGACAAAATGATGACAGACTTAATCATGCACAGACTAAGGAGGTAAATGGCTTTCTGGGATTCCTTCAGTGAAGGTGGCAGAGCTGTCCTAGAAGGGAATCTGGCCCTGCTTTGTATTACTGGATACTACACACACCTCTGCTCTCTAAATTACAGTGACTACAAAGCCTTCTCCTCTGCCTGTTCCTCTCTTTTCAGCCTCATGCTGGGATTTATGATAGTCACTGCCTTCCTCTCCATGTGGATAAGTAACACAGCCACCACTGCTATGATGGTTCCCATTGTCCAGGCTGTCCTGGATCAAATGGACAACACAGAGTATGATGTGACCATGATGGAACAGGCAACCGGGCAAACAAATACAGTGATTGAGCTGGAAGAAAAGAATGCATCAGATCCCACTTCAGTGCATGGTAAGGGCCTACTCAGCAGTGAGTTGATTCTAATGAACTTGCTACGCTCAGAGCTCCCTCACCTAGAAGGAGTTCTCTGTACCTTTTCCAAGGAAAGAGGATGGTAACCTGACTGAAAATCCCTAAATGCATGACATTTAGGTTTTACAAAATGGCTTCCAATTTTAGTGGCTGCCATTTTGTTATGCTTAATGCTAGATCCCATGCAGATTGTTATGTTCTTTCCTTCAAGGTGGGGTCATCCTCCCATAGTTTCCCTAGATTTAACTGCCTGCTCAGAGAAGTGAAAAGCTTATCCTGTGGGAAATATCATCCAACCCTGCAGCGTCCCACTTTCTAAATCTTGTGATTATCAGTGGGGTTCCACTTCTAAGCCATGTAGGAATGTTTGAAAAATTTTGTGCAAATTCAACCTGTTTTGGTTCTGGGGTTATAAATACCTCTTTATTGCCCAGATTGTATGTGGAGGTGGGGAGAAGAAAGAGGAATACTTTAAAAGCTACATCGAAAAGAGAAGCTGGTGTGACTCACAGTAGACAAACTATTCTTTTGAACACTTTAAAGTGTGATCTTACCCTGATGCGTGACTCCACAAGGTCCTTCTCTCAATGCTGTGGTTCTGCAGTAGCTTTCACCCAATTTGAACCATGCGCACAAACTCAGTCCCTCTGATTTCACTGCTCTGCTGTGCTGTTACAGAGGGCTGTATTATTAAATACCATTAAAGATCAGATCTGTGGTGCCTTTCTTTTTCAGAGGAGGAAAGATTGTCTTGGGGATTTTCATAGAGATGTGATTTCACTGAATTAGCAAGTTGATCTGCCATGATTCTCTGTGTGACTGAGTGCAAATGTCAGTAGCGCATACAGTGTCCCACATTTCAAGCCTTCTGCCTGGGACACACCATGCACATTTTCTGGCTTACATGTCCACGGAAGACACAGTGTAGAAGAAGGGTGTTTATGTGTGCCAGACACTGCTCTGTTATGAGATTGATTCATAACTGCTGTATTTCTTTGGACCTTGGAGGTATAGTTTAGATACAACCGTGATCTCTGCTTTTTGGTTGCTTCATTTCTTACCTCATTTGTGAAGGGAGAATGCACTATGATTGTGCAAAGCTCAGACACCATGTTTATTTAAGATGTGCAAGCCCTCAAGGATGCCAGTTGGCCACAGAGTGCTCTGTAAAGTTGCTCATTTCTAGCTTCCAAACAATTGTACTAAAGGTACGTTTTCATATTTGCAAATGCTCTTTTTAATGCTGATTCTTGACTCCCCAAATCAGACTTCTGCTCTAAGACCAGTAATAATTTGATGGCTTTCTGTCCACTTAGAAGGATCTGCTTGGCTTTGCTGACTAATTTATTTTAATGTGTTGTGAGGGTAAAAAATGTGTGCAGAAAATACCCTTTGCTATTGTTGAGTTGGTTGCAATTGCCGTAAATTCATTGTCCTGCTCCATTAGTCCAGTCAGACTTCAAGATTAGACTCTGAACCTCAGAGAACAAAGGACATAGCAGCAAAATTTCACGGCTGATGTAAACTGACATAACATATTGATCTTAACAGTTATGCCAGGCAAGATTTTGGTTTTGGGTGGGTTTTTTTCTGCCCATATTCACAGCTGTTAAAGCTAGTTGGGTTCTTACTGTGGTATTGGAATGGTTCCAGTGACTACAATATCTGGCTGGTGGTAAGCCTCCCTGTGAAACAGGGAATTACTGCTGAGAGACTGTGGCACTGATATGGACAACAGCATCCTTGGATCATGTAGACCCAGACTGTCAACCTCTCTCTTCAGCTCCTCATGAACATGAGTCCAAAGTATTTAGGGACATATCTGTGTTTTTTTGAATTAAAATAAATGGCATACACAAACTGGAAGCACTGAGCCTGCAGACTCTGTCATGAACTCTCTGCCTCCCTAACTTGACCTGAGGCAAGCTGTGTTCTTTGTGTCTAGTCATAAGCAATGGACAAGTCCCTGATGACCCCAGATCTTCTGAGGAAAAGAAAATGAGGAAGCGTATATGTAAGGGAATGACACTTTGTGTATGCTATGCTGCCAGCATTGGAGGGACTGCAACACTCACTGGAACAGGACCAAACATGGTATTGAAAGGCCAGATGAATCAGTGAGTCATTCTTGCTTTTTCTTTTACTTATACTATCTTACTGCTTCTGTGACCAACCAACTAGTCTTAGGTCACAGTTTCAGTTGCAAACTGTAAGCAATAACCAATCAATGAATTGAGGGTGAGGAATGTGTACAAAGTGATGGGCCTCATTTTTCTGCTTCAGCCTTTTTTTAGGCAGCTATGTGCTGGTATTATAGGTCTCCTGAGAAACTCGGAAGTACTTGCTGGTAATCAGCAGACAGCTGGTTGATCATGAGATACTGGTTCTTCTGCCTCCTCTTTTTCAGCTGAAATGCAGCATATCAGCAGAGGAACTGCAGTGAAGAGCGTTGGAAGACTGTATGATTAACTCTTCTCATAAGCACACCAAAGAGCACGAAAAATAGCTTAGCCTCTCCTATAATATTATTCTTCCATGCTGTATCTGTGGAAACTGTGCAGATACTGTTGTAAAGGAAAGGACTTATCCACAAAATACTCTCTTTGCTAAACTGAGTTTGGGAATTGATTTAAATGCAACCTGATCGAGACTGAAAATATTGCAGACTCCACAACAGTCTCTCAAGATTGCTTCCTTCTGTTGGGAGTACTTCAGCCTCAGCTGCCACATTACCTGTTGGTTTTAATACCCAGCTGGAAATTTGCTATTGTTATTTTTCCTCCAGTCATTATTGGTGGATGCAGGGAAGAACAAAAATTGCTGCTCTTAAAAGACTGCCTTCATTCTTTTAAGCCAACTAGCAACTTTGTCTTCGATTGAAGTGAGCAGAAGTGCAGCTATTAATTTCAGGAAAGACAGTTCTTGCTCTCTTATTAGAATGAATGGGGAGAAAGAAAGAACATCCCATCTTGGGATAAATGAGTAGGCATGTTGGAAGTGAAAGGTACCTAGAATGTGTGGGAGATCTTTCAGCAGCGCTTGCCTTACTGAGACCTAAAATATCAACATGATCTCCTATATGAGCTCTTATATGCCTTAAAATAACATACAGGAAAAACTGAAGATCATTTAAGTTCTGCTCTGAAATCCAGGCTGCCTTCCTATTGACTTCAGTTAGGCTATGGATGTTTGCCTATGAATACTTGTAATGGTTGTCCTAGATTTACATGTATAATTGTCACTATTAGCACATATTAAAGGCAGAGTAGGTTACTAAATGTTTTGACATTCATACAGAAAGCTTTTTTCTTTTCTTTTCAGGTTATACCCCAACAATAATGATATTGTGAATTTTGCTTCCTGGTTTGGGTTTGCTTTCCCAAACATGATTCTGATGTTGGTACTAGCTTGGCTTTGGTTACAGTGCTCCTTCATGGGACTCAAGTGAGTATTTAACTACATGATGTTGTGTAAACCCCTCAGCTAATGCAGATCAGCTTACTGAGAAATCTGGATAAAACAAATGCACTGACAAGTTATTAATTTTGTAGCAGAGAGCAGTTCCCTTTCACAGCAGCTTTTGAGGTCTGGAAACCTTTTGTGTTCATGGGAGTTGCACTAAGGCAAAAGCTTTATACATTCTTAATGTTCAGACAGAATTGCCTTTTTATTTTTCAATTTCACATCTGTGAATTTCAACGCTAGGAGAGCCAGCATACCTGTTTTGCTACCCTTGATTCAAAACTGAGTTTTTCATCTCAGGTTGCTCCAAATTGGACAGAGACTTACAACCATTCATAGACCCCATTCTTCTGTGAGAGCTGGCACGTCCCCATGAAATACTTTGACACTGTTGTAATTTCTTTGTTCCTGGCCTCTGCTGTAGTCTGTGTCTGTCCCCAGGAGTGACAGTTTCAGAGTAGCAAGCATGTTAAATCCCTCTGGTATGTTAATACTTACAGCACGTTCTTCTCCCTTTTTCTTAAAGCTTTAAAAAAAGCTGGGGCTGTGGGACAGAAAGAACTGCTAAAGAAAAAGCTGCATACAACGTGCTGAAGGCAGAAATGAAGAAATTGGGCCCCATCTCTTATGCTGAATTCAATGTCCTCTTAATGTTTGTTTTGCTGGTTCTCTTGTGGTTTTCCAGACACCCAGGCTTTGTAAAAGGCTGGGCCACCAGGCTCTTCCCAGAAGGAGAAAAGTAAGTTTTTAGGGTATTTTTCATCCTGTACCCTCTTGGTTGTGAATCAGATTCCCTTGCTCTTTCATTCCCTTTTGAGTGCAGGGTCATTCATTCCACCCTTAACTGAATTCATGTTTGCTGGGCTTGATCCTATCGCTTGTGTGTAAAAGATCACCAGTGGATCTATTGTTTGACAGTTTGTACTGCAATGAAGTCTGGAGACTGGGACATGGAGCAAGCTGAACCTCCTGAAGAAAGAGAAAATTCTGTAATGCTGGTCTCAGTCACACTGATGTACACATTAGTATTTTGTTTGTGTGAACGCCAATCCATTGCGGTGTCATTTGAATATTTGGTAATATCACCTCTAAACAATAGCTTAGAACTCACTGGGAAGTTGATCTGGTGCTTTGAATGGCTTCTTTGCACAATGTCTGTGGCATATTAAGAACATAAAATGCAAGATGGGACTACCCTTCAGGCTATTTCTTTACACATCTTTCTTTGAGATACAACTGTTGAATCTTGGCTTCACCACGGAGAAGGAACCCTGCTTCCAGGAGCTGTTGTCATCTGTGACTCTGGTTATTAATGTGTATTGTAGCTCGTTTCTTTTATTACTGCATTTGTGTTGTGGCAGGTCTGAGAGACCTCAGTCATGAACTAATGACCCATTTTGCTAATGTACAAGCCCCAAACAGGATGACAAAGAGCAATGACTGCAATGCTGGAAGGCAGCCATCTTCTAGGAGAAAGATGTTTGTTTTCTAAGCTATATTCTCTTTTCTTCTTTAGGTATATCACTGATTCTGCTCCTGCTGTGTTTATTGCCCTGCTACTGTTTATCCTTCCTGCTAATAAACCCAAATTCATAGGCTGGAATCCAAGCATGTCTGACCCTGAACAGACTGAAGAAGGTATTTAAAAGAGGCATTGTAACATTGTGAAACAGTTAGCCACCTCCAGCTAACATGGCAGAAACATATACTGGATTTGCATGCAGTTCTTCAGGGTAGCTCACCCCCCTCACTTCTTGGGCAGGGCTGGGGCACAGTACCTGCTCATGTGTTTTACCCTTAGCCTGTGCAGCCTGTTAGGTCTTTCCCTAATATCTTCTAGAAAAGGAGACAAAATGTCTTCATTCTCCTAAAACATGTTCTGCTTTTCATTTCTCACTTCAGATATAAAAAAGCCATTTTTATCAGCCCCGCTGCTAGACTGGAATGTGGTTCAGAGGAAGATGCCCTGGAGCATTGTGCTGCTGCTGGGAGGAGGTTTTGCTTTGGCTGATGCAAGCGCAGTATGTCCTGACATCTGTTTTTCTCTGTCTCAAAGGCGAACTTCCCTGGTTTGTTATCTAGTCCTGTATTACTGGGCATGCACCCAAAGCCAAACCCAGTAGAGATGTTCAGATCTGGTGGCAGATCCAAATTAGCAAAAACTGGGAGGAGAGGTGAATGTTTGTGCCTCTTTTTCAGGAATTTATATGCTCTGACCAAATTTCTTCAATTTATCTTACCTCTTGGAGGCTGCTGAGTAGCTTGGGATCTTCACTGGCTGGACAGACCAGAAAAGCAGCCTTTCTTATTTCTGTTATCTTCCCGATCCCAGCCCTGGCTAGAAAAATAGAAGTATAGATAACACTTGTAAGATTTTCAGAACCATTTGAGGTTTGTTTAAAGGATATATATCTTCAGATTTAAACCAAGCCACTACTGAAGTGGTCAGGAAGAAAATCATTGTGGTTAGATATCTTCCAAAATTGTGTACAGTAGGGTTTCTTGAACTTCTTGTCAGTGGCTGTTGCCACACACTGTACTGCATTCCATAAGCCCATGGTTTGATCCTATGTTCATAAATTCGCAGAAAAGGCAGCTAAATTCCCAAAACAGAAAAGAATCTGGAGGTGAACCATATTGCTTCCTTCATCACTGCTAAGATGCATCTAAATCAAAGCAAGCCTTAGCTACAACAGTGCCATGCTTTGGGGAAGTTCATATTCAGATCTAAGTTTTGCGGCTAGGTAGTTTTAAACCATGGGGCAAATTAAAGCTCTAGGGCTTTACATTCATCTACATACATCACACATACATTATTAAAGCTCCAGAGCATTAGAAGCCATCAAGTCAAAGTTTGTAAGCTGTTTGAGTCAATCACTGCCTATGTTCCTATGATAGAGCATCAGCATCTTCGGAAACCTTTGAAAAACATGCCAGGAAACTTCTGAGTGATACATTAAGCATTTGCAATCATTTCAGCAATAATTGTTTCTGTTTAGCAAAACCCCATAATTTTGTAACCAAAGTGTGAGCAAGTATTTGGGTTCCAGAAAAATCAGGAAAGTGGGACTCAGTATTATGTCTAGTTGGCAAGGAATTTCTTTTAGTGTTTGTGACAGATCATTGTACTTTCCCGGATGGTGTTTATATAATTCAGGAGTCATTTAGCATTATTCGGTAGAAATGTTACACATGACAAGTTCCCTGTTCATGAGCTAGGGGTTCTAAGCCTCACTAAACCCCACCTTTTTTTCTTGTCAGAACTCTGGGCTCTCAGCTTGGCTGGGTCACCAAATGACTCCACTAGGATCTATCCCACCGTGGGCCATTGCAACAGTACTTTCACTTATTATAGCTGTCTTCACCGAATGCACCAGTAATGTCGCCACAGCCACCCTCTTCCTACCTGTCTTTTCATCCATGGTAAGATTACTTCCATCCTGTTATCCTATCAACTGTGATATCAGAGTTAAACTGACAGTCTCTAGTGGCAAAGCAATATCGTAGTTATTGCCTTGAAAGTTGCTCTGCTGTTAATCTGAAAGCCGGTATGAAACAGTCCATCTGACAGTATACCATAATGGCTAGTGATTTTAGCTGGTGTTCACTGCTATGTTTGCAGCATCGTATGTAGATAGAAAGAGGGAATGCAAACTTTCTCCAATCTACCCTACCTGTATGCCTGAAGCCTGAGAACCAGCTTCTTGGGGGAAGAAGCTAATTCAGGATGCCTATCCCATGGCACCCTCACTGGAAAGGAAGCCAGTTCAAGCCTTCTGTAAGGTGTGTCACTTGGCCCTGGAGAAAGTGAAGTGAGAGTCACTTTTTTAACACAGATCAACAAACATCAGTTACTTCTGGTCGTTTTGTATTTGAACCATCAACTCAGAACTGGAAAAACACACACACAGAAAATCCAAACCAAAAGAAAATGCAGCACTTCGTATTCATCCCTTGAATGGTTCCTTCATCTTCATGGTTTTATGCTAGAATACAGAAGGTAGTAGGCCTGACTCTTAGAAATGTGTCATTTTCCATAGGAAGCCAGAACAATTTTAAAACTTATGGAGGAAAACCTGGTAAGTTTTGCTGCCTTTTCTGAGCAGAATTGAATTTGTAGCGTAAAGGAAAAAATAGGTTACTTTGTTCTTTAATTTGGAAAGTACAACTGCTTTATTCTACACCATTTCATCAAAGTAAAATTATCCCAGTCAAGGTGCTGAGCTATTAGTGACTTAAATTGGCACTTGAGTTCTGAGTCCCACAGAGTTTATGTAACATCTAAGAGTGTACTACATGTGCCCAGTAATTATAGTCCCATCCCTGTGTTACCCTGGCAAGAGTGTGGTCTGAGGTCAAAGAAAAGATTGTTGGATAAATTTGACCAGAACTCCAAATTATACCATAGAGCAAAACAAACAACAAGAAAGAATCAAGCATTGTTTTTAAGTATTGTGGGACAGGAAACAAGAGAAAGTTATCTTTAACCACGTGTGGATTTCAGAATAAAATGCTTGTAAATTACTCTGGCGATATAATACCGGGAAACAAAATGAGCCTGTGTGTGTCAGTGGTCTGGGAAATGTTCTTTATGCTTTTCTTTTGGAACACTTCCAGTGTAATATTCTCTCCATTTCATTGCAGGCTGCATCTGTCAAGATCCATCCTTTGTATGTTATGCTGCCTGGTACTCTCAGTGCTTCCTTTGCCTTCATGCTACCTGTTGCAACACCACCAAATGCGATAGTGTTTTCCTATGGCCACATCCATGTTTTGGATATGGTAAGATGATTGCGTGGTCTCTTATCTGAAGCTCTCCATTTTCTTTATCCTGAAATATGGTGAGAGTTTAATTTTCTTAGCCGAGTATTTCCAAAGTACCAGGAAGCTCTTATGGGCTGTAACTACGACCCTATGTCCCTTTCTTATGCAGTGTTAATATTGCAATAAAGATTTGCATCTCTGAAGTAACAGTACCTTTCTCACAGGCTTTGGCAGACATGCAGCCCAGCCCAATTGAAATTAAAAACTGACAAGTCGTAAGTCTCTTAAACACTGAAAGGTTAAAATGCAGTCAGTGCTTTCCAGTCTTCTGGGGCTTTGGCGAGTGTAGCTGAAGCCTTGTTTCCACTGGAGCTGAAAGCAGAAGGTAACAATCAGTTGCCCTAGGCTCTGGTCCTCTGATTGCCTGCCAGACCACACAGTGCCAGGTTCTGTGCCGAACACCCAAACTTTATCAGTTTTCTAACTGGAGATTTGAAGGGAGCAGAAGCTATTCTTTAACTAATAAGAGGAACTTGTACATGCCTTAAAGCTCCTAGACTAGTTATATAGCAAAATGTTCAAAGGCTTTGCACAGTGTGTTCCGTGGTATTTCCACCTAAGCAAGAACATAGGGCAGTGGGTACAATGGCTATTTCTGTGATTTATTTGACTGTCTTTCTTGTTTGTGTACAGATAGGCCTTGCTGCAATTTGCTGTGCTGGTGTTTGGTTATTGTTGTTGGTTTGGACTTTTGTCCTCACAGGTTAGATCTGGCATAGTAATGAACATCATTGGAGTCTTCTGTGTCACGCTGGCCATCAACACATGGGGAAGACCTATGTTTGAGCTGGACACATTCCCAACCTGGGCAAACAGCACAACTAACCAGTGAGCAGTGAAGAATTCACATGTTAAACAAGGAAAGGACCCTTAATACTACTCCCTGTTGCCCAAAGCCCTATATAGAGTCTCATCACCACTTCAGATCCAATGTCAGGTGTTTGCTGCCTTCCGGGAGTCACACATCAGTTCAGGCATGAACCAACTCAAATTTATTCTGGTCGTGCTGGAGCCAAAAGTGCTGTTTAATTACATAACCCTAAGGATCATGTGTCTGGATCATGAGTATGATCAAGTGATCCGTTGTACCTCCAATCAAGGTCAAGATTTAGAATTTATTGAACTTTAAATAAAGAGAGGGCAGGCTGTTGTATCAAATGGTTTGAACTATAGTATCACTGGTATGTACTTGTAAATTATTAGCATTGAACACTGCACTCAGGCAGGGGCTGAAAATTCATTAACTGTTACTTATATCCACAAGTCAGCAGCTGTACAGAGAAATCCCTGTTGTCACTTGTCTAGTGAAAGAAGGGGTATGTTATGTTATGTTATGTTATGCTATGCTATGCTATGTTACATTATGTTACGTTACGTTACGTTATGTTATGTTATGTTATGTTATGTTATGTTATGTTATGTTATGTTTTAGTCAGGCCTCAACCATGTGGTGGAATCCTTCCAAGACAACATCCAACCCATTTTCCATAGCCTTGTTTTCACTCCCAAATCTCACTGCGTTTAGACACCCTTATTGAGAGTTGAGATAACATAATTCCATGCTGGTCATGATTCAGCTGATGTCTTGGGCAATGATGAGTTAAGGCTGGCTTTGTGTTTCTTGCACTGTGGCGCTGGCAGAGCCAGGAGCCTTTCCCTCTCTCAGCCACAGGATGTGGTTTCACATGCCAACCAGTGTTTTGTTAGCGCCAGCCTGGAAATGACCAGTGGCCTATAGGACTTCACACCTATTGTGAAAGTTCCTGGATTAGACCCTGATGTGCCTTATTAATTAACTGGAATTTTGGAGTGGAGAGAAGGCATGAGAAAGGCTCTAATTAAAGGCCTTGTAAAAATTTAGGGGCTCAGGTGTTAGGGTTTGTGCTGGCTGACAGCAATGGGAGTTGTCTTGTGTATTTTGGAATTCAGGTCCTGTGAGAAAAGTGTTTTGTAGCACTTATGTAATTTCTGAAGCAGAAGTGGTCTACAGAAAGATTGGTGTTGGACTAGGTGTATTTTGTCAGTGGTATGTGGATGCTTTTCATTCAGCCCTGGAGATGAAATTGGGTGGGAGGTAAGGCAGTGTGTTACAGTGGAGACGTCTGTGGGCATGACATGAGTTCTGCTCCCAGACTTGCTGTGCAGCCTCATGCAAGTCAGTTCACCTCTTTTTGCCTCAGTTTCCCCTCCTGAAGAAGATGTCATGGTACCTATCTACCTCACAAGGGTGTTGTGAGGACATGAGGGTCAAATTCTGCACCCATGATGGTTTCCCACTTCAGGATAAGGGGTGCAAGGTAGAAGTTATAGAATCACAGAATCATAGAATTCTGGCCAGAGAATTCTCACCAGAAGACCTGGCCTCTAGCATAGTAGTGTGTGTAGGATATTTAATAGTTTTGTTATTAACGTGAATGTTCTTTATAGAACTGGAAAAATACTCACATTTTTGTCTTTAAAAGTGAGGAAAGTATTTATCCACAAAATGACAAGGTGCTTTTCTGAGCAGAAAACTACTTCAAGAATGATTTGATTTTTGTGCCTTTATCTTCTTTGCTCTTTCAAGGTGCCGGGCACCATAAACTTTCTGCTGACTGTTGTTCCCAGGTGCTTCCAGTGGCACCCTGTCTACCCAGCTGGCTGCATGTGGTGCAGGCTCATACCTCTTCCATGGAATGGTGGAGCATGAGGATAAACACTGTTCCACTTTCAGAATCTATCTAAGGAAGAGGCCTGTTCTAGTGCCAAGAAGTGGCTTGGTCACAGGCATTTGTCACCACCTGAAGCTTATCACAGTATTTGTTTGAAGAAATTGAAACCAGGAACAGTTAAGCACCTTCTGTGCTTTGGTAGTCACCACTTAATGCTGATTTGCATCTGTAGGTATCTAAATGCATTTGAGAAAGGGACTTTTTCTGCCTTCTGATGGGCTTCACAGTATGAGCACATTTCACCGCTGCCAGGTAATTCACGGTGCTTTCTCTTCACTATTGCAAATAACATACAGTGGATCTTGCATGGGTGGGTAACACTGAGGTTGCCTGTCTCAGTTCATGCAGATGAAAACTCCCCTAAAACCACTTTCAGCTAAAAGCCTTAAGACAGACACTTCCCTCTCCCATTTGCAGAAAGGAATGTTCTGAAAATTTCTTGAAGGGGAGAAAGTGCCCTCATCTCAGCTAGGCAGAGCTTCCTCTGTTGCTGTGCAAGTAGAAAACAAATGTTTTTTTCATCAATGGTCACACAGGGTGATTTATTGACAGGAGCGCCAGGGCAGGGGGAATATACACATGGGGTAATAAAGAATGCTGGTTTTATTATAACTGTGGTCTATTTGACGTGTCACCTCTCTGTCCTGTTAATAGCAAACGTTTCTTTCTGAGACACTTTTATGACATCCTGTGATTGATTTGTATTTAATTTAAATGGGAGAGTTGCAGAATTAGAGCCTGCCAAATAAAAAAATTACTAGAACTGTCTCCTCTCTGGCATGGATTGTTTCCTTTGCAACACAGTGGACCGCTTGTTTCTACATTAGCTTCCACTGTAGCATGGTATTGCTCCATTAAGATCCAGGATGGTACACACCATAGAGAATCAGTACAAAGCAGAGATTTGCCTACTGCTTTAAGTACCTTCAGACCTGTATATCAATGGTTCCTTCTCTTTCCTCAGCTAAGTGATAACTCAAGTTTCCATCTTTGAAAATGCTCAGGTGGGACCAAATCAGGTGGCATACCCTACAAGCTGTCTCATTCATTTCAGAGTAAAAGATTTTAAGAATCTAAGAAACACAACTAGTTTTTAAGAATTTATCTTATCTTGTACAAACTCTCCAGTATAAAATGCACAAACAGGCTTTTCTTCAGCGTCAAGGGTGCATGTCGTCCTGTTCCAGTGCCGTAAGTAAACATATGTGTTATTTACAATGGGTAACGCAAGGACAATTGCTTTGTTACTGGACCTCGGTTACAACCCCTTCCAGCATTGCAGGATAAGTATCGTGATAGACTCTTGTCTTGCATGGCATTTATTTTGCTTCTCATCAAAGGGTTTTTGCTTTAGGTGTAAAAGTTGTGATGGTCCTAAGGTAGTGGCATAAAGGAATCCCTGTGTCCCCCACTTCAAAACATGCACCACCAGTGCCAACAGAGAACATGGGAGGATCTTCAGTGTGGACTTTGTCAGGACAGGTTACTCAGCCTCACTGAACTAGCAAACAGTTCCTGTTTTATCATATGTGGGCAGAGTGTGATTCCTAGTGGTTAATGGCTATGTCAGCTGTCCAGCTGGCATAACAGCAGGCAGTGCTGCCTATAAGGAGCTAAATTAATGCTTTCCTATTTTCTGTTCACTCGCTATAGAATGACCTTGACTTTTCCTTTCTTCTCTCAGAATACGAAGTTGCTAACACTGTTTCTGCAAATGTTGAATGTCTCAAACCTGCAGAATCATGATATGGG
Organism: Harpia harpyja; assembly: GCF_026419915.1. NCBI lineage: Eukaryota > Metazoa > Chordata > Aves > Accipitriformes > Accipitridae > Harpia > Harpia harpyja. Next base: position 438,796 of record NC_068951.1, on the reverse strand, counting down.
CTGCTATTATACAGGGTATGTTCCTGCAAGTTCATGTATCCGTGTGCAGACTTATTCCCACAAAGGACTGGCTGTTTGGGAATGGTTACATATGTGTGAATGAGTTAATGAATAACCAAACTACAGGAAAGCATACAAAGGGAGGACAAAGGTATTTCCTGCCTTTGTGTTGAACATCCAGATCTGTGGAAGAGAGAAGAAAAAACTTTCAGCATTCTCTATATGATCTAGAAGTCACCAAGCTGAAAAAAGCACCCAGACAGAAATAGACTCAAGCTTAATGTGGATGCAGAAGTCATCCCCTTTTCTTTTAAGTACACGTATGTTCTTCTTTGGCCTACTGTAGAGATCCTGAGCCCTAAGTTTGAAGTAGGGCTACGTTATGCAGGTCACCTCTTTGGTTGGTGTCATCCACTGAATTCAGAGTAGCGGGTGGTTCATTCCAGCTGAGTTCTGATCTCAGTTGAACTCAGTCTTTGGTTTATTCAGACCTTGTTTTCCAGCTCAGGTATGTTACCACTTGAAAGAGCAATAACCTGGTTGTAGCCAAAAAAACATTTGCTGACAATGTGTTGGAATTGGACAATTGGTGAAAATCAGACCAGAAAAAAAATAGATCGCTGAATCAGTCATAGCCAAAATCCAGCAGTGATTCCTTAACACAAAAGCACCTCTTCCTTTTTAGTAATGACATATCGTATACATTCTTACATACTTCACATCTTTTTTTTCTTAAATATCTGTGCTAAATATGGAAAGAGGTGGGTGGTAATGAATCCTGAACACTTAGATCAAGTGACAGATAGTTTTCACAATGTTTTCCCAGTCTGGGTGAATAAACGTGGCTTTAGCACAGTGCTCAGTCTGATTGTGTCACTGTGAGGTCTCCAACACTTTTGTGTATTGCAGCATGATCCCAGCAGCCCATTGCTGGACACTCGCTAGGCTTGGCATTTGTCTGCATGATTTAATGGCAGGGTGCTGGTTTTCCTCTGTCCCAAAGAACCATGCCAGTGGCCCCTCTTCTGCATCAGATCAGACCTTCACTTTCATGTATCTTTGCTGGACCCTTTGTGAGGAGTCTGTGCTATAAAGAGGACTCTGCCATGCACCACAAACTGCATCTGCTTTGCAAGACATGACTGAAGATGTTCCTGTCCTTGAGCAGAGCACTAAATCTCCCTGGGCCTGATGATCTTACACAGTTGTCAACTCCACAGAAGTATTTGCAGAATACAACAACTTGATAGTGCCAATTGCTACAGGTGAATATTAATGACAAAACCAGCACAATGAATAATAATGTTGTTATCCAAAGCCTAAAAATAGTGTCTTAGGAAACCTAGTCTCATAACAGTTTCATTTAAATAACTGTGGTAGAGAAGGGGAGAAATTTGTAAAAAAAATGTATTGTGGAGGAGGGGGCTAGTTTTACTGTTTTATTCATTACTAAGATTCATTCTTTACTAAGATTTTTGATCTTTACCAAGATTTTTCACCTGCAAAACTGGCAGGAGGCTTTTTCATGTACCTTCTTCTGGACAGCCATTAAAATCCAGCTTCTGCTATCAACAGAACACTCAGTGAAGGAAAAAAGAAAGTTCCTAGAAGGTTGATAAGCATTTTTTGAAGACTTGTATCTACATATTGGTTACCTAAAGATTGCTTACAGATTTTCTGGACTCAGCATTTTACACCACTGTCTTGTAGCTAATAAACAACAACATGAAATGACCCTTTATTGTACTCTGGTGATATAGTCTGTGAGAGTTTCTTTTTTTTTCGTTTGTACCTATAACTGTTTTGTTTTAATGGTCAACCATCCCCTTTATTTTTCAGACTGAGGTCTATTGAAATCCTCATATTTAGGAGGTCTTCAGTAGGGTTGCACTGACTCCACCCAGCTGACAATCATTGTGTTTGGGCTACTAAGGCGAACTGCTTTTCTGATGCCAGCAAGTTCTGTGTGTGCTATGCTTTGCTTGTACATTTATACATATATGTATGTATACATATTATATATGTAATATACACATATAGAGAGAGTGGGAGGAAGTTCTGAGTGTTTCATGTGAGTCTAGGTTGCTTAAGAGTAAGTGTATAAATTAGTCTGGGAAACTGTATGAAGAGACGTTTGAAAGTATACATATTAAAGGGAGACAGTGTGAACGCAAAGCAAAAAGCCAGAAACTGGTTTATTAAGGCTTTTTTTGGACTCTACTTGAACTATAAACAAGTTGCTTACCTTTTCTGTTTCAGTCTGAAATGTTGTATTTCATGCTTATCAACCTGTAAAACTAGTTAGAAATATGTCCTGCTAATTCATGCATGAAGACAAAAATTAAATGATTTGCCTAACTAAGGAATAATGTTGCTAAACTATGTTGCTAAAGTCTGTCATTTCAAGCAAATTGTATGAAATTTGCTGTGATTCTTGAAGTTCTACCTCTTTGAGTCATATAGGAATCCCAACTTTTCTTGGAAAAGCAATAAGGAAGCCTAAAGCTGTGACAGGATGGGAGGAAAGTCTTTGAATATGAACTCTAAAGCCTCAAAACCCAGAAGATGATAGGAACTCACTGTTTCAGTTTTGAATTACTTAGTTTTGAACGCAGACTTGCAATTTTGAGGGCTTGGCTTGTGATTTTGTGCAGCAATTTGCAGCGCGAAGCAATACAGAGTCCATGCTGATAGAATGTGGCATTTCTTGTCTATTACGTGTATTATTTCCTGCTTTTCCCCTTGTTGTTAAATTCCTATGCCATTTGTTGTACTTGCACATGAATATAAGCCTAAAAAGTAAACTATATTTATCAACAGACAGTTCCTTTATCTTTTTGTAGTAGATTTCTCTCAGATGCTTTGTTATTTAATCTGTGGTTTAGCATTCCAGTGTAGTAACTGTGAACTCGATATGCTGAAAATAACATCTATCATGTGCTTTTGCATGGCTAGTTAATACCTGTAGCTTTTCATGGTGAAGGAAAATGTGCTTCTTCCAGAGGGAAATTCTAAGGAATTTGTGCGTCCTATATGGAATAGAGGTAAGTACAGCCCCCACCATTCGGAGGCACAGAGTAAAAGGTAGGCATACCATGCTGCTCTGAGGCGATTAGGAACCGCTTAATAAGACGTTTGGTAGCTCTTTAAAAATAGAGATGACTATACTGAAACTATTTTTTGCCCATTTAGGTTTTTCTGGAGCACTAAGTCAATAGTTGCCCATTCATTATGGTGTAAATGTGGACTGTAGGTTCTGGTCATAAGAAAGAGACTGTTTCTTCTGTAAGAAAAAAGGTATTCTCCTTCCCGTATTTACTTCAGTACTTTATTTACCCACGTGAAATTATTTGCCAGCCTTATTTGGCACGCAGCTCTTCGGTGAGTTTTCATAAACTGTTCCAGGTCAGAATGTGAACCTCATTACAATGTTCATAAAATGTTATTTTTATAGACAAACCATATTCTTGAAAGAATGTTCCAGATACTAAAACTAGTTTGTTGTAATTTCATTTGTGAACTATTCTTTGTGAACAATAACATAGGTTGGGTCTTAGCAAATATTTTAGCAAGCCAGTTGAAGATCAAATTTTCCACCAGAAACAAAGTTAACAAAATCTTTCAATTAAAGAATTATTATTTCTGGAGCAAGTACCTATTTTACTTCAATATGTTGTCTTGGCTATACAGTCAAAAATCAGAAACCCAGGATTTTTTTGTGCACATGACTAAGAATTTCCTCGGAAAAAAAAAGGAGGTAAGGGGCGCAGAACACAGGACACTTTAGCTCCCCTTTGAATAACAAAAACTGGGGAAAAAACAACATAAACTTTCCTGGGAGCATCCTACACACACACACACACACAGTTGTATTATGATGCCTCATGTCAGAACTTACCTGTGACTGTTTTCATTCATATCTGTCTACAGATGTAAGTCAGATCAGTACAGAGCAAATCTGAATATGTCACCCTAGGATACTGAAAATACACAAGTTAAAATCACCCCTCTGGGGGCTCATATTGGGGAACAGCTTCACCCATGTTTGAAGGGTGGTCAAATAAATAAATCTTGAATTTTTTGGCAGGTGATCTTGGCCCACCTCTTTTGTTTTGTTTTGTTTTGTTTTGTTTTGTTGTGACTTAAATTGATGATGACCAACATTCCAGGAGTTAATTAGGTGCAGGTGTCCTTCATGAAACACCTCTCAGGTCTTTGCTAATTTATATGTCTCACTGCAGCAGCTATTCTAGCTGTGTGGATTTCCTCTGTTCCACTCCACTGCACTGAATTTGAACTGATCCTTTAGAAGGTTGGGGTCTGCACAATAAATTAAGGTCAGGATTCTCTGCCTCCTGAGGAATGTTTAATGAATGGAAATTACAAAGGGTAAGTGTTTGGGGGTTTTCTTCTGCTGTAGCTTGATGCCCCATAACAGCAGGACTCAAAATTTCAGAAAAAGACCCTATTAAATACTGGGAGGTATGAATGCCTATACTTATTGATGTTATGCAGATGAGAGCTTACACTTTGTGAAGCATTTGTAAAGCTTGTGTAGCAGGGTCACTCTGTAAATAAAAGACTGCACACTATAAAAAGCCTCTAGCAGTGAGAGTGCTGGAGCTGTTGTAGTAAAGTTCTACCAGAAAGAGCCTGTAATAATGCAATCTGGAAACGTCTTCACTAAGAGATTAACCAAAGATGTACATTATGTCTGGACAGCTATGCTAATACTTACTACTGCAATTCTTGCACTCAGAAGGTGGCAGCAAGTAATTTTAGGAATAAAGACCTTTTTGACTGTTCTTCCAGAACTGGGAATAGATTCCAGGAATACTACTGTTCAAAGTGTGGGCAGGACCCGCGTTGTTCTCCTTTCTTGTCGCTTCTGAATGCTCCTGATATAGGAGATACTGGTCCCCAGACTGGAAAGAACAATCTGTAAATAACATCTTCCCTCTACTAAACTGTTCTGTACAGGAGCTACTAAAGATTCATTTGTACTGTTTGGTGGCACTCATAAGATAACTGTAGGTGAAAGATAACAGGAAAAATTGTTGCTGAACAGCTATGATATCATGCAAGAAAATTGCAGAGTGGCTGCCATGAGTATGCTGTGATTTAAGAAAAAGCTTGGCAATGACTTCTTCATCTTCCTCTCTTTTCCAAAATACTAAAATGAGACTTTCTATGCAAGGAATAGAGATGATGTTGGCATTTCCAGCAAAAGAAAATGGTATCCTCAAATACTGCTTCTAGCAATGTGGCCTTATTCTGTACTGTTTACCCATAGAGAAGCAGGGATGATTCTTCTGCTCAGGAAACCTAGCATCTGAGGAATGACCACGGGCTTCAGAGGTGAATCCTAGGGGGAGGTTCAAGCTAGGTCTCCAGATAATCCAGTGCACTTGGTAAATGCTGCTGAGGAGCAGCTCAGCTCCTGAACACTCAGGCATTTAGCTATTCAGCTTGGGGGGCAGGAGGGCATGGGGCTGCATCTCCCTTCCTACACAGTTTTAAGATATAAAGGAAAATGATGGTTTATTGTTTTGTTTTGGTTTTTTTCCCCTTTATGGAATTTGAGCTCTAAGTCCTCCTTAGGATGAAAAGGCTGTTGAAGATCACTTACAAAGGACACACTGTTTGGAGATGAAGGTGGGCCCACAGATACATCAGCTGACACCCTGAACAGCTGTAAAAGAAAAAAAAAAAAAAAAAGGTTTATGTGCTGGTCTGTATCAGATGACTAAGTCAAGGTGTCAAAAGTCACATACAAACATCTGTATTGCCATGGCCAGTACTAATATTAGATTATCTGAGTGCAATCAACTGATTCTTTGAGTATTTTTAAGGTTCTTCCAGTCTCCTGTGCCTTGGAGCTGGAGGATCAGGAATGCAGACAAGGGTGTCTCAGAGCCTGGCTTTGACTTTGGCAGAAACTAAAATATTTATAAGTTGATGTATTAGATTCACTGAACTGGAATTTTGTGGTAAATCAGCACTTCTGACTTTGTTTCTAGATGAGTGTATTCCACAGCCAGTTTTTGAGGTCTCTACCTGTGCAAAATCAAGGAATTTGCCTTATGGTGAGGTTAACTGGGACTTCTCTCAGCACGGGCTGTAATCATATGGAGATATAGTCCAGGCTTGGTCCCTTGACATATAGGAATTTGGAGACAGCAATAACAAGCATCCACTCCATGATCAGAGTTATGTCCCACTCTGGTCCCTATGGCAGACCAATGGAAACACAGCTTTTGCAGTAACATTGCTAGTGTATGTGTCCAAATATTTCCAGAACTTACTGGCTGATTCCAGTCCAGTTTCCTGGATGGGGAGGAAAGTCTTGGTGTATCTGGTGAGAAGAAAGAGACCTGGTTACACCCTAACAATGGGAAAAGTTACAGAGAAACTCCAGAAGAGAATTTTGATTACGCAGAAATCATCACGAGAAATTTTTCTTATAGGAAATCTGCTTCTTTAGTTCGAGTGCTCCCAGAATGACACTTCAAATAAAATTATTGCTATTTACTGTTCAAAATACTAGTCTTCAGAGAAGATGCACAGATGATACTGGTGCAAAGCACCTAGGAAAAATGCTGTGAAGACAGTGGATGGCTAGGGAGATGTTCCTAGAAAAGCAGGAACTATAATAGAGCACACTGAGGTATCTTAGAGGGGAGTGTGTTTGCCTTTGTGCGGGGACAAGGACAAGAAAGAAAAGTAAGCAATGCCCTGCAAGATTGCCAAGATATTCAGCTGGGTGTAAAGTCAAGATGTACATCTCCAGTGAAGTGAACAGTGCTCCATCAGTAGGTGTCTTAATATCCACCACAGGGTGTTCATTATGGAGATCATTGCTGCTTAGGGTCAAATAGTGCTTATGCTAATGGCCTCTTTTCTTTTTTTTGTCTCGCTAGCTTAAATACTTACACTACACCAACATAGCATCTTCCAGTAATAACGTGGTAATTGTTCACCTGCTTAGAGATTGAAAAGAGTGGCACTGAATGGATTTAGCCAAATGATGAATCCATTACATGGATTGAAAAGGGTGACTCTGGATCCCAGCTGAGCACTTATTCAATGTGCACCTCTTTTGCCTTTCTTTTTTTAAAATTACCTCAGCCTCCTGGCGAAAAAGGATGAAGCTGATTGATTAAAATTATATATGTTGACAATTATTGGGCTGGATTTTCTTTCCAAAACCACCAGATCTTCATGTCTGCAACAGCATTGAAACCAGTGGAGATACTCTTCTTTTCAGCTAGCATATGCATATCTTTCTGTTTGGAAAGATCTTGGTGAAGGAAAAGTGTATTAGGTGATCATCCCATGATGCTCATCTTGCACTAAAATTTTCAGCTTTTCCCTCCTGAATTTCCAAAGCAAATCTTATAGTTGGGGTGATTGTTGACCCAAAGCCCAGTTAAGGAAATGGAAAGTATTATATTCTTAATATGCTCATGAGAAAGCACAAATAACCTAGGATCAGATCCTGAGATTTCCCCCCCCCCCCCTTTTCTTTTTGCAATGGTTAAACTGAAGGACTTGCAAGATCAGGCACCTCAGAAATTATAATTATGGTGAGAGTTATAGTTTCAAATTTTTCTTGGTTGTAGTGTTCTATATAAAACTGTACATTAAAAAAAACTTGGGGTTTTTTGTTTTTTGTTTGGGGGTGGTAGTTGTTTTTTAACACAAAGTGGCCTAGGAAAAGGAATAGATTGAAAAAACAACAGGCTGTTTTCACTGAGCTAGGAAAAGCAGCTCACGAACAGAGATATTATTAATTGTAAGACAGGAGCAAGGAACCAAGAGAGCTTGAAGAAACCACCCCAGAGAAACTGTGTTTTTATGGCAATTAATCTCAAAATACTTTAATTACAATTTTAACTGCAATACAGAAAAAAATAAAAGTGAATGTAATGCAAGTAACATGTCAAGGTGTGCTTTATACTGTTGTGTAATTATTCATAAGCTCTCGGTTATTTCATGTTACTTAAGTTTACATGTTAGACATAATTCAGATGTACTCTACTGTAGGCCTGGCATTCAAAGGTTATGGGCCTTGCCTACAAGAGGTATATTTAGATGTGCTCCCCAAGGAATTCAGCACTTTTGTTTGCCTGAATGCCATATAATCCTAAGTATAAGCACTGACAGGTTGGCTAGCATGCAGCTCAAGAGAAGGTTTATATTCTTGCCAAATATTATGTAGGCATCTGTGAAACTGTAACTATTTGTGCACTACCATTGCAATGACCAAGAATTAAAGTTATTTTCATCATGAGTGGGTGAGGTTGTGGGTGAGTGTACAGAGTGTTTAGAGTTTTACTTGCCAGCAGGAAGGAATCTCACTAATCATATTTTCATTATTGGACACCATGCATTTCCAGCTCTCTTTTCTATATCTTATAAAAGTAACTGCAGTGCTATTCTTAGTATAGTTAGATGTTCCTGTGCAAGAATAGGAGAATGTGATTTCCCCCCGTCCCTGATTCTCTTAATTCAGGCAGTTGAGATGGCGATATAAAAACTAGAAATAAATGGTTTGGTTTTTTTCTATTTAGCCCCAATGATTTAATTAACATTACTCATTTATTATCAGAATTTTAATTCCTGGGATTTCATAGCTTTGATCCTTAGCTGACATGAACTGGCAGGTTTCTATAAACATCAGCTGCCCATCCAGTTTATACCTGGGAAAAGTTATTCTTCAGTCTGAATCAGTACTGTACATCAGTGTATATTTTCATGCTCTGTTATCACTAGCATTAAAGTAGCTCCTACAAGCCCAACATTCTGAAGTCTGGCTCTCCATATAATTAGTACTACTTGGTTTTGAGAGCTCTGATTTGCCAAGGCTCCAGGTAAGTCTAAAGCTCCTTCAGATCTGAGCTTGCAGCTCAGGTTCCAGCAGCTCGGCCCATTCAGCATTGTAGGGATGAGCAAATTGAATGCTCTTGCTTGTCTACCATCAGCTTTTCTTTCTCTAGACCATTATGCCAGCCTCCCCTTTCAAAACTTCTGAAAAGACCTGAGGTTTTGACCTCATTCACTACACAAGGACTCAGTCTCTGAGCTGTCAGTGAAGCTCTGTGCAATAGCTCACTACACATTTCTGTTGTTAATGTTTGGAAATAGCAAAAAAAAAAAGTGCAGGATTAACATTTGTGCCGGTTACAAAATCTACAAAAACCCCCTACCTGCTAGTCTGGTATAGATAAATTCAAACAAACTAAACCTAGATATCCAAAATTTACATTTACTCACAGTATCTCTGGATGTGGCTCATCTGGCTCTTCAGCTTTTAGGCTATATTGGAGGAAAAGATCATATTCTCAAGCCTCTGTTCTCAGTTGTAGTGCCAGGAAACTTCCCTATTTTTTTTTTTTTTTAATTAAAAAATACATTCTCATGTAAGGAATATGTTGCCATGCTCAGCAGAGCTGTTGGTCTATTCTTGTGATTATTAAGAAAAATGCCCTCACCTGTAGTCTATGTGAGTATACCTATTAGTTTCAGCACCAAATTAACTATTTGTTTCTTACTTGCTGAACACAGTCAAAACATTATAAAAGAAAGGGTATACATTTTTCATTAATTCCAAATTCATGCCAATTATTTCCTTAGTTTTATACATAATTATTCCTGGTGTTTTCCCTACACCCTTCTGCTCAGTGCCACAGTAGAAAAGCCTAAAAATGAAATGGCATAGAAAGTGGATCAAAAGACATCATTATTGGAGATTATTTGGAAAATTAAATAACTGTAATGGTAATCCAAAATATAATGGCAAATAAGTGAAATTATTCATATTTGCAACCATTATAAAATAGATAACATTCAGTTTATTGTTCTGGATTTCAGACTTGGGAAGTTTTACATACCTTCATTACTGGGGAATGAGTTTGTTTCTGGCCTATTTGGCATTCAACAGGATAAGAGTTCCTTCAGATCAGGCCCCATATATCCTGGCTCGCTGCAGAATTCTTCCCTTACAGCACCTCAAAAAAGGCTTCAAATGGCAAGCAACACCTTTGTGAAGTTGTTCCTTGTAGATAATTGTTCTCAGGTTCAATGCATATTGCTCCTAGCAAGTGGCTGACCTCAAATTCCTCTGCCTTCTAGGTGCCCTAAGAATAGAAGACTGGTGTATTTTTAATCAACTTATTAGAGAAAAAACATAAAATTCTTTCTGACACTTGACATTTAATCTTGAATTTATCTTTGCTTTCTAATGGTTGTCTGAAGCTAGGGGAGGACCATAGTCACAGAAGGACACATGCCAGTGTCTGCAATAAGCCACAGTCTTTGAAGTCTTTTACACCATTTCACCAAATCTACGGCTCCATTGAATGGTGTTTAACAGTCTTCAGATGAAGATTGTTCTACTATGACTGTCATAGGCTGGCTTTTGAAATGCACATTACCTGCCAGTTTCTTGACCTCAAAAAATAGAACTCAGTGAACAGTTAAGCCTTTAATTAAATATGTTCTGACAATTGTTTCAGTCACTGATAACTATGATCTTGTTTCTATTGAATTACAATTATAACATTGGAGTAAAAAAATTGCAGACTTTGTACTGGCTTGTTATAAATATAACATAATGCATACTCTGTTCTCTGTTATTTAACCATATTTGAAGCAGAATACTCTCTAGTCTGCAGAATTTTGTCTTGCATTCTATGGGTAAAATCCTTTAAGATGTCATTATCCATGTCGATACAAGTTTGCACTCTATTCTAAAGCAGATGGGTAAAGTATGAACAAAAGGGGATGTCTTAGGTTCCAAGCATTAGGTATAAAATATCTACTGTTCCACTTGATTAGTTTTCAGTCATGAACCCTTGCTGGATCTTCTTTTCTTTCTGATGCAAATGCACTATACTATGGTGCCATAGATAAACCCTCTGCAACATCTCACTTCCTCAGTGTCCACCTTCAAGATCTAATAGCACTTCAGACAAGATTTTTTCCTCCTGTGTCTAATGGAGTCTTGGTGCCTTCATGTCCCAGAAGTGGCTCCATTTAATGGCTGCATCTCTATGCCAGTTCTAATGATGTTATATTGTACTTGTCATAACTCATTCTTTTTTCTAAAAAGCATTATTGTCAGTACGGTACTAATCATCATGACAAAAAGTGCCAGAACTTAGCCTACAGCTTCTAATATTTTCTGAAACCCATGAGTGTAAAATTTAAGCTTAAATAAGCAGAAGGCACATCCAGCTAAAAATTATATTTTTGTCAGCTACAAGTATTCAGTGTGGAAAACACTACAGGTGACTGGGATAGACAACTTTAATTAAAGATAATTGTTTTCACCCTTAAGCCCTCAGAAACAACTCTGAATTAAGTCACAGACATGAACATGTGAGATCTTTATCTACAGGAGATATTTTGTTATCATCTTGAAATGAAATCTCCAAGTCCTTCAAAGAATCAAGTGCCTTTATAATATCTCAAATACTAAAGGAGAGACCTTTTTTTGGCAAGATGGAGGATACTTCATTTAATATTAAAAAAAGTCTAAAGTTCTGTGTGGCAGTTGGAAAAAGAGGTTGAAATCCAGACATTGGGATCAAACAACTGATGACAGTAGAAACATTATGTTATTTTGTGGACCTGAAAAGACCTTTCGGTATCCAGGTGTCTGTGGTTTTCCTAAATATAGCATTTACAAAGACATGTCACAAGCTTGATTTTATTGTCACTTAGCTACTATCTGTGATTACTACTGCAGCGGTGTGTCGTTTTTTGAATGCCGTTTTCAACTTTCAACAGCTTAATTTGCTTGAGGTAGAACACATTCTCTCATCTATTTCTGTTTGTTAGATAATATATCTGCATTTTATGTATAAATCCACTATAATTTTAGCATACTCTGTCAAAATGTCTCAGAAAAAAATAAGGTTCCAGAAACAGTTTTTAGACAGACAACAACAGTGATGGCAGTCTAGTCCTTATAAAAGGAGAAACTGAGGCAGCGATGTTGTCCTGGTTTCACAACAATATGGAAAATTCCTGGCTCACAGTCAGGAATGTTACAGTATATGTTAACACTTATATATACTCACAGTATATGTTAACACTTACACCCTGAAAGTTTGACTCAACTGATATTTAAAAGCAGAAAAAAATCCCAACTTTTCCTAGAGAATGTTCTTAGTTATTATACCATGATCCTGACTTTCAATTTTGTTCCTAGTTTTGATGGCCAAGAATTGAGATGTTTGACTTAACCCTGGCAAGCCTACATAGTAATTTATTCCTGTGACCAATCCTTTTTTAGGAGACTTTCCTCTGAAGTCAGTCTTGGGAGAGAAATCACATTCTAGAATAGCAGTGCAGACACATGGGATCTGTTTGATCTCTGCTTTTAGCCCAAAGTCTGTGTTTACTGGGGAGTGACTTGTTATGTTTTGATATAGTAATGGTAGTATTCCACAACCACTAAAACCTTGTCTAAAAAAAGCAACACTATTTTATTAAGAAAAACTATGCATAAATCTTTTTTAGATGGTTTTTGTAACCCAATTCCCAGGAAGAAAAAAATCATACTGCAAAGGAAAAGATAGTATTATAGAAAATTGCTAACACAGACACTGAAAATAGTTCAACAAATGAAAATAGCAAACAAAAAAAAAAAAGGAAAAAATATTCAGTCAGGTTTCAGGTAAGTATGTATACAGTGTACTGTTGCAAAAGTGCCTAATAACACAATTGTCATAGCAGTGAACCTAAGCTAGCTTGACAGTGCTAAACCATTGGGGCTTTTGTTTCAGCCAAGTTCTGAAAATTTAGTATGTAACACGAGGCAGAATTGCAACTTCTGGAATAAATTTACAACCTCAGAAGCTGGGCTCCTCTCCAGGGTGCTGATGCAACAGCGCAGTTTTGCTCTGCACTCTTGGAGCATTTAGTTATTAACTGGTTTCATTCTGATACAATTTTTTTTTAATGAATGAAGAATTAAGTGCAGAAGTTGACTGAAATTACTTGGCTCATTGTAAAGTTGCTATGAAAAACAAAACAAGCTCAAATCTCTGTCCAATATGCAGAAAGAAAAAAAAAATCAAAACACAGTTTAGATTTTACGCTTGAGTCTCTCCTTTGCATTTCCTTCTGCTCTGGAAGTGATCAACAATGGCTTGTCTAGTACAAAGTTAAAATGAATGTTCTGCAAATACAAACACAAGATCATCTTTTTATCCTTCCCAGCTCAAGCATTTATCTCTCTATCTGGGGAAAAAAACATGACTAGAACGTTGTCCCCAAAGCTACCTTCTAATGGAATTGGAACTGACTTGCCTATATGCTAAAAGCTCCCTTACATGACAGAACAAATCATTACTCCAATGGTAATTTTCTTCAAAAGGTTGTTTATTCACATTGTACATCATTAAATCTGTGATGTTAGAGCATAAGCAGTTCAGATCTGGAACATGAGGTCTTCCTGAGAAACCTGGAGGATTGATGAATCACTAATGGCAGCGATGATAAAAACATAAATGCAAAGATCCATGGTAAAATGAACACTTCAAGCCATGTCACTGCCTCCCAGAAGAGCAACAACAGTGCCAGGTAAGTAGAATGAAAAATCCTAGCCTTGAGATACTTGTTGTGGGTTTAAGGCAGACTGCTCTCTAGGTAAAGACTCTATCTACAGACAAACCCCCCTACAGGTCCACTGCGATGGGGCTCTAACATAAGCTCAGCTAGAGTTTTAGACATTATAAAACCTCCATGGAAAGAAGCTGCAGAAAAACAGATTTTATAAGTTCTGCTGTTCTTGGATTTACTTGGCTTATTTTCATTTCTGTTGGCACATCCTAGCTCTAATAAAGTGATTTTTAAAATCACTTATACTGAATTCTAACTTAAAATATCTTGTACACTTAGAAAAGCAGTAACCTCTTAATATAGATCAGAGATCAAAATGTCAAATAATAATTTTTGCTTGATTATTAGGTACAGAGCACTTGTTTTATATCATAAACACCAAATTGCTTACTGAATGAGTAGTTCTTAAGGTTTCTCCTGCAACCAACTTTGCAATATCCCAGTCTAAACTGATTCCACATTTGAAAAGAATTCTGCACCATTTTATAACAAGTCCATCATTTCTGGAAGATCAGTCACGTTTAATCTACAGATCTCCTCCAGAAATTCTGTTGCTATTGCTTTGGGGCAGTACAGAACTCTGAGAAATGCACTGTTAAAAATGTCCTCCTTATTCATCTACCAGAGGATAGGTCACATGGCTGGTTTATGATATCTGGATAACACTGACAAAATGCTAACCTTTCCAGCCATATTACTGTTAGAAAGAATTTTTGTTGTTGTTGTTAGGAAGCAAGCCTATAAAATGTAGTCATAAGGATGTTATCTTTATGCCTACACTGGATCCCATTGTAACTAGCATTGCATATGTTAATTCCCCCCTCCCCCCAAGATGGTGAAAGCTTGCAGAGTTTTGGATACTGCTGCATAAAGGTGGTAAGTAAGGTTTCCATTTGTTTTGCTTGCAAAGTTTTCAGAGTGAAGTGACTGATGTAAAACTGAACTTTGGTCATTTAAAAACACACTGGAGTTTGTACTTTGATTTCTGAGTACTTTGATTTTTGACTTCTGCCACTTTAAAGTTTGATGCAAGCTACAGCAGAGCAACTTGAAAAGGGAAGGAATTTTTCCAATACTACATTCAGTCTGGGTTTTTATTTGGATATTGGAATCTCTGAACATTCTTTCCAACTACAGATATTATATGCCCTGCTACTTCAAAACCAACAGGACGTATTCCCTTACCTGCAGCGGTAAATGGATGATACCTGTCATGCTCGAAATCCAAATTCCTGTGCAACTTATCTACGTGTTTCCATGTAATATTGTCATGGGGCAAATACTGCCTCTGAGGAGTGTACATTTCCCTCATGAAACAGACGGAACTAATCTTTTCGGTAACTGAAAATGTAAAACAATCACCATTTGTCCAAGGGACCTTATATCAGTATCTAAAAACGAGTGCAGAATGAGGAATCCTGTCATCGTACGTCTGAGAAGGATGAATGAAAGTTTTCCCGAGGAACTCCCTTTACCAGGGGAAAACTGCAGCGCGTGAGGCGAAGGCAGCACTGGCTCGACCCTTGCTGCGCTCCACGCTCTCTGCGGACGGAGTACGCGGCTCTGGAGCCCGCTCCCGAGCGGTCTTCACCGCCGCTCCCGCAGCCGGCGGGGAGCGGGCTCCGCTGCCGCCGGCCCGAGGCCCGCCGCGCCGCTCGCCTTCCCGCCCGCCCCGCGCGCACGCACCGCCCCGCCTTCCCGCCCGGCCCGTTGCCGGGCAACCGCCGCCGCCTTCCCGGCGTGCCTCAGTGCTGCTTGCCGCCGGGCTTCCGTCCGCCGGCAGCGGTGGTCCTCGCCGCCATCTTGTGCCCGGGCGTTTCGCGCAGCCCGGCGGGCCGCCATGGAGACAGGTGAGGGGTGGCGGTCGCCGCCGCCTCCCGGGCGCTCGGGGTGCTGGGCCCAGCGAGACCGCGCGGCGACGGTCGGGTAGGCCCGAGCGCTTGCGGCCCGGGGAGAGGCCGCCTGCGGTCCTGCCGCACAGGAGCTGGGGCCGCCCTGGCGGGGCGGCAGGTGCCGGGCGGGTTCTGAGCCCGCTCCCTCGGAGAGGGGGGCTTGGGGCAAGCTCCTGCTGCCCAGCGGCCCCTCCCGTTTCTGCCCTGGTCTGGCCGGCTGCGGCGCCCCGTTGCCGTTGTTCGTGGAAGTACCCGCGTCCGCCCCCCGAGGCCGTGGGAGGGGGGTAAGTGAGAGGGCGTCAGAGGGCGCGTCCGTGGTGGTGGAGCTAACGCGCCTTCCCCAAACTCTTATCTAATAGCTTTTGCCACGGGTGGCACCCCCACCTCCTTTTTAACATCTGCCCTTGATTCAGGAATCGGAGCTGCAAATCTGGGAGCACAAGGCCTTCGGTCAATCCCAGTCTGTCCTTCATCTTTATTCCTGTGCAAAGCATTGGTTTTCACAGTTCTCCACGAGCCCTGGGCTAGTTGTTATGCCTGGATAGCTTTTCGGAAAAAAGGTGGCGTGTTTAGATGCAGCCTTTTCAGAAACATGTATGTCCTGGTGTTAAGGTCTGTCGATGGCCGCATCTGGGAACTGAGAGTTGGCCTCAGAGTCCGGTGAATGAGTGGTCTCTAGTGGTAACAGCAGGCCTCTGAGAGTTGAGAGCCTGTCTTCCACCGAGAAGGGTTTGCTGTGTGTTCGTTGTGGTTAAGACTTAGGCGTTCTCCTTATTGTTACCTGTGTTCTCAACTTGCATTGTACTGCCCTTGTATTCTCTGCTCAAGTTTCTTATGTTTTTTGAAGGACATAGCCATTTCTCTGCAGTATGGAAATGCTTGGAGGTATGAGGTGGAGCTGCTAAGGAATTAGAGACTTGTTACTAAAACATAATGGCAAATAGAATTTATCAAATTACTATAATCTAATTTCTATGTCATAAGTTTTATAAGTATTACATAAATAATTTCTTCTCCTTAAAATATTTTATTTAGTCTTTGTTGATGCTACAAAAATTAAAAGAACTAAAGGCAGTGTGGGCTATTTTAAACAGATTAAAAAATGCCTGGTTAGTAATTTGTAAAAAATAATCTAAAATGTAGAATCATCATTTACATGGATTTTTTTTTTTTTTCCTGTCAGGATCACCCTAGAACTTATGTTCTCAATGAAATATTTAATAGCTTTCAAAATTAATACAAACTTCGGTGATATGGTGAAAATAGGTGAGGGAAAATCTGTAATAACCAGCCTGGATCAAATAACATTGTTTACACCAATAGCAAAGAGAGGCATTTTTCTAGAATATGGTGACAATGAAAAAGAAAAAAAAAATAAAATTAAGATACTTTCTTATTTTTAGAATCATGCCATCAAAGTCAGTTGATTCTTCATTCCTCTTTTTTGGTATGGTAGCCGCCACCTCATATAGTCATGGGCATAGATGCAGAAATTAAGTGAATTTCTTATGACCACTGCTAAACACGCAAAAACTGTCAGTACCCAGCTTTGATTTGGTATTGGGTTCAAGTAAGTAGGCTGTTATTCCATATTTCATCTTTCAAGATGGGACTGTTTGGCAGAATATCAGAGTAGTTCATGTTCAAAGGAACCTTTGGAGATCATCTAGTCCAACCCCCTGCTCAAAGCAGGGTCAACTAGACTGGATTGCTCAGGACCTTGTCTAGTAAGGTCCTCAGTATGTTCAAGGATGAAGATTCCACAGCCTTTCTGGACAACATGTTCCTACAATGAATCACCTTCACAGTAAAAAAACCCTAAACACCCCCACCCCCCCAAACCCAAAACCAACCCCCCCCCAACTTATGTTTAAGAGGAATTTCCTGTATTTCCATTTGTGCCCGTTGCCTTTTGTCTTTTCTCTGGGCACCACTGAGAAGAGTTTGATTCTGCCTTCATTCCCTCACATCACATATTTATACACATTGATAAGATCATCCCCGAGCCTTTTGTTCTCAAAGCTGAACACTCCCAGCTCTCTCAGCCTCTCTTCGTATGTCAGAAGCTCCGCTCCTTTAATTATTTTTGTGTCCCTTCTCTGGACTTGCTTCTGTATATCCATGTCTTCCTTGTCCTGGGGAGCCCATAATTGGATGCAGCACAGCAGATGAGGTTCCACCAGTGCTGAGTAGAGGGGAAGGATCACCTCCCTTGAACTGCTGGCAATGCTTTTCCTAATGCAGCCGAGGATGCTGTCGAGCTTCTTTGCTGCAGCAGCTCACTGCAGGTCATATTCAACTTGTCCACCAGGACCCCAGGTCCTTTTCTGCAAAGCTGCTTTTCAGAAGGTTGGCCCCCAGCCTGCACTGTTGCACGGGGTTATTCCTCCCCAAGTGCTGGACTTTGCATTTCACTTTGTTGAACTTCATGAGATTCCTGTTGGCCCATTCCTCCAGCCTGTTAAGGTCCCTCTGAATGGCTGCACAACCCTCCTGTGTTTCAGCCACTCCTCCCAGTTTTTTGTATTCTGCAGACTTGCAGCGTGTGCAGTCTGTCACATCATCTAGGTCATAAAGATGTCAAACAGCACTGAATCCCTATCAACCCCGATGGTATACCAGTAGTGATTTATGTACATTGTACTGTGAGAATGCTGCAGTATTCCTACTAGTGTACTATATCAAGATACCTTTCTGGAGAAAAAAAAAAAAAAAAAAATGCTGCCTTGCACTACTTCTAAAAATACATACAGCTAAGATTTCAATGGGCGAAACAGTTCCCTGTTCTTACCTTCTTAATTTTCGCTGTACAAATATTCCAGGCTTCTTGCTCTTGCCTTTCCTTTCACTCTAAACAAAGTGTCAGTGGGTATTCCTCCATTTTTTGCACTTGCTTGACTGTAAAAAAAAAAACCCACCCCAGCGTGTTTATTAATGCAGGCCCAATGCTGATTCATGTAATGAAGGGTTTGCTAAATGAATCTGTATATATTATGGGGAGTTACTGCTTTTTCTCCTGTTTAAACACGTTATCTCTATTTGTATGGCTCCAACTGAGAAAATTACTTTCAAATCTACTGTGTGGGTCCAGTTCTTACTGGTTTTCTTGTATATCAGATGATACAGGAAATCGACTTCGGTTCCAGCTGGAGTTAGAGTTTGTTCAATGTCTGGCAAATCCAAATTACCTCAACTGTGAGTACTTAAAAATAAATATAAGGATCCTGAGGAATGAATATAGTTTAATGGTGTTTATTATTACTGGTAATGTTAAACAGGGCAAGAGAGGGCTAAATAAAGAAAAGAGAATGGGTATTTCACAGCATAAAGGTAGTCTGTAAATAATTCGTCTAGATTTCTAACAGGTGGGTTTTTTAAAAATGCAAAATGTTTTATTGGTTGAAATAAAAAAAAAAAGTGCATCTATCTGGTGGAGGAAAAAAAAAGTTCAAGTCTGTAGTTAAAAAGTAATGTCAAGTTAACAGTATTCCTTTATCTGAAAACAGAATTTTACTAACGTTAATAAGTTTCAGGTACTATACTTAATTCCCTGCCAATTTTGATGCTACAGTCAAAATTTCCTCAAAAAGCTGTTCTCTTCCTTGCTGTTGTATGAAAGATACATACCGTAAGGGAGATGAGACTAATTTATTATGCCTAGTATGTTGACATAAAAATATATTTTTCCCTATGGTTTTTTCATTTTTGAATTAGCAAAATTTGATTGTAATTATAAAGTTTTGACTAAAGTGCCTCTTTGTATAGTTTTATGAATATGTATTCTTCAAGTTTGGCAGACTTTTTTTAATGCATCTGTAACTGACAATTCCTTATTTGTCATTTTATTTCAGTTCTTGCACAAAGAGGCTACTTCAAAGACAAAGCTTTTGTAAATTATCTTAAATATTTACTTTATTGGAAAGAACCTGAATATGCAAAATACCTGAAGTAAGTGTTAAAATCACTTAGGTTTCTGCATTTTAATGATTTGATGTTTACGTTGTTATGTACTGTATAGCAGCATGGCAGTATTTGATTGCTCTCTGTAACCTTACCTTTGTCCTCCCCACTGTGTTTGTATGCAACATAAATTTTCCTGTTTCCAACAGTCCAGATGTAGCAAGAATAGATAAAATTACACAACTTGTCTTTCACGAGTCATTTATGGAATCTTCCTTTTGCAGCCTTTATCTGCGCTTTGCCATTTGTTTAAAATAAAACTATTGAACATTATGGTACAAAGCTACTTCAGTTAGGCCCAGTAAGTACATTTTAAGAGTAATTTTGCATTGTTGATGCTTATGTGAAACAAAGGATGACTTTGCATTTTTGTGAGTGTGCAAGCTCCAAATTTTGGGAAAACAGTTCTTGGTTATGTTCTTTAAGTAAGCTCTGGAAACAAATATTGTAGTTGTTATGTATTTGCTTTAATAAAATCTAGCCATTAGAAGAACTACTCTAAGCAAGCATGTATATGCATTTATAAAGTGTTCCTGGACTCGTTTCCTAGCCTAATACTGAAGTTACTGAGTTACAGTGTGTGGAGTATGTACAGTCTTAAGTGGTTTGATATGCGAGTAAAGCACATACATGATAAAACTAAAATAATGAACTGCAGAATTATTGGAGACTCCAGTTTTAGTGTACCTTGTAAAAACTTGTATTAAAGTATGTTTATTTTTAATCCAGGTATCCTCAATGTTTGCATATGTTAGAGCTGCTCCAGTACGAACATTTCCGCAAAGAACTGGTAAATGCTCAGTGTGCTAAATTTATTGATGAGCAACAGATTCTTCACTGGCAGCACTATTCACGGAAAAGAATGCGCCTCCAGCAAGCACTTGCAGAGCAGCAGCAACAAAACAACACCTCTGTAAAATGAAAAACGCTTGGAAGAGTGATGATAAGGTGTACTTTGTGTCAGTTGAAGTATTTACAAGAGAGGGATGAACCCTTTTGTAGGTTTGGCTCTGGGTGCGTGTACATTTAATTTTTGATTTATCAAGTGACTGGGTTTTTCTTTCATCAACTTCTTTAAAGATACAAGACTGATAAACACCTACTTCTGCAATTTATTTTGTAGCATGGACAATTTTGTAAGAACATTACTTACTGTAGTTATTGATTCCTCTTGATTTTGAAAGCAAAACATAGTTGTGTTACTTACTGACATTTAAGTATCTAATAAAAAGTGTAGCTCAGAAGTCTGCTCTTAGGAGGCATTTTCCTTGGAGAATAATGATCTGTCTCGAAGTGTGGCTAAGAACTCCCTCATGTACTACTTTTTACAACTGCAGATGAGCAAAGTTGAAGTGATGATATTGTACAAAATCTAAATTATGGATTTTTGCCTTGAAACGGAGCTGAGCTATTACTTGTCATTTCTGTTTGCCTGGTAATCATTGTTGCTGGGGTCTTACAGAGTTTTCCTTACAGCATGTTTTACAGGTAGAAATCAAAGTGTGATGAGATAAGGACTGCAGGTGGAGCAGAGATAAGTAATAATAAACTTTGCAGATACTCAACAGAAGGAAATAGGCTGTAGCTGTATCTGTTCCATTAAAGTCAGCTTACTTTAATCTTGGTTTTCTGCCAGTGAAATAGTGGCTGCTCTTAGGCTTCTCTACAGTACGTGTAGTGAAAAGAATTTGCATTACGAAAAAAGGTGTAAATGCTTGCAGTATTGGAGAAGCATTTGCCATTTATTCCTGTATAGTTTTTATTGTAAGAACACAGATCTTGGCAGCTGTCAGGGATTTAATTTTCATATTTTAGATTGTATTTGTACTGCATTCATGTTATACTTCATATCCTTGTAGGAACAGGTACTGCAACTGTTAACCTTTAACATGTGATCAGTGACACCGAAGACTGTCAGCCTTCAGCTTATCAAACTTAAGACTGAACAGATATGCCATTAAACATCTTTGGCATTGAAAATTTAACTTAACAGCTTCAGTAGCTATGTGAAGTCAGATTTAGGAAGAATAAGGAGGTTTTTCTGTTTCTCTTACCCCCCCCCCCCCCCTTATTCACTATTGAAGGTATAACGTGGCAGTTAGGTTTTACTCTTCAGTAATTGTAGACTTCGCTCCGTTTGTAACATGAGCTCAGCTCCTCTGAAAAGAGACTGTTTGCAAACTCAAGTTTATTTGAACATGAAAGGAAAGATACAGTTTTTTGTTGCAAGATTTTAGTGGAAGGTTTGGACCTAGAATTTAATGACACTTATTTTGACTACTCTGAAGTAATTAACCATGAAAGTTTTTTTAAAAGTTTAAGGATTCCTTGAAAGGACACTGCACATAACTTGAGATCAACATCTTCGTAAATGATTGACTACTGGAGGATTTAGTCTTCAGTAAACAACATACGCACAAGCTCTGCTTTAAAACATTCTTCTTCAACCAGCTTCTGAGGCTGAAAGAAAAGTTAAGATGTTTTAGGGGCAATTCAAAAACCTGTTCTAGACTAGAGCCATTTGTACATACTAACATTACCCATACTCCAGCAATTGTTTTTCGGGGGAGGGTAGTGGAGTAGAGTGGAGCAAGCAAGGTAAGAAAATTGAAAAATGCCTGAAGGTTTTCTGGCCTTGGAAGATGCATTTTTAAGAAAGTAACTACTAATTTAAATAATATGCACAAGTTGAAACTTGAGCTGTAGTCTGTCTGAATCAAGAGTGTACTGCACATAACTTGTTTCACTCCTGTAATTCAGCATTTGGATTTTTTAAAATTTGAGGAGCTGCAAGTTGGGAAGCTAACAATACATTGCTATGAATTTTCTCTACCCCTCAACCACTACATGCTGAGTGTACATATTTTCTTTACTATATATTTACTATAGACAACATTATACAGAAAGCAGAGTGGTTCTCTCTTGAGGAACTGTTTGAGCCAGGAAGAGTGCATGGGTGGGAGCAGAAGAGCTGTTCGTAATTGTCTGCTCTTTTTAAACAAGAGAGGCTATCAGAAAACATGCATGACTAACTCATTTAGTGCCATAAGCTCCTGCCAGTTTCCCATTTGAATGCCTGTAGATCCCAAACATACAATAAATCACTTACTGTTCCATATTTAAGTAGTGTAGGCACTCCTGTTAGTTTCAGATTCTTCCTGAATTCATTGTTGGGATCTTTCCAGCTGTTCAGGAAGAAGGGGTTAAGGACAGCTTGTAGAGGTGCAGTTTGAAGTCAGCCTGTTAAAATTCCTTCAAAATGATAATTCAAAGGTCTTTGCCTCACACCTCCCCAACCCACTTCTCAGAACAAGCATGCAGATAGTTCACACTAGGGATAGTGTAGACCTCAAAACTGAAAAAAATGCTTCATCCCTTGTAGAAAAGGACAGTTCGGTCAATTGTTCCAACGGGTTAGTTAACCTTCAGTCCACGAATAGCAAAGTTCTATCAGTTGTTGGCATTAAAACAGTTACTTACTAGGCTCTGTCTCCTACTAGGCAGTAGATGAATACAGACTCATCAGGCATGTTATGAAGTTCCCTCCTCACAACCGGTTCAGCTAGAGAGTAATTTTTAAAATCTGTTAGTAGTTAATACTTTTACTGTGCTACAGAATTGTATGGATCTACTTTGACCAGCAAGGCTGCTAATTAATGTTAGTCTGCTTCAGGTAGGGATCTGTATTTTGTTTCCTCTGGTTATCCACAAGCTTTGCAGAATTTATTACATGCTCAGTGTTGAAGGGACTTGTCTTTGAGTAAAGGCCAATTTCTGCTTTAACAAGTAACAAAAATAGTAACTGTCCCCTGTCTGTACAAAAGCCCACCAGAACAGCAGTAAGCAGTCGCCATATGTACTCTGTCATGTATGATCCAGAAAGTTCAGTGCTATCTTTTCTGAGGAACTGCCTTCATCTTCTACTGCCAGATGCTGGCTGGCAGATCACTTCTGCCTCTGGACATACAAAGCAGAGGTGAGTTAACTGATGATAAGATTCACATCTAATTGTTTGCTGGGCCTCTGCACCACCCTCTGCTGAACAACATGTTACATTACATGCCATTCAGCGGAATGCGGCTAACAAAGCCGAGAGCAGGACGGACAGCTTGTTACCGAGGCAGCGGCTTTAGCTAGCTCCTAGTCAAGGCTTACGCTGCGGGTAGCGCCGTTAGCAGTTACGCTGGTGCCTGCAGCTAGAGCTTGAAACCTGGACCTCGCCCAGTCCAGTCACGATCCTCGACAATGGAGGCTGGGTAGGGAGGCGGGATGTTGCGAGGCCGCTCTGCAGCAGGAGCTGCCGGTGGCCTACCTTCCCTGTTCCAGGAAGGGCACCCGCGGCCCCTCAGGCAAATGGGAGAGACGGCGCGTACCGGCGGGCTGCGGCAGCCGGCCCGAGGGCGGGCCGGTCAGCACGGTCCCCGTGGGGCTGAGCGCGAAGGCGGCCCCGCCGCTGCCGGGGGCCCTGCGAGGGCCGAGGCAGACGGGCGCTCCCCCGCCGCGCCCCCCGCAGCGGGGAGCGGGGCGTCCCGCCCGCCCCGCGGGCCTCACCCGTCACGCAGTCCGGGCACCAGCTCCTGCCCTCGGCGTCCTTGTCGCCGCAGAAGAGCGCGAAGATGGGCCGGCCGTGGTAGCGCTGCGCCGTCTGCACGAACTCGGGGTACCCGCGGACCTGCTTCTCCTCCCAGCCCATGGCGCCCGGCGGAGGCGGGAAGGGGCGGGCTCCGTCGCGGGCCCGCGTCGGGCGCCGTAGTTCCGCGCCGCGCCGCCCCGGCGGCCTCGCCGTTTCCCGGCGGCCTCTGCGGCGGCGGTTGCCAGGAGCGGGTTTGAACGGCGTCTCGGTAGGTCCCGGCGTGAGCCAGGGCCGTCTGCTGCCGCGAAGGAAGGAAGGAAGGAGGGAGGGAGGGAGGGAGGGAGGGAGAGCGAGCGGGCGGCCCGGCCCGGCCCGGCCCGGCCCGCTGGTGCCGGTCTCGCCCGCCCGCCCGCGCGGGCTGCTGTGAGGGCGAGGCGGGGAGGAGGCCGCCGGCGGGCCGCGGGGGCGGGAGCGGCCGCCGCGGGCTGTCGCCGACAGGGCTGGGGGGCGAGGTAGGTCGGCCGCCGGGGTCTGACTTGCGGGCGGCTGGAGGGGGGTCGCACCGCAGGGGAGCCCCCCTCGCCAGGGGCGCGTCGTGACCAAAAGCTGGCGGCAGGCACGGCCAAGCAGGCGTCCGGACTCGGGGTCGTGTGAGGCCAGAAGAGCGGTGCCTGCGGCTGAGCTGAGGCGCGGAGACAAAGTCTGTTGTTCAGTCGCGATAGAAAGTTTTAACAGCGTTATGTGTCGGGTCCTACTCGTTTTTTAATTCTCAGAGGCAGGTGACGGAGACGTAAGTTCCTGGCTGTCTCCACGCATCGCTTTTATTTTAAATGCTTCTCTGTGAAGAAGTTTAGGTATGAGCGTGCCCTTGATCTGTTTTCCTTTGACACTAACTTGTACAGACCTGGCTGCCTTGAGCACTGCCTTAAGCACTGCCTTAGGCTACCTTGCTAGTCTGTTGTATTTTCTTATTGCAGTCACCTATTTCCCTTTTAGGCAAGTAATAGCTATAAAGGTTCTGCAGCAGTCTTCTTACGGTTCGTAGTGTGAGCCTCATAGTCTGTAATGGTGCTCCTCCGCTCTCCGTGGGGGTGTGTAAAAGAAGGATATAAATTGTAAATTTTGCTTTAAACAGTGGGACTGTACTCTCGGTTTTGTGGACCACCTGTGTGAGTACACAATACATTTTCTGTTTCTACATGGCTCCTCAGGTTGGTTCTCTATCTGTTATTCACATCAGACCTGGGATTGCTTTTGAGAGGCAGAAATAACGTATGGTTGTTCTTATGTTCATAGTTGTAATTGTAAGCAAAGGACAAATAACTGGATTTTGGGCATCAAGCCAATGTGATGGGACCAAGCAAGCCAACTATGTCTGATGCTACATTTGCATTCGCTACTCAGCTATACAGGAATGAAGCAAAGGCTTTACAAACACAGGTATTATCTGACTTCTGCAGCAGTGCTGAATTGGTTTTAATTTGTGATCGTTACAAAAAGATGGTTATGACCTACTTCCTGAGACAGCCCACTAGTGGGTGTCGAATCTTCATACTTGTTTTCATGATGCTGTCATACATAATCTTGACACTGTCCTTTTGTAAGGGTATAGATCAGAAACTACATCTAAATATTATTTACCTGTCTGTTGTGATTTAATCCCAGTAGGCAACTAAGCACACAGCCATTTGCCCACTCCCCCCTGGTGGGGTGGGGGAGAGAATTGGAAAGGTAAAAGCATGAAAACTCATGGGTTGAGGTAAAGACAGTTTAGTAGGTAAAGCAAAAGCTGGCGGTGTGAGAAGCAGGAAAGGCCTGGACTCCGTGCAAGCACTGCTCAGCAATAATGAAAACATTGGTGTGCCATCAATGCTGTTTTCATCACAAATCCAAAATATAGCACCATACTAGCTACTATAAAGAAATTTAAGTCTATCCCAGTCTAAATCAATACACTATCTTAACCTCTTATTTTACTACATGGAAACGGAACCTAGAAACTTTATTGTGGTACCATGTTTCAGCTTTCCATTTCTCCTTCATCATGCATCTCCTTCATCATTTCTCCTTCTGTTACCTTTGTAAATTTAGTACTGCCTTACTAAACCACTATGATATAATCCTACCCATTTATATTACTAATGTTAATTGTTCTTATAACTCATTAATTTCATTGTCAGAACTCTTAAAAAAAAGTCTTTATAAGGGCATTCATTGTCCATTGCCCAGTCACTTTGGAGCAGATTTTTCAATGTGTGTACCCTCCCTAAGGTGCCCACACTAAGTTGCAGGTAAGTGCCTAATGTTATTTACAAGATGATCTAAGTGCTTAATTCAAAATAATTTTGAACACTGGCATTTGTCTGAGTGAACAGAATACCTTGCATGCCTTGAAGAAGTATCATCATGACAGAATACGTTCTAATATGAAAGAGTATCCATTTTCCTTACTGATATACACTAGAGGGACGTCACCTGTGTAAAGTGTTCTGTGTAACATCAGCTTTTTTTTACACTTTGGAACAGCTCCAGTTTAATAGAAATGTTCCTGCACTTCCAGAGAACTTGGCTCTCAGATTCTCTAACCCCCGTCCAATTATAATAGAAAAACTGAAGGCATCCAATGATCAGAGAAATCTAGCTGGAAGTGAGGACCCCAGCATAAGAAGCTCTGGCATGTTTTCAGCGGTATCTGAAGAGAGACTAAAATTGGCTATTCAGCTAGCCAAAAGGGACATAAAGCGAAGACATCTTGAAGAGCAAGTGAAACAACAAGTGTTTGGAGATGCTGTCAATAAACCATTGTTGGCCCAGAAGCCACAACAGCAGAAGACTGAGGTATTTGAAAGTCCAGAAAATAAGAATGCACTGAAGTCTCAAACTTGCTTGAATTATCAGCAGAAACTCAGTCAGCCTTCCAAAGTGGAGACTACCACCTCTGGCGCTAAAGTTTATCTCTACACACCAAATAAGGGAAAGCTAATACCAGCTGTTTTGGACTCTCCACCCACCCATGACACAGGACTGGACTCCAAGCCAAATGTAAACAAAAAAGAAGATAAAAATGTGCAGGAAGTCCTACGGCTGCAAAAAGAATTGAGAAGCTATGTCCAGAAAATTGAAGAACTGACTAAAAAAGGTGTAAGACTGAACAATAATTATGTTATATAAATGTACAGTAGTTTGTTGATTTGTTTTTCTTTCTGTTTTTTGGCTTGGATTGGAATCCGTATTCAGTTCTGGAATTTTGAGAACCATCTGCTTTTTTGAAAATCAAATAAAAGCTAGAATGGCTAGCCAGTTTAAGCAATATCAGGGTTTACTATCTCTAAGCGTTTGTGGTGAGTTCCAATCCAACCTGCAATGATAGTAAATTAGTGGTAGGCTATTTAATAACGTGGGTGAAAAAATACTGGTGTTTGTAGGCCTATTGGCTAGATATTCAGACTGCAAAAAACAGTATCATTATTAGCCATATTCTTATCAGTGATGAGAAAGGGGGCAACAGCTGGTAAAATTTCATTTCACAAGTCTGACTGACCTAATTTATGGCTGTGCAGTAGCATGATTAATGTGCTTTCTGACACTGTGTTTTGGGCTAACCCTGGTTGGCAGTGAAGCACCACAGGCTTGTGCTCCTTTCCCCCCTGGTGGGACAGGGGAGAGAATAGAAAGATTAAAAGCAAGAAAATTCAGGGGTTGAGATAAGGATAGTTTAGTAACAGAAGGAAAGAGGAAGAAGAAAGTAAAAAACAAAACAAGTGATGCAAAGGCAATTACTCACTACCTCCCACAAGTAGGCCCAATGCCTGGGCAAAGGGCAATGAGCAATGGCTACCTTCCCCAAAAAAACTCTGTTTTTTATTGCTGAGCATGGCATGGAATATCCCTTCGATCAGTTGGGGTCAGCTGTCCTGGCTGTGTCCCCTCCCAGCTTCTTGCACGCCCCCAGCCTACGCACTGGCAGGGCATAGTTGAAAAAAAGAGAAAGCCTTAGTGCTGTGCAAGTATTGCTCAGCGATAGCCAAAACACTGGTGTGTTATCAACACTGTTCTAGTTGTAAATCCAAAACAGCACCGTACTGGTGACTGTGAAGAAAACTAACTCCATCTCAGCCAGCTGCAGTATACACTGCATCGCTTCTTTTGTAATAACTAGCTGGAGGTTTAACCATTCCTACCTTTGAGTGCTTTACCTGCAACTTTGTCATAAAACTAAGGAGTCATGTGATTCTCTAAGCTGTAACCAATAAGCTATATTGTATAAGAATGTTTAGTCAAATTCTAAATGGAAATATGATGTAGAGTTAAAATAACTAGTTTGCATTACTCTTCAAGGGAGCCCTGCAAAATATGATACACTGTGTATTGGTTCTGCCTGAAAGAGGCTTACTGCTAAATTATGTTTGTTATCATGGCTTAATCAGGATTTTCACAGGTTAAATCAAGACATAAAACTTTACATTTCATGCTTTTTAGGGAGAGAGAGAGAAGTTTTAGGTCCTGATGAAGAGCAACGACTTTGCACTAGGAGACAGAAACAAGCTGCACGGTCAGCTCGGATGCTGTATGTACTCCAGCAACAGGTAGGAACTAGCATTTTAAATTGGGATGTATAGTAGCCAGTTTATTGTGATGAATTTGACAGAAATGAACTGAAACAAGAAATTTGATCGGGTTATCTATGAACTTCTATGGCATTCTAGTTCAGATCTGAACAGCGTGATTAATTTCTCTCATGACTGGACAGAGAGATGAGCATCACTGTTGGAAAATTTGAACTTTCACTCAGATGTTACAGTGAAGATTAATTGTTCATTTATAGACGTGGAGCTAATTCTGACTGACTTCCCCCCCCCCCTCCTTCTTGATAAACAGGTGAAAGAAATTCAGGATGATTTAGAGAAACTGAGTCCTCATAAAATCAAACATACCAAAAAGGTAAGACATAATTATCCTTCAGGCTGTGAGTAACTTATGGACAGAAAGTTTTCTAGCTAATTGAGTTTGATTGTCTAGGGTACACCCGAGCCCTCTCCAGAAGGGAGATTTTCTTTGTATCTTGCACGTTTCATCTCATTCTCACAGAAGTATGTCTGTCTTGGTCTGATACAGCCTTTCCTGCTTCCTTCTTCTCCTCAGTTCTTATCTGTCTGCAGTAAACTGGAGAGGAAGGCTGTTGGTCTTCTGCTTTTATGTGGGTTCTAATTCCTTCTTCATTGCATTTCCTTTTCTGAATAACACTGTTCTACTCTTGACTACTTTTTTTAACATCCTGTTGATATCTCTCAGTCTTATTAGCCTCCTTTCCGATTTTCTTTGCCCAGTGTCTTTCAGAAAGATAGTACTGAGATCAGGCCTACTGTTTGGCCAATATTGTCTGTTGCTCTCTTGTGCTTTTCCATCACTTGTATTTTCTTCTGTAACAAAAACT
Source organism: Harpia harpyja (assembly GCF_026419915.1). Taxonomy (NCBI): domain Eukaryota; kingdom Metazoa; phylum Chordata; class Aves; order Accipitriformes; family Accipitridae; genus Harpia; species Harpia harpyja. The sequence goes on along the minus strand of NC_068951.1, from coordinate 409,305 downwards.
GGGGGATGGAGAATGTTCTATGTTTGTGCAATTGTTGCATGTTAGGGTCAAGCCCATGACTACAGTACTCTGTTGGCATAAGTAGTAGAAACATCAGAATATGTTATAACCAGGCTATTTTATCTGAAGCTAGCATGATACTTGATATGAGTACTGTTGTGTAGTACCTTTAGTAGATGACTTAAATGCCTGTTTTGTTTTGTCGCACAAATGGCCTCATGTCAATCAGAATTATCCCATGCCTGTGTGTTTCTCTATGAAATTTTGGCAACAATTCTTTGAATAGTATCAGTATTCATAGAAACTATAGTTATGAAAGCACTTATTTTTCATTTTTCCAGTCTCGAGCAGTATCCAGATTGGCAGCAGCACACAGAGGAGCTGTACGAGCCTTGCAGGCATTTGCCAATCAGTTTACAGATCAAACAGAGCAGCAGATTCCTACCCACTACAAGGCACTGGGCAGTCTCATTCGACAACTGTCTCTCTGTTCTGCCAAACTAGAATTGGATTCTTCCATTTCTGACATTATCATAGACATTTTGCTGCAAGTTGAGGTAGGAAAAAACATTTTGTTTTTGTGAAGGCAGAAAAGATTTAGTGAAATATGAGACTGCAAACTATATTGTGTGTTCACAAAATGGCAGATTATCTTTCTGTTGGTTGGTTGGTTGGTTGGTTGGGTTTTTTTAAAGGCCATATTTTCTAATGCGTAAGTACGTTTCTAAATAATGGTGGTCTAAAATAGAGTTGCATCCTAAACATGGAAGCTACCTGCTGCTGTTCTTCCTGTCTTTATTGGTTCTCTTGGTAGAATGAGGACTGGTAGTGATAGTGGTAACAAAGCACCAGTTTCTGATTCATATTCCATTTTCAGGACTGAAAGAATTGCGTTTTATACATTGGTGTAAGTTACATGTTTATTGTTTTGCGATGCATGCTTTCATCATCAAGATTAGTGATGAGCATCTGAGACTCACATGTGGTGGTGGGTGCAGAATTGTCCAGGCAGAAGATAAAGTTGTAGCTACAAGAGTTACTTAAGCTCTATGCCCTTCAAATGGCTTTTGTTAGTGATATCTGATGTCTTAAAACATGTTGTTGGTATAATAGAAAAGTTCTGATTCATGTTTCCCGCTGCAGTTCCTACCTACAAGATTTATTTTATTTTAAGTAAGAACCTATGTAACCTGAACTATTATGAAACCAGTATTTAATTAATTTTAATAAAAGCAACTGATAAAATAGCCATAAGATATTTTATTTTCCTTAAAATATTGTTCTAACTGTAAGAGCTGTGGTTTTATTTTTACTGCTCTGAACTGCTTATGAGAACAGTAACGGTGCTAACTGCCTGGGAACAGGAAGGAGGTAGAGTTGTTTAAGTTTGGATTTAGCATCAGAAGAAGTGTCTGTCTGTCTTACTATAGTCATGTGGGCATTTTTATTTTTTTGTCTGTAGCCTTTGTGTCCATTTCTTTTTGAACATGCTGCAAGCAGACAATTTGCTGGACCCAATTGTAAATACAAAAATGCAAGCCTTTTCTGTAAATTTAAGTTAATGTCAAGAAGCTTCTGCATGAACAAGCTATCAGGAATCATCACTACAACAAAAACCAAAACAAAACCACACCAAAAAAGTTCCAACTAGTTAAAATCTCTTGAATTTGCTTCTCATTATTACATCAGGTTTACTGAGAGAGTGATTAAAATTCTAAATATTTGGTGCAGGATCTGGATTCACTGCTGGAAAAGAAACAAACACCCAAAAAAGTGAAGAAATGTATTTCAGCATCTCAGGGCAAATCTCCAAGGAACACTGAGACATTTCCAGCCAGAAAGCAGCTTACATCTCCAAAAGGAGAAAACAAACTTCTCGTCTTAAAGGGACAGCATGGACAAGAACCTAGAAAACCTCCAGCTGCCAGGAGTCTCGCAACTGGTTTGTATTTTGAATTATTAAATACATTTTTATCAGATAACTTACCATCTGCAGTTCAATTTTGTAGTATGTTACGTGTTGTTGGTCAGAAGTGTGCAACAGCCCATATGTAGTTTATCAGATTCACATAGCCTTGTTATGAATTTTTTTCAGCTGTTCCCCTGATATGATCGACCTGCAGGTTTATATGCCTCTTTATATTACTATTATCACCATGTTCTTAATATTTTTGTCCATTTCTTTTACCGTGGGCTACACTTAGAGTGTTTTTCTGCAGTTACAGACACCTAAATGGCAGTTTACAGGTTGACGTTAATGGTGCATACAGAATATTTCCAAATATCTGCCTAGAAAATGCTGTATAAATATATTATTTTTGAATGCAAAGTCACTAACTGTTAGCAAATCTCCAACAAAGCTATCGTTGTTTAACTGTTTACAGTGAAAAGATACACTGAAGCCTTGGCTCAGAAATTTCCTTGGTTTGTGCAGTTTCTCTACTTTTGAGAGGGGTGGCTTTTTTTTATTCTTACCAGTTCATTAACGTTAATGTCTTCTGCACAGTAATCACAGTTTCAGTACCTAAAGATGTTAACTGATAGTTAAGCTGAAGACTTTGGTTTTTTGCACTACTAGTTTGCCATGCAACCATTGGGAATTGGTTTACTTTATTCTTTTACTTCATATATGAAAGGAAATGGGCTTTATTCTTTCTGAAGGTATTGTAAGATAAATTTACCACCAATTTTGACACCTCGTGAAAGCCATTATAGCTTATTACATTATTATATAACCTATATTAATTGTTTTTCTTCTTTGGGGTGTCTTTCTCATACCGCATACTGTCTTTTACTAGAATAGTAAGTATTCCTTTCTACCCCTAGGTAAGGGCGAGAAGAATTCTATGAGAGGAATTAATCTTTGGCAGTCCAGAGAGACAGTATATTGACAAGCATCTAATGGCTTCCACGTGTCTTGCTGCCTAAAAAAGAATGTTTTGTTATCACTGCCTAGACCTCGTATGGCAATTACTACCAAAAGGCTTTCCCGTGATTTTCATATATATGTGTATTTTCAAATATCTATATACATATAAATATGTATATGCACACAACACGCAAAATCTCCTGTTCACTGAAACAGTGTAAGAAAGACAATTTATTTAATACTTGTCAGGAAATACAAGGGGGTTTTTTTTCTTTTTTTTATTTGTTTTTTTATTTATGATAGAGCTTAAAAGTTCATGATTAAGTATAGCTAGCATAACAGAAGTATCAAATGTAGAAATAAAGATGATTCTTGCCCCTTTCAACTTACAGTTGAAAGTTTATTATTTTTGATACAGATAAACATTGACATGTTGCAAATATTTCAGCAGTTCAGAAGGCAAACAGTTGTGCTCGTATATTGCACAATAAATTCCGAGAAGAAAATGACCCACCTGCGCCAGAGAGAAATGCCACTTTACAAGGAAACATAGATGCATTGATGAGAGCTAGAGCTGTAAAAAAAGATCCCAACCTTGAAAGTGGCCCTTTGAAGAAGAAGGGCATGTTAGTACCTGCAAAATCACAGGTATGGAAGTGATAAAAGAATTTATCTTTCTTCTACTTGTCCTCTGGGATTTGTTATATAATGTAAGACACTGTAAAGCTTTGTAGTTCCTCACAATTTTTTTTATTCCGATCTAGGAGGCACAGGGGGATAAACTACGTCATCTGCCTACATTATTTCCAGTGGTTATGACTATTTTATCAAATGTTTTTTTGAAAGTAGTGTTATTGTTCCTTGGAAATGCACTGTACAACTAGAAACAATAACAGAATTAGCAAGGACAACTTCCACCGAAACTAGTTTCATGTTTGGAATGAGCATGTTTATTTTACAACTCGAAATTAAAGCTGAAATATTTTCCTCTTATTGGTCACCCTCTGTCATGAAAAATGCGCTCAGCAGTAATGTTGTGCTAATGCTGATGTTACTAGGAGGATATAAGTTAGGCAGATACTTCTTTAATCAATGAAGTATTATAAAACTTCACAATACAAAGTCTTGTTTCCTGGTAAGTTCTTCTTAGAACCAGCAAGAGGCTTCTGTAATGCAAACAAATGAGTTCTCTAAAGGATATTTCAAAGTGCTAAATTCTGCAAATAGTTGGGTTTTTTTATTAAATGCCTTTTTTTTTTTTTTTTCCTTTCCTTGGGGTATCACCTTCAGCTTGAAAAATCAGATCTGATACAGTAATGCATGCATATGTAACTTTACTGCTTCCCATATCTAGCTATCAGTGAGGATTGTGAGCAGGAAGGTTGAGCATTTCAGTAGTTCATACTGAGGTGACTAGTCTAAGTGTCCTTGTAGCAAATATAAATATAGCAGTATTATAGTTTCATGGCTGAATAAAATGTTACCTTGGAAAACTTCTATTTGGATTTATTAAGAGTTAACATAGAGTCTAGTTCTGAAAATTTCAAAACAAGTTTTTCCCCATGAAGAGCAACATTGGAAAAATCGGAACTGTTTGCAAAAATAATAGTTGCAGGATTGAGCATATGTTCTGTTCAGGCATAGTGGTACTTCCCTTTAAATCAGTTGTAAAACATCCACATAGGTCAACTGTGCAACAAAGCCAGCAGGCATGACTTCAAGACAAATTCCGAAGCAGAATGCAAAATACTTTAAAAATTCAACAACTGGAATGTATGTTTTTAATGTGATTGTGCTAATTTTAAGGGAGTGCTGAAATCTCTAAAATCAAGACAGGTACAGCCTCAAGGAAAGCATGCCCGATTTCAAGAGACAACTATAGCTTTCCAGCTAAAAGAGAACAAGCGACTTGTTAAGGAGAGCAGAATACCCTGCGTGCCTCCAAACCCTACACCTCCACCTGTTTCACCTAAGCGGTATGTTCGCAGTCTAGTGGAACCTGTCTTTACCTTGCTTTCCTGTGAAAATGCTGCTGTATCTGTACTAGTAAATAGGCTGGATTTGACGTGGCCGTCAGACCATGAAGGCAAGTGGCACAGCACAGCTCGCTACCAGATAGTTGTATTCTTTTCCCACTCGGCACAAAGTGGCCTCATTCATACAGCCTGGGAAGAGCCATTGCTTTATGCTTTTTCCTGGGTCAGGTCCAAGTATTCTCTGGGAGTCACAGGCCAAACTATGCTAGGCAGGGCATTGACAAAACACACAGTATGCAGAATGGATATTCACAGCACTGCTTTAAGAAGGTAAATATTATCTCCCAGTTCCAGAAGGACAAAATATATATCTTTGTCCTAGCCAGTAATAGAGTGCAGGTTTGTTTATTTTAAACTATATTTGGCATCCTGTAGACCAAAGCTCCCCAAATTTAGTTTGCTTTGGGACTGCTGTTTGTGGCAGTTGAAGCAGGAGATCCTGCTGCTGGATCTGTACTAGGCAGTGTGCATGTTAAAGATCAGGAGCTCGTCTGTCCAGGCAGTATTTGTGGATAGCCGTGAAGTTGCCTGTTTGCCAGTAGCAGAAACATAATTGAAGATCCCTGGTTCTCAGCAGAATTTCCTGGCTTTTATGGTCTTAAAGTTGGTATTAATTTTCTCTCTGAAGTTTTTTGCAAGTTTTCTAAACTAAGACTCGGAATCACATGATTTTATTCTTCAGTTGTTAGAATGTGCATTTTGTAACCCTCTATGTTACTGTTTTGTCTTTGAAGACTAGCATGGCTTGAAGCAGAAACTTCAAGAGTCAAGGTTCTAAATGACCTTCACAGAGGAGAAATGAAAAAAATACAAAAGTTAAGGTAATTACTTTCTTTGAAGAGCTAATAAATGGTGTCAGATCTGATATGGTCTTCTCCCCACTCCCACCAGTCCCCCAAAAAGTACATTTATGTGTTTGGGTTTTTTGAATTATTGTTGTCATACCAAGTTTCAGAATGGCATTGTTATTTGTTCTTTTTTGTGTAGGTCACAAAGTGCTTCTCCAACCCAGCATGCAGACAAAATTGAGAAGGCAGTACGGGAGTGCTTAGAACCCCTGTTAGACAGGACACAGGTAGTAAGTCAAGCTCATGCCACTATTTGAAGGATGCCTTTATTGCTGTAAAACATTTATAAAGGGGCAACACACAGTTTCTTTTCAACTTAATGCAAGTCATATTTATGTAGTCAACACAGTTTTTGACATTTGGGGAGTGTATTTCCATTTCAATATGTGGGTCTTGAAATATTGTAATGAAGTTTGGCAAAACTGCATTAAATTTTATTTGGTTAGCTTCTTGTCAAGTAGATGCATTTTAAGTTGTTTTTGAATGGTCGTAACAGTTCCATGCTGAACATGACTGGACTTGATAAGATTACTTCAATAATTCTTATAATACCATATTTAATGCCTAAATAAATTTCAACTGGTAATATTAATGACTAATAATACAGAAAGCTTGATTATCACAAGGGGATTTACACTTTATTTGGAAGATCCATCTCTCCTTGGAAACAAACTGTCATTTGAAGGATTCTTCATTTATAAACCACCTTTTAACTCATGCAGCTGAGAAGGTATATTCTGTCTGTATGTTATAGGTAAAGCTGTTTGACATTTAAGATTAATTTTTATCTTTGCCATATAGCAGAATGCATCTGGAAAAGTAGTACTGATTTCCCAAACTTAGCAATTTCAACTTATATAAGCCACATCTTTACAAGCATGTGTGCCTTCTAAAGTATTGTTTTGTACCCATGTACATTATGAAACAATGAGAAAGCTCCTTCCAACATCATCTCTTTTGTATATTTTTTGCTTGGTGTGACCTTGAATGCATAAAGTTGCTTAGGGGGAAAAAATGTTTTCACATAAAATAATACAGGTAAATGAATAGTGATTATTGTACCACAGCTAACTGGTAAAATCGAACACAATTGAAACCTACAGCTGTGGCCTGGACCCTATATATTTACTCATTACCACCTGGAGCTGCTGTGAGACTGTTCCTGTGTGCTAAGTTAAATGTGTGTGTAGTGTTTCATAAGATGAGGGCCTTCATTTCACTTTCTTGAATTCCTGGGTGATGTCTGAACCTGTGACAGTTTCGCCTTCAGTTTGGGAACATAGTTGTGTAGCAAGCTTTTTCCCATATTCATTGATTTTATTGGTAGGAACGTACTAAGCTGTTTTTATTGATCTGGCTTATTGTGTGGGTAGAAGGAAAACAAGAATTTGTTTGGATTTTCATTGAAGGGAAAAGTTGAAATGACAATTGGATTACTTCCATGAGCTGCTGTAAGAAATGTTTGATTTGTAAGCACTCTTTCCCCCCAGTTGTTTTTGTGGGTGTTTTTTCTTTTTTTTTTTTTTTTTTCCTTGCATTGGCTGTGTAGTTGTTTGTTTGTTTGTTTTAAATAGCAGGTTGCAGCAAATGCAGATATTCTGAGTGAAAAGCTATTGGATGATCTTTTGGAAGATACTGCTCAGGAACTGTGGAGTATGGAGCAGCATGAGAGACTCCAGACTGAGGCTCTGCCTATGGCTGACACACATAGTCTGGAGTCAATGTTGCAAAGAATGGAAGAAATTGAAGTAAGATTTTCTCTGTTGATTGGTCTCATTAGTGCCAGTTTCTTGTTTACTGTCCATAAATTGTAATATCTGTAAGTATCTACCTTCTTAAATGAAGCAAGGTCTGACTGGATCATTGTATGAAATGAAAGACTTGGAAGGAGTTTACACTTCAGCAAAACGTGTAAGAATAGAAGAATGTTTGCCCTAATGGCTTTATTGCTAGCTTTAGAGTTGGTAGACCTGAGTTTGCTTCCCACCTCAAGACTTTGTGGCTTAGATCATTGTATGTGAATGGGAGAATCAATATGGCGATTATGTTGTCTCACAGATTGGAAAGTGTTTGAATGTTTACGAATTAAATTTTTTTTTTTCCATTTTTTTGTGATACAGGATCCTAGTATTCTAGTAGCATTAGCATCTCGAGGAAATATGCTCTAGCAATCAAAATATTTTACAGGGCAACATGGGGAAGTCAAATACATGGTTATCTCTGTCCTTATTTATCCATCTTTCTATGTAAATATTCATGAGGTTATAACTTACTTGACTTGAACTTTCTTATATATTGGTTTCTTAAAAATTTTTCTTTGATCAGCTTTTCCATAGTTTTTGGTTCAAGTCCTATTTCAACCTTCCTGTTCAGTGAAATTATCATAACTTAGAACTACTGAGTTTAGTGCCGTTTACTTCTAGAGATCCATTCATAAGTTGGAAGCGTGGAGCTTACATTGTGCAGTGTCCTTATCCACATGAGGCACTTAAGCATACGTTTGAATTCACTATTGGTAAGGCAGGAACAGCACGAGGGCCCTTCAGTTGTTTGGCTAACTGCTGAAACGGGAGGAGTTGCCATGGTACTGGCAACTAGTTGAGTCTTCAAGTATGGCATTTGGAACAAGATTATTATCTGTGATTTCAGATTTCTGTGTTATGTGAACTAGGCAAAATAACCTTTTCTGTGTTATGTTAACTAGGCAAAATAAGCCTACTTTGACCAAGGAGGATCATGACCTGCTTTCCTATTGGGTGATAACTAGTATAGCTGAACTGCTAAGTATGTGTTGATTGATTAATTTTGTATGTTCAAAACCAGAGATACCAGGAGGCTGTACGCAGGAGATTCACCCGGATTGCGTACAGTGATTCCGAGTTCTGGGGCCAGGAGGACAAAATGGGTAAGTCTCTTTTTAATGCAACTTGGTTTTCCTGTAATCTGTATCTTTAAATTCAGATGTTTTGAGATCAAAATCATTGGATTATGTGTGATGAAATAGCACCATCCAGACACATTTTTTACTATAAGTGCTCCTTTCAGAGGACTGTTTCTAAAATATAGTTCTAAAATCAGTATTTTAAAAAGGAAGGATCTCTTCTGAGAACAGGCTGTCATTTTCTGCAAGCCTTTATTGGGGCTGCATTTGGATGGAAAGCACTGCTAGTGCAACTTAGCTGAAGGATAGGAATCTTTAACACATACTTCCAATCATCAAATGTAAAGTTTGAATGTTGTCCCTTTTCTAGGCATTTGTCATTCCTTAACTTAGATATTTTCTTTTCTACCAAAATGTGAGTAGTGATTTTTGTGCAGTGAAGATGATATTCCATAAGTACCTACACTCCCAATTCATCTGTAAACTACTTGAATTTACTGCAGAAGACAGCTAGTTTACTTTCTAAGTCTGAGGTATCCTAAAGCCACTTCACTTCTTTTCTTGTTAAGCTCTTCATGACTTGCCTGTCTTCAGTTTTGAGAAAAGGACTGGCAAATCTAAATCTTAATCTTGAAAAGAGTATTTAGTGTGTTCTCATGTGACTTGATTCCTTTGAAACACCATTTATTACTTAGCAGTAATCATTTTCATGCTGATTAATTCAAAATTATTCATAACAGTTCACAGGCTGAGGTAAGGTATAGTGAAAAAGTCTGTTCCTGCTGTTGATTTCTTTAGGCAGGAGCAAGCAGATATTTATCTTCTAGTTTGTTTCTCCCATTTTCTTTCCTTTGTTTTAATAAACTATCAGTTTAAATGGCATAGAGTTCAAGAGTAAATGTTAGATAAATATTAGTGTAGCAGTGAATCCGTAACAGTTTAAGGTTTTTCTGGCAGTACACAGAAGATAACATTAAATTACTTAAGCTTAGAAGATTTTTCTCTTTCCTTATTCCTTTCAAGTGATGGTGATACTGTTTTTAGATCTTGCAGTGTACATGCAAGTTTAATTTTTACAGCCTCAGAAAATCTGGATTTTTCTGTACAGAATTCATTATCCAATGTCCTTCAGCAAAAAGTATTTAATCCTTGAAAAAAACTACAATTTGGATGCTTCCAGTTCACATTAATCACATTTTTCCTGCTTGTTTTTATTGGATAGAAAAATAAATGAAAGAATGTAAAGTACTTCAGATTAAAGATATAACTCACTTTTCACATCAGATTAAATTTTTAATTGAGAGGGACCTAAGTAATATTAGTAGAAAACTGTTCACTAATGAAAGGTAGCATTCCAAACAATAGTTTGATGTTTCCCATACATAGGTGTACATACTTCAATATTGTTTGCCACAGTGGCATGCTAATAAGGATGACTTATGCTTGTCGCTTTTCCCATCCCCCTGCTCTGTTCTTTATCATACTATTTGACTGAGTACAACAGTGAAGCTACACTGATCTTCTGAGCTGAGTGTCTGATCACATACTGACTTTAATGGAACTGTGGTTTTTTTACACCAGTTGGAAAAATCTCACAGTAAGACTGGTGAAGACTTAGCCCAAGTCTTGTTGGATTTTTTTTCCATGTCTTGGATCTACTGCCAAGCTAATAGACTACACTCATTTTAGAGTGGCATTTTCTCTCTCTTCTCTAGAAGTACCCACTGACACAACAAACTATTTATACTAAAGATAGGATTTCTAAAATGCTCAGCTTTAATACACCGAGCTGTTGGAAATCCTATATTGAATTTACATTTTAGGGGCTTGTCACCTTCAATACTTTACTTATCTGAAGGACTTCCCCTTAAAAGAAGGAAAAGTCTTTGTGAGGACTTACCTGCAGTAAATGTAGTTTTTCTCTTCCAAAAAAACAATTTTAAATGTTATTTTCCTCCTTCTAGAACAACAAATTGCATCAATAGCTAAAAGACCTACATCTCCTCATCCAATTCAGATAACCAAATTAATTGGACGCACAGAGCCAGAAGTGAACATTTTATTTGAAAAAGTTTTTGATGGCAAGTAAGTGGAATATTTGGCCTTACATTAAACTGTGGTGCATATGAGCTGTGTGTCTTCATTATAGTGTTTTCATTACAGAAAATGATGGTTACTATTTGAAGAGATTTTCTGATCCTTCAAAAAGATACTTGAAAATCTAGTTCTTGCTTAACAACTGTTTTATCTTTTCAGTGATGCTGAGGAAGAGGAAAACAAAGCAGCAGAGGAGAAATTGCAGACTGGAAATGACATTCTGCAGCCCTTGACTCGGAATTCTCTGCAGAAAGAGTGCTGTGTGTGTCTTTCTGTGCCAAAGCATATGCTCCAGAGCATCTTGGATTATAACAGCAGATACAAGCATCACTTAAAGCTTATTTCACATGAGGCAGTAGGCAGTTTCAATCCATGGCAGATCGCTGAGAGGTATATGAACTATCTTAGTGTTTCTGAAGTGAATGTATCAGCTGATGAACAGGTTTTTCTGTCCTTATTCAGGAAAGGAGTGGGGAGGGTGCCATTTAAATTCCAAATTGAAAGCCACAAGCAGTCAGCTATTGGACTGTTTCTCTGCTGGAACTTGGTGTTCATGGATTTTTTAGGTAGTTGGATAAAACAAAAGGATATGGGAGCAGAATGTCCTGGAGGAGTGATTATTTTCACGTCTTTCTATGGTGTTACCACAAAAACAACTATGTAAAATACAGGGTAACTGAAATTATTTTCAGAAGACTATCATCAACAGGTAAATTGAAGGAAAACAAAAATAACTTTTTTTCTTTTTTTTGAGTGAAAAAGAAATAAAGCACTGTAAACAATTGTGGAAATTTTAATCTTTGTGGAGAGGGATTACGAAGTTGGTGTTTCATGGAACAACAGTAGATATTCTTTAAAAAGAGACCACTGGCCTTAGCGCAGATTTCAGTGCTTTCTCTTCCACAAGTCTTCATGCTTCATGGAGCTCACTGCAGGAGGTGTGACATAGGTGGCTTACCATCCCTTAGTACAAATAGAGGTGAAGAAGCTGTAAGTAACAGTCTTTCTGCTGTTCACTTCCTGGCAAAGAAAAATTGTTTGTCACACTTTCACGTCTGCTAAGCAAGCAGGGCAATGTAAGCTGAAATACCCACCCTTGCACTAAAGCTCGAATAAGTATTTTGATTGCTCAGTACCAGGTATAGCAACTAGATTATATCACTGGTTATTGTTTCCTTGCACTTTTCTTGAGTGATTGCCTATAATTGCCTAGAAATCATTTTAAATATGTACGAGATATTTCAGAAGTCACCTATTGGTCTTGTAAAGTCCCAGCCCCAAAAAAGCATGGAAATACAGGCTGAACTTGAACCTTGCTAGTCCTGTTCTTCCAGAACTGAAGAAATACTGGCACAACGTGAGTTGGCATAGAGGGGTCATTAATTCCCTGCAGAGTGGAAATCAGAAGACTTCTGACTATGGGAGGAGAGAAATGAAAGAAGAAAACTCTGGACTATTAAGAAAGAATTACAAAATCTAACTTCAGTGGTTGTAGATGGAGTGGTTTGCCATAATTATCTGTATTGGCAGATTGGACATCAGGCTTAATTGCCAAGAGTTTTTAAACTTCTGCACACATTTTTGATGTAGTAGTATTGAAATCAGCTCATTTGAGTAACATTTGGCATCTGCATCAGTGTTTCCAGGAACAGGTCCTGCAATATTTCAGATGACTTGCATGTGTGAAGTTAATCATGTGTGGTGATGGTTTTGCCCAACTGTGGATAAGTAGGCAAATGTTTTAATAACTGTGGTTAGACCACTGTATTTGAATCTGCTGAACTAAACCACTGAAATATGCTTTGTCAGTTCTCAGTACTGTCATTCTGCCTTCTGAGCTGTGCTCCTTTTTATAATAGGTGTGAGGCTGAGTAGTTCAAGGACTGGCACCTTCTTGGGATTGGCAGATGGATTAAATGGCAGTGAATCTCTCCTGACAGCTGAATTCCACTGCTGCCATTTGCCTGATAACATGTTGTTACTTGAAATCAAACTACAGATACAATCTGATATCCAGCATACTTCATTGACTTACTCTTACCACCAGAGGGCATTATAAATCTTTTTACATAAAATGGTCTTCCACAACGTTTAAAAGAAACACTCCCATGCTATGCTCAAAAGGTCTTAGAAAGACTAACTTTATAATAATTTAGGATACATGCACAACTGAAGAGAAGTTTTCAAGAGGCCAGTAAACAATTGTGTTCTTACACTAAAATAAAACTACCCTTTAGTTAGAAGGGTAACTAAATAAAAATGTTACCCTTCTGTAACATCTGCTGTGGTCCAGAGATCACTGAAAATTGAAATTTCTCATCTCATTTTTCCTTAAACTTTATTGCTGTCAGTAATGCCTGATTCGGCGGCAGCTAAAATCAATAAGAAGCTTCCCATTTACTTCAATGGCCTTTGGATGAGCACCATAGTATGTTAACTCTTATTCCCAAAGCAGGATTAGTATCTAAGAGTTTGAAAAAAGGAAGCAACCAAGATGCCTCAACACTTTTAAGCCTGAAGTATGTCCTTTGCTATGAACCGGTCTGAGGAGAGAATTTCTGATATCTTATGCAACACATACCAGAACACATATCAGATCTTTTTTTGGGCTAAGCAGTAGAAAGAATGAAAAAAACATGAGTATTTGCCTTTTCAAATCAAATCATTGATATCAATGGAATGAATTACTGGAATTTGAAATCTGACTTTCTGAACCTTTTTCTTTTCTTCCCTCCCTCTCCCTCAGTCTTGCAGAGCAACTAACAGAAGAAGCCTTAAGTGATGTGGCAGCAGAACTGCAGGATGTTTGTGAGGATTATGCAGAAGCTGTGTTCACATCAGAGTTTTTGCAACCAGCTCAGTAAATACTTTCAAATCTGCCCCATTATCAAATGCAACATCAGCCTCAGTCCAACAGTGTTATCAGATGATCTCATTTTTCATGTTTTTTTAAAAGTCTGTGAGATTCTGTTCAGGAAATGAATTGAGTCCATCAAGGATTCATCTCAGGTTTTTATAAAACCATTATCATAATGTTTTCCTTTTCAGACTTTATTATACTGCATTTATCAGGACTTTTTTTTTTTTTTTTTTCCCCCCAAGTGTTTCAATAGAATGAAGTAAACTGTTACAGGTAAAGTTTATATATTTTGATAGGAACACCGATCCATTTGTATACCTGTATTACTTCATTCATTTTTATGTGTGATCTTCTGGGGAGGAGGACTGGGTTCAAGCAGTGTCACGGACTTAACTGTACTGTGCCTCAATTTTCTGCTTTAAAATGGAAAGAATCTGACTTACCTACCTCATAAGGGAGCTGTGGGCTTGAGTTTATTCTTCTCAGTAAAATCCATTGTAGACATCTGATAGTTGTGTCAGAAGAATGAAGCATTATTCATATTTCTAAAGCCAGAATGGAACAGCCCAGAGTAAAAGGTGTTTGGTTTGCTGTTTAGGGCTTTCAGTGTCATGTAAGAAAGATGTCTGACCACCATGCTTAGCATATATACTAGGATTAGTTCTTTTGGGGATGTGGCTATCCAAAGGAAGGATTCTTATGGCACAGCATTAAGCAGATGTAAAAACTTTAGCATTGGCTGTATTCATAGGCCAACAGCCTGTTTGGACTCTTGCAATCAACTTCTGAATGTAGTACCTCTTCTGTTGGTTTCTGAACATCACTAGCACATTATGCACAGACAAATGAGACCTTTCAGTAGAAGCACATCATGGAGATTTTCTTCCTTTTTTTCTTAAACTAGTCTCAAATATTATAATTTTATCAGCATTTAGTGATACAACCCCACTTTCCTTACTCTAAGAATCTCATTGAAATCAAGAACAAGAAAATAAGTTAACAATTGGCATTTCTGCAATATTGAATTAACTTGTTCGTTTCAAGTAATCAATGTACTAGTTTGGGTTATGTCTGGAGCAAGCAATGAATAATAATTATTTATGGTAGTATTCTAGGGAAATGTGAATTCAACCCTTGAGGTAACTGAAAAACCAATATGACAGTCTGCTTCTTTTGACAATTTTTTCTCCAATAGTGTTCAACCTAGAACAGAATAATTTTTAACTTTCTAAGATTATTTTTATTGCCTCTAATTAGAACATACATTTTAAAAATAATTTAGTTTTAACTGAAGCCTGGTTTACCTTTTTGTTTGTCTTGAATTTGCCCCAAATGTAATGATGTAAATATTACTGCTGATGTGTGACTTCGCTGATGTGTGATTTCTGTGATTTGAAACACTATGGTTTTTATGTCTAAGATTACAGAGATAAGCCTGTTTTTAAGTCCAAAAGACTAAACCCATAGCGTCTCTATGTATGTATATATATGCTTGTGAAAGTATTTTCAAGATGTTTTATTTTTTAATAAACAAAACTTTCTTAGGACTGAACATAGTTTTAATTTAAGATAACTTCCATCTAAACCCATTTGGAATCGTCAGCACCCAACATGTAAGGGAGACCCTAGCAACATTAAAAGAGTCAGACTACCATATCCCTCAAAGTAATGTGGTCATCTGTCAAGGTAAACATACTTTCTTTCTTAAATCCCGTGGTGCTGTGAGTGATATCCTCTGACTGATGATGCCAAAGTGAACTTTTATTCTGGATGAGAATTTTGTGGCATTTGGGTGCCGCCTTGGAGCAGAAATGGGTGGAGAGTGAAGGCTTTAGGTAGGATCCCTGACTTCACACTCTTCAGTCCTTCCTAAGGAATTTAAGTAAAGGATTTTGTAATGCATTATTTACATATGCAAGCTAGGCAATTACAAAGTTGCTACCCTGAAAAATTTCATAATGTAGGGCTTCATCTTAAAGTGACTCTGCATGTCATTCTTCCTAAGGGACAAATTGGCATCAAGCTGGATCAACATTATCCATGTGCAAAATTCTTGTCACAGTATATTGATAGAGACTATTTATGGGGCTTAAATCTGCAATCATAATACCACTGCAATTGTTAGCTATGCATCTGATGTGCCATGTTAACTAGCCGTGCACTTATTTAAAGCACAGTCATGCATCTGAGTCCATACTTCTTTAAAGTTAAGTCATGGGGGAGTACCAGAAGCAGTTTCAGATTTTAAAAGTATTTTAATGGTATAGACAGTGAAGAATACATTTTCTTGAAGACTGCACTGTTTCTCATTGCTGAAAGTCTTTAGCTTAGATATCCAAAATACGCTATTCCACCTGGTGTTGCAGAGGATCTACTTCCACGCATCTGGACTAGATTTCATTGTAAGAACTTTGCAGGCCTGTTTTTTTCTTGATTATGTGCAAGTTTATTCGGTGTCAGAACTGTGAGAGGGAGGAAGCAAAACCAGCATGAAAATTCAGTGGTTCTACAGACGTGTGGATGACTCCAACAAATATCAATTGCTGCAGTCATATATAGCTGACGTAGAATTAAAGTTTACAGAGTTGTTCGGAGTAATTTAGGTGATGACTGGTAGAAGCGTCTCAGAGCAGTTTGGTGCAAGGGCAGTGCCATATTCCGGGTGCACCAGCAGGCATTAATTGCCCCAACCAGCCTGCCTGGGACCTCTGCCTGTGGCCAAGAGCCCCCCGTGCAGTCAGGCCAGTCCTTGGTCCTTGCCAAAGCTGTGCCACAGGTACAGCCACGTCCAGCCCTGTCCCCTGCTCATCCAGACTCACTTGACCTTGGCTCCGACTCGTTGCCTCTTGTGGTCTGGTGAGGCCTGGGCTGTCGGTGGGACCTGTGACTGTTGCCGTCCTGCCGTGCTCAGGTGCTGTGGGACTGTGTCCTGCGGGTGCAGTCCCTTCCCAGCCTGCGCCGTGGGTACCCTCGGTTCCTGGCTTGTCCTCCCTCCTGTTCCTCCTTCCTGATAGATAACTAGGTGTGTAGGGAGCAATGAAGCAAGGGGGTGAGGGGTGACTCTGGAAAACCTCTGAGGACCCTGGAGACAGGAGTGCACATTTGCATTCTACAAGGAGCTCCTGCAACTCCTGCAAACTTGCAATCTACTCTGTAAATATTTAACTGTAGAAATTAAATTGGCATGCTTCTGGGAGTGAGGTAGTTATGGCAACAGTGTTTGCTCTACCAGTGCTTTGGAGAGCTACTTTTTTCTAATGCTGGACCTAATTCAACTTCCATTAATGTCAATGTAAGAGCATAATTGAACTCCTTTCTTCTCTTTGGCTTGCTTTGTCTCTGGGTTACTCCTGGAGGCTAACTTTCTGCACATCCTGCTTCTCTATGGACTACTTTCCTTCCAGGAAAAAGAGGTGGGGTTTTTTTGGTTTGGGGTTTTTTTGAGAACTGATTCACCAGCAATGGGAAAAGGGGCTCTGTTTGTGATGTACATGTCAGTCAATCATCAGACAAATAGAAGATCTGCTTCAGTATACCTGCTCAAGGTATGTCCTGAGGAACACAATAGTTTTCAAGTATATTTTTCCTCAGAAGACCCCACATTCTCTCTTGCAGCATGCTTGAAGTACTAGATTGCACTTATGTTTTAGGATGATAGTCTGGTCTGAGAGAAAAGCAGGTTGAAGGACGGTGGTCCCAACTGGTCATTTATCGTGTTTTCTTGTGCTTCACCTGTGTGTTTGTGTCTGCCTGTTGTCTCTTGCATAACAGAGGTTGCAATGTGTTGGTAAAAGGGCTGCCTCAGTTCACACAGCTCCTAGCGCAGGGCGGGAAGCATCTGACCACTGGAGCTCCTAACCACCACTACAGTATTAACGTGAAACAGAGATCTGGCTGGCAGAACCTGCCTTCTGAAATACCTCATTGAGAACAACTGAAATAAATGCAAAACAGGATTTCATTTTAAATTGCAGGTATCACCCTGCACATAAGGAAATATAACCTAGTGTTCGAAGTTCAGTCCTTACTTCCACTCATTTTGTGGAGACAATGTCTTTCTTTACTGGTTGTTTTCTTTATTCTTTTTGCTGTAGGAAGATGTCTCTTTTCACAGAATAAACTTAGTCACTGCTGCTGAGCGGTATTTTTCAAGGACTGATATTTAATATATTTACTTTTTGGTTTTAAATGTTCTTTTAAGCAGCCCCCTGATTTGCCAAGATGCTTTTGGACATGTATAACTTTCAAAGCAATTATATAGGCATGGGTGTAAAAATTGCTGAATTCGGAGCTAATTCATGAGCTACATGAGTTTTCCTTCAGTCAAATTGCTACTGTACCGCATATACACATGTAAATCTAGCTATAGATTCCAGCTTTAAAAAAACACAGAATGTGATCCCACAGCATCAAGGTTGTAGTCAGTGCTTTCCTTTTGCCCCATTTTCCCTCAGTGGAGATTTGTATTTTCAGTCTAGCTGTGTCAGAGGCACACACGCAAAAGACAGGGTCACCCTGACAAACTAGGGCACATGCTGTGGGCAATACCTGAGAGGGTTCTGTTGCTGTGGCTAGTAGCTCAAGAGGCCAAGATGAAGCAATCTCGTAGTGGCCAT
Organism: Harpia harpyja; assembly: GCF_026419915.1. NCBI lineage: Eukaryota > Metazoa > Chordata > Aves > Accipitriformes > Accipitridae > Harpia > Harpia harpyja. The sequence goes on along the minus strand of NC_068951.1, from coordinate 391,098 downwards.
GAGAAAGCAAGAGCCTGTGGTCCCATGCAGGAGCAAAGGGGCTGGGTGGGCTAGATTGGCCACCGCTGCAGTGACTCTGGTGTTAACTGGTCTTAGCCTGTATGAGAAGGTAACCAGAGTGAAAATGCTGCAGCTTGGGACCACGTGCAGCTATGTGTTTGCTGTTTCCACTTCGCTCTGTAGAAGGTGTTGCTGGAATACTTTGTGTGTTTCCTTCTGGAGCTGGGAAAGCTGCCTGAGTGCCAGCTGGAGGAGTGAAACTAGTCCCTGCTTTCTGGAGCAGGCCAGCTCTCTGGAGGTTAATGTAGGTAGACTTCCTATGGGGAATAATACATGGTGCACCAGACTGTTAGATTAGTGTGAGAAGTGGGGGGAGGAAGGGATGTGAATAAAGAGAGAGAAGGAATTATGTCTAAGTAGTGTTCGGTCATGCTCAGTTAGCTGTTTAATATAGGGAGGAATGTTTTCTCAGGACTTAGTTTTTTTGTTGTTTTGTTTTTTTTTTAACGGCACTTTGTATATACTGAGAATGTAACCTTTCCTTATGCATTAAGCACTCCACCCTCTGTTTGGTACCTGAAAGCAGTGTGCAGCCAGAACCTCGCTCACTGTGGCGATTTTTGAAGCTGCTTGCTAGTCCTTTGGACTCCCACTAAAATCAGTAGGGACTGAACGTCACAGGTGTCTTGATCTAGTTCCCTTAAGGATCTGTTTCAGTGTTGTTTCTCGTAACCCCATTACATAAACCTGACCTTGAGCCAGCCTACATGGTTGGGAGCAGATGCAGCTCTGATCTGAAAGGGCTGGATCAGTGTGTAACAGCACTTTGTCATAGAGGAATAAACCTGCAGGATTGAAAGCTGAGGGATGCTCTAGCCTGCCAAACCCTTTGGTTTATCTCAGCCTGGTCACTGTGTAATGTAAATTGGGCTTATTACTTGTGGAAGGTTTAGACAGGAGCTGTGAGAGCGAGGAAGGGTAGGTGTCGTATAAAGAAGATTTTATGCAGAAAGACTTACTCTGGTCCATGTTAACTGATTAGAATTCCTTTGTTGTTCCCTCTTTTTAGAAGGGTTTTGGCTTCCTGTTTGTGCATGTGTCAGAGGTTAGGAAACAATAAGATTTAATAGGCTTGGAGGCAGGGAAAGTCTATAACTTAGATAATTTTATGAGTGAAATGGCTGTCAATAGATTCCCCATTCTACCAGTCAACAGCCATTCTTTATCCCTGTAGTTGTAAAAGTCCTTCAGCAGGGGCCTGTGTGGGATTAGTAACTGTACAGAGCCTCCCTATGGGCTGTGTTTGAACTGGAAATTGAACAACAGCAATAGAGCATTGCTATTTTGTGGCTGGTGTTGTAAGGTGCTGTGGCCAGAAGGAAAGATATCTGCCGCATTCCCTGCACTCTGTGCTGTAGTGGCGGCAGCTTCGGGCTTAGCAGGTCTGTGGGCTGACATAGCAAAAGGCTGGTCTTCTGGCCCAGCTGAAGACTGCCGTGAGGCCATCAACAACTTGGCACTGCCCATCTGGCACCAACTACTCTTTTGTACAGTAAACCCTGCAAGGGTACCTAGAATGGACTGGTGTCTTGTGTTCTGCTCAGTTCACTCTCAGGGCACATGTTGTCTTGGCTGTTTATACTTGACGTACCATGTAGTGTTTCTCTGTATGGGCAGATTATTTTAAAATAGAGGAAGTGCAATGAAAAAGGGAGGGGGTTGGAAATTGTACTGAGCTTGACAAGGAAAACCAATGTCTCATTAGTCTGTCCTGCCTGCTGACGGCTGAAAGGAAAACAAGTTGTTTCTGGTAACATGTCCTAACTCTGTTAGGCTGATTTCTTTTTCATATTGTTGTCATTAGATCTTGATTTATACTGATAGAAAAGATTTACCTCAAGCTATTCAAGATGCCTTTAAAGTTTTCTCCCTCATTGAAATGAAAGCAGTGCTAATCAGTTATCACTTACAGCAGTCTAAATTCTTACTCTGTAATGCACTTGTCTCTGAGCAAGTGGTAGTCAGTGAAGTTATCTTGATCAAACCAAATGCAGAGCAAGAGAACAATCAGTGTCGAAGAAGTCATGGGCAGAAAATGCTGATTTTTTTTTAAATTAAATTGCAATTCTTTTTCTGCTACCACCCCCTTTGTCTTCAGGGAAGTTTTGCTCAGCCTTCTAATGAGCAGAACAAAAGCTTGAGACATCTTACTTGCAACTGTCTGATAGAAATTAAGCCATCCCAAATTTCTGCAGGCTTTAACCTCTCTTGGAAAACTGAGTGTCATTTATTTATTGCACTGATTTAATTTTTTATGTTTGGCTATTCCTTTCCTTCTGTGAGTCAAAAATGAGAATACCAATGTTATGAAGGTTCATGTCTGGGGAGTTGGTCTTTAGTTGTTCCAGTGAATTCTTGGTAGGGACAAGCTCCTGCAATTTCAGTTGGAGTTTGGTGCTTAGCAATTGTCGGGATTTGGCCTTCAGTTTGGGGCAATCTGCAAAGAACCTGGTATTCATTTTGTAAATTCTGTGGGCTACACCAGTGCAGGCAGCTGAATGAAAGCTAGCTCGCTGTCAAGGTGTTTTCACTGGCACTTTCATTTGTCTCTGAGGTTTGTAAATGTGGATGAAGTTCAAATGAAAGGTTACGCTCTATAATTGTCTGTTGTCTTTCAGTTGGGAAAAGAAGCTTGTTCTGAATATGAAACTAAGTAAGTAGCACCAATTAAACTAAAGGTAAGGCTGCTGCTGCTGCCTCCCCCCCCCCAACCCCATCCCTCTGGCTTCCCTCTCCTGTTTCTGCAACCAGTCTGAGTATTTAGGCTGAGGAAAAAACAGAACTATGTGAGCAGGAAGGAGACAGAGAACAAGTAAACTTCTTTAAAAGAGGAAGAAAGGAAAGAGTGGTTGCTTCGGTTGTTGAGACTTCCAGTGTGAATTTCTAACCACCTCAGGAGCAGACACTTAACAATGATTATATCAGCAGGAGGTGGCACCATCAGTGTCAGTTATTAATAAACCTCTTAAAATGCACATGCTGACTCTCTTTTTCTTTCTTCTTCCTCTTCCTTTTTTTAACTCACTGTAGCAATTTCTGTCCCTTTTTGAGCTGGCACAGAACAAAAAGTCCACAGTATTAATGAAACATAAATAGCATTGTTCAAATGGACCCAAACTGAGATGCTCAAGGGAGATCAAGCTGGGCTGTTTCATATAGACAGCTCCTTAAGCTGGCTCTTCCAGTATCCTGAAATCTGTCCAAAACAGAACCAACTGTATAAGATGAAGGCTGCCCAGAGGATAATACAGCTGATCAAAGAAAAGCCAGCAACTAGCACATTTGTTCCCTTTCTGAAACATCACCCTTTGCTTCTCCAACAGCCCTCATTAGCCTTGGGTTTTGGGGGTGGGGGTGTGTTGGCTCTAAAATAGATGCTCTTGAGTTCCAGGGACTTTGCTTTTCTGCTTTGTGACAAAGCTGTTGATGGCACATTTTGTCTCTGAATCTAAGACCCAATAAACTGTCTTCTAATCCAGATTTCAGTCCATTCCCAGAACCTGAAGAACAGCCTGGAAATATTTGCAGGCTTGGACTTTACCTGCAGGCACAGCCAGCACTCCCTGATGTTGGGGTGAAAGTTAGTGACATGTTGTGCCTTCTGGGTCTTACTAAGAAGGGGTCCAGCATCATTACTAGTCTAACACCAGCAGATGCCTGTTGCCCAGTCCCAGACAGGGCAGGGCTCTGGATCAGTGTCAATGCTGTGGGAAAGTTGCAATGGATTTATTTTACCTTCTGTATGTTTTGTCCTGTGGGCAATGTGACACTGACCCTTTAGGCAATGAGTTATGCAGAAGCAGAACAAGTGGAAGAGGCCAATCTCTTTCTGCTATAACCTTGCGGCCAGGGTGAAATCTTCCCCAAAACATCTGAAAACCATGAATGTCTGCTTAATGCACCTAGCTTGTGCCAAAAGGTAGGATGAATTGGGTTGTGGGAAGGAAGCAGGGGAAAAAAATATCTGCAGTCCAGTAATGTTCTTTGAAAACTCACCAGGTACTGTGGTTCCAGGATGAAGACTCAGTGTCACAAATTTTGCAAAATCCCCTGTGTCAGAAAAAGGGAAAGGCTGACTGTAACCTGGAGTAGCTGAGCTTGAAGGGTCATGAAGGAGTTTGAAAAAGTCAGCCTTGGAAGCATAGTTTCTGCATGCTTGACATTATTTCTCCCTATGCATTACACAGATGGTTCCATAGCCTTCCCTTACATGGTACTGACAAATAAGATGGCCATGGGTGCCACCAAGAAAAAAATGTTCTGTAAGTTATTAGTCTGAGGCAGGGGGTGTAGAGTGACATTTAACATCAGCATGAAGACCTCCCTAACAAGAGGTTATTAATAGCAGTGGGAAGGGGGGGGGGGGGCTGCGCACAGAATTTCACCCTCTTGAATGCACTGGCCTCTTCAGAGTGTCTCTGCTCATGGATTACTAACTCGCTCTTCTGCATTGCACTGATGGCATTGCCCTGGCTTACATGGAGGCCTGATTTTGGAACCGAACAATCCAGCTGCATCAACTTAATTTGTGGTTCTAGGCAGCATGTCTTAGCAAAGCTGAGCCAGGGGAAGATTTATCTGTTGAATAGAAATTGTGTGAGCTGAACAAAGCTCCACATACATGTGTGGGAGGAAAGCTTGCTGAAGTCTGCCGGATGCCCACAGAGCAGTTTCAAGTCTCCAGAGCACCAGGTAGCATTGTCTTTCCAATGCACTGTGTCAATGTTTTTTGATTTGGGTAATAAATGTTTTTACTTTTCCATTTTGACAGATGTTTAGGAAAATGGATAGGTTGGTATGCCCAAGGTGTGTACCTTCTTGCTTTATGTGGAAACACTAACAACGGAAAATGTTTTTTTAAATCTTCTTAATAGCACTGTGGTGGCTTTTGCTGAGACAGTAACCTAACTGGATCTGATCCATCTTAGCAGGATTGAAGGGCGCATATCACTTCTTCAGTCCACACCTTCTTACCTCATTGAAGAAGCTAAATCATATCACTGCTGGTACCTAGTGGAGCTATTGCTAGTAGTACCTCCAGAGGAAGTTCAGTCATTGTGCTTTCACTGCATCTCAGCTGCATTATTGCATTAATTTGTTTAAATAGACCCTTGAGACAATCTACTTTGCAAATTAGAGCACTCTTAGCCAGAGTTCTGCCACTAGTGTCAGCTTTGTCCAGTCCCCCCACCCACACCCACCCCCGATCTGTGACTTCTAGGGAAGTTTCTAATTAATGTAGAGATTTTCCCCTCTCCTTTGCACAGCATTCTGTGAGTTTGCCTACAGGCTGAGACTTTTTTTTTACTCCGCTTACTAGAGATAAAGGTGGGTATTGAAATAGCCAATGCCTAGTATGCCGTCTCACTCTGTGTGTATCAGCAGGACAATGATAATTGTCTATTGGCAGGAAGCTGTGAATACCCTAGGAGGCTGTTTCCTCAAAATGTAAAGTGGAGATCAGATACCCTCTAAAGAAGGAAGAAGCTAGCAGTTTGGGAGTTACAGTAGGTGAGTCTTGCTTGCTTCATGATAAACCATTACTGGAAATCTTAATAGATCTAGAATTGTATTACAGGTGAGGAAATGCATCACCTGCCTCTCTTTACAGACAGGAGAAAATGGGGCTCAGGGAAATGAAGTGATGTGTATGGAGTCACCCAGCATATGCACAGCAGGCTGCAGAGCCAGTCTCTTAACTCAGTCTGGGCCTTTGTGGGTTGATGGATAGAAAAATATGCGTTGAGGTGTGTGTCCCCCGCCCCCCATCTTTTTACCAAATTATTAATTGAATTCTTAAGCTGAATTTGGAGGAGGAACCAGCACAGAGTGAACTGAAAATATTTGTACCTTCTGAATATGCAGCAAATTAAAAAAAAAATTACAAAAAAATCTGCATTTCTTTACCCCTGAATGTTTTTGAGAGCTGGTTCTGAATAACTTGTGTACCAGCAGAAACCAAGGTGCAAGTCCTGGGGGAAAAATGCTTTTTTTAGGAGCATTGTGCATTTCCAGTTCGTCTATGATGGGATTTTCCAAACTGTTAACTCTCTAAACATAGGATAAAGAAATGTGTATGCTATCGTCAAGCTATAATGGCTGTTTATAGCTGAGAGTCTTACTTGATAATTGACTGCAATATACCTATAGTAGCAGAGAACTCAGATGGGCTAACTCCACAAGTAACTCACTTCCTGCAGATGCTTTGCAGCTTCAGATAAGGTGTTTGATACCACAGCTATATGGCTATTGGTATCTGAGAGTGACAATTTAATGCCAGCCTAGCTGTGCCACTCTGAGTTTCTCAGCTGTGGTGGTCACATAATTATCAAGGAAAGGTCTAACCAGTCAAAGTGACATGGGTGGCATGGCAGGATGGTGTGAAAGTCTCCATCCTGCTGAACAGGGTAGCTACGACTTCAGCTACCCTTCTGTCCCTGATTCCTTGGGCTCCTCTACCTTACCTCGCTCATAGTGTGACTGGAGTGTGAGCATGGTTCATGCAGGTTTGTCTGTCATGCAGCTAGCCATCAACAAGCCTAGCTGAGATTGGTCTGTGCCTGAGAAAGCTAGTGGAAATTGAGGTTGGGCATGTCTGTGCAAACAGCTACTGCACTGCAGAATGGGAATGCTTCATAGATAACTTCTAAAAATCCTGGTATCACAGTCTCTCCCTCTCCCCTCAGCATTTCAGTTAGGAAGCAGATGACTAAAAATAGCCTACTGTCTAAAGCACCCAGAGAGCTGTGCTGTCTGATTACTCCTTTAGCTTTTAATTTTTGTTCTCCTGAATGTATCCAGGTTTTTGTTTTGTTTTTTTTTTTTCAAATACCCAGTCCCTCATTTAGTACAAAAAGATGGATTTGAGATCAAGATGATATTCATCAACAAATCTTCTTGCATTTATCATAGTCCTTCCTCCTGCTGATCTTTCCTAACATTCTGCTCTGCTATGGACCAGCAATCAGACTCTGGGAAAAAGGCTTCCTAGCAACGCATTAAGCCACTATAACAATGTTTTAGAAAAAACAGGCTGCCTTTATGAAAAATAGCATTGGGAAACTGATAGACTTTTCCACATGGAAAGAATAGATGCCTTGTGCTTATCCACTGGAATGGAGAGTTCCTGCAATTTTATCACCATCTTCCTCTTTTTTTTAATGGAAAAATCAGAAAGCGCTTAATAAAGCAGAGCAAATATCAGTAATATTGGAGATGGAAGAGTCTGGGTTATTTTTTGACAGTTGGTTAGATTGGAGAGGCAAGAGAGGACAAAATCTGAGCTATTCCATATTGAAAGAATGAGATATCTAACCAGAAAGATTATAGTATGAGCAAACCAGTATGTAGGCATGGCAGGGTTTAGCTTTTGTTTTTAATTGGTAGATGCTGATTAACTTAGGCTTTTTCTGTGTGTCTGCAGCAATCTGGATAAAAATACCTTTAGGTTTCCTTGCTTCTTCCTCCTTTCCCTCTCAATGTGATGTTTTGTCACTGTCCTGTCCTGATTTTTGAGAGTGGAAAGCTTGACAATCGCGACCTGTATTCTAACATTTTGAAAATTAAGACATTCCCCTCCTTTTCCAGCTTCCTCCCCATGTCAAAAATGACAAAAAAGCTCCCAAAATTGCCCTAAAGTAACAGCATAAAAATCTACAGCTGCTACAATTTCACACTATTCCTTTAAGTTTTGATTCATGAATTTCTCAACACTTGGTTTTTTTAATCTGTGGAACTGGTCTTCTGAAAATTGCTACGATCACTGTCCTTGGTGTGCTATTTAGAGTGGACAGGGAGGATTGCTTCTCCTAAGTAACTCTTTCTGCAGCACTACCAGGTATGAAAAGTCATGACTATATGGGCATATTTGAATGTGGGAGCTTTCCTGTAGGGTCTGGAGCATATCTTCCATGTGCTCTCATTTGTACCCAAGGAGTTTTTGTGAGCTGTATTTCTGTCTCCCATCTGGAACTGGAAGCTGTTTGCCTTGTGCTCAGCAAATCTCTGCCTTTTATTAAAGAATTGTAAACAGTGCAGAGAAAGCAATCTTGATTAAAGTAGTGATTCTGCAGTGTGGTAACAAATACTAGATATAAATTAATTACTTATTAAATCCTGCTTAAATCCTGTGATTTTAATTCTGAGCAACTTTCTTTCCATCTCTTTTTATACCTTGTGCCTTCCTCCTCATGTAGCTACCAATACTGGAGAGCACTGGAGTTAAAACAGCAAGTACCATTTTTCCTTGCCTGCATTTAAGAAGGCCTCAGCCCTGACATTATTGATCAGTACAAGTCTGCTCCCACTCTGATAGACCTTTAATTAGGTAGGCGCTGGCTATTGAGAAGACTTGAGGCAGGAGGAAAGAGCATCTTTCAGTTCAGAGCCAATGAAGAAGTAACAGATGAGGGGCTGATTGGTTCAGGACTGAGCCTCCCTCAACTCTTGCTTCTGCAGCTATTGACAGCTGTCTTGGCCATTAGACCCTGCTTCTCTGCACAGCAAGACCTGCCAGGCCCAGGCATTTATCTGGCTGCCTTGTGTCTGTTGTGGACTTTTCACAGCCATGCATCCAGCTTCAGCTGCAAAGCTGAGTAATCCTGGTGTCAGTCAGTGCAACCATAGTAACAAAGGCTGTATGAGGCCTTTCTGGCATCTGGGATTAACCAGAGCTAGCAGCAACCTGGCAACATCACAGTCTCCTCACTAAGCCACATACCTTCCTGCTAGACGATTCCCTGTACCTGGGAGCACCATAAAGTCTTTGTTGGGACCAGTTGCCCATCCATTGCTGTCATCTGTTACGCCTCTGTGGATTATGATTTTGTTCCCTTTGGGTTTTGGCAGAATGCCGCTCTCCTCTGAAGTGCTGGGCTCTGACATATCCTGTCTCTTTTTTATTTTGCCTGTGGGTGACATATAAACAGTGCAGAGAGGCCTCTCAAACTATTTGAAGTTATGTTGCCAAGAGTTGCCATCTCAAGGCTTGTTCTTGGATCCTGGACAGCTTCTTTGGCTGTTTCACTGGCATGAGCAGCCACAAAGCAGGTGTATCTGCTGCCAGAGAATTTCTCAGTCCTTCCAAGTAAAACAGCATAGTGCAACCCATTTCTAGTGGGCGGCTGACGTGCAACACTTGGCTGTGAGCTGCTCTACCGCCTGCTGTTTTCTCTGACTCAATGTGGTGTCTGCTCCTTAGGGCTGCCTCTCAAATTCTATGGTGACTTCAAGGAGAATATAGGAACTGAGCTTCAAGTGTTCTCCTGACCTTCATTGCACCCTCCTCATCAGCTGCTTTCCTTGAGTCCCACACTGCTGTATCACTGAAGCCCCACAACTGCTGATGGAGCTGCACTCAGCATCACCCCTTCTTGAAATAAGCAACTATCTTCTGGCTTTGGACAAACAATGTTGGCTCCAGAGGACAGATCTCTCATTTCCCTTACTTCCTAGGCAGTCTCCTGGATTGGCTCCGAAGGCTGCTTAAACCAGATTGAACCTAGTGTCAGCAGGCACAACTCTATAGGAGCCAGGCTTGAATTCAGTCCTGGAGATATTAACCAACCAATCATCCCTCAGCTTTGCTGTCTAGGTCCTTAAGTGTACAGCTAGAGCAACTTTCCCTGCCCAGTTTGAGCAGGTTTGGATGATTAGGTGGGCAGATGTTTTCAGGGGGGCAATAGTGTCTGCTGATAGCATTCTTTCCTGAGCGCCCATCCTCAGGTGGCTCTGCATTGCCTCTAACACATGGCACTGCCTATTGTGTTGATCTTTTTCTGCATGAATTAGCATGCAAACTGTGTTTTGTACAAGGTTTGATTTCTATAATTAGACACCTTGCAACACCAGAAAACCTAGTAATGGTGAGGAGCATCCTTTGACAGAGGCTTTGTCTTGAGAGGAGTTTCTCTGCTCTATTATGAGGAAAAGAACTTGGGTCACCAGTAAAACAGAATGTGTTCGGAATTAAGAGTAATGTGTTTGAAATTCTTTTCTCAACAGGTACTTGGATGTATAAATATCTTTAAAGGCATTCCAGCTCAGGCCATTGCCTGGCTTAGTATATTTTTCTTACATTATTATTTGGCTATGACTCTTACAGAGGTTCTACATGTCCTCTGTAATGCATGAAAAAAAACTGTGTGCCCTTATGCACTGAAAGGATTTAGTTGCAATCTCTGAAGCTTTTGCAAGTCTTCAGGAGAAAGAAAAAATTTCTGGAGTTTTATGTTGTCAAGGGCTGGCAGTTGTCTGCTTTCAGTATTCAGGACCATGTAAATTAATCTTTTCCCCTCGAGGGAGGCATTGTGGTTCTCACTGCCTTCAAAGGCTGCAGTTAACTGCCTGCTCAGGCACCCATGCCAATGGAAAGCAGCCATGCCAATGGAAAGTCTTTTATTTTTTTCAGTCAGTGCATCTAGCTCAGTGCAAAAGAGCCATTAAGGATTGAATATGTATTGGAATAATTGTGGTGGTGTGTGTGAACAACAACAAAGCTTATGCTTTCTTACGTCCAGCGCTGTTGTGCAAACGTCTAATTTCTTTCTACCTCCTTGTGGGAGGATGGTGGGTAAGGAGACAGCACATCTGCAGTGACTCCTAGATGACAGAATCTGGGGCTGGGAAAATGAAAAGCTGCTTTGTAAAGCATATTCTTCCAGTACAGTTTGCTAGTATGATTTCCATAAAAAATTGTTGAACAATGGATGAGGCACCTGTTGATGGTGGTGCCAGTTTATGTTCAAATTGCAAACCAATCCTATTAAACTGGTATCAAATGCTAATCCAATCTTCTTTCAATGGTTGGGTCAGAATCTGATTTTAAAGTGTGTGTTCAAAGAGGCACTAATATAACACTTACTAAAAGCAAAGATTGCTCTTACATGTTATTCAGGGTCTACTTTCTCTGAGCAAAGGAGTGCAGGGAAGAGATAGCTGAGCTGGCAGGAAAAAGCAGTGTCTATCAAACTGTTGTGGTAGTAGTGTCTCCTGACCCAAGTTCCAGCCTTTGCCTACTACCATATTATGTAAATATAGTGGCTTGGGATGTATCTTGTAGTGTGCTGTCACTGCAAGGTGTAAATTTGCTCTTTGTGATGTTAGTTGAAAGGAGTTGTTTAATGAAGAACCTCTGAGCGTGGTGGGCAGAACTCTGGGAATGTACACCTAGATTCCACTTCTGCCTCTGGTCTTTGTACTTTGCTTTCCCTGTCAGCAAAAGGGAGTAGAGGACAAAGAAGGAGAAAGGAATTAAATATTTATCAGATCTGAGTACAGTATTGTTCATGTTCTCCCTACAGTTCAAATTCTCAAGGCTTTTCAGAAGAAAAGTGTAGCAGGGAACCATCTGGAGACGTGAGCCGAGTAACAACCGGACACCGATACGGTTAAAGTTGTTCTCCCTTTATTGCCCAAATAGCGTGCTTATATACCTTGTCAAGCTAAACATCAGCTGTCCACGCGCCAAAAGCTAAAATATAATTGGTTATACTATCTCTGTCCATGCGCATAAACATAGGACACAACTGGTTATACTAACTCTGTACACGCGCCTAAACATAGGACACAATTGGTTATACTAACTAAAACATGCGAAACTTGTCTCAGCCTAATTGGTTAAGATAAACTGCCGAATTGAGGTTCTTCGTGCCAAGTTCCCTTTATCTTGGAATGTGCACCTGTGTTCTTCTAATTGGCATCTTTCTTTTTTTGTCTTCTTGTTTATTCTGTTCAAGGCCTTCTAAAGGCGTCTGGAATACTTTTGCGACCGTTAGCTAAATATGTGTCCGCAACAGAAAAGTTATTGTTCCATTAAAATTAGCCAAATCTTTTTGGAGCATAGAATACAGTAGTTGAATCTCATATAGTTGTTAATGCCTAAATTGTTGCATCTTGTGTTTTCTGCTTAAGGAAGAGACTGAATTGATTTAGTTCAGTATTTGTATTTACCCAGAATATAATATTATGCAGAAATCTTATTGATAAAACAATTTTTGATACATTGTACAGACATTTTATGTAAACGGCTGCATTGTTTTCTGTCTGTGTGAACTGCTCCACATCTCTAAATAGAATAGCTATTCTAGGCAGGTTGTCTCCTTCCCAATGAAGATTTGGAGAGCATGGAAATCACTTTCATTTTAATCTTGGTCTGGCTATCAAATTGAGTGCAGTTAACAAAGGACAGAGATAATAAGACATGTAAATGTCTCATGGAGTCTCCCTGGTTGTTTCCTACTTGGAAACAAAGTTCTTCCAAGCCCTAGAAAAACTTCTCTTCTCATTCAAAGTTCTGTTCAGATGATTATAAGAATCTGTTTTGGTGTGTCTTCTACATGGTAGCTGACACGGAGACTGTTAGACTGACACTTCTCAAAAGATACTGTGGTTTGCTTCAGTTACCTTTATGAAACTGCTTAACAGCAGTTAGGATTGGGTGAATTCAGCCTAGGAACAGCTTCTCATTGCTCATGCTCTTGTGTGCCCAGACTGAATGCAAATATGGGAAGGATGAAGACTTTTCAAAAGGCTACAGTACAAGTAGATCAGTGACTGGTCTGTAAGGATTATTTTCTTGGATGTGAATCACTGAGACTCTTGCTAGCATGTGCCTTCAGTATAGGTAGGTTTCTTGAAATAATGCTTATGTGAGGCATATGTCTTGTGCTGGGCTTCTGCATAGGTGACAGCATCAGCTTTGGAAATAAGAGATTAAATTATGCCTTTGTGTATGCCAGCTTTGTAGATTTCAGAGATACTGCACTGGCATAACAGAAAGCAAAGCCGAATGCACATTTGTCCTTAGTGAATAGCAGGGAGAAGACAATTACTGTTTGTCCATCATTTCCTTGCATGCTGTTGTCATGATAGCCTTTATGATAAACTGCAAATGGTTTTGTCATGCATTTGATAGCTGTGGGTAATTACGCATTTTCAACTACCTGTTAAAACTACGTTTCAGTACCATCATCTGTCTTTTGTTCTGTTTCTTACTCCAACTCATACTGAGTTAACATCCAATTAAAATAGGTGGTTTTATCCCATTGATTATCAACCTGCTCCTTCCCAGAAGTGATGGTGGCAGGTCACATCTGTACAAGACAGAAGCTGTTTGGAAAGTATTGCAACTTTCACAGCAGGAAGCAGCACAAAGTACGGAAGTCGCTACTCTTGTCCAAATGTATATCTGCCTTTCAGACATTTTCCCCTGAGCCAGTACTGCCACCAGACCCGTGAATATATCCACAGCCTTTCTCTAGGATTGCTTTGTTTGGTGGCTTAGTGACATGGTAGCATTTTGGGGAAAGCAATCACGTGGTCAAATCTTTTAAACGGGACTTTGGGTGAAACAGCAGAGGCAATGTGGCTCAAGGCCAAACTTTCCAGCATGTAGCACTGTCACCCATAGCTGGGGGAAAGTGAACTATAGTTAGTTTACTTGCAGCTGGTTCTGGGGGTGTGAATTGCTGGGAGTTGTGGCTATTCCACTTAAACCTCAAACAAAACCACTTAACTCACTCTGTTCTCAGGGTTATTTGCTGTGGCTCCTTGAATGAACTGCTTAGGAACACTCAGAGCAAAGCATGTATTTATTTTTATACCTACCAAGTTGGTATTGGCACAGAGCCTGTAAGTTGCTTTAGGACTTGGTTGCATTGTGTTTGCTTAGCTCTTTACTTGGATGCTTCCTTGGACAAAAAATTTCTTTACTGAAAGGGCTGTCAGGCATTGGAACAGGCTGCCCAGGGAAGTGGTGGAGTCACCATCTCTGGAGGTGTTCAAAAAAACGCGTAGATGTGGCACTTGAGGACATGGTTTAGTGGGCATGGTGGTGTTGGGTTGACGGTTGGACTCGATGATCTTAAAGGTCTTTTCCAACTTAAACGATTCTATGATTCTCTGACAAAACTTTTGTTCACTGTGCTTTACTTTGTGGTGTTCTGACATGCTGTAATAAAATATAAGCCCTCACAGGCTCTCTGCCTGCCTCCTCCCATTGTTCCCACAAGATGGGCTGGCACTTAAGACGTTTCTTAAGGTGAGTTTCTCCCAATTCTTGGGAGATCTGGAGAAGCTGGCTACTCTACTTTTTTTCCTTGATGGTGTTAGAGAAATGCCGCTACAGAGGCTCTTGAAGAGGGAGGAAGCAAGACTTGTCATGGAAGTCCCCTAGTTCAACTAACTCCCTCAGCAGACTGTAAGCTGCTTGCCCACAGCTGACTAAAAAGGCAGCCCCTTGCAGCAGTTCAACCACTGCACTGACACAGGACTTGGCAACAGCCAAAGAATTTTTGCTGTCAAAATCCAGAGCAACCACTTGCGGCAGCTTGCACGCGTAGTGCTGCGGCAGGGACTGAACGACGTGCCCCTCGGTGCGCCCTCTGGCACCTCGGCCCGGGGCTGCAGGCCAGCCGTAACTCACTCCCCGGGCTGCCCGGGACAGAAGCGGGGCAGCAGACCCCGTTCCCTTTCTTCCTCTGGCCACCCCGCGCCCGCGGCTCCGAGGAGCACCACGACGGCAAGGGAGCCCCGACCCCCTCCCCGGCGGGCGCGCTGCGGGGGCTACCGGGCAGGGCGAGCCGCCCGCAGCCCTGAAGGGCCTCCGCTCTGGGCCCCACCGCCCACAGGAGCGGGCGGTCTCGGCCTGTGCCTCGCACCGGCACGGGTCCCTGCCGGCAGCGGCGAGACGAGGCAAGCCCCTGCGGGCGGGCTCGGGGAGACCCGCCGCTGAGCCCCGTCCCGCACCGGAGGACTGCTCGGGCCTCGCTAACAGCTCTCTCCGGGCCGCTTATGACCCGTCACATCCCCACACTGGCCCGGCCCGGCCCCCGCTCTCCGCGGAGCCGCTCGCTGCGCCTTTAACGACGGCGGCTGCGCCACGGCGGGCGGGCTGCGCGGCGGGACCGAGAGGCGCGGCGGCGTCTCCCGGCCGCGTCTTTCAGCGCCGCAGGCGAGTGGGCGGTGCGGGGCCTCCGCCGGGAGCAGATGGGGTGGCGGAGCGCGGGGTGCCGGCGCGCCGGGAGGGCCCCGCGGGCGAGCGCCTGACGCGGCTGGCGACGGCTTGGCTGCGAGCGGGCAGCCCTGAAATGGCGAAAGCTCCGCGCCCAGGTGAGCGCTGCGCCCGCCGGGCGGGACGGGGCCGCCCTGAGGGGAGCGCGGGGCGGGACAGGGCCCCCCTGAGGGGAGCGCGGGGCCGGGCGGGGACCACCCTGAGGGGAGCGTGGGGCCGCCCTGAGGGGAGCGCGCGGCGGGGCGGGGGTCGCCCTGAGGGGAGCGCGCGGCGGGGCGGGGACGGCCCTGAGGGGAGCGCGGCGCGGGGCGGGGGTCGCCCTGAGGGGAGCGCGCGGCGGGGCGGGGACGGCCCTGAGGGGAGCGCGGGGCGGGGTGGGGGCCGCCCGGAGGGGAGCGCGCGGCCCCGCGCGGCGGGGCGGGGGCCGCCCTGAGGGGAGCGCGCGGCCCTGAGGGGAGCGGCGGGAGGTGAGGCTGCAGCGCGCTCCCCGCCCACCGGCGGCCTCGCGGGCCGTCCCCGCTCCTTGAGCGCCGCGCCGGGCTGACCCCCGCCGCCGGCGCACCGGCACAGTAAACCGCAAAGTTCTGCGGACGAGAGAGAGGTGCAGTTGCCCCTCCTCGTCTTTCTGAGCGGCGTCCGCTCTGCCTTCGGCGCCCGCGTACGGCCGGTGCCGGTGGTCGCGGGAGTGCCGTGCGGGGCTGCAGGGGCATCGCGGGCGTCCGTCCCGGTCGTCGGTGTCTGGCCTCCTCTCGGCTCTGCTTCCCGGTGCTGGGCCGGGAAGGGTGTCTCCCGGCTCTGGAGGAGCTCTGTGCCTGCCGCCTTGCGGAGCCGATGCTCGCTGCCTGGGAGGAATAGACTGGGACGCAGCAGCCGTGGGCTTCTCTGAAAATAATGAAGGTGTGCTTGTTGGGTAGGACTTGCTGAAAGGAAAAGGCAGATGCGGTCTCTCTGCACCTCGAAGGTTCACGTGTGTGTTAGTTCATGTTTCCTCCAGAGTCGGAGCGATTTGGAGGTTGGTTGATGGGCTGGGTCCAGAGGGCTTGGGGATACTCAGCAGCAAAGCCCTGATGCCCCATGTCTGGTGGCAGTGGCAGCCCCACACCAGGTGGCATATACTCTGTGTGAATGACCAGTGCCAGCTAGCAGAACAGATGAGAAACCTCTTGCTGTTGCAGAAGTGGTTTTCTTCGATGTTTCACACAGAGCCTATTGCTTTTGAAGGTGAAGGCCTAACTGTGCTATGACTGAATGCCTGGTGGTCTGCATGCAAAACTTGCCTGGTGTTTGGTGCCAGTTCTCAGTGCAGCTTTACAGCAGCATGGTAATATTAAAGCTAAACCCAAAGTTTTTGCCTAGTAGTGTTTTTTTTTTTTTTTTATTATTCCCCAAAATAGGCATGGATTGGTGGCAGTGCAGAGACATAGTGCTTGGGAAAGTGAGAGCGTCAATAATTTCAGAAGATGCAAATATAGTGGTGAACTAAATGGTTGTTTTCCATCACTGGAAGATGAAGAAATAATCAAATGGGGAAAAAGTCTCATTGTTTTTTCTCTGGCATTGTTTTGCAGTCCTTTTAACTTTGATAGGAAAATAAGGGAGCATTGCTTTCACTTTCTGTGGTATTTAAGTAATGTAGCCTGCATACATAGCTTGCTTGTTCAAACCCAACTTTGCACAGGAATTTTAAAGGATGGTACTTCTCTTGGATCTGATTCCAGACTAGTAGACAAAATATGACTTTTGATGCCAGCTTTATGATGTTGTCGCTACTTCTTATTGTAGAGAAAAGCAAAAATTGACCATTGACAAAGGAGATGTGGCAGAACGTACCTGGGTTAAAAGCAGGGGAAATGTGCTGCTTTCATAAGTCGAGCCTACTGAGTTTATCAACGTGAGCTGGAATATGCACAAATGTAGAAATGTTGTGGCTGTTTTGCTTGTATGTACCCTGCCTTGCAGCCCCTGCCAGTGCTGTAGCCTTATCACAAATACAAAGAAAGACCAGCATTCTGATAGCCATGAAATCTGCTGCTTGATCACTGTTGAATGACACGTGTGCTTATAAAGGGCTTTTAGAGGTGGTCAGCTTGACTTGTTTGAGTAGCTAGATCTCACCAGGTGAATTGCAGATCTTAAGCGCTTGGAATAGTTCCTGCACAGAAATGATTGGACATTTGCAGGATTGTAGGTTGCAAAACCACATGGTGGCAACTGCACATCACTACCTGACATGTCCCTGTGGGGGTGGTGTGGTATCTGCTCTTCATCTCCTACTTCATTTTTTAACAGACAGCAGTGACTCAAAAATGCCAGATCCTCCTCAGAAAGCCAAAATCTCTGCACTGTGAGAGTCTTTCAGATGTGATGCAGGCAGTCCACCTACAGTCATTGCAGGAAAAGGTTAGAGAATATTCATATCTTCTCTGGTTTTGGGGAGTGAGTTTGGAGGAGGTGATGGTACTGTGGAGAGGGAGGGTGAAGTTCATCTCTGCTGTGGGGAAGCTGGCATCTGAAGCATCAAGAAACAGCTCTAAAAGGTGTACCACATTTACAGGAATGCTTGATCTAGGATTTGGAGCCTGAACAGCCATGTTAAACCTTCTCTCTCTCTCTCCCTCCATCTCACCACTAAACCCATAATGTGCAAGACTGGAAATGTCACTGGTACCTTAAAATAGGGGCTTAAAGGCCTGCATGGCTTAGTTTCTTGATTTGTTTCCTGTACTCAATAAGCAAATGTATGCCTGTCCTTAACCATCTGCTGCGGAACTGCTGGTTGAAGGATCTGCAGAGTAGGTAACCAGAGACTTGTCACTGCTGAATTTCTATGTGATGAAAGACACTGAGTGAGGAATGGGAGAGAGAGGAGTTGGTTATATTGGGTACTTCTGACCACAGTGGTGTCTTCAGTTAGCTCTTTCAGTTGACTTCTTGATGAGGGAACCTGCATTTTGTGTGGACTTTCTTCTCCCTTTAACTATGCCTCTAGCTTTGTCAACTGTGCTCTTTGCTCTCCTTTTGATTTTTATTTAGGGACTGATGCAGCCACAATGAGAATAAAAGGAGCTCTCGACCCTTTCCCCTTTCTGGCCTTTCCCGGTATCTGCTCGATCTTACTGACTGTCTTCAAGCTGGTTCTCCTCTCCGCTTCCTGTCTCAAGCTGCTTTCTTTCCAAAACTGATCACTTTATTCTTTCTTTAATGCTTCCCTTCACCTCTCAATTTTTCCTTTGTACCTGTCAACCCTTTCCCCACCTCTTAGAAATCCCGTCTCAGTACGCTATCTCTGTCAGCCCAGGACTGCTCTCAGAGGGAGTATTGTAACATCTCTTCTCTGGGCTGCAGCTTCTCTGATAAACTTAGTGACTTTGTTCACTCTGTGACCTTGCTTGCTTTATTGCCCTTTCAGGATTACCTTTCTTCTCCTTTTCTCCCACTTATATGCTCCTGACCTCTTGCCTTTCATCTTGCTGCCTGTTAAACCAGGAACTTTCTCCTAGTACTTGTCCTCAAAGCTTGTGCTTGTGTCCCTTTTAATTCTTCCTCTTCTGTCCTCTTTCTGAAGGGCCAGCAACGCTTCCATGTCTGGAATTCACAAGACTGTAAGCCTACACCGATTTCAGCAGGGCAGGACTCGGCCTGTACTTAGAGTACTGCAGGTTCATGAATGGAAGGTATGGTTTGATTATCTGGTGGCTTGCTGCCAACAGTAAGAGAAATTTTGTGTATTTCCACCTCTTTCCCATGCCAGCACCCAAACTTCCCCAGCTCTTCTGCAGTCTAATTCTGGGAACCAAACGGCTGGAAAACTCTTCGTTACCTTAAATTTTTAGAAGGTTTGTTTTCTGCTGGTTTTACAGTCTTTACAGGCTCAACTGCAGGGTCAGGTGACTGCCCTGCCTGGTGGGAAGAAGAGAACAGGATCACATCCCTTAGAAGCAGCTACCAGTTAGGCTGGTTGGATGCCTCTCCCACTCTCTGTTGGCCTCTGACTCCTTTATTTGCCTTCCTTCTCTGGCTCCTTATTTTCCTCCCCCTCCCCCTTGGTCTGCCACTCTTATTTTCCTCCCCCTCTCTCCTTTGGGGCTCCCCCTTCTCCACTCTGGCTCCCTGTCTTCCTCTAGCCTTGTGCACTCTCCCCCTTGGCCTCCCGTTCCCCCTCTGTCTCCCCTGCCGGCCAGCCACCTTCTCCCACTCCGGCCACCCCCTGTCCTGTTGGCCTTGAGTGCTGCCCTCCCCCTTGGCCTTTGGCCTCCTGCTGTCTCCCCCTCAGCCCGCCCCTCCCTCTTCCTCTCACTCTCAGCCTCCATGTCTCCCATCAGGTTCTATTTTCCTCCTTCTCTCCTCCACCTCTCTGGCCTCCCACTTTCCTCTCTGGGCGTTCTCCCCCTTGGCATTCCACTTTTTTCTTCCCTATCCCCCTTGGCCTTGTGTGCTCTCTCTCCCCCCACCCCCCCCCAACCTCCCTCTCACCTCCCACTTTTATTTTTCTCCCTCTCCCCCTCTGGCCTCCTCCTCTATGCCTTTGTCCTCACACTTCTATAGGCCTCCCACTCCCCCTCCAGCTCTTTCCATTTGCAGTGGATTTCATCTCAATTTCAGTTGATTTCATTTCAGTTCTAGTCTCTGCTACAGATTCATTGTGTGACTTTGGATGAGTTCTATGTGGCCCTGCTAACAATAATGGCATATATGGTCCTTCTTTTCTGGTGGTCTGCGCACATCTGAGGGCTAACTCTGAGTGTACTTTAGTTTTCACTCTGGAATAATCGGAGGGAGGATCAGCATCTCCCTCTGTCTTGCTTGAGCTCCTGAGTCTGAGGAGTGCCTCCAGTAGTTAAATTCACATCTTTTTAAAGTACATCTTCAGTTTTATGTTTGCCAGAGAAGAAATAAGGCATAACTAGAAAATAACAGTGGGTAATTTTGGCCTCCAGTAAGTCTTAACTGCGTAGTCACTAGGTAACACTGTGTGGGTAGCTCAGCTAAATCACTTAATGGTAGGCAGGAAGCATCTGAATCCAGCAGAACAGAAAGTAGTATTATGCAACAGCAGTCAATGGCAACAGCAAAGGTCATTCCTTCTACCCAGCATCTCTTTCCAAACGGAAAACTGACTTGTGCTTTTAAATTTTATTAGGAAAACCATCCCTGAATTCAAAATGGTCACAGTTTTAAAACAAGTTTTGACAAGTGGAAATATTTTATCTGTGCAACAGAATATATTTTTGATTATTTTTTTACTGAGATTAATTTAGTCTTCAATACTTTGCTATGTAAAAGACTGAGTTTTCAGTAGCTATGAGAACATTGTGTGCTATTTTGTCTCTGCTGACTAGGTTGGTGTGGTAGTAGTATTCAGGAGTGCTTTTTTTATGGTGACCT
This sequence comes from Harpia harpyja, assembly GCF_026419915.1. NCBI lineage: Eukaryota > Metazoa > Chordata > Aves > Accipitriformes > Accipitridae > Harpia > Harpia harpyja. The sequence goes on along the minus strand of NC_068951.1, from coordinate 370,643 downwards.
GTCTGTGGCTTGTGCTTATGTCTAGGCTTGGTTGGTAAATGCTTATTGCCAAGCAAAAGACGTAGCAAACTGCTGGGCCTGCTGCAAAGCTTGAAATCTGTAATATGACAGTGACGTGAATCGTATTGAATTAGTTTTACAGGAAAGCCCACTCCTGTAATCACATCCAATGAAAACTGCTGTTCTTATCCCGGGCTGCTTGAATGCATCTTCCTGGAAGGTCCAGTACAAGCACACCTGAGCCTGGATGATCTATTGGACTACCCTGGTACATTAGTGATACTGCCAGTGCATATGGGCGGCTGGTATGACTGGCATTCCGATCAGCCTACTTTCTTTCCATCTGTCCTATTTGCCTGACAAGGTAACCATTGATTTGTGCATTATTAATGAGGAGAGGGCCTTTAGGAGATGCTGGAGTGATTCTTTAACTCATGCTTCTGGACTGTGCCTACTGGTCTGCTACTCTGCCCTCTCACAAATACGCTTCAAGTGTAAAAGCATTGCTATTTCATTCCCAAGTGTTTGTGCTGATCCTGCTGGTGAGGTTCTGCTGTAAACAGTGATGATTCAAGTCATGGTTTTCTTTTTCAGCTGCAGTCAGTGTTTGTAAAAGCTAATTCAAGCTGAGAAGAAGGCAGAACCAGTCAAGGAAGGTAACATGGCTTTGGTTTCACAGCAGGGCTAGGCTTACTTCCTGGTGCACTTGTAAAATGACTTTTCAACTCACTAGATCCGATGGGAAAGCCCTGTATCCTGGTGAAGTGTGCTGTCCAGTAGAGGACATCATTTCTGCGGGCAAACGTTCCTTCCATTTTACAGAAGGTATTACTGTGCTCTGCGCATATTGTCATCTCCACATGTATTGCACCTAAAGATCTGGGGCCTACTGTGTACAGTATTGGTCTATTCCAAGTGAGAGGTAATGCCAGTTACTGGAATGGAACAAGTAGATGCCTTTTCTGTCTCCTGACTTGATTGGCTTTTTAAATACAATCTTTGCATAACAAGTAATATTGAAACATCATTTTTGGTACTGGTAGCAGAGCTTGTGGAATTATTGAGTGACAGTGGTAAGCTGTTCTGTCTTAGGATGCTTGGGACTTCTAGGATGAGTGGGTTTTGGACACCAGGCCTTTTAAAATGATACAGGAAAGTGGTTAATGTCGGGAATCAGCAGCATTAGCTATTCAGTTTTTCAGAGGAAGACCTTTTGTTTCTTAAAGTGCTTTTCAGAGCCTCTTAGGCCTTACTTCACTTCTTGTCTGTTTTTCTGCTTCCATTTCCTTAGTTCTGAGAATGTTTGCTACAGACCTGTAAGGTCACTTTAATTTCTCTTGTGGTTTCCCCCCCCCCCCCTTTTAGAAACACCCTCAGATCACATGGAATGAAGTGCACTTATGCACTGCTTAATTGTGGTATCACTGCCAGTTTGTCACAGTTCTTTTAAAAAAAAAAAAAAAAAAAAAAAAAGGCACTTTTGGAAAGAATTTGGGTTTATGCCTCCTGACCAGGAGAAACTAGACCCGATTCTTCTTTTATATATGCTTTTCAACTACTGTTGATTTCAGCAGGATAATTTGCTTATGAACCTATAAGAAAATGAGCTCTGCTGGTGTTTGTGGGTGAAAGTGGAACTGGCCTTTCCCGTGGCTGTTCTGCTCCTTAGATCTATTTGTGGAACATATCAGAAATTGCATGATCATAGTGGATTTTTCCTAATTCTTTAGATGGATAGCATTAGAAGCTGCTGATACGTGAGTGGGAACTATTTCTTCTATAGTTTGCTGGAACTATGTACAGTCATTAAACACCAAGGGTGAAATTTGCCTTGCATCTAAATTTGGATGACATCTACAGAGGTGCAGTCTAACTTGCCCTCAAACAGAAGTATGAGTGTCACATAATAGGACATGGAACTATTTCTGTAGCAATTCTTAGTCAAATGAGATCCTGGATGTTCCTGGGAAGAGGATTTTCTTTTTTTTTTTTTCTTTTTAAATGAGGGTCAGAGCAGCTGAACGTTCTTCAGGGATGAGTTTAGGTGCTCATTCAAATGTGGGGTCAGTAAGCTATTTTACTGCCTATTGCAAGAGGATGCAACTGACTATTATGTGCTGCTCTTGCCCTTAGGGAAGCTACTGCTGTACAGGATATAGGTTTCAGTTGTGATCCTTATTTATACATCTTAGTGCCAGGGAAATCAATATCTAACATGGGTAAATCTTACTTTAACTGATTCTTTTTCAACAACCTTCAGAGGTGACTTTGCTTTTAATTAACAATTTATATAATGAGAGCTACTGTGAGGTTGGGGCGTATGGTGAAGTATGGTGAATCACAAACCCTGATCTAGTATATCCGTGATGTAGAAAATTTTCTGTAGGTCCAGCAAGGGTTGTCTTCATGCAGATATGTGATAGCATCAGCCACAGAAAAATTAAAATGTGAAATGATTTGGTGCAGGGAAAATCAAGAGAGTGCTTTTCAGTGTTGCATTTTACTTATGCATCACATCACCTCATCTCATGTCACCAGATCACAGATGTAGCAAAGTACCAATGGAATGCCAGGTGTTCTTTGTTGAAGAAAAAAGCAAGACTTTTTACAGAAGAAAGTCACTGATTGTAGTCTTAATTATAATTAATCTTAATTACAATTAATTACAATTACTGCTAGCCTAGCTAGAGAATTCAGCTTCTGTGCATAGTGCGGCAAGATGACTCTGCTTTTGTCTTCTCCCCTGCTGTTATTGTGGCTGTGCGCTCAGGGCAAGCCCCCCCCCGTCAGTTCCCTCTGTAACAGGCGAGTGTAACAACCTGCAGTACTATGCAAAAGAAAACACTTTAGGTAGGAAACCTTGCTTCTGCTTCTCCTAGAAGAAAAGCACCTGTGCATTTCTGTGAACTCTCCTTCTGCCACTTGGAAATGTTCCCCTTGTAGCCTACAGTCAGTCTGTTGTGCTGCCTCAACAGCCTGTGGAAACTACTACATGTGCGTCTAGTTCGACTATTGTGACTGGCAAATTAGCGATGTAGTGGATTTCTGTTAAAGGCATTGCATTTCTACATGGTTTCCCCTCCTATCCTCAGAAATTGTGATGCTGAACAACTGAAATGAAATGTAAGTTGCTACTCTGCTTGCAAAAACTGCTGAAATCTGGCTGCTAAGAATCAGTCAACAAATCTGATAAAGTTCGCTGACATAGAAGCATCAAGTGTCATTACCGAGGAGTTAGCCTGTATTTTGAAATAGGGCTGGTCTTTTTGTTCTCTGAAATAAAATAAAATATGCAGCAGGTTGACACTGTAAATCAAATCAGTGAGCCCAGGCAATGCCAGTGTCTAATGCAATCAAGAAATGTTAATAGAGTCCTATTAAGGTGGCTAATGCTAATCTGTTGGCACAGAAGGAAGTGGACTCAATAAGACTAATGTATTAGGGCGATGCAATGCAGTCCAGCCAGCAAATAAATGTAGATGTGAAGAACTGCTGCAGTGATCTTACGCAGGCTTGTGCTGCTGACTGTAGCTATGTTTAAGCTGCTTCTAAATCTAGAAGCATTCCTAGTGCAATATAATAAAACTGATGCTCCCAAGGGCTTTTCTTGTAGCCAGAATTTGTGCCTGGAGATTTGTGACACTTTTCCCTGCCTTCCCTTCACATTGTGCATCAAACTCCAAGGTCACTGGAAGCATGAGCTTTCTTTGTGGGGCTACTGATTTCCAGCCAGGCTAGTGGCAGTTCTTCTCCAGGGAGCTGCTGTTTTCTTCGGAGTACTTGGGAAGTGTTTACAATTTTATATTTACATAGCCCCCTCCCTCCCTCTCTCCCTCCTTCCCTTCCTCCGTTCCTCCCTCCTCTGAAACAGAAAGCTTTTTATTCTGGCAAAAAGGCAATAATCCCTGCAAGGCCTTTTAGGCTCTTCTTCAGCCAGAAGTTCCTTCAACTTTACATTCATTATTCATCAGGGGATACTTAATCCAGATTAAGTAACACTAGAATGGTGTTGGTTAGGGAGGTGCTTATGGTCTTTTGAATTTAAGTTGAAAGTGTTACTGCAACCACTGACATTCTTTTCCCTGGTGGGAGGTGCATTTGTATTTACTTCCATTTTCCATGGGCAGCATGCTGTGCTTGAGGTGAACACTCTAAAGCTGTCATGCTAGCATTGGCTCTTTGGCTGAGGGAAATGGCAGTTTCCACTTTTGGATAGGGCCTTACTTCCATGTATGAAACATTCCTGGAAGCCACTGCATCCAGCACTATGAACAGCTTTCCATGTTCTACTACTGCTTGTAAGCATAAATTACTAGTGAAATTTAAAAGTGAATAGATTTGAAGAGAAGCTTTGACTATCTTAATGCCTCAAGAACGGGAATCAGTAGATAAAGGAAATGACCTGAAACGTCTTAGAGCTATTTTATCTGTGGGTCATGCCTCTTGCAGCACTGCAGTGCTGGCACTGAAATTCAGTACTGCTACATTTGTTTCTTCCCATGTTTTAGTGCTTTTAGACTTCTAAAACTTTTTTTTTTTTTTTTTAAATCTACACTGTGTGCTTTCGTGAAAGTCTCTGTAGGCAGGTATCAAGACTTCCATGCCTTTGCAGTCCCTCAGATAAGTTCTTTTCTTCTTGTAACAATCCTGAGCTCTTTCCAGAGAAGCAGTGGCTTCTCTTATTAGGGTTTCTACGGAGTTTCACAACAGCTGCTCCATTCATTTCCCAGCTTCTGCATCAGAGGTCAGGAATTGTGACAACACCAGCTTCTGTTTTTTCGGCTCTGCATAATCTTCCTTTCTAGCCTGGTACTTGACCATTCCCTGATAGTTGCTGGTCTAAAAGAAAGCATGAAAGGGTGCAGTAAGGGATGGGACAGTGGAACAGGGAGTGGAAGAGTCCTCCTTTGGGAGGAAATTGGAAGGAGATGGCTTGCTTTGTCTAGCAAAATCAACGCCTGATTTCATTGCTGTGGATTAGGTTGGTGAGTGGCCAGGACATTGAAGAAAAGGTACTGAAACAGATGTTGACTGTAAACCAAGTGGGTGTAGAGCAGCCATGAATACATCAGAACAGAAAATAAGGAAAAAATTTTGGACCAGCAGAGTAACAGCATACTGTAAGAGCCTCCCAGTCAGAATAACGAGGCAAACCCATTCCTTATGTCTTTTTATGAGGGAGCTTGTGCAAGTTAAACAAATTTTTTATTATGGTACCATGTGAGCACGCTGGACAAAAGATACATTTCAGCCTTATGTTCCTACGACTGTTCTGTTCAGCACACCTTGGCTGATGGTGTAACAGCTCATCTCCAGCACAGTGAGCAGGGAAATGACCTTTTTTTTTTTTTCCTCTCTGTCAGTGGGCCCAAAGGTAGAAACTGTCCCAGCTGATAGTTGAACAAAGTCTACCTTTTTTATTGTCATTTTATGAAGGAATAAGAACGGAGAGTGCTGAAGAGAATACTCTGCCCAGCACATTGCACTTTGGAACACTTCCCAAATTTGCATGAATATAGAATCCATAATGTAGTGGCAACTACGTATGAATGCCCTGTGTGTGAATGCTCTTTGTGTACTTCTGTGGTCAGTTGACCTTGGCTAGCTGCAAGGTTCCCACCAAGACTCTTATCACTTCCCCTCCTCAACAAGACGGGGCGGGGGGGGGAGCGGGGAAATATGGTAAAAGGCTCGTGGGTCAAGATAAGGACAGGGAGATCACTCAGCAATTACAGTCACGGGCAAAACAGACTCAGCTTGGGGAAATTAATTTAGTTTATTACAAATCTAAATCAGAGCAGGATAATGAGAAATAAGAACAATCTTAAAGCACCTTCCTCCCCTACCCCCCCCTTCTTCCTGGGCTCAACTTCACTCCCGAATTCTCTACCTCCTCCCCTACAGTGGCACAGGGGAATGGGTGTTGCAATCAGTTCATTACACGTTGTCTGTGCCGTTCCCTCCTCGTCATGCTCTTACCCTGCTCCAGCGTGGCGTCCCTCCCATAGGAGACAGTCCTCTGCGAACTTCTCCAATGTGAGCCCTTCCCACGGGCTGCAGTTCTTCATAAACTGGTCCAGCGTGGGTCCTTTCCACAGGGTGCAGTCCTTCAGGAGTGGACTGCTCCAGCATGGGTCCCTCATGGGCCACAGGTCCTGCCAGAAAACCTGCTCCAGCATGGGCTCCTCTCTCCATGGGGCCACAAGTTGTGCCAGGAGACTGCTCCGGTATGGGCTCTCCATGGGTTGCAGCTTCCTTCAAGGCACATCCACCTGCTCTGGCGTGGGGTCCTCCCTGGGCTGCAGGTGGATATCTGCTCCACTGTGGACCTCCATGGACTGCAGGGGGACAGCCTGCCTCACCATGGTCTTCCCCACGGGCTGCAGGGGAATCTGTGCTCCAGTGCCTGGAGCACCTCCTCCTCCTCCTTCTTCACTGACCTTGGTATCTGCAGGGTTGTTTCTCTTACATGTTCTCACTCCTCTCTCCGGCTGCAGTTTCTGTGCCGCAGCAACTTTTTTCCCTTCTTAAATATGTTCTCCCAGAAGTGCTACCACCATCGCTGATGGGCTTGACCTTGGCCAGTGGCAGGTCTGTCTTTGATCCGGCTAGCACTGGCTGTGTTGGACATTGGGGAAGCTTCTGGCATTTTCTCACAGAAGCCACCTTTGTAGCCCCACTGTTACCAAAACCTTGCCATGTAAACCCAGTAGCTTTCTCTGGTGCAAATGTAGACACTTTGACCTTGGACTTTGGGATCAGAGCTTAGACAGTTGAACATAAGGGCAGGAGTCCCTAGAGCAGTTACTACCATCACCAGCGTAGAAAAGCCTGTAGAGAACAGCTTTTGATTCTGATAAACTCTGCATACCTGCATCTTCTGCATCGCATCAAGTTGCTAGCAATGAAATTTGGCTGAGCTGCAGGACAGAGCAGGACTCTGCTGATGATCAGAGTAGGTAGTGATCTTTGTTAGGGCTTTAAGGGTACTTAAGTGCTTAGGCATCTTTTTAAGGGCTTTGATTAGGGGTTGAGGTACAGTTTTTCACTTGTCTTAATATTTGGGGCATGTACAGATTATGTGAAAATCTGCATGTGCTCATTGCTGCATTACTTTGCTGTGCCTTGAGATTCACATTCTTCCTGGCTGGCTGGGTTTATTTTAAGTTTATTACTAAGAAACAGGACTGTTTTGTAGAAACATTTTAAAATTGCTATGCTTGAAGTCAGTTGTTCTTTGTTTCTCCCTGCCTTGAAAAACCAAAACAACCCCTCTAAGCCTAAAAATGAGTACATCAGAAGATAACTCTTCCCTACTGCCAAAGAGTAAAGAACAGAAAAAACAAAAGAACTTGGAGCTCAGGAGAAGAGAGCACAAACCAAACAAATTGGATAGATTGGGGTAAGAAATGTATGAGGAAGAACAGTTATTAATACTAGCAGATGTTGCACAGACATTGTGCATTGCTTATCATTTATAGGTATGGATCAATTTTAAGCCAAGACAGTGAATTTATGCAGTATCAGTGGGCTTTTCTGGGTGGCACTGTAGCTGATTGGGTGTATATTGACTTAACAGAATCCACATTGCTTGCACCCTGAGTTCTTGTCTGTCTTTGTTACTCAGGATTTTCCAGTAATTCTGTGCAGGGACAAAAGAAAACCATAAGAAAACCACCTAACTCTTGTTTTCACTCCTTTTTGTCTTTATTACATACTGTGTGCTGGATGGCTGCCTACAAAGTACATCACAAACATGTTAGGCAAGTATCTCTTACAGAACTGTTCTTCAGTGGGAATGAAATTCTTTAAGATTTGCTTTCCTTCCCTTAAAGATAGGATCATGGGCTCCCTTTTAAAGAATTGATAAGTTTTGAAGTTCATTTGCTCCTCTTTCTTCCCCAGAGCTTGTTTGCTGAGCAATACCAGCTGAAGGAGTGGAGAAACAAGAATTAAGTAGTTGCAGTAGTACAGTAGCCTCAGTGCGTGTTTTGAGTGTGCACTATGTGTAAAGGGCTGCTGGTTTTACCTGAGTCAGATTTTGTCTTTCCAAGTTCCAGTCCTCCTTTTGATATCTGCATGATGGTAACCTGAACTGAGGGAAGCTAAGGAGAGTCTTCCAGCTCAAATTTTATGGTCTTGTCAAGATAACTTAGACCTAATTACTGAGATAGGTCAAGTGCTTAAGCTTCTCTAATTTGGATATAAAAATGTGAGCTAAACCTAAACCCTGGCCCAAGAGTCAGTACTAATGAACCTGAGGGTGTATACAGGCCAAAAGCATTGTCATACGTGAAGGGATATCTGCCTGTCTAGAGATATGGGAGTAGATTTGTCACTTAAATTACCCTGCATGAGCACACTTTCTATAGAGCAGAAGTTGGCAGGATGCTTGTGTTACCAAGAACGAGAACATTAAACGGCTTACAAAAAAAAAAAAAGACTTTAAGATTGTTGCAGGTACATCTTTATACTCTTTTCACGACACTTGGTGCAGTGAGGCAGTCTCTCTGTGTGACAGCTAGGCCCTGGTGTTACAGTAAAACTGGGGTTGCCCCATACTTTGTGTTTTTCTGCATGTTTTAAAACATGGAAAGCGGTTTTATTTTCTGGAGAATAGCCTGGCTTAAGCTGCTGTTTAGTGTTACAGGAAAAAATTATTCACTGGAACATCTTCCCTTTCAATTTCTCGATGCTCATGTTTTTGTTTTCTTGCTGTTTTAAGATAATTCTTTTCCATTTTATGGAGACAGCATTTTTATAAGCATTGTGTTAGAACCTGTACTGCCCAATGACTGTGAATGTGGTGAGGTTTTTTTTGTTTGCTTTGTCTTCTATTTTGTTTTTCTTCTAACTGCTGCTCTAATGAGTAAGCAACAAGAGTTCGAAGTATTTTATCTTCCTTTGGTGCTTTTTGAAGCATATGGTGATGACTTGGGAAACTTCTCTCAGCGTGACTCATTAAAAGGAAGGCATTTTGCCTCTTCTGACACATGCATGATACTTGACATCCCTTGACAGTAGAAGGGCATGAGAATGAGTTTTTTGCTCTGAGGTAGGACAATGAGGATTAATAAATAAGATCTTTTCCAAGAGCTGTCTAATGGGACCAGCTTGTACAGCTGGCTCTTCCCAGAAGGTTATGACGATTTTAGCTTGCTTCTTGGCTTTCTTGACCTGCACAACAGAGAATATCTGTTAGTGGTGTTTTGCTGTGTTTTCTACCTTGTGTCTCATTAAGGCAAAGTCCAGCTTGACTCAAACCAGTTTTGGTAATGGCATGTCAAAGGAGTTAGCATTGCCCAAGCGTGCTTATGCCATACTGTTCTATGCTTGCTGCTAGGGTACAGGAGGTTTCTCAGGCCAGCTAGCCTGCTCTAAGGATTGCAGGCTTGTTTTGTGACAGTGGGTGGCAAGCTTGCTATTGCCCAACTGTGTATAGCCAGCTTCTCTAGCTCTTCTGCATGGTGCCTCTTCTGCTTATAGTTGGTGATCTTCCTCGGCTAATTCCTTTCCTCTTCTGCTGAGGTTGTGGCATCACAGCTACTGAGAGTGAATTCCATATTAAGGAACAGCCTGCAGGTAACACATTGTCAACATTAAAAAAGCAGCTTTGTTATCTCCAGCTCAAATGTATGACCTTGATGCCGGGTGGGGTCAGCAGGGCACCATATTTCTCTGGTCTCAGTGAGTTACCAGGGCCTCCCTTTGATGCACCCTCTCAACTCATCCAAGCTGAACCAGGAATGGGAATCCAGTAACGGTGTGGCTGTGGGTAGCAGTCATTCTGCAAAAGACTAGGTAATTTAAAAAAAAAAATTTTTTCTCCAACATTGACAGGGTTCAGGCAACCCTTGGGGCTACTGGACTCAGCTTGATAGGAAACCCTTCAGTCAGAACTTAAACTGAATGAGACAGATAAAGGATGGGGGAAGAGAAAATATGTCCAATGTCATCCAGCAAATCAGTGGCAGTTGTGAGACTGGAGTGAAGTCCAATCCTGTAGCCAGGAAGGGATGTCCTTTAATGGACTGTTTACTCCTCTAGTGTCTTTGAAGTAGGCCTGATAGTTGTGGCACATTGTCCTTAAGAAGAGGCCTTATGAAGTATGAGTTCCCTGCAGACTGATAACCCAGCTATTTCAGGATGCAGCAATGAACTTTGAACAATTGGAAGGGAGTAAACACCAGAAACTGAGTTTTAACATAAGTAGAGCTGGAAAAAAAACTTAAGCATATAACTTCCTCTCTAATAGAAATGCACTATTTCTATTTTCATTTAAAAATAACAGTTTTACTGCGGCTAAATTCCATCTTTTAAAAAAAATTAACCAAGGGCTTTGTTAGTAAATTGCAGTACATTTTTTCTTTATCATAAAGCTGGTGCTAGTGCACTCTGATTGCAGAGGTTGCAAAGGAGGTTGGGATCCAATTCTGATAGGTCTGGGCACCTACTAGACAGTGTTGGCTCTTCAGGGAAAGAGACTAATAAAACTGGATGACAGAGTGGAGATGTGATCAAGTCTTCTCCTTGTCTCATTGCTGAGGACTGCGGAGAGAGAGGACCAGTTTTCAGAAGGGCTGTGTTTGCTGTCCATTCATGGACATTATGAATTTGTGTGTTGTCACCCTGCAGTATAGCGTCTGTTCAGATCAGGTGAGGGTACACCATCAAGTTTCCATCAAACCAGCTGAAGCACGTGACACAGCGCTTATGCTAGCTTTATGTATCTGTTCTGACTGCAGGCAGAGAATGCCTGATTTGTCATGGAGCTGTCTGGTACCAAAGTTAATCCTCCAGAATGTTTTTGACAGATGGGAGCTTGTGTTATGAGGTTACACTGGACCAGAGTCATGTGGCTATAGCACCTTTGTTTTGGTTTGGGGAAACGAGATTACCAGCTTGAGCCACAGTCTGACTCTGTGATCTGCTGTGGATCAGCCCTAGCTACTGTTGAAGAAATCCTGCTGCAAAGTGACTTGGCCTGTTGAGTCAGGGGCCTGTTATAGCAGGGGCCATGACCAAACATGAGCTTTTCTCTCTCCTTCATCTGTATTTGAACCACCTATAGACTTGTCCTTTTTCTCTGGCATTTATCTTTCAAGTTGGTGGCTCTGTGCTGAGTGCTGCAGTGATTTGTTGCGTAACGCGGTCACTTAAGTACCCTGTGCACCCATTTCGTCCTTCTTGTGCTTCATCTCCCTGCTTGCCAGAGATGCAGTGGGTTTGCACAAGGCTGTGGTCTGCCCAGGGGAAAAAAAAAAAGACACTTTGTTTCTAAGCTGGTCAGCCAGAAGAACGTAAAAGTGACTCCAGAGAAGGACTGATGGGACTTTTTTGGTCTTGTACTTAGAGGTACTGAGAACTACATCTATAGCTGTCAGTGGGAGCTGCTGGCCAAGTTTCCCATGCAATGGGCAGAATACATGACTCTAATCATTCTCCGCTATATTTAGGCATTTGGTATGGCATTTGGGGTTGCAGTATTGATCATAGTGCCTCTTTGTGCCTGTGACTCCAGACAATGCACTGGCTGCGCAGTTAGCAGCCTGCGTAGAGCTGTTGGCATCCTCTTTGCCCTGCCTCCATGTACAACATGCTGGGTTTGAAAGGATATCTGGACAAGTTCTGTGTCTTAACAGACCTGCATGTCAGCTGCCTGAAACCCAGCAGATGCCACTAGGAAGTGGGCAGGGTCCCAGTGTATTTTTTGGTAACACAGTCAAAGAGGAAGTAAAAATGAAAAATGGAAATAGATGCAATGAAACATTAATGCTTCAATTAGCTTCAGCTTTCAGCTGCTATCCTTTTTCAGTACAATGTCATACCATTGGTTTTGAAATGGATTTGCTCCTCTATGGATTCTTGTGCAACCTTTCTTAATTCCTTTAATTCACTTCAGGAAGGGTGTCTGCTTTTCTTCCCTGCCCTCCACCACTATCCCCAGCTACAAAGATCTTCAGGGGTCATAGATGAGACTTTTCTTTACCTATGAATAAAGTTTTTCCTGTAGATTGTTATTCTTCTAACTATTCTTTCTGTTGTTGTTGCTGGGTGACACACCCTTTTAGACAGGAGTCCAGTGATCCCTTTGACATGCATGCTTCCTTAAATCTGTAATGGGGTTATGGATGTTTAATGCTTCTCCCCAGAAAAGAAAGTCATGCTTTTACCTTGCAGATTTTTGCTCTGGATGCTTTATGCACAGCGGGCTTCAGTCTCTGGTGACCTTTTCTAAAATGACTGTACCTATACCTTTCTGTGGTGGAGCAGGGTGTTGCAGAACTGCCTGTAAATGAGATATTGACAACGTGCAGAAACTTGGCCTGCTCAGAAATGCAGTCTGTGCAGTTGCAGCAATAGGAGCTTATTGGCATTCTCTTCTATGTGTTCCTTCCATCGGTGTGCTGTGTGTCATCACAGGGAGTATTTTTATCTTTCAAGTTGGAGTGTCTACACCAGAATTTCATTTACATGCACACACGTTTGTGTGTGTGCGTATATGCACTTGTATGTTCTCCCTCCCACCTTTGCCAATTTTCTCAGTACTGATCTGTTTTAAGATACATCTGCTCTACAGACAAAAGCAGAACAAAAAGCTGCTGCTAGGAAAAAAAAGGAGATGGATCGATTATTTTAATTGCTTCCTGTATTGTGAGCTAAATGGTAAAATTTGATTGGCAGTAAATAAATGAAAATAAAGATTATGTAGAGGGTTCTGCAGCTTTCGTGCTCTTCACCTCATTGGAAATAGTTAATGCATGCTCATCTAGTTTCCCCCCACCCTTGCTGAGATGTAATTGTGATTTACTGTACTTTCTCTGTTTCCATGGTATGTCTTTCTAGCCTTATGTAGTGAACATAACCCTGCTGTGAATATATGGGTTTTTTTAAAGTTTTTAGAGTGCTTCAGATAAGTGTTTAGTATTGGTTAATGATTATGTTATTCCACATCAGTCTTTCCTTGTGCAAGTTTTAAGGAGACCTGGATTCTTGCTGGAATGGGAAATAAGCAGGAAAGCAAACTTGTCCTGTTGCATGCTAAGATGATGAGTAACAGGACATGAAGTGGAATTACATGGATTCACTACATATACTCTGAGGCTATCTACGTATTTCTTTTAATCTGAGTTTGCCCTGGGGATTTTCCTGTGAAGTGATGCTGTAGCCAGATTTCTGAATCATTGTTTAAACACCTGAATGAATGGCCAGAGTTATTTACAGGAGGCTGATACAGAGCTATGGCTTCATTATGGTTGCTGAGCTTGGAGGCAGACACTTAAACTCATCTGATATGCTGACTTCATCTGTAAAGATGGATCCCTGCTGATATAACTATTGACCTCAGTGAAGTTATGCCAGAAGACAGATTTGGTGCTGCTAGCGTCATTTAATGCTGCAGATATTTGCCTTAGTCTTATGTGGATAATAAATAGATGGAAAAAGACAGAGCACTGGAATGGAGAGGAGCTGCAGTTGTTTCCCACTACATTTGCAAGGTGTAAAGACGAGACTTCTATCAGGATTTTGGTTGTGAAGACTAATCCCACCACTGTATTAGAATTGAAGTCTGTGATGATCTCTTCCCCTCCTTGGAAAGGCATAAGGTTGTTTTGGGCATAAGGTGTCTGTGACCTGTCTTGGGGTCTGTTAACAGTAGCAGTAGAGCTCTTGATTGAGTCCTTGCATAGTCTTCAGAACAGTTTGATCCTCATTTAGTGTTTTCTATCTGTCTTTAATATAACATGGCTGCATTTCAACTCTTAACTCCCATGCAAACAGCATCCTTTCTCCTCAGGCATGTGTCTATAAGAGCTTGATTTGCAAGGCAGCAGCTATCAGCCCAATTTTGAATTTCCATAGGTCACAAGTGAAGAGAAAAGACCAAACAGTAGAGTATATCTTTTTCAGACTGATGTTGCTGCTTTTTAAAATTCTAAGAGCTTTTAAATAATGTTCAGTGCTTATTATGCATTAACATTGTTAGCTATAGTAGTAGTTTGTTTGGCTGGAGACCAAAGACTGGATGTTTAATAGAATAATTCTTAGGCACTTTGTATGGAAAATGGACTTGAGGGGAAGGCTTTTGTCACTGAAAACCAAAACAAAGTGTTAGCTTTAAAACACTATCGGTAAGATTACTGAAGAAAACGCTGGTTCTGTCATAAGCGCCCTTGAAGGGAAGGGACAGAAACTGCTTGCAGGTTTTTCCAACTTCAGTTTTCAAAGGCTGTGTTAAAAGCTGGTGGTTCATATTCACCTTAATTATTATAATAGGGTGAAGACATCAACTGTGCAATCTAAAGATGGTTGTTCTGTTTGGGCATTCTGTTGCCTATGTCCAGTGTATCCTTGTTGTGCCTTCCTCACTTTTGTGTTTTAACTCCTTTATCCAGCCTCATAAGATTTTTCATTACTTGATTAGTGAGTAGTCTGTAAGAATATAGTTGAAAGCTTTTTATATATATATATATATATATATATATGATAAGGCCTTATGTAGCCTAGGCAGCTTGAAAAGGTGGAATTAGTCTGGTAGAGCTAAACTAGGAATTCCTAGTTTAACAAGTTACTAGTTAAGCATTTACTGGTTGTGCATTTATCTGCAAGATAAGCCATAATAGTCTGCTGTCTCCCTGTGTTGAGATTTACCTGAAACAGTCATTGTCACTTTGGAGTTTGTTTCCAAGTTTTCTTTCATTTCTGGTTTTGTCTCTGTGTCTTCTAATGCAGTGTATCCTGTCTGAAAGCGCAATAGAAAGTGCAAGTGGTTGTCGTGTAATACTTCTGATACAGGTAGCTGTTATCTGTATTTCAGAGAACTCACTTTAAACTTGACTGGTAAAAGCAAAACAAACCAAACCCCAAAACAATCAGAAGAACCTGTCTCATGATCTTTGCATGGCTTAGAAAATCGTTTTGTGTCCTAAGGGGCTCAGCACAGTGAAGATAAAGCACTTCCGATGTGATTAAACACACAGCAGATGAATCTGTAATCTTCAGTGAAAATACAGAAATAAAAACTGGCTGAGAATTTGATTATAACATCTTTAATGCTTAGAAACCATTTAATTTCCATTATCTTTAGAAGGGAGGGAAGAAAATGCTTTCACAGAATATAATGTTAGCTGACTTTTAAAATGGATTATGAAGTTAAAATGTAATACCAGGGTCTTACAATTGCACTTTTCCATTATGCTTCTATTGTATAGGTATTAGTGCTTCTTCTGGAAATAGGAGCCTTGGTTTCGCATGCAATGAGGAAGGAGTCTGGAGTGGGGTGAGAATGGAATACAGCTCTTCTGTTTCCTAGAATCATGCCTGATTGTTTTCAAAATTAATCATATGTTCATAATAGACAACTGTGTTTAAAAATACGTAAATAAATACATTTGAAAGAATAGGCCTGAACCAAACCATCAGACCTTCCCTACTCAATTCTGAATGCTGGGGAAATTTGCTTCTCTTCCAAATGAAGTGTTTAAATTGTGTGTTCTGCAGGGTAACAGGATGTCTGCTGCTTTGTGTTTTTGCAGGGCCTGGCACAGTCTTGGGTGGTTGCTGTGAACTTACTGAAATAATAGAGCCAGACTGCTTCTAAGTCTACTCCATAGTCTTAAGATCTGTGTATCTCACCTTGGAGCTTGCCCTATTATACCAGTAGTTTAGCCAATGCCGATTTCTCATACTACCTCCTGTTTACTCTTAGGGCAGAAACATCTCATGCCAGTACTCTGTGAATGAATGTGGTCTTTGCCATAAATTTTTCTTCAGTGCATCCACAGATGTTTCCATTGCTTCCTGTTATGCCAGCAGGTCACAATTTTTTCCTTCTGATTTAGGATTATAGGACAATTCAGATTGGAAGGGACCTGAAGGGGTTTCTAGTCCAACCTCCTGCTCAAAGCAGGGTCAACTGTGGAAGCGCATCTGGTTGTTCAGGGCTCTATCCAGCTGGGCCTTGAAAATTTCAAAGGATGAAGATTGCCCAACTCTGGGCAGCTGCTTCCAAAGAATTACTTTTCTTCTGGGGAAAATGTTTAAGGAAAAACCCAATATGAAACTCATTTCTACTTAGAGCCAGCGTCTCCTCCCATCCTGCACCACTGTGAAGAGTCTTGCTCTGCCTCCTTGACACTTTCTTCACAGGCACTGGCAGGCTGCTATCTGCTCCCCCAGAAGCCTTCTCATTTACAGGTTGAACAAGCCCTGTTCCCTTAGCCTTTCATCATCAGGCAACTGTATAGGAAGGAAGTTCAGTGACAACAATGAGACTTGGATCCATCCGCTTCATTTGTTTGTGTCTGGGAGTGCCTGTCCTTAAAATAAACCTGCTAATACTTCCTTTTCTTTTAAGGGTGTAAAACTCCTATTAACTGGTAAGATTCAATTAGAATCTTAGATAGGAGGGTCAACTTTTCAATCTTTTCAAATCAAAGTCCTCTCAACTCAAAGCAGTTGTGTCCTATTTTAACATTTTGGTTTGAAAAAGATAAAAATTCTACAAAACTTGTTAGAGTTTTAGAATCACCTAATCTGTCTCAGAACTCCTACAGTTCTCTTTGTTGATAGTAAACACTAAAGGCCAAAGTAAAATGCAGTGTGAAAATCTGCAGGGGCCACTGCAATAGGAGACTATTTTTTATAATTATATTCAAAACTTTTTCTGTCACATGCAGGTATATGGTTTTCCTAGAATGAAGAGGGTTTTAAACTTTGTGCGACAACTTTTCCTTATTCAAATGGACAAATTAACATAGACATGTTGATTTCTTGGGGTTGCTAGCACTTGAGCTAAAGATCTGACTCACTGGACACCAAGGTGATGAGGAAAGATTTAACTGGGAGGTTCTTAAATGAAGGGTGCTTGAGGAGTACTGTCTGCTTGCTTGGGTAGACTCCTGCATTGTAAATCTGAGATCTGCCCACCAACTTGCTACTGGGTTACATTGCCTGACCTAGCCAAAGCATGCAGAGCTTTTCATACACAGGTCTTGTCCTTTTTTCCCCACCAGCCTATCTTCTGGTGCTTATGCTTCCTCCACCTCCATTGCCATTACCGAGCTTGTAGATTGCTCCGTTTCCAGTAAAGTTCCATGCCCTTTTGTGGCATTTATGCAATTAAGCAGTGTGAGCTTGAGGCACAGTTAAGAACTGTACCTCTAGGACACTTCCTTCATGTCACAGGGCTTCTTATCTGCACACTTGCAAGCACCTGTGTGGACACAATTGTGTAGCTTGTCTTTATTGTTCCTTATTTTGGTCTGGAAACAGCTCAGGGTGAGAATCTTCTTTTTTTCTTAAGATGAGTACAAATTTATCTATTTTTAAGGGAACTGGGATTTGAGGAAAAGTAGTGGCTGTTATGAAGTCTTTAAACAGTTGCTCTACTGTATCAATGAATCATAGCGAATGATAATTGTAATGAGGAATGAGTCTTCAATGAATCATACTTACTGTATTGGGTGAATGTGTAATTGCAGAGTTTTTCAGGTGGATGCTTGACAGAAAAAAAACAACAGTACCAAGTGTGATCCTAGTGCCTGATGGTGTATTGTGTGTGGTTTTTGTTTTCTTTTTTTCTAAGCCTAGTCAACCAGCATGGCTTTAAACATAATCACAAGTAATAAAAGTAGAATTGCCTTTTTCTTTTCTTATTCTTCCCTGTGCATTGTTCCTAGTCTGTGGGATTTCTGTTCTTTGATTTGTTATAGTAACCATGGACTTCAATCCCACATGGAGATCACATTATATGAAGTGGTGGGAAACACAGCATGCATAAAACAGTCTCTGCTTTGGAGGAGGTGCCGTGTGTTGCTGTACATGCTGCAAGATAAGAATATTGTGATTGTTTATCTTCTGAGTGATGATCATATACAGTCAATCCGATCCAAGCCTGGATATCTGCAACCTAATTTAGGAGGCTAGATGTCAAGAAAGAGGTACTTTCCTGAAGTGTGATAACTTTCCCCTGCTGTCTCTACTGTCAAAGAACACTGAAATCCTGGCTTGTGCGCCTCAGTTACATGCCTAAGGCTGAGACAAATGAATCTGAGGTCTTAAGTTGACTTTACCGATGGGACAGTTTCTTGTAATTGCAGTGGAGAAGGTGTATTCCTGTGAACGTGACTTGGAGCGTCTTGTGCAAATTGTTGTTAAATGCCTTTCAACAGTAACTCATCTTCTGTGTATCAGTCTGATAACTTGCAAACCATGCTGTTGCAGTGGTATTTTTAATAAACAATTTAAATACGCACATTATGGTGTTAAGTACAAGCTTGAAATAACTCTTCCGTATCAGTGTGATGGTTTAAAAAATTGCAGCCTTTAAAAACATTGTATATTGTTACAGAGGTTTTCTTAAACAGAAATAAAAAGAGAGGTAAAAAAAAAGGTGAAAATGTGAAATGAGCACTCATTAGTACCACTGCTTCAGTTAGAAGAAACATACTTTTTAAGCTTTTGTTTAGCATTCTCTCTCTAATGAGACTGTCAAACATGGCTTCAGTAGCAAACAGTTTTCTGTACCCTGTGGAGATTTAAATGCAATCAACTGTATTCTGTAATTACTGTTAGTGGGCTGGCCTTGGGAAATTCTGCATCATTGAGGAGGAAGAATGTTTTCTGCTTTGTTGGGATGAATATGTGTTGCAGCAGTTAGGAAATGTAGTAATAGGTATCAGCCATGATACCTTTACTTAATGGTAGTCTGTAGAAGTTGGAAGTGTATTCGTCTTGAGTGTAGTGGACTGGGAAGATAGTCTTGGAAACGGAGAGGTGAGGTGACAGCAGTACTCATTGATGTTTCTTCTGTTTTGAGGTGTTTGGTCAGTGGTCTTGTATTGCTCTCATCAGCTAAACAAATATCTGAAGGGAGAGTGTAAAGAAGATGGAGCCAGCTTCTTTTCAGTGGTGCCCAGTAACAGGACAAGAAGCAGTGGGCACAAACTGAAACACAGGAGGTTCACCCTGAACATCAGGAAACACCTTTTTTTTTTTTTTTTTTTACTGTGAGGGTGACCGAGCACTGGCACAGGTTTCCCAGAGAGGCTGTGGAGTCTCCCTCCTTGGAGATATTCAGAAGCTGTCTGCACATGGTCCTGGGTAACCTGCTCTAGGTGACCTGCTTGAGCTGGGGGATTGGACCAGATGAAGTCCACGAGTTCCTTCCTACCTCAACCATTCTGTGATTCTGTAAACCTACTTGTTACAGTTTTACCTTCTTTTGCTAAAAAACAATTCAGGTGGTATCTCAAAGGCATTTAGACATACTGATTACAACAGGTTCAGAAGCATGTGAGTGATTATTTTGTTCTTATTAAGCCTATGCAGCTTTTGCATGCTGACATTATCAACCCAAAAGAGTATTTGGACTTGAAACTGAAGTTAAATGCAAGTTCAAGATTAGGTCCTTGCATGAAAGTTCATGTGCTTAAAAATTGGGGCCCAAATGAAATAATTCCAAGGTGTCTGTGGGGATCCTGAGGTCTTGTCTACATGAAAGACTGTACTAATTTAACTACTGTAAGTTCAGGAATGTATCTTTTTCCCTACATGATGAATGGGAGGGAAACCAGTTCCCTACTTGATAGGAGTGCTGTAAGGGGAAGTGCGTTTGTGCTCATGAGGTGTTCAGAAGCTATGACATTGGAGGTTGTACAAGTAATAGATGTGCTTTCTGGACTGACTTATTTCTTGGATTTCATTTCCTTCAGTAGAAAAAAATG
Organism: Harpia harpyja; assembly: GCF_026419915.1. Lineage (NCBI taxonomy): Eukaryota > Metazoa > Chordata > Aves > Accipitriformes > Accipitridae > Harpia > Harpia harpyja. Next base: position 350,916 of record NC_068951.1, on the reverse strand, counting down.
GATTAAAAGTGAAAATTGAATTTTTTTTTTTTTTTTTTTTTTAAAGAGTATGTGGAATTCAAGTACAGCTACCAAAAATCCTGCCTTCTTCCATTACCCACATTGTCAGGATTGCTATTCTACATTCTGTCAAGAGATTCAAGCAGGTTTTTAATGAAAATGTCCAAAGTCTACTTTTATCTCGAGGGTAAATGGGAACTTTGTAAAGGTGAACTGAAAGTTAAATTTGCGAATAGCATCTGTTGTAAAACAATGTATCTAAAGAACTGGTTCTTGGGTTTTTTTGCTCCCTAGGAAATTACTACCTCAACATGCAAATTAGACCTTGAAATTCCAGTGGAGACACCATAAATTAACATGCTGTAATATTTGGGAGCCGTGGTGACAATATGGAAGTCTGAACGAGAAAGATTTAGCTGGAAACAAGTTACTGTGGTTGATAATTATGTGTAACATATAATTGTAGGCATTTTAAATGTTGAAACTACCAAGGCGGCTGTCATTTCTAATATAACGGGAAGGAAATGTTTGTGTTCGTGAGCGTATTGTGGAAAAAAATGTCCATGGTAAAAGCAGTAATGACTTGCTAACTGACAACTGAAAAACTCATTGCTTTAGAGAACTGTTAAAGATCAGCAAGCACCCACGGAAATGTGTTGTATTGCTTTTCCTGTAACCTGGCAGAGAGGGGATGAGATCGGCAGTCCATGGGGCTTGGCTCTAGCCTTTCCACTGATATGTGAAGACTGTGGGTCCTGTTACACAAGAGCTGATGATACTTGGTTTTTTGAAGGACTGAGGTCTATATTCTTGGGTTTTTTGTGCTCCAAATTAATCTGTGTTTGACAGCCAAAATGTCAAGTAATGAATACAGTCCTTGAGAAAAGAAGTTTTGTACCAAGACTGAGTTTATTTGGATTTCTTTTGGTGTTCTCTTTTTATATAGATATAGAGATAGAGATAGAGAGATAGATTTTTTTTTTTTTTTTTTTTTTTTTTTTTTTTTGGTAACAGTGCTTTGTTGCCTCCAGTCAAATGCAGATCAGATTATTTTCACAATCCAGTTGAAAATTTCTGGAATGAAACATTGATTTGTTTTTTTTTTTCTTTTTTTTTCTTTTAAAATTTTCTGTGTGCCAGGAGACTTCCTTGATAAATAGCTTGCATTCTGAATCCTTTAATTCTAAATTCTAGTTCAGTTCTGGTGTGCAGAAGTGGAGCGTAGTCATATATGTCTTGATCTGAATGAATTTTTATTTGATTATGAAAACCATGCTGAAAATGCCTTTGTTATTATTGGATACAAATGAGTGAATCATCCAGATGCTTAAACTACCTTACTGTTCAGTGATTTCTGTAGTGGTTTTGACGTTATTTACTGTCTTTGTTATAGTAATCTCTCAAAATCTGTTAGGTAAAAACAAACAGTAGCAGGCAGTTTCTTCCCAGAAGAACTGGCTGTCTTCAGCAGAGGAACCAAATCAAAACTGAGGTGAGAAGGCACATACCATGAAATGGAAGGAACTGGCCCACGTATTGCAGGTGTTGGATTAATCCTGTAACTTTTAGTATTCGTTCTTTGAAGGTGGATTTTGCAAGGGGACTAGATATCAGGAAAGGCAAATAAGAGAAGTAAGGAAGAATGAGTGGGTCCTTCTGGTCTTAAATCTTAAGCTTTACCTGGAGAATTATAGAAGCCCAAGACCACATTGAATGGGACTTCACCAATCCATGGGAAATGTAGCTGACTAACATAACAAAAATTGGAGAAGCTTTAAAATCATGATAAGACAAATCCTGAAAATAATTATCCAAAATGGCAAGTACTTGTTTCTTCTGGTTTATTTTTGTTCGCTCGTTCTTTTTCCCACTGTTTGCTGGCTTTGGATACAAAGCATTTGTAGTGCCTGACTAGAGGCATACAGTTATACGGCTTTAAAAAGTCAGGGCCCTAAATGTCTCTTCAAAACAAATGATCTGCTGCCATAAGAGGGTATTTTTTTGTTGCGGCATTTTTGTTTGTTTCTGCAAATGTAGCCCTCTGGCTTCTTGTGGAGTCACTGAAAGCTCAAAATATATGAAAATCAGACTCCTTAGTTTTTAGCCTTGGAAGAGCTATCATCATTACAGACATCTGGTCTGGAAAATCTGAGCAGAATTTTCTCAGTGTGAAATTTATGTTCAGTATGGGAGTGTCTGTATCTACAGGACCCCAAAAGGCATTAACTGTGTGTTACTGATGAAGTCTATCTGTCTTAGTTTGGATATTCCCGTGGTTTAATAAACGTCCATAGCACAGAAATTCAGCTTCAATTACAGTTATTTGATTGACCAGGGTAGCTGAGCGAGGAGCTGTTTTCTTGCAGAGGAAAATTCTGAACACTCTTGAGACGTTCGAGGCAGTCCTTTGCCTTCTCGTCATTCTCTCTGTCTCACTGTTGTTCTCATGTTCTGTGGACTTGCCTCTCATTTACAGGTTCTTCATAAATTTCCTAGTTTACTGCCTTCCTTCTGGCTGCTCATAGATTTTTAAGGCCTGTGATCAGGAAATCTAATATTCTACATAAGGCTGAAAAAGAGTAGTTTACTCAAGAATTTTTCTACTAAGAGTAATAGTATTATATTTTGTTTTTCAGATGTAGCATCTCAAAAGGTGAGGCAGATTATTCCCTCCTTAGGCTCTTTTGTAGCATATGGGCTCTTCTCCAAAGGCTGAATTTTGCAAATTCTCCCTTTCCCATCTGTCACTCTGGCTTTGTTGTGGTGCTTCCCATTCTCGTTCTTTGAAATTTTGGAATTCCTGCTCTTCCAAGCATTGACCAAATGCAGACTTTTCTTCATTAGAAGTTCAGAATAGTGTTCTTTCTACCTCTATTTTGATGACTATAGCGATAAGTTTTAAAATACATATATTTGAAGGGAGGGACAGCAAGGTGTTGTTTGGTAAGGAATAATTCAGCTTGCCGTTCCCTATTGTTAGTAAAAGGTTCCAGAAATCTGTAACAGTAAATGTAATGATCTGTATGCATTCTCTGGTAGCTGCCAAATATCACTGGACACATTCCCAATACACACTGTACTCTTGTAATGAACACTGACTCCTTAATAACCAATTATTTTGAATGTTTTTGTTTGTGCTTTTTTTAAGCTATTAAAATGCTATTAACTGATTAGTATTTTTACTCTCGGCCAGCTAAAATCTGCTTCCTCCTACCACCTTTCATTTATATTTCTGATTAGATCAGCTGTAGATGGAGTAAAAGTAGAACAAAAGGCTGTGACCTAGTGGCATGTTTCCCCAAGAACAATGTAGAAGGATGGCTCCCCTGCTTGAGTTACTTTTTTACTACTGGGAGAAGGAGAATGCTTTTGTGGACAGGGAGGGCCTCAGGATATTAGATTTCAGGTCTGATGTCATCATTTGGAGAAATTAATAAAACCAACGACACTGTTCTGGTTAGTAATAGCTGTAGTGTTATAGATACGGTGGATTTGATCCCTGGTTCCCACTGATTTGGGGGAGACTTTATTGTTAATATATTTCACTACTACTTTCTAGTGTTGGGTTGCTGTAGATGTAAGGAGAACTGATATAGTTAGGCAGCTCTGGTTTACTAATTACAAATTAGTTTGAGTATGATAACCCATTGGGACCATCTAAGTTGTCATGACTGTATCTGTTGCTATATGTATTCTAATGTGGTTTTGCCTTCCTGTCTTCAAATGGCAAGCTTCAAATGAAAGCCCCGGGCTCCAGCAAACCAAAGCTGTCTCATGAAAACAGCTCAGTGAGTGAGAATTCAGTAGTTTGTCTGTAAATCTGTGAGCCAAATAGGATGGCACTTCTCTTAGAAGTGAAATTGAATTTAAATGGGAGCTACTGCTATGTCCTGGGGAAACGCTTCTCGTCTTAGAAACAACGTACAGTTTGAGTGTTGGAATTGAACAGCCTGGTGAATTCAACAGGGAAGGATTTATCTTTTCAAGTCACTGCATTAGCTGAAAAGTGATGCAGGCTTATCTTTAACAAGTTCTTGGTTTAGTCACTTTTGTTAGGTGGAAGCAAGAAGTCTAATTTTTGTGTCATCCTGAGAACTCTGGCTGACTGTTGAGATTAAAGTACGTGCACTGACCAAAATGATACACCTGAGCCATCTACACGAACTGTTTATTAATGTATTTTTTTTCTTTAAGCCTGGAGCAGAGGTGAGCATGCCATTGCATTAATGTGAGTCTCTCTGTATTTCCAGCTGGCCCGTGCCGATTCAGTGGTGCTCAGTGGCCCATGCAGAACGTCCTCAAAGACTCTGTGGAGAGCTCCGATGATGAATTCTTTGATGCGCGAGGTCAGTATGTGGTTTTGTCCTCCCCTCCCCATTCTTTCCCCAGTTTCGTAGCAAGTAACTAAGCTCCTTTGGCAGTGAACTGAAAACATTGTCCTGATCAGACTGAGATCTGAAGAAAACCCATCAGATCTTCTCTGAAGGATTTGTGAATGGGCCTAGATTTATGGGAGATGGGTGAAGTGCTGGGGTGGATGAGAGAGCTGCCATGAACTGGATCTGGCATCAGAAGCAGCATGACTACAACAGTATAGAGCAACCTGGTCTAGTGGAAGGTGTCCCTGCCCATGGCAGGGGGTTGGAACTAGATGATCTTTAAGGTCCCTTCCAATCCAAACCATTCTATGATGTGATGATTCATGGGCTCAGCTTGTTTACAGGTCAGGTACTATATGATGTTACAGTTGGAGTGCTCTTGTTTACAGTTCCTGATGAAGGCCGTGAGTGTGTGTGTTACTAATGACCAACTTTTAAAACGAATGGCCTAGGTTTTCCACTCTGGCAAAACTTTCACTGAAGTGACTGGGACCTCTGCTTGTTCAAGAAGCAGCAATATCTGAATGCTTGTGGGTTTAATTGGGTGAATCCAAAATGCAACACTCCCTACAACATCTGATGAGACCCTGAATCTTGGGATGCTCTTTAACATGCCAAGTTTTGTTCTGAAGTGGGAGTAAAGTTTGTAGGTTCTGTGCACACACAACCTCCCACCTACAGTGGGAGACAGGGGCTCTGTTTTTGCTTTTGTTGGCAGGATCCAAACCTAATGCTTTTCTGACATGTTTTGTTGCTTTTCTGAAGAGAATAACGAGCAAGGGAGGATTAATTCTGCTATTACTGTGAAATCCAACTGTAGGATCTTTCATAGCATAGGCCATTGAGGTCAGACTGAGCTGCCCCTATGTCCTCATGTTACCTGGAAGTCAGGAGTGCAGGGTGATGGAATAAACTTGTTGAATGTACCTTGGCTTTTGTAGCAATCTAGATTCATTTAGTACAGAGCGATCCCAATGGCTTTGAGCACCCTGAATTAGTGAAAGATGTCCCTGCCCGTGGCAAGAGGGGTTGAACTAGATTATCTTTAAAGGTCTCTTACAACCCAAACAGTTCTATGATTCTATGAAAAGGAGAGGGATTCCCCTCCCCCCAAATATTTGTTGAGACTTCTTTTCTAGTTTAAAGTAAACCTAATCCAAAGTGGAAAACTCAGCTGTCTCATGGGAAACTTGGCTTGGGTTTGGATGTGCTTTTTATTTTTAGTTTGGTTGCTTCTTTAACAGCACAGTCAGCAGACATTCGGCTGATGTCTAAGTACAAAAACATTTGCACGGCTAAGATTGTCACTCAGTTTTTCCCTCTGTTGATATTTATGATACAGCAAATTAATTTTCTTTTATAGGACTGCATTGGCTTTAGTCTCATTGCTTTGTGCCGATTTGATGTCTGGAGATGCATGGTGGTATTGCAAATGGCAGTTGGTATTTTTAAGGCAGTATTTGGAATTAAATGTCTGCTGTCTTGCAGTGAACTTCATATTTCAGCATGTTTTAATTTTCTTTGTGGGTGGAATTGTTGCAGGAATGGTTGGCGACTGACTCTTGTGTTTTCATGCTGGTATAAGCTTGAGTTGAAATTCAGCATGAAGGAGTTGTTACGTCAGTAGCTTTTTAGTTGCTTTAAAAATGCAGAGGGCAGGAGGCAGGCAGTGAAAATGAAACAGCTTTTGTGGGGGGATCAGCTCTGTGCTCTGAATGGTTTGGAAGCTCTGAGGCAACTTCACCGATAACTCACTGATTTATTTCTGTGAGGCTGAATTTGCAATATTATTTTCCTAAACAAGCTGCTTTTGCAGAGGCATAATTAATCAGATTATTGCTGTGTATTATTCAAAGTACAGGTTTGGATCCAGGATGCCTCGAGTTCAGTTTATCTGCTGGTTTTTGTGACAATGATAGTGACTTTATCTGATGGTGAACCACTTATTTTCCTTTCTGTAAATTGCCTACTGTAACTGTAAAATTTTTGACAACTTTAAACTTGAAAGACAAGCTGCTTACATGAGTTAGATTTATTTGTTTTATTGTCCTCCTCCCCGCCCCGCCTCCATAGGACACAGCCTCAGTCAAACAGGGGAAGCAAAGTTTTCAAAATAAAATGGAATTTGAAAACTTGCACAAAATTCCAGCCTCACTTAGAACACTACAACTGACCGTTGACATCAGGCAGTTCTAAATGGAGATGGATATTGGAATAATGTTTTTGTGAAAGTCAAATGATTTGTGTTTGGTTGATCAGGTAGAGCAGAATGAAACTATTTGATGTAGTGTATTCAGGAAGTCTGGTGAAATGATTTAATGGATTTTGCTATCTCTAGAATATGTGAAATTGACTGTGGACTTCATGTTCTTTCAGAAATATGCTTGCATCCTCTTGATTTACCATAGTTAGAAATGAGTCCCTAGCTGTACAAGTATGCTACAGCCACTGTGCAGAAAGAGATGCAGATGTTCTTTCTGACTTAATTTGAAAGGATGTCCTACAGTAGGTTTGGTTGGTTGGTGGGGTTTTTTTTGGTTTTGTTTTTTTTTTTTTTTTTTCTTGCTTGCTTTTTTGGTTTTGGTGGTTTTGTGGGTTTGGGGGTTTTTTTTGGTTTTTTGTTTTTTTTTTTTTTTTCTTGCTTGCTTTTTTGGTTTTGGTGGTTTTGTGGGTTTGGGGGTTTTTTTTGGTTTGTTTTTTAAAGAAAAAAACCCCACTCTTAAGTACATTCCAGGAAACAAAATTCCCTCATTTGTTGCCTTTATTAATAAGGTGTATATTCAGGTCAGAGCCTTTTCGAAGTCTGAGACATGAGATATGCATCTAATAGCAGTTTTCTTCCCTGTGCCTGTACAGCTAGGCTTACAGTAATAACTACTTGGCTGGTATAGAGAGTTCTACATCTGAGAATCAAGAAGCAATACACAGAAGAGTAAAGAAATAAGTGACCCAGAAAGGTAAATAAATGAGGGGTTTTTCAAAAATTTATACGTAGGCTGAGGCACAAAGCCTGACTATATGTTGTCTGATGTCACAGTGCCAGCTCGTGCCTAGCCTGAAGTCAGCTCAGATCTGTATTTCTGAGCTGGGATTTAGCAACCCATTTCTATTTGAAGAGGGATTTGAGAGCTTTGAGCGAACAGCTCTGAGCTCTGTGTGTGTGCATGCACAGGAGTGCATGTTTCAGAAAATACATTGCTGAACACTGATTATTTTCTCCTTGTTCTGAACCAAACAGCTATCTTATCTGAAAGCGACTTTTAGCACAGGGATGTTCCAGCTGTCTGCACAGAGAGGAAAGAAATAGAGATGTTAGAAGCTGATTTGTCCCTTGTAATCTTTATCTTGTCAGTGGGTAGGCATGCAGACACTGCAGCTGGTACTCAGATGATCCTTGCACCTAGATTCCACCACTCCCCAGGATGGATGCTTCATTATTACAGGAATTTAACGTCACATTGAGTGCTGTAAATGGTCATAGGTACAAAGCTGATGTGGATGTGTAACAGAGATTTTGGGGGAGAGGTTGTGTGTGACATATGTGTGTAGATACATATTTTATTTGCTTTTTTAACTATAAGAATAGCAGCTAGTCATCTTGTGTTTTGGAGGCAAAACCAAAATCTCAAGGTATTTGTGTCATGTCTCATGAAAAATCCATGCCCTTGAAATCCATCTCAGTCTATGGAAGTCTCCTTGGACTGAGAGAACTAGTAAACAATAAATAAATTCACCAGTACAGAAAAGCTTTCTACATTGTTGTTGATCAGGTCTCCAAGCTTGGTTTGGTTTTGCCGGTTGGGAGGAATCTTGCTCTTTTGGGAAGGGGCTTTAGCTACGGCAGAATTGTGTGCTTCTGCTAAGTAGCTGAAGTGTAATGTGATAGAAGCAATGCTCTGTGACACACATGAAAAATCAGTGTTGAAGATGCTGTTCTGCATTGTGCTTACTCAAAGTGAAGTGAGTCTGGCACTGTGAAAAGCTGTCACTGTAGGGAGAAAGCACAATGTTAAATAAGATGATGACCACAGTGCTTAAGTTTGACTTGCTGCATCTCTCCTAGTGCCTAGTCCACAGGACTGACTATAGCAGTAGGGGTTTGGGGTTGAATATTGTTTCTTTACAGGCTAGGGCCAAATTTGAAAGCATTTACATGTACAACTACTCTAAGCCTCATTTGGAGAGTTTCACTTCATAGTCACAGTCAGTAAGTAATCACTTTCAGTGATTGCTTATGACCATAACTTTAGAAGTTACAATCATTGTATTCTCACTTGTGAAACTTCAGCTAACTTGGCCTGATTGTGGGTTGGCTACCGCAGCTTGTCTGAGAACTGTTGTTGAATATTTGACCCTTGAAGTATGATAGAGTGTAGTGCTATTTGGGAAGGGTAAGTTCTACAGCCTTCGAGAAATGTGTTTTATTTTTCTGACCAATAACGAGAGAAGGATTCTCGCCACAGTGATACTGAAACAAGGCTATAGCTGTAACAGTAGTGTGTGGTTTTCCAGGCAAAATGTGTCCTGGGACTCTGGGGCTGACATGTGGGTTAGAGCATGGTTATAAAAAGGTGCTGCAGGCTATCTAGGTGAGTAGCTTATGAAAAGCAGCCTGTCTGGATTGATCTTGAGAAGAAATAATTTCTAGTACAGATTTCCAAATCTTATTCCATAAGAAAACTGGAGAAATCAAAATGTAATGTCTTAAATCAGTGTTTGAGTTGCACTTTTTCATTTCTCAAATACATATCCACAAAGAAAGAAGAATTTCTTAGAGTTGTGGGAAGAGATGCAGGCAGGGCCAATAGTTGCTGTGCATCAGGAGAGCTCTCTGGAAATGAGTGGATGTGCACCAATTTAGTCTGCTATTTAATTCATCAAAAAGAACAGAAGAAACCTGACAAAAACTAATCTTACGTGCTGTTGTCAAACAGGCTGCTCCCTCCTCCTTTGTATTTTAGGCTGACAGAAACTGAGAAGAACCAATGGAAACAAATTAGTGCAAGTGACAGAAGACTCAGGCCTTGGATTTCTGTGTTTAAAATTAATAACATTAACATTTTCACTCAGAACTATTTAAAGCAAGGAAAAGTGAGAGCATCTGGAATTCTAGTTTGTTTCGAGTATAAAAGTTACAGAAACTGGAAAAGCCACATCGCTGCTGGAATCAAGTCTCTCCCCAACAAACACATTTGCATGTAAAAGACTGATTTCAGTTTTTTACTTGTATTTTTAAAAGCTATGAAATGCAAGAATAGATGTGTGTGTAGAAGATGAGGGACTGCCAGAGAAGTCCAGTACAGTCTAATCTAATCAGTTTTCTTAAATTCTTTCCTTTGTATAACCCTAAATAGGGATTCCTGCTTACCCCATGTTGACTTTACACTGCTGTGTTTTACCCCAGCACAGAAGTCTTGCTGCCATTTCCTCAGGCATCAGACTTGACTACACCAAGTCTGTAAATGTGGATCTTTCCTGCCCTCAGTGCAGGGGTGCACGAGGTTGTGACCATTCTATCAGAGAGTCAGGATATCATTTTGGCATTGCTGATTGAACTGTGACTTTGCTAAATGAAAAAACATGGAAATTTTAGGGGAGGTGGCTGCCTTTGGATTAAGATACCAGGTAGGAGCTGAGATTCTCAGATCTTTGGTCCGTACTGTCCACATTCCCAGGGACATTGCTTATGGCTGAGTCATTTTCCTCAAGTCTGTCATCACAGGAGTCATTTTGGTATCACTGCTTTCAGGTTGGTAGACATTCCTTTTTTGTTTTTCTTTTTGATGCATTATCTGCCATCTTACTTACGTTTTGAGGTAGCATCTATATTGCCTGTATCAAAGCTCTAGACTGGAGGAGACACTACTAAGTGAGAGATGTTATTGTGAAGCAGAAGATGCCTTTGGGGATCACAGAAATGTGTTCTGTATCATGCAGGGGATCACAGATCCTGGCAGTGAGGAGTGGGCAGGATGAAATATCAATCTCCAGAGTTTTTGCTGAGGAAATACTAGTCTCTCTTCTTTCCATGGGGCTGCTTATGGATAGGTTTCATGAAATGCATGTACTGAAATACTCATGGTAAGATAACTGTGGACAGTATCAAATTCCAGGTAGTAACAACAGCTGAAAGGAATCACCAGGACGCTATAGTTTATTTGCCATTCAGAATTTGCCACTGTTTTAAGCTCTTTCATTTTCTCTTGTCACTTTGCTACTGTGATATTGCTGCCCCATGTGCATTGAGTCCTGCTAAGGTAAATGTCTCTGCTTTACCCAATGCTACAGGCTTCATTGTCTGAAAACCTGTAGTTAATGCTGCTTTGCCTCTTGGCTGGAAGGCAGGAAGAGAGCTTCAGCTACTGAAAATTGTTGCTGAATTCACACCAAAGGGCAGGTGGACAGTTGCTGCACAGCTGCACAGCACGACAATGAAGCATAAAATACAAGGCTGTTCAATGTGGATTGTTTTGGTTTGGTGGGGTTTTTTGGTTGGTTTTTTTTTTCTTTCTTTTCTTTGGGCAGGAGAACTGTGTGCTATGTAGCAAGTAGTTTTCCTGGTGTGTATTTACAACTTAGGTAAATGCTGCATTGAGTTGCAGATAGACTGCTTTGGGCTTCTGAAGGGGCTGTAAGTCTGTGTACCACCAGAAGCTGTTAAGAACAGCGATCATCTTCCAGCTGCTGTCAGGTGGACCATGAAAAGACTTGGAAGTGCTTACAAGCTGTTGATAGGAATGCGAGGTTTTGTGCTTTCTTGAGAAGGAATGGCCTGTAGGCTTTTGTATAGGGTGCTGCTCTGAAAGGGGTCCATAATGTGAAATTGTTGTAATTTCATCATGTTTCTAGGACTATGACTTTTCTAGAAAATTAGGCTGAAGAAGAGCAAAGCTGAGGGAATAGTCAGGTGTATTCAAACGTGTGTCTTCCAATACGTGAATAGATAATAATAAAACCCTCTAACCTCCCTTTTAGCTGATACTCCCTGATAGCTGTCACTTGAGAGCATGAAGCAAAAGTTGATAATGAGGAGAGATCTCAGCAGCATGTACTGACATTGCAGTGAGACTCTTTGCTAGTCAGGCCACTAAAACATGGCACGTTTACCACTCCAGATCCCTGGTGATGTAAATAGCAGCCAGATGTAGTCATGAGAGAAGCATAATTTGGCTTTAGCAACGGGTGGTCTAAGAGCAAAATGAGAGTAGGAAACTGGCCAAAGGTAGTCTCAGTCTGGGGTCATATCTGAAGCAGCTAATTGTGGAAGTTGCCATTTTTTGTTGAAGTCGGTGAATAAACGTTGAAGTGTAGAAGAAGGATGCATGTGTGTTAAGAACAGAAACTGTTGTGTGTTTTGGTGGGGGCTGTTGGAGCATTGTTGGTAATCATTTCAGTTAGTTTTGGTTTCATGTGGTGGTGCAGAAGCAGGAAATATTGTTTTTGACAAACTGCATGCCTCTCCCCTCCCTTGTTCAGTGTACTGCTTCCTGAACAGGCTACAAGCATTTATTTTAACAGTTGCTGTGTAACTCTTCTCATTGAATCCATGTACTGCAAACTAGGTTGCATTTACACTCCTAAATTAACATTTCCAATTCTTTTTTTTTTTTTTATAACCTAGACTCCAACCACTAGTATGAACACAAATTTAAAGTTTTACTTATTGTTATGGCCCTGCTACCTTGATTAATTTTGTTCTTGGTACCTTGGATTTTGTGCTAAAAAACCTAATGTCCTTATTTCCCTGCCCTTTTGGGGAGTTATGTGCTGTTGACAAGTCTAGCAACTTGCAGGTCTAATTTTAGCACAGAGCCTACTGGCTTGAGCAGCTGGCAGAGCAGAGCACAAGGAGAAATCTATACGTTTGGAAGTTAAAACAAAGCCAGTGTATCTAAGCTTCTACCTACATACTTATTGTAAGCCTTTTATCCATGCCCTGTGGACTGACAGAAATGTTCCCTACAGCATTTGAGCTCTGGTGCAAGTTCTCATTCAGCAAACACTTTCCTCATACCACCTCATGAAGTTAGCAAGATGTCCTTTGCAGGAGTTGAAAGACTTTAAAGGTATGACTTGGGAATAATGGGGAGTAGACATGGCAAAACTGATCATGTTGGATCATGCTGTATGACACAAAGGTGTGATTGTCCGACTTAAAGACTGGTCCCACTTGGGCACTGGACTCTTTATAGGAGGCAGTATGAGGTAGTGGGTAAAAAATAGATAGATTGTGGGCACATATGGTCTATTTTAGGGCAGTGATTTTCTGAGTCATATAAAACTATTTGTTTTATTTCTAGGTTTTCAGTTTTCCAATTGTAAACTATGAGAAATCTTTTCTGGCAGGTGGCTAGAAATTAAAGTGGTATTTCAGAGGAAGCTGTCGATGATGGTTATTATTGAAGTACCTGGGAGGTGATTTCAGGCTTTCTGTGGACTCCTCAGAAGAATCAAAGTTAACAGTTGATATCATGTTTGTGATAAGATGTAAATGGTAGTACTGCTGTTCACAGGGGATCCTATAGCCACTTTCTGACCTACTTTAAATTCAAATGAACTCTGACTTCAACAGTTGTTCTGGATTTAAACTAGTCCGCCAGATGAGAATCTGACCTATCAGAAACATACCTTCTTCATCATTGCTTTACCTATGCATTAGGCTTCTGATTTAGGATGTGAGGGCTTCCCCCCCCCCCCCCCCCGGCCCCTTGCTTCTTAAGTATGTAACTATAGCAGCTGTTACAGTCAAAAGCCTGCTGTCAGCTTTGCTAAAGATTGAAGAGGTGGCATGGAATACAGCTGCCTCATTTTCTCCAGCTGAGTTTGTTTAGTCTGCATAAAAACTTTTGTCATTAGTTTTTCCTTCTTAAAATGAGCCTTATGGCACTGTCTTCTGTATTACTATGTTCATATAAAGCTGAAGCCATAGATATCTGTGGTATCTATATACCATAGATACATGGTATATATTTCAAGCCAGGCTCTGCATGTGGTTTCTCGAGATTCTTATTCATGAAAGAGGCTGTGGTAGCTCTCTACTGATTAAGAGCTGCTCTTAATTTGCTGCACCTTCCTCTCCTGAAAATAGATCCACTAGTCTCATTAATTTAATTTTAAAATGCTCTGCTGAGCAACTTGAATATTATTTGGAAATGCTGCCAGTGAACTAAAGTGGAAGTTTGGGAGGTCTAAACTCTCCTCAGCATGTTTATGCTCTGAGGCAACAGTGTGATGTAAAATTCTATTGTGCTTAGCAAAAAGCCTCTCAAGGTGTGAGGATGCTGACCCTCATTCACAAAAGCACATGAATTTTAAGAAAAGGCTGTGTTGCAAAGATGGCTTGTGAATGTCTTAATATCAAGATATCTATCTTTTCCTGCCTCAGGTTTTAGTGGGTGTCATTTTCCGCCGCCCCGCCCCGAGTTTAAACATCAATGGAAGGCACTTCTGCAAGTGTGTTATTTTCCGTGATACATTCATTGCTGATGATATGTGGTTCCCCATCTGTTTGGAAGAGACCCAAGTGCTTGATGTTGCTAGTGCTACTCCTGCATCTGTGGCATTAGAGTAGCTCTTTGTCTCTGCTGTTTATAGTATATTATATCTATGGACTCCACGCACAGTCTTCCATTGCCTTCTCTACTTACAGGACTTTCCAAGAGACAAATATAGGTATTAAAGTTTCCAGATACTTCTGTGCAAACTGAATGCAAGTCTTCTAAACCTCCCTGTTGATAAATCTTTTTTAGCTGTTGCCTAAAACTGATAGATAGTGTCTATTCTTGGTTACAGATACTTAGCTGTGTAATTTAAAGCCAGTGCAGTGTCTTTTGTCAGATGGCAGATTTGATGCTGGAATTGAGTTGTTTCATAGCAGACATTGTCATATCATGACAATACCAGTTTCAATATTTTGATGCTTCCAAAATTTATTTAAAATACTTTTATTGTTGATCATTGCGAAGTGCTGTGAGTTTATCCAGTGCCATCACTTCTTGTAATGTGTGGTATGTTTAGTACATTTTGTTTAGTGCAGATGATGATACTAATGTAACTTATTACTGCACCAGATTCACACGCTTCAGAAATGTGAGGAAAGATACCCTCTTCCTGGAGTTCATGTATGTTAAAGGAATCTCATAGTTCACTGAAGTTAGTCCAGATTCTTTTTGGGTGAAAAACCCTTATCAAATGAAAACCAAAGTCAACACTGACTGCTTAAGTACTATAAATTTGAGGTGTCTCGTTTGAAGGGGGTTTTTAAAAGTATTTTTTCAGAGTACCCAGGCTCTGAAAATCAAAAACACTGGAAGTTACATAAATTGAGAACCCCCAAATTGGAAAGATTTGGAAAAAAGAAAGATGAAATCTTAATCTTCATTTTTGAAAAGCATCCCATGCTCCTATCAAGCCTCTTTTCCTCTTTATGCTTGAGACTGTTTTCTACTTTTCTGTCAAACTGAAATGATTCAAAGGCTTATGCAATCTTCCCTCCCAAAACCTCGCTCACTCTGCACTTGCCTAGAATAGGACATAGCAGGAGTTGCTCAGGCCCAACTGAAATAGACCTCATTTTTTGTCAGTAACAGTTCTGGACCTAGTATGCTATATTCGTGTGCTAGCCAATGCTGTTTAGCTGTGTGGCTACCGCAGTGGCAAACTTTAGCAAGAACACTTTGTATATAATGCACTGGATTTTGGAATGGAGAAGACAATCCCAATATTCCTTATCCCAGTCTACTGCCTCCATTCTCTTAATTCCTCTTTTTTGGGGGATAAACTACTTTAAAATCAGAATGTCTGTGCAATGATTTTTTCCATTTCTAATGCTGTTCACTGTCCCAGCTCTTCTATGGCAGGATGATTTCCAAAGTTTGGAAGGAAGAGGCTAAGTGTGTATGTATAGTATTTTACATATTATATTTTAAATATATTTGGGAGAAATGTCATGATACTCCTAGTTTTTGAGCACAGAATGCTGTATGTAAAGTATATTGATTTAGTATGTAATACAGCTTTCATTAAATACTTACTAATTTTTTAATGTCAGGAGCAGCCTCTATAGTCTGAAATGCTTATAATGACAGTAGCTGTCCTTTTTATAATTGTTACTTGAAATAAAAAGTGACTGCTATATATAGATAGTGAACATCTGTTACTGAGTTGTTAATCTTCTAATAACAGACTTCTAGTGAGAGATAATAATTTAATATGTGATAAATTGCTTATGTGGATCAAAATTAAATGTGTATTGGAGACATCTATGCATGAAGAGAATGAGAGATAGTGCTCTGTTCCCACTGGGTGTTCAATGAGAATAGTATACCTAAATTGTTTAAGCTGCATTGAAATCTCAAGCTTTAGTGAGTGCAAGAGTTGGAAATAGAAAAGAAAAATAGTCTCTGCTCATTTTCCTCCATGCTGCCTTTGTGCTTTTCAATGATCTCCTACCATGTGCTTAAAACAGCTGTCTTGGGGGTTTCAGTGATGTTTCCAAATTCCATGTGAAGCTGGAATTGTAACTTTGAGCTCCAACTCATACTTCAAATTTTGTCTAAAAAGAGAACTAAAATGATGATTCACACATTTTAGATGAGATAGTTCCTTTGATACAAAAAATGTTGCTGGGTTCTGTCTTTGGGAGTACGATTGCTTACTGTGCTTGATGGAATATTCTTCTGAATTGTCAACATCCATTGTTCAAGAATGCTTTGAAGGTCAGTGTGATGACTGCATTTTTGGAGTTGCTGAGGCATGGATCATAGACTAATGAGAACAAAAAATGCACTTGGAATTTGCTGAACATAGTCCGTATTCAAGCTAAGTCATAGAACAGACTTCAGAATACATTTTGCAGGAGACTAAAATGTTGATAAACGGTGATTGCCCACTGTACCAAGGGAGTTCGACACAAGTATTTCCAAGTTTCGATTACTTTGTAGTTAGCTTGCAAAAATGCTCTTCAAATCAAGTTTTGTTCAGGCAGATTTCCAGAAGAAAAGTGGTGTGGGGAAATGGACTCCTTCATTTCTATGGGAAAGGTCATTGGTCTATTAAGCAACCAAAGATAACATTGTTTATGTGTAGTATCTTGTAATGATCACATATAGGCTTTGGCCAGTACAAAAGCCTTATTGTACTAAACCCTTTGCAAAGGCGCAAGGGATGTCTTTTGCACCCTTGTCTTTGTCACCTTTCGTTCTGAGTAGATGGGTGGCAACAGGCTGAGGAAATCAGCACAGAGTGGAATCATCTTACTTAGGGCCATAAACTGTATCAGTGGCTGAACTAGGGGAAAAATGGTTCTATTCCAGTAGTCTATCTACAATTAAATTTACTTTCTAGAGAATGCAATGCATGTTTAAACATGTTAAGTCAGTATCTTACTGCTGGTTGTTAGTTGTTCTGGAATGTTTCAAGGACATCCAGCTATGGTTGAGGCCTTGGGGTATTTAATTTGCCTTGGTTAGTACTGCTTCTTATGCAAAACAGGTTCACTGGGTGTTACAACCTGCAAGTACTGCATTTTAATAAAGAAGTGAGGAGAAGAAATAGTTTAATTAATCAATCCATACAGAAGTGATCCCAGATCATATTCCTTCTGCCTATGTTTGGCATTTGATGTCAGCCCTTAGGGTCTCTGAATGGACACTTTGTCATCTGTATTGGCTTTGTGTGGCAAGGTTTTGGTAGCAGGGGGGGGTTACAGGGGTGGCTTCTGTACGAAGCTGCTGGAAGCTTCCCCTGTGTCCGACAGAGCCAATACCAGCCGGCTCTAAGACGGACCCGCCGCCGGCCAAGGCCGAGCCAATCAGCGATAATGGTAACGCCTCTGTGATAACATATTTAAGAAGGAAAAAAAAAGTTGCTGGGACAGACAGAAATGGCAGCCGGAGAGAGGAGTGAGAATACGTAAGAGAAAAAGCCCTGCAGACACCCAGGTCAGTGAAGAAGGAGGGGGAGGAGATGCTCCAGGCGCCGGAGCAGAGATTCCCCTGCAGCCCGTGGTGAAGACCATGGTGAG
This sequence comes from Harpia harpyja, assembly GCF_026419915.1. NCBI lineage: Eukaryota > Metazoa > Chordata > Aves > Accipitriformes > Accipitridae > Harpia > Harpia harpyja. The sequence continues at coordinate 333,513 of NC_068951.1, read as the reverse complement.
GCAGGCTGTCCCCCTGCAGTCCATGGAGGTCCACGGTGGAGCAGATATCCACCTGCAGCCCAGGGAGGACCCCACGCCAGAGCAGGTGGGTTTCCAAAGGAGGCTGTGACCCCGTGGGAACCCCGCGCTGGAGCAGGCTCCTGGCAGGACCTGCGGATCTGTGGAGAGAGGAGCCCACGGAGCAGGTTTTCTGGCAGGACTTGTGACCCTGTGGGGGACCCACGCTGGAGCAGTGTGCTCCTGAAGGACTGCACACCATGGAAAGGACCCATGCTGGAGCAGTTCATGAAGAACTGCAGCCCGTGGGAAGGACCCACGTTGGAGAAGTTCGTGGAGGACTGTCTCCCGTGGGAGGGACCCCACACTGGAGCAGGGGAAGAGTGTGATGAGTCCTCCCCCTGAGGAGGATGAAGCGGCAGAAATAACGTGTGATGAACTGACTGTAAACCCCATTCCTCGTCCCCCTGTGCCGCTGGGGGGGGGTTGGTAGAGAATCCAGGAGTGAAGTTGTGCCCGGGAAGAAGGGAGGGGTGGAGGGAAGGTGTTCTGAGATTTGGTTTTATTTCTCATTACCCTACGCTGGTTGATTGGTAATAAATTGAGTTAATTTTCCCCAAACTGAGTCTGTTTTGCCCGTGATGGCAATTGGTGAGTGATCTCTCTTGTCCTTATCTCGACCCACAAGCTCTTTGTTATATTTTTTCTCCCCTGTCCAGCTGAGAAGGAGGGGGAGTGATAGAACGGCTCTGGTGGGTACCTGGCATCCAGCCAGGGTCAACCCACCACATGATCTGAGCAATTGGTCCTGCTGCCATGCCTCCCTTTGTTATTACTCAAAGATAACAAGTCCCACAGCAAGGGTGAAGCTGACTCTTCCCTTGGGAAATGGACTTTGTGCTGGGGAGTGCACGGTGTATCCCCTCCCGCCACTACCAAAACTGTTGTTGTGACAGTCAAGCTCTCAATTTCTAGGCACTTCTGAAATTGTTTTGGTAGCTGCTGCTCCCCTGTACCTCTTGCAGAGGTAATTGGAATTCCTGATGTTCATGCATTTTTGGAAGAGTGGATGAAAAAGGGTATTATTTTATGGGAAATTCCTATTTGAGGTGGTTGAGATTTCAGTTTTTCTGTTCTTTATGCTGGGAGCCAGGCATTGTAAGTGGGCTTTTTCTTAAGTTTAAATATGTAAGGAAGAAAAAAAGAATCGAACAGTCCCATGTTTTCATACTGCTGTCCATCATTGGCCTCACTGAAGCAAATGTGGAGGTTTTCTCAGTGATGTGCTAGTCCTGACTCCCTTGCAAGTGTTTTGGTAAAGACAGTGAAGCAGGAGGTTGGCTTTGATGTGTTTGTACAGCACCAAGATGATGTTCTAGCCTAACTGGTAGATTGTGAGTTTGTATCATCAGATCCCAGCCAATAGAAATTTGGCATCTCTTATTAATGAGTCATGAAGGAAAAATACAACCCAATTTTGAGAACAGTGCAAGAAGGATGCCATTACTTTGTTCATAAATTGGTATCTGCTTGTGCCAATATATTTTTAAGTTGGAAGAAGAGAATTCTGATACAAGCCTTTTGCTGGTTTTTGTGCTTCTGAAAAAAAGCAGAAATGGTGGATAGTTTTTAGTACCAGCTTTTAGAAAGATGGGATGGAAGGTGGCAGTGAACCGTGCATTATAAGAGAGTCCTTGTGAGGCAGAAGTGAAGATTACTAAATTGATGTTACCAACCTGCCTTCCAATCTGGCAGCAAGCTCCAAAATCTCCAAATTGTTTGAAGGAAAAGATGGTGTTTACAAGGACCTGTTACTGGATTACCTGAAGGATGACAGTACTGCATTTATATTCTGTAACTTACTAGTGGGGACATAAACTCTTATGTTTGCTGGCCTGTATCTTACTAGTAGGGCATAGGTAGAAAACCTCCTCTGGTATAGATTATCTCACTATTGGCTTCTTGCACTTGCTTTTGAAGTTTCTTGTTTTCTGGTGCTGCTGCCTGTAAACTATATAACAGTGACCAGGCTGTTCTGTCAATCTGATTAACATCAGCAATTAACAAAGAAAAGGAAAAAAACCCAAAACCCTAGCAATAGCGCATCTATAAGAGGTAAAGAAAGGAAAGGAGGATTTGGTGTTCTGTCATTTTTGTGCATGTACTCTTTCATAGAATCATAGAATACCTCAAGCTGGAAGGGACCCATAAGGATCATCAAGTCCAACTCCCTGCTCCTTGCAGGACTACCTAAAACTAAATTATATGACTAAGAGTGTTGCCCAGATGCTCCTTGAACTCTGACAGGCTTGGTGCTGTGACCACTTCCCTGGGGAGCCTGTTCCAGTGGCTGACCACCCTCTCAGTGAAGAACCTTTTCCTAATGTCCAACCTGAACTTCCCCTGATGCAGCTTCATTCCATTTCCATGTGTCCTATTGCTGGTCACCAGAGAGAGGAGATCAGCACATCCCCCTCCACTGCCCCCCTTGAGGAAGGCGTAGACTGCGATGAGGTCCGCCCTCAGCCTTCTCTTCTCCAAACTGAACAAGCCAAGTGACCTCAGCTGCTCCTTATAAGTCTTGCCCTAGAGACCTTTCACCATCTTGGTTGCCCTCTTCTGGGCACACTTTAATAGTTTGATGTCCTTATATTAAGGCGTCCAAAACTGCACACAGTACTTGAGGTGGGGCCACACCAGTGCAGTGTAGAGTGGGACAATCACCTCCCTTGACCAGCTAGTGATGCTGTGCTTGATGTACCCCAGGACATGGTTGCCCCTTTTGGCTGCCAGGGCATGCTATTGACTCATATTCAACTTGTCATCAACCTGAACCCCCAGATCTCTTTCCGTTGGGCTGCTCTCCAGCCTCTCATCCACCAATTTGTACGTATAACCAGGATTACCCTGTGCCAGGTGGAGAATCCAGCACTTGCTCTGGTTAAATTTCATACGGTTGGTGGTTGCCCAGCTCTCTGTCTATCCACATCTCTTTTAAGGCCTCTCTACCCTCAAGGGAGTCCACAGCTCCTCCTGATTTAGTATCATCTCCGCTTTCTCCCAAACAGCCTTTCAGGAATGATGAAGTGTTTAAATGTCAGGAAAATAAATATGCACAAAAGCATAGATACTAGCAAAAGAGGCAGAAGGTGTTTCTATGCTCAGAAACTCTCTGGGTGATGAGGGAGCTTGTGTCTTTGGTAGAGGAAAGCATATGTGTGGGCTAAAGTAATTGGCATTATCAGTGGATTAAACATAGCACCAGAGAAACTGCAAGAGTTTGTGCCGCAGTGAGGAGAACCTGTCCAGGAGAGAGACTGCAGCTTTCACCTCCTAGAATGAAGTAGCTTGATACCCAAGCTTGTCTCCAACATTACATTTCCTGTAATGTTTCTTACCTGTATTTCTCACCCATTTTCTGTTGTTTATACAGAGTGCTTCATCAATGCTTGATATCCTTGCAGTTGAAAGGACTTTCTGCACAGTGCAGCTGGAGTTGAATACTATGTTTCTTAATGGGAGAGTTTGGAAGCTATCCCAGACTCTACATCTACCCATGTGTAATTTGCACTTCAGAGATGGCCTGAAGCAGTAGGAGGCAGAGGGCACAGCAGTGGGCACAATTAAGGTATAAAATTAGTGATCTGCTTTTGCAGTCTGAAAAACAGCTGGGGTCAAACCCCAGTTCCTCAAACAAACAAAGAAATTTCTGGCTGACAGCCTTGTAAACAGAGAATCAAGCACCTGTGTTTGAGATGGAGCAGCTGTACATGTTTTGACTGTTGATTCATCTGCCCTGGCTATCTACTTAATTTAGTGAAATCCATAGAGAAAGGGAGAAGGAATATTTCACTGTTTTCTTTTTCCCATATTTCCTTTTTTTCTGGCTTTCCATGTGGCATGCAGCAAGTTAGGCAGAAAGTTCTCAGTTCATAGCAGGACTGAGGTATGCTTCCGTGTTGGAAATTTTAGGCTTACTACATTTTTTTGCCTTGGTGCTAGCAGCTGTTCCTCAGGTAAATGATGATCACTAAAAATATTTTCTCTGTGTATCAAATGTCCTACCCAATGTGAACTTCCAGCTGTGTGTGAACAAGGTAAGAAGCTTTTCCCAGTTGGACCAGGCAAGGGATGGAAGGAAAGATGTAGGGTCATCCCATGTTTCCTGGCAAGGCACTGGAGGCAAGGAAAAACTGAAAGGCTTTCCCAGGGCCAGGCAGGGCCCCAGGTTCTGTGACAGCCACAGAAAGAGTCCAGGTCTTTTGAGTAAGAGTCAGCTACCTTTAGCTGTGCTAGCACCCTCTGTCCTTCAGACTTTGAGTGTATTCTACTGCCATCACCTCAGCAGTGGAGCGGGGGGTATAAACAAACACGTGAGGACAGGAGGGGGAATCTTTTGCTTCGGCATGTATAGTTGCATTCTTCTCGGACAAGCTGCATTTCAGAAACACTGTGGAATGCTAAAGGTTTAAATGGGATAAAAAACTCGAGCCCAAACTTGTGTACTGGGAATGTTCATTGGCCCCAGAGCAGCAGTAGTGATCCAAGTTAGCTGGCTTTCTAGCCTAATGCAGTTCAAAATCCATCTCAGTTACGGTACATATAAATCACTGTAGTTTGAGTAAAATCCAAAGTTTTAAGCTTGATTTTTATTCTTAATGCAGAATTCCTTTCTTGTGGATGCATCTATGTTTTGTTTAATTTCTCTTGCTGAGTGACTTTTAGCTCTATCTTGTCCCCAAACCTTCTCTGTAATTAACAATTTGCTGCTTTTAATAATTTGCTGTGACAGCCCTTTACCTAGGGTTAATTTGACTGAACAGATTGCCTGAGACTTGTTTCTTTAACCAAAGGCACCTTAATAATTTATGCTCCTGGTGAATGTGCTAGAGTTAGAAATATTTCTGCTTTGAAATTTTTCATGCTGATATGAAAACTGGTTTAACAAAAAGGCAAGAGGAAATGCATTGAAGTTTCTGCTTGCCCTTCTAGCCTTGCCCTTCTCATAACTGCTCTGGAAGTTGGAAGTGGAGGCAGAAAATGGAGACCGCTGGGGCTGTGCTCAAGTGTTACTCTTCCTGCATGTGCTGGCAAAGCCTGCTGAATGTGTTATGTATCACAGGAGATTTAAATATTTGTTTCTGAAAAGGTTACTTTTTGCTGAAAGAGAGCAAGAGTTTCACACTTGCAAAGGTGCCTGTTAGATTTGCTGCCTACATACAGATCTTCTACCAGATTACAAATCCAACCAAAATACCCTTGAAAGTTCAAGTTTCTACTACTTAAGGACTGGTTGTGCCTGACTGCTGCATCTGTGAAATAGGAAAGAGAATGCTGGTTCTTCTACACAAGACCCATCAAACCAGAGAGAGCCCACTAAAACCTGTAAGGCTTTTCCCCCTACATGCATTCATCTTGCTCGTTGCAACTGCAAAAACGTGATCGCTTGTAGATGAAACATCAGCCTTCTTAAGTGAAGCTATATGCAAAACTTGAGAATATTTGGGCCTTACACTTCAAGCTTTTCTCATTTGCAAACTGAATGCATTTCCCAACCTCTTTGGAATCCATAGGTTCTACCATAACACAAACAATAAGCCGTTTTAAAAGTACAGCTACATCTCAACATGTTGCTAACTAGTGATATTTGATGCAGGAAACTACCCTGTCAGTTAACTGCAACATACCTGTGTTTGGTCACAGAAGATGGAAGTTACAGTTGAATACATCTTCACAAAATGGTCCAGAGTATGAAATTCCACTGTTTAACTAGCATTCTTTTCTTGGATTTGAAAAGATGCTCAAAGAAGCCTGCACGTTCCCATTTGGCCATTTTATCAGACTTCCAAAACAGACAGGCAAACACCCCCTGCGACACCCCCACCCAGCGGATGGGAACAGCAGGAAGCAGTAAGCATAAAACATCACTGATAATCCCCATTGTTCTCAGATTGATTTTAAAACCATTTGATGGGGCAGAGGGAAGAGACAAAAAACACTTCAGATTTGGTAAATAAGTAGGAGACAAGGGTTACAGCATCGCCAAATAAAAAAGCTTTTACCCTTTCTGGTGAAATTATGTTCCTAGCAGCTGAGTAGTAAAACAATGTGCATGAATCTGGTAGATCATCGTATCCAGAATTTCTACCCATTTTGGTGAATTGCAGATGGTATTTCAGGGAAAAAGATTAAGAAATTCAAAGATAAAATATATGAAATTTATGGTATGAATGAAGTTGTCATCATCAATATTTGGGCGTTAAAGGTAGAGAACAGTTGAAATTCCTGAGATTGAAAGTGATTGCATTTTATTAGGCTTAACATTTTGGGGCTTTTAGCTACACTAGTTTTTTGTACGTTTTGAATACAACTTATTTTGTTAATTAAGAAGCTAAAAGCTTCAATCTAAAACAATCAGAAGAGTCCACGATTGCAATTTTAAAGAAACAAGAAAAATATAAGCCATCACAAAACTTTTATATTAAACCACTTGAAGCACTACCGTCTTGTTAATTTGATTGTGACAGTGCCCATCAAACCCAATGAAGGTTAAGAAAATTTTGTGAGTTAACAATAAGCAAAACAGGAGCAATTACCACAAAAAGAACTATACATAACTGACACAGATGCAATGCTTATAATTATTTGAATGGTATTTTTTAAGTACTAGTTCCATATGCACAGTGTTTGGAGAAGCTTCTCTGTAATGCCAGCTGTTTGTTTGTTTTCACATTGCTGTTCTGTGAGCAGACATTGTCTTAGCCAGGACATAAAATTGTCCAATAGCTAAATAATAGTGAAAGACTTCAGTGAATTTGTGGATTTCTGGGCGAAGGGTCAGAAAGTCTCAAGAATCACAATACCAATTTTGCTACAGTTCGGGCATGGAGGGCATAATTTGTTCATTCCTTAAGACTCTGTGGCACATGGCCCTGTGGGTGGGCTGATGTGAGTGGCAAGGGCTGGCAAGCCAGGTGGAGCATGTGAGTGGTAGAATTTGGCATGCAGTTAAGGGTTCTGCCAAAAAAAGAGACCTCTGTCTTGGGAGTGAGTTCCCACTTTACAAGCCTTCCTGAAGTACAAGTGTTTTGGCTATACACATAATACACATGCACAATATTCTGTAGTATTTTTGATATTTTAACCCCTGAGCTTGACGTGGCTGTTTCTTTTAATGTGTATTGTGACATTGCAATTTGCTGGAGTGGGTCAGAGTAGGGGCTCCCTTCTGGTGTTATTTGTCCCTCTTTGCAGTGACTTTCTCTTAAATTCTTTAGTGTTTGCTTTGTTCTGCATATTGAGGATCACTTTATCATTTCATGACATGCCCCCACCCCCCAATTTCCTCCTGAAACTTCAGTGAGCTCCTCATAGGCATAGAGGTATGCTTGGCTGAATACAATCCTCATAGCTAATCAGCGGCTTAGATGCAGATAACGTTAATGCAGTGTCCAGCTCCTTGCTGCAGTATCCCTACTGAAGCTCGTGAAGGTAAACCAGTTGCAATATAAATCAATGAGAGTTCAAGGCAAGCAGGAAGTAAGGAGAGGAACAATAACAGAAAGAAGGATAAATTGAGCCCTTCTAAGGAAACAAGAAGTACTTTGTATCCCTTTGTCTTCTCATAAAGAAATTGTAGGAGGAAACAACTCTTTGTAAGGATAAACTGTGTCTGGTGGTTTTACTTGCCAAAGGAGGCAAATAGCAAGAGAAGACTCCAGTGCTGTGAAGTGAAAATGCATTTGAAAATGTAGATTATTTATGAAGGTCAAGATTGTCTGTGAAATCAGAACACCTTGGAGTATGTCTTGGTTTCCATTATGAAAAATAGTTTGACCTACATCCAGCACTGCAGACAGTGGCTTGCAGTGTGTTCAGTCCTTGTGACTTCCCAGGGGTGCAGAAGCCACCAACTCCTTTCTACTCCTGACGCTTTTCTGTGCTTCTTTAAGTAACTAACTATAGAGATGTGATAATCTATTTTGTGCTAGAAAAAAGCAGACACTTGACATTTTTGTATGCAGTCTGGTAAGGAGATAGGATACCTTTTATCTGTAATATTTTTTTTTTCTCTTTCATTGATGATGCTTGATTGAGGTTGAAAGTCATAACAAAATTTAGAGTGAATTGTTTCCCCGCTTTCCCTTCCTTCTGTGTACATTTAAGTGAATTTGCTTAGAAACGTTATTTCGAAAGGCAGAGATGCACGTTTATATCCCTTTGTGTAGTAGTCCACAACTCATAAAATTGCTTTGAAAACTCACAGGTCCAGATACCCAGTTAAGACTAACCAGATACCTTGTTTACTCAATTATATGCATCAGTTTATTCCAATTGAGAAACTGTCTTGCTTACTTAGGTGTACTACCACATGATTTTGGCTTTATTGTCTGGCTGGTTTTTGGGTTGCCAACAACCCAAATATATATGGGTAGATATATTTGGTATATATGGGCAGACATTTACAGAGTGTCCTATATGTTTATCCTTGTTAGTCTGCTTTGAAACAACTGGGAACAGTCCAACTTGAAGACCACCAGCAGGCTCACCCAATTTAGAGTGCCAGCAGATGATGGCATGAGACAGAGTGTTCAGAGGTGGTTAATGCTTGCAGTAGCAGTTGATACTGATGAACATCATAGCTGTCCACCAGACCACAAGTGTTTGAATGTGGACATTCTGTAGTGTTGTGCAATTGCATTAGGTTAGTTTCTCATGCTTGTCCTTAAGGGTCTCCTTTCCTATTATTTAGTCTGGGGGAAAGAGGCATGGCAGAACTCCAGTTTGGAAAGCATGCATGTGTATTTATAGAGGAATTTCATGCCTGGATAGTTAATAAGCTCTCTAAGTAAAGGGAGCAAAGCTGGTGAGCAACACAGCTGTTTTCTTTAGGCTGGGAGAGGAGGAGGGGTCCTGAAACTGATGGGAAGGCTGGGGGGTGATCCACAGCCTCTCCTCGGAATGGGCGTAAGGCCAGGGTCTGGAGTGCACTAGGCACTGGTGCCCGGGACTTAATACCATTGTATTCCAGACCACATTTAATGCTTTCTGTCCAACTCAGAAAGCCAATAGAAATGGGAAACAGAGACTGGCGTCTAATCTTATTTCATCTTTCTGCTAAACAGTAAGGCCATCTGGAATGCCTGGCTTGGTAAATGACATAACAGCAAAAGTGATAAGAAAATACTAGATCTAAATGCTCAAACAGTTTTGGAGCCCTGTTTCTCTGCAAGAGACAGTTCTTTAGCATCCTCTTGATACAAGTTCTAAAGCCAGTACCGGGGCAGATCCTCACCCCAAAGCTGGCTGTCTAAAATACTGCTGGATGAGGCAGGTTTCTCAGGAGGCACACTGCATGAAGAAGGCCAAAAGAGCTGCCTCCTCCTGACATCGAGGAGCTCAGTGGCCCTGTCTTGCGTTCCCTCATTTTGCTTCATGGTAGCAGTTAATGCAGAAGGAGCTCATCCCGCAGTGGACAAGCTGCCCCTGAGCTTTAGGCGAAGGTTTCAGTTGCTGACTTGGTCACAGGAGGTGCAGGATGTCCTTGGGGCAGCTCAGTCCATCTGCAGTGCCTGTGGCAGGGTGCCACCAAGCTGCCCTCAGCCAGCCCGTCAGGGCACTCCAGAGCCACCCCATGGCTCTTTCCCTCCCTCCCTCCTTACAGAACTTCAAATAAAGCCACCTTTGTGAGAGAAAGTGACAAAAACCTGAGCAAAATGCTATTCTAAGTTGTTGATTTTTGTTGCCTCAGGGAGCACTGAGATTGCATCAAGTCCAGCAGGGCTTTGCTGTATCCAGCTTCTCTGATAAATCTGACAAATGACCTTTATGAGTGTTTGTTTCTAAAAGGTAGGACTTAGGGAGAAGAAAGATATGGTGATGACAGATCCACTTTTCTCCTCCCCAGTACCAAGATCTCTCTAAATGAGAGAGGTGCATATGAGAGAACATGAAAGAACATAAATTTTTAAATCATTTAGAGGCCCACTGCAAGGCCTGGTTGCCGACAAACTCATGTTTCTTTTTTTGTTTGAAAATGTGCATAATTTTAGCCAGAAATATTCTGGCCAAATTCTTCTGTGTTTAAGCCCATAATAGAGCCCTTCACTCTGCAAAAGGCAGTAAGAGAGGGCAGAATTTGACCCATTCTCTGAATGTGCCTGAACAAGTAACAAACCGTGATTATTCATTTTACATTGGTTTTTTTCTGTGCACTTACCCTAGGTACAAAGACCATTCTGGGCTGTATACAGCCAGCCTGAAATGCTTTTAGTAAACTTATTCAGAAAGGACTAATGCATTCTTCTTGCCAAACAGCTGTTAAATTGAAGGAAGATGTTTTCCTACAGCTTCTAGGCCTGTTTGGTTTTTTGGGTTTCTTTAAGAGAGAGAGGGACAATATCTATGGTTTGTGTTTTGTGCTTTCAGCTTTTCCCACCCCCCTCCCTGGGTGGGATCCAATGAAAGAGGTGGTTCTCTGTGCTGTGGGCTTGGTGCCATTCTATTATGTCTCTGTGTCCCTGGATGAAAATTTAAAGCTTTGTGTAGCACAGGTGGCTTTGATAAAAGAGGAAAAAAACATGCTTGAAAAGCCTTAAACTGGTTTGTGTGTCTTATTCCCTCTGCTCTGCCTTTTGAATGTTCTGAAGTAAAAGTGGAAAAAAAAAAGTAAAAAAAAAATTATTATTTTTTTCCAAGAGGGGGGAAAGAATTCTAACTAATTTTGTTACTTGATATTAAACACTCAAAGTGACTTATTATAAACTCTGTTTTTAATTGACTGGTCAAGGTAAGAGCAAAAATTCAGGCAGTCCTCTCTTTTCCACGGTTTTCCTGCACACGATGTATGAAGCATGTAGGTACGCTGTAGGTCGTATCAGTAAGCAAGAAGCTTTCCTGGAGAGTCCTGCATATGCTAACGTGTTATATATTCCCATTAGGGACCATGATGAATGTTTATTTCTCTCTCAATTACTAGTTCTCACCCTGTCTTTTTTTTCTCTTGTTCATCACTGCAATTTATTCTATCCTCCTACAGAAGAGATGGTGGAAGGAAAAAGTGCCATACTCATAGGCATGAGCCAGTGGAACTCAAATGACCTTGTTGAGCAGATAGAAACAATTGGGAATCTGGAAGAAAATCAAGGTAATGTTTAACTTGCCTTACATATTAATTTAAAGTTAATGAGAAAATCTGACTACTGAAGCAATTAGTTGTCAGATATTACGTAAATACTCAACAGAAATATCCTTTACAGCATCCCATAGTTAAAAGTTTTACATAGATGTGTAATTAGTATTTTAGTGTTGGGAAATGAATTGCAATGATCTTTTTCAGGAGGAAACTTCTCTGGCAGGCCAGGTAATACAAATTGATTGACTTCAGTGGGAAGTCAGTGTTGGACTCAGCTCAACAACCATGAGGTAGATTACAAGACCACGACTTATGTTTTGCATGTTTTCTGTAATCAACATATATAAGAGACTTGTTGGTCACTGTCACTGCGTTATTTTGCTTCTTAAAGTCAGCAAATCTGGAATTTTCAAGGGGTCACGTACTTTGAGGAGTTATTTGGGGCCAGTTTTAGGTAAACATTTAGGTAACTCTGTGCCACTGAAATGAGTGGGAAATGGGCACTGATGCACCGGTAAGAATCTGGGACCTAGGACAAAGGCCTAAGCAGTCTTCCTTCAGTTGTTACTTTGGCTCCTAAATTGCCTAGTTTGAAAATTAAAATTACCTCATTGACTTTAGGGAAAGAGAAGGGCCTAGCTTCCTTATCCATCGGTGGTATGGGACTCATGTATAATGGTGCTTGTTAATTAATCTAGCTTTTTAAAGAATTTGATGGATTTATCCATTTTAAGAGCCTTTTCAGGAGACTTTTCTTTATGGATTTGCTACATGTAGTCAATCCTGAAGATAGCTGTGAACAGTTCTATTTTAGTATACAGGTACATAAAAGTAATATTTATCTGAGTCACAAACTTCTTGATTACCTACCATAAGAATGATTTGTTTTGATAGTATTTAAGTGACAGGTAGACAAAACACACACAGTGTATTTACAATCATTAAATAGGTAATTAGAGGAGAAAAAACTTCTCTGTTTTGCATTTGCTCTTAACAATGATATAAAGGCCTCACTTATGTTGCTTGGTAACTTACTACATTTGGAGTCAGAGATTCAGTGGCAATTTGTAAGAGATACTATATGTATGTAAATATGCCATTTTCTCTGCTACAAAGTAGCAAGAAAAAGTAATACAGTATTGCATCAAATATGAGTTAGTCTTCTAAATGACTTGCCGAAAACCAACTATCTTGCATTCTTGCAGATATATTTCTATTTCTTCCAGGGCTGGCAAAGATTTAGAATGCCTATTTTCATTTTAGCACCCATTATATAAGGATGGTTTTGTTTGTTTTTTTCGTAGTACCCTTTGTGTTGGGCACTAAGGAAGGAGTTGTAAGAGACTTTTTAAGGGTTTCTGCTGTTAAGAAACAAGGCTGGTAAAAGGATTATTATTTGCATTAGGCAGTTGAATAGCTGCAGCAAAGAGAATGTGAGACCCAGGGTTGCATGGAAGATCTGTGCAGAAACAAATGAAGCAGTCTCCTGAGTTATAATCCGTCCTTCTGCATACAAAGGGTTTCTATTTTCATTTAATCTAATTCTCTGTGATGTTTTGTAAAAGAAAGAATTCTCATCCATTCTCTTCTTTTACTTCATTTGTGTTCACACACAGCTGTTAGAAGAAGATTTAGAGCCAGTGTACCTAACTCAAAGCATTTGATGAATTGGCCTATGTGTAAGATGCATCTACATTCTGATGTTGCTTCACATATGCTGCAAGAATACTATGGCTTTTAGGTTATGGTTCATTGTGCTGATTTTGACCGTTCTTGAATAGAGATGTCAGGCAAGGACTGAAGTCATTAAGAACTGGGCTAGCACAAGTCTGAACCAGTATTACGTGTACCATATCTCGTTATGCCAGAATGTGATTTCACTGCTTCAGTAATGCAAAAGAAAGTAGAATTCTGGCTGTAATGCACACTGCCAGTTAGAAATTTTCCCTGACGCACCCCTGCTAAATAAATCAGGTTTCTAAATAGGTGAGGCAACTACGTGCATTTCCTTCTTTCCTTGGCCACCTCATACTCTCAGATTTAGTCATATTGATTAGCTACTTGTTGATTATTATTTTTCTTAAATTATTATTTTTTCTTTTTTTCCTTACGTGTACTCACCTGTATCTTATCTTCATGGAATTATCTGCCAAATGCTGATAGGTTGTATTGCAGTGTTGTTGGTGCAGATAATTGTACAATGCTTTTGTTATAGCTTAACAACTGTTACTGATTCAGCAATTTTAGAAAACTCTGTGATTAGCAACCATCAGATACAAATGATAAAGGCAAAGAGGGAAGGAGGAGGATGTTTGAAGGAAGACTATGTTGTCTTCTGTGCCACAGTAAAAAGATATTTCAGCCTTAGCCCAATTGTTTATGGTAAAAAATTAAAAGTTCAGGTAAAGCTGGATTCCCTCTTTAAAAACATTATGTAGAAGAGAGAAAGATGTCCTGTCTCCCTTCTTTCCCAGGGTACTTCGCTCTTTCAATGGAAGGTGTGAGGAGTATGATCTGCTGATTCAGGGAAACTCCACGCCCCTCCCCCCCAGCTGGATTTACTTATGGCTCTCAGAGAATGATGAGTTCATTTGCTTTGGTTGCAGAGAGCTTTGTTACAATTCAGTCAGTCTCTGGGGCCAGTGGTTTTGCTATGTGCCTGTGCAGTGAGCAGAGCACTGGTTCTTTTTCACGGTTTAATAAATTGATTTAATAAAGCACGTAATTATGGGCTCCTTCAACAAATGAAGATGTATCAGAAGATGCAGTATGCTCTGGGCATAGCTGAAGGCCCACTGGATGCTACTTAAGTAACGCTACAGTTCCAATGTGAGACAGAGAAGGTCCTCAGGAACTTTATAAATGGCAAGTATATAATTTCATTCAATCATTGATCCTCAGTAACTACGACTGAGAGCACTTGACCAGCACAACCTTTCTCATCAGAGGTAGAAATAAGACTTTGGGGGAAAACTGGCAGCAGCACTTAAATTTATTAAGTTTTCATTACAGAAAATAACACAAACAGCAATCAAGCTGAATTGAATACTCATACAGCTGCATAAATTATGTTGATGCAGATGCCTTCCCTGTTGTGGAACAAAAGCATTTTCACACATAGTTATGCATTTAAATTCATTCCTGCTGCAAAGTATCTGTCTGTTACATTAAGGAAAATTGCATGTAGTGAGCACTAAGTACTTTTAAGTATATATTGTTAATGTTTGTAAGGTTGAAGCTGTTGTTGGTTTGTTTTTGTACTCTTGACGCAGTGCAGTGAAGGTGAGGTGAAGAAGTCTTTGCAAATACAGCAAAGACTATTTGTATACTTTGAATTCAATATGTGCTTTATATTTCATTACTTGAGTTTCTTTATAGCAGGAAATGAGGTTACTATATATTTTAACTGGCAAACCAGGCAAATGCTTGTTACAGAAAAAATGTCATTCAATCCAAGCTAGTAATCGATGTGAACTTAAACGTGTGTCAGCATTTCAAAGGGTGAAATCCTCAGGAAAAAATGCCATAGCTGGAGTACACGTTATCCAGGAGATCAAGACATGCTTGTTTGAGACCAAACCTGCATAAGACTTAAAATAAGGTTACATGAATAGTAGGGTTGTCCCTTCTCCCTCAGTTGCCCATCTCTTGTTATATTTGGCTTTTTTTAAATGTGGACTTGAGAGCAGGAAAGTGTTATAAGAGTTTAACATACCATTTCTTTATTCTTTTCTCTCACACACGCAAATTAAAGTATGAGGGAATCCAGAAACATCTGAAATGGATGAAGAACCACAGAGCCTCATAGGGAGATAGTAAGTGCTTGCCATTGCAGTTGCAGATCAGCAGTCCTGCTATGATTCAGTCTCCATATACAGACAGCAGACTTTACTGCTCTTCGCCCTTCATGTTGTCACCCTCCCCCCCAGTGCAGCCCCTGTGCCCCAATACATCTTGTATTTCTAAAGATTAGAAGAAACATGGAAACATGCAGCTGTCAAGGAATGGGCAATGTAGTTCGATGTCAATGTATCTGGGCTTTGCCAGCTGACGAGCATCACACATCTGTGAACATGAAACACCTTTAATTACATTGAACTGCAGTGAGAAAAAGGTTGCATTGTTCTGCAGCTTCAGTAGATCAGATTGCCCTACCTGAGCTGGTAACTTCCACGCTGGGGAATTTTATTCACCTCCGCTTTCCTAACTGGTGAAGCAGAAGCAGCTGGCATTTTCTGGATCATTGCCACAGACAGAACTGCTGTGCATAAATTTGTGCAAGCTACATTGCAACTTCAGGCCTCTTTTTTTGCATCAGAGCTAATAAAGCGTGCAAGCTTTATGGTTTTCCTTGTGTTGAGTTTCTGCTTTTGTCTGTGTCTCTCTGGTTTTCTGCCTGTCCTCAGTAAGCCAACAACCATTGCTGGACAACTCTGATTCGTGGCCACCTTAGCAGAAATGCCAGGGAGGTTTCTTCCAGGCAAAGGTTGCTAGACTTTGCTTTTCTTGTACTGCCTTCTTTCACTGAGAGATGACATAGAAGGTGTCTGGAAAGGAGAAAGGTCTTCTGTACACCAGCTCTATGTACCACGTGTGTCATGCAGCAAGGAAGAAACCAGAATTCCACCTATAGTTGATCTTGGTACAATTGTGGAAAAATTTCACAATGGCTAAGGTGCTTGCATAATGATTGCACAAGCAGTCAAGCTGATCAGCAAAGGTATGCATCCTTTTCATGACCACGGTAATGTTCCTTTCACTGTAGGCTGCACTCCTGCTGCTTGCTCTTGGTGTAGTGAAATACTCCAACTAGGGACTGACTGATCATGGCAGGATGGGAAAGGCAGCTGTGTTGAAATGGAGTGGTCTTTTTAGTGTTTCCTATTTACTGTTTGTTTTTTTCAAATTTTATTTGGAGAAACAAAGGTGTTTTGTTCAAGCCTCTGAATGGCTTTAATGTTGAGGTACTGCGGTCTCTTAGTGCAGTCATTATCACTACATGTTGCAGTTAATTGGTAGGGATTTTTGATTTGCTGAGCTCTCTGCTACCTCTAGCTGCTGATTGTATCTCTTCTGCAAGAAAAGCAAGCAAGAATAGCATGAACATATAAAATTTAAAAATTGCTTTGCAGAAAAAAAATTGTCTGGAGACTGTGCTGAAGGTATCCAAACACTTAAGTTCATTAAGGACTGTTTTCTGTCAGTGGCATTTTTTAGCACAGCTGGTTCCCTTTTGAACAAAAGGAGACTGACTTGCCTTTTGAGGGACATTGGACTCTTTTCCTTTTGCCCAGAGGCTTAATTTTTCATCGTGTGTTGTTTAGCTCTGTGCTTTTTATAAAGCAAAAGCAACCTTAGAAACCATAAGAGCAGTGGATTTCCAAGCTCATTTGTAGCTTTTATGATGCAAGTGAGTTTTGGGACTGTGTTGTCCCTTGGCTGCTGTGTAGCAGTTTGGATGTGAAAACAGTGTATCTACTCAGTTGGCTGGCTGACATAGCAGGTCTGGCTTTCAGCCCTTCACTGAAGTGACAGGAGCCCAACACACCAGAAGTTCAGGCCAGGCTATATTTCATTACAGTTGCTGAATATCCCATAACTAAGTTTGCAAAGCCAAGATTTTAGAATTTAGCAAATGCCAAGCTTGAGATCTTAACGCAATCTTTATGGATGTCCTTTGTCTATTTGCTCTGTCATACTGTTTTTAATTACTCAGTAATATAATAGGAATGCTTTGTATGTGTAACAGGTTTGTTTACTGACCTTGACATGGGTAGAAAGAGAGCTCTTGTCTTTAGCAATGATGAGAATGTTCCTGAAGGAAAGTTTGTCTGGCAGTGAAGGGAAAGTGCTTGTGCATCTTTCCTGTCTGTGAATAGCTTTTTCCTACAAAAGCTGCCTGTAGAAATTTAGAGAGATGTGATGATGATCTTCAGAAAGATGGATGGATGTGTGAGTAGGAAGGTTGAAATGGTCTATTTTAGATTATGTATTAAAATCACAATAGCGGGATATTTGCAGTTACATGAATTTGTGGTGTAGTTGTGGGGTAGGAGGTAATTGGCATGTCCTTGTTTGGTCATTATTTCTTCTAAGGAAAAGAAATACACATCTTTGTAAGATGTGATAGAATTACATAACATCTGAAAATTGCTGTGTGCAATTTCTGATTCTTTTGACTGTCTATTTTGTGCAACTCCTGGTTCTCAGGAGCACACAATTTCTGGCTTTCACTAGAAGATGTACTTAGGATCCAAGGGCAAATACACTTGGGGATAAAGTTCATACACTCATTAAAATGGCAATAGGTGACTTTTCCTGTTCTGAACCTTCTCAAAGTTATATTGCTGTAAAGCTATGAAATTACTTGAGACAAATAAGGGAACCTTGACCTCAGTACAAAAAGCAAAAATAAATCTGTCTGGCTTTGTCTCTCCAAAGACCATGTTGTATGACAGGACGTATGTTTACCTCCAATGTTTTAAGTAACAGATGATGATTAAGAGCTCATTTGGAAAGCAGTCAAGTTTTATTGCTCTTCTGGTTCATAAAGAATTTATTGGAGATGTACGGGAAGTGTCTGCTTGCTTAGGCACGTTTGCTGCAGGCTCTGATGAAAATGACTTTAATGTTTTTTAAAGGTCTGGGGCCTGGACAAGTGAGAACAGAGAACTCACATACAGAGAACTGAGCATCTAGAACATCAGTTAAAATTTTAGCTGCATGAGTGCCAACAGTTATAACCATCTGAGGTCATTCTGTGACCTCTAAGAAACAAGTAGAGAAGCATTCTCATTGCCAACTCTTACACTTCTCTCCCTGCCGTGGCCCCACACTCCCTATCCAGCCCCAAATAATTAATGCTTTTTGACACTGACTAGCTCTTAGCTGGATGTTCCAGCAAGGAGCTGAGGGACTTCAGGGTCTACGGAGTCTAACTTATCATCTTGTTTATGGAGGTAAATCTGCTTTGATAGGTGTGGCTATTGTTGAAGCGGGGGGAAGTTGCTTACTTTGTGTTTGAGAACTGGTGTATTTAAGGCCCTGGTTGACAACGGTATCATTCCGCAGATTGCTGTTCCAACAATCCCTACCTACTCTGTTAAAGAGCCAAATTCTGTGCTTGGTTACTGCACAGAGTCCCAGTAAAGTGACTGTGGTGTATATTATTGCACATAAGGCAAAACATAAAATCTGGCTCCTTATTAATGAAACGCTTGTGACCCCGACAGACATTATCTGTAATTAATTGCAGTAAAAGGAAAATGGGTCATGACTAATACTGGCTACTCTATTAAAAATTAGACCCTTGTTTTCTAACTGTAGAGTCAATGCTTGGCATACCTCACAAAATACTACATTTTATGCTAGCAAGAACGTACTGAGTGTTCTGTTGTCTTTTAAAATAGTCTAACCGAAAAGCTGATGAAAATTAGAATGAGTAATGCCTACCTCTTGTGACAACCAATTTTGCGTGTGTGTTTTTAAGCAGCTCCTGTTTAAGTGCAGTGGTTTTAATCACCTATTACCTTCTGTTTGATTTGTTTCATTCTTGCTCAGGTGCCTGAAGATCCTCTGCTTTAAGGTTGGTCCAACTTAAATGACATTAATGTGCCTACACTTGGTGCAGAGTAGATTGTGTCCTAGGCAGGCGTTCGGTAGTTAAGACTTCTTCATTCTTTTCTTTCATCTCTTCTGATACTCTGTGGTATTCCATGCAGCTCGTACTCAAACATATTGAGGCGTATACTTTGTTGAGTTACCTACTATAGATCACGTTTGAAAATGTGGGCCCCAACTATGAGGATATGTTTGTGTAAACTTGTAACTTGTGTGGATTCATTGGGATATGCAGTGCTATTTAAGAACAAGGTGTCCTGGTAGCTCAGAAGGAACAATTGGAGCTGGTCCTGGAGACTGGAAT
This sequence comes from Harpia harpyja, assembly GCF_026419915.1. Classification (NCBI taxonomy): domain Eukaryota; kingdom Metazoa; phylum Chordata; class Aves; order Accipitriformes; family Accipitridae; genus Harpia; species Harpia harpyja. The sequence goes on along the minus strand of NC_068951.1, from coordinate 314,458 downwards.
TTGGGAATGTGAATTCATTGTGAACTGTGCATCTCCTTATGATAAGATGGTCATATTATTGATGATTCTAGTACAAGGGTACACCTAAGAGGATGGCAATCTCCTTTCAAGGAGGTCATATCTTTTGAATGATTTGTGGAGGACCTTTTTCATCTCAGTCACTTTTTTTGCATGTACAGAATTCAGAAGATCTTGGTATCTAGGATGACTGCCACATCATAAAAAGACCATGGAGAATTAGAAGATTGTAGTCACACAGTGTTTTGTTGATGAGTGTCTGAAGTGGTTGTCTGGCCCACTGAACAGAGAAATCAACCAGGCTACTATCCGGAGTACTCAAACAAGAGCTTCCAAGATTGGAGTATTATACCGTATGAAAGGAAGCTCTACAGGGTTAGTTGGTCCATTGTGAGAGGCAAAAACTGTTCCAAAGAGATGGGTGGTAATAGTCTCCACTTCCCTCAGCTGGTTGACGGGGATTTGGTTTCAGATTCTGGATTCTGAAATAACCATTATAAATTCATATAGAATATTTACAAATTTCACTGTTCTCTTTTGATTCATCATTCCACACTTTGCTATGGAAAGTACATTTATATCTTAAAGGCAATTTTTTTTGGTCCCACTAAGCCGCTTTATCACTCCCGCTTCTCAGCAGAACAGGGGGAGAAAATACAATGAAAAGCTCATGGGTTGAGATAAGGGCATGGAGGTTACTTACCAATTACCATCACAGGCAAAACAGACTCAACTTGGGGAAATTAATTTAATTTATTGCCAATTAATTATAACAGAGTAGGCTAGTGAGAAATAAAACATGTGGTGGGTTGACCCTGGCTGGATGCCAGGTGCCCACCAAAGCTGCTCTATCACTCCCCCTCCTCAGCTGGACAGAGGAGAGAAAATATAACAAAAGGCTCATAAGTCGAGATAAGGACAGTGAGAGATTACTCAGCAATTACCATCATGGGCAAAACAGACTCGACTTGGGGAAATTAGTTTCATTGATTACCAATCAAATCAGAGTAGGCTAATGAGAAATAAACCCAAATTTTAGAACACCTTTCCCCCCACCCCTCCCTCCTTCCCAGGCACAGCTTCAATCCCAAATTTTCCACCTCCCCCTGCAGTGGCACAGGGGGACGGGGAATGGGAGTTGGGGTCAGTTCATCACACCTTGGCACTGGCACTCCTTCCTCCTCAGGGGCAGGACTCCTCACACTCTTCCTCTGCTCCAGCATGGGGTTCCTCCCATGAGAGACAGTTCTTCACAAACTGCTCCAGCATGAGTCCTTCCCAGGGGCTGCAGTTCTTCATGAACTGCTCCAGCATGTGTCCCTTCCACGGGCTGCAGTCCTTCAGGAGCACACTGCTCCAGTGTGGGTCCCCTGCGGGGTCACAAGTCCTACCAGCAAACCTGCTCCAGCGTGGGCTCCTCTCTCCACGGGGCCACAGGTCCTGCCAGGAGCCTGCTCCAGCGTGGGTCCTTTCCACAAGGTGCAGTCGTTCAGGAAGGGACTGCTTCAGCGTGGGTCCCCCATGGCCACAAGTCCTGCCAGAAAACCTGCTCCAGTGTGGGCTACTCTCTCCAGGGGGCTGGAGGCTGCTCCAGTATGGGCTTTCCATGGGTTGCAGCTTCCTTCAAGGCACATCCATCTGTTCCAACATGAGGTCCTCCACGGGCAGCAGGTGGATATCTGCTCCACTGTGGTCCTCCATGGGCTGCAGGGGGACAACCTGGGTCACCATGGTCTCCTCTATGGGCCGCAGGGGAATCTCTGCTCTGGAGCATAGAGCACCTTCTCCTCATCATCCTTCTTCACTGACGTTGGTGTCTGCATAGTTGTTTCTCTTACATGTTCTCAGTCCTCTCTTTCACACCTGTTGCACAGTGCTTTTTACCCCTTCTTAAATATGTTATCACAGAGGCATTACCAGCATCACTGATGGGCTCAGCTTTGGGCAGCAGTGGGTCCGTCTTGGGGCTGGCTGGAGCTGGCTCTCTTGGACATGGGGACAGCTCCTTTTGTCTTCTCACAGAAGCCACCCATATAGCCCCCTGCTACCAAGACCTTGCTACATAAATCCAATACAATTACTTTACTTTTCTGTAAAACGGTTTAAATTTCAGTTCTACCAGATTTGCAGCAGGGGCTTGAACTTGGGCTTCTTTTAGAAGGGTTCCATAAATGCTTGTCTGTTGGCCGTTTTGCAGTGAGTTTGTCTCTTTTGAAGTCTTCCTTGGAAAAAAAAAGTGACATTTCTGTGGATAGTTTTGGTTTTAATACTTTTGCATTTTCTAAAATGTAAACATTAAAAAACCCACAAATGCACACACACAAAAAAGTGAAACAGGCAAAAGCCCAATTAACCTTGACTCTTTCTTTATTTTGAAACTTAATTTGTACAACAGGCTTAAGGCAGTCATCTTTAGTTCCCCGATCACAGCATCCTTAAATTGATAGGATTGGAATTGTCAATATGCTTCTGATGCCTGGAGGCAAGAAGACATTCTAAAATCTGCTGCATAGCCTGGGCTTGCAACCTTCTTTCTGCAATATGAAGATCTTTATAAAATTAAAAAAAAAAAAAAAAAAGGCTGGCATTAGTGGTATTTTTGTAGAACATAAAGTAAGCAAGCAAACAAATAACAAAGTAATTTCTGTAACACAGCTTGCCACAAAGGATGACTATTGATTTAGTACACCCTAATTAAATTTTAAGAGCCATTAGTCAATTTTGTCAGTAATATGCTACTATTTTACTCTGCAAATCCAGCTAATTGAATTAAAATGCTTCAAATGAGGATGAATTCTCAGGTAGGCAATTGACAAAATGCAATTTACTTTGTAGTTGTTTAAAACATAACTGACTGTACAATACCTGTGAAATTCACTTTTCCTGTGCTTCATATGCCACACGTACAGACTGATGGATTGCTTTACTGGTAACCAGCAAAATAGATGGACATGATCAGCTTTCACAACTGGAAATTTTCATATCAGGTGAGTGAAAGGCCTTTCTTGGTCCCATTGTGCAAGACCAGGTTACTCAGATCTTTTAATCTTTTAATGTATTGATTGTCTATCTGGAAAATAGTGCTGACAGTAATATCGCTCTCTTTCTGGGACTCATTTGAATTGTTGATTTAGATTAAACTTTTATTCTTCACATCCAGCCCATTACAAGGTAGTAGTTTGGAGCTGGGAGGTGCTTCTGTTGGGCGAGTTGTGTTAGGTCTGTGTATAGAAACCTGTGATTCCTGCCCTTTCCACACCACCTAGGATTGAGCTGTGCAATTCCTACTGATTTTTAAAATGGCAGCTTCTGTGCTTCTTAGTTTAAAACTTACAAAGAATTGTTCTCCAAACACTGTGGCTTATGAATGGTAGACTATAAAATTCTGTTGAATTCACGGTGTGCACTTATGACTCCCCACCACTCTAGCTATTCTTTGTAACTCCCCTTTAAAAAAATATTTCATGAGATCTTGAGTGCAGTAGATACATCACTGAGTGATGATTTTTTTTTTTTTTTTTTTTTTTTTTACTCTCTGATACCATATATTTCAGATCTCATCTTTTTCCATCTAGCATAAGGGAAACCCCCCCCCCCTGTTTTACATGTGAAGCAGCACATTTCTAAGAGATGGCAGGGGCAATTTCCTGTTAATTCCTTCAACTGCTATCTCTGTTCTCCTGCCATAATGTCCACAAGACACTGAACAGAACTGGAAGACTAGAACAATGTTTTTGGTTAAGATTAAGTTTAATACACATTTGTGGAGTAAGCTAATTCATAGAATCATAGAATATCTCAAGTTGGAAGGGACCCATAAGGATCATCAAGTCCAACTCCCTGCTCCTCACAGGACTACCTAAAACTAAACCACATGACTACATGGCAGAAGGGTTGGAACTAGGTGATCTTTAAGGTCCCTTCCAACCAAAACCATTCTATGATTCTATGACTAAGAGCGTTGTCCAATTATACTATTGTATTTCACGCTAATTTGAAACAAGCATTACTACAGCATTTTTATACTTCCATAAAATGTGCAGCAGTCATCTCTCAATTGCAGCGCCTTTTGATGCAAGTACCTTTTGATCCTTTGCAAAGACTACTGTAAAGAGTTACTCTGCTGAAGAAACTAGACTTGCAGCAGTAAAACGGAGAGCAGAATCTGTCTGGAAGGGATGGTCAGTCACTGGCTACTTCTACAATAGTACATTGGGCACCCTTGTGTTTGGTGCTGCCATTGCAATTCTAAAGCCCTAGGATTCATGATAGCTTTTGTTGCACTACTTGGAATTCATCTTTTCTGTTGCCTTGGGTGCACAAGGCTGCTGTAAAGACTTAACTCGATGACAGTGATTCCTGTTCTGTTTTGAGAAAGTTTGGTTTGGTTTGGTTTTGAGTAGACTGTTCACAAGGGCTAGCTTTTCAAAGTGCACTGAGCTCCCATAAATTGTATTAGGCATTCAAGAGCATTAAGAACTTATGAAAATGCCTTTGTCCTTGTCCCAGACCTCTTGAATCTCTGGTTAGACTAACGTGATGCAGCACAGGGCGAGACAACACCAGGCAGAAGGGTAGGATACACTGACAGCTGCTAGAAAAATTTACCCTAATCTCACCCCACAGTGGAAGGTAGAGATAGGGAGGTGAATGAGAAAGTAATTACTATTTTATTACTTATTAGGGCATAAGCAGTTCTTAATTTGGCTGTGGAACAGTATTGCTTTATCTTTCCATCAAATTAAGAGTCTAACCAGTCATGTATTATGGAGAAATATTAACATGAGAGAGAAGTAATTCATCAACTTCAGGAGATTTGTCTTTATCAAACTTTAAACCGAATTGTTGCGAAGTAGGTACAAGTCCTAAGTGTTAGAGGAGAGTTTAGCTACATCCCTCTCCAGATTGATGTTTTTGCAGAAGGAGAAAAACTTTGTAGTCTGGAAACCATCTCTTGTTTCTCGTGAAATAAAATTCATCTCATTAAGTCAGTAATAAAGCTCATACAGTGTTTAAATCTGTACATATAGTGCTTGGTTAGGAGTAAAGCAGAGCCTGCAGCTCCCTGTGCAATGGTTAAATACACCTTTGGCAAGGAAAACCACCAAGGTGCTAGCAATCAGCCCTGAGTTAACTGCAGAGTATAGAAGGAAGGCAGCTGTTAATTTGATTTTTAAGGTCAGCTTTTTCAGGCAAGATTGGAGTGTATAATTTTTTTCTCTCTTGTTTGCTTTCCTTGTATAATTTGTATAATTTCCTTGTATAATAATGTGAAATATATATATTTCCTTCTCACTTGTTTCCTTCCTGTAGAGATGGAATCAACTAATTTTTTTTTCAGCGTAATTATATGTGGGTCTTAATTGTTTTGTTGAATTTTGTATTTCTAATATTTAAAAAAAAAGTTAGATTTGATGATTAGGTCGAGAATAAAGAGAAAATGTTGCAGATATGCCAACTTGGCTGTGAATTAGCATTTTCCACTTAAATGGGAATGGTTAATTTTTTGCATTGAATGGTTTAGACTTTTCGTTAGGATACTTGTCAGTTGTGATGTGGATACTAACCCATGGTATCTGAAATCATGAACTATGTTCAGTTGGATCCATTAAACTCCTACAGAAAACTAGTGTTTCTGTGCAAGACTGGGTGCGCACAAAGATGTTTTTAGCAAGCTCTTCGTCTGGTCTCATTTTTCATTGGCTCACTGATTCAGTCTCCTTTGCTACATCGGCCATGCATCTCAAAGGTTCTCCAACATTATGTGATGATCAAAACAATTAACAGAAGAATCTCTGACTACTCTCTACTACTCATACCTCATGACTCTGCTTTCAGTATAGTGATTTTTACCTTGTACTAGTGTTTCTCTCTCTCTCTCATCTGAAGGCTGCCTTGCCTAATTTTGTCCACCCTGAATGTTCTGTGTAAACAAACTGCTCTCTTCCTTCCCCTCAGTAGCATGTGATCTCCCCCTCCTTGTCATGTCCTCCTAGAGTTATATAATTAATTAAAGGGTGTTTGTACATAGCTGACTGTAGTGTTTATGCTGCTATTAAATTTATTGCAGTAGCATCTGCTACTGCCTAATAATGTGAAGAATGGCAAACAGAAAATTTGGCTTAGTGAACAGTGGAAGGGAACGATGGAAACTAGAGTAGTCAGCAGCTTTCCAAAACACATCAGATGGCTTGTATAAAGAACAGATTTAATTGTAGTAGAGAGAAGCAGTGAATTGGTTTTCTGCAAATCGTCCATGGTAGCAGTTTACACTAGGGCAGGTTACCAGTGTTCTGTAACTGCCACCATTTAATTTTGTGATGCTGTATGTTCTCAAATACAGCTCAGCAAATGCATGCAAAATGGAGGAAGCTTAAACTAGCCGCTAAAATATTTTTTAGCTGAGAGCTGAGTCCTGCTGCAGAGACTACTGCTTTCCTTGCAGTCCCTCCGCAGATTCCCTTTTCCTTTTTTGACCTGTATTGCGATCCAGTCCACACGCTGAAAACAGCATGTGTTCATGCATCAGTTTCATTGGGCCTAGAGTTTCCCTGGCTGCTGTTCCCATCGAGAGGGTCATACCATCTGTAGGTATATTACCTCCTTTCCTCTCCCCCTGCTTTCCCAGGTTTGACATAATTGTGCTCATACCAGTGAGCATCTAAAAAAAATATTAACAGAACAGATTTTTCTATTCAGAAGTTAAATTTCACAGTATTCTTGCTGGGGCAAAAGCCACGTTCTAAAGTGGAGCATGAACATTGTTTGTTCCAGTGGTATGGTTATGTTGTTAAATGAATTCAGAGAAAGAGAAAGTCATGTATACCATAAAGCCTACTGGCACTGCAGTAGCTAATGCTGCAAGACTGGATATGTGGGGAAGAAGGCAAAGAAGGATCGCCCTAATATCTCACTGGTGCTGAGGCACGCAACTCTGTTCTGCTGTGCTGTCATTTGATGCTGATCTCATTAGCAATGTAATCCCAGGGGAGAGCAAAACAAGAGACAGGAGTTGTACAAAATGCCCTCTGACATCTCAGGAGCACAGATCTGCAAAGATGCATGTGTGTGTAATGACTATGTACCAGAGCATGACGCTAAAGGTAACTTAGTGAATCTTGTTTCTACCTGCAGCTACTTTCTCTGGTGAATAGGTAATGTTTGTTTCTATTGGGTTACCAGTCCTTTGTGGGAAAGTAAGGTGGATTCTATTCTGGTTTCAACACTGTCCAGAAAACTGCTTGCCAATTTTTTTTGTAGGATTGCAGTAGCTGGTAGCATGCAACTAGAGTAATTGCAGATCATCTTTTAGTTCCAGGCCAGAGAAGTGGCTTTTTTTTTGCAGAGTCTGTGGAAGTTACTGTATGATGAAAATATCTGGACCCCTCTGACAAACAGTTAACACTCCTTAAGAGCATAGAGTTCCTACTGCCTTAATTTCACTAGCATGACTTCTTTTGATCAGATTCTTTGAATTTGGTGAGACTTCTCATAAACTAAGCTGTCTCCAAGAATTTGTCTCTAAATGTGGGACTAACATCTCAGTGCTTTAGTAGTCTAGTTTTCAAGGACCATAGTTATACAGATGAAGTAGAATGCCCTCAAGTGGTTAATCAGGCTCGACATTTTCACATCAAGTTTTTTCCCCCCATGTTTTTCCCATCATATCAGAGTAAATGTCTTCAGAAGGGTAACTTCAAATATGCCAGGACTGCATTTCAGTCTAGGTTCATATTCCTTGAACCTCTTGAGGGATGACTATGTGAAGAGAAACGATGTGATTTAAGGGGGCCTTTAGACTTGCATTGTAGTCTGTGCTGTGGCATGTATCCTGAAGCTGGAGAACATTTCACTCATGAGAAGGAGGAAGAAATGAGAAGAGAACTTAAGTCTAGAAACCTGTGGCTGAAAGACATTATCAACACTGTTTTCATCAGAAATCCAAAACATAGCACTATACAAGATACTGTGAAGAAATTTAACTCTATCCCTGCCAAAACCCCTGCAATTTAAAAAACTTTGAGAAATATCTGTCCCCCCTCTATTGCATTTCCTTGCTGCGCTTGCTTTTTAACAGTATGTGCTGTGCCTCCACAGTGATTGTCATTCACCATATCCTGCACAAGGCAGTGGCATGAATGTGATGAGAGCTTTTTACAGAAAAAGAACTGGAAAACATGCATGAAAACATGGAGCAGATCTTGAATTTGTTGACTTTTATATACTGTTTAGTATCTAAACCCAAGTGTTTTCTTTCTGGTGTTTTTGTTTTGCCTTCATGTTTTTGTTTGACAGTAACACATACCAAAAGACCTAAATCTAGATGTTAAAAACTTATATTCAAAGTTGAAATTTGTTAGTAAAGCTTTAAAAAAAGTAATTGTCTGTTTTTGAAACCTACCAAATAAAAATGAGCTTCAATTCTGTAGTGAAAATGGCTTCACTTTCCATCAAGAGCTGTTCTTTTGAGATGGAGAATTTCGATCTGCACAGCCATTTAAAGCTGTCATGGGAAGGAGTTTTCTTCATGCAACTCGTTGTTTTCCGGTCATGTTGTAATTCATAGAATTGTGTATACAAGCACTTCAGAAGGCTGGTCTGTGCTCTTGACACAGAGGCCTGGTTTTTGCTTTTAGCTCTCACATTCCTGAGAGCTTCACAGGTTCTTCCCAAGGCAATGACTGATAGCTGCTTTGCCTCAACAATTACTCTCCCTGTGAGGTACTGCAGATAATACGTCTTCCCTAATAAGCTGAAAGCAGGTAACAGTTGTGACCCAAGCTCTTTGGCAGAACAACAGTCAGTGAATTGCCCTGGTGAGGAACTGAAAATAAAAAAGATTGTATGTGAAGTTTGGGAAATGGCTAATTCAAATAATTTTCATTCCTCAAAAGTCAGGTAGCGAGGTGGTCTCTTTGCTTGCAGTTTCAGCACAAAGAATGGAGAAAAGCAGATTTCTATGCTGTATATTGTAGAGCCTGTCACTTTTTCTCTTCTTTTTACTCCCTTTAAAAGCCAAGTTATCAATTGTGATAGCTGGAGCATCTGAAGAAAAAGGGAATTGTGGCAGACCTCTTATGCTGCATCCACCAGAGGAGTTAAAAATTATTATTATTTATTATATATAAACCCTACTGGGGTTTAGTGTAACAGCATTTTTTAATTCATGAGATGAGGAACGGTGCATACAAGTTTTATAGTCTTAAGGCACTGGGCAGAAGCTTTCACTGAACACAAGAAAATCAGTGGGCAGGCGATTGCAACATGTGTGCTGTTTTATTTGCGTATCATGGAGTGCCACCAGCTTCTCTGGTCCTTGTCATTTGACCAGTCTGGTCTTTGTTTCCAAATACATAGAACATAATGTTGCCTCTGTTGTTTACTCAGACTGTGTCTCAGCAGAAGAGTGCCGCCTCTATCGCTTGTTTGAATGTACTCAGATGGTAGGTAGGCTCCAGGTAAAAGGGTAAATTTTGCCTAGGCCTATGAATAAGGAATCTAAAGAAGGGATGGAGAGATCTGTGTTCCCATGCTAGCTCTGATGGTAGCTATGGGCTGGACCATTGGGCTTTCATTTCTGTAGTGGTGGAATGATGGCAAAGGTGTTTGCCCTCCGTGGTAGAAATGGCTTGAGTGCTGTAGGACGCCTTTATCTATACGCACAAACTAATGAAGGGCCCTTCTATTCCTGTATCCTTGTGTCTCTGTATTTTAGTTTTTGTATTTAGATCTGAGAAAATCCTTTTGGACTGGCAACTTCCCTTGGACAGGTGGACTGTGGGAGGGAATGGAAGGACAGAGACATTCTTGAAAACACTGCTAACTAAATATTTGGAATAAGAATCTATTTTCTGTTGCTAAATAAGCTATGCTAATTCTTAGTTATTTAGAGATTCAGTGGGTAATGCTACAGGTAATCAAATAGATTCCTAGCTACAGTTTTATTGGTTATGATGCCTTTCTTGAAATGAAGAGTAAAATCTGGCTTCTAGACTAACCATTTTGATGAATAAATTAGAGCAGTTTTCAAGTGTGTCGTATGCTGAGCTGTTCCCACTGAAGCCAATGGGAGTTTTAGAAATCAAGGTAGTGGTCAATTGCAAAATATTTACTGTAATACAGTAGAAAAAGTAAAGAGCTTGGTGTTTATGTAAAGCAATCATGTTTCATATTGTGGCTTTTTCCTTTTGCAGGTGAAGAGTCTGCATTTTGCTCATCTGGCTTTCTACAGGAAAAGCAACGTGAGTTGAAGTTCTTACCATTTTTCTTTGTACCGAGGCTGTTCAACAACTAGAGATAATAATAGAATAGAAATTTTAACCAACACAGGTCTGGTGTTTTGTTGAGAAGGGAGATGGGTGTGGAGGGATGAGGATTCTTTTGAGTTTTGTTTTAAATGTATTTATTTTTAATGTGGATTAGGAAAATGTACAAAGAAAGCGCGTGTAACATTATTTAATGCATTAGATAGTGCCTTATAGCATTGTCTAGGCTGGCAGAGGTGGAATATTGGAGGGTGAACCTGCTGGTATACATGATAGCTCATACAGGACAGTACAGCGTGGCTTGATTTGAAGTGTAGAAGCCTTCAGTGCTTTGTGCTCTGGACTTCCTTTTCGCATCTCTGCTTAGAGAGGTATGCTGTTGAAGTTTCTGAGTGCTGTAGGAATTAAAAGTAGTGTCATGCTTGGCATTGCTAGGGTTCCTTTGCTGCTGGTGCCCCACTTTGAAGAGTTGAAAACATGTGTCACTGTGCTGTTGATCTTGCTGTGCTTTTGCATTGCTTTGCTAAAGAGAGCAAATCGGCTTACAGAAATGAGTGGTGTAATGAGGGTGTTTTCTTTCATCACAGTTCTCTCTGGGAACAATTGTCGGTTGCCCTCATTGAGTTCACAATGAAAAGTCTCTTCGCTATTCCTGCAACTATGTTCATAAGCACGTGCTGTCACTCTGTGCCAACCCCTTCCCCTTTGGAAATCATGCTTTGGCCAGCTCATCTAGCCTGGTTGGAGAACTGGATCTGGAGCTGAGGAACACTTGCAGCCTAGATCCTTAGCTAAACCCTGTGTGTTGCTTCTACTCCAGTGCTCCATAGTAGTCATGTACAAGATCTGGTAGCATGTGTGTGTAAGACTCATTCAATGAAGAAACAGTGTGGAAGTTAACACAGGCACTAGCTGATGTTGTGTCTTCCAGAACAGGATTGGGCTCAGTCATGTGTGCCGTTATTTTCCTCAAACAGTGCAGTTTGTGAAACTGCATCTGCAGTGTATTACAATATTCTTTATCATTTGTTAATAGAAAGCATATGTTACAGCCTTCATGTGAGCATACTTCTCATGACGGATTTGTCATTATAAACAGCTAGTAATAGCACAGCAGATGGCAAGAAATGGCATAATTTCTCATGGAAGTGGGATAATGGAAATAGTAGTTTTCTTTGGGAACTATCACCACCTTATGCTTTGCACCTAAAGCAAGTTCTCTTGTTTTTACTCTAAATTCCTCCCTAATTAACATGGCAAAATACTAAGGATGTTTGAAATGATCTAGGAAAAAAAAAAAGAGGACCTGGATTGATTCTTAGTGCAGGTTTGAACTGTACCTCATGTTCTCAGAAGTTTGGGAATGATCATGTGAATTCTTTTCTCCTAGATTCAGGGTACTTATTTTACTCATTTTTTTGTCATGGATTGAACTGATGCTTTTCATGGCTGATTTGGGGTGTTGAATCACTGTCTGAGCTTTTCCTTTCATCTGGCTCTCCTCTCATGCTGATGGCTGATCTTGAGATCTGATGTACTCCACATGAAGACACTGTTTGGGCAATGAGTTATTTCAGGCAAGGCTATAGACCCACAGCTTGCTTGGCGTCTCTGTATGTTACTGATGAACATGTGCAACATACACCAATTCCCGTGGGAATTTGAGTCCAAAACAATCCCTGCCGGAGGTGCTGGCTCATTGGTATCTGTGGTAGCAGTCTGTGTTTCTGTCTCCAAAAATACTTGGTACATCTCTTCAGTTGGCTCGGATAGTAGCCACTGTTCCTGAATACTGACTGATAGACTGAAAAGCAGTATAATTTCTGTAATGTGGTTGCCCTTAATTTAGGACTGTGAGCTGTCTTCCTTATAGTTCAGCATCCAATCAGCAATAGGGTAAGTGTCAGTTTCTGTTTTTACTCACCTCCTTCACTTTAATTTGTTTTGGTACTGCATATTGCTAAGAGCCATTTAACTGCTTAGGGTAGTTCTCAGTGAGCTGGTACATGGTCCAGTGGCCACCCTGAGAAAAAAAGCTTAGTAGTTCCTGCTGTTTTTTCGTAATGCAGCCTTATGTTTTAAATGGTATCAATTGATAATCTCCTAAAAGATAGAACTTTTAAAATTCATACTGTTGACATAGTTGTTTAATAATGAGGTCACCATTTCCACATGATAGTTGAGCACCTACTATGATCTCAGCTAAATCAAATTATTCACAGTACTTACATTTGGCCACCTGTTTTAATTAAGGTTACCAGGTATTCCAGGTTGGCCAAGTTAGCCCCAGATTACAGGATGTGTCCCCAGGATGCTATTTTGTCTCAGATTTTCATCCAGACATGGGATTTTCTGGTTTCAGTTTTCAGATTGGGTTGAGGGGGTTTACTCTTTCTCCAAGGCTTCAGCCTCCCTCTCTTGCTTTCTCTCCCCCCAAAGAGAATGAGAGCTATGTATTCTTTTCATTTGACTTGTTGCAGCTGGAATATAATAGCATTCATTTTGTTCTCTCAACTCATACTTCTGTTGCTAATACCGGACTACAAACCTGTAGAAAGTTATGAAAGGCATTTGTCAGAGCCTGGATTACAACTGCTGAGCAGAGTTTATATTAAAATGTCAAGAAATTTCCCTGGGGAGGAAATGGGCAATTGAACATTTTAAAAATTATTGTTGTTATTTTAATGAAAGTACTCCTTCCTCTTTCCCTATTTCAGCTGCTGCTTTCCAGAATGCTGAATTAGGATAGCAGAATTACTCCCCCCTGCATTCAGTGTGTGGTTTTGAAACTTTCTGCTATTGGAGAAGCAATAAAGATTTGAGAGCTAATAAATATCTGCATATTTCTGAATAAAGAATAGGCAGAGTTGTGCTTCTAAAAAGTAATTTTTGACCATACATTTGTTAATCAGTAGACTAGTGAGGTTTTGAATAGCTAGACAGTAATTACTTTCTTAGCATTTGTCAGCAGTGTTCTTGTAGTGTGGGAGAATTACTGGGTACTAAGGGTTAGCTTCTGTAACATGTAAAAGCATTCTGATGATATGCAAAACCTTTATCTGTATTTCATTTGTATTCCTGCTTGTTGGTTTTGTGTATTGATTTTCTGTGTTTTAAGATTCCAGTGCATAATCTAGAAAAGGACAGCTCAGGCTTAGGGAAGGTGAGATCTGAGTAACACCACTTTCACCCTACAAGAACCCTTATTCTAGTTGAGATAGATTTTCAAGTAGAGAGAGGGTTCTGCGTGCATTTCCTGTTTTTCTTCTCTGGCAAATGAAATGTTAGAATACATGGCTCCACGTAGACTGGTCAGATCTCATTTTCTGAGTACTGTACTTAACAATATGGGACAATGAAAGGAGGGTGGTATAATGATTGTAGTGAGGGCCAAGAGCTCCTGCTATGAGTCTTGCTGAGCAGGACAGAAACTAGACTCAAGATCTCTTTGATGTCATATGATTCACCCAGACGGCTAGTGAAGTGTGAGAGTACCCTGGCATCCATGTAAGGTAGGAAGCCTATACAGGTCTGTTGTGATGTATGTATTATACGATGTGCTTTGACAATGTGCAATGCACTGTTACCAATAATCCAGGAATTTTGCATGATTTCTACTATGTAGCCTGTGGGAAGGACCCATGTTGCAGAAGTTCGCGGTGAATGTGTCTCCTGTGGGAGGGACCCCATGCTGGAGCAGGGGAAGAGTGTGAGGAGTCCTGCCCCTGAGGAGGAAGGAGTGGCAGAGCCCAGGTGTGATGAACTGACCCCAACTCCCATTCCCCGTCCCCCTGCGCCGCTGTGGGAGGAGGTGGAGAATTTGGGATTGAAGCTGTGCCTGGGAAGGAGGGAGGGGTGGGGGGAAGGTGTTCTAAAATTTGGGTTTATTTCTCATTAGCCTGCTCTGATTTGATTGGTAATCAATGAAACTAATTTCCCCAAGTCGAGTCTGTTTTGCCCGTGATGGTAATTGCTGAGTAATCCCTCACCGTCCTTGTCTTGACCCACGAGCCTTTTGCTGTATTTTCTCTCCTCTGTCCAGTTGAGGAGGGGGAGTGATAGTGCAGCTGGATGGGTGCCTGGCATCCAGCCAGGGTCAACCCACCACACTTAGGTACCATAGAAGCATACATTGAAACAAAAATTTGATCCAAACCTTACATCCTAGCCAGTAGTTCATTCTTTGTTTGTTTCACTAGTCTGTCCCAAAGTGGGTTTACACTATTTTCTTCCTTTGTAACTGACTGCCTTTATGAGTGTGGTAAAGTGTTGTAGCTTAAATCCATCATCTGCCACGCATTTTTTTCTTTCTCTTTTCAGTGGAGTTTTATGTGCAAGATAGTTTTGTGATTTAGCAGAAATTTTTTTCTTGTTCTTTTTGTTTTGTTTTTTCTTTTACTTTTTTTTTTATTGCCATGCTACTGTACATTCAACTCCGTTCTCTGACAGGCAGAGCGTTTTGCAGGGGGAGTGAGAGGTGTAAAGTGTTGTGATAGGTGAGTTAATTCCACAGTCTTGGACTAGCTCTGCAAAAGATGCTTCTGTCTGCAGAGGCAAGATTATTTACCCTTTTAGAGGAGGGAGGTCATGGCACCTTAGAAGCAGAACAACTGATTGTGACTTTTATATCCTGCCATGCTGCCTGGGCTGAGGGAATATCTGGGAAAAAAGATACTAGGAATTTGCATTCTGACTTGTAGCCTGCAGGAAACCAATGCAGTGATATTAGGCCAACTTCACTCAACAGCATGAAAAATTCACTCTGCTCAGTTAATATGAGCCAGAGCTGTGTAGGGTGGCTCGGCAACTGTGTCTAGATTGAGGTTTTCAAGTGTTTTGCTCCTAGGAAAGCATTAAAACAAAAGCTGGGTTTTTGAAAGCTCTCAGTGAGTTTGGAGACCTGGTTGCTTTTGTAAACTTGGACATTAGGACAGCAGTTGGAACTAGCCACTACTGCCACCTACCCACTACTGATCAGTTAGTTTGAGTGCCTGTGGAGGAGCTGACTTCCTTGAGGAATGAGATTTCAGGATGTTCTCCTATTCCTATGTCTCTCCTTGTGCCAGATTTGAGATCCCTAGCGGACTGTAGCTGGTGTGTTTGCAGGTTAATTAAAAAGACAAAACAAATGCACAGAAAGTTTTTAATCTTATCCCACCCTGACCTTTCCTAACTGCATCACTAGCTGTTACAGTGTAAGCTATTACAACCCACTGGTTTCTGACTCTGTGTGGGATTTGAGTACCTTTTTTGTTACTGTAATTTACATAATGATACAATTAACATGAATTGGTATAATGATGGTATGAATCAAGACAGCTGGAAAAATCTGTAAAATGTTGATAATGTCATCAAAGAGGTTCGGTCCAGCAAAACCGTGTTGTTATTTTACCTCATTAAAGCCCTTCCAATAAATAGTAAAACACATAATTTCTCTGTAATGAGTTTCATGTCAGTGCCTAATTAAATTTCTGTCATTTTCTCTAGTAGGTCATGCTGTCCGTTTCTGTCTCCTACAGAGCTTTAGCTGCTGAATAGTCTTACCCTTTATATTGTCATCATGACAGAGAAGGTCCCCCAGTTATTTAAGTCTTTGATATTTAACCTAAACAATGAAGCTGAACCTATGTAGACCCAAAATCTGATTATCTTCCAAAGTGTATGATCAGCAAATTTCTTGAAATGCCACATGCCTAATACACAGCCCCCTGCCTTCCCTACTGTGGGACTGCTTTGAATTCAGGCAAGTTTGTTTCTTTGGGCAGCACAATGCTGAAGATCTATCCACTGAAATTCCGACTTGTGCTGCAAGTCAGCAAAAAGCCACCTGGCTCCCCTTTGCCTTTTTTTCTTTTTTTAATTTGTTTAGATCTCCTCATTCTTTGTATGTTAAAACTTTACATCTAGGTGCAGATTTTCAAAACAAGACGGTATACATTCTAATGTTACTACAGCCTGAACTTTTGGCAGCATAGCAGTGTTCTGAAGACAGTTAACTGTGCACATTAGTATGTCTGAAAGAAAAGAATACCTTGTATGCTTCCCTAAACTGACCTATGTGTCATCATTTCTGCAATCTCTAATATTGCAGGTTGATATCATGCTTTTTTTTCTTTCTCAGCCAAAGTGAGAAAGCAGTTTTGAAAGAAGCCAAATTTTATGATAGAGGGCTACTTTAACAATAGAATAGAAATTGTGATTAAAACAATGCCCAGAATCCTAGTGTCCAGTTGTCTATGATGTTTTTGTGTGTGTGAGTAAGGAGCTATCCTGCAGCCTGGCATTTGATGCATTAGGGAAAAAGCAAACCACCCTCTCTGCTTTCTAAAAGCATATCTTTAGAACAAGGTTTTCAAAGGAACAGCACATAAATAATCCAAGGAAGTATTTTGTCTAGTGCATTGCGCTGTATAGATAACTGAAGAGGTTTGTGAGCATGTGATCAGGAGTCCTGGGTTTCCTTTTTTCAGTATTCTCTTGAAGATAAATATTGTGGTTCACTATAAGTTGGCACCTCATGGCCCTGAATAATCCTTTTTTGTGACACAAAACTAATGTTTCTGTAGTACTAGTTCTGTTGTGAGCTTAGGTGTTAGAAAACGGACACTTTTTCATGTGATGACCTTCAGAAAAAAGTGACTCTTCTGGACAGGCTTTTGGAAACAACGCTTTTAATTAGAAGCAGCTTTAAATTGCAGAGACTTCCAGAATAGAATTGCATTTGGTGGAAGTTCAGGATTTATGAGTGTTTGTTGTTGCTGTTGGGTTTGTTTTCTGGTGTTTTGGTTTTTGTTCTTGTATTGTTTTGTTTTACAGAAGTATTAAATGACTATCCTTTAAATCCTTGCCTGCCAGAAAGGCAAGAATAATTACCTTGCTTTTAAATATGGAGGAATGTAGCCACAGAGGTTAAATAAATTTCTAGTGGCTATAAGGAATGATAGTCGTAGAATCTGCTATAGAATTAGCTCTCAGTCCTAATGCAGAAGAGTAGAGAGTGTTCGAAATGTGTTTTGGACTAAATTCAGTACTTTTAGAATAACCTGGCCAGACCCTGGGGTCTGGCAGACTGCCTATAAACATATGTGAAATGGAGTGGAACCACAAAGAGGGTGTGAACTCAGAATGCCAAAAAAGGAAGTAAACTGAGTCATCAATAGCATTATGTGATGCATTTATTTTCTTCTGACATGCTGGAAGAAACAGAGGAAAATGTTTTAAGTCCAGAAAGCTGTCAGTGAACTACTTTGGTATTATTATTTAGTACAATCCTCTCTCATTAACTCTTAAAACTTGTATCTGTCATGGAGGGAGGAAGGCCTCCCAGTTTTTCTCAGGACAGCTAACCCTTGTGAGATGAGTAGAATTTTAAGGCTGTAACACTGCAGTCAGCTGAAGTTTTAAATGACAAATTTCTGGTGTTGACATTCAGAAGGGTTTCAAAGCTGCCTCCTCCCCCCGTGAGAGGGAGGAGGAGGTGTTACAGAGGTAGGAGTATTCACATCTTGTCTGGAATTTCATCGCTGTCTGTAGAAGGGAAAAGCACATTTGCCCTCCCCAAAGAACTGACCGCCACGACTTCAGCTGAAGTAATCCCCCTTCAGTGAGGTGTTTCAATATTTAGCTTCTCTGTTTAAGGCTACTGAGTTATAGGAATAAAAGGTGTTATCTAAAGAGAGCTTGGCACTTTTAGTTTGTAATTGCTTTCTTTTAAAAGAAAGACTGGCATAGTTTGACCATGCCATAGTTCTCATAAAGAACTTTTGCTGGTCTCTGTTGCTTCTCACTATGTGAGAGTGGTTTTACTTAGGAAGAGGTTGAGATGCTGGACTTAGCAGTAAATCATGGCAATTTTGCCATTTTGGCACATTTTAATAAATGGTGACTAATTTGTAGCTTTTAATATTCTGTATCTTAAAATGAAATTAATATTCTGGAGAACAATGGCATGTAAGGTAAAGAAGAAGCATTGTGAAATGAGTAGGAAAACTCATGAATAGGAGCACATTTAACAGATAAAGCAGAATGCATCTCTACTGGTCTAGGTATCACTAGAGTTAGTATTTCAAAGGAAACTGATTTGTTGTTCCTAGCTTAATATTGGTTGGCTCATAGATTGCTAGCAGACTAAACAAATAAACTCAACTTGACAATGTTTTAGGTGTTAAAGTCTTCCTCTCAGGTTTACTTGTATGCATTATGTATTTCCTGTCTTAAGTAAAAAGTCACTGCTGGGAAACTTGAGATTGTAGCAGAAGCAATCGCATCATAGACATTTTAAATTCTGAATGGAAAACCATCAGGTTTTAGTTTTGCTACTCTCTTTTTAGCGCCTTTTAAAAAAAGCCAGCTGAGTGCTGTAAAACTGGAGTTTTCATAATACTGCTAGAAATTCAAAGAGACCATCCTACCAAATATCTGGTTTGTGGGTTATAGTGGCCATCAGGTACTGATTTTTAAAGAACTGCTATGTTTTGAAGGCCATGAAAAACCTAAATGTTGTGTTCCGATGTCTCCTAATTCAGAGAATGACTGAGGTTGGAAGGGACCTCTGGAGGTTTTATAGCCCAACTCCTCTGCTCAAAGTAGGGTCATTTAGAGCAGCAGATGCTTAGGGCTACGTCCAGTCAGCTTTTGAATATCTCCAAGGATGGAGATTCTGTAATTCGCCTGGGCTTACCCATTCCAGTGTTTGACCACTCTCACAGTAAAAAACTTCTTTCCTATATTTAAATTTAATTTATTGTGTTTCACTTTGTGCCCATTGCCTCTTGTCCTTTCACTGACTATTATGAAGAGGACTCTGGCTCCATCTTCTTACTTCCTCACGTCAGGTATACACATTGATAAGATTCCCCCACATACCTCAAGCCTTCTGTTCTCAAGGTCAAACAGTACCATCTCTCTCAGCCTCTTCTCATGTCAGGTGCTCCTGTCCCTTAATCATCTTTGTGTCCCTTTGCTGGTCTTGCTCCAGTGAGTCCATGTCTTTCTTATACTAAGGGGCCCAGAACTGGACACAGCAGGGCAGATGTCATCTCACCAGTGCTGAGTAGAAGGGAATGATCACCTCCCTTGACCTACAGACACTCTTCTTAATGCAGTCCAGGATGTGGCTGGCACTCTGCTGCAAGGGCACATTGCTGGGCCCAGGTCAATTTGTTGTCCACCAGGATCCTCAGGTCCTTTTCTGCAAAGCTGCTTTCCAGATAGCTGCTCCCCAGCCTGTACTGTTAAGTGGGGTTAGTCCTCCCCAGATGCAGGACTTTGCATTTCAGTTGGTTGAACTTCATGAGATTCCTTTTGACCCATTTCTCCAGCCTGTTGAGATCTTTCTGAATGGCAGCACAACCATCTGGTGGTTCAGCTACTCCCCGCAGTTTTGTATTGTCTGCAGGCTTGCTGAAAGTACACTCTCTCCCATCATCTAGGTCATTAATAAAGATGCTAAATGGGACTGGACCCAGTAATACCACTGGGGTACACCACTGATCACTGGCTTCTAGCTGGACTTTGCGCTGCTGATCACAACCCTTTAAACCTGGCGGACCAGCCAATTTTCAGTCCATCCCACTGTCCACTTATGTAGTCCGCACTTTCTCAGTTTCTCTATGAGGATCTTACGGAAGACAGTGTTGAAAGCACTACTAAAGTTGAGAGAAACAACATCCAGTGCTCTCCCTTCATCCACCATCATAGAAGGCTATCGGGTTGGTTAGGCAGGATTTTCCCTTTGTAAATCCATGCTGACTACCAGCAGTCACTTTCTTGTCCTTGTGTTTACAAATGAAGCACAACGGCCAGTAGAATACCTCTTAGAGACAGCAGCAAATCAGAAGTTTGATGTTTTTCTTCTTGCCTCCTCTTTCTTTACCTGAGAAATCAGTGTTCCAGGATCTGATTGCAGAGCCCTGTAAGCTAAAGTGTGAGTAAGTGGGCTTCAGTGTGTTTTTTGCAAAGCTTTGCTCATCTCCTCTGATGTCAATGTCTCATAAGTGCTGTAAGAGACAGGAGTATTGAACGTTCCTTTAATTTGTAAGAGATTGGCCCCATGTATAAATGTGACAATGAAGCCAACAACAGTGCTAATCAAATGTCATCCTACAGCTGTTTCCTAGGTAACTAACACATGCAGCTGGAGAAAAAAGACTGCATTATGAAGAGACCAGAAAGATTCTGTAGCAATTCTTTTCAGTGACTGAAGAAACACAGTGGGGGGAAAAAAAAAAAAAGTGGGTAGGGCTATATCATCTTCAGAAGTTTTATAGAATAGAATAGAATGTTTTCCATTGGAAGGGACCTACAATGATCATGTAGTCCAACTGCCTGACCACTTCAGGGCTGACCAAAAGTTAAAGTGTATTATTAAGGGCGTTTTCCAAATGCCTCTTAAACACTGACAGGCATGGAGCACCAACCACCTCTCTATGAAGCCTGTTCCAGTGTTTGACCACTCTCTCTGCAGAGAAATGCTTCCTAAATTTTGCTTCGTAAGGCCAGACAGTAGACAGTCTCATGTTCTTAAAGCTGTTATCGTGAATGTTCCACCACTTACAATGAGTTGCTGTCCAGCCAGTCTGCCTAAGAAGTAGTCACAAGCGGGTCCTTGGGTCTCTTTGGTCATGCTCTGAAGTCAATGCGGAGACTTTCATTGTTGTGTTTATAACAGAGGATGCTGCACGCATGATCCTGTTGTGAAAAGGTTTAAGCAAAGCGCTGTGTTTCTCTGCAATGTCGCTTCCTATTTTTCAGGTTACAAGAGTTTTTGAGGAAAAACTGTCTTTTGCTCTATGGTCTGTTACTCCTATTTTGCTTCCTGGTAATGGAGCACTGCAGTTACTTCTGGGGGTTTCCCGGATAGTCACAAAGGTTTATGGTAGAGCTGAATCCTGAAAGTCTTTGGAGAACTTTAAAGGCTTAATTCACTTACCTATACATAGGTGTTTAGTGCCATTAAAGACATACCAGAGTATCTAAGATATCTGTAGGGGACAAGGAGAGATGATGCAGAACCTCAGGTAACCTCTTCTGCTGCTGCTCCAGAAAGGCACAGATGACCAACAGCAGCTGTACTGGTCCTACACACCTTTGTATAAGGACCCGAATCCTGTTCTAAATGTTGCTGTTAAGAATAGAAGAGCCTCTAATATGTAGGGCTGCAAGAAACCTTGTCTATTGTTCTGTTTGTCCACACGATTTCCTGTGAACAGATCTTTCTGTCCTGAAACTAGAAATGTGCCTTACCTCCATAGAAGTCTGTAAAAGATGAGGCAGCCAAATATTTATATGATCAATTATGTCTCTTTTCCTTTCAGGTGAATTATATAGAGCCTCTTTAAGAAAACAAAGGTTCCCGGCACAAGGCAGTATTGAAATACACGAGGACAATGAGGTGAGATTGTTTCCCAAAACAAGCTGTGCTGATTTCCAAGGAGCAGACATGTAGAAATACTCTCATATTGTATTACAGAATTATAAACCCATTTGATGGCTTAGTGTGTCTTTCCCTTGTTCAGTAGGTGCACATGCAATCACTGAAAATCATAACAAGCTTTTTAGACATTGCATAATTAACTTAGGTGGAAATATGACCCAGTTCTCTGAAGAGAAATTGTTATGTCTACTTAATACTTCAGTGGAAATGCAGGTTTTGTGAAGCAGGTTCAGCAGCAGTCATGAAATTGATAGTAACAGTATTGTATTATTTTTTTTTTTTTTTTTTAGAAGCAGCAAAGAATCTAAACAAGTTCTGTTCCTTCCAGTTAACTGATTAAGGTCCTCTGTCCACACGTAGGACAGGCAATGGAAATGTCTACTTTTCCATTTTTGAAGAATTCCAGTCCTACAGTCCCCTGAAAATGATGGCAGTCTTTGATTGACTTCAGATGTCCTCTTGATTAGCCCTTGAGTCCCTTGTCTCTGTCATAGCTGAACTACTGCTGAGAGGCAAATTAATTTCAATCCCTTTGAGTCCTCCTGTGAAGGGTACCAGTTAAATCCAGCTGAGAGAATTTTTGTAACAATGACTTTAACGATGTTGACCTGCTTGAATTTTTACATCTGTTTTGAAGCTTTTCAGTTCCACCGACCCATCAGCAGTGCCACTTACAAGCTGGCATTGGCTGTGGAAGGAGCTACTCCTAGCTTTTAAAGGGAATTAAATTTCTCTTCTGAATAACTGGGATGGGACCGTATGGAGAGGGAAATTGTAGATTAGAGCAAGGAAAAGTGGAACTTTAAAAATCCTCATAAGATCCACTACTTAAGCAGATACAAGGCAGGTCAGCAAAATGCCTTCACAATGACTACTGCTACTGGATACTAAAAATCATGGGCTGAACAGAGATAGTGGCTTTATAGAGCAACTTATAATTCTCTCATTTTCAACCATTTCTCTGTCACCATTATACAGGTGCTAAAGTTACCAATTTCTTTGTTTTATCCTTGTCAACAACATTTCCACCCCTAACCCTCACTAAACTACAGCCTGAAATATGTGTATGTGTGTGTTTGTTTAATTGTCAGCTTTTCTGATTAATGTTATTCTTGTCGAACTTGGAGCAATTCTTCTCATTTTATATTTACTGTTGAAGACCGTGGCTTTTGTTCCAGAACTTAAGAATAAACTGTCCAGAACATTGCCTGCTTTCTCAGTAAATCACTCAATCTAGCAATTAACAATCCTCAGACAAATAGAAGAAATGTTACTGTTATTTTTATTGTGTGTTCATATTTGGTCGGGAACTAGAAGTCTTCAGGAATCATGTGATCCAAAGTGAAGAAGAAAATGGCAGTCAAGATTTAAAAACAAAAAATCTCCTAATCTTTTAATTTATTACTGAGTTCTTCTTTGAGTGCACATAACTCTCAAGGGGTAAAGAAGAAAAAAAAACAGCGTTGTGAGACATTCAAAATGTTTTTCCAGTCTCAAGTAGATAGCATCTTGTTGATTCAGTGGGGCACACTGATTATTGTCTGTGTATGCATGTATTCACATATTCGTAAATGTATTTGTGAGGTTTATGGATATCAGCAATGATACATTTTTTACTCTTTCAGTAAATGTCTGGATAAGTTAGCCCCATTTTTCATTTTAATAAGAAGTTGTCAGTCTCAAAAGGCTGAGATAACTGTTATCATCAGCTTTTGCTGGATGTTTTCATTGGCAGAGAAATTTGGTTTTTTAGAACCTGTGATGATTTGAGTTAGAACCTTTCCTGTAAATGCAGCAGCCTTTTTCATGATACCTAGACAGATGTTTGCTTAGGCTGTCTGTGGATGTTGGAATTCTTCTCCAGTCTCAATATATTTAAAATAGCTTTTGATGTACGCAAAGCTGTTTATAATCTTTGTTGATCTGAAACCTACACCTGTGTTGCAAGGGTTTTGTGGCAGACCATAGTGTGCTCTACCTGGTTCAGACATATTTGAATTAAATGGAACACAGGGCACCACCACCCCCAGTGAAGGCAAATATCATAAAAAGATTACAGTGGGGTTGGGGGAAAAAACTCACTGCTAACTGCTTGTGAACGTTGACACCAAGTATAGCAACACTGTCCATAAAAATGCTTCCTCCCTTCTTATTCCCTGTTTTTCTCACAGGAAGGAGTTCAACACCAGAACTGCAAAACTCATGTGCTAATTTTGATCCTACATGGGGGTAACATCTTAGATACTGGAGGTGGGGACCACAGCAGCAAGCTGGCAGACATCAACACCTTCAGTTCTGTGTTTGAGAAAGTGACCCGAGCCCATTTCCCTGCTGCTTTGGGCCACATCTTAATCAGACTTGTTCCCTGCCCAGCAATCTGTTCAGCAGCTTTCTCTCTTGTTTCCAAGTAAGTTGATTTGCATTTTCTAATGTTTGGCTTTGCAGTGTGGTTTTGAATGTCTTTCTGTGACCTGTCTTTTTCATAATGAAATGTTGCGAATCCTTCTTAATCTTCTGCTTACTGCAAAACTCGGAATGATCTTTCATCCTTTTCTAAGTGGATGTATTTGTTTAAAAAAAAACAAACCACAAACCCCCACCAAAACCAAAAAACCAAACCCCATGGTAGACTATAGCCTATTGTCCACATGTATCCAAAAGAAAAAAAATAAAAATCCAGAAAAAGTCTGGACAGAAGAAGAAAACTGTCATAACTGTTAACTTTTCTCCCCACCCCCAACCCCCCATTTTACCCCCCAAAATCAGTAGTCAATTTTTATCTTATTTTAAAATTGAAACATAGCTAGCTCTGCCTACGGATATGCCAACTGACATTATCTTATTTATCTGTTCATTATTTGGCTATTGTAGGGACAGGATGTTATAGAAAACCCTCCTGATAGTTTTAATGTTTCCTGTTTTAGAAACAAAAATGGCATATTGCTAACATTGGTTTAGGAATAAAGTGGAGATTGTGAAGTGTTGCTGAGAAACTTAGACTGATTTAAGTAAATTCTGCTTTGCACTGGAAATTGAGGACAGAAAGAAATATCTAAAACGAGTGATTTAACACATCGTTTTGGGGAGAAAGAATTTACATATGAACATGTTTTTTACATTTTAAGACAACAAAACTTTAGTATCTATTCATTCCCAATAGCAGCTACTGCACTTTGAGGTCCTGTAGTGTTTTGTGGTAGACCACTCATTTATTGTCATTAACCTATAAGAATGCCATATACAGAAGTGTCTTGAATGGGCTACAAAGGATGCATCTCTACAAAACAGTGCTTTTAGCTGAGGAGGGCTTCAGTTCGCAGTACAACTAGGATTTGGTTGCATGCATAGTGAGAGGGTTCTGTTAGCTTTGATGGAATTTCCTGTCTGAGCAGATACATTTGCTAACTGATGTAAATGGAGATGGCGCTTACGAGGTTGCCCTTACTAACATGAGGTGGGTAGTTTGCTTTAAGCAATTTGGTAATTCACTGGCATAAAGGTAGAGAGACCCCAGTTCAGGGCTTCTAGAGAGCAACTGGGAGAGAATTCTGTGCATTACAGTAGATACTGGATCAGCTTTTCATTAATGAAGAACACTAGTCAAGAATGCCTGAAACATCTTGTCATTGGTAAAATTAGTGTATTTCTCAACTAGCATGACTCTGCAAACCTAAATGACACTGAGCTATAGTATGGTTATGCTACATGACATTCACATTTACATTTCTAGCTGTCAGGTCCTGTTTCTGTCTGAGACCAGGTTCTGCTAGGAAACATTTACTAGTTGCTATATGAAGCAGAGATAATGATTTCATTTTAGGAAGTTGCTTATTAACTGAAAAAAAAAAAGTAGTTTGGTGGGTTTGGAATTTGGGGAGAGTTTTGGGGGTGTTGGGATTTCTTGGGGGGAGGTTGTTTTGGGGGGGCGGGTTAAGAAAATTCTCACAAAAATGTTCTAGTCTCTCAGTGTCTGGCTTAAAGAGATGGTTCATCAGATCACATTGGCATTAAGTCTAGTGGCTTTCTGAGGTTCCTGGTAGTCACTTCTGCATTTGAAAATCATTGTTATGTAAAAAGCTGTGATAATATTTCGATGCAAAAACAATTCACTATGAAATGCTAAATGCAACTTTCAGAGAAAGAGTAGTTAGCAACTGCATCTCAGAGGCCTACTTAGTGTAGTATTTCAGACAGTCATAGAATCATTTAGTTGGAAAAGACCTTTAAGATCATTGAGTCCAACCGTAAACCTAACACTGCCAAGTCCACCACTAAACCATGTCCTTAAGTGCCATATCTACACATCTTTAAAATACCTCCAGGGATGGTGACTCCAGCACTTCTGCACTCAAATCAAGAACATAACACTGAACTGTTAACTGTGTGTCAACAATGATATGTTTTGAAGTTCCTGTGTGCAAGCTCATATGAAAGGTATCCATCACCTTGCAAAACTATTACTACTATTAATTTTAACAATTGTTATGTGTACGGCAGTAACAATTTCAGATATGCACTCTTTTTGACAATGCTGTGAGATGTGAAAAATGACATGTAACAACTCCTTCGGGAGAGGAAATATGACTCTAGTTATAGTGTCCACTTGGGGATCAGGAAATATGTATACTATTCCTGTGTCTGTAACAAATTTCCTGGTTGACCATAAATGAGAAAATCAGTCTGTCAGTGCCTCATTTCTCAAATTTGTTGAACAGAAACAAGACTAAAATGATATACTGAGAATTTTTCTGCCATTAACCAAAGGCCTAACATAAAGCCTGAGAAAGAAACAGGAAGATTTCTGCTGTCTGGATTGTGCCTCTAGCCTAGGATATATGAGAAAAGCTTAAGGGATGTAGGAGTAAGAGAGGACTGTGGTTAAGGCGTGTTCCCTGAAAGCTGGAAAGGAAACAGCTATGCTGAGACTTTAATCTGACAACTGGTACCTTGTTAAGCATGAGAGGAGATGATTTCTGAGGGAAGGAGAGTGATCTGTGTGTTTCTTTGTCGGGCTGTTAACGCCAAGGAACAAAGGCTGATCTTAGCCTGTATGATTGAGGAGGTGTTACACTTTCATTCCAAGCCTATTAAATGGCCAGGTTGCCTTACAAGGTTTGTGCAGAAACAAAGACCACAGCAGCAAGAGTGTAAACAACTTAATTTTACTTCCCCTCCTGCCCGGAAACAACTTCTCCGTGCAGTATTACTTAACCACTAAATGAATGAAAGTTTTAGCAGGTGGTGAGCAAACTTTCCACTGAGTGCTGTATGATTGGCTTCCACATCATCGTAATCATAATTGATTATATTCTATCAATTCTGGTAGTGTAGTTCTGATTGCGGTCTAGTTCTGGTACTAGCCCCGGCAGTATTCTACAGGATAGCTGAGCAGATACAGAATATTCAGTAAGGGAAAGGATTAAAATCTTAAAATGTTTTTGATGTTGTTATTTGCCCCTGTGGCTCTAGTGAAATGAATTTAGAAATAACAAATGGAATTTTCCATTGGATGTATCCACTTAAGTAGCTGCTCTTCCTCGCCTGCTTTTTCACTCTTGAAATTCACTCATTAAATGAGAGAAGCTTTTCAGGTAACATTTCTTTCCTTAGTGATATTTTCCTTGACATAAATATTTTAAATGGCATGATAGAGAAAGAAGAAAGAAACACATGCTCTTGGCCTGCTTCAATTCTTCTACAAGTGTAAACCAGGAATAACTTGTGAAGTCTGTAGTGATGGGGAGGAGAGAATCAGATTTGCTTGATTTCTTTCTTTTCTAAGCAAAGAGAAACTTCTTTTGGTTTTGTCTGGGGCTTCCCCTAAGTGATGGCTGCTTTTATAGTCTTTTTTTGTTGCAATATAGTGCCCAAGGTTACATTTGAACCTCATGTAGAGCAGAAAACCCTGCACAAGAGTTGAGGAGATCTACAACCACATTTTGGACCATAAGATGCGGGAATGGTAATGCCTCTTGTCCATATGACAGAGTTAGAGAGGAGAGATGGGGAATACGTTAAAGTTCTAAAATACTAGCTGGACTTAAAGCTGTGACATGCATATTGGAAGAAGAGGTGGCAGAGTGCAGACCAGACTGGTGGAAGGTGTGCCTGACTGTTCGCATCAAGGGAGAATACACTGAAACAGCCAGGAAAAAGTGTGTGCATCTCCAAGTTGCTGTCCTGTAAAGCAGGAGGACTGATAGTAGAAGAGGAGGTGAAGCATCAAAGAGTGTTTGGAAGATCATCCTTGCCTATTTGGGCCATGGATTAACACAGGGCTCAGTAGTGTCTCTTAGGTATCCCATAGTGCAGTGCCTGCAGGTCTCAACTATCTGGAAGAAGAGCCGATAGAGTGGAAGGAAGAGTGTGTGCTGTCAGCCCAAATGAACAGACCTCCCACTTTCTTTCTCTGTTTTTTGATTCCCTCTTGTTGCAGCACATGGTATTCAGCCAGACTGAAAATAGCCAAGCTGGATGTTTGAATGTCCTATAGAGTCATTCCCAGCACTGATATAAGATTGGTGTTGCCTTGGTATGTTCTTGTGTGGAGCTGCTTGTGATGTACCCATTTGGGGCTGACAAAAGGAGAGATGATTCCCTGCTCTCACGTTTCTGCAGCTTCATGCCAGCAGCTTTCATAGCCAGAACTCCAGGATGCAGTTGTGGAACATAAACTCGTGTTAAACATTGCATTTAGCAAACTGTGGGGGAGGAAGTGTGTTTTTAATTACTGTAATGTTTCATCAAGGGTGAGCCAGATGACTGACTAAGCAGCAGCACAAGATTTCTTGTTTGGTTTGAATGTATCTTCCATTTTCTGCATGTGCAGTCATAGTGCGTGCCAAGGTAGTACAACCCTCAGTTTACGTTGGCATAGGTATTGAATTATGCTGTGTCTGTGTGCTGAGTGCCTGGGTTCAGAGGGATTCCACTGGGACTTTTCATCTGAACGCACCTATACAGTTCTCCTCCCTGCCTTGAAAACAGTGGCTTAAAGGAAAGGGATCTTTCAGGGCAAAATTACTCCATCTAGTAAATGTTTCAGGTTGTTTAATGTGGTCTGCTCCCATCTACTCCCATCACTTTCAGTTTCCTGTATCTCTCATATAAATCAGAAAGACACTGTTTATGCAACCTGTGTTATAATGCGTGATGGATCTCCTGTGACACTTATCTCTGTCTTTGATGCTAAGGACAGATAAGAGTTAAAACTAAGGCACATTCTTGTTCCAGCTAGATGACTCGAGAGCCATCTTTTCCCTTTTCAGGGAGAAAAATATCCCAGAGTGGACCAGCTGTTACACTTTTTATAGCATATGATTTGATGAGCTTACATTGATTCACACCTCAGACTAGAGCTCATAAATTACAGTATTGGCCAAACTGGAGAATAGTAATTGCAAATTGGGGGGGCGGGGAGGGAGGAAAAAAAGGCCAAAACAAAAGTTACATTTAGGAAGCGAACACTTAAGTAGGAAAGTAAGCATATGAATAATCAAATGAGATGAAAGCGTTTTTGCTGGATGAGTTTGAGAGTGCTCAGCCCCTTGCACGCTCCTTGCACGCTCCTTGCACAGTGGTGGATCCTGCAACGTAAGCTCTTGGTGTTGCATTTTCCTAGTCATTTTTTTAAAATACTTTTATAATTTAATTAGAAAGTGTATGGAGAAGTCCAGTCATTATGATTTGAGTATTTTCTATTCCTTGTTTTTCCTTTATCCTGAAAGTGGAGGAAGTAAATGCATATTCTGGCATTCAGAAACAGCGATAGCAAGTCCCTAGTACTGTCAGCATGGAGTGTAGATAGCCAAACCATAACTGTCAAAAAAACTGTAGTGTGACAGTTATCCAAACAAGTGTTACCATATGGGTGATTTCCCCCACTTTCTCCTCTCACCTCTGCCGTGGTCAAGAACTGCTGACCTGAGGAAGTTTTGAGGAGGGACCAGTGTTTTGTCTTGATCTGCATCTAGCCAGATGCTTTCTGCATTCAGAATAAGCTTTTATTCCCTTGTTCCTCCTTTCCTGCCCCCTCCTCCCTGGGTTGAATAACCCCTCACCCCCCATCTCCATGGTGCAGTCTCAGTTATCCCTGCTGGCAGATGCATCAATCATTTCTCCCCTGGGAGCCAAGTGTACTCTTACACCATGGAAGACCAGTTCTGTCTTGCAGCCTAGTCATTTGCTTCCTTTTATCAGGGAGGCCACCTCCAGCCTTTGTGCAAGTGTGATGCTTCCAAGCTGGTGCTTTGGAAGGACCTCCTGCAGTGTCCTGCCAATGCATCAAGATAACAAGACTTGTGCTCCTCTCAGCTCCAGTGCTGATTCTTTACCTTTTTGTCTGAGCTTCTGTGATGGGTTAACCCTGGCTGGACGCCAGGTGCCCACCAGAGCCGTTCTATCACTCCCCCTCCTTCTCAGCTGGACAGGGGAGAGAAAATATAACAAAGAGCTTGTGGGTCGAGATAAGGATAGGAGAGATCACTCACCAATTACCATCACGGGCAAAACAGACTCAGTTTGGGGAAAATTAACTTGATTTATTACAAATCAACCGGAGTAGGGTAATGAGAAATAAAACCAAATCTCAGAACACCTTCCCTCCACCCCTCCCTTCTTCCCGGGCACAACTTCACTCCTGGATTCTCTACCAACCCCCCCCCAGCGGCACAGGGGGACGGGGATGGGGTTTACGGTCAGTTCATCACACGTTATTTTCTGCCGCTTCATCCTCCTCAGGGGAAGGACTCATCACACTCTTCCCCTGCTCCAGCGTGGGTTCCCACCCACGGGAGACAGTCCTCCACAAACTTCTCCAACGTGGGTCCTTCCCACGGGCTGCAGTTCTTCACGAACTGCTCCAGCATGGGTCCTTTCCACGGTGTGCAGTCCTTCAGGCACAGACTGCTCCAGCGTGGGCCCCCCACGGGGTCACAAGTCCTGCCAGAAAACCTGCTCCGTGGGCTCCTCTCTCCACAGATCCGCAGGTCCTGCCAGGAGCCTGCTCCAGCGCGGGGTTCCCACGGGGTCACAGCCTCCTTCGGGAACCCACCTGCTCCGGCGTGGGGTCCTCCCTGGGCTGCAGGTGGAGATCTGCTCCACCGTGGACCTCCATGGACTGCAGGGGGACAGCCTGCCTCACCATGGTCTTCACCACGGGCTGCAGGGGAATCTCTGCTCCGGCGCCTGGAGCATCTCCTCCCCCTCCTTCTTCACTGACCTTGGTGTCCGCAGGGTTGTTTCTCTTACATGTTCTCACTCCTCTCTCCGGCTGCCGAATACCGCCGTCCCAACTTTTTTCCTTCTTAAAAATGTTATCACAGAGGCGTTACCACTATCACTGATTGGCTCGGCCTTGGCCGGCGGCGGGTCCGTCTTAGAGCCGGCTGGTATGGGCTCTCTCGAACACAGGGGAAGCTTCCAGCAGCTTCTTACAGAAGCCACCCCTGTAACCCCCCCCGCTACCAAAACCTTGCCACACAAAACCAATACAGCTTCAGCACTAACACTTAGCATGTCCTCTGTGATAAACAACTTCATCTCTTCCGTACGCTCTTTCAGTGGTCTGGATCTCTCTTCCTTTGTGTTGTGTCTATGATAACAACAGAGGTCTCTGCAGCTGCAACCTTTACAATAAAATAAA
Organism: Harpia harpyja; assembly: GCF_026419915.1. Taxonomy (NCBI): domain Eukaryota; kingdom Metazoa; phylum Chordata; class Aves; order Accipitriformes; family Accipitridae; genus Harpia; species Harpia harpyja. Next base: position 283,098 of record NC_068951.1, on the reverse strand, counting down.
TTGGAATTAAAAAACCCAAACCCTCATTTCTAAGCCAGTTAACTGCGACTGTCTAGACAACAATTGCTCAACTTCAGTTTGATTTATATTCCTTCAGCCAAGAAAAAAAAAATTACCAGATATTTATTTTTCCATTGACTCTGTTTTGTGTAGTTCTCTTGTGAATATTGTTTGCATTTTACTTTTATTATGAAAACATATGCAGGTCTTTTTTTCCATTTCAAACATTCACTTCATAATTTTTTTCCTCCTGTGTTTCTCCCTTTCTCTTTCTGAGGTGTTATGTGGCAATTGTTACAGTAAATGAGGCCTTTTTATTTAGGTTTTTAAGGTTCGTTTTTAATTTTTGAGAGTTAGTATTCATAACTGTATGTTTGCTGTGCATTTGGGTAATCTAATCAGCTGGCAAAATGAAGCCGTGTTAATTGGTAAATTGACACAGCTTGGCAGACCAGCTGAGCTCCAGGACATGGAAACTGTTATACTACTTTGGATGAAAAATACGAAATCATTGGAGTGCTTCAGCAAAAGACAAGTGTGGAAATGTCCAGTGAGGTTCAGGACATGAACACAGACCAGCTTCCATACTTGAGCATCGCAAGTTTTCTGCTCTTCTTCCATTACCCTGGTAATAGTCTCAGGGATGCAGGTTTTAGCAAAGACATACACTAATTCCATTTCAGGCATCTTGCTTTTTAATATTGTGATAGCCCACCAAGTTCCTAAAGAAAGTGACTACAAATTAGTGTTGAAGTTGCCTGCCTGCTGCTTTGGATGAACTTTGGATGAGCTGAATTATCCAAAATACTTCTGACTTTCCTTTATTCTCAAAAGGACAGTCAACTTACTGTAAGAGAATCTGGCACACGCTAATGTGCCTTGCATCTTTGGTGCTCTGTAAGTTGTTTTCCCCACTCTTCAATAAAAATCAGTCAAGACACAATCGGCAGATTTACTGAGAAACTTGCAGGGTGCACATCCAAGCTAAAGTAAAGCTGACATCCTATCAAATTTAAGCTTGCGTTTTCAGTTTAGTCACCTCCTTTTTGCAAAATGTTACTATGCAAACATTTACATATGACTTCAGAATGTGTGCAGTTTTGTTCCATCTTTCTGAAAGGATGGGACACTGGGAGAAATGGGTTTATATGCTTTTGAACAATACATCTGTCACGCGTGTGTTCTAGGAAACAATATTCCATTGTGATGATAGAATCCCATTCTTTGATGTACTAAGTTGTTATATGAAAAAAAAAAAGCTGAAATGGAAAAATCTCTTTGTTGTTCTAAATTATGTCTACTTGTATGTGGAAAAATTGCACGAAGTATGTTTAACTACAGAAATGCCTTCCAGCATGATCTCATTCACATAAAGCAGTAACTCCTTGATTTTTTTAAGCAGTTGAATTCTGTGAGAAAATGATCCTTCCTGTATTCTCTCATTGTGAACTGCAATAGCCAACCCATTTCTGTTGATAAGTAACTGTTCATTCTCTAATGCTGTGTGCTGCCTCTTGCGTTTTTCCTGACGACAGCATGTCCTTCTCTAGCCTAAATCCCTACAGCTATGATGAGAGCTGTCTCAGCAGCAGTGAAGACCACATCCCACTGGCTGCCTTGCCCTTGCTGGCTGTTTCTTCCCCTCAGTACCAGGATGCAGTTGCCATGGTGATCAGTAGAGCCAATCAAGTTTACAATGAATTTCTCAAATCTACAGATGGGGCTGGTTTTAATGGACAGGTAGGACTATTTTCTCTTACATCAAATTAAAATTCCTTTGGAGCAAGGCTGTTTCTTTTTAACCCATTGTGTTGAGGGTTTTGAGTTATGAGTGTGGGACAAGATTGCAAATATGATGAATGAATTTTAGCATGGGATTACCTATGCAAAATGCCTTCTCGGTGCCCAGCATGAGAAAGACACTTCTGGAATCCTGTGCAGTATCTAACCTGGGCTTACTCGGTTGGTAGAAGATACTATACCTTCTCCCACAAGCATTTTGACTCCTAAGCTCTTAATAAGTATTGCTACAAACACTGGTAATGTGCAAGAGCCTTACCTGTGCGGTAAGTGTGGTATGCTAAGCAGTGAACAACCATGCCAGCCCAAGACAAATAATAATCTGTGTTACTGAGTTCCTCACATACCTGCTATAGCTGATACAAAAGTTGGGACATCTGACTAAGAGCATAAGGAATCCAACATTTAACTATTGCTATTTCTTTTTTGCCTCCATCACAGTAGTAATAAAACAATTGACAGTAAAGAAACTTAGAAGACAAGTGTTGCAGATTTTCTGTGTAACTTTGGGAAAGTCACATAGTTTTTCTGGTGTGACCCACTCCCCAGTGAAGTCACCTGCAGACTTCTTCTGGCTGACGTGTCACAGTTACTCTTCTTCCTTCCCCATCTTTAGACTACAAAAACCAGTACTTTCATGCTTCACATAGAATAAATATGATACTGCTACCCTGTGTGAGTTACTGAAATTATTTTGTGATGAGGCCCTCTACATAGCTGGAAACGTGCACTTCCTTAAAGTACAGTGACCTGCAGACTTCAGAAAAAGGAAAAAAAAAAAGACACTTAATATAGGGTACAGTGTAATCTTCGATGGAAAGCATGTGTTTTATTACACAAACAAATTATTTTCCATAGCAGTCATAAGATTATGCTGTAGCATATCAGTATTTTTAGACTAAAATTTGGTTTTAAGCCAGTTTTAAAATCCATAGTAAACTGTTCTTGCTTGAAGCATAAAAGCAGCCCAGCTGCAGTGACAGAAAATTATGAAAGGTGAGATTATGTAAAGAAGAATTATACCAGTTACAAAAATAATTGTGAAAACAATTCTCTCAATAGAAATTGTTACAGGTTTTTTTTTCTTTGACAAAGCTACAAAGAAGTCTCTTTGGTGTGTTTTACAAACCATATATATTAATCTCTCATGTTAAAAAGTCTGCATGACCTCTGTATGCTCCACAGAATTTTCGCCATCAACAATTACCAGCATTGTTAAAATGGAAGTGACTTCTCTGTGGTGTCTACAGTGCTTTGCTTTGATCCTTAGATAAAAATCTCAACTCTGCCTCTGAATAAGTTCTGTACTTCTGAAATACATACCATATAACCTGACCCCTACCCCGTGTGTATCTTTCCTTTCATATTTTGGTCCCTTCTATCCATTTATATTGCAAGTTCATTAGATCAGAGATTGCCTTTTTGGTTTTATACAGTATCTGGAACAAGTTAACTCCATTACCTTAATGCCAATAATAATGAGGATTAGAAATGGAATGGTAAATTGAAGGAGGTACTATATAATCCCCCACAAAACGTGCTGTTAATTTTATTAAGGTTACCTGTATCATATAATTTTCAGTTCTTTGGGGACTTCATTGTGTAGCATAGGAATTTGAAAATCAGAGAGTAAATCAGCATGCTGTTCAATTGTATACAACTTTAGAACAAGAATTGTCTTAGGACAGATGTTAACCTTAATGTATTTGATATTGTATTTTGTAAAATGTTTTATCCCAAGAAATGTACTCAATTAAGAGTGTGTGTTATGTGGAGATGCACTAAGGGAATTTTGAGGTTTTTCCCTACCTGCATCTTGAAGCACTCGCTTTTCCTAACATGCTTCACTTTGAAGAAATCATGCACAACATCCTGTTATCCAAAACTTGTAGTTTAGTGTTGTAGCCAAGCTGAATTAAGGCTAAAAGCAAGTTAAGGTTTGTAAGGAGAGGTAATGTCTTCTGTTAAACTAATTGGAATTGGGAACAACAGACTAGATGTTTGCTTGAGTTTGAGAATTGGAGAGAAAGGGTTGCTGGAACCTGTGGAACTGTGGGGATTGTTACCAAGGAGAAATGTAATACAGCTATTACTCATCCTCAGACACAGGCAGGGGAGACGGAGAGAAAGAATTGTCTCCTGTGGGATAGGGAGGTGTTCAGTGGAAATTGGCTTGTGAGGTAGATTCTAGTGTGCCATAAAATTACTCCAACTATTGCATTCCCAATTTTAGTACTCTCTGTATTTTAATTCCCAGGTCCAGACTTTGAAGGTAGTTTGTATGTTTATATTAAATGTGAAGCAAGAGTGAATCTCTCTGCTTAATACCTCATGTAAAAGTTCCATTCCCTTGTCCTGACAGGGGAGTACCAATCTGGTTTTAATCTGTTGAGATCCTCTTCTTTGTATGACTCTGAAGGACACGTTAAGTGGCTTGAAATCTTCGTGAGGCCGGTTGTCCGGTGATCTGGACTTTTCGAGCTGGAATCTGGCTGCAAGCAGCTAGAAGAATTTGAGCCTGTTTGGCAGGACTCCCAAAATAGTCAAAATAGTCCCTGGGACAGATATTTTTGGCATAGGGTATATGGCTGGAGATAAAAGGAAGTGGGAGAAAGCGGCTACACGTTTTCAGCTGCAATAGGAACCAAGGTGTAAAAAACCAGGAACAAGGCTGTAAAGTAAGACAGCAACTCCCCTGCAGTGCTGTGATGCTTTTTGTTTCTTTTAAAACACTTGCTACATCTCCCCAAAAAATCTTTTTATTTTCTCAGGTGTGTCTCATTGGTGACTGCATTGGAGGAATTTTGGGCTTTGATGCCATCTGCTATAATTCTAATACAGCTGACGAGAGTCGGAACAGTAGCAGGAGAGGAAGCATCAGCAGCATCCAGGTGAAGAGAAAAAATCCACACAGCTGAAACCCTATAGATTCATTCCCTGGAGGAAATCAGCTCCATATAAACCAGAGAAAATTTAAAGATTTGGTAAATTGCCATGATAGCACAGGATTTTGCTCATATATCAAAAAATTGCTGTGTGAAAATTAAGTCTGCAGCTTCAGTGTTGTGATAAACAGAAATCGCTAGTGAAGGCTTTACCTGTAAATCTGCAAAGTAGGGTTATCAAGTGCCCTTTATGGTATCCCTAACTGTAGATGCAAACAGGTCCTCTCAGTAATCTCTGGTAGGCTCCTGTTTTTTGCCAAAATCTTTTATCTTTCTTTTTGTAATCTTTTTATTTGTTCACATAGGGTCCGGAATGCATTATGCTACTGCCTGGGGGTAGTCTAGCATGAAAATGTATTCATGAATAAGTTTTAGTGACTGGTGAAAGAATGCTTCCTTCCTGATAAGGAGTGCAAGTCACCTGAGGATCTGTGAATGTACCACTGAGCATAACAGGGTCTATATGAGTGCTACATTTTGAGAGGAGGGAGGATTAATTCTCTGATCCAGGAAAGATTTCATGATAGTACAAGCACAATTTTTTAAAGTAATGCTAGCATGTAAGCTTCATTATTGTGTTCAACACTTAAGAAAGAAAATTGAAGTTCAACTAATCTTATGTGCTTCAGACTCAAGTGGATATGGAGAGGGGGTGTGGTGTATTAGAACTGACACTGAGTGAAGTGCCCACACTCCATTCTTTGATGGTTTTGTGACCCTGGCCAAATCGTTTCATCCCATGACTCTTTAGTTACCTCTCTCCTCAAAAATGGGCTCAGTGATACCAACCTGCATGGTTCAGTTGAGAGCTCTGTATGATGGGAATACTCTTGAGCAAAGAGACATCCTCTAAATGCCTCCAGGAAAGAGAATTACTCACCATTAATAACATGGCTCTGGATTCTCAGCAGCCAGCCTTTGTTAGTACTAGCACTGAGGACAGTGCATTGCAAGCAAAGTAAATGGAGAAATGGTCCTCCTGGATCCCAGTCCTACAATGGGGTTGGTTGTGCAAGGGCTGCTGATGAACCTGAGAGTGGGGATCAGCCTTTAGGGAGTACAGGTTCTTTTGACTTCCCTGCTCTTATAATTTCAACTTTCCTGTATTCGTGTCTTTTCTGATACCAGAGAGCTTCTCTTCCCATTCCTCTCTCCATCTTTTCCCTTTTCTCCTTTTGTCTTTATCTCTACTACTCTGTGTGTTCAGAAAAACTAAGTATTCTTTTCCTTCCTTGTGTTGTCTTTCTGTCCGTTGTTCTCAGCTTCCTCCTGTGAAACATTCAGGAGGACTTTTTTTTTTTTTTTTACTGGGTTTTTTTTTTTGTTCCCCCCTTCCTTGGTGTCTCCAGTAGAAATGGATCTCATTGGAAGAGTTTGAGATGCAGAAATATGAGAGAGTTTTTCACTTTACCATTTCACAAATGTCAGGGGTGTTTGTGAAATGAAACCAGTTGGAAATAAGGATGAGACAGAGGTACTTGCAACCATTGCATTTTATTTTCTGGTTATAAACAGTGAAAATAGAGTAAATTAGGTTTATATAGTTACCTTCTTACTCTGTTTATTTCAAAGTGGTCTATAATAATAAGCTAGATTGGTGATGCAGTGACCATTACATTCTCTGAATAGTTCACAGTTTTAGGCACTAGAAACTTCCTTTTGGAGAGAGAGGGCCTGTTAATTTAATGAGGCAATGTATATAAGGAATTAGAATGGTGCATTCTTCTACTGCCCCAGGTGAGTATTTGTTGGTTTGTGTGTTGTCGTCTGTTTTCTGTATTTTAGTTTCCAATATACACTAAAAATCATATCAGGATTATCCATAATAGGTAGTGACTTCTACAGTGTTGGCGGAAATGTGAATGATTACTGAGATCATGATGATTGTTGTGTGTACGTGCTTGTACAGGGCAGTATTTGAAAATTTACCTGCATGTTCAATAAAAGAATCTGCAGTAGAGCAAATGTCACTCTGCTCAGACCAGACTAGTAACTCTTGCTCTTTAAAAATCAGTTATGTTTGTAAATGTCAAAATACTTAACAAAGAAAGCCAGTGTTGTTGTCATTGTCATCATATCACTCCTTGGGTTATTAAAGGACAGAAGGATGAAGTGAACTTGGTCCATCATCAGAAGCGGAAAATGAAAATCTTGTATTAGCAATCACTGTACTTGGTTGGGAATACTGTCTCTTAGAAGAGGAATATGGTTCTTTTTTGTTGCAACAGCTAAAATACTCATAATTTAAAGTAGACAACTCTTCATTAGGATGAATGGAGAAAGTGGAAGATTTGCTTCACATGGATCAAGGATAAATAAAAGCCACCTATGGGTGACTAATTCAAATCCCAGCATTGATACCATTTTACTGCAGATGAGATTTTAATTGTGGCGTGTGGGGGAGTTGAAAGAGCTTGTAGCAATGGAAAATAAGCTTTTTAACTGTTTAAAATGCAGTGAATAGTCTCTATACTGATCACCTCAACCTTCTTCTAAAGTGTTGCCTAATGTCTTTTTTTTAAGTGGTTTAGTGTATTTTTCAGAACTATATCTCACTCCCTGATCTGGCTGATATAAATGCCAAATTGGGTCAGTCTGTTTTGCAGCATACAAGAAAGACTGTGTCATGAAGGTGAGCCTAAATGCTCAAACAATTGAGGTAAAAATCTGGTCAGGTTTTTTGAATAGGTTTGAATACGGGATTTTTTAACAAGACTTCCCCCCCCCCCCCCCCAAATGTATCAGACTACTATAAATTTGAACACTTTCTCTTCACTGTGACGCCACAGTGTGCAGACATTTTGACATACTCTTAGCATCTGATGTCATTTTCACCATTCAGATGCAGAGAAGGCCCAGATGGTTTAGCGAAGTTAATTTCTCAGCGATAGTTCTTCTCACCAAATAACCTTCTGTCTCTGTGAAATGGTTGTCAGACTTTCCCTATTGAATGGCTGTTCAGTAACGTGTGAAATCAATTTGGTCCCAGTTCAGTCCTCAAGGGACTATCACATGAACAGACTGTTCATGGGATAAAAGCCAGCTCCAGAACTGGCACTAGCTCTAGTCCTGGGTTCCCTGTTCTCAGGAATAAGACTAGTTATTCACTTGTCACAGAAGCCAGGAGGTCCTCTTGGCTGTTGAAGACTATAGGTGGAACAGTGTGGGAAGGTTCATCTTACAGATCATATACTGCTTCTGTCTTGGTTTCATTTTCCTGCAACTCATCTGCATAATTCTGGAGGACAGATTAGGTTCTTCAGCATCTCTTCTTCACATGAAGTCTCACCCCACGTGCACAGGGCTGCTAATGTGCTCCACTACTGAGTGAGGTTATGGGAAGTGCCTGTCCTGTGAACTTGTTCTTTCTGTAGCTTCGGAGAAATAGATTCAGTTATCATGTTTTCCATAGTCTGTCTGCGTGACTTTGGCCAAGTCTCTTGATCTGTCGTGTCTCAGTCCTCACCTGTAAGCCTTGCACTATTTCTCACATCCTCTGTTTTGTCTAGTTGGATTTTACACTCTTTGCAAGTTGCTTAAAAGTACTGGACATGATAAAGTCTACTTTCACTTGGGGCATTTGCTGATAGGAATTGTGGAGAGTGTTCCAATGACACTTCAACAGTGCAATACAGTGGCATAATGCTATGTCCAAGAAGACAGGTGCAGGGAGCAGTGGTGGAGAAAATGTAAATGAGCGTGGGGAGAGAGTTGTATGCAACAAGGAAAAGAACAACTTTGAATCCTGCTGTCTTGTACAATGCCTAGCCAATTTCCCAGTGATCTTCCCTAGGGTCGTCTCACAGAGATCTAGTCCCTTGTCCTTCTAAAACTACTTTTGTCTTCCCTCACTGAACTGTGTGTGCCATGTATGCTGTGGAAGACCTGAGTTTTACCCATAGAAAATCAAGTTTAAAATGTGTTGATTTTGACCAAAGAAAATGAAGGCTTTCTTCTGCAGTGCTACAATAGCATGCCATGTCCTGTTAACTTGCTTTAGGTGATGATTATTATTGTAGAGTTTAACAAAACAAAAACAAACAAACAAAAAAGGCAGCTACCATTCTACTGTGTCTCTGACAGAAACGTTGTGCCCAGTAAATCAACAGGCACAACTGAAATGCTAGGTATGCTAGGTTAACCTTAATGATAGCAGTGCAGAAGAGGGAGCTTGATGCTCTTCCCACATAGTTGTTCTGAGACTGTCAAACTCTTGCAAAATTTGACCTATCTGAGATTGTCTTATGATAGAAGAGAAGAACATACCCTCTGCAAGGAGAACCTGTTACTGAAGCTTAGAGGACAGAGGTGAATTGTTGCCAGCTTTCAGGGATAAAGATATTAGCTTCTAGCTATTAAATACTTTAGAGAAACATGCGTGTGACTAAAAGAAAAGTGTTTGGTGTTATGTTACTGTCAACTCTATGCCTTTCCAACAGCCAGCCTTCTTCCTGAGACCACCAGGAAATCAAGAGACCTAAACAAAAATATTTAATCATGTTGAGTTCCTTTTATCTGCTTTCTTGCTCTGGCACCTTCAAAGGTTCCCATTTTTCTCAATCTAATCACAGGAATTCCTTTTTAAAAAGTAATGGGAGCTGAGATGCTGACGTATCTGCCATGTGATTTTAACAAAGAGAGCCTTAAAATGTCACCAGGGTTTTGATGAAACTCTGAGCCTTGACAGCACTGATACGGTTTTCAGAAGTCACTCATGGTATGATGTTTAAGAGCTTGATCTACAGCCCATTTAAATCAATGGATTTATCACTGCATTTCATGGGCTTTGGTTCAGTCTCTAAAAATTCCCTTTCAGCTATGTGTATGCGGATTCACCTCCATTTTGTGTGCCACCATGAATATTACACCCTAATAAATTTATTCATAGTAAAAGCACCAAATTGGAATTTTAGACAAAAGTGGCAATATACTTGTAGCATGCGAGTTACAATTTAAAATCATAAATATATCACATTTTCATGGCACTGTTGCTTGGGAACAAGCTAGAGATCAGAACTCATCATAAAGGCTAAGAGGTAAATAATTACCTTTTCTGAATCAGTTTGGGATAATGATGAGACACGAGCAGATAAAGAAATGTTGTTCACTTACTTTCTTGAGAATTCACCTATAAGAGGTTAGTCTGTAAGAAACTATGTCAGGAACAATTTGGTTATAGGAATTTTGGCTTTGAAAGGTCCCTGGTGTTCTGAAGAATAGATATAGAGTTGCTAAAAAGTACTGATGTTATAACAGAGCTTCAATGTAAGGTTGTAAACTGTGGGGCAAATCAAGCTACATAGAGTCAGTGTCAGGCTGAAAAAAAAGTTACTGGTTACATAAAAAAATACAAGTAGGGCCTGGAGCTGGTTCTGGCTTGAACTCAATGGAAGTGCATATTTTAGGTGGAGACTTTATTTTGGTTTTACATCGCTTTAGAACACTAAACAGTGCGGGCAGTCAGCTGCCAACACACGGCAGGAGCCCTCATGCTACCTGGCCCTGTGAAATAGTTCTCTGCACTCATTAACGCTAACAACTACCAGAAGTGAGGCCTAGTTTTAACATTGTAGATACATTAGTATTATGCCAAGCAAGGTCCTAATCTTGCACAACTTTAATATGAAAGTTGGCATGATGTGAATTTTGCTATGTTAGTATGAAATGCAGAAAGAGATTCCTATGCGCATGTTGAGTTCTTTCATTTTACCATCACAGGAATAATAGCGTGCGAACATGCTGGTCCTAAACTAATCTTCTGCACGCTATTAAGATGCCAGTGCTAGTTGTATCATATCATCCTATGAATTCTAGTACTGCATTGTAAGAGTCAGTAGAATGTGGATGAAAACCAATAATTACACAATTAGAAGGGGTTTAACTGTATCTGTTCTCCCAGTATGCCTTGTTGATGTTCGTATCTTTGAAGTTTTGTAAAAGTAGATGTCAGGCATTTTCACACTGTCTTATTTTGTTGATCCAAATAGAAGGAGATTTACAAAGAACTGGATTACACAGTTATTATAAAGAACCAGATCTTGCATGCCTCATGCACCCAGATCTCGTGCATGAATGGGCAGATTCAGTCCGATGGCGTTTGTTTTGAAAAGCAGCATTTGTGTTGGCTGCTGAAATGGATGCAGGAATAAAAGTCTGGGGGCAATAGGGATACATCAGGGAGGATGCTGGTGCAAGCTGCAGAAGTGCTGGAGGAAATGAAAAAATAAATAAATCTATTTCCTATTTCAAGGGGTACCTTAAAGATATGGTACCACTGGTCTCCTCTTGCATCCCGCAGAAGTTCACATTCTTAAAAAATAAGGTCCCGCATCCATGGAACATGATGAGCAAGACCATTAATGTTGTAATGGGCATTTTGTGCACTCAGGTAAGACCCCTTCTGATTACCTTATGATATTTATAGTCCTCTAAGAATGGTGAAGTCATGAGGGATAAAGCTTTTGTGTTACTCCTCCCCCCCCCCCCCCCCAAATTCCTGATTCTCCTTCCAGCTTTTAGGCTATACATCGTAGAGGGAAATTTAGTCTTCATCTCTTTCCTTATCTTCTACTGCAGAAAGAAAGTCTAACCCCTTCCACCCTTTCTTGGATAAAGTGAGGTCAATTGTGTAAATGCAGCCATTTCATATAAGCTCTGTCATATTTTGGTCACTGTCTAAATCTTCCTTTTACTCTGTTCGTTCTCTGAAGGATAATCCCCTCTTAGCAGAGGACTCCAGTCTGGGTGGCAGCAAACGCCTGAGCAAAAGCAATATTGACATCTCGGGAATCATGGAGGATGAGAAGCCAAGGCAGCCGTTGCCTAGGAAACAGAGTGACTCATCCACCTATGACTGTGATACTATAACCCAACATCATGCTTTCCTGTCTAGGTAACTAGTGTTTGATGACTGAGTAAAAGAAATAGGCTTGCCATTGAATGGAGCCTGTCAGTACCAGAGCAACAGAATCATTTTTATTGTTTGTGGTGTGTTTCTGGAGGTTTGCTTAAAGTCGCTGTATACCTCTCAAAGAAAACCATAGATATAGTGGGCCTAGTATGAACTTACTCACATGTGGAGAGTTTTTTATTTAATCTTTATTCAGCTGTGAGAGTTTTGAATATGCAAAACTGAATGCAAGTAGTTCCATTTCTTCAGTGCAGCCCACACAAATCAAGATGGATGAATGCATTATAATTCTAAATTTCTGTTACATTTTTCTTTCTAAAGATCTCTCTGACTTCACTTACAGAGTTTCTATTATTCTGTTAAGAGTGAGATAACTGCTTTAGTTGCTCCCATTGGTCTATGACCTATTCAGGTCAGCTTTAAAACAACAACAACAAAAAAACCTGCATAAACATTTGGCTTAAATGAAGAGGAGGTTGTGGGAGGAGAGTTGACTTAATAGCTTTCCTGGATCCTAAGAAACCTTTAAAACACAGATTTGGTGGGAACATAAGCATTCCCTTTGTCTCGTTGTTTCTTCCTGTTATAAGCTATTTGGTTTTTTTACTTACCTAAGTTCTTTGTGCTTTTTTTCCTCTATCAATCATCTTATTTCCTTTATTTCATTGGGAGTGATGCAGAGGGAGAAGTTTTATTGTGTGTTGAAGTTTCAGTTCTGCTACAGTTGAGTATAGTGCAGACATACTACTGTGCTTTACTTCAAGTCTGGCAGCTTTGTTAGTAGCAGTTTAAGGTAATTTTATTTTCTTGCTTTGACTGAATGTACTTTGCTTTGCTTTTGTTGACTATTCTGATCTTCTTTTCAAACCATTGGGTTTTCTGGATATCAATATGTTGTAAAGCGTCTTCCCTCTGAGGCAGAATGCTTGTTTTTCGCTTGTCTGTGATTGAAAACGTGAAGATGTTTTTGGTCAGTCACTTTTAGGTTCTTGTATAGAAGGAGTACTGTATTATGTTTAAAGCACAGTGTTGGCTTATATAAAGCACTTCAGACTTGGGGGATAATAGGGTAATTAAAAGACAAAGATAACAGTGTTCTTCCAAGCCTTTTTTAATTTCCTCTTTATCTATGATTTTAAACTGAAAGCTTTACATGCAGCTGTACTTAAGCAAGCCAACAGAAAAGTGTTATCTTCCATTCACATTTTGGACTCCTCAAACTGTAGGCTGTTGCTAAGCTATTGAGGAATAGTTGGACAAATACAGCCTAAAGATGGCAGAAAAAATTCCTTGGTAAGGTAAAAAGCGGGGGGGGTGACACAGGGACCACAAATCAAATGAAACCATGTCATCCTCTGACCCACCCTGTACATAGAGAGAGATTCCAAGCATTTGGTTTCCTGTCTGTGAGACTTGCATAAGATCATGAAGACTTTTTTTCCTCATGAGCTCATTTACTGCAGTTTAGAGGTAGTGTGTCAGTGTGAGTAATGAGGTTACAAAGATCGCTCTTTCACACAGGCATGTCCTTGTCCTACACACTGTGGTTGTGTTTCAGTGTGTCAGCTTGTGCTTTTGGTCCAAGTGCTTTTGGCATAGAGAGGTGACTCCTAACTGCTGTGCTGCTGATGGATTTAATTCTCGGCTTTCTTCATTTCTACCGGAAAGGGGCCCTAAGCTTGGTCCCCGGAGTTTTGGTTAATAACATCAGCTTATAAATTGAGAATGTCACTAGGTTCTCAGATTGAAAGAGAGGCCTGGTGTCTTGGCCTGATTCAGGACCAGTCTTCAGGATTTCTGGATTCTGATCCATGCTTGGCCACTGATGCAGAGCATAGCGTACAGATAACTCATGAGGCCTTCAGTTACAGCTCTGGTTGAAGTCAGCATGGTCAGCATCTCTCAGTCACGCTCTGCACGCTCTGGAGGCATGTTCTGCTCTGTCTCATGACTGGACAGCAGGTGTATATGCTACTTTTCTGCTTCTGAATGGAGTTATATTTCCTCTCCAGCAGAGCTGAATGAGGGGTGAGTCTGTCAGTGAGCGATAGGTGATCTGTATTTACCTCATGCATGTATGGCATACAAAGTAAATGAAAGTGTTTAAATCACTTAAAAGATTAAAAGCTGTCTATAAGCATCACTAATTTTAACCTGTAATGAATAGTTGAAAACTAGTGAAATGCTAGTTCATAGCTCAGGGAATGGATTAGAACAATGCTTTTTATGTACCCATGTAACATACTTCATGACTGCAATCTTTTACTGCCGTTGTCCTTATACAACTTGAGTTGCTTAGAATTTGTAGCAGAAGTTTCAGAATAAGCTTACATACATCTGTACTGCTAAAAGGTAGGGGAGGTAAAGTTCAATCTTCAGAGTCCTTGCGTAACTTACTAATACGTATTCTGCAGAATAACTGTAGAAAACTCTTGCATGCTGAAGGTAGTAAACTTACTGAATAGTTGCACAAGAAATCATGATAAGTGGCTGCTATACTGCAATATCTATCTACAGTTTAAGGCATATTGCTTGGATCTAGATACAGCTGCTAGAGCTTTCTAAGCAGTCTGTTTTGGGAATGGATTTTTTCTCTGGATGCCCTCTTCATTATTGTTGAATCAGTGCATTTTCTTTGCTCAGCATCCACTCAAGTGTGTTGAAAGATGGTGCAGACTTTCCTCCTGTGAATTCCAGTCTCTCAGAAGTAAACCTGGGCCGATTTGAATTCGAGGTGTCTGATTTCTTCCTCTTTGGATCGCCGCTTGGTTTGGTGCTGGCCATGAGGAGTACTGTTCTGCCTGGCCTGGATGGTAAGCTCTCTCTGGAGTTAGAATGCAGGCTGCTTAATGACCTTTGTAAACAAAGAGACTCATAGAAAAGGAGGTAAATAAAGGAGCCTGGTTAAAGACTGGGGGGCGAGGTAAGTTTCTTCCTCTAAAAGATGGGAGTGTTAGCATAGGTAGGTACTGAGGTGATGAGGGTTGTTCCGGGGGTGTCACTGCTCACCAATTTACAGTAGTGTGTCTTTTGCTCTGCTGTTAATCTTATATTCCATGTCATACAACATGAAGCTTACACCTCACCAAGGATCAGTCCTTGAAAAAGATACCAAAAATAACATCTGTGCTTGGTTCAGCATTGCATCTTGTTCAAGTCTGGCTTCATGGGTAAATTTGGCCCCCAGCTGTGTTGGTTGTGAGCCATTTTTTCCTCTGGTAACAGAGCCTACTGGTCAGACATGTACAGGATTTTTTTGTTTTATTTCTAAATACATCTGGATTTTTTCAATTTTTCAGTTTAAGTAAGAGCTTACTTTACTTTTCAAAATTCAGTGCGTGTTTTGCCTCTTTGCATCGAATGAGGTTTGGTTAGCACAGCATCTTCATAGGAGATTATATATATGTTCGTTTATCGGGTGAGGGAGAAAAATCAGTTGCAATAGTGAGAAGAGACAACAATTCAAGATTCCCAATTTTTTTCTTCTCAGTTTATAGACTTTTGAGTAATGTCATTTGACTGAACTTTCAAAGTCACATTTGATTGCAGGAATGTAATATAAACTGAAAATTATTTTACCTGCCATAATTAAAAAAATGACCAAACACCTGTCTTTCAGAGCCTTTAGAAATCTGGTAGGATTTTTTTAGCAAATTCCATGGACTTACAAGAAAGCGTAATTAAACTCCCATTTTGCATTTCATTCTTTGTATTTGCAGTACTAATTTTTCTTCAAATAAAAAACAAAACCAAAGCTCAGCTAAAAAGAATGGGAATTCATATATATTTTCCCACAAACTGAGGCTTTTTGCTGCTGTGAAAGAGCTGTCAGGGAAATGAACAAAAATTACATAGGTGATGGCTGGCTTTGAAAACTGCACTGCAATTTATTTTTCTGTCTTAGGGATTTCTTTCCAACATTAGCAACACTTCCCTTGGAATATGGTGGGGGTTTTGCTGGGGGGTTTGGGGCAGGGAGTTAAGGGGTTTTTTTTTGTAGGACTTCATGTGGAAAAATCTGTCAGTATTAATTTACACACATGGAATCAAATTCTTTGAGCTAGAATTTGTATTTTTGCAAGATGTCGTGGTTTCCATTTAATGAATCAGAATGGACACATTTACTCTGGAATCACATATGAAATAGAGCATGCATCTGTTTTGTTAGATACCTTTTTAGAGTGAGGACAAATGCTGATTAGCAGATGCCAGTTACTGCACAGTAAGTAGAAAATACTGGCAGTGTTTGGTACAAGAGTACCTCAGTGGCAGACATTGACACATCTTTTCCTATAGCCAGTGGTGGCTGTTAGCAGTTGACTGTGTGTGGTAAGCCCTCCCATCAGTCAGTCCTGATGAGCACAGTTAAAATTCATGGTTCACTTCAAGGGAATGTACACATGTATTGAAAATGTGTGAAAATTTAATGGAATTGTGGCTCTTTGCAAGAGGGATTGCTCTGAAGTGATGTACTTTTTCTGTGTAATTCTCTGTGCAATCTGACAGTCTTCCCTTGAATGCTGTGCTGCATATGAAAGGATTTGTGTGTTCAGAATTGTGACAATTACATTTAAAATTCATTGTTGGCCATATAAACATGCCCTTTAGAAGTAATGTTGGATTCACAGAGGTGAGAGCTGCCTTCCTGGAACCTTATATTGTGAAGTAGGATCACAGGGACAGGGGAAGCTCTGCAAGTTGATCATAACCTTTCCCTGTCTGAAATCCAGGCAAAGCATGAACAAGGTAAAAATGAGGCTACTGGGATTTGTCTCAGGTGGTAATTTTAAAAACAAAGTGACTTACCATATTTTGACTATGTTTTGTATGAGGCCATAATGCTGTTTTGAACTTGAAACTCATCTGTGTTACTGGGGAAGGCTGCAAGGCAAGAGAAGAAAAAAAGAGACAGCTTTGTCCTGACTGGTAAGAAGGAAATTTCCAAAGGTTACCACAACTCTGATTGCTGTATGTGCTTGCCATTTATTCATGAGAATGTATCAGTAAATAGAAAACATAATGTCTTTAAGTTCTGATAGCTTCCTTTAGCAAGATATCTGAGACATGGCTTATGGACAGTGAAACTGGTAAGATTGGGGCAAGATATAATGTGTCTATTCCACAGTTTCCACTTGTTACAGGAATCTAAAGCAAGCTCTTCTGCACAGCAAGTGTTCCTGTTACCTGTTTGGAAGGAATTGATGGACCATACAATTACATTTTTACCTTTAGATACCGGAAAGCAAAGAGCAAACGCAACTTCTGAGTCCTTCTATAATATTTTGGTGGCAGCTCTGTTCACAGGTCAAAGGTCCCTTCTCATATTTAAATTTATAGTGGGTGAATGACATAACTATAAAGAATTGGGATCAGGTAGAGATGGATGGCAAATTTCAACGCTTAAATACTTTACTGGACTGGGGCTGTATGTTTCTAAACTCTCTAGCTAATAGTCCTTCTTTCCCTAATCTCAGCTCTGGTACCCTCCAGACACTTTGACAGGAAAATTTCACATTAATTACTGGTATTTTAAACTATTTTCTTCAAATTATCTCTCACTTCCATCCTCCCTCTGATGTCCTGCAGGGAGCATGCTTTGAGAGCAGCTCAACTGACCAGCATTTCAAACACATTCCAAGGTGAGCAGAGTCTACTTGAAGCATAAGTAGTCTTTAGAGGTACATATGATAACAGAATCCCATTTTAAAGTGATAATTATGGTGCAGTTGAGAGGAAAGCAGACAAGTTGAAACCTATCATGCAGATAGTTGGAAGTTAGGTGAGAAGAGTTGGGTGCCCTTTTTACTGAAATGAAAGGTAGAAAGCTACCTGGAAACGTGAGAAATAAAATTCAGGATATTTTCATTTATTTGTTTTGTTAGAGTCAGTTTTTGAAATAAAATGGAAGAAAATTATATCCAGAGGTTTGCCTGTTCTGTCTGCAGAACAGCTGCATTTTGTCATGTTTTACTTTCTGAATATTTATTTGTCTTTACACTAATAAGAGTGTGGCTAAAACCAAATCTTCATTCCAATTTTTTATTTCCTTGCCAAATGCCTTTTAATTCTCTTCTGTTGAATATTCTGTTGGTCCCTTAGTGCTTCCTTAACAGTTCTTCTGGTTACCCTCTAGCACTCTTTTCTGTGGTCCTCCCACTGTCTAGTCTCAGTTCTTATTTTCTAAAGTACTGATCATTTGTGTGTCTCTGCCAGAGTCTTCCACTCTGTGTGCTGATTATCCTTGGATGAGGCTTGCTACCCTATGAAAATGTGTTTTTTAGAATTCCAAATAGATCATGAGCATCTATCTACATCCACAAAGTGGCGCTGTTCTACCTTAGGATGGTTGTAATAGTAGGGTGTTTTGCACTTGCTCTCAATAGGAACTAATACTGCTAAATGCCACAGTAGTAGGAAGTAATCTCCTTTGGAACATGTTACATTCCTTTGCCAGGTTGGAAGAGGGGTATGAAAACAGCTGATAACTCAGAGGACATGCTTTCTTGTTGCTGCTAAATACCATAATTTGCCCTATGCTAACAACTTTCATAACCCTGCTTTTTGCATTCCTGGCTTGCTTTGTCTCTGTCTGCCTTCTGTGCATATACAGAAGGCAGACATATACAGAAAAAGTTCCTGTACAGGAAGTATTAGAAGGTGCAATTAGGCAACTGATCTAATTTCGTTAAACACTTCCCTTATGTTTAGCTCTGACAGTTAATATTAAGCGTAATGAGAAAGAAAGAATAAACCAATATACTACCCACTAGGGAAGGAAGCTCTAGTTTAGTAGGATAATACCCAGTTTATTGCTCTACTTCATAAGCACTAGATCCCTAAATACAAACGTCAAAGTTATAGGCTTGCCAAAATATGTTTTTAATTACAATGCAGTGCAATGCTTTACCTCACAGAATGTATTTCACAGTACTTGGGCTCTGCAAGAGAATTATACTTTCCTTGCAAAGAATTAATTTCTGCTGTGCTTAAATGCTCTCACACAGGTGATCTGTTTCCATTTTTTCTGGCAAATACTAAGAACAAAATACAACTTGAAGAAAGCCATCAAAAGTAGTCTTGGGTCTTGGCAGTCTTGCTGGTGTTTCCCTTCTGCTTCTCTTGTGATGCAATTAACTGGAATACATTGGAGAATTTACTCAGTTTTCATAGCACAATAAACTGGTGCGTGCGTTTTGTACCCTACTTGGAGACTATGTTAAGAAGAAAGGGTACTTGATAGTGGTTCCTGGAGAACTGTGGAAAGGTACTTCACAGAAGAATCTCACAGGCCATAGTTTTTGTATATGGCTGGCTTAATGGTGCGAAAGGGACAAAGGTGGCATGAAGCTCCTATTTATTTGATAGTGGGAAAGGGAAAAGATTCTGTGGTGTCCTCAACAAGCAGTCTTACTCTCTCCTACTTTCTTTTCATCTGCTACCAGGAGTGCTGATTGATGCACAGAGCCATCCTTTCTAGAAAAATCAACACACAGCAGACATCAAAAGTAGGTTTTGGTTATCCTGCAGCTGGAAACCTGGTAATTGCCACTGATAACAATCTTAAAATGTTTTACAAAGAGAGCGTGGGGGGAAAAAACAACATACAAAGCTTCACTTAATGCCTCCAAAGACACCCACATTGTTCACTTTGTGTGACAGAAATCCTGTAGAATTAAAGAGATGTTGCACCATCCTCAGAGTGAGTCAGTGAATACAAAATACAATGCACACTGCATGTCCAAAGAAGAAAAAAGTTTATGGTTTCGCAGAACTGGATCGTATATAGGTATACTCTTATTGGAAGATTTGTCCCAGAGCATTTCTTGAGAGGCTATAAGTATGGACATCTTCATGACATGAAGATAAGTCTCCTAGACAGTTTAGCACAAAGCGCATGCAGTAAAGTGGTCCCCATGGCTGTGATTCATCATCAAACTCAGAGTATCTTGAGAAGGTTTTTGCTATGAACAATAAAAGGTTAATTGTCTTACTAGTTTGAAAAGAAACATTGTGTGCCTGTGCTGTAGCCTTCATAGAACAAACACTCATATAGAATAGGACAAAACAAAGTATTGCTCTGACCTGTTCATGGCAATGCTGCTATTACAACTCAGTATCAATCTTTTAAGCTTAGAACTTGGTAACATTGACATAGTCTATATCAAGATTTGTCTCTGTATACCTTTAATAGCAGCAAGCACCAGAACTTGAATGTTCAGAGTCCTTCCAGCAACATGGAAAGCACTTGAGAAAACCTGTAAGAATGTAGTGTTTTCTGTTGTAGTTCTTAGTGACTCTCTGTGACTGCAGCAGAGGAAGATGTACAGCATCAAGTTTGCTCATTGTAGTTTTGCTTATGTACAGATACCTTGACTGTTGCACTTGAAAATTAGAAAGAACCTAAGTAGTGTGGTTTTGATTTTCTTTTTTTTTTTCTTAATTCCACGATGGGTGCTCTGATGAGAGATGTCACTTAAGATAGACTGCATTGGATCTAATATTCCATGATACCTTATATTAAAACTCTAACATCTTTCTTCATGGTTTCCAGTTAAGCATGTGTTTGGCTTGTGCATTGGAACAATGCTGCACCAAACGTCTTCTAAGAAAAACATCATATATGTTACCAGGTTTTCATTATCACCACAAGGAAATAGTAATTCTATCAGAACAACATTTAGGGTTTATTGTGTAGCACAGCAAGTTTGAAAACATGTCTCGCTTGCATGGAGTTCATGGGGAGCAGACATAATATTCCCAAACATATTTTGTAAATACTTCAGTCATTCTTTTACTCTTGTAGTTAATAAACTGACTGTTGTAATGTGAAATGCAGTACTATACAAACCGTACTAAGTTTAATAAGCCTATAATGAATTGATTTGCTCACGCTGGCAAGATTCAGTGTGATTGAAGTGTGGTGTGGTGAGAAGTGACTACACAGACCGTTTTACAGACCTTAGCAGTCTCATGTGATCACCCATCTGAGTATAAGTTATGCTTCAGTGCTGTGTGTTTAGTCAAAAGAATGCCTTATTAGCTGAGTAAGTGATTTTCAGATTTGCATTTACAGTTGCAGCCCAAAAACCTCAGGAACTGCACACCTTCAGCAAGAATCATAAACATTGCTTTGCTGTTATAGTATGACCAGCCTCATTTCTATACATTAGCTTCCATAAGGTGACTTCAGAAACTGCTGTCACCTAGATTTAAGTCCTCTCGACGTAACAGGCCCATCAAACCCTTTTGCTGGTAAATATTTGAAGTGCTGAGCATCATAGGTGTAATGCTAAATATTATATTTACAAGATTTTAAAACTTCTTTTTCCTTCCTTACTTCTGTCAATTTCTCTGGCTGGTGTTCGTGTCTGCTACATGCCTGCATCTCAGATTGTGATGTCTCTATAAACTCCTTTGCCGCAAAGTGTTCTTTACATATGAAATAGCAAACAATTTAGTTAAATTTCTTGTGGCCAGATGTATGCTAGTCTGGAGTTTGCAGATGACCATATTAACCATGTCTCTGTATAGACTCCTTGAAAATTGTAAATATTGACCTCTCTTTCTCTGTCTCATTCTCATCCAAGTATGCCAGGTCCGCCCAGCCTGCAGCCAAGTGTACAGTTTCTTTCACTCTGCTGACCCCTCTGCCTGCAGACTTGAACCATTGCTGGAGAAAAGGTTCCATCTCCTGCCTCCATTCAGTGTCCCACGGTACCAGAGATACCCACTAGGAGATGGAAGATCTCACCAGTTAGGTACAGTGCCTGTTTTCATAGCTCTCCTTACCTATTCTTCTCTTAAGCATTCTCTCCTTACACAGGTCAAGAGGATTTGAAATACCAGTGCGCTAACATGCTAAAGACAAGTCATCTGGCACAGAACAGCACAGACATATTTAGCAAGTGTGGAACCAAAGAAGATTACCAAGAAAAAATTATTCTCATATATGAGCTTTGTGATGCTAGTTGTGTTAAAGAGGGGTTGGAAGGTGATACCACTGCTTTAGGTGAAGCGTCACTTGCAAACTTCTGTGTCTTTGGCTATCATTTTAAACAATTTATTTTTACAATTAGTTGACCTTTGCCTAGATCTTCAGATATTGTTTCCTTTGGTCACTTGTGGTTGGTTTATTGTGGATATCTACTAGGGCAAATCAGAGCACTGGGCTAATTGTCTTTTGATTGCTCTTTTCCTAGGTAGGCTACTAAACAATAGTTATATTGGGTAATAAGTGTTTCAATCCAGGAAAAAAAACAGAAATAGACCGATTTGTGGGGAGGAAAGAGGAAGACATGGATGAGCGAGGTGCTAATAGAAGGAATTGTTCTCTTTTGACTTTATAGAAAATGAGATAAAATCACATAGGTGCAAAGTACCTTGACTTGTCATATTATGCAAAAATGGAATTGATCAGTGTGTATCTATCTGTACATGCATGCTCATCGGATTTATTCTTTTTGCTACAGATTGAGACATGAATTCAAGCCTCAGCAGGATGTTTCAAAAGGCTTTTCAGGATTCAGGGTTTAAGGTTGGAGGCTAATATAGCAAAATGGCAGTGTTTTTTATTGTATCATTGCTAGGAGAATTGTATCATTGGGAAACTGTTCTGTGCAGTAGGATACACACAACTCCTTTGTTTTATCTGCTCAAATATGGTGTACGTTGGATGCAAATGTGTTTGATTAAATCAATGTTTGAAAAGCAACAGTTGATCTTGAATTGCAAAAGGGTGATTTCTAGGTGTTGGCTTCACTGAAACATGTGAAGATCTGGCTATTCCTCAGGAATTGACTTAAGTAATAGCTAAGGTGAGGGACAGTCCAAACCAGGGAATATGTGCTCTCTCCTCACCTCCGTGTCTAAGTTTTCTTTCAATGCAAATATATACCCTGCTTTGCATTCTGACTTGGAGTTATTATGAAGCCTGACTGTGCACTTGGAAATCTGGCTGGTTAGTTAGGCACTAATTCTGTCACTGAGACATATCTAAGGCTACCTTGAAAAGTTGAACCTGCCTTTAAATAACTCTCCTGGGAAGAATAGTTCCCTTAGGCTGCTTTTCAAGTGGAAAACCTTGTGTTGGTACTTTTTACCAGCTTTGTTGTGTTAAAGTAAACCCTTCAGATGCAGTGATTCTTGAAGCAGAAGTTTTATAAGTGATTTGGGAACAACTGGTGTTCTTTTTGAGTTCATCTAAGGCACTGGGTCAGAAGATTCCCCTACAGAGCATCTAAATCTGGAAACCCTGTCTGTTGGAAGTATTATAAAATAAAGATTCCTGAGTGCTAATGATCAGCAAATGTTCCAAGGTATGGTTTTGTATTTAAGCCTCTGTGCAGAGTTAAATCATTGCCGTGCTTTACAGCTACGCTGCGTTATTTTTCAATGAATGTGAAATCCTCCCATTTAAATGCAAGTGCTTTGAGATCCTTTTGGAATTTAAGGTTCTTCATTCACAGAGGATTAATTCTAGTGACTGTATAATTTTTTTGCTTTCTCTGACACCTGGGCTTGTGAAAGTATTTCTTAAAATGAGAGCCTTCGTGGTGTCAGCTGGAATGGTAGTTTACTAATCAATTATGATGAGACCTAGTTACACCAAACTAATTACTGTGCACTGCCCAAAGCCTTCAGCTTTTTCTGATAATCTTTCATGTCATTAAACAATCTCACTCCCTGTACATTTTCTCATAAGAACTGATGATTAAAATAAGAATGATTCTGTTGTCTTCCTGAAATTCCTGATAGGTGCCTCTGTGGAAAAAAAATCTGATCTGGAACCTGCATGAAAAAAATTAACTACTAGAAGGGAATTTCACTATATGATTCATAGGAACGGTTCAGTGATAACAGATAAACTGGCAGGGGGGGAGCAGGATTTCTATAGCTGTCTTTCAGTTCTTGCCAATCAAATGAAGCTCTTGGAGCCAGCTGCTCTGTGCATAGGGTTTATCTTGAAGCTTTTAGTTTATCAAATTTACTTTTTCCATTGAGATTCAGGAAACATCTAAGACTTAAATGTCAGGACTTAAAGAGCAGAGCACACGTTTATCTAGATGATTGCCTTTTGCATCCAGCAGGCATCAATACTTCTCACTAAGTCTGCCCCCAGGGTCATACAGTTTGTAGTAATGTGGTGGTGTTTGTGTGTGTGATGGATCAATCTATTAAGATGTTAATGATGATGAAAGCTGGCTCTTACCAGGCTTGATTTTGATAATCACAGAGACTTGACTAGCCCAGAGAATTATTCCTCTTTCTGTCAATTACTTGGTCAGTTGCAACTGTGTGTTCTGTTGATACAATTCCTAATGTGGATGTGATAACATTATTAGGCTATTGATAAAATAGCTTAATAATATAAAATTATTTGAGGCATGATTTAAATTCAGTTTTCTGCATGTATAGGAGAGTCAACACATTATATGCAAAGAGAAAGAAAAATGAGCAAAGATTAAGTTTAATATCTGAGATATCTTCGACTTATGCACTGGGTAGATAGAATGGAAATACTCACATAAGGCATACCACTTTTTCAGAAGTCACCTCTTAAGGGGATATTTATCTCATATTGCTGTGATATACAGGCAAGTGAAAGTAAAAGAAACTGTGTTGAAAGCACTGCCAGACATACAGAGCAGGTGGAAAAAACATTTATCTTCCTAACTCTTTCATCTATGGTGATTGCTGACAGAAGACATAGCAGTAGATAATGGTTCAGACAAAAATATGATTTATTAATTGGTGGGGTTTTTTTTACTATAAGGGCAAGGTACAAAGTTCAGGTTCTGTTAAAGCCCAGAGAAAGCCATGCTGTCTTGACCTTTCATTAAACAGCAGCTTTCTCAGCTGCTGTGTAGTTGACATTTCATAATCAAAGTGCTTTTGTAGCTATTATAAGTGAGACTTAGCTCTGTGACAGGTCTCTGATCTACCACCAGTCATGTCTTTTGACACTTACTAATGTGTGGGATTTAATTCCTTTTTTTGCTTTGCTCCTTATGACATGATGCATTATATCTACTTGGGGGTTAAAAATATGGTTGTTATGTATTAATTCAAAACACCTGGTTTCAACCTATCCTACTTTTTAGACATCTGACATAGCAGAACATAGATAATCATAATCCTCTTAACTGTTTGAGCTTCTACCTTACATTTTACTTTTTGCAATTATTTCAATTGTGCTGCAATTTTTCTCTTGCAAAGTTTTATTTCTAAGGAATGTGCAGGAGTGCCAGTCCAGACTATGGCTGATCCAACTGGTCTGCTTCATTATGGATAGATAGAAATTAAGGTCTAAAAGCACAGTACTTCTCCAATTGTGTATGCATATAATAAAGTATTGCTAATTTTGTTTGGAGATGGTTACTGTGTGGCCTTGAGGAAGTTGCTTTGCCTCTTTGTATTGGCTGTAACTCATAGTTATCCAAGATGAGACTCTGTAAAATGGTCTGCCTTTATTTTATTTCTTATCAAGCATGATAGTAAATTTAGATTAGTAGGATTAGTAAGAACCTTTAGTGACCCTCAGAGCCATGAGAAAGGTTGTTTTGGGTGGGAAGTATCTGTTTCAGTTATTTAAATGGAAGAATTATGCACATAGACTGTCCTAGTCAGAAGTTGAGCACAGGGCTTTTAGAAAAAAATAGTATTACATGTATTTTATTAATCTCTAACCAGTACTCTCTGTCCTCTTTTACAATTCAACAAAGACCTGACCCACAGCAATGAAGGCAGGCTGCCCTGCCTTTTTAACAGGAAGATAATTCAGGAGACAGGAGAAAAAAAACTGCCGAAAATGCCTTCCATGTTATTGATTTGATCTCTTCACAGGGAGAAGGGTTACTGAGCTTAGAATAACAGTATTACAAAATGAACAACAGGTTTCAAGGCACTAGATGCCTTACCAAGCTGGTCTTAAGCTGGTCAATAATATGGAAAAGGCTAACAGATATGTTGGCTAACAACATATTTTCCATTCTGTTCAAGGTTACTATTTTTACTTCTCTCTCCATCTCCATTTTAGTGGGAATGAAAAACCAAAACTCTTGCAAAATTATAATGGGGGAGGAAGGATTAGATTAGGGTCAATTTCTGACTGTTTCAGCGAGCAACAAGAATTCAGAAGCAGAAAATTTATTTTAAAAGCACAACCGTTTTTATTTCAGTGAATCTTTTGGAAGGGGAAGCAGAAAGTATGCATCACAACACTGCCGATCATGAGCACTTCATGGAGATACAGCTCTCATTTATGGGATACATTGCACCTTCTTCTGTGGAATTTCCTGTTGGTTGATGTTTGGATCAGGGTTCTGGATCAGATAGGCCCCTAATGGGGTGCAATTTGGCAGCTTCCCTGTTCCTTACTGCTTATGTCCGTGGATTCTGCTACTCTCTTCAGTGAACTGATTTGCTGTGATGCTT
Organism: Harpia harpyja; assembly: GCF_026419915.1. Taxonomy (NCBI): domain Eukaryota; kingdom Metazoa; phylum Chordata; class Aves; order Accipitriformes; family Accipitridae; genus Harpia; species Harpia harpyja. Next base: position 257,010 of record NC_068951.1, on the reverse strand, counting down.
TAGGCCACATGATTTGGGGTTTGTTGTCAGAAGGACCAGGTGCCTTGCTGTTCAGTATTTAGTATGACGTAGAATCAGACCTTTTACTTCTTTGTGCTGCTTCTTTCACTACAAAGAGCATATAATGTGAGGTAAATAATAGGAAAGCAGCATTGTGTTTTCTTTTCAGCTGTCTGTGTTGCAGTCTATGTAGTTTGCCTGAGACATGGGAAGTAATAAAATTATCCTTCCATTCTTTTCACCTCCATCAAGCTTTCCTGTAGCCGCACATAACTTTCCTTAATGTATGGCCTCAGCAAGATTCCTTTGAAAGAACAGTACATTGCAGTTTCTTTAACGAAAACTCAAAGCACATGTTCCCATGGAAACTATAATTGAACATATCCTGTCCAAACTACATACCTGTCACAAAGTGTTAGAGTTTAATTGTTTCTCTGATTCAGTTGCGGGGCAGCTCCTAGTGTTGTCTCATGCAGTTGATATATTCAGGCTTATGTCAAAACAAGCCAGAATCTTTCTAGCCATGTCTGCTTTTTGGAAGGGAGGACATTGTAGGGAGCTGTGCTACTATTCCTTTTCATTTAACGGTGACATGTTTTACCAGTTCTGATAATCTATAGACACTTATGCTTCCAGTGTATTTTTTTAAGGAATGGTATCCTTGAAAGCAGCAACTTGTTGTTGTCTTCTGTGTGCGCCATTGAGGTATTCATTGCATTCAGAGTTGGTAAGACTTGAAAGGTTCAAGAGAAACTTATTCCAGGCCTTCACTACATAAAGAAATGTATGACATATTCCCCAACCAAAGACCGTGTGAAAGATGACCACAGCATGATTACAGTTATTTTTCTGAATGGGATTGAAATACGCTCAGAAGTAGAGCAATACATCATCAAGGGACGTCTGCTTTCTTTTGTATTATGTGCATTGAACTGGGTCTCCTTTTACTTTTGTTCACTGTTTTAACCTCTCGAAGAGGTTTGTTCTCTGAAAAACAACACTGAAGAGTCAGCTGCTTTTGATATGCACTTCGCTGTATAACCTCTGTCTCACTTGAGGTTCTGCCTTTCCTAGGTACAGGAGGGATGTGTAGGCTGCCTCAAGCAAAGTTATCAGTAATGCTTTTATTTAAATGCATGTCTGTTCTTACATGTTTCAGAACACCTCAGGAGAAAGGCTGTGTTTTGTTTCATTAAGTAGAGGTGTTAGCCATGGCCCATAGCTTTGTCAGAGTGGCATGAATAAATGAGAATTCTGTTCCTTTTGGGAACATGCAAACCAGTAGATAGCATTGCTGAAGGTTCTCTTTCTAAAGTAATTTTGTTCATGTCAGGAAGAGGACAAGAGAAGTATCACAGACTCCCAGGGCTGTATAGCTCTTCTCAGAGAATGATTTTAAAATTGATAGGGTTGAGTGTGAAGTAAAATAGACTCCCAACATCACTACCCAGTTTGGAAGATCTTGGCCAAAACCGCCCAGCTGCCACTGCATTTTGATGGCAGTAGGGTGTGCTTTCTCCATTTAGTCATGCTGTCTCATGCTGTCCTCCTCACTCTGAAGGAGTTTCATCCGTGGTCATGAAATCTGATATTATTCAGGAAAACACTCATTAGCTCTGTGTTTAAAAAAAAAATTAAATAAAAAAAATGCACACGCACACCCCCCACTCCCCCAGTTTCAAAGCCATATTGTTCATCCCATTGGGTTTTTTAAATTATTTTCCTTTCTGTAACCTGCAGGTGATGCTATCCACAACCACAGTGCTTTGTTCCTTGAGAACAGCTCTTTGAACATACCTTTCTCTCAGGAGAATCCTGGATCTCCAAACGCATCTGATAAACCACAAGGAAGAACAAGAAAGTTGAGCTTGGCCAGCACAAACAGTGAAAACTCAGGGTCAACAGAAAGCTTGCCATCAGCATACCTCACCAACAGTGAGTGAAGCCTGGTGCCATGTGCTGTCTGATATGGCAACAACCCTTCCCTCCACATCCTTTCTGTGGAAAAGTTTATTATGAAAAGGAAAATTACCTGCTTGGAAATTTGGGGAGAATGAGAACAGGCTAACTTGCTGCAATTTTAAATAACACAATTTAGCTTCCTCTTCTGTTTGTAATTAAGTAGATAAAGTAACAGAAGTGAAGTCACAGTTTTATATTAAGGTGCCACTCATAAATAGTCATTAAGGGTTTCATACTAATAGGGGTTTAGAAGCATGTTCCAGGCATGAAGAAATACAGATAGATAAGATTTGTTACCCATAATTAAAAGTGCTATGAATTATTACATTGTCCTGTTATGGACTGTAGTCATATATAAATATTCTGTTCACTATTTGGGAAGCATTTGCAATTCTTATTCTATAACACGATCATAGAAGTACTAGTCTCACTGTACATTTTCTGTGGACCAGGAAGCAATGGGAATCATGCTGAGGTGATTTCTGCTTCCCCAAACTTGGACCCAATAGAACTGTTTAGATTGCAGACATTTAAGTGATGATGCAGTCAGTTGAAACAATACTTTCATGTTTGATAGATATCTTTAACAGACTCTAAATGTCAAGATTAAAAAAGCAGAAGACTTCATTCAATTATCTAGCTTAAACATAAAGACAGCAAGAGATTTATTAAGAAGATACCTTATAGAAATGTGATGCTATTTTGTTTGGTTTTTTTGTAGTTACTGCAAAGTGGTGGGGAACAAAACGAATAGATTATGCCTTGTATTGTCCAGATGTGCTGACAGCCTTTCCAACTGTGGCCCTGCCGCATCTCTTCCATGCCAGCTACTGGGAATCAACAGATGTTGTGGCCTTCATTTTAAGACAGGTCATTGATCTCTGTATTTTTTCGCTCTGCAACCAATAACATTGTGATCGTTAATTGCATATTCCAAGGGTGATCAGTCTTTTAATCTTCAGTTAGATGGCTAACTGTGGTTGCATCACATACAATTGGAGGTAGGAATGACAGATGTGGATTTATTGGAGGGGTGAAGGAGACAGTGAGCCCACCATTAGCACTGCTGGCTGGTATTCTTACTGCTGACTGTGTGGGAACAATGCACTGTCTTGCATACCTTACTCACCCCTTCCATGCCCCAGATCAGTATAACCCTGTATTATGTGTTAATTTCCTTCTGTTTTTGAAGGAATAGGCTATTTCCAGCCTTTCTTAATTATGTATTTCCCTACTAAATGTCAAATTATTAGCATACATTTGATAATAAACCAGCAGTTTGAAAGTAATACTCCCATAAGAAAATCAAGTCTCTCCTGTAACTATATGAGAGTATTTCAAGGCATTGTGTGTACTGTCTCCTCAGAATTTATTTCTGAGTCATATGATGGGTCTGTTGTTTCTACTATGTCAGTAATTTGACAGCAGCTCGCAGTGACTTAGGTATAATGCAGTGCTCTGACCTCTAGAGAAAGTGGTGAGGCTGAGAAATCTCACCTGGGGTAAAAAAAACCATTAAGTGGTGTTCAAGTGAAACCTGCAGGATAAGTGTCTCTCCAAGAACCCAAAGTGACCCTCTCCCGAAAGCCAGTCACAAGCAGTTTAATCTGGATTAACCCAAGAATCAGTGTGGTTTTTATATCTAGTGAATGATGAAACAGCTGCTGCCAGGCAAACAGTAGAGAGAATAATGCAGAGAACTGCACAGTGACTTTTTTTCATTAAATCAGTTTGGCAGATGTCAGTGTGCCTGCCTTTCTCGCAACTCCTTTTAGCTGGTCTCTGAGTGTTAACTCCTTCCACCTCCTGTTCCTAGTGCTGGTGTCAATGATGTTAGCTCCCTGGAGGCTCACCTGGTATTTCCTGGGAATGGAAGCTCACTGGCTGAGTTCCATCCGGTGCAGAACTGTTGCTGAGTCATACTGTGCAATTGTATCGAGCCCCCGTCTTTATACAGCAGTCTGTGAGTGGAGTGCACAGCATACAATCTGGCTGGTAACCAGACAACTTGCGGAGTTTTTGATTGCTGTGTTTAACTGTTGAAATTCTAAGAGTCCTTCAACTTCTTGCTGTCCTTTCATAGCATCCTTTAGTATATCTGTTTCCAGTCAAAATGTATCAGTAAGCAATGCAGAATTTTAAAAGCTAATTTAAAAAACTGTTTATAACTAGCGTCACCGTAATCAAGGCAAAGAAAAAGTTGCTGAAGAGTTTTTCAATGAATGAGAACAGTCTCCAAAACAGGAATCTTATTTGATGCTCATCTGAAAGTAGAGGAGAGGTTTCTACTGGAAGTCACAGGATGCAAATCCCTGTTTTTTCTGTTCAAGGGCAATTGTACATAGATGTTTCTCCTCTCCTTTGCAGCTCTCTTATAGCTCTTGTCATCTCATCTTCTCTCTCAGGATGTTTTTTGCCTTGAATCCATCAGAACATTCTCCCATCTTTCCTTTCAAATGCCTCCCTGAGTCCAGTTGTCTGCTAGCAATCATTTCTGCTTTATTCTACTTGTTATTTCTGTGCATTCATACCAAGTTGCATTGTTGTGTCTTACCTAGCCTTATATGTGCATCACAGCTTTTAGAATTTAATAAGCCCTTCAAGCGTTTGGAACATGCCTGTAAAGCAATATGTGAGCTTACAGCACTACATAAAGGACTAGTTAGTTCCAGCATAGTCTGGACATTCTGCCCTTGCTGGCGGTTAAGGTTAAGACTAATGGCTCCTGAATGCCCTGTGGGCACATATATTTCCTGCACATGACCTCCAGTGAATAGAATTTATGCCAATTTGTTAAAAAACACACTGACCTCTCAGCATTACTATGATTTGTTGCAAGCCAGCTGCTTTGCTAAGGCCAAATGCAACAGGATTTTACTCAAAGGACTTCATATAAGACATCTTTCAAAATGATTCTAGGCCACTCTTCCAGAGAGGGCACCCAGGGTGGAAAACTTCAGCATGGAAAACCAACTGTTCAATTTGAGTGACTTTCTGCTGGCTTGTGGGAGACAGACTAAGCTATTTCTCATTCAAAATGAAGTAGCCTCACGCCATCCATGATCCCAGGGTGCAACCCACAGATTTCGGTAAGACAGGGCTTGTGGTTTCAACTGAAACAGGGCATAATAACCCACAGATTCTGAAATCTGTGGGTTGTGTTCTGAAATCTTGAGTTGGACATGGAAGTTTCTCGGTAAGTGTGTGATATTTAGCTTGTAAGAATGTGTAGCTTGTATGACATATTAGGGTTCTGCATGTTCACAAGTTTACTAGCCACAAGCCAAATCCTGAGCCTATCACCTACTGCAGTAATATCCAAAAGGTGATAAGAACCATTCTGTCTGGATATATGTGTAGATCATCAGTACAGATGGAGTCAGGAATCTGACCTCTGCCCCATAAAGGACATTAAAAAATACTTCTGTGGTCTTAAGCTGCTTTACTGACTTTGCAGACTAAAGCAGACAATGTGATTGTCACTTGATACCATCCTAATGTTTTCACCATTTTCTCTGGAAGAATGTGCAAGCTCTGTTGTGAATGGAAAAGCAGTTCAAAAAGTACTTGAGATTAAGTGTTGGCCAACAGAGTGGAAGCAGTTTATTTGTCTATACAGTTAATGTGAACATATGGCCTGTACCTCTTTCTGCTTTCCTTGTGCTTTTGGCTCTGCAGTGTCATTCAGCTGGAGCAGCAGTGTACTTTCCCTTTCTTTGCCAAGTACCAGGACTCCCCAGGCCACGCGCTGTTTATTAAAATATTAATACAATTTCAGGTGATGAGGTATGAAAACATAAATTTCAAGGAAAACGACAACCTGGATCCGGCAACACTAAGTCCATCCAATCCACGAGAAAAATGGCTACGCAAAAGGACACATGTCAAATTGAGAGTAAGTATAAATCTGTATATATATGGCAGCTATAGAACTTGGGTTTGGGAGCAATTTAAATGGAGTTTGATCTCCCAAAGCATGAGTTTACATAACTGAATATTACTAAAGAGCTGAAAACTGCTAACATAATCCAGAGGCAGACAACAGTTAGGGAATAGGAACAATTTATTCTTGGTTTATTGCTACATGTTGGGAGAAAGTGTATTTCTTTCTTTAAATAACAGAGGGGCCTTAAGTTTTAGTTAAGCAAAGAGGCTGTTCTTCTATTTTCTTATATGCTAGATGAATCCATAACTCAAGAAAAAAATATTTTCTTCATTCTTCAGATGCCACTTCAGTTAGAAATGTCAATTAAGATGCATGTCTTGCACATAATCGTGTGAATCTATGGCACCACTTGAAGTGAAAGATAATTGGCATTCCCTTAAATATTCTCACTTATTTGGTTGTCTTGAGCCCTCTCACTAGGAAGTCTGTTCAGGAACTCACCATTACTGGAAACCCGGCTCCAGCTGAAATAGGAATGCAGTTTTGCTAGGTGCTCTAATGTGCACTGTGGTGTACCTCAGACACCCTGTCCAGGACTGTGTTTCTGTGTTACTGTTAATAAATAACATAAAAGAGACAGTAGCCTCATTACAAGAGCAAACACTACCCTTCCCACCTTCTGCTCTTATTTCAGAATGTGACTGCTAATCACCGAGCTAATGACGTCATTGCAGCAGAAGACGGTCCTCAGGTACTAGTTGGGCGCTTTATGTATGGACCTCTGGACATGGTAGCTTTAACAGGTGAAAAGGTAAAGTCTGAGTAATCAATTTCCTTACTTTTCTGAACCAGCTTTTACTAGAAACAGTTTTTGAATGTAGCACATGTATAGTACCAGAGAAAGCCTTACAGTGAGGGGAAGTATGTCACTAGCCCCCACCACTTCAGCAAAAATATGCTGTAAGTGGGCTTTCCTGATAGCTGACCTTTTTCCCAGCTTATTCTTCTTACATGATGCTGGCCATCTCCTCTGGTTAATGATGAGTGTGCTGTGCAGTGATTTCTGAACCTGTCATCCGATCGTACCACCTACTGGACACAATGAACTTTTTGAGCAAGGAGGAAAAAGAATTTTATAGTGGTTGGCAAATCACTACAAGAAACATTTATATCCTCCTATCCAGGTAAGACAACTAGATAAAGGAATAAGGATTCTAGAGCCTAGGTGGCTGCTGTTTCTCTTACACATGGAAGAGTAAAGATTAGTTTTAGAATTTAAGTAGTAATGTGACACGATTGGAACTGTCACTCCTAAAGCTGCCTGCAGTAGCCAGGCTTACAGCTAACAAAGCCAAGCATTAAGTGAACACATTTGTTCATATTCACGGAGACTGTAAGATTTTTTTGTGGAAATTAACAAAGCAATGCTTCTGAGCTGAAGGTAAAACTGAAGCATAGAGGCTTCACTTGGCCTGTTTTGTGGGTGCCCATTCTGCTAAGATGCAGCACTAACCCGATGCATCTAGGGATCAGCCCGCTGACAGCATGCCTTCTTTGGAGTGTATTTGCTACTGCAAACGGCAGGAATGGATGTTTCTGGAACCATGTTTCTGATGACCATGCTTCTGTCACAGCTGGGCTTTTGTTAGTCAACTCCACAAGACATAAGTGATGTGCTGCTTCTAAGATTTTGTCGTAGAATTCAGCATAACCTGTGCTGATACACATTGAACTGTCAATATAAGTTATGGTTATATTTTTAAGACCATCACTGCTTCAATCTTATCCCATATGGTTTGTAAAAAAACTTAAAGCAGCCCCATCACTTGAGCTTACATGCAAGACAGGATCACAGATTTTGTCTGATTTTGAAGATTTTAATCATAGCTCTTTACTAGCTTTTATAAATTTCTTCAATCTGATCACATTTTATTCATTGATAAGGTTCTTCTGGCACAACGATGAATAGGGCACCAAAGGGGTTCATAGTGGTCCTATGAAGAACACCGAAATTGTGTGGTTCCAAGACTTAATAATTTCCTCTTTGTGCCATTTCTCAAATGTAAGTTCAAAATGTCAGTTAAATGTATCTGAGTGTATTGGATTGCATCGAAGCTCTTCAGTTAGATCTTAGTCAGGAAGACTGCAAATCAAAGCTGTGTAGGTAGTGGATCTCCTGCCATGCATTATTTGTGCCTGTATCCTGGCAATTCCTCAGGTCAAAAGTTGGACAGTCTTGTAACTGGTACAGTGCAGAAATTAGAAGAAACCATTTTTACCACAAGACCATTGAATCTGTCAAAGGAAAAGCCATACCTCTCCCACCTTCCCTAGTGGGAATTAGAGTGGGGGAAGGATTTTTAGGTCAATTAGCAGTGTGGCCTGCAGACTTGAGCAGACCTCAGAGTGTTAGTTTGCGTATGACAGGTGAGCCTGATCTGCTCTGTCACATCACGGTGCTATCCTCAGCGGGCAGGAAATTTTCCCTGAACCTCATCTGCTTTGGGTGGCTCCTGTGGAGGCACAACAGAGTAGTGATAATGGGGATGAGGCCATCTGGTCAAGACAAGGAGACAGGAGCTTAAGCTTCTCTGAGAGTCTCTGACAATAGTATCCCTCATGCTCCCATGGGACTGGCCACCTAAGTAATCTCAGCTTCAGTCTGTTGACCTATTAGAAAATGTTAATTAACCTGAGGTGGGCTTGACATGCCAGTTTTTACCGAGGCAAGCATCAGTCCTGGAAACTACCCTTGTTTTCCCAAGAAGTCCTAAAAGAGGCCTGTTGGGGTTTCTGCAGTTTTGTAGAGTGGATTCATTTTAGCCCTCGGTCTTTTACTGAGATGAATTTAGGCTGGTAAAAAAGACAAGATATTCAGTGTTTTAGTGTGCAAATGCAAACTATGTTGAAGATGCATTTCAGTGCTTTTCCTGAGGCCAGAGGTGTGTCTCTGGGATTTACTTAACCCATTATTTTCTGGGCATTATAGTCTAATGTTTTTCCTCCCTACATAGATGATTGTAGGGTGGCTGGTTGCCTTGAAGTCATATTCCTATTTCAGAAGGATAGGCGTGAACAATAAGCTGTGTTTCTGCAGTGGGAAAACAGATTCATATTATGCTTGGGTATTGAATAGAATCCTGTCATTAAAATCTCTTGAAAGAAATTGCTAAGTAAAAATGTTAAGATTATTACTAATTATTGCACTGGGGAGCATTCCATACTTGGTGATTAATTACTGATAGTTTTCATTCTAATTTTGAGGGGTTTCAAAACTAATAGAAATACTATCTGTATTTTTCTTTTTTATGCTTGTATGTTGTCCCTCCAAAGATCTCAAGTAACTTTACATAAAATGCTATATTTCATAATCTCCTGATGTGGAAAGGGAAAACTGAGCCAGAACAGTTCAATGACCACAGTCAGCAGAATGCTGTTCTAGTAGCTTTCACATTGATATTGAAAAAAGAAAATATTGATCTGAAAGGACTGTAGTTGTGCAGATTTTTCTGAATGCCCAATGCAAACTTAAAACTACTTTTCTGAACCACACATACACACACACCCCCCGCCGCCCCCACCTTTAATGGCTTGACGTGAGAAAATGTTTTAAATGGGAAGAATAGAAGGTAAGAACAGAATGGCTGAATAAAACATAGTTAAAAGTATGATTCTCGAAAGAAGATATTTCTGTTCCTTGTTAGGTCTTGTATTCCTTTGCAGGTTGGAAGGAAGTTAGATTTTCCCCTAGCAAATCATAAAAATGTTTTCCTTGGCCCTCTCACTGGTAATGGTGCATCTGAAAGTTGGAAATTCAGAATCAGTTAGGGTACAAAGTGAACCTTTCTCCTACTTATATCATCCAAGACTTTAAAGAGGCAGTTGGTACACATCTGTATTCAAACTGTGAATTCACTTTGCAGTCAAAAAGCAGAAGAAAGGAGTAAACCCATTGTTTGATCCTGATAACACTCCTGGTTCAGCAATACCTGTCATTTCTTCCCTTGCACCAAAGCTTATGCCTTAGAAAAATTCATTTCTGAATTTCATCAGTTCGGAATAATTTTAGTGTTATTTATGGTTACATCCCAATGTCGTGTAACATCATAATGTCCAAGAAGAGCATATCTGCATAGTTATCAAGGTTATTGACACAAGTAGCATCATCTTGTAAGCTGCTGGTGAATCTTGTAGAGTATTTGGCTGCATGTTGAGCACTGAAGAAATCCACATACACCTTGTATGCCTAAGTTCTGTTAAAATTGAGTACAGAAGGAGAGCTTGGCAGATACCTCCCTCAGATTTACCGATGTATTTGTTGCTCAAAAGTGCCAGTTCAAGTCAGACAAAGTATTTAATACAGTTTATGTTAATTTTGATGAAATATTTCGGTTGAAGAAAGCCATATTGATGAAACCTTTTGAAAAAAAAAATCTCAATAATTTGAAGTGTTTAGGTTTTGCATTTGTAGGCAATGTTATGGTTTGAGAAAGATTTCATTTTGCTAATAACCAGATGAAATTTTCCATTTTGTAGGCTTAGTATGCAAAAATGTGTTATACACATGCAAGCTGAAATGATCTTTTTTCTAGTTTAGGGTTCCTGCCAAATTTCTGAGCTCTATACCCTCGTTTGTCACCTGCAGTGCGAAGCTAAGTGCTTTAAATGATGAAGGCAATAAGATCTTGTATTGTGTGTTAGGAAGCATTTTCTAATTGAGAGGACCCTCTGTGAAGTTTTTACTGAGTTTTGAAGTTCCTTCAAACTTCCTTGTAAGCTTTTAGTACAAGCCATAATTGGAGATACTAATGTGATCTGGGCTTGGCAGGCCTTGTAAATAGAGGGCATGTTGCTTACTATCAAACCAGATGACTGTTTTGTTGTTTTTGCAGGTTGATATCTTCATAATGACTGAGCCATCTTCGGGTAGGTGGGTGTACTTTGACACAGAGATATCCAACAGCAGTGGCCGGATATCCTACAACATACCCAAACAGAAGAGACTGAGAGTTGGTGTGTATCCCATCAAAATGGTGGTCAGGTAATAGCTCCAAGCTGGAAGTACAGCTGTGGTGGGTTGCTGTGATCAGAAAGACACTGAGGTGTACAAGATTGAAGGAGGTGCAGAGGGAGATTTCGGTCAGTTAGTTATCTTTTCTTGGTCTTGTCACTGTGTTGTCAGCTTAGATTTGAAGCAGTGATCATCTGTTTCCTGGCCAGTTTGGAGGTGCCCAGCCCAATGGGTTTATCCTTACTGCAACACAAATCCTCAGGGAAGTTCAATTTAGGAGCACTTGGTCTTGCAAAAATATGGGGATTGGATGACTGTAATCAGTCTTCTTGTAGCAAGAATGTATGACTTGGGATATTTTGCAGCCTGTTCATTGGGGAAAAGACTGCTGAAAGGTATAGCTTTGTGTTCTTCAGACTGATAAGAAGCTTTTCTCATTGAAATTAACAGTAGAGGATGTACTGCCTTGCTCTCAGCCACCTGTTTGTCTGTTGATGTCAGGCTGATCAAAAGTTACCTTCATTCTGTACTCAAGACCATGTTTATTCTAAATTGGGAAAAAAAACCCCAACAAACAACCACCCCCCCCCAAACGCCAGTACATGAAAATAACAATTCATTGAAGTAAAATCAGTCAGCTCTCCTAGCTCTCCAGCATTTCTTAAAAATCTCAATGCTAAGTAAAGCATGAGGAATGAAGATGTGTGAAATAAATTTGTTGGCCTAGGTGCAGGACTTGATTAGCTGTGCTTTTAAAAAATCTTATGTTTAATAAACGCCTAGTTTGATTTAATACAGAGTTTTAGTTTAATATTGAACTTAGAATTAAATTGCCTAGCCACTTAGGAAGTAGCTTTACAGCTTCCCTTGAATCCCTACTTCAGAGGCTAAATTAGTGGGAGGAATTTAGCTGAAACAGAATGTGTTAATACCCACCAGTTAACCAAGTCCAAAGTCAGTTTACAATCTTATGTAGTGCTAATTGAGGGGGAAGAAATGTTTTACCTCAGTGTAATAGACAGTTCAAGAAAAGAGAGTTACTTAAAAACTAATTAAGGTGTATTCAGAAGCTAAGCTCCCATGGGCTTTTAGACTGCAGGAGTAAGTTTCAAACAGGAATGAAGGAAATTGTGCTGTCTTTGCTCATTAAGCTGTGCACACATATTGTAAGAATCTTCATCACCAGACATAAATTTCTAGATCATATAATAATCATCTTTCTAAACGAAAGAAGATGTGGTCTCCAGGTTACATTTTTTTAGGGAATGTGAGGTCATGAGATGGTAAGAGCTTTGGATCGCTTTGTGCTTTAATGTCCAGACCTCTTGAGGAAAATACATCATGAGAAGATTGCATTTTGCATGCTTTTCCATGAGAAAAGCCATCTATGATTGCATTTATCTTTGGGTTTAGGATTGTTTTGGGGTGGGCTTTTTTTTTTTTTTTTTTCCCCCTCCTCACTTTCCTGGATTGGCATTCCCATTGTAATTTGCAAGGATAGAGGGATGGGTAATGCTAGTATTACCAGCTGTTTAGCTAATGGAGAAAAGCTGATTTGTGTAAGTACATGCCAGTAAAAGGTGCATATCAATTCTTCCCTTGTAATTTTTAATAATTTGCAAGTAACTGTAGACTGCTGGAAAAAAAAATGTAGCTAATTTCTGTGTGCTGTGTATGTATGTGTGTGTGTGTGCATATATATATAGCATTCATGTCTTATATGTGTACATATAGACAGATAGCATGTTTGAGTACTTCAAGCTGGTTTGGGGTTTTTTTTCCTAATTCTTTTAGATATTTATACACATGTGATTTCTTATTAAAGTCAGCTTCCAAATTTTTCTTTGGAAAGCTATTTCCTAAAAGTAAGTTTTAATTGCCCCACATAGGACTGAAATCAGAAGCCCTATTTGACAGCAATTTTTGAAGCTGTAGATCCAGACAGATCTAATTTCAGGTCTTAACTAGAACGTGCAGAAAATGCATTCCAACATTCTGCTTTTTAAATGTATTTATTGCTTTGACTCTCCAGAGGGGACCAGAGCAGTGCTGCAAGTTACCTGACTGTGCTTCCCCGAGGAATGGAATGTGTTGTATTCAGCATTGACGGTTCATTTGCAGCAAGTGTTTCAATTATGGGAAGTGACCCCAAAGTCCGAGCTGGGGCTGTTGATGTTGTCAGGTAAGCGAGGTTTGCACCCTTCACTCTTTAAATCTCCGGCTTTCCTGTTTGAACACAGTAGGAAGGGAAAGGGCAGAATAGGTTTTTTTACTAAATAAACAACAGTTCTTTAAAGGCCAGGATTCTTTGCAGATATATTTCTGTATTTGCTTGGACATCAGGTCTGCCTGATTTTCGGAGGAATCTTAGAATGCTGTGGTTTACTTTGAAATTTGTAGTTTAAGTTGCCTAAAGATTACAACTTGCTTCTTGGGAATATGGCCTTAAAGTGTGTGCAGTGAATTAATAATGGTTCTACTGTGATGAGCAAAGAGTATATTTTGTGTTTCACTAACTTCAAATAAGGGCATCTACTTCAAAAATATCAAGTGCCATGAATGCAAGAGCATTTTTTGGAGGAAAAATTAAAAGGCCTTTTAATCCATTCTTGCAAGTCTGTTGATGTTGCACTGGATGGGGAAATACAGCTCTCATTTTGGAACTTGCATGGGAATGGAGGGATGTCAGTTTTCAAGGGTTTCCACTCCTTACAGCTGAAATGGCAGGAAATCTCATTAAAGGTTTCAAAGGTATAGCAGGACTTGATGTGTAGCAAGGTCTATTCAAAGTACATTTTTAAATAGCTGTCATATTTTATATAACATATTGTATAAGAATCTGTCTTGTTTCCCTCCATCTCCCTCAAGATGTAGACATTATTACTTAATTTCTCGATAGGAGCAGAGACTTAGGCATGCTGCTTTCCACTTGTTGAAGGATAACATCCGACTTCCAACTGGGTCTGTGCTGAGCAAAAAAATGCTGGGTATTCTCTTTCTGCACCTACATAATTTACCTGCTGTTTCTGACAGGCATTGGCAGGACCTGGGATATCTGATTATCTATATTACTGGCCGTCCAGATATGCAAAAACAGCGTGTGGTTTCATGGTTGTCTCAACACAACTTTCCACAAGGGATGATCTTCTTCTCAGATGGACTTGTTCATGACCCACTGCGACAAAAGACCATTTTTCTCCGGAATCTCATGCAAGAGGTACTAGAAACCTGTTTATAGCCTTAAAACTTTTTCTAGAGAATATCATCCAGTGAAGTTAGAGTTCTCTCTTCCTTTTGAACAGTAAATCTCACTGGCCATCACAAAGTCTTTTTTGCCATTTATCATTTCTTTTCTCGCTTTTTAAAGAGCAAGGGAGGTTGATAAAACATCCAAAGGGGCCTTCTGGCATGACAAGTAAATGAACTGCTTGTTCTGCCCTATGTGCATATCTGTAGTTGTTGCTGGCATGCAGGCAGACAGATTTAGCTTTCTGTGGTTTACAGAATGAGGTTGTTAACTATGAACTCATCGGCTGCTTTATTGCAAAACAAGTGCCATCCTTGTAGTGCGTAGTGTTCAATAGAGCGTTCACTTTGGAAGTAATATTTGTTTCAGTGCCACATCAAAATCTGTGCCGCATATGGTTCCATGAAGGATATTTCTGTGTACAATGTCTTGGCTCTGTCGCCATCCCAGATCTACATAGTTGGACGATCAACAAAGAAATACCAGGCGCAGTGTCAAGTAAGTAACTCTTGCTACTCAATCAGGAAGTCCTAGGGGGAGCAAGGAAATGCATGTGTGTGAATGCATGTGCAAACACACACACACACACACACACACAGAGAAAAGATAAAGAGCAGAGACAATGTTTCAGAGAAAGAAGGGCATTTTTTGATTTCAGATGAGGCATTTTCTGGCAGGGTGAATAGGAAAGAGAATTGAGTGGTCATAGGTTGTATCTGTAAGTGCATGCATCGCATATTGCTGAATGACAAAATGGAACAGGTCACTGAAAAAAAACAGTGAGGGGAGAGGAGTATTAGTACTCTGTAGGTATCTAACTGGGATGCCAAAGATAGGAACTTAATTCCTCATAGAACTCGTAGGTTGAGGCAGCAGTAATTTGTCACTCCCTTTCTTTCCTTCCTATTTCAGTTCCTCAGTGAAGGTTATGCAGCCCACTTGGCCTCGCTGGAGTTCAGTCTCCATTCACGACCCAAAAAGAACAACTCTCGGATGATCTTGAGAAAAGGCAGCTTTGGCCTCCACTCCCAACCTGAGTTTTTGCGCAAGAGAAACCATCTCCGCAGGACTATGTCTGTACAGCAACCTGACCCACCTTCTTCGAACCCCAAGCCAGAGCGTGCCCAGAGCCAGCCTGAATCAGACAAAGATCATGACAGGCATTTGCCCTCCATTGCTTGGGTTCGAAGTGGAGTTCACAAATTTGAATCTGTCCCCTAGGAAGCTTGGGAATATAGATCTTGGGTGCACCCCATTAAACTTGTAGGCATGCCTCAAAGATAATATTTAGGCAGCTTCAAACTAAGAGTCGTAGAGGGGAACCTGTACCTCGGAGTCTTCCCTGCTCTGGAATCTGCCTTCTTACACCAATTGGGGAACCACCAGTCTGTTCCTCTTGACATGTTTATTGGGAAATTTTAAAACAATCTAAAACTATCGCAAGTGCTTATAACATCAAAGCAACAGGAAATATCTTTGGTTATTTTTTACAACAGATACAATAAAATGTGCAATAAGAGAAAAAGCTGTAACAGGCTGATTTTACTCAGAAGAGGGATTGTGGTATCAGCTAGCTAGCTGCACCCGAAACAGTATAAACAGTAGGTCCCATAGGTTACAGAGAAGGTTTACACTTTAAATAGTTGTATCTGTTTCCACTTTCGATAAAGCGATACACTTGCAAGGGAAGCAGAGGTGGGAACTACAATAATGGGTGGTCTGGATTTGTACAGCAAGATGCTTTTTGGGTGCCTTAAACCCAAGACTTCCTTTCAGCTTACAGTGTTGGTCAACAGACCCCAACATGGGCACTCGAGTTTGTGTGAGGTGCTGGACATCAAGTAAATGGGAGAACTCCACTTATGAACCAATCATAAAAGCTTCATGTTAGAAATAAATGTGTCTGCCACAGTTTGAAGCAGTTAGTGTTGCTGTATACAAAGTAATGTGCAAGTGTACAAAGATCACATTGTTTTGTGGAACTTGGTGACAGTGCAAAATGTGTAGACTACTCTGAGTAAGGAGATGGCTCTGACCATCTCAGTCTGAGAGACAGATCCTGAGATGGTAAAGGGAGCCCTTTTACTAAGGGATCTGCAAACTTCAGAGCAGTCACTTTTTTCATTATTCTAACTAGAATCTTTACACTGGAGGAGGAAAAAAGTAATGGAATTCCTATGGGTAAATTGTTTACCTTCTCGTGCTATATAGCAACTGCTGTGTTAAGACAATGTGTAGCATTCAGAATTACAGCATTTGAGCTTCAAAGAATGGACATGCCAAATTACAGATGCCAAATAGACATTCTCCTACTGATTTAAATTTCTCTTGGATCTCTCAATGAACTTAGTAGAAGTAAAATGTGTGAAATTTTCCCTAAGTGGTAATATTTCTGAAGTGTTGTAGTTAGTTTAACATAGTAGCAGTTTGCAGATTCTTCATGCAGATATTTCCACTGCACTAAATTCACCAAGAGAACTTTCATGACTGAACTGAAGCATGTTTTAAAATCTGCAGTGAAGTTACAAGTGCACATAAAAAACCTTTTCTTTAAAAGTTAAAACCAGACTATTGACACTGAGAAAGCTTGAAGTCAATAGATTTTCAGGTTGGTTGGTTGGTTTGTTTGTTTGTTTTTAATTTCAGGAAGTTGGGGTGGAAAGGTGTCGTGCCTTCCCCCCGCCCTTACTTTTAGGTTTTCCTAGTCTGTAGCTAGACCAGTCTCAACAAGCTTTTGGTTAATGATTTTGAAAGTTGACATGTAAAGCAAACAAGAAATGCAATGGAAAACTATTAAGACAGTGCAGAACTAAGCCTAAGACTATACTCCCTATTCACCCAAAAGTTTCGGTGTGCTTTTTGAAGGTCATAATAATGTGGCTTTTGCCTTAAAAGGCAGCAAAGTAGCTTATAAATGGAGATCTTTAATTTATTGTTTTTAGACATTACTTGGCAAGATTGTCAGTTACCTATTTCAAACTTCCTGAAAGATCTCTGGCGCATCAGTAATTTGTTTTTTATAATGCTTCCTTTAAGGGAAGCAGTAATCTTCGCTGGAGATTTAGGAAAGATGTTAAATGTTTGGTAGCTCACACTAATTGGGAGCAGCTAACTACATTACAGGGGGCTGGGTTTTTATGCTCTGTTGCCAAGTCAGCCAGCTACAAAAGCTAAATGAAATTTATCCACAAACTACAATGAAGCAGTCTTCAGGTTTACAAATGCTTTCCCAGTAGTATCACACCTAGTTCTTTAACCCACAAACTTGGAGGAATTATTCTGTGTTCCATCTTGGCCCACTGTGTGTATTAATTCTAATCACATAGTCCATTTCTTCCCCTGTCCTCTGCAGCTAGGAGGAGATTGCGCAAGTACAGCAGACTCCATCTCCCTCCAGTCAGTTCACTGTTAGCATGCTCCTGCTTGTTAGTCTTAAATAGGGGTGGGAATCCAAGGCTTGTGGGGGAGGAACTCACTAGGCAGACTTTAAATTTGCTGAGGGCACCTAAAAGCAACATTGATTGCAAAGTTCTTTTTAAGCACTGGGTGTTGTGTAGCGTGTCTCCTGATAGCAGTCACTGTTCCTGCTGCAAAGTTCAAAGCTAATGTTGCTTTAGCCATCTACCTCTGTCATCCAAGAGACTCCAAAATCTATTTTTCATTTTAAGTTGCTGTAGTAGAAAGGCCTACTTCCTTTCAAAAGAGGGTTTGTGTGTAATTCTGTGACGGTATTAAAGGAACTAGTGTCTGAGCACAAGGCTAGAGAAATCTAGGTTGTTAAGGTCTGTCTTTTACTCTTGCAGACACAATGACATTTTGCAGGGTACCTTGTCATGAAAACTCTGATTTTGTGTATTTCTATTAATAACTGGGTCACTTTCACGGTAGTCACTGTGCTGGCTTCTCTTAAGAATATTATGAGCTAATAGTAGTAAAACAAATGCTAGTGTGCGTGCATGTTTTAGAGTGGTAACAATTTCAAAGTGTCTACACATGGTATTGAAATCAAGCTGAAAACATTTTCCCTAACTTCGTTTCCTAGAATATATGGGAGTTCATGTGGCCTTTGCATAATTCCAACACTACTTATTGCTCAGGGATAGAATGGTTTATCTCCTGATCACATGCCTCCAGCTGAGCGCTTTGGCAAACAGTGATACAGGCATTAGCTTGGAGGTTAAGGCTTCATGTTAATTAGGAGCTGATCTTCTGAAACATCAGATGCCAGACGCATTTGTTTTGAAAGCACTAGCCAGTTGCCACTAAAAGGGTAAAACAACTTCTGCTGGAGCTGAGAGTATGAACAAGATGAGTGTGATTTTAGACATCTCACAACTAGGCTGGCAGGCAGTTCAAAAAATACTGTGGCAGTGGCTGGGGACCTTATGCATGTTGAACTGCTAGCTTTTTTTTCCCCCAGCTATGCTTGGGGTGATCCCTGAGGTTTGCCTGATGAATCACTAGTTTTATAGCATAATTTTTCAGTCGTGTTTTCTCTTAAAACATTTCCTTCTGGTCAGAATTTTAGTTATGCACTTTTTCCACATGAAACTACATGCAGTGGTTCATGGGCATTCAGTTTGCTATTTGATTTCAGTTTTACTTGTGCTTTCACGGGAGGATTATCAGTCCTCCTAAGCAGGCCATTTGCTGAGGATAGGCTTGATCCTACAGTCTTATTCTCTGATTGCAGGTCCTCATTGCTGCAGTCTCTGCAGTCTGCACTTAAAAATGTATAGGCTATGGAAGTGTTAAAGCATACACAGAAGGGAAAAGGGACAGAGAAGTCAGGTGGGAATGGTGGGTGCCCAAGGAACACAAGTTAGACTCATCAGCCGTTTCAGCACCTTTAGTGCCTCCAGTCTGTTACAGAAAAGCACATTCTTTTAACCTGCTGAACTGAGGAAGCATAAGTGAAACTGTAAAACACAAAACTGTTATTCCAGTGGGTGCTAAGGCAGCAGTACAAGTCAGTGCAAAGTAGGCCACAGTTGGAAGCATTTACTTCTTTGCCCTGTTGATATGGGTCCAGTTTTAAATTACTGTAAAAAAATGGCTGTGATTAATAGCAGTGGTAGATTTATCTGAGATATTGTGAAAACACACCTTCACAACTGTGGCGTTTTGGTTTTGTGTGTGTGTGTATGTGTGTGTAGCTACTGGAAGACACCTTAAGTGAAGTTTTGGTTCTGCTTTCACAGCAAATTTCTAACCAATATACTTAAAAAAACCCTACAACAATGGCTGTTTATTTGTTTTTGTTGTCTAGTTAGCTAAGTTTGAAAAAAGATATCATTGTGTAAAGAGTGCAGAATATTCCACAGACCTGAATAGTGATGTTGATCCAAATATGCTTATTATTTTGAATAACCTTTTTTTTTTCTAAAGTGTTTGCATACACTAGTGCTCTTGGAACAGATTCTTGCTTGACCACAGTACTCCTGTTTAGCTTTGTGGCATGGTTTATATCTATTCAGCATAAAATTTTGTTAGGTGTAAAAATGACATGGCATTGGTAATTCCTTCTTGTTCATTGGGGTTCCTGAGAGCTGCCATTTTGATTTGTTTACATGAAAATAGAGTCTTAATTCTTAGAAATTACTTCACCTGTTCCTCTAGTACCTAGGGAAGTTGCTTCTAAAGAATTAAAACTTTCACTGGTTATGTAGAAATGGAATTATCAGTAAACTAGAGGAAAAAAAAAAGGAAGACACACCTTAATCTACTATTAAAATAAGCAGAACAATGACACTTTAACTGGAAGCTCCACTATTCTGCAAAGTAGCCTTTGTTTGCCATTATGTTGTACCATTTATATATTGGAGTCTCTAGGTCAGGGCACTACTAATGTGTGTATTTAAGCAAATTCCCAATACTTAGATTTATAGTATCATCATGTACTTCACAGAATAAATTTAGAAGGGAAAAAAAGTATTTCCATCTTTCTATAGTTTCCTGTCTTAAAATTGCTAAAAAGTTTGTTTATAAGCATTTTTAATACGTGAAATCAATAGGTATTTTCAGTTTTTAAAATTTGTAAGCAAGTGCAACAATTGTTACTGAACAAATAGGATTTTCCACAGGTTTTTTTCCCCCCTCTTGCATCTAAGCCACCAAAAAGGTGAGTACATCGTAAAAGTACTAGATGATCGGAGTATGGGCACCTTTTTAATAAGCTGATTGGCTGCTTAATGGAGACAAGATTTTACACTGCAATTTCATCATTTTTCTGATTAGAGCTTGAAATGTGGGATCTGAACTCAAGATTTCTGCATTGAATTGTTCATTTCAGGCATGCAGGGGAGAAAGTGGCACTTTCCATCCTCATCTGGAGCTGGTACAGGATAGAATTCCTATAAACACAAAATTTTCCAACTTAACCTCCTCAGCTTCTCTAAGAGCAATGATTCCTCATGGTCCGTGTTCATAGCTTCAGCAGAAATTGTGGGTGTAACAAGGTAATTTGACTTCCATGATCTTTAATCACTCAGGTGTAAATATAGGTTCCTACAGATGATCCTAAATTCAGTCCCCCGTGAAAAGTGGAGGTAATACATTTTTTGGGATGAAAAGAGCTCTTTTTTTCAGAAATAAGAAAGGGCCTGGAGCAGCTAGAATCCTGTGCCATGGACTCTGGAATTGAAGTCAGGTGTTGGTATTTCCTCTTTCCCTCATTTTAGTTCAAGCCCAAGGTAAGGGGATTACATTTTACCCTCTATTTGTATTTATCTCAATAAGCTACCTTTGAAACTGGATATAACTGTGGGGGATGGGGGAACATGAAACAAATTTAACAGTTCATTTCTCATTTGTAAGGATGTACAGAACTTACAGGGGGAAGAGAGAGGGAGGCAGGTTTACTGTGACGTGCTGGGAGATGGTATACCAGATTACAGCATTGAAACATAATTTACAGATTGCAAGCTTTAAAGATAAGGTTATTCTGGGAGGACTGGTGTAGGGCCCAGAATGGCAGTCCTCTCGCAGAACCCCAAGCCTTCTGCATAAAACTTATTTTTTTATTTGGGAGGGAAGGAAGGGGGCAGTCCACTTAGAACTGAATTCATACAAGGAAACTTGAAATTGTACATGTTCTTTCAGTCTACAGTTTTATTTGTCAGTGAGAAGGTTCTATCTGGTGACAAATGTTTATATTTCTTATGGCTGCCTTGTAAAGATTAAAAAATGTACAATAATGAATTTCTTAATATGAAATAAGGAGTAAGATTTCTACAACTGGTATAGATTTTGATGTGAGCTGGTTTTTAAAATCTTATAGCAGATTAGTCACTTAAATAAAACCTTCTTTGCCTTTAAGCAAACAGTGTCACTGATTTTTCTTAGAAGTGATGGGGGAAGTATTAGATCATCATTGTACATGTCCTAGTAGCCAGCAGAAACAGTATAAAGAGAGGCTGTTTAATACATCTGACTATCTGAAATGATACTTAGATCGGAGGTTGACTTTTCATAAAACTCCAACCCTCCTTCCTTTTGAAGAGTCATATAAGAATTTTTCAGTAATGAGACACCATCTTTGTGAAAGCTTTATAGAAGCAGTTTCAGTACATACAAAGAATAACTTCAAGCTACTGTTCCATATAGAAAGGTGGTTAAAAAAAAGCAAAACCACAACAAAACACACACACAAAAACTACATCAAGAAATAACACAAGCTAAAACTCTCAGTCATATGAAAGCCTGGAAGTCATCATTGTTTTCATGTTTCCAGGCCTCATTAACTGTTTCAATATTTTAAAACAATCTAGTTTGACAAGAAAAAAAGAAAAAAATCAGGAGCAAGTTTAAAATCACTACTTACACATGAATCAGACTCGAACATGACTGCTTCCCATATTTATACTTAATACCATTAAAATTTTAGTTAGTTCCACTTTCACTAAATAACACATGCATCTTAAAAATTATCAAGGAGAACAAAGTTTCCCAAATCAGTCTTGTTTGAAGGTTCATCTTAGAGTGAATGTAATCTGAGAAGCCTGCACAAAGCTGCTGCCATGGAAAACAGCCCTGGTGAATTCTAGCGCTTGAGAAATCTGTGCTTTAGTTTGAGACTAAACTTTGTTGAACTGAATCACCTACCAAAAAAGGCTTATCAAATGAACATTACTTTTTTAAAAAAAGTAATTAGAGGCAAAATACAGGTATCAAACACTTAGTATACTTCATCAAATAAAACACCTGCACTGTGATACTAGCTAATAACAGTAGTTATAAGAGGTTACAATAATTGTAGTAACCAATTTCTGTGTATAACTAAAAGACAGATATTGTAGTACAAAAGCAATGTTTAACTCAACTGCCAAGATGCTATTTAAAGCAGCAGCAAGAAATGACAAAGTTGCTCTGATTTGTCTGGAGCCCAATTACTTAGGGATCAGTTAGGCTAATCTAATAGCAATCCTTAAGGCCATGAATTAGAGTCTTAATGTGGCTCCTCTGTTGTGGTATGAGTGACTCCACAGAAACCCGTTGCCTTGGAATGGCAGTTGTGGTCAGAATTCAAACAAGCCACTACTGTTTCATTAACTTCCAGTTAAACATGATGCTTAACTTTTGGTTTGTTTGTATATAGAAAAAAAAAATTGTTAGGCTTTCAGAATAATGGACTAGTACTTTTAGTATGCAAAGTACTCATACTAAAACCCATGGCAATTGGATACCACTCTAAATACTACTATTACCTATGATCACCCTTCATAAGTCTGTGGCCCTTGCTCTGGCCATTCCTATTGGTCAATTCAACATAAGTTTCAAAGTACTTATTGCCTTATAAAAGTCACATTCAAGATGGTCGCTTGTCTCAGCAGGAGATAATACACTGTGGTATAATTTTGATTCTCCTGTTCACTTAAAAAGAGAAACAAAGGGAAGGGAAGTCCTGAGCTGCTTTGTCAAGAAAGATTATAAAATGGAATGGCTTGTTCAACGTATAGAGTGCACCCTTTCACGTGCTACACAGAGCTCTCCTTTATCTATGCTCATAAACTAACAACAGTTACAGCCATCTCTGTCTAGGTACCAAGTGCTTGATGGAGTTTCTTTGTTCGCCTTCGGATAGCTTGAAAAAGTTTCTGAGACCGACGCGCAGACTGTAAGTTTTGTGCCATTAGATAGTAGTAGTTTGATATTGCATGTTGCCTGCAGAAGAACAAGACTGCCATTAGCAGCATGAAGTCAGTAAGGTTAATTAACCGGTTGTCACACAAATTGCTGGAAAACTGTTAGATGGGAGCAAGGAGGAAGTCTGGGACCTGTATACTTTCACTGTATAACAGTTGTAAACACTAGCAAGAAAATATTTTGTTACCTTCAGTGAGCATAAATGGCAGTACACAAATTAAGTACTGCAATACTTTAACTAGCAACAGGAGCATTTCTTGTGATATAATCTAATTCATTAAAATTAAAAACATTAGAACAATGCATGGAGCTGGCAACTATAAGCAGTTTGAGATCAGGGTTTGTTTCATCACAGAAAAGATGAAGAGGGAGCTGTAAGACTAAAACTCATGGTAATTGGATACCAGGACAGAAAGTCATATGCAAGACTGTAAGGGCACCTCCAAAAAAGTTTATTTCACAATTATTCCAGTAGGCAACCTACAAACGAGCCAGTGACAGAGCAGGCTGGAGAACTGGACCAAATTGCTTAGTGGAAGCAGTACACATCACTGTTTAAAGCTTCAGTCAAGCATTTGAAACTGCTCTCTTTTTTCCTGAAAAGTTACAGCAATCAATGTCTTATACCTGTCTTTGTTGCTAAAATAGGACATAGTATTCAGGGTGTAACTTTAACAAAAGGAACACTTCCAGCACAATAGGTGAAGATATTAATGTCACAATACAGATCTCAGTGAAGGTAATAGAGGCATTTACCTGGCAACGGTTCAATGAATTGACACTGGAAGTGATGTTTAGAAACTTACAGCAAA
Source organism: Harpia harpyja (assembly GCF_026419915.1). Taxonomy (NCBI): domain Eukaryota; kingdom Metazoa; phylum Chordata; class Aves; order Accipitriformes; family Accipitridae; genus Harpia; species Harpia harpyja. The sequence continues at coordinate 232,948 of NC_068951.1, read as the reverse complement.
GAACTCCTGTTCCCATCCATTTAGGTACAATTGCTGTGTTTAGAAATGCCAGCAATACAGGTATCAACTGCTGTTATTGTGATAGCATCATCTTTAACTGCTAAGACAATGCTAGGGATGGAAAAGAAAGGCTGTAAAATTAGACAGCTCAGGGTAGTAGTTTGTTCTGTCATGCTTTGTGATCTTCATTAGTAATCAGCGAGAACTGAGGTCGAGTGACAAAGACATTAGTACCAGTAGTTTTCTGGTCTGGGGTGAGAAAAGCTGCTGTTTGTATAGAAGCCCAACTTACAGTTCATTGCGAACCCACAAGGTCTCACTAATCCACAATGTAGAGGTGAAGTTTTACAACTGCACAATGATCTGCTGTAGCAGAGACAGCCACAGTGAATATGAGGGAAGAACCCTGTGGTTCCGCATAGTAATACTTTAAAGAAGCATGAGTTAATAAGCCTTTCTGTCTCCAAACAGCAGGTTTTCTCCCCAGAGGTGCATGCAGGTATAGACAAGGTAAGTGAACAACTACTTTACCTGGTTGATACTATCTTCAGTTACGAATGAGAGAAACTGTCATATCACTAACAGATGGGAGAATATTAGGAGTGAGATGTAGTGAACTTTCAATGGATATGATCATTAACTTAATACAAGATTTAACCTATAGTTACCTAGAAATGGTCCCATTGGTAAAAATTGCATTTTTGGAAACACGTAGGACTTTAAGACCTTACCTTTTTGTAGATAAAAGTACTTAATGCTAAGCCCTCTCTCAAGGATTTTAGGTGCTGGACATTTAATTACTTGGCATGGAATCATCATGTGTTCCAAGAGAGGAAGACATTTAGGGAATTGCCCTGTGGCAAGACTTCTGACCTTTAGTTTTACTGTCTTAATATGTCTAACTCAGAATGACATAACCTTTACAAACACAGAAGCCTACCACCTCATGGATTAACCAGGGTGTTGTATAAGACACTTCTGCATCCTCTAAGTTTTCGAGTTATGGGTACCATGGACTATTTGTCAATGTAATGGTACCTAATAAAAGGATTTTCTTAGAAATGTGCAGGTACCATTGACAGTGTCAGTGCAATGGGGATCCCCCCGTTCCCTGCCTCCCTCAGCCTGGACTGGCACCTCTTTTAGACAGAGGCAGGGAGGTACTGCTCTCACACAAGATCAAAGGTAGGCTCTTGCTGGGAAAAATCTGACTTCCACAGCAAGAAACCTGAAGACAAGGAGAGCATTTGACAGGTTTTAGAAGCTGCAAGTCCAATTGCAGATTTAATCTGCACAGGTATCTTGAAGAAAGAAAGGCTCTGCTACATTACAGCTGAGAAAGTTCTGCAACTATTCCTGATCCTGAGTTACAAGGATCACTTAGCCTGCAATTGGTAATGTCCAAGTGGGAGGTTGTCCTGGTTTCAGCTGGGATAGAGTTCATTTTCTTCCTAGTAGCTGCTATAGTGTTGTTTTGGATTTAGTATGAGAAGAGTGTTGATAACACACTGAGGTTTTCAGCTGTTAGTATAAATGCTACTTAAGTCAAGGATTTTTCAGCTTCTCATGCCCAGCCAGCAAGAAGGCTGGAGGGGCACAAGAAGTTGGGAGGGGACACAGCCAGGACAGCTGACCCAAACTGGCCAAAGGGGTATTCCATACCATGGGACATCACGCCTAGTATATAAGCTGGGGGGAGTTGACCAGGGCAGGGGGGAATCACTGCTCAGGAACTAACTGGGCATCAGTCAGCAAGTAGTGAGCAATTGCATCGTGCATCACTTGTTTTGTACATTCCAATTATTTTATTATTATTACCATTACCATTATTATTATTTTCTTCCTTTACCGTCCTATTAAATTGTCTTTATCTCAGCCCATGACTTCTATTTTTTTTTTCCCGATTCTTTCCCCCATCCCACTGGGCAGGGGGAGTGAGCAAGTGGCTGTGTGGTGCTTAGTTGCCAGCTGGGGTTAAGCCACAACAGAGGTAACCTGTTGCTGAAAGTGGAGGGACAGTTAGTGGTATTTACCTTTCCTCTTGCACAATGGCATCATCAAATGCCTGGGAGATACGCTTCAATTGACAAATCCCTGAGGAGACCAGCTCCAACTCGCAGTCAAACTCTCTGCAAACAGAATGGTCGTTACTAAAGATCAAACAGGACAGACTGACTAGGTGACATTACCCAAGCCTCTATCCCTGCAGTAACAACTCTAGTTACCTCTCAGACTTTATCCAGAGAAGTTTAGGGCTGTAGCAATCATGCTCTTAATTCCAGTGACCCAATTGCTTCACATCTCCATTCATGCCAAAGACAGCTATCTTCCATTTCAAACACTGGGTTCAGATTCATGAGGCTTGGATTCAGCTTCTAGCTTGACATTTCTCATGTGACTTTGACCAAAACAAAAACCTATGTGCGCATTATGAAGTATTTCCCTAGCTCACAACCCTTTATCTAATTTGTGTTAAATCTTCAAGGCAAGAATCTATCTACTCTTTATAAAGAGCTCAGCATAAACGAGGCAATTTCAGGTATCTTTGCAATACAAATAGCAACTTTGGAAAACTTAAGAGCTAAGTAGGAGTGAGATGCATTGGAAGCATTTTTCTTTACCAGAAGGGCATCAGCAAAGAACTTGGGTATGTCTCTAGTATCTGATGGGGACTGGTGCTGAGAAACATGGTGTAAACTTACCCAGTGGGAGAGTGACTTTTAAAAAGTTCTTGTCACAGCACAAAATTAAGTTTCATCTTTCAGCTTTATGCAGTGCTCAGTCCCTGTCTATACAGGGACCTGTAACTACTCTCTTAACTATTCGAAGAGCACACCCTTTCAGGGGAATAGGATAGCAACCTTCATATCTTGCCTTTCACCTTACAAGATACTCTAATCACAGTAATTAAAAAAGAAAGGAATAAGGTTTACAGAAGAATGTGGCTTACATCTTTCTGCTGGCAGGAAGAGGTGATGAATAAGGGCTCTTCAGTGCTGCTGCTCTTCTTGATCTCCGGAGAGAGACAGCATCTTTACCAAGCCAGGATGAGAAACCCCTCCATTTTCTGTGTTCTGACACCCTTGGTGGCCCAAGCAAGGCTCTTTTGCTGGATCTTGGGGTGCCTTTGGAACCGGCTGCTGGAGTAATGCTCTTCTTAGGGCAAGCAGTTCGAGGTGTAGTACTTGTTTTCTTGGCAGAACTGGTTGCACAGCTTCTGCTGATGGATTCAGCTGGAAAGGTCACCATCAAGTCTTCTGGGATTTGGCAAGACTTCTGTATTTTCTGAAAGAAGCATTAGACAGACATGTTATGCTAAATGAACTCAATTAGCTTAGAGTTTGGAACCAGAAAGACAAGGAACATCTGAGCTGAATCCCTAGTTTTCATTCTCATATCAGGTTTAGTCTAGCATGAATGCTTCTCAACCCCCTGTACCCATTTGCATTGGAGGAGTCATTTGCTCCCCCAGTCCTTGGAACTTGTCAGGGACTTCAGCAGGCATTGGAACAGAGCTCCTGCTGCTCTTATACAGGAAAGACCCAGGCTCCCCAACATATAATTGATGTGGTTAAAATCAGAGGTCTCCACCAAAGGGAAGTGCAAGCTCAAGTTTGCTACCCTGCTACCATCTAGCAGTTTTTGTCAGTCCAAATTTAGATTGACTATAATGAAGAACATGCTAATAAATAATATGTGTACAGGAAAAGGAGTGAAAAAAAATAAATCCAAAGTGCTACACATTTCTCAGAAAAAATTTTTTGCAAGCAATGGCAGTCTTTTACCCACCTTTCTTTTACCCACCTTCCTCCTCGTAAAGGCTGCTCTGCCATACATGAGGAAATACAGGAGGGGAAAAGCATTTATTTAGTAACAAAATAAAAGGTTTGATGAAACTACATCTCATGTTTCTTCTTTGCACCTTCCTCCCTATTCTGCCAGATCCATAATTTGCCTGTCTGTATTTTAGCAGGGATATTAAAGATTTTACTAGTTAGTAGCTATGAGACAACCATTATGGTGTGCAAGGGTGTGGGATAAACCCTCTGGAATACAGCATTCTGTACAGACTCCAGAAATCTTAGTACTGAAGTTGAAGCAAAAACTAAACTCCATCCACACTCCACTGCAAAGGCAAAGTACCTGGGACACTGTTCCAAAAGCATTTTTTGCTGTTCTTTTAATACTCTGAAGAGTTTGGCACTTCTGTCTGTCTTCCAGACTTTCCCAAGTTGGGGTCTTATGAAAATTCAACTCTATTTGCTTTAATGGCGCTCTCTTCCTTAGAGACATGCGGATGGTACTGAGAGAACTCAGAGAAGCCCTTCTCTTGAATTCGTCGGGTACGGGGCTCTCATTCTCATCAAAGTCAGCTAGGAGCTGGTGTTTCCGCCAGGCCATTGTTGCCTTGACATTTTGGAGCACAGATACCATCTTGTTCCAGTTCTTGGTCAACCTTATTTCTAAAACAGTCAGAATGAGAACAAGAATTAGACAGAGCAAGGTACAGAGCAGTCCAGAAAAGGAGAAATGAAAATTGTTATACAATATTTTCAGTTACGTTTGCCTGAAACCGCAAAATCAGAGCTGAACAGACTTTTACTTGGAGGCTTGAAGGAGAACAGCATTGATTTCTACAGCTATTCAGGCCTGTGCGTGTTCATGAAGAAGTCTTACATTGCATTTCCAGCACTGGACATCAGACCTGGTAAGCTGTGAGTCTCAAGCTTGTGAGGTGGAATGCTCTGTAACTGCAAGTTTCTTGTTGGTGTCTCAGACTAAGGTCTCATATCCCAAATTTTTGCCTTCATTCATCAGAACAGCCTTCCACTGCCAGATGACTTTACACAGCTGCTACTGTCTTCTGCCTGAGTTATGCCTGTTATCTATAGGATATATGACAATTTAAACATATATATAGTTTAAATTCTTCATTTTCACTAGCTATGAAGCTAGGATACTGCTAGCGAATTACTTCTAAAAAGCAATTGAAATGCAGATGTACTTTAGCAATCTGAACTGAGAGTGAATTAATTTTACCAATATTTCATTGCAGATTACTGTTAATAAAAAAAGCTGGGAGGTCTCTACCATCATTATACCACATATTAGGAAAGCCTATCGATACTCCTTACTCTCTCTGCGCTCCCAACTTGTCTCCATCTCTCACAAGTGTCCTGATTTGTGTCCGAAAGCAATAAGGCTTATTGAAATCTTCTATTCATGAAGGCGTTTGGGATATCAACACCTTTAATGCATTCCTGCACGCGGCAGCAAGGAAAGGCTAGTAGTCGGGCAGCCAGTCACTTCTACTAGCTCACAGCTTATCCGGCTTCCTTTTGATAAACTGCTAACCACTGTTGATTAATTTATGCTAGAAAACACTGCCCGGAAGGGAACAGCTACCGTCCCAGGGTTACGCTTATCTGTTCCCGCGCCGGCACCGCGCCGCACAGCCCGGCGCTCCGGCTCAGCTGCAGCCCGGGGCAGAGGACGGGCACCTCCCGCGCCAGCCGCCGGAGGCGGGCCCGTGCCGGTAGCACGGCCGCGGCCCCGGGGCAGGACTTCGCTCCCGCAGCCGGCGTCGCCCGCGCTCGCCGCTGAGAGCTGCGGCCTGGCTAACGGCGCCGGTGCTGCCCCGCGGGAGCTGACGCGGCGGCGCAGGGCGAAGCCCGGCCGACGGCATCAGCTTCGCCCGCCGGGGACGGCCGAGGCAACGAGCAGCGAGGGGCGACGCCGAGGCCGGAGAAGACCGGCTGGGGCCTCCAGCGCGGCCAGGAAACGTGGGCCGCGACCGGGGCGCTCCGGCAGCTGCTCGGGGCTGTACTCACGGCGACGGAGGAGACCGAGACCGAGACCGAGACCGAGACCGAGACCGAGACCGAGACCGAGACCCTCCTCGCCGCTCCCAGCTGCAGGCCGCTCACGCCTGCGCCGCCGCCGCCGCGTTTGAACGGCGGCACCGCCCGCTCCGGCTCCCCGGATTGGCCCCGCTGTCGCGGCCCGCCCCCGTTGGCTGCGCCCCTCGCACTGCGCGGCGGCCGTTGGAGGGCTCGGCGCCTGCGCGTCGCCGCCGGCCGCTCGGCCGGGGTGCCGCGGGGGGGGGGGGGGGGGGGGGGGCGCGGCCTCGCTGCGCCGGCGGGCGGGGTGGCGAGTAGAGCGCAGGACGGGGCGCGGGGAGGTGGCGGCGGCGGCTGCTGTGCGTCCCGACGAGTCGCAGGTGCCCTCCCCCCCGCGGCACAGCTGCAGGTGGTGCCGACCGCGCCCGCCCCCGCCCCGCGGGTCTGGGGCCTTCGGGGCCCTGCGGCCTAGAGATCCACGTCGGCAGGAATAGCTAAAGGATCGAGAGGTTGGGTCGCCCACTTGGGTGTCCAAGCCACGGATCCTGTTTCTTCTGGTAATTAATTGATAGCCGATGTCTTAGAAGCTTTTGTTTGCTTGCTTTTTCTCCACCGGCTTCTGCAGCTCTTGCTGGAGGAGACAGCTGGTGTAAGTGCAGTGTTGTACTGGAAACCACCTGGGATGCCCTCTGTGGCAAATCGGGCAGCAAAGAAAGGCCAAGTGCACAGAACGTGGTTTGTTTGGCATTGGGGTTTGTTTTTTTCTTTTTCTATCCTACCCTAGATGAAAACAAGATGTGCAAAGCATTTACCTTTAAAACACTTCTACCTGAAAAATTGCTCTGGAAAGAGCTGTAGCAGCTTCTGTTTTTTTCTCAAAGGTTTGGTTTTGTCATCTCCCCCCCCCCCAAGTTAAACTCAGCACTGACAGATACATACACATCCATAGCTAAGTCTTGGCTTAGAGCCATGGGAAAGCCAACCCAGTAACACTGCAGGACACCTCTTCAGTCCCACCACTGGCTTATGAACGTACTTTCTATAAGTTCCTAAGAGCTATGGTTTAAAAAAAGTTCCACGTGATGATGTTTGCACCCCCTTGTATTCATACACTATAATATGGTCGAGTATAGCTCAATAAATATCCCTTGTTAATAGACATGTTCCTATGTATTACCCCCACTATATGCTGTTCTGCTTTCCTCTGCCCATTGGCTTTATGGCTTCCAGATAGTTGCAGATGTGTTATGCCTCCCCCCGCCCCCACCTGCTGTGTCTATAGGGGAAGTTTCAGGCTCCTCTCACTGACAAACTGCAGCTTGAGCCACCATATTTTAAGACTTAGCTCGGATCTTTGGACAGGCAAAATGGGGTCAGCCATCTAAAGACCTTCTAAAAGACCAACAGTTCTACAAAGCAAAGAGCTCTTGGGGGGGAGATGGGGGTACTAAATACAAGAGGTGGAGTCAGGTGGTAATCAGACCCACATGCTCAGTTTCTAAGGGTTATCTTGAGAGCTGGCGGTTTAGATGATTGGCATTTTGGATGGGAAGGGGGAATCCCTAACAATAGACATGGTGCTAATTGAACAGACAGCACATACAGGCAGAGAGATAATGTGTGACAGAAGAACCGTAGGCCAAAAGGGAAGCAGCAGGCTGAAGCTGAACTGGGCAGTCAGCCTGTCCTTTCATGCCTGTTTAGAAAATTAAAATAGAACTATCTATCTGAGCCTTTGTAGTTTTAAACAGACTCTCAGGGATCTGCATGTTTTCATCTTCTTACAGTGCCTCTGTTGTTTCCATCCATTTCAACTTTGTAACCCAACAGAACAGCACATGCAAAGGAGGAAAGGTAGATTGTTTGGAGATTGGCATCATGTAGTTTCGAGTTGCATCTTCTTGTAGTCCTGTCAGCCAATGAGCCTTGATTCTGGAGTAGATCATAAGAAAGTATCACTAGGTGTTTTTCCAGTTTCATCCCCAAGAGCTAAGGAGTGATTTACCAAGTGGACATGATAAGACATGTACACTATAGAGGCGGGAAGTAAATACATTCTGAATTTTTGCCTCCCTGCAAAGGTACTAACAGAACACTAGCTTTCCATGCCCTTTGCCTGTTTGCAGAGCCAACTAATAGCCTGTAAAAGGCCTCATGAGAACAAGCACCTAACATGCCAGTGGGATGTGGTTTGCATTTCATAGCTGACATTTGCAATTCAGAGCTGAAAAGATAGAGGATGCATCACTTGCCGCCTTGGCTGTTTATTGCTCAGCTGCTTGATCCATTTATCTGGTCTGTGAAAAGTGACAAGACAAGACGTAACAGCCTGCACCTGGCTTGTAGATCGTAGCCTGTATTTCTCACTTCCTGACTACCAAACAAGTCTGCTTTTCCTTTTCACTGTCTTCGCTTTAGCCCAAATGACGTGGCTCAAGTCAGTTCTGTTCACTGTTTGCCCTTGCATAAATTCAGTTGTCATGACATCACAAACGTTACCTCTTTGCTCCATGGCAATGGCTGAACTTTGCAGAGGGAGGGGTCAGAGGTAGAGGAAACAAATCTTGAACTCTGGAGGGAGACTATGAGAGCTGGAAAAATGCACAGGAAGCTGAATACTTACACAGCCCAGCCTTGAGAGTGGAACTGGTAACTTCTTGCATTATGGTAGTTTACTTACGTGTTTTACTACTGCGCAGCTGGTCTTCTGACTCGCCAGCTTTCTCCCTGCCCATTGGAGCACAATGACTGAACATCCTGCTTGAACTGAGTGGTGGAACAGCTTACATATTGCTTATTACTCTCAAGAGGGATTGCACCTTAATCTATGGCAGGGTACTACCTCAGATGATTGTCATGGAACAGTACCCACGAAGGATAAGAAAAGTCATTTGCACTAGTTTTGCACCAACGGTACTGTTCAAATGTGTACAGGCCAAAGCACTGGATACTTTCAGACACTAGGCATCAGGCCAGAAGCCATTATCAATTACAGCTGATACTCACCAAAGGTCTCTAGGGGCTGTCGCTGCTGTATCAGCAGTTGATACCATTTCACTGTTTAGCTAGACTGAAGGCCAAAAAGTCGAAAGGTGTGCTTGTACTGTGCTTGTTCTTCACACATTGTTTTTTTTCTTTTGATTTAGGTTAGACTATAGTTTAGACCCAAGAGCTTGTTTGACACTGACAGCTTGAGTACAGAGGCAAAGAAAAGATTGTTGGTTTTGAATGTGAAGAAGCAAACTTTCATCCCTTTGCTTGGGAGCCTGTTCTGTTGGGAATGGCAAGAAATCTACCCACAGCATTCTTCATCTAGGTTTGGCTCAACAGCCGGCAGAGAAGTGAAAAACTGTCTTCTCAATGGAAGACGACAGCGAACCTGAGCAGAGCTCCTGGGCTCATCTACCTGATGTCTGCCTGAGGCATGTCTTCCATTGGTTAGATGACAGGGACAGATCTCGGGCTGCCTTGGTCTGTAAAAAATGGAGTTGTGCCATGTATTCAGGATCCCTCTGGAGAAGGAGAACCATCACATTCTATGGCCGACCATCAAGGGCACACACATTGGAGCTTCAAAGTGCACTGTGGTATGTCAAGAAATTTGGCAAGTATTTGGAGCACCTTGAGATCAAGTTATCGAATCCTTACAATACTGCCTTTACCCAAAAGTTTCAAGTCACTATGAAAGGTCTTCTTTCACACCTGGGTAAGTGTAACAGTCGCCTAGTATCCCTGAGCATCAAGTACCTGGAATTAGATCGCTTGATCTGGAAAAACGCAGTCAGGACTCAGTTTATCAAGAACTTAGCTACCTTCCTGAAAAGAATGAGCAAACAGCTTGATTATCTCAACTTAAAAGGTGCGAGAGTAACCTTGGAAGAAGGCTGTGAGCTTCTGAATTCTCTGAGCTGCTTGACAAATAAAAGCTTTGTATCTGAAATCAATATTGAGGATTTCTTCAGTCTCCACCCTCCTGTCTACAGCAGCACCTTGTTTCACCAAGCTATGTCCAAGTTCCGCAGCCTGGTCATCCTGTCTTTGAATTACAACTGCATCTCTGATGAACTGCTGGACACCCTGCGGAAGCACAGTGCTCATTCCCTGTGTACCTTGAATATCAAATGTCATATCCATGATCCTCATGGGCAAGTGGTCTGGGGAATGTCGTGGGCAAACCTGGCCAAGAGAGCCCCAAAACTAAATGTGAACTTCTTCTTTGAAAGAGTCATGAAGCATGATCACCTAGCCAGGATCCTGCTAGTGGAGATCCCAGTCACGAGCATCAGTCTACGGAGCTGCTATTTCAGTGACCCAGACTGGACAATGAGACCTACCCTCACCAACCTCCTCCCAGCCTACCGGCATGTTCTGCAGGTAAGGGAAACAATAGTGACATCTTACTGCAGTATCACAAAGCTAAGTAATCATACAGGCCTTCTGCATAACAGCAGTCATCAATAAGAATTCCTGACCACTTCAGCTTTATGTTCAGAGGGTAATTTTCATAAAAGCGAGCCATTCCAGTGCTCCAGCTATAGTCTAGTTCAGGTAATTATCGTTGTCCAGTTACAATCTCCATTATGCTAGTCCTCACTGTCAGGCTGATGTCAGGTTGCCCTCATAAAAAGCTAAACCACCCAACATACTGGTGGTTGTGATGTCAGCTGTGAGCAAAAAGAACCTTTCAGGGAGAAAAATGTCATTTTTGTAAGAAAGCTTTAGGCTTATTCTGGTTAGATGCCTTCATGTTTAGTAACTGATAAGATTCTTATCCTTTCTGATTTTTTCTGAACCCCACCCTTTTGCAGGCAAATCTGCATATGAGGAAAATAGTCTGTACACCTTGTTTGCTTACAGAGCTGTAACTTGCATCAACCTACGCTAATGGTTTTGCTCCATTTTGGCAATGCACAAATGTCTTACAGGACATGTAAATTAACTGGTGCCCATGTCAAAGCACTTTGGTGTCACCAAGGATGTGTCACCAAAGGTGTGCAACAGCTGACCCATGTAAATGAGCATGAGGTCTTTGCATGACTGAGGGAACCACACAGCCTTATACCTGACGGTTGCTGACAGCTTTCTTTAAGTTCTTTTGCATTGCAGGGTTTCCAGTAAACACCAGAGATCTGTAAAGCTTTCTAGAAATTGTCTTCAGATCTATTCTCGTATCTGGAATAATTTCCAATATATCAAATAAGACCATGGCATGAGCTGTGGGTGCAGCATCTTCTAATGGTAATAGAAGTTGTCCATCTCTTAGGATGGTATGTAACACACAAGGGACCCCCCCCCCCCCATCCTAACGGGACAGTGGAGATTACTGTAGCATATACTGTTGTCATAACATAAAACCGTTTCTCTGCAAATGTCAAGGTACAAAATTGATCTGCTGACAGTCACTTCTGTTGGTAAAATTGGGAAACTCTTGTTTACTGAATTCTAGTTACTGCACTCACAAGCTCTGTTCAGTAGTACTAAGAGTGTTCATTCTTTTTCAAGAAATTAACACTTGAACTAAACAATGACCATGAGCTGCTGGATGATGAGCTGCTACAGCTCATCTTATCATGCAAGAGGTTGTTATTTCTGAAAGTCTGGGCATTTCTAAGTGTCACCTTTATGGAGAGGCTGCTACAAAACCGTGCAGAAAGGAAATGCATTTTGACTACCATAAAGGTAAGACTTTGTGCTTCAAAACTCCCATTCCCTTCCTCTCTCCAATACCCAGAGAAAGGCAAGGTCCCCAAGCCCGTAGAAAGGTCACTTATGAAACTGTTAACATAACTACCTTCCCTTCCCTAATGTTTTAGCATTATAACAAGCCTGAGAACCACTCACAGAAATGGGGCTTTCTAACCTACTTAGCCATGTACAGAATACTATAGAAGTTTAATAACAAGCCCCAACAATTCCACAAGTCCTTCCTAGACTGGGGTTCCCTCTGTCACCTCTAGTTCAAGCTAGGGCTTCTCAGTCACCTCCCAAGTCCAGTGCTTACATCTATGCTTAAATTGAGACAGGTGGGTTGAATCCCACTAAACTGTGAAAAGATGTAAACACACCTCACTCTTTAGGGATGCTGTGTTGAACTGGGGCCAGGCTACAATTGCAGCTGGTGTAAACCATGTTGTCATGCTACTTTGCGTGCTAGATTCTGAATTCAGTAGATCCTCCCAGATCTGTGCAGATCCCAGGGATGCATCAGTTCTGGGGGTAAAAGGAACCTTGATCTTCCCACAAATTCTTTGGCAGGAGATGATGTTTTCAGTGAGTTCGGAGTGAAAACAGAGTTAAACCTCAAGATTTTACTCAAAACCAAGGAGTTTGGCTTCTCTAGATTCCTCATTAGTCACATAGGCTTCTTGTTGTCACAAGCTTTAACGGGCTGAGCCTGCTCCGTGTATCTGAGAGATATGACTGTCATTCATGCATACAGGTCAGGATTTACATGGCCCGACAAGAGAGCAGTGAGGAGGATCGGCTGTTGTGCGATATTTACAGGAAGTTCAAATACCTGATTGACTCCGAGCTGAATTATTTTGTCATCACCTACCCAATGGTGTAAACCACAGGGAGAGAGAAGAACACCCCGTGACATCTGCAAGCAATGAATGGAAACTTTGGAGGGCATTAGTAAGAGATTTGACAGCAGTGCCTCTGAAAGGGAAGATACCATTACAGCAAGAGAGAGGCAAGGGACAATTTTACACTCCATGCATTAAAAAGTTGGACTTGGGAAACGGCCTCCTATGTGTCCAGCATCATTTATTCTTGCCCATGCTTTGTTTTTCCTCGCCAGAACCAAAAGAAGCAGTGAGCCCTTTTCCACCTTTACAGGCATCTCTAGTAAATATAAGGCCCTCCTCTTTTTTCAGCACTTCACATTGTAGAGCTTCAAACACCTTACCAATGAAGCCCATCTCATTTTACAAATAGGGAAACCGAGACATGGGGTGAGGAAGCAATTAGCCCAAAGTCAGCCTTGGCTTGATCTTCACTCTGATGCAATCATCAGATGCACTATCCAGTGTAGTACCAGTCCCTATCTCCTGTTAAGTTTGATATACACCTTGTGCCTAGTTCTTACTTAACAGCAGCTGTTAAGAACAAAACATACCATGGCTAGTGCTGAGTCACTCCTCCCACTTGCCCAGCTTTCCAACAAGTGACTTATGAGGAGACTCCTGCTCTGGCTTCCACAGCTTCTAGAACTTTCAACTGCAAAAGATAACATTGGTTCCACACAAGATAAATAACATGGAAGAAGGGACATTTCTTATTATGGAATCTTATTGCCAAGTGGGAGGTTTCATCAGGCATTCTAGAGCCTAGACAGCTGTGAAACAGATAGCTGTAAGTACTAGGTCTGTTTTAATTACCTTGCACAACTAGAACCAGGACAGCATTGAGCCAACCCAATAAATCTGGAGGTTTGTCAATAAAATTTCAGCAGGAGCTGGCTCTTTGGAGCGCACACAATCTGCCAGTATGACAGCTTCAGAAGTTGTTAATGTAAAGAGACTCTCTCATTTGCATGCAGAGCACTTCATCAATGTACAATGTATTCTCCTTGAGCTGGATCTCCTCCTCCAAGGAAAGCTGTTGGCGTCTCAGACCTTTTAGCTCTGTCTCAGCCTGTGCCAGCGTGTCCTTTAATCTAAAGTGAAAATACACACAGACATTAGTTGAAAACATGTGGATAGTTTGTTTTCATATGGGATAAAAATTCTGAGTGAAAAAAAAGATGGAAGGGGATTCACAGAGAGACAATATCCATGCAGCTTCCCTTAAAGTGTCCTGCTCTTAAGGGAAAAGCAATTCCCAACCTTTCAGGGAGAATAGCTGGGACCTGATGTTACTTTGACTCATTACATTAACCCAGTAATCTATACCACAGATTTTCCCCTCTTTCATCATTTCCACTTGCCTTTGAATATTTTTTGTAATCTCTTGAACTTCACTAATCAGCCTGTATTGCACTGTGTCATAACACAATTCCACATTGGGGCGATGGTTTCTTGCTTCCAAGCGGGTTTGAGCCACTTTAACAGGTCCTTCTTTATCAGCGATTGCTTTCCTTAAGGCTGCAATGTTCTTCTCCTGTGAGGCAGTCTCATTCATCACCTTAACAAATCCAACAGAAGGAAGTGCTGCACACTGTCTCTTACAATGGGTGAAATCATCAACATCTTCTTTAATCGTTATAGTAATAAGAATCACAGTAACACTCATTATGTTAAGAGGTTATTTCATCAAGGGATAGTTTACAAAGATCAGCCAAGATTATGATTCCTTCATTGGAAAGCAGGTGACACTGTTCTGAGTGAAACTGGAGATTTATACTCAGCAATTAATTTTTAATATTAACACTCAGGGTTCATGTATCAAATTTCAAGCACATTGACCATGATTTTATAAGTTATTAGGCTCTTATATCACAATCATGAAAATTCTATAGGAGCCCCATGTACCTAAAAAAATCACAAGAGAAATCCTGACCTTACTGATGTCTACAGCAACACTTATTGAGTGCATGATTCCAGAAATTCACCTCTGTAGTGGTGCACACAGAGCTGAGAAAATAAAATCTAAGACAACTTTTATAGGAGGGAGGAAAAAAAAAAAAGAAAATGTGGCAGGGATTGCCTGTATTGCAAAAATAAAATTCTTAAAGCAAAGTAGCTCAAGCCACTGGATTGAGAAAACGGGTAGATAACCCAAGCCCATCGTTTCCACTTTTTCACTGACTGTCCCCTACCACTTACCATTGCAAGGAGTGTCTCTAGCTTGTGCTTAGCATCCTTGACTTCCATCACCCTATTTCTAAACGCGACATTCACCATCTCACATTGCTTGCGCATGTCATTCACTGTCTGTGAGAGGATGCCATCAATCAGCGCCCTCAGTGCCAAAGAATTGTTTCTCTGCTTGTCAGCCTTTTCAACATTTATATTTGAGAAATCTATCCAGTCTTCAGGGCTAACAAAACTGAAAGAGATGAAAAATGTAAGGTCATCAACTGGCATCATCAGGCCCTCCGTGACTTCATAGATCTATAATTACTCCACAAAACCAAGAATAAAGAAGTACTATCAACTGCATGTCCCAGTGAGTGCTAGTTATGCTGGGAATTCTACATACACAAAATAAAGACCCTCTCTGTTGCAAACATTTCAGAATGAAGTAGACAAGGGTAGGATGGAAATGAATTTGCTAAAGTCACAGAGCAATGTTGTTATGACTTCCCTTTCTCTGATAAAGGATTAAGTTGTTGTGGGGGAAAAACAGATAATAACCAGTATTTCTTAGAACACCTTTCATTAAGCAAGCTGTTATTACCAATATAATTCAGCTGTTACTATTAATAGCCGGTAACTATTCACACAAAACATTCACTTATTCTCTCACACAGTTCACTGCCTGTAAGACAGTCACTTATAGTACCTGCTTGGAGCAGTAGTTGGGAAGCCAACCCCCCAAATGTATCCCCAGAATTCGAGGGTCATACTTGTGCACCAGTGGCTTGCAGGCAGGTGTTTGGAAAGTTCCTCAGAGGGTTGTTTCATTGGATGGATATGTAAAGCTGTAATTGTCATTTGCATATAGCAGCCAACACCATTCTGGGTGTGGTCTGAGTTATACAACCTGTTGATGCATACTAATGTGCTAGCAGCAAGTCAGTCTCTTGGTGTTACAAGTTTGTCAGTTCTCGCAGAGCCAACAGTGTCCTTGGGAGACTGCCTCTCTCATACACATTGCTTTCTCAGTATGTTTCCTCTTTTCAGCCTGTTTTTCTGTGGTAGCTATTTCTCCATCTAAACCATTCACACTAACTAACCCACACAGAAAGGGTGCATTTGACAGGTAAATAACTGAGTCAGAAACTGACTCTGCACCTCATGCATCCCAGTCCAGTGTTCTCCCCACTAGGACACTCTGGGAGAGGAGAAGAAGTTAGATTAGTAAATCTATTCTGGGTTTAATTAATGTGTGAAATTTTTCCTTAGCTAACTGCAAGCCTCAAAAACTTTTAGTAAACGGCAGTTCACTGGGAACATGATTATTGTGGCTTATTTCACAGATGTATTACACAAATACTAAAGTGATGGACAGAAGTATAAAAAAAAACTATAACAGAGATGATGGACAGATATAGTCTGTTTCACACAAAGTTACTTTCATCTTGCTATTAGTGGAACAGCTCATACTAGCCGTATAATTATCATATGTTAATTACACTGAATAACCACTTACTTTCCTTCTATTTTCACTGCATTATCAGCATATCTGATATCAGGAGTGTTGTTTGTCAGGCTGGCACAGTAATCATCAATCATCGAAGCTGTGAACTTGTCCTTCAGATCCATTTCCAGGTTGTATTTTGTTGAACGGTTTAGTCTAGGAGGAGAAACAGCTGGACTCTAAGCCAGAGTGTAGGCACTCACGGGTATTCCTAGCACACATGCATACACGCATTAGGTAATACAATTAGTTGCAAAGTCCCAACATCTAGAGCATGAAGCTGCCTCCATATAAGCAATTCCCACTGGAATTAAAGGCACAGGACTTGATCATGAGAAGACCAGGGATCATGTGCAAGTACTTTGAGTTCTAACAAACAGAACTTCTCACCATTACTGATCGAATAGTATGAATTAGGACTGACCTCCTGTAACTGTTAAGCACTGAAGATAACTTTGGACCTATGCTCAGCCTAACCCTACAACTTCTCAGAATTAAGGCTGTCCTACTTTTCAGCTAATCAGTGTTCAGTTACGCTCTTTGCCTCTGCACCTGATTTGCTCATTGGTTTGTTCCAAAGTACGTCCAAGCAAAGCAATAACCCCCTGGAGGACTTCAGCTTCCTTCACCAGTTCCTGTTCCACTTCATCATGCACCAAGTCAATCCCAGCTCGCCTCTGCCTAAACAAAAAGAGGAAAAGCCATCAGCCACATCGTTCAAATGCCTGCAGCTAACAGAATATGATGAAGCCCAGCTTTCCAAATTGAAGGCTTTTCCTTGCCACACAGGAAATTTTTCCTTTGTGGCCTTGATTCCCCAGTGTTACAACACCTAAATCAAACTGTGACTCCCACTGCAAAGACAGGCAGGCCCTTAGTTTGCAGCCTTTTTTATTATTTGTTAAATATTCATTACCTAGATTTTTTTTTCTCTCCCTGAATGCTTTTCTTCTTAATCATCTCACCTGTTCAGGAGACACTTTTGTGCAATGACGAGTGGCTCTTTGCAGCTCTCCAAGGATTTCTCCAGCCTAGTCTTGAAAGTCAACAGTACCTCTGTCTCATGAACAATTTGTTCAAGTTTGTTATCTAATTCTTGCCTCCAGAATTTTATTTCTTCCTGTCTCTGTTCTGCAGAATGAAAATTGCAAACAGGTATTAATACAAGCCCATCTTATGTGCCAAAGCGCTGTGGGTCAGATCTTAGATATGGCTAAAAATAGACTTATTCCATAGTGGAGTGCATGTAGTGCTGATGCGTGGAGACAGTTTTGCAACCCTGTGTCAGGAGGTTTGGTTGCAACAGCTTTCTGTGTGTTTTGGAGAAGTAATTTATTTGGTACAAAATAAAGAATCTGCCTCAAAATATTTTTTAAAATATTTTTAATTTTTCCATGAGATCAGAGAGCATGGCATTGCCATATATTCCTATTCACTATCAACCATCTTAAACCATTCTAAGTCCATCTTAAACATAGAGCTCAAATAACACATCTTGACACTTGCAGAACACATGGGATTACCTATTTTCTTGTTGACATCACTTTGGGTTTTCTGAGTTGTCTTTTCTATTTCATCCAGCAGCCTCCGACTCTCGGCTATCGTGCGCTCTGACCTGGATTTCTGAGACTCTGTACTGGCACACTGCATCTTGTTTGCAATGTCCCATTCTGTGGGAAGAAACTTGGGTGGAGCTTGCAATAGCCTGGCCATTATTTTTTGGAAAGTTTCTGGATAGAATGCAGGTCAGTTCTTGGAATGTGGAACCTGAAAACAGGAATAGCATTATATTTGGCTGCAAGAAGGTGAGAAGACAGGTCCATGAGGGTGAGAAAAAGTCTTGTCCCTTTCACCTGTAAAATGACACAGATATGAAAAGAAAAGACTTCTTGCTCGAGACTCCCCAAGACTTTGCTAAGGTGTGGGGGAGAGAGTTTGGAGTGGGAAAATGAAGAAACAGAAGAATTTGGGAATAGAAGCTAGGAGGAGAGAGAGTAAGGAGCTTGAAAGTGGAACTGAGAGATGGGCTGTCTGCGATAGGAGGGAGAAGAAAAGGGAAAGAAAAGGAGACCTGTGAGGAAGGATGGAATTACTAAATGGACAATCACAGAAAACTGAGAAAAAATGAACAGATATAAAAGATAAATAGTCTCCTACAGGTTGGAGAAGTAAACACCTTTTAAGAACATGGCTGGAGAGGTGGATGAACTCTAGGCTGTAAAAAAGAAATGTAATGGCCCTTAGAAAAAAAAAAAGAGAATACAGGTCCTGAAAAGCTGAAGGCGGAAATACAGCAGGTAAATGAGGAAAAGGAAACACCTAGGAAGGGCTAAAGCAGAACAAAGCATACTGGGGACACTGGCTTAATGCAGGGTGAAACCGATGCCCAAAATATATGCAAAGTCACAGCAGTTTGATTATCAATTTTTCTCTTCTTGCACTACGCTCATCCAGTGTTCCTGAGACAGCTCCTCACCCCAAATGCACACAGCTGCTCCTCAGCAACACACAGCTTTGCCCACACTCCAGCACAGGTACCCCCAAAACAATCCCCCTTCTCCCTCACACACCCCTTGGCTGATACTGCTCCCGGCCTGGACCGCTCCCAGGGTCAAACCCTGGCTAAGTGCCACATACTCAGTTCCCCTTCGCTGGGGCTGGGGGTGGTGTTTGCTCCCAACCTCAATCTCCACAGCAGCAGCACATAGTTTCTTTCTAAATGTGCAACTAAATATTCCAGGAGGTGGCTCAGAACAGCCTGGAAGGTAAACAAACAGGTTGCTATGGGAACAGCAACACTACCTCTAGCAACCTCCTGCTCTTGCACCACCGGCTGGAAGAAGCACAGCACGCACAAGCCAGTGGTGCTTCCTTTCACCCATTCCTGGTTAACATCTGTGTGGAAATAAAAACGTGTTCTTTGTACATTAATTGGGATAGTTCCCACAGCGTCAGACAGCAATTTTTGATCGATTTATTGCAGAAGTGCATAAGGATTGTGAAAGCAAATGAAAGGCATGTTACGTACCTAGCTATCTAAAAAGTCAGTCATAAAATATCCTTAGCAGTATGCTGCATCTTTGTGGCAACTATATTCTTTCCTGGGACAAAAGAGATTGGGAGCCAGACAGAAGAAATGAAGGAGACAAAAGAGCATTACATCAGATGGTACAGTAATGCCCCCTGTGTATAATAGCCCTGATGTAGTTTAGATCAGAGCAGGATTTCTCAGAGTTCCCAACAAGATTCAAAGAGATTGCAAAGTGATAAAGAAGCAAGTAGCATTGGTCAAAAGAAGTTAAGCTGGTCCAAGACAGAACAGTGGGAAGCAACTGCAATTGTTGGCTGCAAATACAGTGCAGTGACAGCTAGAAAGCTGCTAATGATCTTTAATTTCAAACAGTAGCTAAATTCTCTCAGTGATCATTAAAACTGGTAACTACAGTGCCTCTCATGGCAGTTACTGTGTAAGCAGAAATCTGCTCATACTCCAGAGGAGCAAAAAAGGGGTTTCTGCTGAAGAAACACTGTCTTATAGAAAAAAGCAGCTATTTCAGTTAGCCAAAGAAAAATACAGGCTTCAGAAGACAGGGTTGACATTAGAACTGAAGCCATTAGCCTGAGAGGAGAAGGACCTAGAGATTCAAGAAGCAGCAGAGAATGGGGTGCAAGGCAAGCAAGGAAAATGAACAATATATGCTAACTGATGCAGGAGGATGGAAAGCTGCGGTCACAGACACTCAGCATGCTCCTGATTCACGAGACAAAGCAAAACTATGACTAGGCTGAACACTGATCAGAATCAATTACACAGACCACTGCTGAGGCAGACCTGTAAATCAATTTATATGGTACTGCACACATGAAGTCCACAAATATTTGTCCAAGACAGCAATGCTTCTCTGAGCCGTCCTTTGATTTCTACATTCTGCCGCAACCCCCCTCACCCCCTTGGTCTAGATATACTTTTTTTTTAACAGATAACGTGTTAAAATGAGTTAGTTGAAAGCAGTAATTTTTGTGACATGAACAGCTGGAGCAGTAACTGGAGCCATTTCCATAGTAAGTGAAAGGTTTCCCATGACTTAAGTAGATCTGAACTCAAAGCTAGTTTGAACAGAGGTTGACTTTGGCCAGCGTGAGTCACAGAATATGTATCAGGCTGCATATTAGTCGTCTTGCACAAAATTTTATTATCTGTACTCTCAGTAACGTTCCAAGGCTTTTAGAAGTACGAGAAAATTAAAGAGAGATGACAAACTGATTCACAACAAACTGAAATGCTGTGGTATCTGAACAGCAGTTGAGAACAATGAATGTCTTATGTTTCTGAAGATGCGCTCAGTCACTTTGAAAGCCGAGGGCTCCCTGGGCGATGGTCCTCTCCTCCAAGGCGTTACTGCGAGACCTGTGGGACTTTGCGCGGTTTTGGTCCGAAAGCCCAGCACCTGATGCTGTCCCGACCCAACTTGTGAGCGGCACCATCACAAAGTAATTAATTTGTAGCTACCGACCCTAAATCTGTCCTTGTTCGCTTGCCGTAAAAGATTATACCCTTTTAATCTGTTAATACGAGATTTAAAACCGATCCTCCCATATGAATCGTACGACATAAGAAAGTTTTGGTTTTACCTCAGGTGGCTTTCGGGGTTAAATCATTGCAGACTTCCCGAGGCCGACAGCAGTCCTGCTCGTCAAATAAGAGAGGTCAAATCCACCCAGCCACTGGGACGACTTGGAAAGAATGAAAAGGAAAAGGCTTGTTAATTCCCGAAAACCTCCAGCAATCCACGAGGGCGGAAGGCGGCCCCGGCCCAGGCCGCGCGCCGCCCGCCCGCCCCGCCCGGCCCCGCCCGCGCGCGGCCCACGGCCTGCGCCCGCCCCGCCCCGCCCCAGCCAATCGGCTGTCCGCGCCGCCGCACGCCGCGCGCTTCCCGCCAACGGTCGCAGGCCCGCGCGCCCGGCGGCGGCGGCGTGGCGCGAGCCGCACCGTCCCCATCGGCGAGTGAAGAATTGCGGAATGGTTTCTGCTGGGTGTGCGGAAACGTGCGTCGCCGGTCCCACACCGCGCGTAAAAACACGGTGACGGCGGGACGAAAAGGCGAATCCTCCTCGGCATGGGAGCACCGGTAAGCTAACACCGACTTCTGCGCTGCTGAAATGCTCCCCACCTACCACATCCCGTACGAACGCCTTTATAAAGGATTTGACAATGCAGCAGTTCCTCACCTTGGTGAATCGTGTCTGGACGTAGGTGCTGGGTTCGTTATTTACGAAGAAGTGGCCAAAGTCCTCAGAGTCTGGAAAAACACGTTTTCTGTGGAGGAATCTAAACAACCGGCATTAATGAGACTAGATCTAAATTAAATGTGTTGCCACATTCCTTACTAGGCGCATTAAAAATACCACAGATCGTCTCGTTCTTCAGAGGATTAAACTGTCAACCGAACTGCTGTGACAGTGCGTTGCAGTGGGAGAAGTCTCTAGGTTGAGCTGATACTGCAGCATCATTAACTGCTTGCTTTCAGTGTTACTGAAGTTGCAAAGCAGACTAACCTAACGGGTCTGAATCCTGGTGTTCCGCTAGCGTCTGGAATAATCTCCTATGAGGAAAGGCTGAAGAGTTGTTCAGCCTGGAGAACAGAAGGCTCTGGGGACACCTTAGTGCAGCCTTTCAGTAGTTAAAGGTGGCTTGTAACAAAGATGGCGACAAACTTTTTAGTAGGGCCTGTTGCAATAGGACGAGGGGTAATGGTTTTAAACTAAAAGAGGGTAGATTTAGACAAGATGTAAGGAAGAAATTTTTTATGCTGAGTGTGGTGAAACACTGGCACAGGTTGCCCCAAGAGGGGGTAAATGCCCCCATCCTTGGAAACATTCCAGGCCAGGTTGGACGGGGCTCTGAGCAACCTGATCTGGTTGAAGATGTCCGTGCTCATTGCAGGGGGCTTGGACTAGATGACATTTAAAGGTCCCTTCCCACCCAAACCGTTCTATGAGTCTGTGTTAACTCCACTGAGGTTCTATCTAGACATAGAGCTATTTTAGCATAAGCAAAAGTGGCTTTTAAATGCACTTTACATAAAGCAATGCCAACTTCTATTTTGGACACTTTATCTCTGTGAGCCAGGCCAGGTTTAAATTAATGACACAGGCTGAAGCATGTGGGCTAGTGTTATACCTAATTACATGTATCCGAGTTTGCACTGGTTTGAGCATGTGCTTAGATTAAACACTTTATTGGAAATGTCACACAAAGGGAGAAGTGATGAGAGGCATCTATCCAATTACTGTACTTTCAAGGAGGAGGACTTCCCTGCTATATGCAAACATAATTTTAAAAAGTAGGTGATGTCTCTGCTGAGATTATTTTGCAAATTTGCACAGAACAAATTCATCAAGCCTTTAAAAGTAGGATCAAGTTGCCAATAAACCACCTTAGACAGTACTGAATTTTAGATACAGTGCAGAAACATTAGAAAAGCCAGGAAACAGTCCATCTGTGTAAAACATATACTATGCCAACTTAATATATTGTTCTTTTTATCACTTATGCTAAACACATTTACTGTCATGTACACACACACTCTCTGCATTTTCTTTTAAACTAAAAATACTAAAACATCCAGCAGGGCGTATACATTACATACTTCAATTGAATTTAATCATACAATCGAATAGTCAAGGTTAGTCATATAGATCAGCACAAAGCTGTAGGTTTTTCTAAAATTATGTCATAGCACCATCTCCCTCATCATCTTACATGCGAACCACCAGCAGTTAAAATCAGCTTATAGTCTTCCACCCTGCTGCAATCAGTCTGCTGGCAAGTACCAGCTATCTTTACCATTACCTCTCTGAAGTGGGACAACTTCAGAAAACCTGTACAAATAGCTTCTGCATAGCTGTGAAAACAAGCTACATTGTAGAAAGGATATAAACTTCCCCTGGTGAATCTGCAATAATTTTACTGTCTAAAACTTCCTTTATATAATTATTTGTTACTAGGCCTAAATTGGCCAAGCACTTACCTGTGTCTTTAGCACTCACATCACACAGGAGAATCATCCATGACCTGGGACTGTGAAGGAATGTGATGTATAGAGCCAGTATTGCTCCTCTTGTTGTAGCTACAATGGAACTTGGCTGTGCTAGTCAATGAAAACTGTTCTGCTGTAAGAATGTAAGTATGTGTATCACGTGTGCCAGTTGTGGACAGATTCCTCATTATGCTTACTCTAATCACTCCTCCAAAACACAAGTGCAGTCTGTTTATCCTTACAGTGCATTCGGTGGAGCAACAGCTGCACACTTACTCCTCAGAATTATGGTCATTCAAGATGAAGTAAAAAAACCGAAGACAATGGCAGTCATATGACAAATAACGAACAGCCCACCCAACCTCTGTCCACTTGCATTAAAGCTGTGAGATTAGCAATACCAAGGATCCTGCTAGTTTGACCAAGTATCTTTCAGATACTTTGTATTAAGATGTGTATTTAAAAGTCTTTCAAACTGTTTCCATAGTGTCACAGCAACAGCCTAGCTACACTTCAAACAGAACTTGACGATCCAGACCTTCAGCAGTTAACTTATACATTACCTTTGTACACTTTTGGCGTTCGCTTTTTTTTCTGAGACTGCTAACAAAGTCGTTGTTTGACTTATGGTTTCTTAAGTAAACTTCACTAGAAAGGGCGGCTGAACTAAAATCCTACTGCAAATGCCACTGAACTTCTGTACTTTTTAAAACTGAAATTCAGAGTGCACAGCATCACAGCTAGAACAAAAATCTAAGCAAAACCTCTGGGTTCTTTTCACAGATTTTACTTTGTTATCTGTCACCTCATTCTAAAGAGAAGCAGTAAATCTGAAGAGTGTTTGACATATTTTATTATAAATGGTCATCAATGCAGAACCAAAGTCATCTTTATAAATATCTACAAAAAGCACAAATGCAGGTTAAAAAACATTCTCTAGCATGAGCAGAGGGCTCGTGGCTTTCAGTTTTCAATTTTATGAGCCTGTTCTTAGGGAAGAAATAATTTTAAACGGCTTCTTTTTTTTTAAAGTATCATTTTTTAGTGGTTTTGTTTTTAACATTCACTGTGGAAACAAAGCTCTGTTGATTTATCAAAGAGAAAACCAGGAAGGTTGACACATGACCTTTTTGCCCAGTAAATCTGGAATAATCACACTGTATTGTGGTTTTAACGCTAATTTAACTGAAAATGGAAACTAGTCTGAGGCATTTCAAAACTCCCACATCTTTCATACTTTTTTTGCACATTCCCTCTCCCCCTCAGAGTCAGCATGAGGACTGAGCAGGTCGTAAAGACTTCATTCCTGTCCACACTGGAGAGTTGCTCTCCCCCAGAGTCCAGGTCAAAGCGCACTACAGTCTTGCTTCTATTACAACTGTTCAGAGGATTTGGTACCTTCCCAGCTCCCTCTTTTCCTGTAATCCTAAATCAGGCAAACACACAGTCTCATACGCAGAACAGCCCCAGCTGTTGCAATTCTTCATGATCAAGAAATTCATCCAGGACTGCCAGTAGAGGCTTTAGCAAGCCTCTAAGCAAATCCCTTTAGCTTTGACCATTACAGACAAATGCTGTTGTGTAACATGGTAGTTATCTGTCCCCCCAGTCAGCAGGTAAGAGGCTATGTTCTCTTTCTGCTTTAAGAGAACAGAACAATGCCTGTTTGATGTGTGTGTGTGCGCGTGTGCATGTATGCTGGAGGTGGGGGGGGCTAGGGTTGGAGAAGAGGCAATATTGCCCTAGTGGTTGAGTACTCTAGGTTACTATTTGCTAAATGGAATTTTCCTTGTCCATCTGCTATTTCTTTTGTGCTATGCTCAATGGAGAAGTGGAACCGAAGGTGCTATCTTCTGGAGTTTTACCTGCATTTTAAGAGAGAACACCTTTGCAGCAGTTATCTGTCACTGCATAAAACTGTGTCCCCCCCTAAGAGATAGGAGCAGCAAATTAGCTTCCTGTGATCTTTAAACACAAGAATATTAAAGATCCAACCTACTACTAGCACCAAAATGACAGCATTTGCCTTTCCCTATGTTTTTTTGTCTTTTTCAAATGTATTTCTATATTACTGACATGCTGATGTGATCAACACTTCGGGGCGCTGCTCAGCAACACTTCAGTCAGCCAGCCACGCAGTTGAATGTAAGCAAAGGGACAGTAAAAAGCAAGAAATAACACTGTGTTCCATTTGCAAAATGTCACTCTTCCCATTAGCATGCTGTACTTGACCCTTCTGGCTGGAGAGGTGTTGATGGTTTTACTCAAAGTGTCGTAGATGGTTGTATAGAGACTGCACATAGGTGAAGACACACATGGGGTCTGGCTTGCGACCCATCACCATCATGTCATCCACTTCTATCAGACGATCGCAGTGAGCCATCTTCCTGTAGTAATAATAAACAGATACAGCAAATCAAGAGTTAAATCTAAGGCCTGTAACTACTTCCAAGATTCATTTGCTGCTCTGATTTGAGCGTCACTGAGGCACTTAAGAAATCCTGAGGTTTATCAGCAACATTTCATTTCACAATGAAATGGTCAGGCTCAGGTTGGAGATTGTTATTTTTGTGACCATGGAATATTCCTGCTCTTTCCCTCTCTTCCTCTATACTGGGATCCGATCCATCTGATCCAAAGCCCTGTAGGGTTTTTCTTTCCACTGACTGCCATTCACATCCCTGATAACTGTAGCATGTAGCCCAATCTCACACTCCTCTGCCCAAATCTCAGTAAGCAGGGTCATGCGAGTCTGCAGATCATGAGTTTTTCTGGTTGTTATTATATAGGAAGCTCCAAAAGAATGGGAAAACATGAGAAGAAATGGGATGTGCCAATGAAGGCCCGTGTGGCTGTGGATTGTTTGTTCTCCACCACCCCTGTATCTTCAAGGTGGAAGTGACTTGGACAACAATCTCAGATGATCAGGTTGGAGAGCAGAAGCCTGACTGAGATCTGGACCAGCAGAAAGGGACAGATCTGCTGAGGCCTAAGGTGAAAAATCACAAGAGCAGTAAGCAATTAGATCAGCAGAGCTCGTACTGGGGTGAACACCAGCCAACACTGGCTCTTCTGGCACTAGAAGAAAACAGTTTAAAGGCAATCACAGCTATGAAGTAGTCATTTCTGTAGATACCTCTTAGCTAATGTTTCTTACTGTTGTATGCATGCTGTCTTCTGTTCTCCCCTATACTTACTGTTATACATAAACTGAGATAGAAGAATACTGCAACTTTCCTACTTTAGAGATCAACCACCTACAAGTGTCGTAGAATCTCTTTCAACTCACTGACAAGCAACAAATTTTTTTATATTTACATATATATGTGTGTATAAAAACCTTGTAATTCCCAAATTTACTTTGCTAGGGGCTCTAATAAGGAGAGCCAACATTATGCTAAGAATTTTTAAAGCTTTGCTCTGGAATGGCAAATGGCAAATCTAGTTCTGTAAGTTATTGCTTTAATTAAAAAAAAAAAAAAGCGCTCTGAAAGAACCCCAGAGCTTCAGTGTGGTGGTACCATTGGTTGAAGCTGTATCAGAAGCTGCAGGAAACTTTAACCATGTATTCCCACATCCTGTTAGTGTTCGGAAAGAGTACCAAACCCAGCTGCATACCACATGGAGTGTTCTTACTGTTACACAAGTGAAACAAAACAGCAATTAAGAATCATGTTGACACTGGGTCAAAAACGTTACTGTTTCTAGCTGACAAGTTCACACTGGTGATGAATTTAACAAACAGGCTATCATTTAAGTGCCTGGTATACCGCATCAAAAAGAATCAGGATAGTGTGACTGAGGGTATTAGCTCTGTCCGTTTTACAAAAATGCAGTTGACAGGTTGAGATATTGAGAAGCTCTCAGCCTTGACCTAACTCTACTTGCACTGAATTTAACCTTCATTCTTGTTCAACCAAAGCAACGTACAGACATAGGTGAACCCTCCCACAAAATCCAATTCCAAAAGTTAATCTACCTGCTCCTCTGTCGGTCAGGGGTCACGGTTTTAGCAGAGAGGCTGGATGCGTATATTAACATGCCTCAAATTCAAATCAGGTATCAAGCAGGTGGGGTTGGCTAAGAAACTACAAGTTGTATGTCCAGTTCCTATGGAGTGTCAGCAAACATTGGACGCCTCGTGCTCTATGAACTCAAATTTCTTTTTTGTGACTGATATCGGCAAATTCATTAAGAATAATTCATTACTTCAAGAACAAAATAATAAAAAAAACCCCAAAAACAAACACAGAGAGAACTAGGGTTTTTTCCTCTTCTGTCCAAGCATAACTCGAGGCTGATTTCTCAAGTTTAGTGTGTCAGTGCTAAGGCTGGTGAGAATCATAGAGGTGAGAAAGCAGAATTCAAGTACTGCCTGAAGACTGTGAAAGACCTGAACATAGGACTCCAGTAAATTATTCTGTGCCTGGTAAAATCACCTCTGATTCTAGACTCCTGAGTGTCCTGTTCTATGCATTCTCTATGCAGAGCTTTATTATCTTTTTTGGCATGACACATGTAAGCTAGTGATATAGGATCTACAAGAAGAATGATTAAACTCTTCACTGCTGCCCAGCTGCATTAGACTTGAACTGGAAACACTTCATGGAGATCTAATGTGATACTCACTCAGCCATGGTGAAGGCCAGCTCAAAGTTCTGCTTGCGATTAGCTGGGTCAAGCTTATTATAATCAAAAGCTTCAGGAAAGAAAGAATGCACAAGAGCACAGAATGCCATCCCATCATTCCAGCTTGAGGAGAAGTTCTGGAGATCAATGTGCTGTCATGATGAAAAAAACACGCATGTTAATGCAGCACAGGGGAACAGGGAAGAGCAGCTGCTTTTGCTCACTGCAGTTTTCTGTCCTTCTCTCCCACTAACCAAAGCAACAGAGCACAGGCTTTACATTTTTCTTCCCCTCTTTGTATATCCATTACATTATTTGTATTCTGAGAAAAAACCAGCACTCAGCAATGAAAGCCTTTTGCCTGAAGTGCCTAGATGCAAAGCACACACACAGTCGGGGTCCCTGATCCAAAGCCCACTGAAAATACTGGGAGGAATCTTGTCAACGTCAGTGAGCTCTGGAGCAGGCCTAACGCACCAGCTCAGTATCTGCAGAAACTAAGGACACTGCTTATCCCTGTGAAATACTTATAATCGAAGAACTGTTCATTTTGTGGCTGTGAATAACACTAGATAAAGACTATGGTTGCTTGCTTTGGTTTTCAGTAAGGCCCAATTCAATGCCTGTTTGAACACAGATAGGTAGAAATATAGGAAGAAATACAGGAAGAATTACACCTACTGCAAAACCTGATTCTTAGAACAAATGCTTATTGTTGCTTTCAACTGCCACAGTGAAAAGAAACATATTTGGGCTCTTGTCTCATGCTGCTTTCCCATCATATAAAATTCAAGCCCCAGCTTTTCTGGTAAGCAACTAACAGTAATTTTCACTAGTTCTGCTTATGTATACTATAATTTAGAGTTCAGCAATAATAATGCACATTTTACAGTAACGTTGAAAAACATATTACACAAAAAAGAAACCCTAAAAAAAAAAACAACGTTCTTTCCCCTGGAAATTGCTTTGGCAGTTGCAGAGTTGCAGTTTAAGGCCAGGTAAAATTACTGAAATCTCAACTGTCAAATTCTTTTAGCTACACTGATGTTACCTCATTGAATCACACGGTGTTAGTGAGCTAATTTCTATCTCAACCATTTACTACAAATTCACCTGTCTAATACCAGTAGAGAGTACTTTGGTCTGCTGTGTAGCAAAAGGGCCATAGTCTCCATGTACTGGCAAAATGTTATTCAGGTCTTGCCATATATAATGAGAATGCAAAAATCACAGCCTGCAACTAAGAAAAAAATGTGTGAGTGTATACTGTAGTCTATATCCATAAGCACAAAAATGTAGGCTTCCTGACAAACACTAATGCATTGCTTTGACAAACATGCAGAATCTCTCTCATGCAATCACTGACTGTCTTGAACTGCTGCCCATGCAAACCATGACGTTTGTGTTACCCGCACAAAACTTGATGACCTTGAGGAAGTTAACTCATTGTCTAGCATGTTTTACATTCACTTTCTGAGTACGTTTTTTTGGCAAATTCTCCTGAAAAAGAGAGAGCTGAAAGTGCTAGCATGTCTTCACCTTGTATCCTATGGTTTTTGAGCGACACCAGTCTAACAGAATTTGTTTAATGCTGCTAGCGCTGGCAACCCCAAAACTCTGCGACCTCTTCAGCTTAGCTCTGGATTCTCCTTTTCCTCTGGAAAATTAACAGAGACCAGATTAAATTACATTCTAGAAAAACGTAAACCTACTTGTCAGCAACACCTATGCAACCTTGCCCAGGTCAGCCCCTGTCCAGGCGATATTTGAGAAACACGTTGCTGAAACTTCAACTTGCTGGTCCTGCAAGAAAAACTCATTTGCATTTCACTAAAGCCAGGATTCCAAGCCCTATTCTATTTAAATCATAGCCCCATCATGGTGCATAAAGAACAGTCCACACTTTCGGTCCTTAATGAATTGCAACAGAAAGTCACTATATTCCCAGTCTCTTATAATGACAGAGAAGGCAGCTTTCACAGCACTCTCTCCCGATAAAAAGCACCTGCTGCTTCAGCTGAACAACTCCAAAGCCAGAGGAATCTGTAGCTGTGAATTTCCAGGGCTCGGACTGTGAAGTCAGTGAAGCTGTACGTGACCTCATATTGTCCCTTAGCTCAAAATCCTACATTGAGAGAGTCCTCCCACCCAGCTGTCCTCTGCTGGTAAAAATTGACAAATTAGTTTCCCATGAACAAACCCATTCTGGAGACAAGGGGTGTGACATACTTTCCACCATCGTGTTCAAATTTATCGAAAAGTGCTTTCCTGGCCTGTGTTCCTGTAATCCGTGGGAGTGTCTGAGACCGCACGAGTTCTCGCCTCCTTTCAACTTGGCGATGTACAGTGGGAGGAGAGGAGTGAGAGCTGGAGGTCACATCACAGTAACTGTCAGTGGCACTGGAGAAACATAACATGAAAAGTATATGGTTAAACAAAAAAGTAACTCTCTGCAGTGCCAGAAGTCAGCATAAAGGTCTAACTGTTGCCTACTCTAAACCTCCCAAACCAGCCGTTTCAAGAGGACCTGAATGAGTCAAAAGCAATTTAAGTAAAAGTCAAAGTTTTATTGACAGACAACAGCACTTAAGTATAGAAGAGTCTAAGGTACTTTTACAATTGAGACATAGCTGGACACGTCACAAATGCTTTGTAGCACTGAGTAGAACAGCAATTAAACACCTTTAAGAAAAAAGGAAAAAAAAGAAGGAAAAAAAAAAGTTGTGGCCGCACAAGAGCACTAAATCCCTTTAATTTCCAACTTTGGGGTTCCTGGAGGGTAAGTCACTTTTTAAAAATGGAACTTGAGTAATTCAGGAAGTATTTTTGAAATTTTTACTTATAGTACACAGAATCCTGAGCTCATGTCAGTGTTGCTTCACTGACCACAAGCTGGTAATGTGATCGAGAAATATAGGATTATATTCTAATTTGTCTTTATCTGAGCCATGAACCACTTCATCGGCATTAATGAAGTAAGCCACACATCGCATTTGGAAATGTTCCCCATGACAGAGATGGGGAAACTGAGGCAAGGAGCAACGACATCAGTGTCACACATTAATTTCTGGTACAGATGGAGGTCAGATCTGACAGCAAGTTCTCTAGGGTGCTCAGTGTATCCTGATTCAAATACCGAAGTGCTGATGTTGGAACTAACTCAGAAGAAATGTTATGCCAAATTTGGGATAATTTTCAAGGCAGATGCAAGCCCAATTTAAGACATTTAAATTGGCTGCCGTCCCATTTTTCTTGATGGATATTTTGCATGCTGAGGATGCCTGGATATGCCAGTAGTAATTGTGATACCATGTAATCCTATACTAAGCAACTGTGACTCCAAGTTAATCAAGAATGTGTAGTAGTCCTCAGTCCTCAGCAAGGCATTTATCTACAAACTAAATTCTAGGCTAGCCAAACTAAGGATATTTGATGGCAGTCATATGTTGGTTTCCAAAAATAAGCCCAAGGTACAAATTTCAACACAGCTGAGTATGTTTAAGTGTTTTCAAAGGGCCTGACAACTTGCTCCTCCTAACAAAAATCCACCGCTGGCACTGAGAGTTTTACTGACTAACACTGTAAGAATGCTGAAATCCACAACTAGGTCTGCTTTCAACTGCTCTAGAAAAGATTTTTATCCCTTCCCATCTCTGTTCCACCTAGTCCTCAGGAAAGCTCACAACCTTTAACGGCTTAAAATACAGCATCTGGGACTCACCCGTTCTCCAAGCCAGCAGAACACCTGTCCCTTGAGACTACATTGACCACAATGGCCTAACAAAATGTCAAGAAAAATGCATACCTTTCACCAGTTTTGGTTCCACTACTCGTCCCAGAGCTCACAGTTGAGACAGACTTAGTGACAGAAGTGGTATTCTCTGTATAAAAGCAGGAAAAACAAGATACATCAAGGCAGAACTTCTTTTATCTCCTTTCCTCATACATTTTCAAACCACTTCCTGATAGATAACCACACATTGATTTTTACTTACCACAGTGAAAAGCTGCAGGCCTCTGTCTAACTTCCAGTATGAGCTAACAAGCCAGGGAGGGATTTTCCCCAGGGGTTCAATCCCTCTGCAAAACTTGGCACTGCAGCGAGGATGGTGGAAACATACCAGAAAGGGCCGTAAGAGGATGCCTTTGATAAAACTGCATTGGGAAGGTTGGATCATTTCAGGCCCTTGAGCAGACCTCAGCAGAGGGCACACTGCCATGGACATTTCAGTGAAAGGAAGAAACGGCGCTACAGCTCAGCTTGCAACAGTCATTCTGGCAGACATAAGGAGTCCTGGGAAGGCTGCCATGACTGAGAGCATAATTTAAATTACCCATTTCCACCAGGCAATGTTTTAGTTTGTAAAGTAGAACAGACTCCAAAGGTTGCAAAGGTGGCTTAAAACCAACTTTGCATCTTCCTCCCCCCACCCCTGAGGTTCTACCTTTTGTGCTTTTCGTCTTAGAGCCCAGCTCTGGACTCCAGCTATGCTCTGTAAATGCGGAACAACAGAGTGGCTTGCCCTGTTTTAACACACTAAAGCCAAAACTTGTTGCATAAGCCAGCAACTCATTCATTGAAGGCTCCTTCTATACACAGAGAAGAAAGACTGGCATCTTAGAAGCAATCCAACCTGATTACTGTCCAAACCACACTCTGAAAATGCTGAACGCTCCCCACTGCTTATAGACAGGATCCACATCAATTAGACTTCTCACGTAAAACACCCTGGTAAATGCCAGCATATAGACGTGACGAATTTGGGACCACAAACAATTGCCAGTTATTTGTGAACATCTCAGAGGTTTTAAGCTGAGGAGTGTGATCCCTATTCTGGAAGAGCAACATCTTTGCTAAGCTGACACTTGAGACCACTATGAAATGCCAGTACATTGTGTAGACAGTAACAGCTTGGTGACATCAATCAGAAGTACTTTTGACAGAGCTTGACTCATCTATTTCGACTGACATAAAAAATCCTTAAGGCATTTTTTCCTTTGACACATTCATATATGAAGGAGACTACTGCTATTCTGCTCAAACAAACTTGCTTCAACATCCATATGGTGGCCCCACCGCTTTCCAACTGCCGTTACCTTGCGTTCAGTCACAGTTTTCACTTGGTCAGCTGAAATCTTCACCACTCAAACTATCTGTTCTGCCATGCTTTTCTGGCACCTATTGTTTCCATTGCAGAGATTGCCTAACAGCACACATGCACACCACTGTGCAAATAAGGATAAGTACCCCTCGCTTTGAACTGATTGAGAATCTGATACAGCGGAACAAGTTTCTATGATACCTGGGAAACTGAATCTGCATACAGGCTTGTTAGCAATTCTAATATTACTGTGTACCTACTACTCGGAACTATATGCTCAGATCTGAATCCCCCAGACACGAAGCATGGAATCCCTCTCAATTTGTGTTGCATAGGGACATGCTGATAGGAACACTCACCTCCAGTGGCAGATGAACCCATTGTTCTCACCGTACTTGAATTCCAGGCCTTCACTGAAACAGCAGAAAAAAAGACAAAGGAAGGCTTTGCTACATTCTTAGCTTGAGATAAAAGTTGAACGAATAATCTGCAAATAATCCCTATCTCTTGCTGGCAATTCCATCTGGTCTGTCTCCGTAATTTCTGACCCATATATATAGTCCGATGTATAAGTGTCACTATCACTAAACGTACATGAAATACAGCTCAAAGATTAATGACTTCAATATGAACGAAATGAGATTTTTTTTTTAACTTAATTTAGATATAAGATTCTGCAATCACCCTGACTTGTGTATATGTGTCAGTCTGCTGTCTGTCATTCCTCCCTCCAAATGACTGTTGAACCCATTAGCCAAATATCTGCCTAACTTCTCAAGGGGCCTTAGGTCTCAAAACACTAAAAACTCCTGCAAATTTCATTAAAATAGCTGGCCATATTGAAGAGATACTCATTCAGCAACTGTGCTAGAAGATAGGCTGCACTATAAACTCAACTATATTAGGCAGCAAAAATTCTCAGCAGATGTGACATTACAGCCTAAAGCTCCACCTAGCAGCCACAAAATTCTAATTCAGAGTGTCCCACCATGGGATATGTAGCCATAGAAGTGAGGTTTCATAATTACCACTAGGTCACAGAACAATCCCTGTAGCACCAGTTTCCTGAAGTAAAGAAATGGGACACAGCTTCAGCAAACAAATTATTTTTGTCTCTTTTACCTGACTGGTTGGGAGTTTTCAATGCCATCGCATTTTTGCTCTTGCTCTGTCCCAGCAGGCCAGCAGATGCATTAGTTGTTCCTGTTGAACAGACAGTCTCTCCTGAAAACTTCTCTGATATCCTGGTTACTGCAGTAACGGGAAGGTGGGGCATCTGTAGGGTGACTGCAGGGGCATGGGCTTCAGGGGAAGAGTCTGATGTGTGAGAAGAGGTCAGTTCATGGGAGGCTTTTGCCTGACCTAGTAAATAAAAAGGAGAGAGTAAGTAAATTTATTTGCAGATTTGTACCAAAGTTACAAACCAATTTCCATGCAAAAACTTCATTTTACAAGTCATTTGAATTATTCCACCTGTGGGACACTATACCATTTACAGCACACCGAAGAAACAATCCTAGTGTAAGTGATCCTTACAGCGATCACACCTGTCCTACATGAATCTCAGCAAGAGCAACTTCTTCAGATCGTTAATCCACTAGCATCTGCATTTGGCAAGCTCCTCCTCTTCCTCTGTGCTGCCCGCAGCCCCCCAGTCTCCTGCCGTGGGTTAGGAGTCAGCATTCTTGTTCTTTTCATGGTTCTATGAGATGCTGTGTGCCTCAGTTTTCTCTAAAATGGAGATAGTAAGCCCTTCCTCCACTGACGGATGATGGAAGCGGACAGGTAATTTGCAAAATGTTGTAGGATGCAAGGCTACAATGGCACCCAGAATAGCAGGCCTTATTATCACTAGTGCCCCAAGATAATGTGACAGTAATAGTCTCTAATTTATGAAACACCGTAGTGCATGCTTAACAATAAAGTTGAAGTTTAAAAGTTAAACTCCTAATTAGGAAATAGTTAAATGGTATCAGTGCCAGAGTACAATATCCATGCTGAAACCATAACAAGATTCTAATGCTTCCAACATGTGAGAGCTGCTCTATGACTGCCAGGATCAGGTATTTTACAAGTAGTGCTATTTCATTTCGTGCCCTGTTCCTACCTGATGAAGACTGATGCCCATTTTCAATGATGGAAGAACTAAAAACTCTTCTAAACTCAGGTTTGTGGTGGTCGCCCAGGTCTACACTCTGTCAGAACAGACAACAGACATGACAGCTAAATTTCAAACAGCAGCAAAAGTTAGTAGAATATCCAGAAACATCTGCCAAGAACAGGTCTTCCTTGTGCTAGTGACCACAATACAAGGCGGCAACAATTATCTAACCCCAAAAGCCAAAGCTGCAAACTGAGCACTGGCAATGCAGGACTTGTATCAATCTTCACATACTTGTCCTCACAGGCCTCATGCACCTAGGAGGGGTCTTCCACTTCTGTTAGATAAACGTATCACCATCCACTGTGAAGGTGATAAACAGAAGACTCCGCACAATAATGGAGAGGTTGACTGAGATTGCATAAAATGCTTAATGCTCTGCAGTTTTTTTCTGTTTGCTGCAGAAGAAATAACATCCTGATAATGTATTGCAAAAGCACTACGTAAAGTAAGTATGATCCTAGAACTTTACAGCTGCATTATAACCTGCAGCTTCTGTAAGAATAGTTTTTTCTGGGAAAAGCACCAATTTTTTGCATAATGTTTGCCAATATAATTCCAGAAAAATCAGCCAAGCATTTTTTTGGTGGGGGTTTTTTTTTTGGTTGGTTCACGCGTATGTGGGTGTGCAAAAAATCACGAGGAACTATGTGATTTTTGGCTGCAGGAACTAAAGCAAGAAGAAACTGCTTCACAGACACCGATTACTTCAATTAAAAAATGTAGCTTCCAAGAAGCAGCAGTAGAATGAAATCCCCCAACACAAAGTCCATGAAAAAGTTTTAATTGATTCTAGGCAGATATCTAACTACCAGATTGGCCAAAAATTTTATGAATAAATAAAGAAAAAATCTGTAATGTGCAATTACAAACATAATCCAAAATTCTTATAAACTCAATCCAAACAAGTTTTGTTTTCTTTTGTTTTTTTTTAAAGACAGACAGACAGAAAGACTGAAGATAGATACTGAAGAAGGTTTTATACTGCAGGCAAGTATGAAAATAACAGAACATAACAGAAAAGGAAAGAGGCAGGGCGTATATATGTAGTAACAATTTGTCTCTGCTTTTCATACACAGGAAATACAGAGCAAACTGGTAGTTTGATTTTACTTATTTATTCCATAGCTTCATCACAAATTAGAATAATTTACTTATAGGGTGCAAAAATATATCTCATGTAAAATACAGAAACCATATGATCAATTAAAGATAAATCAACAAAAATAGTTTCTTGGAAATTGTCTGCTGTTTACCATGCACATGTTTACACTCATCCAAACTTAATTAAGAACACCAGTCAACAACGTTAATGCACCTTGGAGATCTTGAGATTTTTTGAAAGCGTTCAATCTTGTTAGATGCTGCAGAGTGCACAGACTGTTGCAATATCCCATGACTTGAGATACTAGAACCTTCTTATTACCTCAACTACAAATCCCAGTCAACTCCTGGTAACTATGGTCTGAGATCTTGCTAAGAATTTGTTAACTAGTATTAGATTACAGTAAAGCAGCCTAAACAGAATTTTGTCATACAGTTGTGGGCTGAGATTCTGATCCTCTTAAGTGTCAACCTCCAACTGATTTCAATGGAACACAGGTGTATGTAGCAGAATTTGAGTTACGTGCCTACACTACTGTGCTGGTTTTGGCTGGGCTAGAGTTCGTTTTCTTCACGGTAGCTAGTATGGGGCTGTGTTTTGGATTTTGTGCTGGAAACGGTGTTGATAACACAGGGATGCTTTCGTTACTGCTGAGCAGTGCTTACACAGAGCCAAGGCCTTTTCTGCCTCTCACCCCACCAGCGAGCAGGCTGGGGGGGCACAAGGAGTTGGGAGGGGACACAGCTAGGACAGCTGACCCCAACTGACCCAAGGGATATTCCAGACCATAAATAAGTCATGCTCAGCATGTAAAGCTGGGGGAAGAAGAAGGAAAGGAGGGGATGTTTCAGAGTGATAGTGTTTGTCTTCCCACGTCACCGTTACGCTGACAGAGCCCTGCTTTCCTGGAGATGGCTGAACACCTGCCTGCCGGTGGGAAGCGGTGAATGAATTCCTTGGTTTGCTTTGCTTGCACACGCAGCTTTTGCTTTACCTATTAACCTGTCTCTATCTTAACCCACGAGTTTTCTCACTTTTACTCTTCTGATTCTCTCCCCCATCCCACCAGGGGGAGAGTGAGCGAGCGGCTGCGTGGGGCTTAGGTGCCGGCTGGGGTTAAACCACAACTACTAAAGTAAAGGAAAATCCTTCTCTTGACTTTAAGATCGGGCCCTACATTCTCAGATCACAGTTGGTATCCAGGCTTTTCAAGACCACAGCATAATTTGGAAAAACCATTAAGGTGTGATACAAGCCCATTAACCTGACTTTAAGATGAGGACATACTGCCTTGTAAGCAAGTGTCTTACAAAGATGTATTACAATAGAACACAGAAAGGAATGGTAGCAAGACACTGAGATACTGTGAACTGTCTTTAAGGCTCAGCTTGGATGGTGTATTTTAGTATATTGGGTTGTACACTGTTGTTTAAGCTGGGGTCAGATTCTCATGTCAATTTTTTCTACGTGAGGTGAGGAAAAGCAATAGGATCACCTGGATATGATTTTCAAACAAAACAAAGTTCAGAAGAGGACTGCAGGACTGGAGACTTCCTGAAAATGTGGAAGATGTACTCTCAGAAAAGAAGACTTTTAAAGGTTTCTCAGCCAGAAGCTTTCATTTAATTCTCTTGCCTAGTTTCCAAGTGAATTATCTTCCTGGGGTTATATATGCACTTACATGCTCCGCGAAATAAGAGCACAGTGATTACATGATAAGCCAAGACATTTCTTAGTCTGTTTACCACTAAAATGCATGAGAGGCTGCTTTTTTTTTTTAAAAAACGAACAAACAAAAAAAGCACCCAACAACAACAACCATTCAAAAAACCAACCACACACAACACCATGTTTTACCAGTGTTGCTTATAGCCCTGTTAACAAGACTGACAGATTTCCACTGATGCTCAATAAAGGCTTCAGGTGCACCTAAGATAGCTGGGAGTCAGAATGTCCATTCCACAACTAGGTTAGCCTGCCTAGACTGCAAGTTCTACAAATCAAATCTGTAATGAATTCAGTACATCTACAAATCAAACCTGTAATGAAGTTCAGTACATCAATCCAAACAAGAACTTTTGCTTCATTTTAATTTTCCTCTTTCTTATTTAAAAAGAAAGGAAAATAAACTAGATTGGGGAAGTTGGAACGTTCAGAACTTCCCACTCTCCCAGCATCTAAAACTTTCTTACAAGCAAAAGCACTGCAATTCAGCTATCTAGGCTCCACTGAATTTTGTGGGATCTTTCCCATTCAGAGGCTTCATTACAAACAGGTTTTCAGAAGAGCTCACATCCAACAAAGCTGCACTCTTTAGTTACTCAGCTTAGGCCCAAAAGGAGTCATGAGTTCTTTTGCAAAGCTAGTCTACAAAACTTTTTTCACAACACATCACCAGAAGAACAACTTCTTTAAAATAACATTTGTCTCTCAATCAAAAATATTTTTCATTTTTATACCATCTGCTATCCCCACAGAGAGTGCTTCCATGTGCACACACAGTCTGACTTACTGCCACTAAACTGGATCTGTGTCATTGTATCCAGATCTTTTAATTTGTAAAAATAAAATTATTTTCAAACTTTTATATTTGTCAAGAAGAAGGTACTACGCATGAGTATATTCAGTTATGACTAACTGCCAGGCTTAACTTGAGAAAAGCACACAAATATTAATTATACAAACCACACAGAATCAGGGGTTCAGAACTTTTATTGCTGTATTTAGTGTAATAGAGATCCTAGTCAACAATTATTGCCCATATCCAGAACTGAAATATAAAGCACAGCTAATGCAGCTCCCTAGAATGTACCCGTGGCATACAGTCAGAACTGTTTAGCCATTCATGTCAGCCATTATGACCTGAATGTGTCAAATGCCTATGTAGACTGCAATCATGAATCTAATTTATAAGCTGTGGGGGTTGAAGCGAGTGAAACAGTCAAATGAGGTGGTCATTGCAAAGATCATGTAGCATCCTACACACTGAACTGGCTTCCTAATGCAGTGACAGGTGCTGCATTATTTTTTGCAAACCTGATTACGACATTTTGGCTAACAGTGCTGGGGAAGAAACTGATACCAGGCTGGAGGACGGGGAAGGCCCATGTGCTCATAAAACACTGGAGGATCTGGGATCAGATTCTACCATGCATTTAGTAGTGTCAGGCTAAGGTACTTTAAAATCTACTTTGTTTGGAGATGCCAAGCTTCTGACAAATCCATGTGTGTAACAATACTTCTTCTGTCAATGCTGGCTACATAGATTGTAAATAGCAGAGGGACAGGTACCTGTATCTGTGCTTACTAATGATAAGTGCTCATTTGTACAACTCACATAATAATAAGATGATGAGGAACTGGTGAAGTTGAAGAAAAGAAAGTTAACAATAATGTTTTGCATGTCTTACTCAGGCTTGCTCTTAGAACTAATCTCTCTGTAGCTCAGAAGTCTCCATGTAATGTAGGGTGGTAAGACTTTCCATAGTTGTAGGGCTGCTGGAATTCCTCCCTCACTACAAAGAAGTTAGACCTTGGAGATCCATAACTGGAAGCTGCTATAAAACAGGCAAATATTGTAACCCAGTAGTGAAAATCCCACGCATCCAGAAAAAGTAAGCACCAGATCATGAGATTAGAAAGAAAAGAAATACAATTTTTATTTCCTCTCTGAGCCTCTAAAGTGCACGTCTGTTACGTCTTCAAGCTTTTGTCTGCAACAAGGTCAAACTGTAGAAGAATGACAGACAAATGAGATTCCTTTCTCTCAAATGAGAGATCTCAGTCATCCAAAGCCTTTCATAAAAGCACCGATTATCAAAAGGGTCATGACAAAAATAATTGGATCTAGAAATGCCATTTATCTGTGAGAGGTACACATGCCGGATGAAATTGATGCTTCACTTTGGTGAACAGCAAAACCACCACTGCCTTCCGCAAGGCAAGATTTGACACTCTGTTCCTTGCATATAAAGAGATCATTGATACATCAGAAATGGGGAATCATGAAATGTGTGAGGAAATGCAAACAAGGCTGCTAGATGCCAGCAAGAACCACACCACATTTACCCCTTAATTCTTGTACTAGAAAGCCATCGTCGGCCACATAACACAAGTATTCTCTATCGGTAACTGACCCTGAAGCTTGGAGAAAAAGCCTTGAACACCGTGAGCATATTAGGAAAGCTTTTGCACATGGAGTAATCACTGAAGAAAAACAGTAGCAGCACTTTTCACAGAACCTTTTTTGGAGCAAGGCTAGATAAAAACGGACAGCAGGGAACAATTCTACCTTGGCAGCTTCAGCAGATGCCCATGGCTATGTCACAGCGAATTAAAACAAAACAAACAACAACAAAAAATCTAGACAAGGATCAAGGCAACCTTGGAATGCCACCATTCCAAAAGGACACTTGCAGGAAGTGTAAGAGAATAATATAAGGAAATGGACCTACCGGACTTCCTTTATCAAATACAGGAGTTGAGATTGTTCAGAATCACTAGTATGTAATGCCAGGTGACTGCTGGATCACTTAGTCTCCCTGCCTGTATACCCCAGGTCATTATGTCTCATGCAGTTACTCCCAGGCTGACTAACTGTTGGGTGCCATCAGGTCACAACAGAGAGATACCAATGGGTAATATTTGTTTAGATCTTCCCAGGTGGTCATAGCCGGCTATTCAACTCTGCTGCTTTGACCACTGCAGGCCCATTCTCTGCAGCGGTCTGTCCAGCAGTCTGTCCCCATTGCACAGAAACTCTTCTGTGTATAAAACCATAACACCCTTACAGTTTTTTCAGTCCTCCCTGTTCACAAAGGCATCATGCTCAACCACAAACACTATGGAAAGATCATAAGTGATAAAACTCCTGCCAACATGTAAGACCTAATGAACAAGAAGGTCAAAACTCTTCCTTTCTAACAATCACAGGCAGGTAGGAGAGAGACCTCAGTGACTGCAAAGGATGACAAACAGCAACAAACTGCTCAGTGAGGGATAAATCCTCCGTAGTGCAGCTACGGCTCCAGGATCCCGCTTTAAAATTAACTCTTCCAACATACCCTATTTTCACCTTTGCGAAAGCAGCTCTCAGATTCTGGCCTGGTTAGATAGCCAAATTAAAGTTTGGCATCAAAATACCAGAAAGGCTCACCTCCAAATCACAGCGGCTAATAGCCATTTAAAATGCCAACTGAATCAGCACTTAGACTGTTGTATACCAGATTTCAAGAACAGCACAGCAGAGATTGACTGAAGATTAGAATTAAAAGGAGATCTGTGTCCTTACTTCTGAACTATGCTTGGAACTCCCTAGCTTCACTTTTTTCAATCAAATTACCTGGAAAAATAATCTAGCAATATTAGAAAATAATGGTTCAGACACTGAAGATGCTCAGAATCTCCAGTATCCAATCTGCAAAAGACAGTCTTAACTCTTACCCCAAGTATTTTGCTAGAAATGTTGAAGGCAACAGAACCCAGCCTTTTCTTGGCATAAACACTACACCAACCACACAGTAAAAAGGAACTCAACCAATAAATCTTTTAAGGAGCAAAAGAGCACATCTTGATTTGCTGCTATCTCCAGGTCAGTATTATTTGGTCTTCATATGTCATAGAAGTATTTACTAAGGCTAGAAGTGTCACCAATTTTATCACAGGTACTCATTTACCTGAAAATATACACAGTGTCATTTATGATACTCTGTCTCAAGTGCTTTGGTCATATAACCAGAAATTGCAAGCAACTGAGGGAACACTTTCCTCATTACAGAGAATCTGGGTGACCGGCACAGTGACCAAGGCTCTTCAGCCATTTGAGCACAGCCACATCAGAGCCTTACCCACAAAATCATGTTTTCACTGCATGCATTTGGTGCGTGCAGCTGCAGCTGCATCTCCCGTGGTTCTCAGTACTGAAATTCCTTCTCGGTCAACTATGCCAGCTTGGGAACTAGTTGTCCAACCTTCCAGGGAAAATTGTTGGGAGGGCACTGAAGAACTATCAGTACTTAAGTGATCTTCCCTGAACCCTCAAAGCAAAGCGGGAAGGTTCCAATCCAAACAAAAGCTCATTCTGTGCTTTAATGCAGACCAATACCTAAAGCTGGATATTGCCATAACCTCGACGCAAGACTTTTCACAGAGCATGAAGTACACACTACAACGTAGGCAGTGATGACGGAGCAGGTGAGATGGTGTGAGGAACCACACCCCCTCGTCCCTTCCATGTTGCTCAGCTCACTTCTGTTCCTTGCAATACAAACA
Source organism: Harpia harpyja (assembly GCF_026419915.1). Classification (NCBI taxonomy): domain Eukaryota; kingdom Metazoa; phylum Chordata; class Aves; order Accipitriformes; family Accipitridae; genus Harpia; species Harpia harpyja. The sequence continues at coordinate 190,556 of NC_068951.1, read as the reverse complement.
AGTGTGGATGGCTCCACGGAGCAAAAAGGAACAGATCTGAAAGTTGTGTGTATGCTGCTTACCTTTGTCACATGGGGGAAAAGGCAGCAGTTGCCACGACTATGTTGGAACAATGCATCAAGCAGCAGCTTTACCTTTTCACTTGCCCAGCTGTGGGAAGCCCTATGCCCCCATTCTTGAGTTAGTAGGAATGAAAAGGGCTGGAATGCAATGCAGACTCTTTGTTCAATCCCACCAATTTAACTTTCACTGAATTTAATTTCCAAGCTTTTATTTTCCATCCCCAAAGTCTGGATAGACCACAGACCAGCTTTTCATGCTCCAACAGTCTTAAAGGCCCCTTAAGATGTGGATTAATCAAGATTACACAAAATAAACTGTCATCTGTGAAAGACAAGTCTCTAGTGTCGCACAGTTTTACATGACTGAATCATGGTGTACTGTCTGGCTGCCACCTCCTGGTGCCAAGGATTGTACAGGAGCTCTCAACTCTTTCCATATAGCTGGACGCATAGAAAAAGTATTACACAAAACATCTCAGGGCCAGATGAGCTTCACACTAACTGGGGCTTCCATACACCAAGTTACAACGCTCCACTAGGCTGTAGAAAGAGTTTTATCACTGGGAGGAACGTGTGTGTTTGTGCTAGTTTAGGTCATGGTGACCATGACAGCTTGTGCGAGGCCCGCCTCGCAAGGACGAGCTGCAGCAGTGCGGGACAGTGGTTGTGCAGCAAAACAGTCTCACTGAAGGATGCTAAGTCACTGTCTTAGGAAAACACGTTACTGCCTGCTATATGCTGAGCTGTTCTCCTTTGTAAGCCTGCCAACTGGCAAACAGCACTGCTGGCATACAGATCCCCCTGAATTGAGTCCAGAAAGGATACACAGATATTCACATACATACGTATATTGATAGCTGAGACTGCCTCAGCTTCTCTTCTTACTTCTAACCACAGTGAACTGACAGGTTGCCACCACTCTAACCAAGATCCCAGTCTGACCACGCAGTGCTAGAATCAGGAACATCTCCAGGTGGTATCAGGGCCAAGACCATTTCTCAGAGCACCTCCCAAAAGCCCACTGACCCTGCACTGCAAAAGAGGAGCCCCGCGTCCCTAAACGCGCCCCCATGCCAGCGCAGAACCTGGCAGCGCCCGTGAAGCGTCCGCTCACGCACCCTCTCGGCCCTCCCTCCCGCCGCCTCCCTGCCTGCGGCCAGCGCTTACCTGGCTCCGGCCGGCGACCGCCAGCTTGGCGCGGCTGGAGAGCCCGCCGCCGGCCGCACCCTGCCCCGGAGAGCCGGGCCCCGCGGCCGGGGGGCTCCCCGCCGCCTCGTCCGCCCACTCCTGCGGCAGCCCCGCCGACCGGCCGAGGGCCTCCACCTGCCGAGACAGGCGCTCCAGCTGCGCCCGCAGGCGCCGGTTCTCCTGCTGCAGCTCAGAGACGGTGTGTGCCAGGGGGCTGGCGAGGCGGAGCACCTCCTCCACCTGCCGGCCTACCCCTTGCTTGAACACCTGGATGTCCACTTGGATCTCCTGGACGGCGCCCCGCAGCGTGTCCTCGTAGCGCCCCAGGGCCTCGCAGACCGTCTGCGCCTCCCGGCTGCTCAGATCCTCCATCTCGCTGGCCATGGTGTCCGCGGACCGCAGGCTGCGCGGCGCGGCCGGGGCGGCGGGGAGGCTCGGGAGCCGCTAGCTGCAGGCGCCCGGCCGCCTCCTCTCCTCCCTCGGAGGGCGCCCGCTGCCTCCCGGCGGCCCTAAGAGCGGCCCCCGCGCTGGCCGGCGCCCACTGCCGACGGGCCGCGGCCCTCCCTCATGGTGCCAAGGAAGAGCCCCGCAGAGCCCGCGCCGCGCCTGGGGCCGGGGGCTGCGCCTCGGCAGCGGGGCACGGAGCGAGGGACGGAAGGAAGGCGGGCGGGAGCGGCGCGGCTGCCCGGGCGGCTCCGCTCGGCGTACGCTTCTTCAAAGGGGCAGATGTAATTTCAGGAGGCAACGGTGGAAGAGGGAGGGAGAAGGGGCGGGCGCTGGCTTGTTCGCAGCTGCCCTGGGCTGGGGAGGCCTGTGAGGGCCGGGCGTGGTGGGCTGCGGGCGGGGCGGCGGGAGCGAGACGGCGCGAAGCGGGCCGCGGCGCCGGTGCGGGGAAGGGAGAGGAAGGAGTGGGAGATGGGGGTCAGGGCGGAATACGGGAGAGACAGAGTGAGGCGAGGAGGGGGTAAGTATCTGGTTTTTCCCAGGCCGCTTGGATGATGATGCCAAAGTAAGCGCTGCTTATCTCTTCCGGGGGGAGCACCGAGGCAAGGGGAGAGGAGAGTTGTCTCTGGGAGCATAGGGACAGAAATGCACATGCATGTGCCTTTAGACATGCATGCTGAAGGCTCACATGTCCCTTCATGCAGAGAAACTTGTACACACACACACCCCCACACACCATACCCACTCTCACGCTCAAGAGTTTCCCACTGTGGGCTGTAATTCGATGGGCGTTAATACTAAGCTGCCAAATCATCCAGCAGATCCAACGTGTGTGCATGCGGGATGAGATACACGTTTCTGTCAAACTAGCCAGAGCCGTGATGGGGAATGCTTTCGGGTTCATTCTTTATTGCCTACTGCAGCACAAGACAATACCTCATGCATAAAGCCTCACAGGAAAAGGAAAGATATTTTTAGCAAATTTAGACCATCAGAGTTAGCCTATATGTGTTCAGTACTTCATGTCAGGTAGTACAGCTTTTTTGGTGCCATACAAGATTTACCATATTACTGAATCATTGCCTCTTTCTGTCAGGAACACTGCACATTCACATGCAAAACTAATTCACTTACACCCATGTTTACGAGCATGCCTAGACTCCCAGATGTTTGCAGAACACTACAGAGATAATCCCTGCAGGTCTGTGTCAGAACCCTCCAGGAGTGAAGCAGGACAAAGATGCACGCTAATTTAAAGCTTTTTGCATTTTAAAATTTTTGTGTGTACAAACTTAGGCTCCTCTGTGGACATCTGTATGTGTGTGTATTTGTATGTAATACTTACTCATTTATCTAAGCTATTGGTAACTTTAAATACCAACTTATCTCTTCCTTTTTTCCAGTACCACTGTATGCATTCCTTTTCCTTGCCTTCCCCTTCTCTTACCCCAAGCTCTTTTGTAGGACCTATTTTACAGCATTGAAACACTGCTGTAGAAAAATGGCTATGTCTTACAAGAGAATGACTGCTTTCTTACAGAAAGGAGTCATCATTTAACAGTTGTCAACAGTTGTTCTCTTAACACTATTTGCAGCAGCAAATAGCTGAGCCTGTAAATCTAGAACGAAGAGGGAAAGTTGGAGAAACTCTGCCTCGACTTTTAACCCCACCTCCACGTTGCAAAGGGTTTAAGTCCGTATGTGTAAAACCCTAGAGCAGTAATAACAGAAGTCAATTACCACTTGCTCATAGGTCATGTCTTAACATATACAAACTTATCTAACAATAACATATATGTATGTGTGTGTGAATATTAAAGTTGACAGCTCACAGCTATCAGCTATTAGCTAATGGTACTAATACTGTAATTCTTTGGAAAATATTCTTCCCTCCGTGGTAAAGATTTCCATTTTTACATTATTTTTTAATTACTAAGGAAAGCTTACACTTTTTCACAGAGTATTAATCTAGTTGAAAATTCAGTTTTCTGACAAAAGGTGTTTTGAAAGAAAATTTTCAACCCACTCTCCGCAGGGTCTAGCAGAGCCAAGAAAATAAAATTCTTTTGTTGTTTCCAGACTCAGTGACCATAGAACAATCATAAAAACCTAGCATTTTCAAAACTGCCTCTCGTTCATGCATTTAGAACAATTTACAGTACAGGTTAGGATACCAACAATTCGGATGCTTCCTCATCTCACAGCAAATTTAAGTACAACTTTCACTCTGTCTGTCTCTCTGCCCTGCCACAAATGAGGAACTGGCTTCATACTTCATTAGTCTAAAACCACACCCACCTTTCTGTTCCCATTTGAAATCTCCTTTGGAGCTCTTGCAGCTGGACACAGCGTGGGAATACATTAAGTCTCCAAAAGCCTCTCAAAACAGATAGTATTGTAAGTAAACACCAGAAGTGAAGCCCAAACCAAATGATACGATTCAAAGATGGAAAGACGACACTCAGATTCTCAGAGCTTAAATTTACCTAAGAGATTTTGACGCCCAAATCACACTAGGAATTTGATGTTCAGCTCTCCTTCACTCTCTGTCTCAGTACCTGATGCTCTTTTTCTTCAGTAAAATCCTATCAGGAAATAAGATTTTTTTTCTGAAGTACAAGCAGTTAACGATCTCTTTTCAGGTATGAGCCACAGCCTGAAAACCGAGATCAACGAGTGTTTTTCTGTTCATGGGGTCTCAATAGTTCCCTAAGCACTCATGTTTACCACTTTTCAGAATCAATCTGGAGTACTAGAAAGAAAGAAAAACTGTCCTAGAACAGCAGCGACATGCCATTTCATTAAAACAAACTCTGTTTGCTTTCCTCCATTTCTCCAAACGAGGCTTCTTGACATTTGTCTACTATGATGAAATAAACTCTCTTCTGCCAGCAAGAAAGAGGTCCCAGTTATGGCTTCAGACACAATTTAGAACCTTGAAGAACATACAGTTCCAGCTAAATTAGCTGGTAACACAGCTTGGCTGGATGTCATGGGGGGGATGAACAAACAATATTAAAAACGTGCTGTGGTTACATCCAGGATTTCTAGAGGAAGGATAGCCTGACTGAAGATATTTGGCATGTGGGAAACCTAGACAAGGACTATAAAATTCTCAAAATCTCACCTGGGAAAATCTCTGGGCAGGAGAAGAGGAAACACCCAGGAAAACCTGACTAGTGATAACCCTGTCAATATTCTGTTAGCAATGGTCCAAATACTACAGCCTACAGTAATACAACAGTTTGAACAATTTCTGTAGCAATATCACATGTTTTTCCTAAGGGCCTTATGGCATTTCTAGAGTACCTAATCTACCCTGCAAGCAAACCAGCATCCATGGAACATATTACATTCCAGAGCCTATCTCAAATAGCCAGTTTAGCTGCCTTTAGCGTGGAAAGCACTCATTGAAAAAATGGTATGGCCAGGCCCCAAACTAAGGAAGAACCAAAAATGTTTCAGTCCAGAACAACGTACGCTCAATTTACATATCGAGGAGTTTTGAGTTTGTCTTTAAATAAATGCCAGTCCAACATGCTCACCACAGGCTTTGATAAACAAGTTTGAGTTCTTTTCATCTGGTGCCCCACCAGGAGTGATAATGTACAACAGGCTACAAGATGCCCATTTTGTCTTCTGTGTAAATCCACTGCCTTCAGTGGTCCTGGTCAGGAACTATGGACTAGAGCAATATGAGTCACTGATCCTTGTGCAAGTATGAATAATCCTTTTGAAAACTGATCTGCGCCCAGTAGAACACCTAGGGTATGCAACAGTTGCATGATCATTTTCCCAGTGTTGCCCAGGGAAGTTCACCATATCTGCATTTCTAAGCAGAGAATAGAAACACTTCCACAAGTCTATTAAGATTCCTGCAAAGATGGGAACGGGGAAGAGGAAGAAAGAAAAGAAAGAAGTCTGTCTCATTTGACAGGAAACAACACTGTATTACATAATCTATTAAATGTTCCAAGCTTTATTTCACATTAAAGCTCAATGCCAATGGTTTAATGTGTGTGTATGTTTTTGTAAAAACCTGTGTAGCTGTTCTGGCAGATCTGCACTGATCCATTGCCATAATTTTTTTTCCCCGAGTGGTTCAAATCTCTGACATCAACACTAGTGCTCTAGTACAATGATACTAGACTAAAATAGTTTAATTTGCAGTGCTAAGCTCTAAATTGTTTTCCCTGTGGTTTGAGAGTGAAAATTTGGCACATAAAACAGGCCGCAAGATCATCCAAATTAAACTTCGTCCAAGCAATTGAACCCACTCCTTTAAACACAGCAAGCAAATTTATATCCAAGCATTTGGATTTACATAGTCTTGGATTATCTGCTAGCATATATAGAATGTGATAAAACAGGTGATTGCTCAATCACTGGCATAAAATGGACATAAAATAAGTATGAGCCAATATTGATTGGCAAGTTCTGCATGATCCAGAGGTTCCCTTCAACGTGTACATTTGAGCTTCAGATTTGTGAAAAAGTTGTTTTCTTTTAGTCTTGGGTGTTCACAGATTACTTCCACTGCATAGTAAACTGCTTTTCATGATATTTTAATAGCACTGTGGTATTACAAATACATGCGTAACTAGTATCATTTTGCCAGGATGCATTTAAGGAGTATGCTGAAATACGTATTTCGGTGGCAAATGGTGACAAGAATAATGGCCACGTACATTGGGGGTGCTTTCTTTTGAGATTTAATGGGTCACTTAAATATGCAGGAAGTAGTAAAGCTCTATTGAATTCAGTGCAAGGAGAATAAGCTACATTGGATGAGGGTCTCACTACATCTTTATAAATCACTGAGGGAATTTTTTAATGCTTTGGATCTGATCTAGACATTCACTTGGTGTAAACATCTGGAAGATACTTGTGTTTTATATTGGTATGAGAGGAGCTTCCAGCTATCTCTTTCAAGGTTTCTGAAAGTTTTAAGGCTTTTAAAAACTGACATCCTTCTCGTCTTGTTAGCCTCCGCCTTCTACCTATCTCTCTCTTACTATTTTCAGGAAGTGGGAAGCTCAATGGATTGGGATGGAATTTCCTTTCAGTTCTCCCCTGCCAGGCACAAGGCTGGGAACAGAATAAAAGCTCAGGCTCAGCAACTGCTGTCTTTGTTTTCATTGTGAGCAGAGCAGGATGATGAAGAGTTCAAAATGAGGCTTTCAGCTCTTGTCACAAATCTTCTCAGGCTGTGGGACTGTTTTCTCTCACAAGTTTTACATCGGTTAAGCACTGACATCATATTACTTATCTCCCTTGGAACAGGCTGAGGTTCCACACAGCACCTTCTTCCACTCCTTCCCTTTAACCTCTGGAATCAGCATTTGCTGCAGTCCTTTCCAGTTCTGTTCTATGGCACCCTCACTGGTTGTCAGTGTTAAGCCATAGTCTTCAATCCCCACTTTGCAGACAATGTCTGCCTTACGGGACCTTCTGAAATTACTCCTTCCACACAACATTCTACAGTTAAAGCCCAGGCCAGCTGAGGAGAGACGAGCGGTGGCTTGCAGTGTTACACACTCAGCATTGTTGCCCAAAGGCCAGCATAGTTAAAGGGACACAGGTGTAACTGCATCTCTGCTGAGCAGTAGCCAGAGAGAGTGAGCCTTTTAAGCAGGTCTTTAACTTGAAGGAGCCCAACTGAAAGGCATGTTGTCTCTGGATGCAGCCATCGCCTGTTGCCTGCTGCAAGACGTTAGCATACACACGCGTGGTCCTGTTACACAATCTGATGTATGACACCTCATAGGATAGGACCCAGAAATGCTTGAGCTGTCTGCCTTTTCCCCAAGGGGCTCTATGCACACAGATGCTAGCGTACCTCCATGGAGCTCCCTCTAAAAAGTCTGTGGCAATGCTGCACACAGCAACTGCCTGTGATTTTCTCTTGGTTCTCCCCTCTAGTTGCAGAAGAATTTGCGCAAAGCTAGTTTGTTCCTTCCAGCATGGACCATGTTCTCTGTGAAGGTGCACGTGCACCACTGTGATTATAACTGGAGTAACTCCAATGACTCCCGTTTACTCAGGTTACTGCAAGTTGGCCCTGAGATGAAGCACAGCTCTTGCTGCCTCCTCCTCCTAACATAATCTTTAAGGATATAAATTACAACTGTGTCCACTGTGACTACTGCACTAGAGGGTAATCAGGTTTAGCACAGTTACATGGGTGATTTAAAGTCATGGGTTCTTATGCCTGTTACCAGTCTAGCTGCAAAGGTCTGACCCAGGTTCTGTTTACCTCTGGTGTAAATCTAGACTAATTCTATGTGCTCAGTGGAATTAAGGTTGTATAAAGCTGAATGAGAAGAGAATCAGCATGTAGGTATTGAAGGCGGTGGACAGATGTCCCCTTCAGGATTTTGCTATTTCAGTAGTAGGGGATATCACCTCCAGCTTTTTATCAATCACCTGCAACAATGCGGCAAACTTGAGCGCAGAAAAAGAAGTCTTTCTGCTACCTAGGAGAGATATTCTATCATTACACTTCAACGCTATGTGAAGAACAGAGGTCTGTTCACGGCTTGAAAATAGGACTTGGAGGCAGAACTAGTCCCCTCTGGCACATTTTCTTTGCATGGCTTTGAGGAAATCATTTCACCTCAGGCTTTATTTTCCCCTTCTGTTAACTTAGATTATTGACACCATTTTGGCATTTACCAATACTTGTGAGTGTTCCTTAATTAACAGGGCAAATGAGGAATCACAGAATCATTTAGGTTGGAAAGGAACTTTAAGATCATCAAGTCCAACCGTTAACCTAACACTGCCAAGTCCACCACTAAACCATGTCCCTAAGCACCGCATCTACACATCCTTTAAATACCTCCAGGGATGGTGACTCCACCACTTCCCTGGGCAGCCTGCTCCAATGCTTGACAACCCTTTCAGTGAAGAAATTTTTCCTAATATCCATTCTAAACCTCCCTTGGCGCAACTTGAGGCCATTTCCTCCTTTCCTATCGCTTGTTACTTGGGAGAAGAGACCGACACCACCCTCACTACAACCTCCTTTCAAGAATTATCTATTTACACCAGTGTGTTAACCAGTGGCATATAGAGAGTTAATTTTTTTGTGTGCATTTTGCTGTGAATTATATCAGAGTGAGGATTTATTCCACTCTGTAGATATTTAATTCTCTTTGACATGGCCCTGTAACTTAGTTCTGTACCACAGTAAAGATAATGGCTTAGTCCGCAATTGGTTTACGCAGAGACGCTTCTGAGAGTGGTCAGTGTCTTACAAAAACCCTGATGCGATAAACTGTAACACAAGGTAGCCACTCAGTAAAATTCAAGCCAAATATAGTTTCTGCCTTTCTGAAATATTTTGAGGGGAAGGAAAGAAGCGGAGGGCTGTCATACTACGAGCCTCTATCTTCCATGTTTTTATAAAATCTGTGGGTCGCTGCAGTTGTTTTTCACCTGGACAGCTGCATCTGAAGGCCTGTAAGGCTGGAGAGATTAAATGCATTGCAATTGTAAGAGCAGAAAGACACCTAAAGACAGCATGACCTGGATTCCATCTTTCAGTTCCTAGAAAACCCTGAATTTTGGCAATGACATTACATAATATAAGTTAGGAGTATCATTTTCCTAAACTGAAATATTTACACAACACATAGCATTAATGTAGTTATATCACCACTCATGTTACTCATAAGGGTAGAGCTTATTCCTTTCACCAAAAAGGATTCAACTCCTAAGACAGAAGCACCATTTAGAGGCCCTTCTGTTTTGCACTAAAACCCAAGACAGTCAATTCAGCTACTCTCACAACTCCAACATCAGAAGCCACACCTGGATTTACCTCTGCTGACACAGTCACCATGAACACGATACCTTAATTACAGCAGGTTGCCACATACCTAGAAAGTTTAAAGTTAGTCTGTCCTGCAGGCAGAATTCTACAACGTCCCTACAGCAAACTGCTCTCTTCATGGAATTTTTACAGAAATCCCTACTGTACTTCCCTTAATCAGAAAATGCTTGGCAGCTTACTAAAATCTCTAGTCCTGTAGAATATAAAAATACATGATTTAGATGCTTTGGCCCAGAAGCAAAAGCTTCTTATCTCCCCTCCCAAAGGCAAAAAAAAATTAATCAGACACCAAAACATGCAAGGCCCAATCCCACAAGGTGCTGAGCACATTCTGAAACATGCTGGAATATCCAACCTGCTCTACTCAAGACAACACATTTGTCCCTCCTCTTTTTAATATTACTATTTACTTAGTTGTATGACGATAGCACAAGGGAAACTCAGTCATGGGCCAGAACTCCATTTGTGTTAGTGCTAAACAAACAGCACTGTGACCTCAACAATGCCAAATTTTGCCTCAAAAATGCTATCATACACAATGTGAAGAGCAGAGTCATTCACCCAGATGCTAAGCATGGTCTGCATAGGGCCAGTAAAAGGTATCCGCCGCTGTCACAGATATGGAAGGTCACGCAAATTCTGCTCTGGGCACCACCATTGCAGCTAAGATGCTTCTCTTGCCTTTCACTTCTCCGAGCAACCTGGCACGGCAGCATCGTTTTCCACTGGTTTTGGTAGGGCCCACCAATAAATGACAGTAGCAGTTGCTAGGAGGATTCGGCTCACCCTGAAGTTCAGGATAACTGAGCAGAGCTTCTCATCGGGCACATTTAACATTCTTTCCAGGCCAGCTCAGTTCATTGGAGGTAGCATCCTACAGACTACTGCAGTATCCTTATGCTCAGAACTTTCAGTTCTTTCCAGTACTGAAGAGGCCACTTCCTCCTTGACCAGATGATGGAAAGTTCTGCATTCTTGCACACTGAGCAGATAAATATCTGCTTGCATGGTACCTTCTGGATTTCTGAAAATTGTCTGGTTTGCAAATGGCATAGCCTGTTTCACAAGTGCCACTGGCACACAAGGTCCCGATGCCATCTTCGAAAGCACAGTCCCCAGACTAAGTCATTATGCCAGTCTGTGTCAACTGGATCCTGCAGTGAGACCCAAAAGGGCAAAAGCACATGCTGCAGCTTTTCCATATTAGATCTTTATTTTTCAAAAGCAATGCTCTGAACTTAAGAGCTAATCAGCCAGTCTGGTACTCGCAGGAAAGAATTTATTCCTTGCTTATTCAGTGAAGCATGGAACAGAAATGTTACGTCTTGCATGGTCCTTAATCAGAGAAAGTTTGCAGTGGAAGAACGCCCTCACTGGCTTTTTTGTCTTTATACTTTTTACTCCTGCAATACGCTCCTTCTCTCAGAACTGCTTTATGCTTTGGAGTGAAGCATAACAATGCAACATGTTTCTGTTGCTTTTTCTGAGTTCAAATAGCACCCCCAGAGTGTGCCATATGCCACTACACATAAAATGGTATAACTTTTTAAGGTAGGAAAGCCACAGTCTGCCGGCTTCAAGGCTACACTGTTCATGCTGTAGCTGGTATGTGGATAGAAGACCCACAAGTCTGAAGCTGCTAACTAGACACCTCTCCCCAGCCTCAAACTCACGACAAAGCTGTAAAAAAACCCTGGCGAGACAAGGCGAATCTTATTTTCTACCATCTTTGACCTACTTACGACATGATCAAAAGAGCCTTTACACCATTGAGCGTATCACCTGACACAGTCTCATCAAGGTAGAGAACCTGAGAGGGGCTTAAACCAGCCCTCACATCAGACCTTCTTTAAACATTGAAATAACCCATTTCCAGATCCGGACTTGCAACTAGACTACTGGGCCCAAGCAAAACATTATTTCTAAGCTTCACTTTCCTTCCCCAAGTAGCCTCAGAAAGACCTTGTAAGTAAGAGCATAAAGCTGCCATTGAAGAATTGACTTCAATCAGGTATTACTACAGCAAGCAACTGCTAGGTATTTATCAAGGCATACACAATTACAGTCAGATATTCTGGCTTCCAGGGTTTACTAGTAAGCCCTTCATCATTTTTTTTATAAGGGTCAAATCACTGTGGACAAGACAATGACAACTAAGTACTTATAGTACTGTGTCATTTTGCATTTTACAACATATTTTACAATATATGAGAGATTAATTATGAAAACAGTGAGGTCACTAGCTTTGTCAGACTCGAAAACCCTGCAAACTCAGAATAAGCCAGTTGAACCCTGGGCAGAACTGCCCTCCTCATCGTTACACACATCAGCACCTTAAGGACGGTAAAGTTTTCCAGCAGAGGCAGAAGCCAGACTGCCAATTTCATTGGCTATAATACATCACATCACTGGAGTATTGTCATTCCCCAGGAAACAGCAGCATCATTTATTCACTCCTCACTAACAAGCCACGACTCTGCCTGACATCAACATGCTGTGAGCCATGTCCTAGACAGGTGGGTGGCTACCGCTGCTTTGGTGACTGAAGCTTTCTTTCATCCACACATTTGCCACAGATGGATGGGTAAGCCAAAGTAAAAATAACATAAGGAGAGACATGCCACATTGCCAGGCAGCATTAGCAAAAGGGCATGGACAACCGATGCTGTCCCTAGGAACTGTGAGGCTGAAGCACCTCAACAGCAGAAGTTAGCTGTCCCAAAATACTCTTCTTTGCTGGGACAACTTATGTATTGACACCACGAGCCCCCCCGCTCCCATGCCAACTCTGCTTATTTGTGTGATAACACAAATCCTCACGTACTAGTGCATACATATGTCATCAATGTTTTTTTCTCCAGTGTCTTTCATGAATGAGGATCTTAATGGAGGGAGACCAGAGTCCTCATCCCTACAAAGTCCCCATCTAATGAAAATTTCCTAATCTTGGCTGCCTTCTCTCTTTCTCATTCTAGTGGAGCTGTTCCTGATTTACTCCACTGCAGCATGTAAGCAAGAAGAATCAAGCCTGCTTTTCAAGTCAGAAAGAGCAAGCCTGGTCTCCCACAATGCATAATCTCCTCACTTCAGCCAGAGCAGAGAGGGGGAGGATCAAGCCTTACGGATACAAGAATGTTGCTGCTTATCCCATCTTCTATTGGGCAGGTTTGTTTTCAGAGTTGCTGTGACTGGGGATGGTGCAGGGCCATATTCAGGGCTAACAAGAAGGCTCGTTCCATGAATAAAGAATGACCTGAGATAAGCAAACCAGCAGTAGAATAAAAAGCCCAGGATCACTCCACAGCCTCTAAGGACAAAACTGTGTCTTTGTTATGCTAGAGGTGAATCCAGCTGCATCAGAATTCATCAGTCCCAGGAGAGAAGCATTGAGATAAGAATGCAGTGAATCCACAGTGGAAAGTGTTCCTGGTAGGGGTGATCTCTCCTTACGCTGTATCTACTCCTCCCCAGCTAGCCACAGGGAGGGAAGGAGTGACTTCTTCCATTTTCAAATTCAACACTGTCCTGATAGCCCCTGTTGTTACCACCTCCATACCCGAGTGCCTTGGTTGCTATGAAAAAGGTATATGCTCATCAACAGGTAATGAGTAGTCATTGAATTCAATGAACACTGGAAGAGCATGAGCTTAAACAGTTGGATTGATCTTTGCAGGGCAGGGGATTGTCTTATATTTTAAATTCTTTAAGGTCAAAGTGACTAGGCAATTGGATAAAACCTTGCAAAAACGTGTGAGTACTGAAAATAACTGTGGAACCGTTCATTTCTCCTTCCCTTATTTGCCAGAGGATACTAAATTGGAATTACTACCCCGATATCGAGTTATTTTTTGGTATCCATCTAAACCTTCCTGGGTATGATGTGATTTGACCCAAATAGGAGATAGGCTCAAGAGGAAAGCCAGACATGCAAAACTGTGTGGCTGTTCTTGCTTGCTCTGATAAATATAATGGTTGGAGATAGGGTAGCTTCTCTGAAAATATGACTGGATTTACCATGCTATCAGATGTTTACTAAAGAGAAATACGCTCTTATTCAATGGTGTTGTAATAAAGCACGTAAATTAACACAGCGTTTTGGAACTATGCAGATTTGTATCAGCCGAACATTTGGCCTGTGGCCCACATAACAAGCAGGGATAGGGCAAAGCTGTGCATTATAAGTAGCCCATGGGATCAACATCTCCCTTTCCCAACACACATGCTATTTTTACCTTTCCTTTTTGGCTTCCTTCCCAATTGGAAAAGCAAAATTGAGACACTAATGAAAACAATGAGACACGATATATTGATTCAAAGATTCCAAGTGCTCCTGGTCCATTTGCATCTTCCATGTTCTTTTTGGTCATCAAAATGCCTTTGAAATAAGGAAGAGCTTAAAGGCATGAGGAAAGGTCTCAGGCATGAGGAAAGAGACCATGTGAGATACATGAAATAGAAAGATGGGTCTGCAAGACAGGGACACTTGGAAAGCCATACTGTAAGAGTGCAAAACCTCTTTCCTTGGCAAAAAGATACATACTGTTAATTTCCTCATCGGTTACTGCCATCACACACAAGGCAACATAGTTCCTCTCATTTCTCCAGTTCCAGTGTAAAACTGGCCAATTTTTTTTTTCTTCCTTCGCTTTCAGGGCTTAGACTGGCAAAGTGCACGTTAAGGTTAGAAGCCTTGACGAACTGTGGAGCAACTGGAAAGTTCTCCTAGGTTATAGTATCACTTACCGATAGATCTTTAACTCCACTGATGACCCTATTACTGTCCATGAAGTCAAACTCCTCTGCTTACAGGTTTGTTAAGAGCAGTCTTCTAATGGACACACTCCCTTGGCCTTTAGGGAGGGAGCATAAAACCCACGTACACTTTCGCATGTTTTCAGGAGACTAAGACTCTGGGTGGTTGCCAACACAGCTGAAAAAAGGATAGATGGATGTTACTCCTCTGCAGAATAGACACAATACAGCAGCCTTTCTCCTCCATCCCCTTTGAAGTACCTGACAACGCAGAGGAGACAATGAAAAAGATGGAAATTTGATGTGAACGCACCTAGGAGTAATCAAGAAAAGATCCTCCTCTGCAATTTGACCAGAAAAGCACACCATTCTTGAAGGAAGGAACTGCCATCTAAAAGGAAGTTCATTCAGAGTAAGGGAGGTCACAAACATGCAGCATGTGGTGTATTCTACACCTCTTCCTTATACAGACACTTATGGGGTTAAGAGAGATGATACAGTTGATCCAATCTAATGGTACAGTGTGGCTGAGATGGAAAGCCAAGCCCCCTGTTACCATCCTCACTCCCACTGTTTGTGTTGCACCAGCTCCAGGTTCATCAGAACACTTCATGAGCTAACTCAATCATTCAGCCCAGCAGAAAACCAGTCCAAGTGAAAAAGAAATGGATTTGCTCTCTTCTGGGCTAGTAAGCTGAGTCAGCCCAGAATAGAATCTGAAAAGCCCAGGAGCCAATGGAAGGAGAAGGAAAGAACTGGGCAGCACTCAAAGCAGCAACCAGGAAAGGAAGAAGACCACTTCTGCTGGGCAGCAGTGAGTGGCTGGTCTGGTTCTTAGCATGCAGTGAGACTACCCTTGAATGGAGCCAGTTCCTCAGTCTCACTCTGCACAAAGCATGCTGATTAATTAGCGCACATCAAATTTGTATCATACCTCATTGCCCAGTAACTTCCAACAGCTGACACAGATCTCACCACACTGGCAAAGCTTCATAAACCAATAGGGTGGCAGGGATGATTGCCATCAGGGAAGATGTCCCTGCCTTGGAAAAAAATATAATCAGAGACGTCTTCCTTCCAGAAAGGTGGTGGGATGCAACTGCTGTATTCTCTGACAGCTACCCACTGGGGTGGAAAATGTTTTCTCTGTGGGAATGCTGCTTTTGGCAAGGTGTCAGAGAACAATGCTGTCACCAGCCCTGGCCACACTCACGTTTTCCATCTCTCCTTCTATATTTTGTTCTCACATAGTTACTTGCATCCTTTATCTGGCTGCAGCAGGAGCCATTTATCTCCTGTGGTACACCGCTTCCCAGGGCGAGTCTGCCTCTGCCTCTCCCTTCCCCCTTCTCCTCTCTTCAACAGCTTGAAAACCATACCTTAAATTCTATAAAGTAACCGAAGGCCTTGTTCTCTGCCATCAAAAGAGTCTAAAGGGCTTGCTGTGACAGACGCTGGACAGTCCTGATACTGGAAACCTCTGTACTGCTGCCAGCCAAAATTCTGCTTGTGAAGAGACTAAGACTGTATCTCTCCACCACCGCTCTCTGCTGCCACCGCCAAAAGAGCAGTGAGAATAAAGCAGGATCCTCAGGGTATCAGTACTGAAAGCAACAAAGGAGTAAAGAAGTGAGAACGGAAGCTAAAAGGAGCACTGAAGAGCAGGCAGTAGGATGAGTAATGGGTGTGTGTGATGTGTGGTGTTGTATATGCACCTGGAGTTTTGGTACACATGGGTCTATCCCATCTACACTCCACTTACTCTTAAATTGGGCTGTGAGAATAAATTTAGTGTTGCCCACAGGTGCTTAACCACTTCTCATACTGTGCCTTTTCCGCTTGGCAAGGAAGCGCTATCTCTAGCTAAAAGCTGAAGGTAAAGCTGTCTGTGATTTTTCTGCACAGACTAACAGGTCAGTCTGTGTTGCCTCCCTCTGGTGAGGAAACTCCTCAGAGTATTTTTGAATCATTGTTTTCCTGCCATTGCTGGAGCAGAGCCGAAGCACACTGGCTGACCTCAAAGAGAACTCAGTTCAGGGCTCCTGCTTCTGAGTTTTGCAGAGTTTAATGACTGAGTTTTGCAGATATGGACATTTCACCTTAGCAAACAGTGGCCTGACAAGGACTGGCAAATGGAGGAGCTCAGAGAGGAGCCGGCACGTACCCGATTTCCACATCATCTGCTGTCTTCCTGCAAACAGATGACCTTCAAGCACAGCCAGGTGGCAAGCATACGGGAACACTTGAAAGTTTCAGAGCAAAAAACGTGGCAGGCTTTTTATCCCAGCAGGCATCTGTTCATCTTCCTGTTGACTCTCCATTTCCCAGTGACCTGCAAAATGCCTTCTTTTGGAGAAGGCTCCCATAGAAAGGCTTACCACGTGAGTGTTTATTGTTTAAGAGTTTAAGTCCAGAGAAAGTATGTCACAAATTCTGTCCTTTCCAGCAATCTCTAAACATCTCTAATATTTAAATGGAGCGTCTGCATGGGTGTGCACTTCATACTGACGAGCAAGAGGTTACTGCTGTGCGAGGGCAGTTTGTTCATGAGCCTGCCAATTTTGTAGCAAGTCTGCATTGGATCTGCAATAGAAGAACATTATTGTTTATATTCCTCCAACAAAGCAAACATGCACTCTTCGAATTACGCCAGTCCTTCCTCAGCTTATCCTAGTCCTTACTGCAATTTATATGCCAAAAACATTGCTATTTCTCCCCCTGGCATTCCAGCTGGGAGTGCTCTGGGAAGGTACAGAATCGATTTTCCCTGCAAGAAGTAGGTCACGTGGCAGTATCTTCACTTCCACCCATTTGTTCTTTGCCAAGCCCCATCCTAATATCCTCTTGTCCCCTGCTGATTCTGATGGGGTTGGCCTTTTTCCAGTCTGTACTGGGAAACCGGCTAAAAAAAGAAAATCAACCAGCTTCTGCTTGTTGCCAGATGCCGTGCTTTGTAAAGATGGCTTGGGTGAGATCCTGCTGGCCAAGTCAGTAGGAGATTTGCCAGTGATGTACGGGATGCTGCATCAGGCTGTTCCTGCAAGAAGCAGTCTTGGTATTTATTACAGAAAGCACCTTGTCATACTAACAACCACCACCACCGAGACTTGGTTCCAAAGGAGTTTGAAATGCGCTGTACAGACTGGATGTAGAGGTGCAATAGATTAAGGGTGGGAAATGTTTCTTTCTTACTCATTTTTAAGACAGCAGATTTCTTCTTTTTCATGCCGGGCCAGACGCTTCTAAAACTACAGGCATAACCGCTTAATGCGGTAGCCCGAGTTGCTTCAACCATTCTGTCAGAGACATCCTCCTTGCGCTAGTCACCTTCATCCCTCCTCTGCCTCAGTTATCCTATATGCAGAATACAGCTAATAACAACCCCTCGGGTAAAGGTAAAGCACCTTCTGTTGACTGTCTTGCCAAATATGGCGGTCAGCTCTTTTGGTGACAGACTATTTTTTACCCCATGAATTACTGGGCAGCATCCGGCATAACTGGGAGCTCTCGGTACTCCTATAATAGAAGAAGTACTTGTAACACTGGCACCATTCATAAGGCAGCATGCCATCCTAACCACCAGCTTAACCCATCAGCTCTCAGCACATTCACAGGTTTAGGCTTGGAATCTTGATGACTATAACCAACTGCCAGGATGCATGTCCTGCTGTTAGGACAGGACATTTTGCCAGCCTACGTTGCTTCTTTCCCCCTGCTCTGACAGGTTCCAGGCTACCAGACTTTAAGCAGCGACCTGCAAGATGGCTCAAGCCTTCCACTGGGAGACCATGCCCTATGCTAGCAAGCGGTGCTTGGCATCTTCCACGGCTCACTCCTGCTTGCTGTCATTCGTATTCCAAAATTAATCCTCTAACCAAAGAGGAGATGAAGTTAGAGAACAAGATTCAAAGTTCTACGTTGCTGCCAACAAGACAGCTTGGATTAATCAGCATACATCTTTAAAACGTACTATAATGACTGGCAGTGTCAAAGCGGAGCTGAAATACACCGTTTGTAAAAGTGCTGGATTAAGCAGGCAGCTTCACAGCATCAGGCAAAGCAGAGGGAATGACCGCATCACTGAAACGCATGTGTCCACTTGAACTCCGACTCAAAAAGACGCGTAAGCCTGTGTCCAAATTTGCATCTGATTGGCTTTGCTCTTAAAAACAGATACTCCTGGGTGTTTTGCTGTACTTCAGCGTGATACAAGAAACATAGACATGCAGTGCCAAAGCAAGCACAAACCACATCAATGCACATGCAAAAGACCAGAGGCTTTGCATTTACTGTGTGAAACTTGATTACTACCAGAAGGCAAGTGCACATGCAAAAAGATTGCTAGTGCCCTCAATGTGATTTGCCAGTGTGTTGCGTGCTGATCAACACAGCACTTTGCAGTCATAATTCCAGAGCCCTTAAAATCAATTGTGCACTACGGCAGCATACCGCTAAGTGCTTCGCTGTTGGATTTCCTTACTTCAGATTTGTTCCCCTTTGGATGTAATTTCTAAGTTTGTTCTATTTTATGAACTGTTTTAGTTCCTTGAGTCTCTTTTCATTCACATTAGCAGACCAGTCAGAGCAGGGACTAGCAATTAGGCTCCAGTCTTCCCTCTGCCACTGACTTTCCAGCAATCATTGGGCAAGTTGTTGAATCTCTGGGACTACTGAGACTTAAAGGCCCTTTACACTCTTCTGCCAAAACTGGGGTGATGGGAAGTGGATGTGACTTCAGTTTGCTGTAAGGCTTCTTTAAAAAGCCATGATCATATAAAGAAAGAAGTAGGTTCCTACTCCACAGCAGCTCGGATATGTTATCAGGTTCTGTGAAGTGATCTTCCTGGACAGCACTGTTGATGACTTTAACATTTGGAACGACAAATAAGCATTGCAGAAAAGAAGCTGATATATCAGAGGACTTTCCATATTTCACCCTTTGGAATTTACTCCTCTGCAGGGAAGCCTGGGATCATGCCTATCATCTCCCACTAGCCAGCATCTGAAAACAGATGCCTGTCTGTTTACTCCTATCGGCCAGAGGAGGTATCCCTCCAAAGCTGGTGGGGCTGTACCTGGATGAAACTGGTGTAAGAAGAGTAGGGGAGTGCAGCCCACTGATTGTGGAGTTGTTCTGCTCAGTTGAGGAAGGGGATAGGCTCCCTTTCTTGTCACAATCATCTGGCAACTTGGTAAGTTTCAGCTGACCTTTCCATTCTTTGTTAAGTGTCACTATCCTTCCTCCCCTCAAGAGACATTGAAAGTGAAATACAATTTTTCCTTGCTTTTTTCAATAGCTTGCCTTTTCTCTCCCCTTCTTTCACCAATAGCTTTTATCAATCCTCTCCATGCCTTTTTCTCTATTACCTTATATAATCTTTCTCTTGCTGCACTAGTCATCGCTTTTCCCACTATGGTCTTGCCATTCAGGACAACAGGAGGACTGCCTTTCATGCAACTTCTTCCAGTAGTGTTTTAACATCAAGTTCCCAGGCAGAGGATCTGGGGGAGTGAGAAGGTGGGAGAGCTTGGAAGGTAGGAAAAGAAACCTAAATTCCATCACGTGAGTGTGATGAAATAAACAGAACCATATGGCAAATCTGGTCAACATTCACTACATCTTACAGTCTCTGACACGAGCGCGCATGTGTCTTTGTGTGGCCGGTACTGTTTGCCCGTAACATCCATGGTTGTGCCCATGTGCATTTGTGAGCTGAAGCACGAGCTGGGGAATCCTCACCTGAAATAAGTTCTTTCTAGACTTGTCTTAAGTCATACTCATTTCAGACCTTGAGAAAACACAACCTACTAAAATGGACTAATCTAAAAGCAAAGTAATCCACTGGAATTTATGCAACAAGGATTTAAAGAGGTGCCTTAGGTGCAGAAAGACTTTGGATAGTTTAAGTAACAAGCCGATTCTAAAATGGGATGAGTTGAGCGCACATGAACAATTGCCGCTCAGATGAAGTTTCACAGTCTGATGGCATGTGAAATTACAAGATTTTAGCAACTAAAGGAGCACAAACATTCTAATATTAAAAATCAGTTATGTTCTTAGTGACTTACCTTGGTCATTAGTTCTAATCTGCAAAGCTTATTTGAAAACAGCTGAAGATAACCATCACTTTGTGTGGGCTAACAGTCAAGAGTCCTCAGTTGTTTAACATAACTGACAGGCAACTTTACCGTGTCATCCTTTCCTGGCACTGGGAATTATCACAACACTGAAATGACAACGGCAGAAAGCAACAGAGCGCATGCACAAGGCATGTGCCTGCAGATACATGTGCAATCACATACATCCACAGGCAGCAAAAGGAGCAACCCTTCCCCGATTTGTGCACGGTCTTTCAGCTCCTTCAGCCCCGTTGACTCACCGCAAGAAGGACTAACAGTCTCTGTTACACTTCAGGGTGCCAAGCCCTGTAAAGGGTAACATTTAAGAGACAGCAGTCGCTGCCATGGCTGCAGACTTTGTTGTCTCAATACTGATCTTGGATAACACTGAGGCCTGGTCATCCTCAGCAAATCGCTATCTGATCGTGTGTCTGACAGCATTCCGTGGGCAGCTCCAATTCTTTCCAGGTCAGAGTTCTAGCTTTTCATGGCAGAAAGCAACCTGATACTCTGGCCTAGCTCCAGCTTACACGGGACTGCCAGCCGAGGGGAAGGCCTCAGCGATGGGACATTTTTTGTCAGCACCTGTCTCAAAGTGCTCTGTTACAGAAGAAGTGGAAAAAATCTACAATCACTTCACCGAAACCAGTTCCTTAATCACATTTCCTCCTTAGCACCTGCTTCATCATGCACAGCATCTTACAATGTGTCTTATTATTAGCCATTATTTTCCACAGCACTTAGCTTACCCAGCCTGGGGGCCAGAGGTGATGCCACTGGAAATTCTGAGACTGGGGCAGAGATGGGCAAAAGGGAAAAGTAACCGTGAGTCTTACCAGGCTCTGGTGCACTGTGAGAGTGACCCAGGCCAAGGGTCTCACAAGCAAACCCCTGGGAGGGAGGATGAACACTTGCTACTGTAGTAATTGACCTTTGGATTTTGCATTTGAAAGGAGCAGGGTTGCCTACTATGGGAAGGTGACGGCTCCATGGTTAGCAACCTGACATACCATCAGGCTGGGACACCGCTGCGTGCATCCATGGCTGGGGAGCTTCTCCCGTGGAGTTGCCAAAAGACATGCAAAACTCCAACTAAAATGGCCAGTGCTTTGTTCCCAAGTCAGCTAATTGCAGTCTGCTTTTGTCTTCATTCTAAGAAACACCTTTGCCAGGCATCTGGAGAGTTTCAGGAATGTCAAGAGACCAGTAGCATGCTGTTCTTGCTCATGCCTCGGGTGTAATCTACTGCTGGGTACCCCACTATCTCACTCTGCATTCCCCAAACACTTCATAAACTACTCCAGCTTCCATTACGGAATTCTTCAGGGCTCTTTGACCATTTATCAGGCCAGGGCTTGATAGTGGCTTTCCTGTCTGATAATGCTGGTTGATGAGCTCTTCAAGCATCCTTCACAAACCCTCCAACACATTCCTGTGTACCACATAAAATTCCCACCATTTGGATAGTGGCCTGACCAGTACGTTGGCTTGTCTCTTTTCCTGAGTGGGGTTCCCTTTTTCCTGGATGCTCTGCTTTTCTGGCTTGTTATCCTTCCCAGCCTGCTACGACCTGTCCCTCTCTTCCTTGTTCTACAGCAAACTGATTTCATTACATCTCCTTTGGGAGGGAGATCGTGAGTGTTAAAACATGCTCACAGCCTACGGCAAACCTGTACAAATTTGATACAGTCCCAAAGAGAGAGCAATCAGCTCTCTTCCTTCAACAGGAGAATTTTAGCCCTTGGCTGCTGTGGTGTTTCGGCCTGTGTAACATAGGTGACATGGTTAATGCTCATTAAATCACTGACTGTACCAGTAATTGGCAATAGAGTCAGACATTTACCAAGGGCGGCCATGTAATGTTTGCAGTGCGATTTCTGAAAGGTTGGGAAAGACTTCTGCCAAAGACAGAACCCAGACCTTGCATATTTGCATTAAACATAATGGAAGGAATGAGCTGAAGCTCCTAATCAAGGTAAATATGCATATGCTATGCTGGTAATTTAAAAGATAACAGGGCAAATTCCAGTCTCAGCTATAATACTAGGGTAAATGTAGAGTTATTCTATCAATTCCTGCAGTTACTTGAGATTTACAGTTGTGTCTCTAAAATCAGAATGCAGGCCTTGGTCTTGATTTTGAAGATTACACATACTAAGTACTGGATTTATTAGGATGTTTTCCCAGCCAACTTCTGCTGACAGCAATGGCAGTTAGGTGTCTTTTCTTTGGTTTCGGGGGTTTTTTTGTTTGGTTGGTTGGTTGGTTTGTTGTTTTTTTTTAATATCTGACCATAAGTTAAACCAGAGCTCCAACACTCTGTCATGAGAAAGGACAGGGAAACTGAGTGGGTGAGTAGAATATTGGGAGGGGCATGCTATAAGTACATAAGAAGGAATGTTAACAGGGAAACTAAAAATAAATGGGGGCTACAGATGAATCCTGATGTAACTGCTTTGACCTCAACGGAGTCATATTTTGTTTCCACTGAGCCATTGCCTCCAACTCTGGCTTCATATGTGATCCTTCATAAATAGCTAAACATGCTCTAATTCACTAGTTCTGTTCTCCCTTTATTGCTGTTCAGGTACTTCTGAGCTAAAAAGGAAGCTATCTCATCTGCTTATGTATTTGCAGTCACAGAACTAGTGAGGACCATGCAGGGAGACTACGTTTCAGCTATAGCAAGCCACTGTAATAACAAGGATACCAGAGCATCATTTGGACATATAAACTTTGGCACTGAAAACATGTAAAACCTTATGGCAGATATTAAAGGCCACTTCAGTATATTCCCAGAAACCAGTTGTTCAAACAATAAAAGGGGGGCAGTGGTGAGATACAATCTCAAGGTGATTACCCTCTCTCAAATTCTTAAACTCTATTACTATTGAAGTAAAACAATGCTAAAGACTTCTGATGATACACCCATCTATTTAATGCAAACCCGTTACAAGAATGAGCCTGAGTTTCCTGCTACTTAAGGCAGTACAAACGCACTGATACTACACTAGCATTCCTTGTTTCAGCTCTCACATGCAACAATTATGTCCAGACCCTTCACAAAGTTCTGCTTCTCCAACATTGAACTCCATGCCTCTGCTTAACTGCATTGTTTAAATACAGACAAAATAAAGGACTGACTCTCACTGAAGACAGTGGTATTTGGATGAATCGTAAGACCTTGACTTTAGTGTGGTTCAAGCATACATAAAGAAGTGGGAGCTAATCTCTAGCCAGCACCAACTGTCCTAGACGGTCTGAAGTTACTGAAACTAAAAATATTTACATTCAGTGCAGAGTTGCTCCCCCAGCCATCTGTAGAATAACAGGATATATCAAGTTGATGATATAAGGACACAGGTAACTCAGAGAGCTTCCACATCAGTGCTTTGGTCACAGTACCATAAATACTGGACACTTCACAGATTATGATCTGGAACATGGTGAGGCAATTGGTGTCCAGGTGGCCTTTATCCAGCTCCTGGGAATGCTGGCTGGTTAACCCACAGACCAAACTAAGCAGGAAGTTATTTTGGGGTGTGGCGGGAGGGTGCATTTGTATAGACAGAAAGAGAACATGCCATGGCCACTGCATACCCATCATTGTGCCTTGAGTTACCTGGCTGGGCACAGAGTTTGGTCCTCTACGATGGCTGGCATTCAAAAGCTGAGGCTTGTGTGACACTGGATGCTGATTTATCCGGGAGTGCACAGAATTCAACATTGAAAAATGGAAGCAACTAGAAACTGTCTCACTCCTCCTCAGGCAACTATTTGAATAACAGTTCCCATGCTTTTACCAACTATTTGAACAGCTTCACACTAGCGAGTAATCACACTTTGCCTAAGCATAATAGTTCCCCCCGAAGGTCATCAGGGTGGTTTAAACTTGTGACCTTCAGCACTGTCATGAGCTTTGCACAGGAGTAAAAAAAAAAAAAAAAACCAAACAATTCTATAAAAGAGGATTGTTATCCTCTCATACAGGCTAATAAATGAGTAAAAAAGGAAGGTGTTCTTTATCTAGGTTTACAAGAACATTCACAAAAAGAGGGAGATAAAAGCATTCTCTTCTCATTTGTGTTTTGCTTCATCAAAAACCTTTGATCCCAACTGCTGCTAAGCATTTCTTAGGCAGTACCCAAGTGCTAGTGCAAGCAACTGAAAGGCACTAGTCTAGAAGCCCTGGACAGGCTAGCTGGACCCTGGTGAGGCATTAATATCAGAGCAATGAACAGAGATGCGGAGAGTGGCAGCGTGCTCACCAATGACCTTGCTTCAACTCATTTTATATAGAGCCAAACTAATCCCTGATTCCTTAGATACATATACCTCTTCCTGTGAGTAGATCACTAAGTTCTTTAAGAAAGCCAAGATTTTTATCCACATTTTACAGACAGGACAGAAACAGAGGCATTTTCTGAAGTGATCTGCCTACAGCACCACCGGTTAAGGTGCTGTATGAGAACTCACCTTTGTACAGTTCCCATTTAGTCCTCTAGCATCAGCCCTGAGCTTTGCCTCCATGCTGCTTCAGCATGTGCCCTGACAGCTACGAAAGGAGGAACCGGGGGGAGTGCACCTATCCGTCTGTCTCTTTCTCGCTGCACTAAGATATGTCCCTCAGCTAAGAAATATATAAGACTTCCCCAATGGAATTAAACTAATACAACTTCCTCATTCTTCACCCTAAATTTAGAGAAAATATGGGGACCTTCCATACGCTTCCGGTTTTAAACTTTCCTATGAACATCAACATCAAACCTTTCCAGAAATTCCTCCCCCCACCCCCCATCCTGTATTTAGAAAGGTGGGGTTTTCTTCCATAATCTGCAGGATTGTGGAACTGGCAGTTCCTTTACCTATATCCTGTACGGCTTGGAACAGCTTGGGAGCTTTGCTCCAAATTAGCATTGCAAGTAATACCCAAAAGAGTTGAGATGCAGAGCAGAATAGCAGACATTTGACAACTGTTATCCTGAAATCAGTGGAATATACAATGCCTTTTTTCCAGCCCTGCTACTGTATTCCCAATGAGCTCCTTATAGTGTAGACCTGCACTGGGCTGCCCACACGAACAGCAGGCAGTTGTATGTGGTGGTCAGCAGTATGCCTTCTACATGGTAGCTTGTAAGCAGAGGTGAGCTCACTCTTCTGTTACAAGCAAACCAGAAGCTACATGAATGTGATTAACCAGCAGTACTTAGTACCGGTAGTTCGGGCCTGAAGCTTACCCTTCCCCAGAGTATATGCAGAGTAAACTAGGCTCTCCTCTGAAATACCTGGACCTATCTTCACAGATGCGCTAAGTAAGATTCAGCAGGCTCGCAGGCAGATAGTCTGGCTTGCACCACTAAGAAACACGCAACTTTGTTCTGAAGGTTTTTAGCAGTCAACAGAAATAGCACTTAGGAAAGGTCAGCAACTCATCTTTCTGGACCCAACAACAATAACAGGGCCAGCAAGGTTGTTCTGTGATGACAGCCACAGTGAATTATAACCTGCAGGGGCTGTGTGACAGCAGGAGCAAATAAAATGCAGTAATGTGAGTAGCAGCTTGGACATTGCGCTTTTTATGGCAAAGGGGTATTATTTTCACCAAATACAAACATATAAACAAACAGCCGAGAAGGGGGTGGGGAGGGGGGTGGGAAACGGACACACGGTGCTATTACCGGCACAATGATTCTGCATCTTTACAAAGCAGCGATCTTTGTAACAAGATGCCCACTGCAACTTAGAACCACAGTATCGCTGTGCATGCATTTGTCAATGATCAGCGAGAAACACTGAGGTCAGGCGGCCAGCGATTAGAAGGGTTCACTTTGAATGTATGTGCCTAAGCAAATTGATTCTGGTAAACAAGTAATTAATCCTGTCTCTTAACCCCCACTTCTGAGCTGCATAGCACCTCACTGGAGTGTTGAAATGAATGGCTGAAGGTCCCAAGATGAAGATGTTGCAGAAGAAGTTGGTAGCTTTGATTCTTGTTCCGACTCTGCTGTGGGTTTGGTGCCTGACCTCGGTCAGGTCATTCAAACTGCTGTTGAACGTGTTGTTTCTGGTCATCCACTGCTTCCTCTTTTCCCTGCTAGACGTTACTCTCTCTTCAAATCTGCACCTATGGTCCACCCCTAGCAATTTAGGTCACCTTTAGCACTTTCAGTAGAATCCTACCAAAACCAAACTGACTCTGAAACGTTTTCCGAGAATTCTGGATCTGTTCCATCCACTGAAAGGAATAGGTACTTAATGTTCCGCACGTCAATGGAAAAAACAAAATCTATTAACATCAAGCATGAATGACTTTCCAAGTTGCAGGGTACTGCCTTGAGCAGATGCTGAATGAGATGCTTTCTAAACACTTAAACCCAGAGAATCCGTGAGAAACCTGAATGCAGAAGGGGTAGCTTCAATAACAGAATAAGATAAAGAGAAAGCCAAAGGCCTGTGAATTATAGTCATCACCTACAAAGGCAATTAAGATGGCTAGATTTGGGGTAAATCTAGGTACTCTTGAATGGCTCTCTGGAGGAAGCTCTCACTCCATCAAAAAGACAGAGAGACCTAGGGAGATGTAAACTTTTAAATGATGCACCCAAGACTGAAATACGAATACTGCCACTTACAGCTACATTGAGAGGACCATGCAAAGCCTGGGAAGGTAGATACTGACTACATCCACGCCCACTGTGCATGCACATGCCGAAAAGCTCCTCCAACCTAATAAAAATATTATTGCATATTAAATATTTTTCAAGATTCATATTGTACTCACTGTCTTTGTTATTGTAGTCTAGGGGGATTGGATGGAACACTATGCAGCTCAACTTTGAAATGTATGCCCTGACCCACACTCAAATTTTGGAAGCAACTCCTGCTTTCCCCACAAATCAAACTGACCTCTCTCTCTGTCTCTCCTCAGCACTCCCAAACCACATGTTCAAAGCCGTCATTAATTTTAATCTCCCAGTCCACCCCAGGGCCTGTATAGCACTTAGCATTTGCCACATCTGAGCCATTACATTTTCCAAGTACTGTGAATCACCGATCAAGATGACCAGTAGACCGTTTTCTTGCTTTGAAAATAAGCCTTTCTTACAGGCTGATTCAAATCTATGAAATGAGCCTTCCCAATGCTCTCGATCACACTCCAGAAACTAGGACCACCACTCAACTCTTCTCGTGCCCTTCCAAGAACAAGTTGAATTTTTTTGAAAAAACACACCAAAATAAATCACCCCAAATCTTTCCAAGAAAAAGTCCATAGCCAAAACATTCTACCAAAGCAAAACTTTATTGGCACACTCTTTTCCCCCAGGGAAAGTGAGGAGTTCAAAAAGAAAGAGTGACAGATGTTAGCCACCTCACTTGGTGCACCACTGGAAGGCACCCAATATGAAGAGGTGTACAGCATAAGCATCTCTGGAGAACGGAATGGAATGCAAATGCCTGAGAGCATAGCGTTTCAGAGTAAGACACGGCATATCTCTAGCATCTTGAGATGACAAAGTGATCAGAGTAAAGCTGAGAGAAGTAAAATCTGCTATTTGAGCTACAATCAACCAGCTAAATGCAAGAATTGCAACTGCACTGCCTAGTTCAACAAAGAAGAGAGAAGAGAGGGGAGGAGAGGGAGGGAGGGAGGGAGGGAGAGAGAGAGAAGCCATTTCTCAGGAGAGCAACCACAAATAACGGTTTGGTTTTCAGCCTTTGATGGGAGAGATTTTAACTCCAGGATATCATGCTCTTTATAGTGCTGTCTAACAGGAGTAGGGGGCATCTCTCACATAGTGAATAGCTGAATGAGAAGGAAGATGAACTCTGGGAACTAGATATTTAAAACGTCAGACAGACTACAGACAGTCAGGCTGTGATATTTCCTTATGGAAAATATTCCCCTTGAGAAAACTCACTGCTTAAGTTTCTTTAAGGAGCTTGTAACAGAAGAAGCATCCTGCAGACTATGGTGGCACATCCCTTTTAGGTGTCATGGGTGCAGGATTGCTCCTGGTCTACTAAGGCTCTGCTTCGGTGCTGGATATCACTGAAAGGGAGAGACAAGGAAAGTCTCGAGACCCAAACAAAATTCAGAAAAAAACCAACCCTGTAGAAATTTTCAACAGGACACTGGGTACCATCCTGTATTCCAGACAGTAGAGGCAAAACGCAGACACCTTCCCCGAGCAGCTCTGCAGCAGCCAACAAACTGTTAGAAACAAAGCCCGCATCTTGGGAAGGTGAGAATTAAAGTCCGAATGAAGTCATCTTCCATGCCCTCCTCCTCCCCTACTCCTTAACTCAGTAGTTAGGAGACTACTGAGACACAGAAGACTACAGCCTAAGAGTTAGGAATCTGTAAATTACACCATGGTGAAGAATGCGAATTATCCCTTTCCAATGGTACCTATGGACCCAACTGGGAATGTAATCAGAGTAACGATGAAAACGCAAGCCAAACCAAGCTGAGCCAACATGAAAAATGCAAGCCAAAGTCTGGAGCAAGCAGCAATTAATCTGGTATCATACTCCTCTCTGGTAACAGCCTGTGTTTAATCTGCAGGGCAATTGAGAGGTTTGTGTCAACAGAGGCACCACCATTTGAGCAAAACACAGAAGCAAGGAGCTCGCACTGACACTTTTTGGACACTGTCACTACTTCTATTTTGGCCCACCTACCGTTTGGGAATTACTTTCTTCTGACATTCTAAAATTCTCAGTATTGCCTTCCATCGTACACAGTACCCCTCAGACCTAGTCCTGAATTATTGTCTTTGGGAGCTGTATCTCAGTGAGCAGCAGGGATATTCCTTCCTTATCAAGCCTTTCAGAGCTTTGGGGGAAAATATATACTCTGTTAATATTCCCGTTCCACATTATTTACTGCATTCTTACCCATTTATTACAACACAAAAGACATTCTGAAGGCTCTTAGAAGTAGCCTCTGTGCTGCTTAAACATATTGGGCACGACTATGAAAGTTAAAGCAATGCCCATAGGCCTCACTCACTAGATTTTAAAACCAGGTGGGACAATTAGATCATTTCATTGGCATTCCTAACCATGCTCTGCAGCCCACCAGCAGTCAGAAGGGTGCACGTAAGTGATTCACAGCAGGCCCATGAAACAGTATGATCGTATACCATTCTCATCCCAAATTTAAAGGGAGCAGTGGCTGGCCATTTGCAGGAAAGTACATTCACTCATGAACCAAAATATCTGGGAATACCTGTTTTGGGCTGAGCTCCTACATAACACAAACTATGGAATTTATCCAGTCAGTGAGGAAATTCAATAAAGAATCAGGACTCCATCATACTTGAGGCAGTACAGAGCCAAGTCTGTCCCAGTCCTCAAGAGCATTCTGATTGTGTAAGGTGAGAGCTGACAGGTGGCAAGTGTAGTGGGCAGGGAATAAGATGGAAAGAGGGTTTTACATTTCAGAATCTGTGAACTGAAAATAAAAGATGATACCACAGTCAGTGTTGGCAGGGTGATGAGAAAGCCACAGGTGAGCTGACTTCTAAAAGGTCTGCGCTTCATCAGAGTTTGGCAAGAAAGCTGTGAAAAGACCAGGAAGCTCAGCTCAGCTTTGATTCAGTACTTGCAGTTATACTTTTATGGCCTGCAGGCAGTTCCTTTTCACATGTATTTTGTTGGTTGGGAAGAAGAGTTGAAAGATAACAAAATTGACAATTTGGAGACTGAATAACTCAGTCAGGGGAAATGCAGGGCAGAGTTGCATGCTGGACGGACTGCTTTCTAATTTTGTGCCGCGATGCAGATGGACAGATAAGAAACTAATCTTGAGAGCTGAATGCAATGTGCATTCATTCACTTACAGCTTTCCCAGCTGAGCGTGATAATATAGCAGGAGTGAAAACTGAGTTGTAGAATTACCTCTTATCAATGAAATTACAAAAGGGTGAGAAAAAAAAAAGAAGATAAAAAAACCCCAAACAAACTCTCCTCTTGTTTCTGCCAGGTAGACTCATTAACGGTATCTGGATCTGTAAGAGGCTGAAATAACAAGCAAGTGAATTTATCCTCTGCACTTAATCAGCACAGCTGCAGCACTGACATCCATGGAAATGGAACTAAGCAAAGAACAGCAGCATTGACAGCCACGATGATCGCCAGCTGTCACCAGCTGTCTTCCTACAACCCAAGTAACTGTCACTGAATCCTCTCTGGAGATAGCACATGCTCCACAGATCGCCTTGTCAGTCATGCTGTGTTTCTAAGGGTAGGCTCAGCCTTCGACCACGTCACAATTTTCCAAAGGCAACAACTGGCTCCAAATGAAGGTTATTAACAGTCAAGAAGCCCTGCCTTCTCTCCAGAGAGGAGACTGGCTAAGTAAATGTGCAATGCAGAAAAGCCTCTGTGAGAAAGATCCCTTGCCCATGCAATAAAGTAGAGCAGGCATGTCTCTTGTGTGAATCTGGCAGTCAAGACAGAGGAAGCTACAGTGAAACAGCTCTTGGAAAAGCTGGTTTTGACAGCCCCATCGTGGTTGTCCCACACCAAGAAAGGCCAGTGACAGCTAAACAGACAGCAAGCAAGAGTCTGCAAAACCTTCCAGTGTCCAAAAGACAGCGCAAGGTAAGTATTACTGAACCTAGCTTCCATGGACTCTGTCCTCAGTCAAGACACAGCACAGAGGGAAGTCAAGCAGGATGTATCAGGCTGCAAGGATCTGAATGAGCAGTACTTCCTTCAGCAGCGGCTCCTAAGGCCGCTTGCACACTAGCACCACCTCCTTTTGCACACTTCTGTCCCCTGGGAGCAAAGGTTACCATAGCCGCAGCAGCTGTGTGGGGCTGCCAGCTAGAGCACATCTAGAGAGTTATTTGGTTTTAAAAGAAAAATCTCCTCCCCAAGTGTTTTGTTTTACAACTCAATCACTTTACAGACCTCCACAGAACTACGGACCGGACATTAATGCCCTCCAAGGCGGGTCAAAGCCTCTTAATCCAGACCTACTGCCCACAAAATAACTGTAATCCTTACCTACAATACAAGCCAAAGAAAGAAGCTGAGGAACGCAGCTAAGTTGATACTGTGTGACTCGCCTCAAACACACACAGCCATTATGACTTCATCACATCTTCCAATTCTCTCAGAACAACTCTCTGAAAGCCCTGATAGCGTGAGTAAAACTGCCCTAGGACCATAAATCTGCAAAGTGCTCTTGGTTGCTTGTCATATTCTCACTCCCTTACTTTGGATGCAGGAGCAGAGAAGTGAATATTCAGTGCTATACTTTGCAAATACATACACACTGAGCCAGGGTACTGGCATTTTGCCTGCAGGCCAGAAGCCAGCTATGGCCAAGTGCTAACTTAACTTTGACAAAGCCTGGCTCAGCCACTCTGGGCAAATCACTTCTCTCTTTCTGGCCTCAGGGTGAAGTACACAGGCAGACTTGCTCAGGCAGTGAAGCTAGGATAAGTAGTTCCTTCTCACTGCCCTATCCACCTTTCTCTTCACGGAGCTGCTACAATGGTCTGAGCAGTCACGGTATAAACTAGGTAACAGAGATAATCCCCAGGATGGAGGGGTTTTTTTGTTTGTTTAAAGCAAGCAAGCTAGAAGTAATGTGTCACAGCACAGCCTCACTGACACCCAAGTTACCAAATCAGGAAGGCACTGAATTAAACGCAGGGCAAGGGCAAGCAGCAGAGGGCAGGAACTTTTCCACGAGAGAAAATGGATTGGTCCCGTCCTAAAAGAAATGGGCATTGTGACGATTTCCTTCTTCAGGCAGGGCCTGTTAGCTAAGAGCATACAGCTAAGATTTTAGTAACATGCTCCCGCAAATACCCTTTGATGTCTCAAGGCCTGTGACGCTGACTTAACTCCTCTAGACAAATTTTCAGTTCCCACCTGTCATTCCCAGGTAGCTGACGAAACAAACTCTGGATCACGCATACTAGAAAGAAATAAACTCCTACTGCCCTCGAGTACGTTCAGCTAACTAAACTTAGGACAAAAGATAGTGGCCAAACTGCCGTATCATCATAAAATACAGCACTTTGATTTTATACAGCTATATAATCTTGATTGGAAAGCTCCAAACACTAGCAAATACAGTACCTCCTTGGACAAGTTGTTCCAACAGCTGATTCCTCCCACAGAGGAAAAACAAACTTGTTTTTCAGTCTGAATATGCTTCATTTCTGCTTCCAAGCACTAGATCTCATTGTGCCTTTCTCAGATGGCACAAACAGCCCTCAGCAAGGATGCTTCCCCAGAGGCGCTCCGAAGGCGCGACTGCAGTGCGTCTGAGTGAGCAAGATGTGGGCTGCCTGCCTCCTTTCTGTGGGGCTGGACTCACACACTGCCCAGTGTTAACAGCACACTGTGGGGGGGACACCCAGCTTCCTCTGGTCTCAGCACCCAGTCTCTGATAGACACGCCATGTCATCATCCATGAGTGGAGCTCCCACAAGCTTTTGCAATCAGTAAAAAGCATCTCAACACTGAGCTCCAGGGAGCACGTTACACATTGCGTCTGAGGAGATGGGGACCAGTCCTAAGGGCTCTTGGACCATTTTAAGGTTCCTTAAGGTTCTAGAGCAACCCCTGTGCTGTTCACGGGGCTACAGCGAATTTCTCTCACATTGCCACAGACATTTGGCTGTTAGGAACCGTTTGCATCACCCTGGTGGCTGCCAGGATCCCTCCAGTGCCGTGCAACGTCCTGAAAGCCGGTCCTGGATTATCCGTCAGCTCCTGAGACATGCCTGGTGTGTCTAGCGCCAAGGGCTGGGGCCTTCGGTGGTGGGGGTGGGAGTTGGAATTTCCATAGGGACAGGTGACTTCCTGTCAGCCCCACTGAGCCCCATTACATGCATTAGGGGCGTTTTGGTGTGTAAGAAGGCCTGCCATTTGTCATGCAAAGTGTGACAAAGTTTTCTGTTTAGCCTTCCTTTTTGTCTCAGACGTTTCCATGTGCTTTTTGGTGTGCCTCAGGGTTTTCCAATTTCCTTTTGGCATGCCACCGGGCCATTCTTTTGCCTTTCTGTGCTCCCAGAGTCATCCAGTTGTGTGTCACCCCCTGGCGTTTCTCTTTTAGCCTTTTGTCGCACTGCAAAGTTCTCCATTTGCTGTCTTGTCCTCTTAACACTACTTCTCCTTGCACAATCCAGGTTTCTCTATTTAGCTTTCAGCATGCCATTTGCAGGAGCTGGGGCACACCTCAGCTGCTTTGGCAGGCCCACCTGACCCTGATGGGGCTAATGGCGGTGGCTCACCAGCTCCCGATGGACGGCAGCTCTGGACCAAGGGGCTGGCGGACCGGACTGCAGCTGCGGATGGACGGGCAGGGGTGCGTTGCCCCCCGGGGGACAGTCGTGAGCCAGGGACTTGCCGAACATCGCGGCTAGGACCAGAACTACGGCTGCAACCGTGAAGTAGGCGAGCGCCGATGGCGGTTTTGTGCTCGGGCAGCGGGACCCGCCCATTCCGGGGGGGGGGGGGGGGGGAGACGGGAACGTCGCGGGCAACTTGACAGAAAAGCTGGGGGTCCCAGCACGCAACGAGCGAGGAGAGAAACAGCCTAGAGTCGTAAGCGAAGCCGCAGTACCGGGGCCGCAGCAGGGCGGCGCACCGCCTTGGCGGGGACCCGGGATCGCGGCGGGGCCGCACGGAAGCGAGGCGAGGCTGCCGGAGCGCCGGGGCTGCGCCAGAGGCGGCCGACGGCGGGGAGCTTACTGAGGAGTCGTAGTAGCCTGAGGTCAGCTGGACACGGATCTGGGCCAGGTCGTGTCGAGGCGGGGAGTCGCGGGGGAATCCCCGGGGAAGGGCTGGAGCAGCCGGCGGCCGCTCCGGAGGCTCGGAGCGCTGAAGCGGCTGTCGGCTCTGGGCGGGAGAAAGACCGCTCCCAGCGTCACACCGCCCGCAGCAGCGCGCACTGCATGCCGGGAGATGTAGTCCTTCGGCGCGGCGCCGGGCGCTTTGTTCTCCGCGGCATGCCGGGGGACGAGGCTTCCCGCCTCCGACTGCCAGCCGCAAGTGTTCTTCCGCGCCGCCTGCCCGGAGGTGAGTCCCGCAGCCGCCTTTTGCTCGCCTAGTCCTTTTAGGACCCCTTCTGCATCTCTTTTTCTCTGTCAGAGATTCCTTTCCTCTCTTATCCCTTTTAGATGACACTACATCTCCAGTAACTTCAGATGCTTTTAACAGCTTAAAATAAGAGTCTGCATTTGCTAGAGTAAAAACAAGTTTAAATTACCTCCCTGTTTATATCATTGCTATAATACACGCAGTCCTTCATAGTATTAGCCTATTTCCCTTTTCTGCGCTTTGTATGCTTGAACTAAGACAGAGAACAAGACTGACCTCCGCCCCGCTGGCCGTCTTTATGCGTTTTCCCGGTTTTCCCCTCCCCTTCCTCAGGAGGCTGTGGGTGGGGCTCAACGGGATGTCAGCCTCAGGTCGCACCGCAGGCTTCTCGTTCTGCTTCTGGCTTCTAAGGAGCTTAGCGGTCTGGTTTGGTTTTTTTTTTTTTGCTGGCGGTCTTTGAGCTAATAAAGATGTCTGGGAAGGTATGTTTTCAAGCTCAGGGAAGCAGAGGGTCCTGTCTGAGGTAAGAGCAACGGGATATGGCAAGGCTAAGCTGTGGGTATAGCACAGCCAAGCTGTGGGTATAGCACAAAGTGGTGTAGCCACGGCAGTTTTGTTTCCATGTCATCATTTTCCTCTCACTGATTTAGCAATGGTTTTTGTAATTGTAGTCTTCCTCTCTGGCCCCCAGTCCCTCAGGGGTGTGCCCTCCAGAACTCTGAGATCTCCGCTCCTCCTAAAAGTGCCTTTTACTTAACTTCATTCCCTGACTTTTGTATCCTTCCCTTCACTGTCCATCTAGGTGTCATGGTCATTGTTACTTGGAGGCATTGACTAGGCACTTATTTCCAGCACAGGTGTGTGTCACTGTCTTCCCTGGAATTTATTGTAAACAAGGATGCATGTTATTTGTGCTCGTAAAAATCTCCAGTTGCTGGTCTTTCCTTTATCACAGTCCCTGGGCACGTAAGCTTCTTCTGTTACTCCAGTTTTGCTTTTTTCCTTAAGTGTCCAGTGCGGTTTGCTCCACTATCAGTCATGGCAGTTAGTCTTTTACTGTATATTTAGCACCAGTTTCTGTAGTTGTAAGGTGTCCATTTTAGATCTTCAAGTCACTACATCACACCATTGTAGGTTTTCCATCAGCTGACCACCTCCATAATTCCCTAAGGGGCTTTGTAGGTAATTAGGTTTGGGTCTCCTGTCCTCCCGGCTTCATCTGTTAGGGGGTCTCGGTTGCTGTATGGTGTGGTGTCCTGTCTTTTTGAGCGTTTTGGGTTTTTCATGTTTTCTGGTTTTTAGTTTGATTTTTTTTTTTTCCATTCCTGCAGGTAAAGTCAGGTCTTCTTTTGACATCAAGGTCCCTGTGGCTCTCTTTCCTCTTTTTTTTGCCAGATATCTTCACCAGCATTTTCCCATGATGGGAGTGGCGGGGGGGGGGGGGGGTGGGGCAGGAGGAAGCAGAGTGCTTGGAGCTCTGGGTCATCTGGGGAGGTAGCGTTGGGCTTCCTCTCATCTTTGCAGGGTTGACCCTGAGGAAGTCCAGTACGTGGGTTGATTGTGTGAGTATATATGATGTCAGTGCACTGATCCCTTTCAAAGTGTGTCAGAGGGTAAGGTTTTTGTTCTGTTTGGTGTAATGTTCTGTTTTGTGCACTTGTTGAAGCTGGCTTCCTCCTACGCAAAACTTTATCCCCAAAACAGTCAGATAGATACAAGTCGGATACACACGTGTTTTTAGGTCGTATCTTATTTGCCGGATGTTTTGAACTAATTGTATCTGATTTTCCCAGCAACTCACAAAGGGTTTGGGGCACCCCAATGGCAGGTGCTGTCGCCAAAAGGCAAAGCAAGGTCATAGAGTTTTCCTTTTACGGGGATGGGCTTAGTCATCTCCTGCACAAACTTCTGTTATGTAGTGATTGGGATAGTAGCTTTCTTTAGATTTCTTGAAGAACAAGAGGATGATGGAGCAGGTTATCGGAGCATAATCATTTTCACTTCCTTTGGCAGTACAGGCACCCAGGGGCCACGCCGCATTCAAGGAACAGCGTAAAGGTATGTGTGTCAACCGGCAGCAGAGGAAGGAAGCACCTTTTTGGAGTCCAAGGTGATGAAGCAGAGTCTGTTTGATTTTCAT
This sequence comes from Harpia harpyja, assembly GCF_026419915.1. NCBI lineage: Eukaryota > Metazoa > Chordata > Aves > Accipitriformes > Accipitridae > Harpia > Harpia harpyja. Next base: position 153,943 of record NC_068951.1, on the reverse strand, counting down.
TATGAGCGGACCCCTCGTCATGGGGGGCGGGGCTTGGACATGTAAACATGGCCCTGGATGGGGGAACTGTCTGTTAAGTTCAAGGCTGTGAGGCCTATCATAGACACCACCGGACAAGCATTAGAACCTGGTGCCCAGATCGGACCAACCTGGCAGAACTATCCTGCCATCTGAAGTAATGCATAGTTCTGTACCGAGTTTTTAATAGCTTGGTCACCTTCAGCTTTTCCTCATCGAGCTTGTATTTTGGCAAGAGGTGGCTCTCAACAAGCATTTGGGTCTGAGGGGTCTCCATTAGATTTTTGGTGCCAGTCTCCATTGGATTTCGTGACCATCGAGTCATATTCAGCATCTGTCTGCAGTCAGGTCTCCTGTAACTCCTATGCAGTTGTGGCTTAAGACTTTTTAGCACAGTGTTATCCAATAATAGCGTTCTGTATGTGAGAGGCTTCTGGCAGCCCAGCCTTTTGTCCCATTTATGTTGGCACTCTCGTTCCAGAATGCAGTCTACCAAGCGGTTCTCCTTGCTGCAGTTCATGGAGTCATTTAGGAGTTATCTATCCATAAAGGAAAAGTCTGTCATTACACCAGCCACAGATGCTAGCTACCCATACCTGTTTTGGCATTTGCAGGCCTGAGTGTTTCAGCTCTGTCTGTCACCCCGCCCGTGATATTTGAGTCATCTGGCGGTAACTCTCATTTTTGTGTGTTGGTGAGTGGTTTGACTTATTCTTGCAGTTTAAGTAATAGGTCTAGGCTAAGCAAGATGGATGAGCAAGGTGCGACAGCAAAGGTGAGCAGATGGTGCCAAGGGGGGTGAGGTCGACAGCTTGGGTTTTGTGCTTTTGGGGTCTCTCTGTGTTGCCTGAGTATGTAAGTCGGTCAGTGGGATTTGTTAGTCTGTTTTGCTTGGCAGGCTCTCTATGTCAGAAACCTGTGTGCCTCTGCATTTTCCCAAGGTGAGCCTGGCATCAAAGGTTCTGGTTTCTGGGACATTGGAGATGGACTGACGATATGAGCAGGTGCCTGACATGAAGACTGACCCCAGAGGCATGGCATGGGAGGTGGGCAGAAAGGGTGAGTCTGGGGTGTGGCTATCTGGGTGGGGGAAAGAAGAGGGAAAGGTGTATGCTTTTTATGGGTACTACTGTTTTTCTTGGACTTGCTGATGTAACTGTCTCAGCATGGTGGATTGGAGCACAAAGCACAGGTTGACAAGGTTAGTGGAGCAAAGTCAGAATGAGGACAGTTTCCTGTTTGTTAGGGTGTTTTTCAGCATCGGGGTGACTTGTTTTGTTTTATTGCTGCAGATGCAGAGCAGGGAGTTGGTCACTGAAGGCAGGTGGCAAGCAGAGTGCCGTAAGAAGGTCAGTCAGCACGCAACAATGGAGGGAATAGTTCCATCGTTGGTGCCTAAATGACCAGTTAACACTCTGTTTTGAAGGTGTGAAAAAACTCATGAAACCATGTGTGAAGCGGGATGTCCATCCTGGAGTGTGTTGGGCAAGGTGCAACACCAAAACGTATTGGTGGTTATTTTTGAGACATCAATGTTGTTTGCGAGTAGGCGAGTGCTTCCAGACACAATGGTCACTTTGCCTCTCTGGTTTTCCAGGTGCCACGGGTGATGCCAGCTGCAACATCTGGTGTTAGACTGGGAGTGGAGCAGGTGAGCAGAATGCCACTGCGCTTCCAAAGAGGCCATCGTTGCATAAGAGGTCAGCGTTGACTGGTGTGAAACTCGCTGATGGCACTCCATTTGCAGGTGATGAAGAGGAACTGGGTGATTGCAGCAACATCCTAGTTACCCTAGTCAGTCTGCTTTGAGGATGGATTCTGACCCCCAGCCCCCTCAAAGCTAAATTGAGCTATCTTTGCATGGGGTGGCAGGGAAGAGTTTTAAATTCAGTGTAGCTGAGAGGGCGGTTCCGAGTAGGACATGTTTGGGCAGAGAGAGGGTCCGGGTTCCTTTGCGCAAAATGCAAGCGTCTGCTGGGCAGGGCAGTTCCAGCCCATCTCTGTGGTGTTGTGTAGTTTGTGTAGCCTGTTTTATGTGTCCTATGCAATACCTTACTTGGGTCTTGATGTTCCCAGTGATCTTCTTCTCTGTGTCCTTATGTTCTTAGGTCTTAGAGACAGGCTTCTGGTGCATCCATCATCCCAGTTGGGGCCATAACTTTTCGTCATGGACCAAGGCATTTGACTTTTCCAAGGCCATTGTAGATTCTTCCTCAGGGCCCTTGTAAGTCTCTTCACCCGGTGGTGTCTCCGGTCCGGGAGTCATTCTTCTTGCCAAGAGTTTTCTCACATTTTTGGGTTATGTTGTTTGTATTATTTATGCAGTGTTGGTCTGTAGATGTGTGTGTCTGGACTGGAGCTGCTCTGCCTGGGGGCGTAGCAATGGTAGAGTCAGGGGAAGAATAGCAATAAGAGTCTATGGTTAATATGTTGATATGGCTAGACTTTGTAGGCAAAGGCTGTACAATCCATCCCGGAGCAAGTAGTTGTCTGCAGCTGGTGAGGAAGCAGAGGGGATGACTGGAGCCATCTGGGAGATGCTGCTCAAGTGGTAGTTGAGCAGAGTGAGTCTCAAAGATGTTAAGGCTTGTATGTGTGAGGCTTAATGCTTTGGGGTTTGTTTTTTGGGGTTTTTTGGGGGGGGGGGGGTTTAATGGCAGGCTGTAGTTGGAATCTAGATGGTATTCCTAATTGGGAATAGGACCTCTGGAATTGTTAAGCTATCGCACAGCATCCAGGTAACTTGTTTGATAATGTTTTTGCAGATGTAGGGGGATGAGATGAGCTGTGCGCCAAAGGGTGACAGAGGAGGTGAGTAGACCACTGTAAGAAGGCGGGTTGGTGTATGGTGTCGGAGAGAAGAGGTGACTGGTGGCTGTATTGCTAGCTTTTATGTGGGTTTTTGTGGGTTTTTTTTTCCTTGTTTTGGAGTGAAGTGGGATATCAGCACTGGAGATGACTCAGGCGAGGTAAGCAATGTCTAGGGGGCTGAAGTAGCTGTTATTTTTCAGGTGCTGTATGGTGAAGTTATAATCATTCCATTTTTGGGGTTTTACAGGTGGTGTGCAAGCTTCAGTACGGCAGGCCAAAATGGCAGAGGCTGGGTGGGTGAGCAACCAAGGTAAAGGAGAGGGAGATGGTAACTGCTGAGGTTTCAGGCAGTATTTCAGCATGTTTCTTTTGCTTTGGTTTTTTTTTTCAGGTGCCGCACAGAGCTGTGGAGGGGCGAAGCTGCATGCTGACAAGCAGTCCGAGAAGGTGAGGTGGTTGTTGGCCAGTTGACATCTAATAGCAAAGAATCATATGGCAACTTGGTTAAACATTTCCCCCTGGTTTTGCAGATGCTGTGCAGGCTATCTTCAGAATTGGATGGGCATTTGAGGTGAGCTGGTGTGGCAGAGAAGAGGAGTATGGGGCTGGTGATTTCTTGCAAGCACAACGGTAATTTTGTGTCTGTTGGTATCTTAAGTACCACAAGTGATGATGGCTGTACCGTCTGACTCTGGAATTGGTGCGGAGCAGGTGAGCAGAATGCCATGGTGCTTTTGAGGGGGAGGGTGTTGTGGAAGAGGTTGGTGTTGGCTGATGTGATGGTAACTGCTGGCACTGGTGTGTGTGTATTTGGTTTTGGTTTTTTTGGGGGGGGGAGTGTAGGTGTTTTGGGGGGGAGGTTTGGGGGTTTGGTTTGTTTTTTTTTTTTCAGGTGGGGGTGGGGTGTGTGCAGATGGAGAGGAACCTGTTATTTTTGTTGACGATGGATTCAGACTGCTGGCCCTCTGAAAGCTAAGTTGAGGGACCAGGGCTGGGAGGAGGGTACAAGGTTGGGAATTGCGGGGAGGGGTTTTAAAATTAGCGTAGGAGAGAGGGCTGTGTGGAACAGTACCCTTTAGGCAGACAAAGGGAGCGGCTTACTCCTCAGCACAACGCTAGCGTGTGCTGGGCAGGGCAGTTCCAGCCTGTGTCTGTTTTGTGTAGTCTGTCTTCTGTGTCTTAGACCTTCTGTCTCCCCCTGCCCCATCGTGTCCACCTCCCCCCCTGCGAGTTTTTACCCCTGCACATGCCCCCCATAATCCCTGCCTGCCTATCTTGTGTCACCCCTCCTCCCACTCCCCCCATATTCTGCACAGCCCCCCCACCTACCCCCTTTGCCTCTGGATCCCTGGGGTGCTGCCTTTGCCCCCCAATCTCCCCATTGCCCCCCACCCAAACTCTGACAACCCCACTTTCCCTCCTCCTGTGCTTTGGATTTGTGCTGAAAACAGTGTTGGTAACAGGGATGTGTTAGTTATGCCAAGGGATTTTCCAGACCATATGATGACATGCTCAGCAATAAAACTGGAGGGGGGGAATGAGGGGGGTGGGGGGTGTGCTGCTCAGGGACTAGCTTGGCTATCAGTTGGTCGGTGGTGAGCGATTGTTTTCATTTGCATCACTTGTTCTTCTTGGCTTTTATTTTTCTCTCTGTTATTTCCCCCCCCCCCCCCCTTTTCTTTACATGTTGCTCTTGTTTCTTTTTAGTTATTAAACTGTTTTTATCTCAAGCCATGAGTATTCTCACTTTTACCCTTGTGATTCTCCCCCATCCCACAGGGGGTAGGGGAGTCAGTGAGTGGTTGTGTGGTGCTTAGCTGCTGGCTGGGGTTAAAAGATGACACAAGGTTAGTTGCAAGCCATGCCTGGCTAATGCTTTAGGCTCTCCGTGTTATTCCTACCATCCTGATAGGTCATCCTTGTTCTTCATTGATGCTTTATAGTGCCTTTTTGCTCTGTAAGCAGCAGTACTTGGGCCGTGCAAGCATACCTGTCTCCCAACTGCTGGGAAGTAACTCTGCCAAAGGCAAAGAGTGAAACAGCCACAGCACAATCTACAGCAATTCTGCCTCTCGAGGGACCCAGCAGGCCCCTTTCTCGTGCCTCTTTCTAGCCTAGCTGGACAGAGTAAGTACAGTTGTTGCAGAAACTGCTACCCCCTGTGCCTCCTTCTCGGGTTGTTAGCTTGGCCCTGTGTACAGGTTGCCAAGGTCATTGACTCTGCACGGGACATAAGCACCCTGGAGAGCTTTACACAGAGTCATTCCTTTCCCTTTGGGCAGCAGTGGTTCTGCCGCTGCTACAGGCAGCCACTTTCTCAAGGGTGAGGGCCTGGGACAACAACAGGCTGCTGCATGCTCCAGTCGGACTAAGACGCTGCTCTGGGGACCCAGTGCACGGAAAGCTGAGGTACTTTCTGCACTGCCAATGGCTCTTCACAAGGGAATTGTGCTCTGGTTTTAGTAGAAGAAAGTGTCAGTCACAGGCAGCCACATATCGCTGTGCACAGCTGTTTGGCAGGTGTCTTGCTTGTTCAAGTAGAAGCATATTTCTTGCCTTGCTGTCTTGATGCCAAAACAATCAGGGACTCAAGTTACAATAGCCTTTTGATATCAAAGCACGATGACAGCTAGATCTCTACCAGCACTGTATTTCAGCTGTGTTGCTAGCTGGAAATGGCTTGCAGGCCAGGAGATCTTTAGAGGGGTCTGAATTAAACCGAGTGTTGAAGTGTTCGTTTTAAGGAGGCAAATTAGGCAGCCAAAGGAACCGAAATGCTCACCTGACATGTTGGCAGAACAGCCCATCCAGCCTACCAAGTATTGCGTGTTGCAGGCAGAAAAGTGCAACTGTGATGCTTGCTGGCAGGGAGCGGCAAGGAGTGTGGAGCCACGTTCCTGTATGGAGCAAAGATGGAACCTCCAGGGCTCTAGGGTCATCTGCTAAGGACATGTAATATCCCAACACACCTCTTTGCTTTCCCTGCTTCATGTCTAATTACTTTGCATGCCGGAGGGCAGGGTGGTAAGTAACACTGTGCAGTGTCTCTTACCTAAGTGACAAGCCCTGCACAGGAAACCTTGTGTGTATGCAGGATTAGGAGAGCAGAGTACTGATAGCACAGAGGTGAGGAAAGGTGCGCCCACCCCAACAGAGCCCCAGGATCGCCAGGGTATCGCTCATTTGCAGATCAGCCGCTTGCATCTGGTCTGCTCGGATGTGCCGTTTCCTGCTGAACAGAGCTGTCCCTCTGGCACAAAGCAGCTTTGGGTCTCTCGTGGCCTGCCTTCAGGCTGTCACCTGAACCAGGTGTTATTTTTTTTTTTTTTTAAATCTCTCGCCAGCATCTGTTGACTGGCTGCTGTCCCTCCCCGAACCCTGATGCCACATGCAGACGGATACAGCAGTCCCTGGGGCTTGCTCCAGGGCAACCCCCCGCTGTTCACACGTTCCCTGTGCTGCTTCTCCTCTCTAGATACTGGGGTGGGGGGGCAGGGACAGAAGCGACCGCCCGCATTGTCTGTTGTTTGCGCTTGACTGCTGTAAAGGCTCCAGCCACTCGGGTGCTTTTTGGAACGGAGGCAATGAAGAGGACTGCCCGGGCTGCGAGTGGGGAAAGGGCAGGGAAACGTAAGCCCTGTGCCCCCAGTAAGTAGTTGCCGCCTGTGGCTGGTCTCTACTGGGCTGAGCTGTCAGTGGTGTCTCATCCAGCTGATGCTCAGAAGAGGATCGTTACGGGGGTGCTGCTGCCACCCTGCGACCAATGTTCGGTACTGCAGCTCGGAGGCTGCGAGGGCGCGGGGCTGCCCCTGTCTTGCACGTGCCGTCCGACGGTAACGGCAATGCGGCGCCGGCGGGAGGTGCCGCCGCGCTCGTTGCTTCCTCCCGGTAATGAAACGCCGCTGCCGCCCCAGGCGCGCGGTGTCGGCGGGCGCTCGGCGCGCGAAGCGCGGAACTGCCGCTCCGGTGCCGTCCCGGGCACGCGCCTCCCGCCGTCCGCTCGCTGCTGCTGCCGCCGCCTCGTGGCCGAAGCGCGGAAGTGCAGCGCCGGCGCCGCAGAGGTGCGCAGCAGCGCCGCCGCCGCCGCTCTCGCTGCTGCCACCTGGTGGCCAAGAGCGCGGTACTGCAGCCCGGCGTTCTCGTGCCGGCTCTGGCCCCTCCGGCGCGCCGTCGGCGGTCGGCGCATGCGCGGTCCCCGGGAGCAGCGTGGCGGCGCGCAGGGCGCTGGTCTCGGCGGCAGCGGGCGAGCGCCGGGACCGCGGGCGAGGCGAGCGATCCCCTCCGGCGGGGGCGAGGGCGAGGGGTGCCTCCTGCCCGCTGGCCGCCCGGGGCTGGCGGGACGGGAAGCTGCGAAGCGGCCGCCGCGGCAGGCTGCCGCTCCGCCGGAGGCGAGCCGGGCCAGGGCAGCGCCGGGGAGTTCCCCGAGAGCCGGTAGAAGGGAAGAGGGGACGGAGGCGGGCACCCCCCAGGCGCGGCCAGCGGGCGCCTGCCCGAGTCGCCAGAGCTCCCCCGGCCCCGCTCGGCCCGCGCGGCTGCCCCCAGCTCCAGCCCCTCCCCTGAAGCCTGCGCTGTAGCCGCAGGCAGCCCCCGAGCCCTGTCGCGAGGGCAGCAAGCTGGCCCTGCGGTGGTCTGGAGTCTCCCTTAACGGGGGTGCCGTTAGCAGCGGCGCGGGGAACGAGCGGCGTCTGCGGAAGCCCCTGCGGAAGGAGGGGCTCCGGCCAGGGTCGAGCTGCGGTAATAACGGTCACTGCTGCCTCTTTCCCTCTCCCAGAGGCCACGCTGTGGGTGCGGTTGTCCGTTCGTCCCCTGGGGATGCCGTTGACTGCAGCAACCTCAGGCTTGCGTGGGCTGTCTCTGCCTGGCCTCCCTCTCCTCACGGCGCGGGAGTGCAGAGGGACAGGCGGAGCGCTTACTGGCTGTGGGCGGGAGCTGCGGAAGCTGGAGAGGCCACAGAAAGGTAAAGAAGAAGAAATGGGAGGCCATCTGGCTGGCAGCTGCCTCCCGTTGCAGGCAAGAGAGAGCCTGCCTCTCTGGGTGTGGGAGCATCCCTCCTCGTAGTCCACAGCAGGTCAGACCGCCAGGGTCTGTATGCACGACCAGCAGCGGGGTACGGCCACGTAGTGAGCAAGCGAGCGAGGCTACACGTCTAGGAGGCCTCATCTCGTAAGAGCTGAGAGATGCTCGCGTGCTCCCTTATGTGGAGGACAGCCAAGCGACTGGAGTTCCAGAAGAGGAAGGGAGGAGAGAAGGAGAAAGAAGCGTCTGAGCTGACAAGGTCTCCGGGCAGCTCCAAGAGCGAGAGCTGTGGTGAGTCTTGGGCCCTCGGGGCCCTGTCGCTCCTCTTGTGCGTCCCGGTCCCTCCCTCCCCCTCTCCTGGCCCCCTCGCTTTCCCATGCTGCTGTGACGTTTGGTTTTTTTTTTTTGTTGGTTTTTTTTTTTTGCTTCCCTGTATCTCTCTTCTTCTGTCTATTCTCTTGTCCTGCTCCCTCTTCCTGTCCCCCTTTCTCTCTCTTGTTCGACTGCCCCCCTTCCTTTTTCTCTCTGCGTTCTTGTCCTGCTCCCTCTCCCTCTCCCCCCCCCCCCCCGTCTTTGTCCTGGAGCCAGTCGCTGTTTTTTCCTTTTCCATCTCCTTGTCCTGATCTGCATTCGCCTCTTTCCCCGCCTCCCACTTTCTCTGGCCTGTTCCCTGGCGTTCTTTTCCTCTCTGCACCTGTACGTGCCGCTCTGTGTCCCTGCCTTCCTATCTCTTTTCTTCCTACTTTCTCTTTCTCTTTTTCTATCCCTTTGTCTTGCTCACTGTTGCTGTTTATTTTGGTCATTCTGGATCTCACTGTTCCCGTCCTCCTTCCTGTTCATCTCTTACTCTCTCTGAGCCTTTGTGCGGCTACCCACGGGGGTGCTTCGGCTCGGGGGTTTGGGGTGGGGGCCTGGCCGTGCCGGTGATGCAGGGGAAATAAAGCCTGAAACGGCAATCATGAAGCGACGCCCTGCCTGTGCTGGGGCTGCCCCACAGAGGCGTGGGGCCGAGCCCTCCGCCAGTCCCGAGCACTCCCCAAAACTGCGCGTGGGGCCCTGGGGATGCAGGGCTGTGGGGTGGCTACGCTCGGCGTCGCCCGTGGGCGCTGCAGGGTCAGAAATGGAGAACAAGTTTTCTGTTCTGGGGCTTGACAACAGGCTCGCCTGGCTGATTTTGGGGCTCGGAAACAGACCGAGCTGCGTGTCTTTGGGCCCAGAAACAGAGGTCCGGCCCTGCGTTTTTGGGCCTTGAGAACAGGCTCAGCAGCCGGGTTTTTTGGCTCCTAAATGGGCTCCGAGTCCGCTGGTGTGGGGGCTAAAAGCGGGAGCCGGCTTGGCTGGTTTGGCAGGCGGGTGGGAGGGTGTTGGGGGCTGCGAGGGAAAGCAGGGGGTGGGCAGGGCGCGTGGACCCTCCCCGGAGATGGGGGTCTGGTTGTGTCGGACGCCGAAGTTCGGGAGGCCGGCACGCAGCAGGCCAAACGCAACATCTGCGATGGTCTGTGGGGGGAAAGGCGCTTTTCAGACCCCACGTGCCCTCTTTGAGTCCGGCTCTTCTTTCTGCGCTGCTCAGAATAGTTGTTAAGTAATTAATCGCACAAACTAACGCATATTTATACGGCGTGTAACTCTGATGTTTAATCCTAATGCTCCAGTTTTGACAGCAGTTGATATACAACCTTATCAAAAGGCCAGACCGTTGCACATAGCTGGAGCTTGTAAGGAGAAGCAGCTGAAATCAGCCGGAGCTTCAGTGCGGAGCTGGGGCTTCAGTGAGCCAGAACTGTACCAAGCGGGAGCTGGAACGAGGCAGGGTGTCTGCTGTCTGGAGCATGCATTAGCCAGAGGCAAAATTACCTGCGGCTGGAACGAGCAGGAGCTGCAATTAGCTGCAGCGTCTTTTCGCTGGAGCGTCCGTCAGCTGGACTGCGCTCCCAGCACGGCCGAAGAGCATCCAGGCGCAGGCAGGGCTGTCCGCAGCGAGCAGCTCCGAGCAGCGGGGAGGTGAGTTGTCCTTCTGCCAGCGGGGAGCCTGGCCTCTTCCCTCAGGGATGCAATCCACGCCACGCTCCTCTCTCTGCGTGGAGGGTCTCGCCCGGTCCGTTCCCGCGGGCAGAAGCGAGGTGGGGGTCCCCCGGCTCTCCGGGGGCAGCCCCCCCCCGCCAGGGGGTGCGGGCGAGGTGTCGTCGTCCCCTCGGTACCGGGCAAAGGGGAGAGAAACCGGCCGGTGGGAGCTCCTGGGGTGCAGAACCCTTCCGGCAGAATCCTCCCCTGTCTTTTCACCGTTGGCTGGGTGTGACAAGCAGGTTCATTTCTTTGTCTCCTCTTTTCCCAGTGTCACCTTCCGTGTCACACGAAGAAAATCCTGCGTGGTTAATTCCACTTGCTGCTCAGGTAATCGCACATATCGGGCTGGGGGAGCGGAGAGAAACACTTGCGAGTTCGAGGGCACTACAGATGCTCCACGTTAAACCCACAGAAAAGGCAAATTTGCTGCTAGTGCAGAAGAGCTGATGGAAAAATTGCTGTTGACAGATCGTGCCCCGTTCCTGAACTGGTCCCTTGATATGTTTTTGTTTCAGGTGAAAGAACGAAATTTCCTGTCTGGTAAATTCAGAGCTGCCTATTAGCTTCTTTAGGGTCAAATGTTTCTCTTCTCTCTGTTCATACTGATTTTATGGGCAAGTTGGAAATAGCCTTTTATTTTTTTATGTATAACTGAATTTTTAGGAATATGTGGTGTCCCTGTAGTTCATTTTTGAGCACCTAGATGCCAGTACAAATGTAATGAGTGAAACATGATGGAAACTGGTACTTAAAAAAAAACAACCTCAAATAAAAATCAAGTTTGGTTGTTGTTTTTTTTTTTTTTCCTTTCATTAGAGTGTTGATGGCATGTTGTCCTATGGCACAATCCCCATTCTGTTTGGAGTCTTCAGTCTAGGACTTTTAAGTAAAGAAGTTTGTCCTTCCAAAAAAGGACTAGTCATTCATAGGACTGAGGCATAGTCTTGGAGAGTCGCTTAAGTATGTGATCGGAATTAAAGCCAACTTTCAGTTAATGTTGCTGCTGTTGGTCTTTGCTTTCATTGATTTCTCCACCACTCCCTCATGTTTGGGAGCCCTGAGTCGTAATTTTTTTCAGTCTCTAACACATTTCCCCCCCAAAAAAGGAGAGGCAATGCCTAAAAGTTAATTAGTTTCCTCACAAATGCGTGAGTAAATAAAATTTGAGTTATGATGATTAAAACCATAAAAATGACACCAGTCTTGCAGATCTGGATTATTTCTGAACGGCATTCATCACGTGCAAAAGTCGTCAGGGTACGGATCACCTGCGCTTCATGCTCTGACAAGACAAAATGCTGAGGCAGGGATGAGCTCTGAAGGAAAAAAAAAAAAAAAGGATACAGGGTCACGGGGGTTTTTTTGTTGTTGTTTGTTTTTAAAGAGTGCAATATTGACTGGCGCCAGCCTGCAGAGCTCTTCTGCTGCCTGACCTCTCCTTCTCTTTCATGGCTGTAATTGTCATTTGGATAATTGTAGAAGAGCAATTAAGTTACTTGCCTCTGTGAATGTGCTGGTAATACCAGGAAGGCAAATGCTTGAACCAGTAGTGAATAACTTGGCTACAAGTAGAATTTCTGAAGGAAGAACAGCAGCAGCAACAGGAAGCAAATAGCAAGTGACCAAAAATTTGCGTGTGTCAAACGCAGCGAAGCTTTATTGCCAAATGTTGTTTGGCAATATGTTCCAAATGGCTTTTTTTTGGTAAACGTAAATTTTCAGGAAGTTCAGGGTCGTGTGGGGCAAAACGCGTCCCTCTGCGTACGCGTCCTGCTACGTAAATAGCGTGGGTCCGTGGCAAGTCCAGCGGCAGGGCTGCTGTTCCCTACTCTCGACGTTGCCGTAGTAGCGTTGCGCTATTGAGACCTTAACGGACGGGCTGAGGAATGGAAGGAGAATGCCCGTTTTCTGTAAGGGCTCGGAATGCCGACGCTTTTCTCTGCCTGCCGCTCCCCTGTGCGTGAGATGAAGCTGTTTTATTTTTCTCCCTTGTTTCTGGTCTAAATATTTCTGGAGCTGTTGCTGCTGTGGGTTTGCAATTTGTGTTACTGCATTTTTGTAGCGTTCTAGCGATGGGTCGTTTCTACTGTGGCGAAGCATCGAGATACGGTTTTCGGTTTAAAGCGTCAGAAACTACATTCACCGAAACCGGTAACTGGCGGCGTAGGTGAAACCGATCTGGCGCGTGCAGCTGTGCTCGCAGGGATGCTCGGTGGCTCCTCATCAAAACGGCAAGGGGTGTGTGTGTGTGGACATCCGTAGGGTTGCGCTCTGGGTCCGAGAGCGTTAACGTATTTTTGCTGTTGGAAGATGGAATGGAGCGTGTGCCTGTTAAATCTCAGGGCAGTCAAAAGCTAGGAGGGACCCTGAGCGGGTTTGGTGGCGCAACTGCGGTTTTAAAAGATCTTGACCGTTTGGAGCAACGGCCTGGAAAAAATCATTCCTTTTTTGCAACGAGGCAGTTCACAAGGACAGATGTGTTGCTGTGCTCTTTAGCAAAAATACTCGACTTGGGACGTATAGGGTGATGAAGTCTTGGCAATACTAAGGCTTGAGGAAATGTATGTAGGTATCTATGTCTGTCACCTGCGTGAATCTAGGAGAGTGAGTTCTAGTGAAACTAAAGTTGCCAATCAGTCAAAAAGGAAAAAAAAAAAAAAAGGCACGGTTGTCTGAAAAATGCAAAAGCTCTAGTGGCCTGTGTCAACAACTGTATGGGAGATGATGCAAAAATACTTTTTGCTCTGCTCAGTCGTACTGTCTTCACAAACCTTCACAAAAAAAAGACAGCTTTGGATTCCTACCCAGCTTTATGCTAACGGATTTTTTTCTTCTCTCAGCTGGATGTCAGCTGGCACCATTTCGCTGTGGTTGCCCTTTCTTCTGCAATGACGGTACGAGACAGATGGAAAGATTCCGTAGTGGTCTGCAAGTACAAGGTACGCCTACGATGCGTGTCTGCATTTTTCCAAAGGTACTTGCAGTATGGACTTTTAACATTAAGAGTGTGCCAACTCTCCTACGTTATTTTACATGAAATATTTTAACAGAAATACTAAAAATAAGTTCTGTTCTGGAACATGTTACACCTATACAAAGTTTACTTCCCTCAGTTTTTCTCTTCCTGAAAGCATAATCTTCTGTTTCTGTGTGCTTGCTAGTAAATGATACTGTGAAAATAATTTTGTACTAAAAGAGGGAAGAAACTGTTCGTAAGAGTTCAGCTGTTCAGAAGAAACAGACTTTGTTTTCATGATAAAAGCTTTATGCTTTTACAGTCAATGAGTTTTTAAAAATATCTTCTAGTAGTACTCAAAAATGTTAGTGAGATAATTAGTATCTGTACTAAAAGCAGTCAAGGTCAAAGAAGAGACGTGGACAAAACAGAACAAATTGGCGTCGCATCTGTGTGTTTTCCAGGCTTTCCCAGGAAGCATTAGCAGCCTTGTAACTAGTGACAGTGAGTCCTGAGGTGTTTTTGATGAGTTACTGCTTCAGTAATGTATTTTTTCCTTTAACCTACAGTGTGTAATTTTGACTTCAATTGGAAAGAGATTTTCCAAAATGGAAGTCTTTCTCACTCAAAGAAATTTTGTTTTATGAACTTCCCATCAGAGTGGATCTTCAGAGGTGATCAACTTGACAGTAGAAGTCATCAGTAATAAGACTTTTCACTCTCTTTAAAAAAAGAAAAAAAAAAAAGTAAATTTCCTTCTAAAGACCCAAGCACAGCCCACCTTCCTAAAGTTGATGGCATCGCTGTTTTTTGGTTTCTCAGTTGTAACAGTCGAGATAACATGAAAACGTGTTGCTCTGCATGCTTCAGTACTGCCAAAAGCATTAGGAAATACACTAGTCCTTTTTGGTAGTCTGAGGTATTGCAGCACTGGGGATTTTACAAGTTGACTTGCATTGTTTAAACTGTAACTGCCAAATAGCTGTAGTATATGATTTATTAGGTGTATGTAAGCAGTTAGGTATTTTTCTAAACATTTAAAAAGAGAGGCAACTGAATGTTATGGGGTTTTGACGGAGTGCTCTGAAGTACTTTCTTTCTGTCTGGCTTTCAATGGTGCGTTTCCCCGGCAGTTCAGTAACACCTCTCTTGGGCAGCGCAACTGGCCAGGTGTCCCTCCTCATTATGTAACACACACAAAAACCCCTAGCCTCATTATAACTGTGTACTTTGGAGATAGATAATTTAATGGTATGAATTCAGAGCTGTGCAAGTTAAGGTAATGGAAAAGGAAAATCAAATACTTTTATAGTATAAGTATTTTTACTGGATGTATATAAACACGGGCACACCTTTTTAGTACAAAGTGAATTATTGAGATTTATTCTTTATTTTTCATTTTGCTTTTTGAAGTTTTCCACTTCACTTTCAGCTTTATTCACCAAACGAGCAAGATGCAAAGCAGCAGCAGCAGCGCAAGGGCTGTAGCTGTTGCGGTGGATCCGTAAGCGTAGATTCTGATTGCGTACGACCTCGTCCCGCAGCCTCCCAGGGTTATCTCCCTGCAGCAGTGCTGTAAGGAAGGGAGGAGACGTTTTCCAACACCGGCGAGAGTGTTTACTTGTATGCTGAGAAGGTGTTCAAAATGGTATCAATTAGCCTAAATGCTGATTTTAAGCGTTCAAATCACACTTAACTTTTAAAGGAGGTGGTGTATTTTGAGCTGACCTGTTTACCTGGAATCCTCCTTTAGCTCAGCGACTCTTCTTGTGCACCCCCAGCCTCTGCTGGCAGGGCGGTATGAGAAGCTGGAAGGTCCTTGACTTAGTATAAACACTGCTTAGCAACAACTAAAGCGTCGGTGTGTTGTCAACATTATTCTCATCCTAAATCCAAAATGGCCCTGTACCAGCTACTCAGAAGAAAATAAACTTTATTCCAGCCGAAACCAGGACAACCCCAACCCCCCGATTCTGATTCTGCAACGGAAAAAAACAAATGAATTTGGGACTCCTGGGAAAGCCAAATCCGCCTGGATTTGTGCAGCTGGAAAGCAAAAAACCCACCCCGTTTTCATGCACAAAACCACAACCAAAAGATCACCCCTTTTGATGTTGTGGAAAAGCACTGAAACACACCCCAAACTGAGTATTTTGAAAAAGCAAAAAACTCCCCAGTTTGGGGAAGATTGGGGGTGAAGCACAGGCAGTTTGAGGGGCATTGCTGGGGGTCCTCCCAGTGTGGATGATCTGGTGTGGATTCTCTGTTGCGGGTTATCCCAGGTGAGTTACCTGCTGTGGATCATCCCGGGTGGACTCCCTGGGGTAGGTCATCCCCACCCGTGTCCCCCCGTGCACCTTTGTACCCTCCCCTACCCTCCCCCCTGTGTGTGTTTCTCCCCCATATGCCCCCCGTTGCTCCGGCCCGCCCCCTTCACCCACGCGAGTTTTTAACCCACACAAGTTGTTTCCCCCCGCATCCCCTGCTCTCCTATCTCCTGCCCGCCCCCCTTTCCCTCCTCCATATTCCACCCCCCCCACCACCATCTGTCAGGCTCCAGACCCCTGGCATGCTGCCTACACCCCGTTCTCTGTCATTTTTTTTCCTTTTTTTCCTTACAAGTTGTTGTTTTTGTTGTTTCTTTTTAATGATTACACTGTTTTCATTTCAAGCCACGAGTTTTCTCACTTTCACCCTTCCGATTGTCTCCCCGTCCCACTGGGGGCGGGGGAGCGAGTGAGCGGTCGCGTGGGGCTTCGTTGCCGGCTGGCGTTAAACCACGACACGAGGTGAGTTGGAAGCCCTGCCTGGCTAATGCTGGAGGCTCTCTGTGTTCCTCCTGCCATCTTGACAGGCCGTCCTTGTTCTTCATTGCCGCTTTATAGCGAGCGCCTCTTGCTCCGTAAGCAGCAGTACTCGGGCCGTGCAGGTACGGCGCGTTGCAGGCAGCAAAGGGCAATTGTGACGCTTGCTGGCGGGAGCGGCAAGGAGTGCGGAGCCATGCTCCTGTAGGGAGCAAAGATGGAACCTTGAGGGCTCTACGGTCATCTGCTGAGGACATCTAATATCCCGACGTGCCTCTTTGCTTTCCCTGCTTCATGTCTAATTACTTTGCACGCTGGAGGGCAGGGCAGTAAGTAACACCGTGCAATGTCTCTTCGATAAGAGACAAGCCCTGCACAAGAAGCCTTGCGTGCGTGCAGGATTAGGAGAGCAGAGTACTGATAGCACAGAGGTGAGGAAAGGTGCGCCCACCCCAACAGGGCCCCAGGATCGCCAGGGTATCGCTCATTTACAGATCAGCTGCTTGCATCTGGTCCGCTGGGATGCGCCGTTTCCTGCTGAACAGAGCTGCCCCTCTGGCACGAAGCAGCTTTGGGTCTCTCGTGGCCTGCCTTCAGGCTGTCACCTGAACCAGGTGTTATTTTTTTTTTTTTTTAAATCTCTCGCCAGCATCTGTTGACTGGCTGCTGTCCCTCCCCGAACCCTGATGCCACATGCAGACGGATACAGCAGTCCCTGGGGCTTGGTCCAGGGCAACCCCCCTGCTCCCTGCCGTTTGCAGGTTCCCTGTGCTGCTTCTCCTCTCTAGATACTGGGGTGGGGGGGCAGGGACAGAAGCGACCGCCCGCATTGTCTGTTGTTTGCGCTTGGCTGCTGTAAAGGCTCCAGCCACTGGGGTGCTTTTTGGAACGGAGGCAATGAAGAGGACTGCCCGGGCTGCGAATGGGGAAAGGGCAGGGAAACGTAAGCCCTGTGCCCCCAGTAAGTAGTTGCCGCCTGTGGCTGGTCTCTACTGGGCTGAGCTGTCAGTGGTGTCTCATCCAGCTGATGCTCAGAAGAGGATCGTTGCGGGGGTGCTGCTGCCCGGCGAGCGAAGGTGGGAACTGGCGTTCGGGAGGCGCGCATGCGCGGTGGTGGGTGTGGCTGGGCCCCCGCTGTTGCCTGGTAAGGGAGAGGCTGTACGGCAGCTGGGAAGGAGCGCATGCGCGGTGCGCCTTTTACGGCGCTCGCCGCTGTTGCCTAGCAACCGTAGCGCGACACGACGCCTCTGCTACCGCGCATGCGCGGTGGCGCGGTTTACGGCGCTCGTCCCGTTGCCTAGCAACCGACACGCTGTACGGCAGCTCGGAGGCGCGCATGCGCGCTGCGCGTTTTACGGCGCTCGCCGCTGTTGCCTAGCAACCGTAGCGCGACACGACGCCTCGGCAACCGCGCATGCGCGGTGGCGCGGTTTACGGCGCTCCTGCTATTGCCTAGCAACGAGGAGGCTGTACGGCAGCTCGGAAACCGCGCATGCGCGGTGCGCCTTTTACGGCGGTCGCCGCTGTTGCCTAGCAACCGTAGCGCGACACGACGCCTCGGCAACCGCGCATGCGCGGCGGCGCTGTTTACGGCGCTCGTCCTGTTGCCTAGCAACGAGGATGCTGTAAGGCAGGTCGGAAACCGCGCATGCGCGGTGCGCCTTTTACGGCGGTCGCTGCTGTTGCCTAGCAACCGTAGCGCGACACGACGCCTCGGCAACCGCGCATGCGCGGTGGCGCGGTTTACGGCGCTCGTGCTGTTGTCTAGCAACCGAGATGCTGTACGGCAGCTCGGAGGCGCGCATGCGCACTGCTCCTTTTACGGCGCTCGCCGCTGTTGCCTAGCAACCGTAGCGCGACACGACG
This sequence comes from Harpia harpyja, assembly GCF_026419915.1. Lineage (NCBI taxonomy): Eukaryota > Metazoa > Chordata > Aves > Accipitriformes > Accipitridae > Harpia > Harpia harpyja. The sequence continues at coordinate 136,408 of NC_068951.1, read as the reverse complement.
CCTCTGCAATAGCGCATGCGCGGTGCCGGCGTTTACGGCGCTCGTGCTGTTGCCTAGCAGCCGAGATGCTGTACGGCAGCTCGGAGGCGGGCATGCGCGGTGCGCCTTTTACGGCGCTCGCCGCTGTTGCCTAGCAACCGTAGCGCGACACGACGCCTCTGCAATCACGCATGCGCGGTGGCGCGGTTTACGGCGCTCGTGCTGTTGCCTAGCAACCGAGATGCTGTACGGCAGCTCGGAAACCGCGCATGCGCGGTACGCCTTTTACGGCGCTCGCCGCTGTTGCCTAGCAACCGTAGCGCGACGCGACGCCTCTGCAATCGCGCATGCGCGGTGCCGGGGTTTACGGCGCTCGTCCTGTTGCCTAGCAACAAGGATGCTGTAAGGCAGGTCGGAAACCGCGCATGCGCTGTGCGCCTTTTACGGCGGTCGCCGCTGTTGCCTAGCAACCGTAGCGCGACACGACGCCTCGGCAACCGCGCATGCGCGGTGGCGCGGTTTACGGCGCTCCTGCTATTGCCTAGCAACGAGGAGGCTGTACGGCAGCTCGGAAACCGCGCATGCGCGGTGCGCCTTTTACGGCGCTCGCCGCTGTTGCCTAGCAACCGTAGCGCGACACGACGCCTCGGCAACCGCGCATGCGCGGTGGCGCGGTTTACGGCGCTCGTCCTGTTGCCTAGCAACGAGGATGCTGTAAGGCAGGTCGGAAACCGCGCATGCGCGGTGCGCCTTTTACGGCGGTCGCCGCTGTTGCCTAGCAACCGTAGCGCGACACGACGCCTCGGCAACCGCGCATGCGCGGTGGCGCGGTTTACGGCGCTCCTGCTATTGCCTAGCAACGAGGAGGCTGTACGGCAGCTCGGAAACCGCGCATGCGCGGTGCGCCTTTTACGGCGCTCGCCGCTGTTGCCTAGCAACCGTAGCGCGACACGACGCCTCTGCAATAGCGCATGCGCGGTGCCGGCGTTTACGCCGCTCGTGCTGTTGCCTAGCAACCGAGATGCTGTACGGCAGCTCAGAGGCGGGCATGCGCGGTGCGCCTTTTACGGCGGTCGCCGCTGTTGCCTAGCAACAGTAGCGCGACACGACGCCTCGGCAACCGCGCATGCGCGGTGGCGCGGTTTACGGCGCTCCTGCTATTGCCTAGCAACGAGGAGGCTGTACGGCAGCTCGGAAACCGCGCATGCGCGGTGCGCCTTTTACGGCGCTCGCCGCTGTTGCCTAGCAACCGTAGCGCGACACGACGCCTCGGCAATAGCGCATGCGCGGTGCCGGCGTTTACGCCGCTCGTGCTGTTGCCTAGCAACCGAGATGCTGTACGGCAGCTCGGAAACCGCGCATGCGCGGTGCGCCTTTTACGGCGCTCGCCGCTGTTGCCTAGCAACCGTAGCGCGACGCGACGCCTCGGCAACCGCGCATGCGCGGTGGCGCGGTTTACGGCGCTCGTCCTGTTGCCTAGCAACGAGGATGCTGTAAGGCAGGTCGGAAACCGCGCATGCGCTGTGCGCCTTTTACGGCGGTCGCCGCTGTTGCCTAGCAACCGTAGCGCGACACGACGCCTCGGCAACCGCGCATGCGCGGTGGCGCGGTTTACGGCGCTCCTGCTATTGCCTAGCAACGAGGAGGCTGTACGGCAGCTCGGAAACCGCGCATGCGCGGTGCGCCTTTTACGGCGGTCGCCGCTGTTGCCTAGCAACCGTAGCGCGACACGACGCCTCGGCAACCGCGCATGCGCGGTGGCGCGGTTTACGGCGCTCGTCCTGTTGCCTAGCAACGAGGATGCTGTAAGGCAGGTCGGAAACCGCGCATGCGCTGTGCGCCTTTTACGGCGGTCGCCGCTGTTGCCTAGCAACCGTAGCGCGACACGACGCCTCGGCAACCGCGCATGCGCGATGGCGCGGTTTACGGCGCTCGTGCTGTTGCCTAGCAACCAGAAGGCGGTCCTGGTGTTCGGGAGCCGCGCATGCGCGTTGGCGCGTTTTGCCGCCCTCCTGCTGTTGCCTGGCAACCAGAACGCGGCACGGGAGCTCGGGATCCGCGCATGCGCGGTGGCGGCGCCTTTCGCCGCCGCTCTCTTCCGCCACCTCGTGACCAATGTTCGGTACTGCCGCTGGGGAGCCGCGCTGGCGCCTCGTGCCAAGCGCTCGCCGCTGCCACCCTGCGACCAATGTTCGGTACTGCAGCTCGGAGGCTGCGGGTGCGCGGGGCTGCCCCCGTCCCGCACGTGCCGTCCGACGGTAACGGCAATGCGGCGCCGGCGGGAGGTGCCGCGGCGCTCGTTGCTTCCTCCCGGTAAGGAAACGCCGCCGGAAGGGAAAGCTTGCATGGGCTGTCTCTGCCTGGCCTCCCTCTCCGCGCGGCGTGGCATGGCGTGGCGTGGGAGCACAAAGGGACAGGCGGGGCACTTACCGGCTGTGGGCAGGAGCTGCTGCGGCTGAAGCTGGAGAGGCCAGAGAAAGGTAAAGAAGAAATGGAAGGCCGGCCAGCCGCCCGGCCGGCAGCTGCCTCCCGCTGCAGGCAAGAGAGAGCCTGCCTCTCCGCGTGTGGAAGGATCCCTCTTCGTAGTCCACAGCAGGTCAGACCGCCACGGTGCACCGCAGGGTCCGTGTGCAGCACCGACGGTGCGGTACGGCCGCGTGGCGTGCGGGCCAGCGAGGCTCCGTGCCTAGGAAGCCTCGTCTTGCGAGACCTGTGAGACGCGTGTTCTCCTAGGGGGAGGACGGCCGTGCAGCCGGAGTTACGGAAGAGGAGGGGAGCGGGAGAGGAGCCGAAAGAAGCGTCTGAACTGGCAAAGTCTGCTGGCAGCGCCAAGAAAGAGAGCTGTGGTGAGCCCCGGGCCCTCGGGGCCCTGCCTCTCTCTCCCCTCTTCTGCGTTCTGGTCCCTCCCTGCCCCTCCCCTGGCCCCCTCTCTTTCCCACGCCGCTGCTTTTTTTTTTTTTCCTTTCCTCCCTTGTACCTCTGATACTGAAAAGCCGGTGCAAGAAACTCTCGAAGGCTCGTTTTGGAGTTTTAGAAAGCAGGCATTCTTCACTGCAGCGCTGGATGCACGGGGGATAGTTCCACCTAGCGTGCGTGCCACACCTTTAGCACAAACAGGTCGTATAGACTAACTAATTGCATATGAATCAGATTAGTATACGTATACATAAAAATGATGGCAACTGATTATCATAGCACTGCCTACATCCGATCACGCGCAATGAAGGATCCATTTGAGACGAAGGGCTGCTTTTGCGACCACCGACCCATTTGAAGTTCTTGCCGGCTGTCCTTGAAGTCTTTATTCTTGTCCTTGGTTCTTTGATCTTGAAGCTTAACGCAGTTTCAATCGCATGCGGTCAGTTTCAGCATTGTTCTCATCTAGTCATAAGAGCAAAGAACTGCAAAACTTGGGAGTACCTACCTCTGCTAGTTAATTGCTTGGCTATACTTTTGTCTATTGTTTCAATCATCGCGTTAGTGTAAGATTTCTAATAATTATTTACTAAATCTCACTTTTACAGTCACCTAGCAGCAAACCAGTTTCCACGGCTGGTACAAAATATTAAAACCATCCAAAACTATTTAGACGTGCCATACAGAATGTACGGAAATATGCTATCAGAGGTGTCCCAGGGGCAGGGGGAGCGTCGGGGGGGGCCCCGAGCCCCGGAGCGGACTCGCTGGCAGGACTCGTTAGGCGCGCGACTGACCGAACGGATGCCGGCCGGCCGGCCCCGTTGCCCTCCGGGCTGCGTTTGCGCTCCCTTTGCACGGGGCGAGGGGCCGTGAGGGAGCCCAGGGGAGGAGGAGGTGAGGCGCTGGGGGGGGTCGGGCCATGCCCCCCCCGTTCCTGCTGGGCTCCAGCTGTTGCAAATATTCTGGTAAAGAAATCAAAATTTAATCACATAGAAGAGTTAGGTTTGATTAAGAAGTAAAATTGTGAAGCGTAACGTATAGGATTGTTACGTTTGAAACGTAGCCATAGAAACTTTAGGAACTGCGTTACGTGTGACTATCGGAACCTTAATATTGTTAAGGTTGGAAATAGCTAACCCTAGAAACCTCACCAGGAAGTTACAGGTTTTTCTATGTTCCGTTTCAAGAAACGAAGGAAACCGTCGTGGACGCCACTTTGCTGCTTGGAAACCCCCTTACCCTTCCCATCTTGATTTGAGTATCGAAGATTCCAGTCAGTAGAGCTAAGTGTAACTGACCAATGATTGTTTTTAAATAAGAATATTGATAAGGTTATATAATCAAAGGACCAATCCTTAGAAAGGTTAAATTTAACAACGAGCATAGTATGCCTCTTTACGGAAAGAGCTTATGTAACAATGACCTGAAAGAAAAAGTCTGTAAAAACTGACGGATTTTGATACTAAGTGGGACACGCCTTTGGAGGAGCGATCCCCCGTGTCCCCAGCGCTGCGATAAACGAAGCGCCCGCTTCTTAACTTCACGTTGGTGTTAAGGAGTTCTATTCCGGATTTCGGTAACGGTTTTGGCGACCCAGGCGGGACCTTGCGAGTGAGACCGGACGAGATCGAGTGTCGATCGAACTCCGGCCGGCGCCGAGGTATTCTCGGGGAGAACCATCGCCCTCGACTCACAAAGCTCCTCGCGGCGTTCCCTGGAAAAAAGGTAAGGCGCTGCTGCTTTGGAATTTGTTTGGAAAGCCTGCCCGTGAGGCGCGGCGAAAGCTTCGCAGGGTTGGGGCTTGGAGGGTACCCGTTTGCAGTGGAAGCCTAGGCGTCTGCCCCTAAGTCGTAAGCGAAAGCTATTGCTGGGTTGGACTTTGTGTATTATTTGGGACAACTGCCATTTGCGTTTGTTTGGTGTTTGGGATTTGAATGTATACAAGTATAATGGCATTAGCAAAATTGTTTAAGAATAAGAGTGCAGGAAATAGAACTGCTGATGAAAAGATACCAAAACCATCACCGTTGGGATGTTTGTTGGCACACTGGGGTGAATTGCAGGAAAACTGGGAAACAAACAGAACTTTGAGTTATAATACTATATTGCAATTACTGTTGTTTTGTAGGAGAGAGAGTAAATGGAATGAAGTGCCATATGTCGATTTGTTCTTTTTAAGTGAACGCAGCTGACGGGGACCGGAGGGGAGTCTCCCAGCAGAAGCTCTGGTTACAGCTAAACTGGGAGAACAGAAAATTGAATATGAATTGACGCTAGAGTCACCTTTTCAGTTTTAAATGCCTTAGAGGGAGAGTTAAGTTTTGAAGAAATTGGTGGTGTTGGTGCAACAAGTGAACGAGAAACTAGACCCTTCTTTAAATCTTTAACAATGAAATTAGGAAAGCAATGGGTCACTCAGCAGTTTTTGTATGTGCCAAATTCTCCTAAACTCCTGTTAAGGGGAGATCTACTGGAGAACGTAGAGGCAGAAATTAAATTAAAAAATGGAGAGATTAAAATTTTAATTCCAGAAACTAAACGTATCGAAGCAGTGGCTTTGTTGTTACAGGATGGTTACCGAAAGCAGAAGATCATACCAGTCAAAGTATAATGCTGTAATTCCAATCGTCTGGACTGGGAAGTTCCCGGTAAATCCAAAAAGCAGAACCTGTGAGACTGGATGTAAAGCCGGGATCGAATCCGCTAAGAATTGAGCCATACCCCCTAAAACTGGAAAGCCGGAAAGGGTTAGTATTGATAATACAAAAATTTTTAAGATATAAATTGTTAACAGAATGTGAATCCAAATATAACACCCCGACCTTGCCTGTTAAAAGGCTAATGAAAAAGATTATAGATTAGTTCAACACCTCAGAGCAATAAATCAAATAGTACAAGATATTCATCCGGTAGTAGCAAATCCTTATACTTTGTTAACAACCCTAACAGAGAAACGAGAACGGTTCACAGTGTTAGACTGAAAAGATGCCTTTTTCTGTATTCCCTTGGATCCCAACAGTCAAGAGCTTTTTGCTTTTGAATGGGAAAATCCTGAGACTGGGAGAAAAAGACAATATACACGGACAGTCTTGCCTCAAGGCTTTAAGAATAGTCTTACCATCTTTGGAAATCCATTGGCACGAGAATTAGAGCTTTGGAAGAAAGAAAATAATCAAGAAATCTTGTTGAAATGTATGGATGATCTGTTAATTGTAGCTGAGATGGAAGAACAACGCACAAAGTTAACTATTAACTTTTTGAACTCTTTGGGAATCAGTGGATAGCGAGTGTCAAAAGAAAAAACCCAAATAACCCAGAAAGAAGAAACTTATTTGAGTTTTAAAATCCTAAAAGGACAGAGACAATTAGGAACTGAGAGCAAAGAGGCAATTTGTCGTCTCCCCGAACCTAAGACTAACAAATTAACGACGAGCATTTCCGGGAACGGTTGCGTGGTGTCACCTGTCGATTATCAGTTGTGGCTTGCAGGTCCGACCTTTATAGGAGCAGCTCAAAACCTCAAACAATGGATTGGACTGATGAGACAAGGGGAGTCAAAAGAATCTCAGTAGACATAATAAAGGGGGATGAGAGATGATGTTTAGCGCTTACATTGTTGAAATTAGCTGAGGCAAAGACAGTCTTTGATACGAAGAGCTGGTCCCAAGGACCAGCCAATGAGGTAGAGACAGCTCCCGATAAGAAGCAGGAGCAGGCCCCAAGAGCCAGCTAAGACCGGTCTTGCGGCTTGGGTGAATACCAAGAAATCACTGAGCCTGCGCAAGAAAAAAGGTTACTAGCGGTGACGAAGAGGAGTCATCTCTCTTCATCTCTGCGACCACCAGACGACCACCATAAAGAGGCACTGCGCAAGCGCAGTTGAGAGGAGACTATGGCAATGACCTCTCGGAGCTAATTTTAATAGGAAGCGGGGATAGGTCACGCATATGTATAGGCGTATTGTGAATATGTAACACTTGACTGTATAAACTTGAGACAAACTGCCGAGTCGGGTGCGCACGACTTTGGTGGGACTACCCCCCGTGCTGCCCAGTGCCGAATGAACATACCTACTTTACAATCTCACTGACTGTGGAGTCTGTTTTCCGCACGTCACTGATGCCGAGAAAGCTACTTTCAAAGAATTGAAACAGGCTGTAATAGGGGTGCCAGCCCTAGGCCTGCCAGATCTCACAAAGACATTTGAACTTTTCACTCGCGAAAGAAGAGGTATAGCTCTGGGCATCCCGGCCCAATATTTAGGGCCAAGTGGGCGAGCTGTGGCCTACTTCTCGAAGCGATTAGATCACGTGAGTCTGGGATGCTCTGGTCGTCTGAGAGCCGTCGCTGCAACTGCGCTACTGATCCAGGAAGCTCGTAAGTTCACCTGAGGACAAAGGATTACTGTACGTTTCCCATACGATAACTGTTGTGCTAAAACAGAAAGGGGGGCATTGGTTATCCCCTAGCAGAATGCTGAAATACCGAGTGGTGTTGCTGGAACAAGGTGATGTTTACTTAAGAACTACTACCACCGTTAACCCTGTTGCGTTTTCAACAACTGGTCAAGTTAAAGGAGAACTGGAACGTGACTGCTTGCAGACAATCGAAAGAGTTTACCCCAGCTGACTGGATCTCTGAGATGTGCCGCTAGAAGAAGCAGACTGGGAACTGTATACCGACGGAAGCGGTTTCATCTGTGAAGGAAAACGTTTATCGAGATAGACAATAACAACCGAGGAGATAATTGCGTTGCGAACTTTGCCTTCGATGATATATGCCCAAAAGGCTGAATTGAGAGCTCTTATTCGAGCTCTGGAACTAAGTCAAGGAAAGCGAGTCAACATTTGGACAGACTCAAAGTACGCTTTTGGAGTAGTAAGTGCGCATGGAGCGATATGGAGAGAGAGAGGACTGTTATCTGCACAAGGAACCACCATTCAGCATGCAGAAGAAATACCGAAATTGTTAGAAACCGTTCAAAAACCAACAGCAGTCACGATAACGCGCTGTAAAGCGCATCAGTTAGGTAAGACTGTTCCTAACGCAGGTAACCGACTGGCCGATAAAGCTGCTAAAGAGGCTGCAGAAAAAGGCATCCTAGCGCTAGTTCCAGAGAAAAGTATAAAATTGCCTAAAGAAACTCCAAATTATAATGAAAAAGATGGAAGAATTAATTGTTAGATTGCAGGCTAACAAAATGAAACAGGACAGGCTGTAACACCGACAGGTCAAATAATAGTCCCGCCCACAATAATAAGAGAAACTGCCCGAGCTGAGCATAACAAAGGCTATCGGGGAACAGAAAGTAAAATATGACAAAGATTGTTTAAACATTTATAAGCGGATGTGAAATTTATATATAAAATGATCCCCAAATCAGTAATAAGATTATCTTTGGAATTATTAAATAAGGAAATTTTTTAGGGGAATACTAGCAAATTGATTTTATAGAATTGCCTTGAAAAGAAGGATCTACCCTAGTTTTAGTTGATATCTTTACTGGGTGGCCCGAGGCTTTCCCTTGTCGCACCGACAAAGCAAGAGAAGTAGTTAGAGTCTTGCTCAAAGAGATAATACCAAAATATGGGGTGCCTGTAAGAATGTCATCTGACAATGGCCCTCATTTTATAGCAAAGATGATGAGACAAGTCGAGCAAAGTATTATCTATAGATTGAGACTATCACACCCCATATAGACCACAAGCAAGGGGGCGGGGGGGGGGAAGAAAGAGAATGAACTATACGCTTAAGCAACAGTTGAGTAAAATTTGTCAGGAAACCTCACTCACATGGGTTAAAGCCTTACCCATGGCTCTATTAAGAATCAGAGTATAGCCAGAAGAGAAAGAAAATTTAAGTCATTATGCAATGTTATATGAAGGACCGTATCAAGAGACCTATGTTCTGAGTATCTTGAGTGGCTTTGGAGATACGTTTTTAAAAGGTGTTATGATTTCTTTAAGAAATTCTTGTCAAGAACTTCGTCAGTATGTCTCCGCAGCTGGACCCTTAGAATTGGACGTAGCAGCGCATCCCTTCCGACCAGGAGATTGAATATATATAAAATCACTGAGAAGTGGAAAGGACCGTATCGAGTCATTTTAACAACACTTACAGCAGTAAAGGTCTGGGCGAAGAACCTTGGCTTCATTATTCAAGACTAAAGAAAGCACCAACAGGGAATTGGAAGTCTAAAGAAACTGGCCCTTTGAAACTGAAAACCTGTAAGTAAGTTTCACGTTATCTATTTGGGAAAACAATTGTGTAAAGTTTATAATATTGGGGTTGCTATTAGGAATATTGTCAAGGGCAGTAATCTTTTTGTGTGTTATAGGGTTTAAGTATTTTTTTGGAGGGGTTCTAAACACAAGATAAACAAAATGAAACAATTATTGTTTGAGCTATTAATCTTGATATTAACCGTTTCTGTAATTTTGATTAAAAAAAAAAAAATTCTAGTTTTGGAATTGATTCGAAGTTTTGTAAAGACACAAAATTTAACCTCGATAACAGCCTGCCTTCCGATTCCAAAGTCAGATGAAAATCTAGTTCCGTGGAGAATAGTGACACTGAATTTAACCAAAACTTGAGAAAAGACGTAGAACAATGAGAATCATTTTAGCAAATTAAATTGGATGGATTTAAAAGGCAATTATTTTTTTAAATTTGAAAGAAGGAATTATAGCATTTTGAATTATAACATTACCAAAGTATCCACCTCACGGACAAAAGAATTAATTTATCGCCCTTCGGGAGAAACTTGTACAAAGACCCCTTGGGGCTGTCAGTTGTCAAAACCGTAGAGACAAGTGCAGAAAGGAACTTGGGATCCTATTTAAAATATAAAACGATGTTTGGAATTTACTGGAGTTCCAGGATCCTTGTTAGATCCACCCAGAGTCAGGACCATCTATGGAAATTTAGATTGGTTTAGACAAAGAGAGAAAAATCACACATCCTAAAGAGAAGGGTATGAAAGTTTAGACTTGCAACTCCTCTGACCCCAAAATCCAAAGACTTTCTCTAGTAGCTAAAGCTCTAAGATGGGGCATGTATTTGTAGAAAGTAGAATAATATTTTAAATGATCCTGGGTCCCCTCTTAATAATGGAAAAAAATTAGCTTGGAAGTGACTGTAGTAAAGGACAGGTGAAAAGTTTAGGGTTGTTAACTGTTTGGGTGAATAGTGATGATATACGATCCACTCACCTTTTCCTGAAGGACAAAAGCAAATAATGGACTTTAGACTTAATAACTCTATCCTCTCTCTGGAAGAAATCTCCCTTGTGGCCTCGGCGGTGGACCTGGGTAAATCGAAAAGATGATACCTGGCAATTGCCAAGTCTTAGAACTAAAATAAGACGGGTATTAAAATCTGTATTTTTACCCCAGTGAACAGCTCGTCAAGAGTCATCTTACTTTGACATCTTTCATTCCATAAACGAAGCGCCTGCTTCTGAACTTCCCATGGGTGTTGTGGAGTTTTATTCGGGATTTCGGTACCACAGCTGCGGGCCGGGGCTGGAGGAGCCCCAGGTGCGGGCAGTGAGGCTGATGGCGACGGCCCCTCCCTGGGAAGGGCGGGCTGCCGGGGGAGGGGCCGCGGCGGGGCCGGTGGGAGCCCAGGCAGGAGCGGAGCGGAGCGGAGCAGAGCGGTGGCCGGGCTGCGGCTGCCCCTCGGGAGAAGGTGAGCGGGGCCGGGCGCCCCTCGGACCGCGACCGTCCCAGGCGGGGGTGGCCCGGGGGAGGTGGGGGCCGCCTGTGCCGAGGCCGGGGGGGGGGCCGGGGCCCTGGGGGCTCGCGGGGGGCCGGGAGCACGTGGGCCGGGGGGGGCCCGGGCCCCGTGGCGGGGCTTGCGCAATCGCCCGGCGGGTCCCGGGGAAAGCCCCGAGGAGGACGGCGGGGTCCGTGCCGGACGCGCGGAGCGGCAGCGGGGCGGGGCCGCGCCGTGCCGGAGCGGCGGCGGCGGGCGCTGCCCGGAGCCGGGCGGGGGATGCCGCGCCGTGCCGGAGCGGCGGCGACGGGGACTGACCGGAGCCGGGCGGGGGTGCCGCGCCGTGCCGGAGCCGGCGGCGGGAGCGCGCCGGAGCTGCCCGGAGCGGCGCTGGGGGCTCGGCGGGGACTGCGGCTGCGCCGGCGTGGGGGTGGGCGGAAACGGAAGCGGCGTCCCCTCGGGGCATGCCGGGAGCTGTAGTTTCCGCGGACTCGGCGGCCGGGCAGCCGCGTGGCTCTCGGGCGCGGCGTAGTCCTCGCTGCTGCCGCCGCCGCGGCCCCCGGAGTGCGACCAGGTCAGACTCAGGAGCGTTGCCGGTTTCGCGTGGTTTTCCGCGGGCTTCCCGCTGCGCCCGCTCCCCGACCAGCCCTCCCGGGCGCATGCGCCGTCCTGCGCGTGGGGCAGCCCGGCGTTCGCGCGCCGGCTCCGGCCCCTCCGGCGCATGCGCGGTCCCCGGGAGCAGCGTGGCGGCGCGCGGGTCTCGGCGGCAGCGGGCGAGCGCCGGGACCGCGGGTGAGGCGAGCGATCCCCTCCGGCGGGGGCGAGGGGTGCCTCCTGCCCGCTGGCCGCCCGGGGCTGGCGGGACGGGAAGCTGCGAAGCGGCCGCCGCGGCAGGCTGCCGGTCCGCCGGAGGCGAGCCGGGCCAGGGCAGCACCGGGGAGTTCCCCGGTAGAAGGGAAGAGGGGACGGAGGCGGGCACCCCCCAGGCGCGGCCAGCGGGCACCTGCCCGAGTCGCCAGAGCTCCCCCGGCCCCGCTCGGCCCGTGCGGCTGCCCCCAGCTCCAGCCCCTCCCCTGAAGCCTGCGCTGTAGCCGCAGGCAGCCCCCGAGCCCTGTCGCGAGGGCAGCAAGCTGGCCCTGCGGTGGTCTGGAGTCTCCCTTAACGGGGGTGCCGTTAGCAGCGGCGCGGGGAATGAGCGGCGTCTGCGGAAGGAGGGGCTCCGGCCAGGGTCGAGCTGCGGTAATAATGGTCACTGCTGCCTCTTTCCTTCTCCCAGAGACCACGCTGTGGGTGCGGTTGTCCGTTCATCCCCTGGGGATGCCGTTGACTGCAGCAGCCTCAGGCTTGCGTGGGCTGTCTCTGCCTGGCCTCCCTCTCCTTGCGGCGCGGGAGCACAGAGGGACAGGCGGAGCGCTTACTGGCTGTGGACAGGAGCTGCTGAAGCTGACGCTGAAGCTGGAGAGGCCACAGAATGGTAAAGCTGCTGAAGAATAAAATAAAGAGGATCCAGCCACCAGCTGCAGACAGGAGATAGCCTGCCTCTCCAGGTGAGGATGGATCCTTCCTAGTGTAGTCCTCAGCAGGTCCGATCACCAGTGTGCACGGCAGGGTCTGTATGCATAACCAAAACCACAGTACAGCCGTGTAGTGTGTGTGCATGTGAGGCTGTGTTTCTAGGAAGCCTCATATTGTAAGAGCTGGAAGACACCAATCTATTCTCTTAGGTGGATGACAGTCAAGTGAGTGCAGCTACAGAGGAGGAAGGGAGAGGGAGGGAGAGAGACATGTCTGAACTGTCAAATTCTCCCAGCAGCTCCAACAGCGGGAGGTACAGTGAGTCCTGGACCCCTGGGGCTTTGTCACCCCTCTTCTGCATCCCAGTCCCTCCCTGCCCCCACCTTCTCTTTCTCTCACTGCTTTAATTTTTTTGGGGTTTTTTTTTTCCTGTACCTCTCCCTTTCTTGTTCTCTAAGTCCCCCTCTTTCTCTGTTGTTCTGCCTCTCTGTTTTCTTTTTCTCTCTGCACTTCTGACCTGTCCCATCCCTCTTTTTTTTATCCTCTGTCTCTGCCTTGCAGCCCATCACTACTTTGTCTTTCTCCATCTATCCGTCTGTCTTCTTATCCCAATCTTGTTAATTCCTCCCTGTCTGCCCTTTAGCCCTTCACAATTCCCACTGCTCTCACCTGTCTGATGCTGTGTCTCTATTTTTAAATTCCTTTCTCTGCCCTGTATTCTGGATACACTTTTACTTTCTTAGATTCTCTTGTTCCAGGTCCCTGTCCCTATGTTTTAACTTCTTCCCTCACTGTCCCATAGCCCATTTTTGTCTTTATTATTCTCTCTCTGTCTGGTTCCCTGTCCCTATTCTTTATTTCCCCTCTCTCTCCCCTTTAGATCATCAGTGTTTTTGATATTTCTCAGTCTCTCTCATCTACCTCACTGTCCCGTTTTTTAATTCTTCCTTTTGCCCTGTGGCTCATCACTAATATTTGTTTTTATCCATCTCTCTGTCTGGTACCCTCTCCTTTTTTATTGGTTCCTCCTCTCTGTCCTGTAGCCCGTTGCTATTTCCCCACCCTGTCTCTCTCTGTCTCCCTTTCCTTACTTTTCAATCCCCCCTCTCTGCCCTGTAGCCGATCACTGTTGTAGTGAGTTTGTGTGGCAAGCTGGGGCAGGGGAGTGGATAGGGGCTGCAGGGGTGGGTTCTGTGAGAAGACACCAGGACTTGCCCCCATGTTGGGCACAGCCAGTTCCAGCTCCAAGATGGAGCTGCTACTGGTCAAAGCTGAGCCAACCAGCAACGCTGGTAGCACCTCTGTGATATTTAAGAAGGGCTAAAAAAAAGCTGTGCAGAAGCTGTCAGTCCTGCAGACACCAAGGTCAGTGAAGAAGAAGAAGGAGGTGGTGATCCAGGTCCTAAAGCAGAGATTCCCCTGCAGCCTGCAGTGAAGACCATGGTGACACAGGCTGTCCCCCTGCAGCCCACGGAGGTCCATGGCGGAGCAGATATGCACCCTGCAGCCGACGGAGGACCCCTCGCCAGAGCAGGCGGATTCACCCGAAGGAGGCTGTGACGCTGTGGAGAGGAGCCCACACTGGAGCAGGTTTTCTGGCAGGACCTGCGGCCCCATGGGAGTGACACCACACTGGAACAGAAGAAGAGCACAAAGAAGGAAGGAGCAGCAGAGACAACTTGTGATGAACTGACTGCAACCCCCCGCTCCTTCTCCCCCTGTGCTGCTCGGTAGGAGGAGGTAGAGAAGTCAGGAGTGAAGATGAGCCCAGGAAAAAAAGAGGGGTGGGGGGAAGGTGTTTTTCAGATTTGTTCGTATTTCTCATTATTGTACTCTGATTTTGACTGACAATAAATTAATTTCCCCAAGTCGAGTCTGTTTTGCCTGTGACAGTAATTGGTGAGCGATTGCTCTGTCCTTATCTTGACCCACAAGCTTTTTTGTTGTATTTTCTACCCTCCGGTCTTGTTGAGGAGGGGGAATGGTAGAGTGGCTTGGTGGACGCTCGTCAGCCAGCCAAGGTCAACCCACCACAGTTTCCTTCTCTCAGGCTCCCTGTCCCTATTTTTAAAATCTGGCCTATGTTTCTTGTATGTCGTCACTTTTGAAACTTTCTACCTCTCCATCCTTATTTAAATTCTTGCATGTTTCTTAAACCCAGTTGCTTTTTAAATTTTCTTGCTACTTTTCCTTCTCTTTGTCTCCCTGACCTTATTTTAATTTCTCACCTGTGTTTCTTGTACCCTGTTGCTTTTCAAATTTCGTTCTTATGTCTCCCTCTATGCAGCTCCATGTACCTACTTTTTGATTCTTGTACCCTGTTGCTTTCAAAATTTTCTATGTTTCCTTCTATCCATCTCCCTGTCTCTAGTTCTTAACTCTTCCCTCTCTGTCCTGTACCCTGTCACTTCTTAGATTTTCTTTCTACATCTCCCTCTTTCTATCTCCCTGTGCCTATTTGTTAGTTCTTGCCTATGTTTCTCGTATGCTGTTGCTTTTTGAAAATTTTCTCTCTACCTGGCTCCCTGTTTCTGTTTTCTAGTTCTTGCTGTTTCTTCTCCCGTATCGCTTGAGAATGTTTCCCTGTCCCTTGTCCTGTCTTTATCTTGTTGTCCTGCCAGTCCCTTCCCCTTCTCTCCCCCACTTCCTATTATTTATTCCTCCATCTCCATCCCTGTTGTTTTGCTCAGTCTCTCTGCGCTTCTCTCTCTACACTGTTTTCCTGCTTCTTGTCCCTCTCTTGTTCCCAGCATCCCATTTTCTGGCTCCCTGTCTTGCACCTCTGTGTCCCTCTGTCCTTCCTCCTGCTTTACTCTTCCCTTTTATCACCCCATCCTGCTGCCTTTGGGCACTGAGCCTTGTAGCCAACTCATTGCCAGGATTTCTTATATGCATTAATGAATAAATTTTTCCTGCCTCCTCTGTGTCCCTGGATGTGGGTAGGTGCAGGGGCAGGGATAATATGCTGTGGGGCTTTGGCAATGGCCCCTGTTCCTGATGGGCTCCAGCTGGGGCTGGGATGGCCCCAGGTGTGGCCAGTGAGGTTGAGGATGGGGCTGGCCCTGCTGTGTGAAGGGGCTCCAGCTGTAAAGGGGGCTGCCTGGGCAGGGGAACTGGCTGAGGAGGGAGTGCAAGGGGGTCTGGCTGGTAGGTGCCTGCAGCAAGGAATGGCCAGTCCCCGTGGCAAGGAAGGATCCCTCTGAGCTGTTCCTGGCCTCTGTTGGCTACATGCGTGAGCTGCCACGTATCAAGGAAGCCTTGTGGATGAGGAGCATTGAGGCGTCCGCTGCGTGCTGCCGAGTGGGTGAGGGTCAGGCAGCCGGCACTGGGGAGGAGGAAGGGGCAGAGGCAGAGAGAGAAACGTCGGGGCGGTGAAGGTCTCCTGCCGGCACCAGGAGCTGTGGTGAGTCGCACATCCTCTCCTCTACATCCTGGCCCACCTCCGCCTCCCTTCCTCCGTCTCCCTCTCTGCCTGCCCACCTATGTGTATGGCTCCTCAAAACTTGTTATTCTTCTGTCAACTCTGCCCAGTACCCTGTTGCCTTTTAAATGTTTAATATGCCTCTCTCTAACCAGCTGCTTCTCCCTGTTTTTTATTTTTTCTGCACCGCCTTGTACCCCGTTACTTTTAAAATTTAATTTCTATGTTTTCCCCTCTCTGTCTCCCTGACCCTATATTTTAATTCTTCCCTCTTTGTCCTGTACCCAGTTGCTTGAGACTGGCTGGGCATCGGTCAGTTGGTGGTAAGCAAATGTTTTCATTTGCTGGTTTTTTTTTTTTTCTGTTACAACTTTTAAAAAAAAGTCTTTTTAATTATTAAACTTTTTATATCAACCCATGAGTTTCTCACATTTACCCTCCTGATTCTCCCCCTATCCCACTGTAGGAGGGAGTAAGTGAGCAGCTGTATGGTACTTAGTTGCCAGCCAGGGTTAAACCACGATGCTACATCTACATTTATGAAGCTGCCTATTGCTATTTTTTAATTATTTCCTGTCTGTTGTGTACCCTGTTGCTTTGAAAATTTGCTTTCTATGTCTACTTTTATCCAGTTTACTGTCTTTATTTTTTATCTCTCTGTCCTGTGCCCCTGTGATACTTTTAAATTTCCTTTATATTTCTCAGTTTTAGTTCACTGTGGCTATTTTTAAAATTTTTTCTGTCCTGTACCCAATCACTTCTTAAATTTTCCTTCTATGTCTACTTCTATCGAGCTGTGTATCACTGTTTTTTAATTCTTTCCTCACTATTGTGTACCCCGTTGCTTTTTACTTTTTCTTTCTATGTCTACTTTAACCTATTCACTGTCTTTAAGTTATTCCCGTCTGTCATGTAGCCCATCACCTTTTAAATTTTCTTCCTATGTCTGTTTGTTTAGTTAGCTGTCCCTGTTTTTTAATTCTTTTGTCTCTGTCATGTACCCTGTTGTGCTGGTTTGGGCTGGGATAGAGTTGATTTTCCTCCCAGTAGCTAGTATGGGGCTACGTTTTGGAGTTGTGCTGAAAACAGTGTTGATAACACAGGGATGTTTTTGTTATTGTTGAGCAGTGCTTGCTCAGAGTCAAGGGCTGTTCTGCTTCCCACCCTGCCCCACCAGTGAGCAGGCTGGGGCTGAACAAGGAGCTGGGAGGGGACACAGCTGGGACAGCTGACCCCAACTGACCCGAGGGCTGTTCCAGACCATACGATGTCATGCTCAGCATATAAAGCTGGGGGAAGGAGAAGGAAGGGGGGACATTCAGAGCGATGGCATTTGTCTTCCCACATAACCGTTACGCGTGATGGAGCCCTGCTTTCCTGGAGATGGCTGAACACCCGCCTGCTGGCGGGACGCTTCAAGGAATGAATTCCTTGTCTTGCTTTGCTTGTGCGCGTGGCTTCTGCTTTACCTATTAAACTGGCTTTATCTCAACCTGTGAGTTTTACTTTTTTTCTGGTTTTTCTCCCCCATCCCACTGCAGGGGGGCAGCGAGCAAGCGGCTGGGTGGTGCTTAGTTGCCAGCTGGGGTTAAACCATGACACCTGTCACTTTTTTCCAATTTGCTTTCTATGCCTACTTTAACCTATTCACTGTCTTTGTTTTTTAATTTTATCCTCTGTCCTGTACCATCTCACTTTTAACATTTTCTTTCTGTGTCTGTTTGTTTGCTGTCCCTATTTTTTAATTCTTTCCTGTATGTCCTGTAAGCAGTTGCTTTTTAAATTTTCTTTCTATGGCTAGTTTTATACAGTTCAACTGTCTATATATTTTTAGTTTTTTCATCTCTGTCTTGCACCTCATTGTTTTAAAAATTTTCTTTCCATCTCTCTATTTATCTATTTTTCTCTCCCTATTTTTAAATATCTTTCCTGTCCTGTATGCCATAATTTTTTAAATTTTCCTTCTATGTCTACTTTTATCAAGCAGTGTATCACAGCTTTTTGATTCTTTCCTGGCTGTCGTGTACCCTGTCACTTCTTACATTTTCTTTCTCTGTGTCTCTCTCTTATTCACCCTATCCTTATTTTTTATTTTTTTTCCTAGCCTTTCTTTAATGCTGTCACTGTTAAAATTTTCTTTCTGTGTCACCTTTTATCCAGTTCACTTTGTTTTTTAATTTTTCCGCTGTCTCGCACTCCATCACTTTTACATTTCCTTTCTATTTCTCTATTTAGTGTGCTGTCACTATTGTTTAATACTTTCTTGTCTGTCCTGTAGCCTGTTGCTTTTTAGATTTTGGTTCTACATCTTTATTTCTTTAGTTCGCTGTCCCTATTTTTCATTCTTTTCCATTTTTCCTTATTCCCATCACTTTTTAAAATTTTCTATCTCTGTTAACCAGTTCTGTCCCTATTTTTTAATTCTTTCCTGTCCTGTACCCCATCACTTTTTAAATTTTCCTTCTATGTCTACTTTTATGATGCTGCATATTACTGGTTTTTAATTCTTTCCTGTCTGTCCTATACCGCATCACTTTTAAAATTTACTTTCTATGTATCTCTCTCTTTTTCAGCCTATCAATATTTTTAAATTTTTTCCTTTGTCTTAGACTCCATTGCTTTTAAAATTTCCTGTCTGTTTTAGTTTGCTGTCCCTATTTTTTTCCCTTTAATTCCTTAATGCTGTGCTTTTAAAATGGTCTTTCTATGTCTTCTTTTATCCAGTAACTGTTTCTATTTTTTAATTCTTTCCTGTGTCATGAACTGCATTGCTTTTAAAATTTTCTATGTCTACTTTTATGTAGTTCACTGTCCCTATTTTTCAATTTTTTCTCTCATAATTCTTTTACTTTTCAAATCTTTTTTTCTAGGTGTACTTTTATCTTGTTTTCTGTCCCTATTTTTAATTTTTTCCTGTTTACTGTATCTGTCACTTTTAAAATTTCTGTTCTATGTCTACTTTTATCAAGATGTCACTCCCTTTTTTTAAATTTTCCTGTCTGTCCTGTACCCCATCTCTTTTAAATTTTCTTTCCTCGTCTATTTTTAGCCAGTTTGCTGTCTTTATTTTTTAATCCATTCTAGTATGTCCCATACTCAGTTGCTTTTAAAATTTTCTTTCTATGCCTTCGTCTGTCACATCTCACTTTCTCAGGATGACAACTCAGGTTTGCTGGTTCCCAGGTCAGGATTAAAGTGAAACGACACTAGGGATCCTTTAACTCACAAAACTCAACTTTATTCGCTCACCACAAAAATTGGCATGAAACTACATCAGTAAACTGTGTAACCTGTGCTAACCCTACATCACCAAACATATACTACAGGCCTTGCTTATTTTGGGATCGGTTCAGGGAAGACAAGAAGGAGAGCCCTCCAGTTGAGTCACGAGGTTCAGAGCCAGACCCCTTTGCTTTCTAGACTCCTTCTCACAGAGGAGCCTGGGGGCAGCTGGATTCACTCCTAGTCCCAGACTTGGTCGACGGTTTATGTTTACAGGGATAAAATGTAGGGATTATAGAAAAGGAAAAAGAAAGAGAGAAACAAGACAGAGAGAAGAGGAAGATTTCACCAGTCCTGGGTGCAGCATTGGTTCAGTCAACTGAGGGGTCCAGTCCTGCTGGACTTGCACACCTGGGGCTTCAGTTTGTGTGCTTTTATCGTCCTTGCCCCTCCTTCGGGCAGGCACTCAAACTTGTTAGGTTAATTAGGTGTCATGAGTGAGTGGTGTGTGAGCCTTTGGGACTTGGGGGTCGTTTGGGGGGTAACTTCCCCTTCCCTGCAGATGTGATCTTTTGTCATGCATGGTGAGCTGTCCTGCTCAGCATATCAGAACAGCATTATCAGAACAGGGAGCTGTGCACCCTCTGGCATGCCCTTCCCCTCCTGTTGCTGATGGGTGCTGATCCGCTTCTTTTCACCTGTGGTTCCTTGCTATGCAGGGTTCCTTGTTATGCAGAGTTTGTTGTTAAGCAGAACTTGCCCCACCGTGATGTTTGAGACATTAACTCTTTCAGCCTCTCACACCGTCTATTTAGGGGTTTTTGCTATTTTAAAATTTTTTTCTCTCTTAATGCCTTCACTTTTGAATTTTGTTTCTTTGTTCACTTTTATGTATTTTTCTGTCTCTATTGTTTCCTTTTTTCCTATCTGTTCTCTATGTTATGACTTTTAAAATTTTCTATGTCTACTTTTATCAAGATGTCTAACCCTAATTTTTTATTTCCTGTGTCCTGTTGCTTTTATTTTTTTATCTACTTTTATCCAGTTCACTGTCTTTATATTTTATTCTAGTCTGTGCTGTGTAATTTAAAAATGCTGTCACTTTTAAAATTTTGTTTTAGTTTGATGTTACCGTTTTTTTTTCCTTTATTTTCTTAACCTTGTTGCGCTTTAATTTTTTTTTTCTCTACATCTGCTTTTATCTACCTCCTGTCCCTACTTTTTAATTCTTTCTTGTCTGTTGGTGTCCTGATTTTGGCTGGGACAGAGTTAATTTTCTTTCTAGTAGCTGGTATAGTGTTATGGTTTGGATTTATTTTGAGAAGAATGTTGATAACTGTCCTGGGTTCAGCTGGGATAGAGTTAATTTTTACAGGAACCTGGGAGGTGGGGGGGCATAGCCGGGGCAGCTGACCTGAACTAGCCAAGGAGCTATTCCATACCATGTGACATCATGCTTGGTATATAAATGGGGAGCGGGCCGGGGGGAGCGCTCTGGACTTTCTGTGGGGGAAGTGGTGGAGCGTCGTGTTCCGGGTGGTGAGCAGCTGCACTGTGCATCACACTTTTTGTATATTCTTTCATTAGTACCGTTGTTGTTTGTCCCAGTAAACTGCCCTTATCTCAACCCTCGAGGTTCCAGTTTTTTTTTCTTTTCTCTCCTCCGTCTCCTCCCTATCCCACCGGAGGGGGTGGGAGGAGTGAGTGAGCGGCTGCGTGGTCCTTTGTTACCGGCTGGGCTGAAACCACGACAATACCACACTGGTGTTTTCAGTTGTTGCTAAGTAGTATTTAAAACAAGTCAAGTATTTTTCAGCTTCTCATGCCCAGCCAGCAAGAAGGCTGGAGGGGCACAAGAAGTTGGGAGGGGACACAGCCAGGACAGCTGACCTAAACTGGCCAAAGGGATATTCCGTACCTTATGATGTCATGCACAGTATATAAACTGGGGGGAGTTGGCTGGGGGTGGGGAGCAGGGGCCCCAGATCGCTGCTTGGGAACTAACTGGGCATCGGTAGGTGAGCGGTGAGCAATTGCATTGCACATCGCTTGTTTTGTATATTATCTCCAAGTATTATGTTTTGTATATTATTATCTCCAATTATTTTATTATTATCTTCATTTCTGTCCTATTAAACTGTCTTTATATCAACCCACAAGTTTTACTTTTTTTTTTTTCCCCTCGATTCTCTCCCCTAACCCACTGGGTGGTGGTGGGAGTGAGCGAGCGGCTGCTTAGTTGCTGGCTGGGGTTAAACCACAACAGTTGGGTAGGTTGTCAATTTTAGAATTTTCTTTATGTCTCCATTTACTTAGTTTGTTGTCCCTATTTTTAAATTTTTTTCCTCCTTTAATGCCTTCCTTCTTGAATTTCTTTTCTATGTCTACTTTTATGTAGTTTTCTGTCCCTATTTTTAAATTTTTCTCCTGTGCCTTGTACCCGTTTATTTTTTTTAAATTTTCTTTCTATGTCTACTTTTATTTTTTGGGGGGCTCTTTTCTTGGTTCATCCTCAGGCTTTAGAGGGTCTCCTCGGCATGCTTTTATCTCTGGGTGTAATTTGCACCCCCCTTGGTTTGTCAGAACGTTGCCTCTTCCTCAGAGCAGTCTTTTTGTCCTCTGTGGGGAACTAGTGGCAATGCAGTATAAGTATTGCACCGGCCTCCTCGGAGGGGTGGCGCTTGGGGGTAGAGGGTGACACCCACGAAGGGGAGGGCGCGCTCTTGGACACTATAAATGTAATTGTTGCGACGCAATAAACGCCATTTGCTGCTTCTACTCCATGAGTGTCTGAGTCGTCAATGGCCCGGAGCGGGGAGAGCTCTGACCTGGTAAGACACAAGCCTGAGGTTGTCAAAGGGAAAGACAACAAGTGGTGACCCCGACGTGATACTGCCAGGTGGCCCGGGTAGGGCGAGAAGGCTGCAGCCATGGAAGCGGTTGTGAAGGTGCTGAAGGCACTGGCCCACGACGCCGAGATTTCTGTGAAATCGAAACGGGTGCGAGAGTGTGTGGGGTATCTCCTGAAGACGGGAGTGATCAACACACCGGCTGATGTTCTTTCAACTGGTGTGTGGCCGCAGTGTTTGCGGGAGCTCACGGAGCGAGCGATGGCAGGGAAAGCGGAAGAGTTGCAGACGTGGGGACAAATCGTCTCCGTGCTCCGACATGCCCATCAAGAGAAAGAAGCGTGGAAGGCGGCGAGAGCAATCATGGGTTTGCCCTCTTCTGTAGCAGTTCAAGCCGGATCTCGAGCAGCAGCGGAGATTGCGCAAGAACAAATAAAGAAACGGGCTGTGGAAACCGAGACCACGGAAGATCAGCCACCAACTGCCTGCCCGGTGAGACCGACCCCGAAGTCAGGGGAGGGAGAGCAAAAAGATAGCCCAGGGCAAGGGGGTTGGAGGGAGCCCAAGCCAGTAGCTAGTGATGAGGACAGTGGAGACTATCGGGAGGTGCCCACTGCACCACCCGTGGAGCAGGGAGATACGGAGGGGCGGGAAGAGAAGGACAATCGAACGGCGGAGAGACCTCCCGCCTATCCCTGGGAAGAGTTGGCTAAGCTAAAGATCAGGGAACAGGGCGAAGAACGGGCTCCTACGCAGGGAAAAAGGGGTGAAGAGGGAGGCGGTCGGAGGCGACCGAGAGACGGGCCAAATAAGGAGAAAAACGAGGACTTGAATGTTGATTGGATACCGGGTACTCCGATCAGGAAGTGGGTGCGGTCAAGCGATGAGTCAGGGAGTGAGACGGAAGAGGAGGAGGAGCGAAAAGGCAGGGGGCGTAGACAGAGGAGGGTCCGGTTTCAGGAGGTGGAGAAAGAGGAGGGGCAGAATTGGGCGGAGCTGGAGCGGCTCTTTGAGCTGCTGAGAGAGGAAGTGGTGAAACAGAAGGAAACCACAAGCAAGCAGAGTGAACTATGCCGGAAAGCAATTCAGGCGTCACAAGATAGGGAGACAGAGCGAAAGGGGTATACCCTCCCGTTGACGGATTGGCAATTAGTCGCCACGGAGTGTGCATTACAAGGGCTCAAGTTACAACTACCACCCACTATTGCGCCTGTGCGCGCTTTGGCTGGGGGCCAAGGGGTGGAATGGCAGCCTTTAGACCCTAAGTTGGTCGCACAATTGAAGAGCGCTGTGACGGAGGAAGGGCCTGATGGTCCTTTAGCAGGTGTTTTGTTAGACCAGGTTCATGCGTCAGGGCTTCTTCCCTGGGATTGTCGCATGTTGGCGCGATGCCTGCTACCACCTACAATGTGCCAAATGTGGAAGATGGAATGGGTGAATGTGCTGCAGCAGCAATTAACGGAGGCGTCTAGGGACAGGGGACATCCATTGAGGCACGCCACCCTACAGCAGCTCAAGGGGTCTGACCCAGCTGCCAACACACCCCAGCTGCAGGCAGCTAGTCTGAGAGGCCGTGAAATCCGTGCCACCACTCAGGCGTCACGGGAAGCGTATCGGAAGATCGCGAAACTGGAAAAGAGGGGGGAGCCTTGGCTTTCGATTCGCCAGGGGCTTGATGAAGGGTTTCTTCCCTTCTGCGACCGCCTGCAACAGGCGTTAACAAAGGCAGACCTTCCCGAGGGGGCTAAGGGCCCGATTATGGCCGAATGTCTTCGACAGAGGGGGAACCCACAAACTCAGCAGCTCATGGTCGGTGCTCCAACGGGGCTAGACGTAGGGGGCCTAATTAAGTGGGTTTTGGAGAAACAGCAACAAGGAATAGCGCAGACACAAGCACAGGCTTTCGCTGCAGCTATCACTCAGGCAGGTCGGGAGAAAGTATGTTATAGGTGTGGTCGCCCAGGGCACTTTAAAGGTCAGTGTCCAGAAAGAATGGGGACAACGCAAAGGGCAGGAATAAGATGCTGGGCGTGTGGGGGATTTGGACATACAGCTAGGGAGTGCCGAAGAAGACAGGGAAACGGGGGACCGGCGGCCGGGAGGCGAGGCCTGACTGCTGGAGCCAACAGCCCTCGCCCAGAACAGCCACAGAGGCCCGGGATGCGGCAGAACTCCGGAGAGAACCCCCAGACCTCTCCACCGTCGCCTTGGTCGTAGACTTTGAGCAACGCCCGATGGTGCGACTGAGGTTGAGCAATCCTCGGTGCGCCGATGGGACGAGGACTATAGAAGTACAAGCTATGGTGGACACCGGCGCAGACGTCACAGTTATCGACATGAAGCACTGGCCACCTACATGGCCGCTGGAACGAACCTGTGGGGTGCAAGGAGTCGGCGGAATGGTAGAAGCATCTCGTAGTGTATATAAACTGTGTTGTGAGGTGGATGGCGGGGACTTTTGCGGCGTTCGACCTTATGTCTTCCAATTTGGGGCCAACTTGGTGGGACGAGACATCTTGGCTGCTATAGGCTGTCAGATGTCAAATTTACCCTGAGGGCCACTGTTCTAGTAATGGACGCGAAATGGGCGATACCACTGAAATGGAAAACAGATGACCCGGTGTGGGTAGAGCAGTGGCCCTTGACGACAGAAAAGCTGAACGCCCTCATGTTGATTGTACAAGACTTGCTGACTGATGGGCGCATTGAGCCCTCTCGGAGTCCATGGAATGCACCAGTCTTTGTAATTATGAAAAAAGATAAGAAACGATACCGCATGCTGCACGATCTACGTGCGATCAACAACTGTGTCGAGAGTTTTGGAGCTCTGCAGCCTGGCATTCCATGGCCGGGGGCGGTCCCGACCACCTGGCCAGTGGTGGTAATGGATATTAAGGACTGTTTCTTTTCGATACCACTAGCCGAGCAGGATCGGGAGCGCTTTGCATTTACAGTACCCACGACTAATTTACAGCAACCGGCGAACAGGTATCAGTGGACAGTGCTGCCTCAAGGAATGAAGAATTCACCCACCATTTGTCAACAAGTAGTGGCAGCGGTTTTAAGGCCTGTCCGTGAGCAGTATCCGCACGTGTATTTTATTCATTACATGGACGATATTTTAGTAGCCGCAAGTACCGCTGCTGAACTCACACAAGCGGAAAAAGCGGTGTGTACTGCTTGCGAGAGTCAGGGACTGCAGTTACAGACGGCCAAGACACAAAGGAGCCCTGGCGTCATATACCTGGGGCTGAGTGTCCGAGATACCTCAGTAGTTCCGCAAACGGTAGAGCTACCCACGGACATTCGGACGCTACATGATGCACAAAGGCTCTTAGGCTGCCTACAATGGCTACGACCTCTGTTACCTATTACGCCAGAACTATTGAACCCTCTATTTGACCTATTAAAGGGCAAACTGGAGGCGACAGAGAGTTGTCAGCTAAGTGACGAAGCTAAGGAGAGTCTAAAGCGGATACAGGAATTGCTACAAACGAGTTCAGTACACAGATGGGATCCAGCCCAACCGCTTGTCTTGGCGGTTACCAATACCGAACATGGCGGTGTCGGGGTAATAGCACAAGGAGAACACTCGGCGTTGCGACCTCTTTATTGGCTGAGCTCCACACGGTTAGACCGAGCGTGGTCGAGTGTAGTACGTGTCATCATATTGCTCATACTCCAAGGACGACACGTATGCACGCGTTATTGGGGCAAAGAGCCAGATGTAATCCTACTCCCCTTTACGCGACAGGAATGGGAGCTTCTTTGTCACAGTGATGATTACCTCCTTAGCACGCTGAAAGACACAGCACATCGAATACAGATACAAGCCACTCTAGACATCTTTAGACATTGCCGGACTCTGATCCCTGTACAGCCGAAGGTTTCCAAACAACCAGTAAGCGGTCCTACGCTGTTCACAGACGCCTCATCTTTGACGCATCAAGCCGCAGTGGTGTGGCGTGAACAAGGGGAATGGAAACGCATCACCGAGACAGACAAAAAGGCCTCAGTTCAGCAATTGGAGGCCAGAGCTGTCGCCATGGCGCTGTTAGCCATGCCGCATACGGCCATCAACATAGTGTCTGACTCTCGTTTTACAGTGATGTTAGCAGAGCGCATGGGACAACCTGGCTGGCCCGGAACAAAAATAGCACTGAGTATCTATACAGCTTTACAGGCGAGGACGGAACCAGTGTTCTTCGCCTATGTAAAAGCGCACCAAAGTGCGGAAGGCTATTTTAAAGGCAATGCGGAAGCAGACCGTGTAGCTAAACAGATATGGACATTGGAGGAAGCGTTCCGGTTACACGAAGACCTACATATTGGTCCGCATGCGATAGCCAAAGAGTGCAACATTCCTATCAGCACAGCCAGAGAAGTTGTCAGTGCCTGCCCACACTGCCAAAAAACCCCTCTCTGGTTGTCGGGCGTCAATCCTCGTGGTCTATGTAGCAATGAGCTGTGGCAAACCGACTTTACCTGGTTTGCGCCGTTCAAGCCTAATGCATGGTTGGCGGTCACTGTCGACACCTACAGTGGAGTCATCTTGGCTACACACCATAGAGGCACCAAAGCTTCTCACGCACGACATCATTGGATGGCCGTCATAGCCTGCCTGGGCCGTCCACAGTGCATTAAAACAGATAACGGCTCTGCGTTTACTGCTGCGAGCACCCGAGAATGGGCACACCGTTGGGGCATACAGTTAAAACAGGGCCTCCCCTATAATTCCCAAGGCCAAGGCATTGTCGAGCGGGCGAACCAGACACTCAAAGCCAAACTAGTTGTGCTTGGGGAGGGGGAAGGTTTCTCCCAGGGGATTCCCGTGGCACATCAAGGCCCACTTCTAGCGAGAGCACTCTACTCTCTCAATTTTTTCGCCCGCTCGGGAGCCACAGGGGCCCCGATGGCCCGACACTGGGCGGCAGCATCCCCAGCGATCGGGCCGCCTGTGCGCGTTAAGGACTTGAAGACCGGTCAATGGGAGGAGGGGTATCGGCTGGTAACGGTGGGGCGTGGATACGCTGCCGTGCAAGACGACACGGGGCAGACCCGTTGGGTACCAGCACGGTGCGTGAAACCTCAAATGTAACTGTGTCTTTTACAGGTGTGGTACCTACGTAACCGGGTGGTGTGCCCGGACTGCAGAGATTGTGCCCCTTGGCTGCTTGTGCAGTGTCCTGACTGTGGGAAACGCTCTTGGCTGCACGCCAGTTGGCTGTTAACTCGTTGCAGGCCTTGTCTTGTGTCTTATAGAGAAGGCCTACAGCATCTAAGTGAGTCAAGAGGTGTGCCGTTGGGGACACAGAGCTGCTCGGTAGCAATACCTCTCAACCATAGCGAGCTACCTACAGGAGGTTGGTCGTGTTGCGTGACTCTCAATACGGAAGGCGGCTTTAGGGGCGAGACACCGTTACAGTGTACTGGGTCCGAGCTTGAGCTTGGGGTACGGAATACCCAAGCTTTGCAAGGCATAACATGTCAAGTATTAAAGCAAGGGAAAGTATTGGAGTGGTTAGGAAATGAGACGGTAAGAGTCACAAAGCAGACCCAGCACGTTCTTCTGGCACACCGGGAGATGATAGAGGTGCTGGCCGCTGTCATAGTGCAAGGGGGTTGCAAGGCAGCGGTGCTAAGCAACACCACCTTTTGTTGTCTCACAACTGACGACTATCAGCAACTTGCCATTAATGAGTCGCGGTGGAGGGACATGGCTCGAGAAATAATTAAGCTCGTAGAGGCAAAACAAGGGGGATGGGAATGGTTGGGTAATATCTTTGACTCAGTATGGCAATGGCTATTGTTGTTGTTGAATTGGGAGTGGATTTGGTGGATTTTAGGTGGAGTATTGATTGCTTGGATATGTTTATGTTGTGTTTTACCCGTAGCAGTGCGCTGGTTACGCTCAGCAGGGCAACGGCTGATAAGGGTAGAGAATCGCGTTTTATATATGCGCTTAACGCAAGAAGATACAGCACTTTAGGATGGGGAGGGGGAACTGTGGGGAACTAGTGGCAATGCAGTATAAGTATTGCACCGGCCTCCTCGGAGGGGTGGCGCTTGGGGGTAGAGGGTGACACCCACGAAGGGGAGGGCGCGCTCTTGGACACTATAAATGTAATTGTTGCGACGCAATAAACGCCATTTGCTGCTTCTACTCCATGAGTGTCTGAGTCGTCAATGGCCCGGAGCGGGGAGAGCTCTGACCTGGTAAGACACAAGCCTGAGGTTGTCAAAGGGAAAGACAACAGTCCTCTCTTCCATCTCGCTTGCCTCCAGTGGGTCAGTCTCCCTCATGATACCTGTACCGTGTTCAAATCTCCTCCCGAGTATCTTTGTGCCCTCGAGCCTTCTTCTGTGTCTCTGTCTACCTCAGCACCCCTCTATTTCTGTCACAATGCTTCCTGCGAGCATCCTTCTGTTCCATCGCTATCCTTGAGTTCTGTAGCAGGCTTTGTTTCTTTCGTATTCAGAGACAATTCTTCCTGAGGCTTTCATTGTGCCCCAGAGCACTCTTACCTTATTCACTGCCATCTTGGATGTCTCCATTCTGTCGCTCATCCCCTGAGGACATCTGTACATTGCTGGGACACCTTCTTGAGTTTTGCATTGTGTCCCAGAGCTGCCTTCTGTCTTTCACTCTCAGCACCCTTCTTCTCCCATCATCATGCCTCCTGAGGCCATCCTTGTGCCCCACAGCCCTCTTTTGGCTCTGTTGTGCACTTTGCACCCTTCTCCCTCCCTGAGAACCTTTCCTGATGCCATCTTTCATCTCCAGAATGCTCACGTTGTCCTCTATGCTAGCTAGCATACCTCTGTTCAGTCCCTAGTCCCCTGAGGACACCTGTAGTCTATTCAAATCCCTTCTGGACTTCTTCATCATGGCCTCGAGCCTTCTTTTGCCTGTCCCTCTCAGAAGCCCTCTGCTACTGTCACAATGTCTCCCGAGGTCTTAGATTTTCCCTGCAGCACACTTTTAGCCCTGTAAGCCCCCTTTGGACTCATTTTGTTGCAATTGCAACTCTCTGATACTGAAAAGCCGGTCAAAGAAACTCTCTAAGACTTGTTTTGGAGTCTTAGAAAGCAGGCATTCTTTATTGCAGCGCTGGATGCACGGGGGATATTTCCACCTAGTGTGCATACCACAGCTTTAGCACAAACAGGTTATATAGAATAACTAATTGCATATGAATCAGATTAGTATACATATACATAAAAATGATTGCAACTGATTATCTTAGTACTGCCTACATCCTATCATACGCAATGAAGGATCCATTTGAGGCAAAGGGCTGCTTTTACGACCACCGACCCATTTGAAGTTCCTGTTGGCTGTCCTTGAAGTCTTTATTCTTGTCCTTGTTCTTTGATCTTGAAGCTTAATGCAGTTTCAATCACATGTGGTCAGTTTCAGCATTGTTCTCATCTAGTGTACAGGACCATCTAGTCATAAGAGCAAAGAACTGCAAAGCTTATGAATAATTACTAGTTAATCACTTGACTACACTTTTGTAATTATGTCCCCAGCTACCCGTTGTCTACTGTTTCAACCATAATGTTAATATACGATCATTTATCAAATCTCACTTATACAGTTATCTAGCAGCAAACCAGTTTTCATCAGTCTACCTTCTAAAGGATGTGTCGTATTGTGAGCTGACCTGTTTAGCTCGAGTCCTAATTAGGGCACCTGCTAGCCTCTCCCTTTGCTGGAATTCTTCTACTCATTTGGTGTTACTTTTTTAATATGCTGAAATACAATTTGTGATTTTAATTTTTCAGATGTGTTGTCGTAAGGGTGTGGTGATGCTCAGCAGATGCCCCATCCTGTGGGAAGCACCCTCTCCATGGGGCAGGCAGTGTGGATTATCTGGCGTTGGATCAAGAACCCAGAGTGGAATTGCTGTTGCAGATTATCCCAGACGAGTTTACCTACTGTGGATTACGTGGGTGGAGCCCCTGGTGAAGGTAAACCTCATGCATGCCCCCCCCAGCCTGTGCATGTTCTTGCGCACGTATCTTTCCACCCCAAACTATCCATCTAACCCACCTTCCATGCGAGTTTTTTCCCATGCCGATTGGTGGGGGCGTCACCCCCTTCCCCCCACCCACCGTGTATCCCTGAAGTTCCATGTTTTCTTGGTGTCATTTGTGGCTGCTGTCCCCACGTAAACTGCGGGGGGCGTGGCTGCTGCCGACCCTTTGCTGCATGACTGCAGGGGGTGTTGTTGCCCCACCCCCCCAGCCTGTCCCTTTGGGGCATGGCTGCTGCCTGGTCCCCCCCGTGTATTTCCATGTTTTTTTGGTGTCTTTTGCACTTTGGGACTCTTGTACCTCTGTTAAGGGAGTCAGCTGGAGACACGCTCAGGGGGACTCTGAATCATTGGCTATTCACAGTAAATAATTTACTTTGCAACCAGAGATATTTTGGAGATGGAATTCTTAAGGGATCTAATTCTGCTTTTTGATTCATCCCTATCCAGAAGGTAGTTCTGGTAGAAGTTAGGTGGTATGCACAGTCTTGCTAGAAATGAAGCATAACCCCAGAGTGTTTTGGCTTTTTTATAGGAAACTAAAGCACATCAATTTTGATAACAACATTGTCATTGCATTTAATGAGCTAGTTTCTTACATAGTTTAGAAGGACATCTATTGTTTTCTATCTACACCCCAGAAAAATTAAGTTTAATTCTCTACCCGGTCACATTGCTGATGCAATAGGTGTAGCTGTAGTACAGGAGCAAGTAGTGTCATTTCCTGCAGGGGTTACTTTCTCTGTTCAGGGCTTTGCTTGCTGTAAATTTAAGGCAGGTGAGAACACTCCTGCTGCTCCTCCAGCTGACTTTATACCTTCTGGTGGTTTGCCCTTCCCCTTTCCCAGGTGATTGTGCTAAGGGTGGTGGGCGGAGGGTTAGGGTATTTGAGCCACAGCCTCTGCTGAGGGAGTTCATTGTGCTCCTGGGTTTCTCTGGTGTTGGTGCTCAGCTCTTCCTTGAGTCCTTTGCAGCTTTTGAGCTGGCTCAGCTCTTTGGGAAGAGGTGTCTGCCTGAGGTAAGAGCTTCAGGACCACTCAAGGTTCAGCAGCATGTGTAGTAGAAAGTAACACTTGTATGCAGCTTTTTTTTTCCCTCTCTTTTTTTCAGGTCAGTAATTTTGTTTTGAGTGTTCAGGGGTAGAAAGAGGGTTTAATAGTATGCTTTTTTTTTTTTTTTTAATTCTTCATGCATTGTGTTTTCCTGGAATTCCCAACTTTATTGAAAACGGAACCTTGTTTTTTTCACCAGTTCTGCTGTATGCTGTGTAAGTTGCTGATATCTCTCTTAACGGGACCAATGATGACGTTGTTTAGCAGGGGTTAGAGTGAACATCTTATATGCATCTGTATATGGAGTTTTAGTATTTCCGAAGAAAGCAGAAGGGCCAGGAGGCACAGTGCCTTTCAGGCCCTGGGATGCCTCGTCACCTTTCCTCATTGCCCACAGAATGCCATGTTGTCCCTAGAACCTTTGCAGCTTGTGGCAGGCCCCTCGTGGATTATAAGTCTTAGGACTTAACTTTATTTTGTGGACGTGTGGCAGAGCTCAGAGTCTCTGGGAAGTTCTAGGTTAGGAGGTGCCCCCAGAATTTGGGATGTGGCTCAGAAGAGCGGCTCCTGAGGAGTAGCCACTGAAGGGGGTTCAGGGGTGCAAATGGAGGGCAGGAGGTGTCAGGAAGCAGTGGAGTTGCTTTCCTGACAGTTGAGAAGAAGAAAAGGGGTTTCTAAAGTTTTGGGACTGATGGGGAAAGGGAGGAGGGTTCACCAGCCTTTCTCAGATGAGTTTTGCAGTTGAATTTGGATGTCATAGAATGGTTTGGGTTGGAAGGGACCATAAAGATCCTCTGGTTCCAACCCCCCCAGCAATGGGTAGGGACACCTTCCGCAAGACCAGGTTGCTCAAAGCCCCATCTGACCTGGTCTCGAATGCTTCCAGGGAGGGTGCATCCGCAGGTTCTCTGGGCAACCCGTTCCAGTGCCTCGCCACCCATAGTGAGAAACTTCTTCCTAACACCTAAACTAAACGTACCCTCTTTAGGACTAAAGTTGTTACCACCTTGTCCTATTGCTGTACACCCTTGTAAAAAGAGCCTCTGCAGGTTTCTTATAGGCACCCTTTACATACCATGAAGTCTGCTATAAGGTCTCCTGCAAAGCTGCATGCCAGTGAGCGGTCCGAGAAGGTGAGGCAGTTGTCGGTCGGGTCAGTGTTGAACAGCAAAGTATTATGTGGCTGCTCGGTTAAGCATTTACCTTCTGTTTTGGAGGCGCTGTGTGGGCTATCTTTGAATTGGATGAGCGTTTGAGGAGAGCTGTGGATTAGCGAGGAGGAGCGTGGGGCCGATGACTTCTCACGAGTGCCATGCTAATTTGGTGTGTCTTGGTACCTTAGGTACCACGAGTGACGATGGCTGCAGGGTCTGATTCTGGAATGAGCGGGGAAGTGAACACGGTGGCGCTTGTGAGGAGGGGGGAGTTGGGGAAGTAGTTGGCGTTGGCTGGCGGGATGCTTACTCCCTTTTCTGGTTTATTTTTTTTCTGTGCTTGTTCTATTGCAGATGTTGAAGACCAATGCGTCACCTTGAGGAACATCCCAGTTAGCCTGTGTGGTTTTTGTGGAGGATGGACTCGGCCCCTCGGCCCTCTGAAAGCTACGTTGAGGGACCAGGGCTGGGGAGAGGCTGGGAGGAAGGGACGAAGCTGGGAATTGCAGGGAGGGGTTTTAAAGTTAGAGCAGGAGAGAGGGCTGTCCCAAAGCAGTCCCCTTTAGGCAGGCAAAGGGAGCGGGTTGCTTTTCAGCGCGAGACCTGCGTGTGCCGGGCAGGGCAGGTCCAGCCTGTGTCTGCAGTGGTGTGTAGTTTGCGTAGTCTGTCTTCTGTGCCTTCGACCTTCCTCAGGTCTCGATGTCCTCGTCGCGCTTTGCGCCGGAGGAGCGTGGCATGTGCTTCGGTCGCCGTCCCTAGGGTCTCGAATGCCCGTACTCATCGGCCCGGTGCTAATCGGGTGCTTCTTTTCTTGCGTTCGGAGCTCTAAAGCGTGGATCGGTCTCGGCGGGTTCCGGTCGGTCCTCTTTTGTGGCGTTCTTCCGGGCTGCGTCGGCAGCCCCGCTCTCTAGCCGTCCATTTTCTCGGACTGGGACTTCTTCCCCGCATCCTGACGTCCTTAGGTCTTGACGCCAGGCTTCTGGCACATCCGTCATCTGGGTTTTGACAGTGCCGTCTTGTAATGGGGTGTTACGTTCGACTCCTCTCCTGAGGGTCTGCCGTAGAGCCTCCTGGCCTCACGGTGGCGGCCCCGTAGGTCGTCTTGCCCGACGGCACCTCCCGTCCGGGGGTCATTCTTTTTGCTGAGAGTTTTTTCTCTCTTTGAATCACCTCGTTGGTAGCGTTCCACGTGGCGAGGTTCTGCGCATGGGTGTGTTTGGCTTGGAGCTGCTCTGCCCGGGGATGTAGAGTCAGGGGTAGGTGGAACAGCGATAAGAGTCTGGGTGAAACGATGTGCCTAGACTGTTTAGGCGAGGGTCGTACAGTCATCTCAGCTCAAGTAGGCGTCAGCGGGCTGTGTGGACAGCTGTGCCGATAGTGTTTTACCGAGACGATTGGAGCCGTGTGGCAGGGGTTGTTGAGGGGTAGTGAAGTGGATTTGAATCTCTAAGGTGTTAAGTCTTGCACGTGATGGGCTTAAAGTTTCGCCCTGGTTTTTTTTTGGTTGGCGTGTTTTTGGGTTTTTTTTGTTTTTTTTTTTTTTTAAATAGCAGGCTGTAGTTGGACTCCAGATGGTCTTTGTAGATGGAATCAAGACCTCTGGAGTTGTTAAGCTCTTGCTCTGCATCCAGGTGACTTGTTCAGTATGTTTGTTTTTTTTTTTTAGGTGCGGAGGGACAAGATGCGTGCCAGAGAGCGACGGGGAAAGGCAGCGGAGCACCATAAGGAGGTGGGTCTGTGAGTGGAGTCAGAGGGAAGATGTGGCCGGTGGCTCTATGATTAGGTGATGGGGTTTTTACTTTTTTTATATTTCGAAGGTGCGAAGGAATGAGCGGAGCGGGCTATCGGCATCGGAGGTGACTTGGCAAGTTGAGCCGTGACTACTGGGTTGAAGCAACGGTTCCTTTGGAGGTGGTGTATTGTTGGTGAAGTTGGCAGCATCCCTTGTTATTTGGTTTTTGCAGGTGGTATGGAGGCTTCAACGTGGCAAGCTGTCGATGGCAGAGGTGGGGTGGTTGAGCGGCCAAGGTAAAGGAGAGGGAGTTGGGAATCGGTGCGGGCGGGCTGAGGTTTCGGGCGATGTCTCGGCATGCGTCTTCTGCTTTGGTTTTTGCAGGTGGCGCACGCAGCCTCGGAGGGGCGAAGCCGCAGGCCGATGAGCAGTCTGAGAAGGTGAGGTGGTTGTGGGCTGGGTTGGTGTTGTATATCGAAGTATGATGGGGCAGTTTGGTTTAAGCTTTTCCCTTTTGTTTTGGACGCGCTGTGCGGGCCACCTTTGGAATTGGATGAGCGTTTGAGGTGAGCTGTGGATTAGGGAGGAAGAGTATGGGGCTGGTGACTTCTCACGAGTGCTATGCTAATTTTGTGTGTCTTGCTATCTCAGGTACCATGAGTGATGATGGTCGTAGGTTCTGAGTCTGGAATGAGCGGGTAAGCATAACACTGTGGTATGTGTCATTAAGTGGGGGGTTGGGAAAGTAGTTCGTGTTGTAGAGGAACGTGTGTGTTGTAGAGGAATGTGTTGTGAAGCTTTAGGGTTACTACTGTAAAGCTGAGTTGTTGTTGTGTAAAGCTGAGTTGTTGTTGTGTAAAGCTATTGTAAAACTTCAAGGTTGCTACTCTAAAACCCGTGTAGCGAAAACCATTATAAAACTTTGAAGTTGCTGTTGTAAAACCATGTTGTAAAAAACCGTGTTGTAAAGGTTTAGGGGTGCTACTGTAAAACTGAATTGTAAAACTATTGTAAAACTTTGAAGTTGCTGTTGTAAAAACAACGCGTTGGAAAGAGCCGCGCGCTGTAAAAACAACGCGCTGGAAAGAGCCGCGCGCTGTAAAAAGAGCCGCGCGCTGTAAAAACAACGCGCTGGAAAGAGCCGCGCGCTGTAAAAAGAGCCGCGCGCTGTAAAAACAACGCGCTGGAAAGAGCCGCGCGCTGTAAAAAGAGCCGCGCGCTGTAAAAACAACGCGCTGGAAAGAGCCGCGCGCTGTAAAAAGAGCCGCGCGCTGTAAAAACAACGCGCTGGAAAGAGCCGCGCGCTGTAAAAAGAGCCGCGCGCTGTAAAAACAACGCGCTGGAAAGAGCCGCGCGCTGTAAAAAGAGCCGCGCGCTGTAAAAACAACGCGCTGGAAAGAGCCGCGCGCTGTAGAAAGAGCCGCGCGCTGTAAAAACAACGCGCTGGAAAGAGCCGCGCGCTGTAGAAAGAGCCGCGCGCTGTAAAAACAACGCGCTGGAAAGAGCCGCGCGCTGTAGAAAGAGCCGCGCGCTGTAAAAACAACGCGCTGGAAAGAGCCGCGCGCTGTAGAAAGAGCCGCGCGCTGTAAAAACAACGCGCTGTAGAAAGAGCCGCGCGCTGTAGAAAGAGCCGCGCGCTGTAGAAAGAGCCGCGCGCTGTAGAAACAACGCGCTGTAGAAACAACGCGCTGTAGAAAGAGCCGCGCGCTGTAGAAACAACGCGCTGTAAAAAGAGCCGCGCGCTGTAGAAAGAGCCGCGCGCTGTAAAAACAACACGTTGGAAAGAGCCGCGCGCTGTAAAAAGAGCCGCGCGCTGTAGAAAGAGCCGCGCGCTGTAAAAACAACGCGTTGGAAAGAGCCGCGCGCTGTAGAAAGAGCCGCGCGCTGTAAAAACAACGCGTTGGAAAGAGCCGCGCGCTGTAGAAAGAGCCGCGCGCTGTAAAAACAACGCGTTGGAAAGAGCCGCGCGCTGTAGAAAGAGCCGCGCGCTGTAAAAACAACGCGTTGGAAAGAGCCGCGCGCTGTAGAAAGAGCCGCGCGCTGTAAAAACAACGCGTTGGAAAGAGCCGCGCGCTGTAAAAAGAGCCGCGCGCTGTAAAAACAACGCGTTGGAAAGAGCCGCGCGCTGTAAAAAGAGCCGCGCGCTGTAAAAACAACGCGTTGGAAAGAGCCGCGCGCTGTAAAAAGAGCCGCGCGCTGTAAAAACAACGCGCTGGAAAGAGCCGCGCGCTGTAAAAAGAGCCGCGCGCTGTAAAAACAACGCGCTGGAAAGAGCCGCGCGCTGTAAAAAGAGCCGCGCGCTGTAAAAACAACGCGCTGGAAAGAGCCGCGCGCTGTAAAAAGAGCCGCGCGCTGTAAAAACAACGCGCTGGAAAGAGCCGCGCGCTGTAAAAAGAGCCGCGCGCTGTAAAAACAACGCGCTGGAAAGAGCCGCGCGCTGTAAAAAGAGCCGCGCGCTGTAAAAACAACGCGTTGGAAAGAGCCGCGCGCTGTAAAAACAACGCGTTGGAAAGAGCCGCGCGCTGTAAAAACAACGCGTTGGAAAGAGCCGCGCGCTGTAAAAAGAGCCGCGCGCTGTAAAAAGAGCCGCGCGCTGTAAAAACAACGCGTTGGAAAGAGCCGCGCGCTGTAAAAAGAGCCGCGCGCTGTAAAAACAACGCGTTGGAAAGAGCCGCGCGCTGTAAAAAGAGCCGCGCGCTGTAAAAACAACGCGTTGGAAAGAGCCGCGCGCTGTAAAAAGAGCCGCGCGCTGTAAAAAGAGCCGCGCGCTGTAAAAAGAGCCGCGCGCTGTAAAAAGAGCCGCGCGCTGTAAAAACAACGCGTTGGAAAGAGCCGCGCGCTGTAAAAAGAGCCGCGCGCTGTAAAAACAACGCGTTGGAAAGAGCCGCGCGCTGTAAAAAGAGCCGCGCGCTGTAAAAACAACGCGCTGGAAAGAGCCGCGCGCTGTAAAAAGAGCCGCGCGCTGTAAAAACAACGCGCTGGAAAGAGCCGCGCGCTGTAAAAACAACGCGTTGGAAAGAGCCGCGCGCTGTAAAAAGAGCCGCCCGCTGTAAAAACAACGCGCTGTAAAAAGAGCCGCCCGCTGTAAAAAGAGCCGCCCGCTGTAAAAAGAGCCGCCCGCTGTAAAAAGAGCCGCCCGCTGTAAAAAGAGCCGCCCGCTGTAAAAAGAGCCGCCCGCTGTAAAAACAACGCGCTGTAAAAAGAGTCGCGCGCTGTAAAAACAACGTGTTGGAAAGAGCCGCCCGCTGTAAAAACAACATGTTGGAAAGAGCCGCCTGCTGTAAAAACAACGCGTTGGAAAGAGCCGCGCGCTGTAAAAAGAGCCGCCCGCTGTAAAAACAACGCGTTGACAAAATGGTGCTGTAAATAACTTTGTTTTAAAAACGTGGTGTAAAAACAAGTGTTGTGACGCTTTATGGTAGCTACTCTAAAACTGTATTGAAACACGGTATTGTGAAACTTTAGGGTTGCTACTCTAAAACTGTATTGTAAAACCGAGTTGTAAAACTGTATTGTAAAAGTACTGTAAAACTTTAAAGTTGCTGTTTGAAAACTGCGTTGTGTAAAACTGTGTTGTAAAAAAACGTGTTGTGAAGCTTTAGGGTTGCTACCGTAAAACTGTATCGAAACACGGTATTGTAAAACTTTAGTTGCTACTCTAAAACTGTATTGAAACACGGTATTGTAAAACTTTAGTTGCTACTCTAAAACTGTGTTGTAGAAAAACGCGTTGTAGAAAAACGCGTTGTAGAAAAACGCGTTGTAGAAAAACGCGTTGTAGAAAAACGCGTTGTAGAAAAACGCGTTGTAGAAAAACGCGTTGTAGAAAAACGCGTTGTAGAAAAACGCGTTGTAGAAAAACGCGTTGTAGAAAAACGCGTTGTAGAAAAACGCGTTGGAAACAACAACCAACTGCGTTGTGAAGCTTTAGGGTAGCTACTGTAAAACAGTATTGTAAAACCGTGTTGCAAACCTATTGTAAAACCTTGAAGTTGCTCTTGTAAAACTGCGTTGTGGAAAACATGTTGACAAAAAACTGCGTTGTGGAAAACGTGTTGACAAAAAACTGCGTTGTGGAAAACGTGTTGACAAAATGGTGTTGTAAATAACTGTGTTTTAAAAACACGTGGTGTAAAAACAAGTGTTGTGAAGCTTTATGGTAGCTACTCTAAAACTGTATTGAAACACGGTATTGTAAAACTTTAGGGTTGCTACTGTAAAACTGTATTGTAAAACCGAGTTGTAAAACTGTATTGTAAAAGTATTGTAAAACATTGGAGTTGCTGTTGTAAAACTGAGTCGTAAATAATTGTGTTGTGAAGAAACGTGGTGAAGAAACAGCGTTGTGAAGAAACGTGGTGAAGAAACAGCGTTGTGAAGAAACGTGGTGAAGAAACAGCGTTGTGAAGAAACGTGGTGAAGAAACAGCGTTGTGAAGAAACGTGGTGTGAAGCTTTAGGGTTGCTACCTTAAAACGGTATTGTAAAACAGTATTGTAAAACTCTGTAGTTGCTGGTGTAAAACCGCGTTGTGAAGCTTTAGGGTTGCTACTGTAAAACCGTGTTGTAAAACCACGTTGTAAAACTGTATTGTAAAACTATTGTAAAACATTGAAGTTGCTGTTGTAAAACCGTGTTGTAAAAAATGTGTTGTAAAAAAACGTGTTGTGAAGGTTTAGGGTTGCTACTCTAAAACTGTACTGTAAGACTATTGTTAAGCTTTGAAGTTGCTGTTGTAAAGCTGTGGTGTAAAACGCGTGTTGGAAAACCGCGTGGTGTAAAACGCGTGTTGGAAAACCGCGTGGTGTAAAACGCGTGTTGGAAAACCGCGTGGTGTAAAACCGCATTGTGAAGCTTTAGGGTTGCTACTGTAAAACCGTGTTGTAAAACCACGTTGTAAAACTGTATTGTAAAACTATTGTAAAACATTGAAGTTGCTGTTGTAAAACCGTGTTGTAAAAAACGTGTTGAAAAAACCGTGTTGTAAAAAACGTGTTGTAAAAAACCGTGGTGTAAAAAACGTGTTGAAAAAACTGTGGTGTAAAAAACGTGTTGTGAAGCTTTAGGGGTGCTACTGTAAAACTGTATTGTAAATGTACTGTAAAACTTTAAAGTTGCTGTTTGAAAACTGTGTTGTGTAAAACTGTTTTGTAAAAAAACGTGTTGTGAAGCTTTAGGGTTGCTACCTTAAAACTGTATTGTAAAACGGTATTGTAAAACTTTAGGGTTGCTACTGTAAAACCGAGTTGTAAAACTGTATTGTAAAACTATTGTAAAACTTTGGAGTTGCTGGTGTAAAACTGTGTGTTGTGTAAAACTGTGTGTTGTGTAAAACTGTGTGTTGTGTAAAACTGTGTGTTGTGTAAAACTGTGTTGTGAAGCTTTAGGGTTGCTACTGTAAAACCATGTTGTAAAACTGTATTGTAAAACAATTGTAAAACATTGAAGTTGCTGTTGTAAAACCGTGTTGTAAAAAACGTGTTGTAAAAAAACGTGTCGTGATGGTTTAGGGTTGCTACTCTAAAACTGTATTGTGAGACTGTTGTAAAGCTTTGAAGTTGCTGTTGTAAAGCTGTGTGGTAAAAAACGTGTTGAAAAAACTGTGGGGTAAAACACGTGTTGTGAAGCTTTAGGGTTGCTACTGTGAAAATGTATTGTAAATTATTGTAAAACTTTAAATTTGCTGTTTGAAAACTGTGTTGTGTAAAACTGTGTTGGAAAAAACGTGTTGTAAAAAAACGTGAAACTTTAGGGCTGCTACTCTAAAACTATATTGTAAACCTATTGTAAAACTTTGAAGTTGCTGTTGTAAAACTGTGGTGTAAAAAAAGTGTTGGAAAAACTGTGTGGTAAAAAACTGTGTTGGAAAAATATGTGGTGTAAATACACGTGTTGTGAAGCTTTAGGGTTGCTACTGTAAAACTCTATTGTAAAACCGAGTTGTAAAACTGTATTGTAAAAGTATTGTAAAACTTTATAGTTGCTGTTTCAAAACTGTGTTGTGTAAAACTGTGTTGTGTAAAAGTTTGTTGTGTAAAACTGTGTTGTAAAAAGACGTGTTGTGAAGCTTTAGGGTTGCTACTGTAAAACCATGTTGTAAAACTGTGTTGTAAAACTATTGTAAGACATTGAAGTTGCTGTTGTAAAACTGTGTTGTAAAACTGTGTTGTGTAACACTGAGTTGTAAATAATTATCTTGTAAAAAACTGTGTTGTAAATAATAGGTTGTAAAGAAACGTGTTGTGGAAAAACAGTGTTGGAAAAAACGTGTTGAAAAACAGTGTTGGAAAAAACGTGTTGAAAAAACAGTGTTGGAAAAAACGGCGTGGTGAAAATCCAGCGTTGGAGAAAACGGTGTGGTGAAAAACCAGCGTTGGAGAAAACGGTGTGGTGAAAAACCAGCGTTGGAGAAAACGGCGTGGTGAGAAACCAGCGTTGGAGAAAAGGGCGTGGTGAGAAAACGGTGTGGTGAGAAATCGGCGTGGTGAGAAACCAGCGTTGGAGAAAACGGCGTGGTGAAAAACGGCGTGGTGAAAAACCAGCGTTGGAGAAAACGGCGTGGTGAGAAACCAGCGTTGGAGAAAACGGCGTGGTGAGAAAACGGCGTGGTGAAAAACCGGCGTTGGAGAAAACGGCGTGGTGAAAAACCGGCGTTGGAGAAAACGGCG
The DNA here is from genome assembly GCF_026419915.1 of Harpia harpyja. Classification (NCBI taxonomy): domain Eukaryota; kingdom Metazoa; phylum Chordata; class Aves; order Accipitriformes; family Accipitridae; genus Harpia; species Harpia harpyja. The sequence goes on along the minus strand of NC_068951.1, from coordinate 96,143 downwards.
TGGTGAAAAACCGGCGTTGGAGAAAACGGCGTGGTGAAAAACCGGCGTTGGAGAAAACGGCGTGGTGAAAAACCGGCGTTGGAGAAAACGGCGTGGTGAAAAACCGGCGTGGTGAGAAACCGGCGTTGGAGAAACCGGCGTGGTGAGAAAACGGCGTGGTGAAAAACCAGCGTTGGAGAAAACGGCGTGGTGAAAAACCAGCGTTGGAGAAAACGGCGTGGTGAGAAAACGGCGTGGTGAAAACGGCGTGGTGAAAAACCAGCGTTGGAGAAAACGGCGTGGTGAAAAACCAGCGTTGGAGAAAACGGCGTGGTGAAAAACCAGCGTTGGAGAAAACGGCGTGGTGAAAAACCAGCGTTGGAGAAAACGGCGTGGTGAAAAACCAGCGTTGGAGAAAACGGCGTGGTGAAAAAACACGTGCTGTGAAGCTTTAGGGTAGCTACTGTAAAACAGTATTGTAAATCCGAGTTGTAAAACTGTTTTGTAAAACGTTAAAGTTGCTGTTTTAAAACTGTGTTTTGTAAAACTGTGTTGTAAAAAAGAGCCGTTGTGAAGCTTTAGGGTTGCTACCTTAAAACGGTATTGTAAACTTTAGTTGCTACTGTAAATCTGTATTGAAACGCGGTATTGTAAAATGTTAGGGTGGCTACTGTAAAACTGTATTGTAAAACCGTGTTTTAAAACTATTGTAAAACCTTGAAGTTGCTGTTGTAAAACTGTGTTGCGAAAAAGTGTGTTGCGAAACAACTGTCACAAAAAACTGTTGTAAACAATGTGTTGTAAAAAATCGTATTGTAAAAAACGTGTTGTGGAAAAACGTGTTGCGAAACTTTAGGGTTGCTACTCTAAAACTGTATTGGAAAATGTTATTGTAAAATTTTAGAGTTGCTACTGTAAAACTGTATTGTAAAACCGTGTTTTAAAACTGTATTGTAAAACTATTGTAAAACTTTGAAGTTGCTGTTGTAAAACTGTGTTGTGTAAAACTTGTGTAAAAAGTCTTGTGAAAAAACTGTGTTGTGAAAAAACTGTTGTAAAACAACTGTGTTGTAAAAAACCGTGGTGTAAAACCATGTTGTAAAACCGCGTTGTAAAAAACCGTGTTGGAAAACTGTGTTGGAAAAAACGTGTTGAAATAACTGTGTGGGGAAAAACTGTGGGGTAAAAAACTGTGTTTTTAAAACACGTGGTATAAAAACACGTATTGTGAAGCTTTAGGGTTGCTACTATAAAACTGTATTGTAAAAGTACTGTAAAACTTTAAAGTTGCTGTTTGAAAACTGTGTTGTGTAAAACTGTGTTGTAAAAAAACGTGTTGTGAAGCTTTAGGGTTGCTACCTTAAAAACGTATTGTAAAACTTCAGTTGCTACTCTAAAACTGTATTGAAACATGGTATTGTAAAACTTTAGGGTTGCTACTGTAAAACTGTGTTGTAAAACCGTGTTGTAAAACTATATTGTAAAACTATATTGTAAAACTATATTGTAAAACTATTGTAAAACTTTGAAGTTGCTGTTGTAAAACTGTGTTGTGTAACACTGTGGTGTGAAAAAACGTGTTGTGAAAAACGTGTTGCAAAAAACGTGTTGTGAAAAAACCGTGTTGCGAAAAACCCCTGTTGCTAAAAAATCTTGTTGCAAAAATAGTGTTGTAAATAACTGTGTTGTAAAAAAGTATGGTAAAAAAACATGTTGTAAAAAAAACGTGTTGTGAAAAAACATGTTGTGAAACTTTAGGGTTGCTACTCTAAAACTGTATTGTGAAACTGTATTGAAAAACTTTAGAGTTGCTACTGTAAAACTGTATTGTGAAACTGTATTGAAAAACTATTGTAAAACTTTGAAGTTGCTGTTGTAAAACTGTGTTGTAAAAACCAGTGTTGTAAAAAACGTGTTGAAAAAACATTGTTGGAAATAACTGTTTTGTAAAAACAGTGTTGGAAATAACTGTGTTGTAAAATAAATGTGTTTTAAAAACACGTGTAAAAACGCGTGTTGTGAAGCTTTAGGGTAGCTACTGTAAAACTGAGTTGTAAAACTGTATTGTAAACCTATTGTAAACCTGGAAGTTGCTGTTGTAAAACTGTGTTGTAAAAAACGTGTTGTAGAAAAATGTGTTGTAAAAAACTGTACTGTAAAAAAATGGTGTTGCCAAATAACGTGTTGCAAAAAAACGTAAAAAAACGTGTTGTAAAAAAAGTGTGAAACTTTAGGGTTGCTACTGTAAAACTGTATTGTAAAACTATTGTAAAACTTTGAAGTTGCTGTTGTAAAACTGTGTTGTGAAAAAACATGTTGTGAAAAACTTGTAAAAAAACGTGAAAAACTGTTGTGAAAACCTGTTGTAAAAAAACGTGAAAAACTGTTGTGAAAAACTGTTGTAAAACAGTGTTGTAAAAAAACGTGTTGTAAAAAACCCTTGCTGAGTCCATATCCGGTACCCCGGTGGGTCTTTCTGTCCTGTCATCTGTTTGGTGCACCTCCATTTGGTCCCCGATCCCCTGAGGACACCTGTTCTTTGTTCAATTCCCTTTTGAGCTCCTTGCACCCCCAAGGCTTCTTTGGTCTCTCTGGCCCCTTCTGGATCTCTCTAATCCCTGCGACGATGCCTCTTGCTCTACTGGAGCCTTTTCCAAAGCCATCTTTGTGGTCCAAAGCAGTCTTTTTTTTTTTCCCACCTTACAGTATGTTTCTGTTTGGTGTCTGGTACCCCAAAGATGTCTATGGTCAGCTTAGATCTTCTCTTGAGTTTTTCAGAGGAGGCAATAGCCTTCATCTATTTTTATCGACACATCTCCCGTGGTGGTGTTTATTGTGTTTTGCAATTTAGTTTTGCTTTAGCTAGTAAGGTATTAATTAGGCTGCTTCATACAGTTCCTGGTACGTATCTTGTATTTCCATGTGTTTTTGGTGGTTTCTGTCCTTTGGGAATCATCTAGTTCTCTTAAGGGAGTCAGTCAGAGAGACAATCATAGCGACCCTGAAATGTCAGCGATTTACCGTAAATAACTTACTTTGCAACCAGAGATATTTTTGAGAAGGGATTCTTAAGGAATGTAATTCTGGTTTGTGATTCAGTCCTATCCACAAGGTAGTTCTGGTAGAAGTTAGGTGGTGCGTGCAGCCTTGCTAGAAATTGGTATGCACAGCCTTGCTAGAAATGAAGCGTAACCCTACAGCATTTTGGCTTTTTTTATAGGAAACTCAAGCACTTCAATTTTGATAACAGCTTTGTTATTGCATTTAATGAGCTAGTTTCTTATATAGTTTAGAGGGACATCTATCTTTTTCTATCTACGCCCCAGAAAAATTAAGTTTAATTCCCTACCCGGTCACGTTGCCGATGCTATAGTTGTAGCTGTAGTACAAAAGCAGGTATCGTTTTTGCTAGTAAGGATTGCTTTCTCTTTTCAGGGCTTTGCTTGCTCTAAATTTAAGGCAGGTGAGAACACTCCTGCTGCTCCTCCAGCTGACATTGTAAGTTCTGGTGGTTTGCCCTTCCCCTTTCCCAGGTGAATGTGGGAAGGGTGGTGGGCAGGGCCATGGGGTATATGAACCACAGCCTCTGCTGAGGGAGTTCATTGTGCTCCTGGGTTTTTGTGGTGTTGGTGCTCAGCTCTTGAGTCCTTTACAGCTTTTGAGCTGGCTCAGCTCTTTGGGAAGAGGTGTCTGCCTGAGGTAAGAGCTTCAGGACCACTCAAGGTTCAGCAGCATGTGTGGTAGAAAGTAACACTTGTATGTAGCTTTTATTTCTTTTTTTTTCAGGTCAGTAATTTTGTTTTGAGTGTTCAGGGGTGGTGAGATGGTTTAATAGTATGCATTGTTTTGGTTCTTTTTTTAGTTCTCGATGCATTGTGTTTTCCTGGAATTCCCGACTTTATTGAAAATGGAACCTTGTTTTTTTCACCAGCTTTGCTGTATTCTGTGTAAGTTGCTGATACTATCTCTCTTAATAGGACCGATGGTGACATTATTTAGTAGGGGTTAGGGTGAGCATCTTGTATGCATGTGTCTATGGAGCTTTAGTAGTTCTCAAGAAGGCAGCAGGGCCATAAGGCATAGTGTCTTTTAGGGTCTGGGATGCCTCATTGCCTTTCCTCATTGCCCACAGAATGCCATGTTGTCCCTAGAAACTTTGCAGCTTGTGGCAGGCCCCTCGTAGGTTATAAGCCTCGGGACTTGACTTTGTGGGCACGTAGCAGAGCTCAGAGTCTCTGGGAAGTTGTGAGTTAGGAGGTGTCCCCAGAATTTGGGATGTGGCTCAGAAGAGCGGCTCCTGAGGAGCAGCCACTGAAGGGGGTTCAGGGGTGCAAATGGAGGGCAGGAGGTGTCAGGAAGCACCCCAATATACGTGGACAGTCTTGCCTCAAGGCTTTAAGAACAGCCCTACCATTTTTGGAAGTCAATTGGCATGAGAATTAGAGATTTGGAAGAAAGAAAATAATCAAGGAATCTTGTTGCAATATGTGGGTGATCTATTAATTGCAGCTGAGACAGAAGAACCATGCCCCAAGTTAACTCTTAGCCTTTTGAAGTTTTTGGGAATCGGTGGCTATCGAGTGTCAAAAGAAAAAGCCCAAATAACCCAGAGAGAAGTAACTTATTTGGGTTTGGAAATCCTGAAAGGACAGAGACAATTAGGAACCGAGAGAAAGAAGACAATTTGTCATGTCCCCAAGGCCAAGACTCTGAAAGCATTGCGAGCGTTTCTGGGAACGGTCGGGTGGTGTCGCCTGTGGATTGCAAATTACAGCTTGCTGGTCCGACCTTTATAGGAGCAGCTCAAAACCTCACACAATGGATTTATAGATTGGACTGGTGCCAGGAAAGCTGCTTTCAAACAATTAAAACGGGCTTTAATGGAGGCGCCAGCCCAAGGCCCGCCAGATCTCACAAAGACATTTGAACTTTTTACTCATGAAAGAAAAGGTATAGCTCTGGGTGTGCCGGCCCAATATCTGGGACCAAGTCGGCGAGCTGTGGCCTACTTCTCGAAGCAATTAGACAACGTGAGTCTGGGATGGCCCGGTCGTCCGAGTGCCGTCGCTGCAACTGCGCTATTGATCCAAGAAGCTCGTAAGTTCACCCTAGGACAGAGAATTGCAGCGTATGTTCCCCACATGCTGATCGCTGTGCTCGAACAGAAAGGGGGGCATTGGTTATCCCCTAGTAGAATGCCGAAATACCAAGTGGTGTTGCTGGAGCAAGATGATGTTTCCTTAAAAAGTGCTCCTATCGTTAACCCTGCTGTGTTTTTAACAACCGATCAGGTTGAAGGAGAACCGGAACATGACTGCCTGCAGACAATTGAAGAAGTCTACTCCGGCCGACCGGATCTCCGAGATGCGCCAGCGGAAGAAACGGATTGGGAAGTATATACCGACAGAAGCGGTTTCATCCGTGAAGGAAAACGTTTATCAGGATACGCGGTAACCGCTACCGAGAAGGTAATTGAATCGCGAGCTTTGCCTTCAAATGTATCTGCCCAAAAGGCTGAATTGATAGCTCTTACTCGAGCACTGGAACTAAGTCAAGGAAAGCAAATCAACATTGGGACAGACTCAAAGTATGCTTTTGGAGTAGTACATGCACGTGGAGCAGCGTGGAGAGAAAGAGGACTGCTATCCGCACAAGGAATCACCATTCAGCATGCAGAACAAATGCCGAAATTGTTCGAAGCCATTCCAAAGCCAACAGCAGTCGTGATGATGCACCGTAAAGCACATTGGTCAGGTAGGACCGTCCCTGAAACAGGTAACCAGTTGACTGCTAGAGCTGCTAAAGAGGCTGCAGAAAAAGGCATCGTAGCACTAGTTCCAGAACAAGTGTAAATTTACCTAAAGGTGCTCCAAGTTATAATGAAAAAGGTGAAGAACTAATTCTTAAATTGCAGGCTAACAAAAATGAAACAGGATGGGCCGTTAACACCAACAGGTTAAATAAGCATCCCACCCGCAACAATGAGAGAAATTGCCCCGGCTGAACATAGCAAAGTACGTTGGGGAACAGAAAACCTTGTTAAACATTTACAAACGTGTATTTTGAATAGAGATATGATAAAAAGTATCTGAATAATTACAAGTAGGTTTGTATATGTAATAATCCCCAAACCAATAATAAAATCCTTTTTGGAATGACTAAGCGAGGAAATTCTCCAGGAAAATATTGGCAAATTGATTTTACAGAATTGCTTCAAAAAGAGGGATACCGATATATCCCAGTTCTAGTCGATACCTTTACCGGGTAGCCTGAAGCTTTCCCTTGTCGCCCCAACGAAGCAAGAGAAGTAGTTATCATCATTGTTATAATCTGTGTCGCTTTTAGCTGTCTTAAACGAGCTGCGGCACGATCTCTGTTCAAGCGAGACTATTAAAAGAATTAGTAGCCTCAAGCGGGAAGGGGGGGGGGGAATTGGTAGCATATTTCCGTACGTTCTGTATGGTATGTCTAAATATTTTGATGGTTTTAATATTTTGTACCAGCCGTGGAGACTGGTTTGCTGCTAGGTGACTGTAAAAGTGAGATTTGGTAAATAATGATTGGAAATCTTCTACTAACACTATGATTGAAACAATAGACAAAAGTATAGCTGAGCAATTAACTAGTAGAAGTAGTTACTCCCAAGTTTTGCCGTTCTTTGCACTTAGGAGTAGATATTCCTGTGCACTAGATGAGAACAATGTTGAAACAGACCGCATGCGATTGAAACTGCGTTAAGCTTCAAGATGAAAGAACGAGGACAAGAATAAAGACTTCAAGGACAGCCAACGAGAACTTCAAATGGGTCGGTGGTTGTAAAAGCAGCCCTTCGACTCAAATGGATCCTTCGTTACGCGTGATCGGATGTAGGCAGTGCTACGATAATCAGTTATAATCATTTCTATGAATATGTATACTAATCTGGTTAATATGTAATTAGTTATTCTATATAACCTGTTTGTGCTAAAGCTGTGGTATGCACGCTAGGTGGAATTATCCCCCGTGTATCCAGCGCTGCAATAAAGAATGCCTGCTTTCTAGCAGTCCAAAACGAGTCTTGGAGAGTTTCGTTGACCGGCTTTTCGGTATCACTTGTCCGTGGGTTGGTGTCTTTCCTCCCCCATGCGTCTGTGGGTGAGTGTCTTTCCTCTCCCCCGGTGTTTCTGTCAGTGGTTTTCTCTCGATCCCCGCTCCGTGTGTCCGTCAGTCAGTGTCTCACCCCACCTCGCGTGTCCATCGGTGAGCATTTTGCCCTGCCTTGCTTGTCCATCAGTCAGTGTCTCGCCCCGTCCCGCCTGTCTGTCGGTCTGTGTCTCCCCATTCCTTGTGTTTCCATCAGTCAGTGTCTCTCCTCTGTCTTTTTGTGTCCGTCAGTTGTTAACTCCCCCCCCCCTTGCTTGTCCGTCAGTCGGTGTCTCCCCCTGCCTCGCCTGTCCCTTGGTCCATATGTCCCCCCACCGTGCTCCGGCGTGTCCGTCGGTCGGTGTCTGATCCCCGCTCCGGCGTGTCCGTCGGTCGGTGTCTGATCCCCGCTCCGGCGTGTCTGTCGGTCGGTGTCTCCTCTCTTCTGCTCCTCCTGCCTGTCTGCAGTGGTTTATATTCACCCATACCCCCCCCAAGTCGGTGGGTGTGGGCATTTCCTGCCTGAACCCCTGTTTGGCGAGCGCTGGCCATTCTTCCCTGCCCCCTGCGTGTGAGTAGGCAAGTGTGTTTGGCTTGGAGTTGCTCTGCCTGGGGATGTAGAGTCATGTAGGTGGAATAGAAATAAGTGTCTACGGGTGAAATGTTGATGTGCCTAGACCGTCCAGGTGTGAGGGTTGTACAGTCATCTCGGCTCGAGTAGCCGTCGGCGGGCTGTGTGGGCAGCTGTGCCGATAGTGTTTTACGGAGACGATTGGAACCGTGTGGCAGGGGCTGTTGAGGGGCAGTGAAGCGGATTTGAATCTCTAAGGTGTTAAGTCTTGCACGTGATGAGCTTAAAGTTTGGCGCTGGTCTTCTTTTGGTTGGGTTTCTTTTTTTTTTTTTTTTTTTTTTTTTAAATGGCAGGCTGTAGTTGGACTCCAGATGGTCTTCATAGATGGAATCAAGACCTCTGGAGTGGTGAAGCTTTTGCTCTGCATCCAGGTGACTTGTTCAATATGGGGTTTTTTTTCAGATGCGGAGGGACAAGATGTGTGCCACAGAGCAACGGGGGAAGGCAGCGGAGCACCGTAAGGAGGTGGGTCCGGGAGTGGAGTCGGAGGGAAGATACGGCCGGTGGCTTTATGAGATTGCTTTGCTTTGCTGTGCTTTGCGGGTTTTTTTGCTTTGTATTGATCTGTATTTGCCTTTGTCTTGCGTTGTTTTGCTCTGTATTTGTATTGACTGTCACGTGAGACTTGTCTCACATTGTATGACCTTTATTGTGTTTTTTTCTGATATTGTAGTGCTCTGTGCTTGTATTGACTGTCATCTGAGACTATCTTGCATTGTATTGCTCGATATTGGTTTGTGTTGTAGTGTTCTGTACTTGCATTGTTTGCCATCTGAGACTGTCTTGCTTTGCATGGCCCTGCATTGTGTTTTGTATTGCAGTGCTCTGTACTTGTATTGAGCGCCATCTGAGACTGCCTTGCATTCTATGGGTCTGTATTGGTTTTGTATTGTTTCGGTCTGTACTCGTATTGACTGTCATCTGAGAGTCTCTTGCATTGGCCCTGTCCTGTTTTGTCTGGTATGGCAGTGCTCTGAGTTTTTTTGTCTTGACTGAGATAAGAGTACTGCCTTGTATGGCATTATATTTGCATGCGAATTGCATGGCTCTATGTTTGTGTGTGGATCGTATGTTATTGTAGAGACAGCATAGAAAGCTTAATGACTTTGGGTTCTTTGCAAGCAAGGAGTTGAGTGGATCGCAATTGGACTGTGAACTAGCATAGAGTAAGGCAGTAACTGGGCAACGGTTCATATTGTTTATGCGGATGCTTTGTGGCAAGCCTCTAGAAACGGTCAAGGCCTCGAGGTCCGAGTAGCAGCGTGACGGGCCTCGGAGCGATCGGTAACTTTGGGACAGCTCTGTGTTTGTGATGCTCTGTTTTTTCAAGTGCCATGGAGGACACTGACTATGAGAATGTGTTATTTTTGGAATAGGTGGGAAGCAGGGGAGGGGAGCGGTGGAGGACTTCTCTCTCAAGGATGAAGTGTCTTAATAAAAAGCTTTGTGTGTTGTTTTTGCAGGTGATGACAGGGCACAAGGTGCTTGAAGGAACCTTGTGTTTAGGTGACATGGCTGCTATGGAGGTTGGACTGTGACATGTGGCACTGTGAAAGCTAAGTATCGGGTTGAAAATGCACGGACGGTGGAGATGATGGTGTGTGTTGAAACATTGGTGTAACGGAAGGGTAGTTTGGAAGGGGAGTGGGCTCGGGCCAGGGTTTTTGCAGGTAGGGCGATTTTTGAGTCCCCCGGTGCCACAGGCACGGGGTGATGGCCCTTTGATGGTGGTGGGCAGTTGCATGGATGATTTGAGAGTGAGGGCTGGCATGTATGCGATCTGAATGAGTGGTGTGTTGCAAACATGTGTAACCTTGTAGGGTTATGTGGTTTAGCCTTTTTATGTTTTTTCCTTTCAGGTTGGACGTAGAGTTGAGATGTTTTTCAGGGAATTAGAGAAAAAAAAAATTAGAATTAAAAAAACCCAGCTGCGATATAGGTTGGTTTTTGGTGTCGTCCCATCCCGTTCCGGCCCCCCCTCCCACTTTTTTTTTCCCCTGGTCCTAGCCGCTCCATGAGGCGATGCTGATCCCCAATGTTCGGACCGGGGTCCGGCTCGGGCCAGGGTTTTCACAGGCAGGGCGATTTTTTTCAAGGCTCCCGGGAATAGTGTTCCCATGGAGCGCTGCCCTGGAATGTGGTAATTGCCACTTAGCACAGGGAATTATTTTGTTCAGCGGATGGTCTTTGGAAGAGAGTTGAGGATTTTGCGGGGGGGCGGGGGTTGGAGTAGATAGCCAGCATTGAGTAGGCCAGGGTTGTGAAGCGGGTGAGTGTAACTGTATTTTTCCGTGGTGGGTTTCTCAAATCTTTGGGTGGTCTTCGTAGTTTGTGATGTAATGATATTTTTCAATTTTTATTTTTGTGCCTAGGTGTGGAAGTGGACAGTCTGTCAAGATGAGCAGAGCTCACTCGTTTTCAGCTTGGGAACAGGGATCGTGGAAGTAACGTCACCTCGGGGAGGATAACCTCTGGACGTGAAGCGACAGACGTAATGGGAGCGAGGAATGTGGAAAAGACCACTCCGTAGAGAATTGCAGGCAGTATATAGTGGCAATTCTTGTTAAGGTAATGCTAAATTTTTGGAGTTTAAATGTATTTGTAGAAATAATGATTAAAAGAGGAATGAAACTAATAGTGGCAAATATTTGACCAATGCGGCCATAACTCTTTTCTATACGTTGTAGTAAAAGTACGTTGTAGAATTGGACTGTAAATACTGACACAGCTGAATGTACGTGGAGTCAGTAATGGACCAAATGAAACAAAAATAAAATGAAAAAAAGGCAGGTAATTAGGTCTCCTTGTGAGAGTCACAGTACTAATGGCAATCACAAAAGCAAGTGCAGAGCGAAGCATGTGTGTTTAGTGCCCATAGGTCAACTTAGCTGTTTAAGTAAGTGAAAGTGTTCATTAGAATTAGGCATCCAAGGGAGAGTTGTAGATACCACGAGGAAAATGTAGCTGCGGATGGGTTAATAGAAAGGGTGCGCATTACTGGCTCTAGTAATTGCACAACTTTGAAGGTGGTGCTGTAGCTATGTAACTGTGACATGGGCTCGGTTACTGTGTAACTTTGAAATTTGCTCGGGCACGGTGTGCTGCCGAAATGGGCTCGGCTACAGTGTAACTTTGAAATGGGCTCGGGTAGTGTGCGGCGCCGAAATGGGCTCGGGCGCGGTGCGGTGCGGCGCCGAAATGGGCTCGGGCGCGGTGTGGTGCGTCGCCGAAATGGGCTCGGGCGCGGTGCGGTGCGGCGCCGAAATGCGCTCGGGCGCGCTGCGTCGCCGAAATGGGCTCGGCTACAGTGTAACTTTGAAATGGGCTCGGGTAGTGTGCGGCGCCGAAATGGGCTCGGGTAGTGTGCGGCGCCGAAATGGGCTCGGGTAGTGTGCGGCGCCGAAATGGGCTCGGGTAGTGTGCGGCGCCGAAATGGGCTCGGGTGCGGTGCGTTGCCGAAATGGGCTCGGGTAGTGTGCGGCGCCGAAATGGGCTCGGGTGCGGTGCGTTGCCGAAATGGGCTCGGCTATAGTGTAACTTTGAAATGGGCTCGGGTAGTGTGCTTTGCCGAAATGGGCTCGGGCGCGGTGCGGTGCGGCGCCGAAACGGGCTCGGGCGCGGTGCGGCGCCGAAATGGGCTCGGCTACAGTGTAACTTTGAAATGGGCTCGGGTAGTGTGCGGCGCCGAAATGGGCTCGGGTAGTGTGCGGCACCGAAATGGGCTCGGGTAGTGTGCGGCGCCGAAATGGGCTCGGGTGCGGTGCGTTGCCGAAATGGGCTCGGCTACAGTGTAACTTTGAAATGGGCTCGGGCGCGGTGCGTCGCCGAAATGGGCTCGGCTACAGTGTAACTTTGAAATGGGCTCGGGTAGTGTGCGGCGCCGAAATGGGCTCGGCTACAGTGTAACTTTGAAATGGGCTCGGGTAGTGTGCGGCGCTGAAATGGGCTCGGGCGCGGTGCGTCGCTGAAATGGGCTCGGGCACGGCGCCGAAATGGGCTCGGGTAGTGTGCGGTGCCGAAATGGGCTCGGGTGCGGTGCGGTGCCGAAATGGGCTTGGCTACAGTGTAACTTTGAAATGGGCTCGGGTAGTGTGCGGCGCCGAAATGGGCTCGGGCACGGTGCGGCGCCGAAATGGGCTCGGGCAGTGTGTAACTTTGAAATGGGCTCGGGCGCGGCACTGAAATGGGCTCAGATAGTGTGTAACTCTGAAATGGGCTTGGTTACTGGATAATACGTGTATAATATCTGGGGTTTTTTTTCATTCTGTATCTCCCTGTCCCCATTCTTCTTCCTGCTCTTCTCTTTCTCTGACCCTTTGTGGTGCTCCCTACTCTTTCTATTTATGTCTTCTATTTCTCTGCAGGGGTCCTAATACCTCTCTTTCTCCGACCTCCTGTGTTTCTCACAGTCTCTCTCTATCTCTTGTCATTATTCTCATCTGTCACTCTGTCTTACTTCCTGTCCCATCATATCATGTTGTATCTGTTCCTCCTGCTTTTTTCTCTCCATCTGTCCAGATCCCTGTCCCTTTTTTCTTCTACTGCTGTCCCTCTGCCCTGCTTCCTCTTGCTATCTTTTCTGTATTTCTCTGTTTTATTTCCTCTTACATCCTTTCTAACTGTATCCCCCTGTCCAGCTAGCTGTCCCTTCTCTCTTTTCTCTCTTCCTCTATATCTCTCTCACTGCCTATCAAACACAGTTGTTTTTTCCTCCAGTGCTGTCCTGCTCTCTGTCCCTTTTTTCTCACTCTCGTTCTGTCATGTTCCCTGTGTCTTTTTTTTAACTTCTCCATCTCTGTCCTGCAGCCTGTCACTATTTGTCGTGTAAAAGTTGTGTTGTGAAGATTTAGGGTAGCTACCTTAAAAATGTATTGTGAAACGGTATTGTAAAATGTTAGGGTGGCTACTGTAAAACTGTACTGTAAAACCCTGTTTTAAAACTGTATTGTAAAACTATTGTAAAACCTTGAAGTTGCTGTTGTAAAACTGTGTTGTGAAAAACGTGTTGTAGAAAAACATGTTGTAAAAAACTGTATTGTAAAGAAGTGTGTTGCGAAAAAACTGTTGAAAAAACTGTGTTGTAAATAACGTGTAGTGGAAAAAAGTGTTGTGGAAAAACGTGTTGTGAAACTTTAGGGTTGCTACTGTAAAACTGTATTGAAAAATGGTATTGTAAAATTTTAGAGTTGCTACTGTAAAACTGTATTGAAAAATGGTATTGTAAAATTTTAGCGTTGCTACTGTAAAATTGTATTGTAAAACCATGTTTTAAAACTGTATTGTAAAGCTATTGTAAAACTTTGAAGTTGCTGTTGTAAAACTGTGTTGTGTAAAACGTGTTGTGAAAAAACTGTTGTAAAACTGTTGTAAAAAACGTGTTGTAAAAAACGTATGGTAAAAAATTGTGTTGTAAAAAAACGTGTTGTAAAAAAAGATGTGAAACTTTAGGGTTGCTACTCTAAAACTGTATTGTAAACCTATTGTAAAACTTAAAAGTTGCTGTTGTAAAACTGTGTTGTAAATAATGTGTTGTAAATAATGTGTTGTAAAAAACTGTGCTGTAAAACCGTGTTGCAAAAAACGTCTTTTAAAAAAAGTCTTGCAAAAAACCTGTGTTGTAAGAAAACCTGTGTTGTAAGAAAACCTGTGTTGTAAAAAACCGTGTGTTGTAAAAAACCTGTGTTGTAAAAAAACCTGTGTTGTAAAAAAACCTGTGTTGTAAGAAAACCTGTGTTGTAAAAAACCCTGTGTTGTAAAAACCCTGTGTTGTAAAAAACCTGTGTTGTAAAAGAACCTGTGTTGTAAAAAACCTGTGTTGTAAAAAACCTGTGTTGTAAAAAACCTGTGTTGTAAAAGAACCTGTGTTGTAAAAAACCTGTGTTGTAAAAGAACCTGTGTTGTAAAAGAACCTGTGTTGTAAAAGAACCTGTGTTGTAAAAAACCTGTGTTGTAAAAGAACCTGTGTTGTAAAAGAACCTGTGTTGTAAAAGAACCTGTGTTGTAAAAAACCTGTGTTGTAAAAGAACCTGTGTTGTAAAGAACCTGTGTTGTAAAAGAACCTGTGTTGTAAAGAACCTGTGTTGTAAAAGAACCTGTGTTGTAAAGAACCTGTGTTGTAAAAGAACCTGTGTTGTAAAGAACCTGTGTTGTAAAAGAACCTGTGTTGTAAAAAAACATGTTGTGAAACTTTAGGGCTGCTACTCTAAAACTGTATTGTAAACCTATTGTAAAACTTTGAAGTTGCTGTTGTAAAACCGTGTTGTAAAAAATGTGTTGGAAAACTGTGTTGGAAAAAACATGTTGAAAAAACTGTCTTGGAAAAAACTCTGTTTTTAAAACATGTGGTATAAAAACACGAGTTGAGAAGCTTTAGGGTTGCTACTGTAAAACTGTATTGTAAAACTATTGTAAAACTTTGAATTTGCTCTTGGAAAACTGCGTTGTAAAAAAACTGTGTTGTGAAACTTTAGGGTTGCTACCGTAAAACTGTGTTGTAAAAAACGTGTTGACAAAATGGTGTTGTAAATAACTGTGTTTTAAAAACATGTGGTGTAAAACCAAGTGTTGTGAAGCTTTATGGTAGCTACTCTAAAACTGTATTGAAACACGGTATTGTGAAACTTTAGGGTTGCTACTGTAAAACTGTATTGTAAAACTGAGTTGTAAAACTGTATTGTAAAACTATTGTAAAACTTTGGAGTTGCTGTTTGAAAACTGTGTTGTGTAAAACTGTGTTGTAAAAAAACGTGTTGTGAAGCTTTAGGGTAGCTACTGTAAAACTGTATTGTAGAAAAACGTGTCGTAAAAAACTGCGTCGCAAAATGAACTGTGTCGCAAATAACGTGTTGTAGAAAAACGTGTCGTAAAAAACTGCGTCGCAAAATGAACTGTGTCGCAAATAACGTGTTGTAGAAAAACGTGTCGTAAAAAACTGCGTCGCAAAATGAACTGTGTCGCAAATAACGTGTTGTAGAAAAACGTGAATCTTTAGGGTTGCTACTCTAAAACTGTATTGAGAAATGGTATTGTAAAACTTTCGAGTTGCTACTGTAAAACTGTATTGTAAAAGTATTGTAAAACTTTCGAGTTGCTACTGTAAAACCGTGTTGTGGAAACCGTGTTGTAAAAAAACCGTGTTTTGGAAACCGTGCTGCTCTAAAACTGCATTGTAAAACCGTGTTGTGAAACTTTAGGGTTGCTGCTCTAAAACTGCATTGTAAAACCGTGTTGTGAAACTGTATTGTAAAACTATTGTAAAACTTTGAAGTTGCTGTTGTAAAAAAAACGTGTTGTGAAGGTTTAGGGTTGCTACTCTGAAACTGTATTGTAAGACTGTTGTAAAGCTTTGAAGTTGCTGTTGTAAAACTGTGTTGTGAAAACACGTGTTGAAAAACTGGTAAAACACGTGTTGGAAGAAGTGTGTGGGAAAACACGTGTTGGAAGAAGTGTGTGGGAAAACACGTGTTGGAAGAAGTGTGTGGGAAAACACGTGTTGGAAGAACTGTCTGGGAAAAAACTGTTTTTAAAACACGTGGTGTAAAAACACGTGATGAAGCTTTAGGGTTGCTACTGTAAAACTGTATTGTAAAAGTATTGTAAAACTTTGAAGTTGCTCTTGTAAAACCGTGTTGTGGAAACCGTGTTGTAAAAAACCTGTGTTGTGGAAACCGTGTTGTAAAAAAACCGTGTTGTGGAAAACGTGTTGTAAAAAAACCGTGTTGTGTAACTTTAGGGTTTCTACTCTAAAACTGTATCGAAAAACCGTGTTGTGTAACTTTAGGGTTTCTACTCTAAAACTGTATTGAAAAATGGTGTTGTGGAACTTTAGGGTTGCTACTGTAAAACTGTATTGTAAAACCATGTTTTAAAACTGTATTGTAAAACTATTGTAAAACTGAAGTTGCTGTTGTAAAAAAACGTGTTGTGAAGGATTAGGGTTGCTACTCTATAACTGTATTGTAAGACTATTGTAAAGCTTTGAAGTTGCTGTTGTAAAGCGGTGTGCTAAAACACGTGTTGGGAAAACTGCGTGGTAAAACACGTGTTGGGAAAACTGCGTGGTAAAACACGTGTTGGGAAAACTGCGTGGTAAAAAACACTTTGGAAAAACTGCGTGGTAAAAAACTGTGTTGTGAAGCTTTAGGGTTGCTACTGTAAAACTCTATTGTAAAACCAAGTTGTAAAACTGTATTGTAAAAGTATTGTAAAATTTTAAAGTTGCTGTTTGAAAACTGTGTTGAGTAAAAGTTTGTTGAGTAAAAGTTTGTTGTAAAAAGACGTGTTGTGAAGCTTTAGGGTTGCTACTGTAAAACCGTGTTGTAAAACTGTATTGTAAAACATTGAAGTTGCTGTTGTAAAACTGCGTTGTGTAAAACTGAGTTGTAAATAATTATGTTGTAAAGAAACGTGTTGGAAAAAACGTGTTGAAAAAACAGTGTTGGAAAAAACGTGTTGAAAACCAGTGTTGGAAATAACTGTGTTGTAAAATAAATGTGTTTTAAAAACACGTGGTGTAAAAATACGTGCTGTGAAGCTTTAGGGTAGCTACTGTAAAACAGTATTGTAAATCCGAGTTGTAAAACGTTAAAGTTGCTGTTTTAAAACTGTGTTTTGTAAAACTGTGTTGTAAAAGCAAGCCGTTGTGAAGCTCTAGGGTTGCTACCTTAAAACGGTATTGTAAAACTTTAGTTGCTACTGTAAAACTGTATTGAAACGCGGTATTGTAAAATGTTAGGGTGGCTACTGTAAAACTGTATTGTAAAACTATTGTAAAACCTTGAAGTTGCTGTTGTCAAACTGTGTTGTGAAAAACGTGTTGTAGAAAAACTGTATTGCAAAAAAACTGTTGCAAAAAACTGTGTTGTAAATAACGTGTTGTGGAAAAACATGTTGTGGAAAAACGTGTTGTGAAACTTTAGGGTTGCTACCCTAAAACTGTATTGAAAAATGGTATTGTAAAATTTTAGAGTTGCTACTGTAAAACTGTGTTGTAAAACCGTGTTTTAAAACTGTATTGTAAAGCTATGGTAAAACTTTGAAGTTGCTGTTGTAAAACTGTGTTGTGTAAAATTGTTGTGAAAAAACTGTGTTGTGAAAAAAGTGTTGTAAAAAGCGTATGGTAAAAAATTGTGTTGTAAAAAAACGTGTTGTAAAAAAACATGTGAAACTTTAGGGTTGCTACTCTAAAACTGTATTGTAAACCTATTGTAAAACTTTGAAGTTGCTGTTGTAAAACCGTGTTGTAAAACTGTATTGTAAAACTATTGTAAAACCTTGAAGTTGCCGTTGTCAAACTGTGTTGTGAAAAACGTGTTGTAGAAAAACATGTTGTAAAAAACTGTATAGTAAAAAAACTGTATTGTAAAAAAAATTTTTTGTAAAAAAACTGTATTGTAAAAAAGTGTGTTGCGAAAAAACTGTTGCAAAAAACTGTGTTGTAAATAACGTGTTGTGGAGAAACGTGTTGTGAAACTTTAGGATTGCTAATCTAAAAATGTATTGAAAAATGGTATTGTAAAATTTTAGAGTTGCTACTGTAAAACTGTATTGTAAAGCCATTGTAAAACTTTGAAGTTGCTGTTTTAAAACTGTTGCATAAAACTGTTGTGTAAAAACGCGTTGTGAAAAAACTGTGTTGTGAAAAAACTGTTGTAAAAAACCGTGTTGTAAATAACTAGGTTGTAAAAAACCGTGTTGTAAATAACTAGGTTGTAAAAAACCGTGTTGTAAAACCATGTTGTAAAAAACTGTGTTGAAAAAACCGTGTTGTGAAAAACGTATGGTAAAAGATTGTGTTGTAAAAAACCGTGTTGTAAAAAAACATGTGAAACCTTAGGGCTGCTACTCTAAAACTGTATTGTAAACCTATTGTAAAACTTTGAAGTTGCTGTTGTAAAACTGTGTTGTAAAAAAACTTGTTGCAAAAAACGTCTTTTAAAAAAAGTCTCGCAAAAAACGTCTTGCAAAAAACATGTTGTAAAAAAACCTGTGGCATATCACGTGTTGTCAAAAAACTGTGTTGTCAAAAAATGTTTTAAAAAAACTGTGTTGTAGAAAAACGTGTTGTAGAAAAACTGTGTTGTAGAAAAACTGTGTTGTAAAAAAAGTGTTGTAAAAAAACATGTTGTAAAAAAAGTGTTGTAAAAAAAGTGTTGTAAAAAAACGTGTTGTAAAACAACTGTTGTAAAACAACTGTGTTGTAAAAAAACTGTTGTAAAACAACTGTGTTGTAAAAAAAGTGTTGTAAAACAACTGTGTTGTAAAAAAACGTGTTGTAAAAAAACGTGTTGTAAAAAAAACCGTGTTGTAAAAAAACGTGTTGTAAAAAAACCGTGTTGTAAAAAAACGTGTTGTAAAAAAACGTGTTGTAAAAAAACTGGGTTGTAAAAAAACTGGGTTGTAAAAAAACGGTGTTGTAAAAAAACGTGTTGTAAAAAAACGTGTTGTAAAAAAACGGTGTTGTAAAAAAACGGTGTTGTAAAAAAACCGTGTTGTAAAAAAACTGTTGTAAAAAAACTGGGTTGTAAAAAAACTGGGTTGTAAAAAAACTGGGTTGTAAAAAAACTGGGTTGTAAAAAAACGGGTTGTAAAAAAACGGGGTTGTAAAAAAAAGGTGTTGTAAAAAAACATGTTGTAAAAAAACCGTGTTGTAGAAAAACCGTGTTGTAAAAACACGTGTTGTAGAAAAACGTGTTGGGAAACTTTAGGGCTGCTACTCTAAAACTGTATTGTAAACCTATTGTAAAACTTTGAAGTTGCTGCTGTAAAACTGTGTTGTAAGACCGTGTTGTAACACCGTGTTGTAAAAAACGTGTTGGAAAACTGTGTTGGAAAAAATGTGTTGGAAAAAACTGTGTGGGAAAAAACTGTGTTTTTAAAACACGTGGTGTAAAAACACGTGTTGTGAAGCTTTAGGGTTGCTACTGTAAAACTGTATTGTAAAAGTATTGTAAAACTTTGAAGTTGCTGTTTGAAAACTGTGTTGTGTAAAACTGTGTTGTAAAAAAACGTGTTGTGAAGCTTTAGGGTTGCTACCTTAAAACCGTATTGAAACACGGCATTGTAAAACTTTAGTTGCTACTGTCAAACTGTATTGAAACACAGTATTGTAAAACTTTAGGGTTGCTACTGTAAAACTGTATTGTAAAACCGTGTAGTAAAACTGTATTGTAAAACTATTGTAAAACTTTGGAGTTGCTGTTGTAAAACTGTGTTGTAAAAACATGTGTTGTAGAAAAACGTGTTGAAAAAAACTGATGTAAAAAAACTGTATTGTAAAAAACTGTGTTGTAAAAAAAAGTGTTGCAAAAAAAAGTGTTGCAAAAAAAGTTTCGTAAAAAAAGTGTAGTAAAAAGATGTGTTGCACAAAAAGTGTTGTAAAAAACGTGTTGCACAAAAAGTGTTGTAAAATACGTGTTGCAAAAAAAGTGCTGTAAAAAAAGCGTTGAAAAAAAGTGTTGTAAAAAACGTGTTGCAAAAAATGCGTTAGTAAAAAAAGTCTTGCAAAAAACGTCTTTTAAAAAAACGTCTTGCAAAAAAATCTTGCAAAAAACGTGCTGTAAAAAAACCTGTTGCAAAAAATGTGTTGTCAAAAAATTGTGTTGTAAAAAAATGTTGTAAAAAACCTGTGCTGTAAAAATCGTGTTGTTAAAAAAATGTGTTGTAAAAAAACTGTGTTGTAAAAAAAGTGTTGTAAAAAAACGTGTTGTAAAAAAAGTGTTGTGAAGCTTTAGGGTTGCTACTGTAAAACTGTATTGTAAAAGTATTGTAAAACTTTAAAGTTGCTGTTTGAAAACTGTGTTGTGTAAAACTGTGTTGTAAAAAAACGTGTTGTAGAAAAAAGTGTTGTGAAGCTTTAGGGTTGCTACTGTAAAACTGTATTGTAAAAGTATTGTAAAACTTTAAAGTTGCTGTTGTAAAGCTGTGTTGTAAAAAACGTGTTGAAAAACTGTGTTGTAAAAAACGTGTTGAAAAAACCGTGTGGTAAAAAACGTGTTGAAAAAACCGTGTGGTAAAAAACGTGTTGAAAAAACCGTGTGGTAAAAAACGTGTTGAAAAAACCGTGGTGTAAACCACGTGTTGAAAAAACCGTGTGGTAAAAAACGTGTTGAAAAAACTGTGGCGTAAACCACGTGTTGAAAAAACTGTGGCGTAAACCACGTGTTGAAAAAACTGTGGCTTGAAAAAACTGTGGCGTGAAAAACGTGTTGAAAAAACTGTGGCGTGAAAAACGTGTTGAAAAAACTGTCCGGTGAAAAACTGTGTTTTTAAAACGTGGTGTAAATACACGTGTTGTGAAGCTTTAGGGTTGCTACTGTAAAACTGTTGTAAAACCGAGTTGTAAAACTGTATCGTAAAAGTATTGTAAAATTTTAAAGTTGCTGTTTGAAAACTGTGTTGTGTAAAAGTTTGTTGTGTAAAAGTTTGTTGAGTAAAAGTTTGTTGAGTAAAAGTTTGTTGAGTAAAAGTTTGTTGTAAAAAGACGTGTTGTGAAGCTTTAGGGTTGCTACTGTAAAACTGTGTTGTAAAACTGTATTGTAAAACATTGAAGTTGCTGTTGTAAAACTGCGTTGTGTAAAACTGAGTTGTAAATAATTATGTTGTAAAGAAACGTCTTGTAAAGAAACGTGTTGTAAAGAAACGTGTTGGAAAAAACGTATTGAAAAAACAGTGTTGGAAAAAACGTGTTGAAAAAACAGTGTTGGAAAAAACGTGTTGAAAAACCAGTGTTGGAAAAAACGTGTTGAAAAACAGTGTTGGAAATAACTGTGTTGTAAAATAAATGTGTTTTAAAAACACGTGGTGTAAAAATACGTGTTGCGAAGCTTTAGGGTAGCTACTGTAAAATAGTATTGTAAATCCGAGTTGTAAAACTGTTTTGTAAAACTTTAAAGTTGCTGTTTTAAAACTGTGTTTTGTAAAACTGTTGTAAAAGCAAGCCTTTGTGAAGCTTTAGGGTTGCTACCTTAAAACGGTATTGTAAAACTTTAGTTGCTACTGTAAAACTGTATTGAAACGCGGTATTGTAAAATGTTAGGGTGGCTACTGTAAAACTGTATTGTAAAACCGTGTTTTAAAACTGTATTGTAAAACTATTGTAAAACCTTGAAGTTGCTGTTGTCACACTGTGTTGTGAAAAACGTGTTGTAGAAAAACATGTTGTAAAAAAACCGTATTGCAAAAAAACTGTATTGCAAAAAAACTGTTGCAAAAAACTGTGTTGTGAATAACGTGTTGTGGAAAAACATGTTGTGGAAAAATGTGTTGTGAAACTTTAGGGTTGCTACCCTAAAACTGTATTGAAAAATGGTATTGTAAAATTTTAGAGTTGCTACTGTAAAACTGTATTGTTTTAAAACTGTATTGTAAAGCTATTGTAAAACTTTGAAGTTGCTGTTGTAAAATTGTGTTGTGTAAAACTGTTGTGAAAAAAGTGTTGTAAAAAATTGTGTTGTAAAAAACCATGTGAAACCTTAGGGCTGCTACTCTAAAACTGTATTGTAAACCTACTGTAAAACTTTGAAGTTGCTGTTGTAAAATTGTGTTGTAAAACCGTGTTGTAAAAAAACGTGTTGCAAAAAAGTCTTTTAAAAAAACGTGTTTTAAACAAAAGTCTTGCAAAAAACGTGTTGTAAAAAAACCTGTTGCAAAAAACTGTGTTGTAAAAAAACGTGTTGCAAAAAACGTGTTGTAAAAAAACGTGTTGCAAAAAACGTGTTGTAAAAAAATGTGTTGCAAAAAACGTGTTGTAAAAAAACTGTGCTGTAAAAAAATGTTGTAAAAAAACTGTGCTGTAAAAAAACGTGTTGTGAAACTTTAGGGTTGCTACTGTAAAACCGTATTGTAAAACTATTGTAAAACTTTGAAGTTGGTGTTGTAAAAAACAGTGTTGTAAGAAACGTGTTGAAAAAAGTGTTGGAAATAACTGCGTTGTAAAAACAGTGTTGGAAATAACTGCGTTGTGAAATAAATGTGTTTTGTAAAAACACGTGTTGTGAAGCTTTAGGGTAGTTACTGTAAAACTGTATTGTAAAACCGAGTTGTAAAACTGTATTGTAAACCTATTGTAAAACCTGGAAGTTGCTGTTGTAAAACTGTGTTGTAAAAAATGTGTTGTAGAAAAACGTGTTGTAAAAAACTGTATTGCAAAAAAAGTCTGTTGCAAAAAAACTGTGTTGCAAAAAAACGTGTTGTAAAAAAATGTGAAACTTTAGGGTTGCTACTATAAAACTGTATTGAGAAATGGTATTGTAAAACTTTAGAGTTGCTACTGTAAAACCGTATTGTAAACCTACTGTAAAACTTTGAATTTGCTGTTGTAAAACCGTGTTGTAATACTGCGTTGTAAAAAACTGCATTGTAAAAAACTGCGTTGTGGAAAACATGTTGTAAAAAAACTGTGTTGTGATACTTTAGGGTTGCTACCGTAAAACTGTGTTGTAAAAAACGTGTTGACAAAATGGTGTTGTAAATAACTGTGTTTTAAAAACATGTGGTGTAAAACCAAGTGTTGTGAAGCTTTATGGTAGCTACTCTAAAACTGTATTGAAACACGGTATTGTGAAACTTTAGGGTTGCTACTGTAAAACTGTATTGTAAAACCGAGTTGTAAAACTGTATTGTAAAACTATTGTAAAACTTTGGAGTTGCTGTTGTAAAACTGTGTTGTGTAAAACTGTGTTGTAAAAAGACGTGTTGTGAAGCTTTAGGGTTGCTACTGTAAAACCGTGTTGTAAAACCGTGTTGTAAAACTGTATTGTAAAACTGTTGTAAAATATTGAAGTTGCTGTTGTAAAACTGAGTTGTAAATAATTATGTTGTAAAGAAACGTGTTGTAAAGAAACTGTGCTGTAAAAAACGTATGGTAAAAAAATGTGTTGTAAAAAAACATGTTGTGAAACTTTAGGGTTGCTACTCTAAAGCTGTATTGAAAAACAGTATTGTAAAACTTTAGAGTTCCTACTGTAAAACTGTATTATAAAACCGTATTGTAAAACTTTGAAGTTGCTGTTGTAAAACCGTGTTGCAAAAAAACGTGTTTTGAAGGTTTAGGGTTGCTACTGTAAAACGGAATTGTAAAACTATGGTAAAACTTTAGAGTTGCTACTCTAAAACTGTATTGTAAAACTATTGTAAAACTTTGAAGTTGCTGCTGTAAAAATGTGTTGTAAAAAACAGTGTTGTAAAACACGTGTGTAAAAAACAGTGTTGTAAAACACGTGTGTAAAAAACAGCGTCGGAAATAACTGTGTTGTAAAAGAAATGTGTTTTAAAAAGACGTGGTGTAAAAAAACGTGTTGTGAAGCTCTAGGGTTACTACCTTAAAACTGTATTGCAAAACGGTATTGTAAAACTTCAGTTGCTACTCTAAAACTGTATTAAAACACGGTATTGTAAAACTTGAGGGTTGCTACTGTAAAACTGTATTGTAAAACCGAGTTGTAAAACTGTATTGTAAAACTATTGTAAAACTTTGGAGTTGCTGTTTGAAAACTGTGTTGTGTAAAACTGTGTTGTAAAAAGACGTGTTGTGAAGCTTTAGGGTTGCTACTGTAAAACTGTATTGTAAGACTATTGTAAAGCTTTGAAGTTGCTGTTGTAAAGCTGTGTTGTAAAAAACGTGTTGAAAAAACAGTGTTGTAAAAAACGTGTTGAAAAAACAGTGTTGGAAATAACTGCGTTGTAAAATAAATGTGTTTTAAAAACACGTGGTGTAAAAACACGTGTTGTGAAGCTTTAGGGTAGCTACTGTAAAACTGAGTTGTAAAACCGTATTGTAAACCTATTGCTAAACCTGGAAGTTGCTGTTGTAAAACTGTGTTGTAAAAAACGTGTTGTAAAAAACGTGTTGTAAAAAACTGTACTGTAAAAAAACTGTACTGTAAAAAAACTGTACTGTAAAAAAACGGTGTTGCAAAAAAACGGTGTTGCAAATAACGTGTTGTAAATAACGTGTTGTAAAACAACATATTGTAAAGAATGTGTTATAAAAAATCGTGTTGTAAAAAAAGTGTGAAACTTTAGGGTTGCTACTGCAAAACTGTATTGAGAAACAGTATTTAAAACTTTAGAGTTGCTTCTGTAAAACTGTATTGTAAAACTATTGTAAAACTTTGAAGTTGCTGTTGTAAAACTGTGTTGTGAAAAAAACATGTTGTGAAAACCTGTTGTAAAAAAACGTGAAAAACTGTTGTAAAAAAAACCGTGTTGTAAAAAACCGTGTTGTAAAAAACCCTTGCTGAGTCCATATCCGGTACCCCGGTGGATCTTTCTGTCCCGTCATCCGTTTGGTGCACCTTCATTTGGTCCCCGATCCCCTGAGGACACCTGTTCTTTGTTCAATTCCCTTTTGAGCTCCTTGCACCCCCAAGGCTTCTTTGGTCTCTCTGGCCCCTTCTGGATCTCTCTAATCCCTGCGACGATGCCTCTTGCTCTACTGGAGCCTTTTCCAAAGCCATCTTTGTGGTCCAAAGCAGTCTTTTTTTTTTTCCCACCTTACAGTATGTTTCTGTTTGGTGTCTGGTACCCCAAAGATGTCTATCGTCAGCTTAGATCTTCTCTTGAGTTTTTCAGAGGAGGCAATAGCCTTCATCTATTTTTATCGACACATCTCCCGTGGTGGTGTTTATTGCGTTTTGCAATTTAGTTTTGCTTTAGCTAGTTAGGTATTAATTAGGCTGCTTCATACAGTTCCTGGTACGTATCTTGTATTTCCATGTGTTTTTGGTGGTTTCTGTCCTTTGGGAATCATCTAGTTCTCTTAAGGGAGTCAGTCAGAGAGACGATCATAGCGACTCTGAAATGTCAGCGATTTACCGTAAATAACTTACTTTGCAACCAGAGATATTTTTGAGAAGGGATTCTTAAGGAATCTAATTCTGCTTTGTGCTTCAGTCCTATCCACAAGGTAGTTCTGGTAGAAGTTAGGCGGTACGTGCAGCCTTCCTAGAAATTGGTATGCACAGCCTTGCTAGAAATGAAGCGTAACCCTACAGCATTTTGGCTTTTTTTATAGGAAACTCAAGCACTTCAATTTTGATAACAGCATTGTTATTGCATTTAATGAGCTAGTTTCTTACATCATTTAGAGGGACATCTATCTTTTTCTATCTACGCCCCAGAAAAATTAAGTTTAATTCCCTACCCGGTCACGTTGCCGATGCCATAGTTGTAGCTGTAGTACAAAAGCAGGTATCGTTTTTGCTAGTAAGGATCGCTTTCTCTGTTCAGGGCTTTGCTTGCTCTAAATTTAAGGCAGGTGAGAACACTCCTGCTGCTCCTCCAGCTGACATTGTAAGTTCTGGTGGTTTGCCCTTCCCCTTTCCCAGGTGAATGTGGGAAGGGTGGTGGGCAGGGCCATGGGGTATATGAACCACAGCCTCTGCTGAGGGAGTTCATTGTGCTCCTGGGTTTTTGTGGTGTTGGTGCTCAGCTCTTGAGTCCTTTACAGCTTTTGAGCTGGCTCAGCTCTTTGGGAAGAGGTGTCTGCCTGAGGTAAGAGCTTCAGGACCACTCAAGGTTCAGCAGCATGTGTGGTAGAAAGTAACACTTGTATGTAGCTTTTATTTCTTTTTTTTTCAGGTCAGTAATTTTGTTTTGAGTGTTCAGGGGTGGTGAGATGGTTTAATAGTATGCATTGTTTTGGTTCTTTTTTTAGTTCTCGATGCATTGTGTTTTCCTGGAATTCCCGACTTTATTGAAAATGGAACCTTGTTTTTTTCACCAGCTTTGCTGTATTCTGTGTAAGTTGCTGATACTATCTCTCTTAATAGGACCGATGGTGACATTATTTAGTAGGGGTTAGGGCGAGCGTCTTGTATGCACGTGTCTATGGAGCTTTAGTAGTTCTCAAGAAGGCAGCAGGGCCATAAGGCATAGTGTCTTTTAGGGTCTGGGATGCCTCATTGCCCACAGAATGCCATGTTGTCCCTAGAAACTTTGCAGCTTGTGGCAGGCCCCTCGTAGGTTATAAGCCTCGGGACTTGACTTTGTGGGCACGTAGCAGAGCTCAGATTCTCTGGGAAGTTGTGAGTTAGGAGGTGTCCCCAGAATTTGGCATGTGGCTCAGAAGAGCGGCTCCTGAGGGGCAGCCACTGAAGGGGGTTCAGGGGTGCAAATGGAGGGCAGGAGGTGTCAGGAAGCACCCCAATATACGTGGACAGTCTTGCCTCAAGGCTTTAAGAACAGCCCTACCATTTTTGGAAGTCAATTGGCATGAGAATTAGAGATTTGGAAGAAAGACAATAATCAAGGAATCTTGTTGCAATATGCGGGTGATCTATTAATTGCAGCTGAGACAGAAGAACCATGCCCCAAGTTAACTCTTAGCCTTTTGAAGTTTTTGGGAATCGGTGGCTATCGAGTGTCAAAAGAAAAAGCCCAAATAACCCAGAGAGAAGTAACTTATTTGGGTTTGGAAATCCTGAAAGGACAGAGACAATTAGGAACCGAGAGAAAGAAGACAATTTGTCATGTCCCCAAGGCCAAGACTCTGAAAGCATTGCGAGCGTTTCTGGGAACGGTCGGGTGGTGTCGCCTGTGGATTGCAAATTACAGCTTGCTGGTCCGACCTTTATAGGAGCAGCTCAAAACCTCACACAATGGATTTATAGATTAGATTGGTGCCAGGAAAGCTGCTTTCAAACAACTAAAACGGGCTTTAATGGAGGCGGCCAGCCCAAGGCCCGCCAGATCTCACAAAGACATTTGAACTTTTTACTCATGAAAGAAAAGGTATAGCTCTGGGTGTGCCGGCCCAATATCTGGGACCAAGTCGGCGAGCTGTGGCCTACTTCTCGAAGCAATTAGACAACGTGAGTCTGGGATGGCCCGGTCGTCCGAGTGCCGTCGCTGCAACTGCGCTATTGATCCAAGAAGCTCGTAAGTTCACCCTAGGACAGAGAATTGCAGCGTATGTTCCCCACATGCTGATCGCTGTGCTCGAACAGAAAGGGGGGCATTGGTTATCCCCTAGTAGAATGCCGAAATACCAAGTGGTGTTGCTGGAGCAAGATGATGTTTCCTTAA
Source organism: Harpia harpyja (assembly GCF_026419915.1). Taxonomy (NCBI): domain Eukaryota; kingdom Metazoa; phylum Chordata; class Aves; order Accipitriformes; family Accipitridae; genus Harpia; species Harpia harpyja. The sequence goes on along the minus strand of NC_068951.1, from coordinate 69,384 downwards.
AAAGTACTCCTATCGTTAACCCTGCTGTGTTTTTAACAACCGATCAGGTTGAAGGAGAACCGGAACATGACTGCCTGCAGACAATTGAAGAAGTCTACTCCGGCCGACCGGATCTCCGAGATGCGCCAGCGGAAGAAACGGATTGGGAAGTATATACCGACGGAAGCGGTTTCATCCGTGAAGGAAAACGTTTATCAGGATACACGGTAACCGCTACCGAGAAGGTAATTGAATCGCGAGCTTTGCCTTCAAATGCATCTGCCCAAAAGGCTGAATTGATAGCTCTTACTCGAGCACTGGAACTCAGTCAAGGAAAGCAAGTCAACATTTGGACAGACTCAAAGTATGCTTTTGGAGCAGTACATGCGCGTGGAGCAATATGGAAAGAAAGAGGACTGTTATCTCCACAAGGAATCACCATTCAGCATGCAGAACAAATACTGAAATTGTTCGAAGCCATTCCAAAGCCAACAGCAGTCGTGATAATGCACCGTAAAGCACATCAGTCGGGTAGGACCGTCCCTGAAACAGGTAACCAGTTGACTGCTAGAGCTGCTAAAGAAGCTGCAGAAAAAGGCATCCTAGCACTAGTTCCAGAGCAAGTGTAAATTTACCTAAAGGTGCTCCAAGTTATAATGAAAAAGGTGAAGAACTAATTATTAAATTGCAGGCTAACAAAAATGAAACAGGATGGGCCGTTAACACCAACAGGTTAAATAAGCGTCCCACCCGCAACAATGAGAGAAATTGCCCCGGCTGAACATAGCAAAGTACATTGGGGAACAGAAAACCTTGTTAAACATTTACAAACGTGTATTTTGAATAGAGATATGATAAAAAGTATCCGAATAATTACAAGTAGGTTTGTATATGTAATAATCCCCAAACCAATAATAAAATCCTTTTTGGAATGACTAAGCAAGGAAATTCTCCAGGAAAATATTGGCAAATTGATTTTACAGAATTGCTTCAAAAAGAGGGATACCGATATATCCCAGTTCTAGTCGATACCTTTACCGGGTAGCCTGAAGCTTTCCCTTGTCGCCCCAACGAAGCAAGAGAAGTAGTTATCATCATTGTTATAATCTGTGTCGCTTTTAGCTGTCTTAAACGAGCTGCGGCACGATCTCTGTTCAAGCGAGACTACTAAAAGAATTAGTAGCCTCAAGCAGGAAGGGGGGGGAATTGGTAGCATATTTCCGTACGTTCTGTATGGTATGTCTAAATATTTTGATGGTTTTAATATTTTGTACCAGCCGTGGAGACTGGTTTGCTGCTAGGTGACTGTAAAAGTGAGATTTGGTAAATAATGATTGGAAATCTTCTACTAACACTATGATTGAAACAATAGACAAAAGTATAGCTGAGCAATTAACTAGTAGAAGTAGTTACTCCCAAGTTTCGCTGTTCTTTGCGCTTAGGAGTAGATGTTCCTGTGTGCTAGATGAGAACAATGTTGAAACAGACCGCATGCGATTGAAACTGCGTTAAGCTTCAAGATGAAAGAACAAGGACAAGAATAAAGACTTGGAGGACAGCCAACGAGAACTTCAAATGGGTTGGTGGTTGTAAAAGCAGCCCTTCGACTCAAATGGATCCTTCGTTACGCGTGATCGGATGTAGGCAGTGCTACGATAATCAGTTATAATCATTTCTATGAATATGTATATTAATCTGGTTAATATGCAATTAGTTATTCCATATAACCTGTTTGTGCTAAAGCTGTGGTATGCACGCTAGGTGGAATTATCCCCCGTGTATCCAGCGCTGCAATAAAGAATGCCTGCTTTCTAGCAGTCCAAAACGAGTCTTGGAGAGTTTCGTTGACCGGCTTTTCGGTATCACTTGTCCGTGGGTTGGTGTCTTTCCTCCCCCATGCGTCTGTGGGTGAGTGTCTTTCCTCTCCCCCGGTGTTTCTGTCAGTGGTTTTCTCTCGATCCCCGCTCCGTGTGTCCGTCAGTCAGTGTCTCACCCCACCTCGCGTGTCCATCGGTGAGCATTTTGCCCTGCCTTGCTTGTCCATCAGTCAGTGTCTCGCCCCGTCCCGCCTGTCTGTCGGTCTGTGTCTCCCCATTCCTTGTGTTTCCATCAGTCAGTGTCTCTCCTCTGTCTTTTTGTGTCCGTCAGTTGTTAACTCCCCCCCCCCCCCTTGCTTGTCCGTCAGTCGGTGTCTCCCCCTGCCTCGCCTGTCCCTTGGTCCATATGTCCCCCCACCGTGCTCCGGCGTGTCCGTCGGTCGGTGTCTGATCCCCGCTCCGGCGTGTCTGTCGGTCGGTGTCTCCTCTCTTCTGCTCCTCCTGCCTGTCTGCAGTGGTTTATATTCACCCATACCCCCCAAGTCGGTGGGTGTGGGCGTTTCCTCCCTGAACCCCTGTTTGGCAAGCGCTGGCCATTCTTCCCTGCCCCCTGCGTGTGAGTAGGCATGTGTGTTTGGCTTGGAGTTGCTCCGCCTGGGGATGTAGAGTCATGTAGGTGGAATAGAAATAAGTGTCTACGGGTGAAATGTTGATGTGCCTAGACCGTCCAGGTGAGGGTTGTACAGTCATCTCGGCTCGAGTAGCCGTCGGCGGGCTGTGTGGGCAGCTGTGCCGATAGTGTTTTACGGAGACGATTGGAACCGTGTGGCAGGGGCTGTTGAGGGGCAGTGAAGCGGATTTGAATCTCTAAGGTGTTAAGTCTTGCACGTGATGAGCGTAAAGTTTGGCGCTGGTCTTCTTTTGGTTGGGTTTCTTTTTCTTTTTTTTTTTTTTTTTTTTTTTTTTTTTTTTAAATGGCAGGCTGTAGTTGGACTCCAGATGGTCTTCGTAGATGGAATCAAGACCTCTGGAGTGGTGAAGCTCTTGCTCTGCATCCAGGTGACTTGTTCAATATGGGTTTTTTTTTCACACGCGGAGGGACAAGATGTGTGCCACAGAGCAACGGGGGAAGGCAGCGGAGCACCGTAAGGAGGTGGGTCCGGGAGTGGAGTCGGAGGGAAGATGCGGCCGGTGGCTTTATGAGATTGCTTTGCTTTGCTGTGCTTTGCGGGTTTTTTTGCTTTGTATTGATCTGTATTTGCCTTTGTCTTGCGTTGTTTTGCTCTGTATTTGTATTGACTGTCACGTGAGACTTGTCTCGCATTGTATGACCTTTATTGTGTTTTTTTCTGACATTGTAGTGCTCTGTGCTTGTATTGACTGTCATCTGAGACTATCTTGCATTGTATTGCTCGATATTGGTTTGTGTTGTAGTGTTCTGTACTTGCATTGTTTCCCATCTGAGACTGTCTCGCTTTCATGGCCCTGCATTGTGTTTTGTATTGCAGTGCTCCGTACTTGTATTGAGCGCCATCTGAGACTGCCTTGCATTCTATGGGTCTGTATTGGTTTTGTATTGTTTTGGTCTGTACTCGTATTGACTGTCATCTGAGAGTCTCTTGCATTGGCCCTGTCCTGTTTTGTCTGGTATGGCAGTGCTCTGAGTTTTTTTGTCTTGACTGAGATAAGAGTACTGCCTTGTATGGCATTATATTTGCACGCAAATTGCATGGCTCTATGTTTGTGTGTGTATCGTATGTCATTGCAGAGTCAGCTTAGAAAGCTTAATGACTTTGGGTTCTTTGCAAGCAAGGAGTTGAGTGGATCGCAATTGGACTGTGAACTAGCATAGAGTAAGGCAGTAACTGGGCAACGGTTCATATTGTTTATGCGGATGCTTTGTGGCAAGCCTCTAGAAACGGTCAAGGCCTCGAGGTCCGAGTAGCAGCGTGACGGGCCTCGGAGCGATCGGTAACTTTGGGACAGCTCTGTGTTTGTGATGCTCTGTTTTTTCAAGTGCCATGGAGGACACTGACTGTGAGAATGTGTTATTTTTGGAATAGGTGGGAAGCAGGGGAGGGGAGCGGTGGAGGACTTCTCTCTCAAGGATGAAGCGTCTTAATAAAAAGCTTTGTGTGTTGTTTTTGCAGGTGATGACAGGGCACAAGGTGCTTGAAGGAACCTTGTGTTTAGGTGACATGGCTGCTATGGAGGTTGGACTGTGACATGTGGCACTGTGAAAGCTAAGTATCGGGTTGAAAATGCACGGATGGTGGAGATGATGGTGTGTGTTGAAACATTGGTGTAACGGAAGGGTAGTTTGGAAGGGGAGTGGGCTCGGGCCAGGGTTTTTGCGGGTAGGGCGATTTTTGAGTCCCCCGGTGCCGCAGGCATGGGGTGATGGCCCTTTGATGGTGGTGGGCAGTTGCATGGATGATTTGAGAGTGAGGGCTGGCATGTATGCGATCTGAATGAGTGGTGTGTTGCAAACATGTGTAACCTTGTAGGGTTATGTGGTTTAGCCTTTTTATGTTTTTTCCTTTCAGGTTGGATGTAGAGTTGAGATGTTTTTCAGGGAATTAGAGAAAAAAAAAATTAGAATTAAAAAAACCCAGCTGCGATATAGGTTGGTTTGTGGTGTCGTCCCATACTGTTGCGGCCCCCCCTCCCACTTTTTTTTCCCCCTAGTCCTAGCCGCTCCATGAGGCGATGCTGATCCCCAATGTTCGGACCGGGGTCCGGCTCGGGCCAGGGTTTTCACAGGCAGGGCGATTTTTTTCAAGGTTCCCGGGAATGGTGTTCCCATGGAGCGCTGCCCTGGAATGTGGTAATTGCCACTTAGCACAGGGAATTATTTTGTTCAGCGGATGGTCTTTGGAAGAGAGTTGAGGATTTTGCGGGGGGGCGGGGGTTGGAGTAGATAGCCAGCATTGAGTAGGCCAGGGTTGTGAAGCGGGTGAGTGTAACTGTATTTTTCCGTGGTGGGTTTCTCAAATCTTTGGGTGGTCTTCGTAGTTTGTGATGTAATGATATTTTTCAATTTTTATTTTTGTGCCTAGGTGTGGAAGTGGACAGTCTGTCAAGATGAGCAGAGCTCACTCGTTTTCAGCTTGGGAACAGGGATCGTGGAGGTAACGTCACCTCGGGGAGGAAAACCTCTGGACGTGAAACGACAGACGTAATGGGAGCGAGGAATGTGGAAAAGACCACTCCGTAGAGAATTGCAGGCACCATATAGTGGCAATTCTTGTTAAGGTAATGCTAAATTTTTGGAGTTTAAATGTATTTGTAGAAATAAAGATTAAAAGAGGAATGAAACTAACAGTGGCAAATATTTGACCAATGCGGCCATAACTCTTTTCTGTACGTTGTAGTAAAAGTACGTTGTAGAATTGGACTGTAAATACTGACACAGCTGAATGTACGTGGAGTCAGTAATGGACCAAATGAAACAAAAATAAAATGAAAAAAAGGCAGGTAATTAGGTCTCCTTGTGAGAGTCACAGTACTAATGGCAATCACAAAAGCAAGTGCAGAGCAAAGCATGTGTGTTTAGTGCCCATAGGTCAACCTAGCTGTTTAAGTAAGTGAAAGTGTTCATTAGAATTAGGCATCCAAGGGAGAGTTGTAGATACCTCGAGGTAAATGTAGCTGCGGATGGGTCAATAGAAAGGGTGCACGTTACTGGCTCTAGTAATTGCACAACTTTGAAGGTGGTGCTGTAGCTATGTAACTGTGACATGGGCTCGGGTACTGTGTAACTTTGAAATTTGCTAGTGCATGGTGTGCTGCCGAAATGGGCTCGGCTACAGTGTAACTTTGAAATGGGCTCGGGTAGTGTGCGGCGCCGAAATGGGCTCGAGCTCGGGTGCGGTGCGTCTCCGAAATGGGCTCGGGCGCGGTGCGTTGCCGAAATGGGCTCGGGCGCGGTGCGTTGCCGAAATGGGCTCGGGCACGGTGCGGCGCCGAAATGGGCTCGGCTACAGTGTAAATTTGAAATGGGCTCGGGTAGCGTGCGTTACCGAAATGGGCTCGGGCTCGGGCGCGGTGCGTCGCCGAAATGGGCTCGGGCGCGGTGCGTCGCCGAAATGGGCTCGGGCGCGGTGCGTCGCCGAAATGGGCTCGGGCGCGGTGCGTCGCCGAAATGGGCTCGGGCGCGGTGCGTCGCCGAAATGGGCTCGGGCGCGGTGCGTCGCCGAAATGGGCTCGGCTACAGTGTAACTTTGAAATGGGCTCGGGCGCGGTGCGTCGCCGAAATGGGCTCGGCTACAGTGTAACTTTGAAATGGGCTCGGGTAGTGTGCGTCGCCGAAATGGGCTCGGCTACAGTGTAACTTTGAAATGGGCTCGGGTAGTGTGCGTCGCCGAAATGGGCTCGGGCGCGGTGCGGTGCGTCGCCGAAATGGGCTCGGGCGCGGTGCGTCGCCGAAATGGGCTCGGCTACAGTGTAACTTTGAAATGGGCTCGGGTAGTGTGCGGCGCCGAAATGGGCTCGGGCGCGGTGCGGTGCGGCGCCAAAATGGGCTCGGGCGCGGTGCGGTGCGTCGCCGAAATGGGCTCGGCTACAGTGTAACATTGAAATGGGCTCGGGTAGTGTGCGTTGCCGAAATGGGCTCGGGCACGGTGCGGCGCCGAAATGGGCTCGGGCAGTGTGTAACTTTGAAATGGGCTCGGGCGCGGCACTGAAATGGGCTCAGATAGTGTGTACCTCTGAAATGGGCTTGGTTACTGGATAATATCTGTATAATATCTGGGGTTTTTTTCATTCTGTATCTCCCTGTCCCCGTTCTTCTTCCTGCTCTTCTCTTTCTCTGACCCTTTGTGGTGCTCCCTACTCTATTTATGTCTTCTATTTCTCTGCAGGGGTCCTAATACCTCTCTTTCTCTGACCTCCTGTGTTTCTCACAGTCTCTCTCTATCTCTTGTCATTATTCTCATCTGTCACTCTGTCTTACTTCCTGTCCCATCATATCATGTTGTATCTGTTCCTCCTGCTTTTTTCTCTCCATCTGTCCAGATCCCTGTCCCTTTTTTCTTCTACTGCTGTCCCTCTGCCCTGCTTCCTCTTGCTATCTTTTCTGTATTTCTCTGTTTTATTTCCTCTTACATCCTTGCTAGCTGTCCCTTCTCTCTTTTCTCTCTTCCTCTATATCTCTCTCTCACTGCCTATCAAACACAGTTGTTTTTTCCTCCAGTGCTGTCCTGCTCTCTGTCCCTTTTTTCTCACTCTCGTTCTGTCATGTTCCCTGTGTCTTTTTTTTAACTTCTCCATCTCTGTCCTGCTGCCTATCACTATTTTTTTCCTCTTCCATCCCTTTGTCCTTCTTCCAGTCCTTGTCTCTCTCTCCCTTTGTTCTCCTTCCCTTCCTTTTTTCCTTTCTTGCTACATCTCTGTTCTGCTCCCTAGAATAGAATCAAATCGAATCAAATCACGAAATTTGGAAAAGACCTCTAAGATCATTAAGTCCAACCATCAACCCAACATGACCACGCCCACTAAATCATGTCCCAAAATGCCACGTCTACCTGTTTTTTGAACACCTCCAGGGATAGTGACTCCATCACTACCCTAGGCAGCCTGTTCTAATGCCTGACAACCATCTCAGTAAAGAAATTTTTTCTGATATCCAATCTAAACCTCCCCAGCGCAACTTCAGCCCATTTTCTCTCGTCCTATCTCTAGTTACTTGATAGAAAAGACCAGCACCACCTCACTTCAACCCCCCTTTAGGTAGTTGTAGAGAGCAATAAGGTTTCCCTTCAGCCTTTTTCTCCAGACTAAACCGCCCCAGCTCCCTTAGCCGCTCCTCATAAGACTTATGCTCCAGGCCCCTCACCAACTCAGTTGCCCTTCTCTGGACACGTTCCAGCACCTCAATGTCTTTCCCATAGCGAGGGCCCCAAAACCGAACGCAGTACTCGAGGTGCGGCCTCACCAGTGCCGAACACAGGGGAACAATCGCTTTTCTGCTCCTGCTGGCCACACTGTTTCCGGCTCATATTCTGCCAGCTATTAACCAGCACCCCCAGGTCTTTTTCCGCCGGGCAGCTTTCCAGCCGCTCTTCCCCAAGCCCGTAGCGCTGCACGGGGTCGTTGCGACTGAAGCATGGGAACGGGTACTTGGCGTCGCTGAACGTCATGCGATTAGCCTTGGCCCATCGATCCAGCCTGTCCAGATCCCTCTGTAGAGCCTTCCTACCCTCAAGTAGAGCAGCCCTCCCTCCCAGCTTGGTGTCATCTGCAAACTTACTGAGGGTACACTCAAGCCCCTTATCTAGATCATTGATGATAAAGATACTAAAGAGAACTGGCCCCAAAACTGAGCCCTGGGGAACACTACTTGTGACCGTTAGTCAACCAGATTTAACCCTGTTCACCACAACTGTCTAGGCTCAGTCATCCAGCTAGTTTTTTTTACCCAGCGAAGAGTACACCTGTCTAAGCCATGAGCTGCCAGCCTCTCAAGGAGCATGCCATGAGAGACAGCGTCAAAGGCCTTGCCAAAGTCAAGGTAGGTAACATCCACAACCTTTCCCTCATCCACTAGGCGTGTCGCCTGGTCATAGAAGGAGATCAGGTTGGTCAAGCAGGACCCGCTTTTCATGAACCCACGCCGGCTGGGCCCGATCCCCTGGTTGTCCCGCACGTGCCACGTGAGCGCACTCAAGACGAACCGCTCCATAATCTTCCCCGGTACTGAGGTCAGGCTGACAGGCCTGTAGTTCCCTGGATCCTACCCACCCTGGCCCTTTTCTGTGTCCTTCTCCTTGTCTCCCCTCTCCATTTCTCTGTCTTATTCCCTCTGCAGTTTTTCTTATTCTTTGATGCTCTGTCCTGTTCCTTGCCGCTATCTTTTCTCACTCTGTCTCTGTCCTGCTCCATGTCTTTTAATTTTGCCTGTCTTTCACTTTGTCCTGTTTCCCTGGCCCTTTTTTTCCTCTCTGTATCACCTTGTCTCGCTCACTGTTCCTGTCTGATACTGTGTCCTGCTCCTTGTCCTTCTTTCCCCCTCACCCCATCCCGCATTCTGCTTTCTGTCTTTCTTTTTTCTCTTTCTAGCCTTCTGCCCCAATGCTGCTTTCTCCACCGCTGTCCTGCTGCCTGCCCCTTGTTTCCCCTCACTGTTCCTCTGTCCCGCTTCCTGTCCCCATCTTTTTCCATCTTTATTTCTCTATCCTGCTGCCTGCCCAGTTGTTTCTTGCTATATCTCCCTGTCCACCTGGTTCTCCCTTTTCTCCTTTCTCTCCTCCTCTGTCCCGCTCCCTGGCCCTTTTTTTCTCCTCCTCACCTCTCTCTGCTCTAGCCCGTTGCTTTCCCCCCCCCCCACTTCTTAATCTCTTTGTACAGATCTGAACCTTTCTTTCTTTCTCATTCCCTGTCCTTTTTCTGTCTCTGTCTGTATGCCCTGTGCTCTGTCATAGTTGTCACTCCTCCTTTGTTTGTTCTCTCTTTCTACCCCCATCTCTGTCCTGTTTACTGACCCTACATCTTCTTGTTCCATCTCTCTCTTTCTTGATTTCCCTACCTATCTGACCTTTTCTTTTGACCTTTCCTCTCTCTTTGCTCCTCGGTCTTCTCCCTTGTCTTATTTTTCTCTTTCTACTCCTCTGTCTCGCTCCCCATCACTGTATTTTCTTTCTCCATTTCTCTGCCCCACTCCCCCTGCCTCTCTTTCTCCATCCCACCGTGCTGCTGCCCGTCCCTCCTTCCCTCTCTCCCTCCCTCTTTCTCTGTTGTTATCCTCGAGTCCTTTGTTGTCTCTCCACCCCTCTGTCCCGCTCCCCAACCCTAACTTTCCTCATTTTATGTTTCCATTTCTCTGTCCTGATTTTGGTCCCTGTTTTTCCTCTGGCTCCATCTCCCTATCATTCTTCCTGTCGTTCTCTCTCTATCCCAGTGTCCTTCTCCCCATCCCTCTCTTTTTCTCTGTATCCATTTTCTTGCACCCTGTCCCTCGCTTGTCTGTCCCTCGCTTGTTTTCGGTATCCCTATCTCCTTCCTCTTGTCCTTCCTTCCCTGTGCCACCTCTGCCTCTGGCCTGCTGCTCGTCACTAGTATTTCTTTCTCCCACTCTTTGTCCAAGTTCTGTCGTTCTCTTTTGCTCTCTGTCCTTCCTCCAACCTGCCTTTTCCTCCCTCTGCCCCTAATGCTTCCTTCTCCATTTCTCAGTGCCGCTCCCTGCCCCTTTTTTTGTTTCACTGTCCATCCTGCTTCCTCTCACAGTTTTTTCTGCCTTTATCCCTCTGTCCCGCTGCCTGTCTCCTTGTTTCTAGTTATAGCTGCCTGTCCAGCTAGGTGTCCCTTTTTTCTTTTCTCTTTTCCCTACTCTGCCCCTACTTTTTCTTCCTCCATCTCTGTCTGTTTTTTTTCCCCCTCCATCTCTTTCTTAATCTGCATCTGGTTCCCTCCACTGCCGCCAGTCCCGTTGCTTGTCCTGCTTTTTGTCTCTCTGTGTATCGCACTTTCTATCCCTATTACTTTCTCCCTTCCCCCTTCCTTTTTTCCTCCTTTTGCTCTATATCCTTTGTCCTGTTGCTCATTACTATTTTTTCTTTCCATTCCTCTATCCTGTTCCCTGTCCCTCATTTCTCTGTCCTGGTGCGTATCATTATTTTTGCTGTCTGCATCCCACTGCCCTGTTTCCCATTCATCTCTTTTGGCTCCATTCTCCCATCCTGCTCCCCATCAGTATTTTGTCTTTCTCCAGCTCTCTGACCTGGTCCCCATCCCCCTTGTTTCTTCTCTGTCATTCTTTCTGCTTCCTTGTACCTCTCACTCTGCTATCTTGCGTACCACATGCCGTTCCTCTCTGTTTACACCCCGCTGTCTCCGTCCCCTCCCTCTCTTTGCCTCTCTATCCCTCTGTCCTTGTCTCTGTTTTTTCTTTCTCTATGTCTCTGTCCTGCTGCCCAAGTCTGTCCAGTTCCCTTTTCCCCCCCTTCTCTGTTGATTACTCAGCTTTTCTTCCTCTCCCTATTTTTTCTTTCTTCATCCCTGTGTCCTGCTGCGTGTTCCCTCGCTCTCACTCCCCCAGTATCTTGCTGTGTTACTCATCCTTCTCCCCATTGATTTTTCCTCTTGCTTTGTCCTTTTGTCCTGCTCCCTATAAGCATTTTTTAATTTTTTATATTTCTGTTCTTCTGCACGTTGCCATTTTTTCGTTCTCCATCTCTCCTGCTCCCTATCCCCCACTTTCTCTCGTGTCATTCTTTCTTCTTCCCCGTGCCTGTGTTGTGCCGTATCCTTGCATCCCTCTCCCTCCCTATCACGCTGTCTTGCTCCCCATCCCTCTTTTTTTCTTTCTACCCTTATGAGATGCCCTGGTCTTTCTACATCTTTCTGTCATAGTCCTTATTTTGCTCTTCTTGCTCTTTTCCTCTCTCTTCCTCTATCCTGCTGCCCATCGCTATATCTTCATTTTCCATCCCTTTATCCCGCTCCCTGTCCTTGTCAATCTTTCCCTTTGTTCTGCCTCCAGTCTTTGTTTTCTCTGTCTCCGTCCTTTTTCTCTCTGCTGCTCAGTCCTTCTCCCTCATCTTATTTTTTCCTTTTTGCTCTCCCTCTCTTTTTCTCTGTGACCCTCTGTGCTGTTCCTTTCATTTTCTTTCTCTAATGATCTGTTGTCTTACCTGTCCCCCCCTCACTGTCTCTCGCCCTCTATCCTGCTCCCCGGCCCTATTATTTGTTGCTTCGCTTTCCGTCCCCCTCTGTCCCCATTTTCTCTGTTGCTCTCGTTGCCTCCCTATGCCAGCGTCCCAATCCCCATCCCGCTCTCTTTTGCAGTATCCCACTTTCTGGCTCTCTGTCTCTTACCTATTTTCTATATCCAGCTGTCCTTCCTCCTGTCTTTCCTTGTCCCTCTGGCCTGCTGCCCATCACCAATTTTTTTCTTTCTCCATCTCTCTGCCTCGGTCCTATCACTCTCCGCCTCTCCCTGTCTCTAATATTCCTTTCTCCATCTATGCCCTGTCCCTTTTCTCTTATTCTCTCTGTCTTCCATCCTCCCCCTAACTTTTTGTCTGCACATGCCCATACTGCCTGTTCCATCGTTTCTCGCTATATGCCCCTGCCCAGCTCGCTGTTGCATTATACCCCTCTGTCCCGCTCCCTGGCTTTTTTTCTCATCCCGGAACTGGTTTTTATCTCTCCATCCCTTTGTCATGATTGCCGTCTTGTTTTTCCTCAATCTTTCTGGCTTGTTTCCTGCCTTCTTTCTCTCTCTCCTTCCGTCCTACTCCTGCGCGTACCGCACGAGGGAGCGAGACTACATGTCTAGGAAGCTTTGTCTCATAACAGCTGTGAGACACCTGTGTATTCTCTTAGGTGGAGGATAGCCAAGCGACCGGAGTTAACAGAAGAGGAAGGGAGGAGAGGAGGAGAAAGAAGCAGCTGAACTGGCAAATTCTCCCGGCAGCGTCAAGAGCGAAAGCTGCGGTGAGCCCTGGGCCCTCAGGGCCCTGTCACCCCTCTTGGGCGTCCCGGGCCCTCCCTTACCCCATTTTTTCCTCCCCTGTACCTCCTTTTTCCGTTTTTCTCTGAGCAGTTCCCTGTCCCCATCTTTTAGGTCTTCTCTGTCTCTGACCTGTAGCCCATAGCTAACTCTTTCCTTCTCTGTCTTGCTCCTAGCCACTATTTTTGCATTCTTCCCTCTCTGTCCTGCAGCTCATCGGTATTTTTGCTGTTTCTGGCTCACTCTGTCTGGCTCCCTGTCGTTCAAGGTCTCCCTTCTTGGCTCTGTAGCACATCACGCATCTTGTGCTTTCTCCATCTGTCTTTATCCTGCTCCCAGCCCCTCATTTTGAATTCCCTCCTCTTTGTCTTGTTGCCCATCAATATTTTTTCCTTTCTCCATGTCACTCTCTCTTGCTTCCTGTTCCTGGTTTTCTAAGTCTTCTCTTTCTGCCTCCTAGACCGTCACTATATTTTTCGATCCCCATCTCGGTTTGTCTGGCTCCCCATTCCTCTTTCTTCATTCCGCCCTATCTGCCACATCGCCCGTCGCTTCTTTCCTTTCTGTCCATCTTACTGTCCCCATTTCTAAACTCTCCTCCTCTGCCTGATACACGCCTGATAGCTCGTTGTAGCCTTTTTTCTTTCTCTGTCTCTCTCTGTCCAAGTCTCCTCTTTCTCATTTTTATTTCACACCTCTCTCTCTCTCTCTCGAAGCCTGTCAGGACTTTTGCCCCTTTCAGTCTCTCCATCTGCCTCCCTGCCCCTGTTTTTTGTTTCCTCCACCTCTGCCCTGGTACCCATCAACATTTTAATTTTCTCTGTCTCTCTCGGTCCAGCTCAAGATCCTGATTTCTTTTTTAAAATTCCTCCCCCTCTGCCCTGCAGAGCACCGCTTTTCAAGTTGTCTTTCTTTCTCTCTTTCTCTCTCTCTCTCTCTGGCTCCCTGCCCCTGTTTTTTCATTCCTCCTTCTCTGCCCTAGAGCAGCTTCTCCCCCCCCCGGCTCTCTCTTTCCAGTTCCCAGGCCCTGTTTTTCAATTTTCTCTTTCTTTGCCCTGTGCCACATTGCAATTTCATTTCTTTTGCGCGCTCCCTCTCTCTCTGGCTCACTACCAGGATTTTTTAATTCCTCCCTGTCTGTCTTGTAGCCCATTGCTGTTTTTTCTTTCTCTGTGTCTCTCTGTCCAGCTCCCTGTCCTTACTTAAAAAAAAAAAATTTCCTCCTTCTTTGCCCTGTACACATCGCTCTTTAAAGTTCTCCTTCTCTGCCCTGTGGCCTACTGTGATTTGTTCTTTCTCTGCCTCTCCTTTTTCTGGCTCTTGGTCCCTATTTTTCAGTTTCTCCCTCTTGGCTTGTAGCACAATGTTGTTATTGATCTTTCCTCATTTCTCTCTTGTCCAGCTCCCTGCCCCTGTTTTGTAATTCCTCCCTCTCTGCCCTGCGGCCCGTTGCTATTTTTGCATTCTCTATCCTGCTCCCTGGCTTGGGTCTTTAATCGCTCCCTCTCTGCCCTGTAGCCTGTTGCAGGGTGGTTTGGGGTTTTTTTCTTTCTTTCTCCGTTGCTCTCTGTCCAGCTCCCTGTACCTACTTTTTAATTCTTCCCTCGCTGCCCTGCAGCCTGCCGCTATCTTCCCTTTCTCTGTCTCTCTCTGCATGGCTCCCGGTCCCTTCCGTTTTGAAATCCCTCCCTCTCTGTCTTGGTGCTCATCGCATTTTTGTCCTTTCTCCGTATCTCTAGCTGGCTCCCTCTTACTATTTTTCAATTTTTTTCTTTCTCTGTCTCTCTGTCCAGCTTTGGATACCAATTTTTTTAATTCCTCCTTCTCTTCCCCGCAGCCTGTCTTTCTTCCTCCTCCCCCTTATTTGTCTCACCACCACCACCTCTGCTTCCCTGTCGCCATTTTAATTCCTCCCTCTCCACTCTCTGGCTGTTGCTATACATCCCGTGTGTGTCGCCCTGCATCTGGCCCCCTGTCCCTATCTTTTCATTCCTCTCTCCTCCCTGTAGCCCGTCGCTATAACTTTCTTGTGCCATCTCTCTCTGTGTTTGGCTCTGGATCCCTGTTTTTTCCTTCCTCCCTCCCCTCTCTCTGCCCTGTTGCCCCTGGCTACTTTCTCTTTCTCCATCTCTCTCTGCCCAACCCCCGATCTCTATTTTTTCATTCCTCCCTCTCTGTCCTGTAGCCCATCGCTATTCTTTCTTTCTCTGGCTCCCCGTCCCCGTTGTTCAGTTTCTTCCTTCTCGGTTCTGCAGCACGGTGCGATTCTGTTTCTTTTGTTGACTCTCCTTTCCCAGTCCCTCACTTTTAATTCCTCCCTCTCTTGTCCTGTTGCCCCTCGGGTTCCCCCTCGCCTTTCTCCACCCTGCTCTCCACCTTGCTTTTTCTTGCTTCCCGGCCCTATTTTTTAATTCTTCCCTCTCTTCTGCATAGCTTGTCGCTTTTTTCTTTTCTCCATCTCTCTACGTCAGTCTCACTGCCCCCATTTTTAAATTCTTCCTTTCTGTCCTGTACCATGCCGATATTTTTGCCTTTCTCCAACCCTCTCTGTCCAGCTCCCTGTCCCTATTTATTAATTCCTCCTCCTTCCTGCGCCCAGAGCTATTCCCCGCGATTTCCATCTCCCTCTGTCTGGCTCCCTGTCCCCAGTTCTTAATTCCTCCCTCTGGCCCGCATAGCATGTCTGGACTTCCCCCTGTCTCGGTTGGGCTCCCCCTCTCTCTGTTGCCCCCCTCCCCGTTGCCCCCCGCCTCCTGTTGGCCCCCCCTTCCCTGTTGCCCCCCCCCCCCGTTGGGCTCCCCCTCTCTCTGTTGGGCTCCCTCTCTGCATTTTAACTCCACAGTCTCTGTCTTGTAGCCCCACAGTATTTGTCTTTTCCCATCTCTCTTGCCTGGCTCCCTGACACTAGTTTTTACTTCCTCCCTACATGTCTTTTAGCCCATTGCTTCCCCCTCTGCTTTCTCTATGCCTCTGTCCAGCTCCCACTCCCTGTTCTTTAATTCCTTCCTCCTCCCTGTAGCCCACTGCTGTTTTTTTCTGTTCTCTATCATGCTCTGTCTGGTCCCCTGTCCTTTATTTATCAATTCCTCTCTCTCTGCCCTGTGGCCTGTTGCTTTTTCCCGTTTTATTTCTTCCTCTCTTTCTGTCCAGCTCCCTGTCCCTGGTTTCTCAATTCCTCCCTGTCTGCCCTGTCACACGTACGATCTTTTGCCTTTCTTCACCTCTCTCTGGCAAGCTCTCTGTCCCTCTTCCTTAATTCCTCCCTGTTACCCCTTCTTAATTCTTCCCTCTCTGCCCTGTAGCGTGTGTAGCTATGTGGTTTGTTTTGTGTTGTTTCCCACCCCCCTGCCCCTTCCCTCCATCATTTGCTGTCCTGACTCCCTGTTATTTCATTCCTCTGTCTGTGCCCTGTTTCTTGTCACTTTTTTCTTTCTTCATCTCTCTCAGTCCAGCTCTGCGCCCTTATTCTTTTTAACTCCCTCTCTGTCATGCTGCCTACACCAGTTTTTTTCTGCATCTCCATCCTGCTCCCCATCCTTCCTTGTCAGTCACTGTCCCGTTCTCTCTTCCTCCTCTCCCTGCTGCGACTTTCTCCATCCCTGTCGGGCTCGCTGTCCCGTTCTCTGCCTCATGCTTTCTGATTACACCCCCACTCTCCAGCAGGCTGCCACTTTTCTCCTCTCTTCTAGCGTGCAGCACCCTGGTCATTTTTGGCAGCCTCCACCTCTGCCCACCGGCTCATCAGCCCAGAAGCCAACCAACTGACTGCCAAGGAGTCCCAGGGGCAGGGGGAGCTTTGGCGGCCCTGAGCCCCTGAGCAGACTCGCTCCCAGAACTTATTACACGCATGACTGCATAAACACTCGCCGTCTCCTTTGTGCTCTCTTTGCACAGAGCGAGGGGCTGTGAGGGAGTCCAGGGGAGGAGGTGATGCATTGTGGGGGTCGGGTGATGGCCCCCTGGTGGTCCTGCTGGGCTCTAGCTGTGGGCCAGGGCTGGAGGAGCCTCAGGTGCAGGCAGTGAGGATGATGGTGACAGCCCCTGCCTCTAATGGGGTGGCTGCCTGCAGAGGGGCCAGCACTGCCCTGCCCTGGCTGGCTGCAGAGAGGCCGAGGGAGGAGCGGAGCAGTTGCCGAGCTCTGCCGGGCCGCGACTGCGCCGAGGGTGAAGTCGAGCGGGGCTGCGTGATGCTCCCCGACCCTGTGTTTCTTCTGCCACGTCCCTGCGGGGCTCCTCATCCCTTTTTTATTGATTTCTCAATCTCACTGTCCTCTTCCCTGTACTTTTCCTTCTCTGCTCCTCAGCCTTTCTCCCTCATTTTATTTTTCTGTTTCTGTTCCTCTCTCTTGCTCCCCATTGCTGTATTTTCATTCTCTGTATCTGCTGCCGCAGTAACGACTGCCGAGTTGTCCCAGGGGAAGGGCGAGCGTACGGGCACCGAGCCCCGGAGCAGACTCACTCCCAGGACTTACACGCATTAACGAATAAACATTTGCTCACCACCCACCGACCGGTGCCCAGCCAATCCCCGAGCTGCGGCATCCCCTGGCCAGCTTCCCCAGTTGATATACTGGGCAGGACATCATATGCTATGGAATACCCTTTTCGCTCATTTGGGTCAGCTGTCCCAGCTGTGTGGACTCCCAGCCTCCACTGGCAGGGCAGTATGAGAAGCTGAAACATCCTTGACTTAGTATAAACACTGCTTAGCAACAACTAAAACATCAGTGTGTTATCAACATTGTTGTCCTCAATCCAAACCACAGCACTATACCAGCTACTAGGAAGAAAATTAACTTTATTCTGCCCGAAACCAGGAAAGTCCCTCTGCTCTTTACTGCATTTCTTGTCAAACTTCCTTTCTATGCCTCCCTCTATCTGGCTCCCTTTTCCTCTTCTTTATTTCTTCTCGGTTTTTCCTTTACCCCGTCGGTTTTAAAATTTTCTTTATACATATGTCTCTCCCCAGCTCCCCGGCCTTATTTTTTAATTTGCATCCGTGTGAATCGTACCCTGTCGTGCTTTGATTTTTTTCCTGTTTCTCCCTCTCTCTTCCTCCCTGTCCCTAGTTTTAAATTGTTTCCTGTGTTTCCTGTACCCTGCTGCTTTCTAGTTTGTTTCTATGTATCCCCCATCCCTCTCCCTGTCTTCATATTTGAATGTTTTCTTATCTGCCCTGTACCCTGTTGCTTTTAAAGTTTTATTTCTGTGTCTCCCTCTATCCACCTCTTTCTATGTCTACATTTATCAAGCTCCCTATCCGTATATTCTGTTTTTTTCCTGTCTGTCATGTACCGTGTCGCTTTTAAAATGTACTTGCTATGTCTCCGTTTACTTAGTTTGCTGTCCCTATTTTTTAATTTTTTCCTTTCTTAGTCCCATTGCTTTTAAAATTTTTGTATGTTTACTGTTATTTAGTTTTCTGTCTCTGTTTCTTAATATCTTCCTCTCTTAATCCCCATCACTTTAAAAATTTACTTTCTATGTTTCTCTTTATTTAGTTTTAATTTTTTCCTTTCATTCCCTCATCCCTGTTGCTTTTAATATTTTCTGTTTCCTTTTATCCAGTTCGCTGTCTGTATTTTTAATTTTTTTTCTTGTCTGTCCTATACATCTTTGCTTTTAAAATTTTCTTTCTTTGTCTGTGTTTTAGTTCATTGCCCTTATTTTCTAATGTTTCTCTTCATTTTCTTAATCCTTTTTTTAAAATGCCCTTTTTACGTCTATTTTTATCCCCTTCACTGTCTTTATTTTTTAATTGTTCCTTGTCTTTCTTTAGCACTGTCGCTTTTAAAATTTTCTTTCCATGTCTACTTTTCTCAAGCTCCCATCTCTATTGTCTAAGTCTTTCTCGTCTGTCGTGTACCCTGTCGGTTTTTAAATTCACTTTGCATGTCTCCGGTTTAGTTCACTGTCCCTATTTTTTAAATTTTTCCCTTTCTTCCTTAATCGTGTTGCTTTTAAAATGTTCTTTCTATGTCTACTTCTATGCAGTCCCTGTTTCTATTTTTTAACTCTTTCCTATCTGTCACAAACTGCATTGCTTTTTAAATTTTCTTTCTACGTCTACTTGTATCTAGTTAACTGTCCCCATTGCTCTAATTTTTACTGTCATAATTCCTTTCGTTGTGATATTTTGTTTCTGGGTGTACCTTTATCTCCTTTTCTCTCCCTATTTGTTAATTTTTTCCCATTTATTGTATCCTGTTGCTTATAAATTTTTTGCTCTATGTCTCCTTTCATCGAGTTCTCTCTTCCTGTTTGTTAATTGTTGCCTGTCTGTCCCGTACCCCATCGCTTTGAAATTTTCTTTGTCTATTTTTACCCAGTTCGCCATCTTTATTTTTTAATGCGTTCTAGTCTGTCCTGTACCTGGTTGCTTTTAAAATTTTCTCTCTGTGTCTCTGTCTATTTAGGTTTTGTCACTATTTTTTTTTTTTCCCGTTTTCACTTTTGAATTTTTGTTTCTGTGTTCACTTTTATGTGGTTTTGCTGCTATTATTTCCTTTTTGGCCCCGTCTTCTACGCTGTCACCTTAAAAATTTTCTTTCTCTGTCTGCTTTTATCAAGGTGTCTATTTTTTTTATTATTTCCTGTCTGTCCTGTGTCAGGTCACTTTTAATTTTTTTCCTTTATCTACTCTTATCCAGTTCATTGTCTTTAGTTTTTATTTCATTCTAGTTTTTGCCGTACCCTGTCGCTTTTTAAAAGTCTTTTCTATGTCTTTACATTGGCTGTTCCTGTTTCCTAATTTTTCCCTTTATTTCCTTTATCGTGTTGCTTTTTAAAGTTGTGTTTTCTACATCGCTTTCTATCTAGTTCCTGTCTCTATCTAATTCTTTCTTGTCTGTTGGATGATCTCTCCATTTTTCAATTTTCTTTCTAGGTCTCTGTTTCTTTAGTTTGTTGTCCCTATTTTAATTTTTTGTTTTCCTCCTTTAATGCCTTCATTTTTGCATTTTTTTCCAATGTCTACTTTTATCTAGTTTTCTGTCCCTATTTTTAATTTTTTTTCTCCTCTGCCTTGTACCCCTTTTCTTTTAAAGTTTTCTTTCTGTGTCTGCTTTTATCAAGCTGTCTATCCCTATTTTTTAATTCTTCCTTGTTTGTCACATACCCTGTTGCTTTGTAACTTTTCTTTGTGTGTTTCATTTTTTTCTCTCTTCTCTTAGTTCATCCCCTGGCTTTAGAGGGTCTCCTCGGCACACTGTTATCTCTGGAGCATAATTTGTACCCCTCTCGGCTTGTCAGAACATCTCGGGTCACCCTTGTTCCTCGGAGCAGTCTTTCCTCTCCTCCGTCTCGCTTGCCTCCAGTGGGTTCAAATCCCCTCCCGAGTACCTTTGTGCCCTCGAGCCGTCCTCTGTCTCTCTGGCCACCTCAGCACCCCTCTCTTTCTATCACGACGCTTCCCACGAGCGTCTTTGTGTTCCATCGCCCTCCTAGAGTTCTGCAGCAGGCTTTGTACCCTTCTTCTTCAGAAAAAGCTCTTTCTCAGGCTTTCATTGTGCTGCAGAGCACTCTTACCTTCCCCTCTGCCACGTCGGATGCCTTCGTTTGGTCCCCGGTCCCCTCAGGACATCTGTACTCTGTTCAGATCCCTTCCGGAGTACCTCATTGTGTCAGCAATCCTTTGTTTGTCTCTATGGCCACATTCCTCCTGCCCCCCGGAGCCCTCTCATTCCCGTCATGATGCTTCCTGAGACCGTCCGTGCCCCGTGGCACCCTTTGAGCTCTGCAGGCCTCCTTGTATCTCTCTTACTCAGACAGGACCCTTCCTCGGGCTTCCCCAATGCCCCAGAGCTCTAATATTACCTTATACACCGCCATCTAGGATGTCTCCGTTCAGTCGCTCATCCCCTGAGGACATCTATACATGGCTGGGACACCTTCTTGAGTATTGCGTCGTGTCCCAGAGCCGCCTTCTGTCTCTCTTTTGCTTTCGGCACCCTTCTCCTGCCATCGTCGTGACTCCTGAGGCCGTCCTCGTGCCCCACGGCCCTCTTTTGGCTCTGTAGCATGCTTTGTGCCCTTCTCCCTCCCCGAGAACCTTTCCCGATGCCATCTGTCAACTCCAGAACGTTCCTGCTGTCCTCTATGCTAGCTAGGATACCTCTGTTGAGTCCCTGGTCTCCTGAGGACCTCCGTAGTCTGTTCAAATCCCCTCTGGACATCTCATTGTGTCCTCGAGCCTTCTTTTGCCTGTTCCTCTCGGAAGCCCTCTGCTACTGTCACGATGTCTCCCAAGGTCTTAGATGTTCCCTGTGGCACACTTTTAGCCGAGGAAGTCCCCCTTTGGACTAGTTTTGTCGCAACCGCCCCTGTCCTAAGATCTCCCTTTCCAAGAAAGAGCGTTCTTTTTCTTCTCTCTGTCATCTAGGATGCCTCCCGAGACCTTCCTTATGCTGCACAGCATTTTGGTAGCACTTCCCTTTCAATCTCTCTTACCCCTTTGAGCCCTTCCCAACCCCCCTGTGTGGGGGCAGCTCGGAACACCCGGCATTTGTTTTCAAGAGTGACCGTTAGAATTTGTTGTGCTGCATGTTTGCCAAGCCTTTGAAGAACTAGTTTTACAAGGTCAGGTTGGAGGATGGCCTTGTGTAGGTCTGGGAAGATGTGGCTGAAGACAGTCACGAGTATGTGTATGGAATGTTTTTATCTTTAACTGTTCTGAGGACTGGCAAACATCCCAGCTGGGCCAGATATGCCCTCCTGTGTTGGTAGTATTGGCTGTATGCCGTTAGTTCTTCCTAGATCTTTGTTGAAACATATATAAGTTTGATCTTTTAGTGAAATAAAGGGAATCTTGCACAGAGAGCTCGAGCGCTTGATTCGGTCGCCGCACTCTGCTCCCAGTCACCGTGCATCCCGAGACCGTCTTGGTGTACCACAGCCTTGTTTTAGCTCTGTAGCGGACTTTGATCCTCTCTCATTCCCTCAGAAACCCGTCTGTGGGTTTGTTTGTGCCTCAGAGCGCTCTTATCATCATCTCTGCTCTCTAGGGTGCCTCCATTTGGTCCCCAGCCTCCCGAGGACGCCTGTACTCTGTTCGCATCTCCTCTGCGCTTCCTCCTCGTGTCCCTGAGCTGCCTTTGGCGTCTTTCGCCCAATCACGGCCCCCGTAACGGTGTCACGATGCCTATCGATGCCTTTGAGGTTGCCTTAGCACACTTTTAGTGTTGTAGCGGACGTCACGTCCCTCTCGTTCCTTCAGAGGACCTCCTGAGTCCGTATCTGTGACCTGGTCCAGACACACTGTCCTCTCTTCCCTCTAGCCATGCCTCTATTCGTTCCCTGGTCTTCTGATGATATGTTTACTGGGTTTGGATCCCCTCTGGATTTAATTGTTGTGTCCCCAATCCTTTTTCTGTCTCTCTGGCTCCCTCGGGACATTTCTTCTCCGAGTCGCGATGCCTCCCGAGACCTTTGTCGTGGTCCACGTCCATCTCGTAGCACTTTAGGTGAGGCCATCTTTGAGCCCTAGAGCACTCATTTGTTCCTCTGCGCCGTCTAGAATCCCCGTGTTCGGTCCCCGGCCGCCCGAGACCATCTGTACTCTGCTCAGATGATCCCCCGAGTTCCTCCTTGTCGTCCCTAAGCCTTCTTTTGTCCATTGGCGTGTGATCCCGGAGTCGTCGGTGCCGAATGCAGAGATCGCCGTGAGCCGACGGGGAGTAGCGGGGTTTGCTTACCTGGTGAGATAAGATGGCGTGGTCTAAAGCTGCCGAGCGACACCTGAGGTGAGGCGAAACTCTAGCTTTGGTAAAGCTAGAAAGACTCTCGTAAATAGGCACAGAATTCCTCGGCTCCCATAGCGACTCACCACGCCCCACCGACCTTGCAAGCTGCGAGCCTCGCTGAGGGCCAATCGGCACATGATAATTGACTTAGTCGCACCTCACGAGAGCATAAATTTGGCCTTTAGAATCCTTCATTTGAAGGATGAGAACTTCAACTACCGGCCAGGTCGACAGGCCCGGACCTCTCTCCTCCCCAGGCAGGAACACCTCTTTGGTAAGATTTGAGCCTTCAGCTATGTCGGAAGTTACCTGCGAAAGCGTCTCTAGCAACAGCACTGAACTATTAACTCGAGCTTGATTTTTGCAGTAAGTGTTTTTCTCAACAGCGATTCTGAACTTGTTATATCTGTCACCTTAATAACTTCTCTATCTTTTCAACTTTGCAAAGCTGTTTCAGTGAAAGACTCTGAGAAGGCTCTGACAGGCAAACGTTGACTCTGGTAAGTGCCTATACACACGATCCTTTAGACACGAACTGTTTACCAAGTCTGAGGCTAAGACTGAACCTAGCTGCACCTAGACTCCTCTCTGAGAAGGAGTTTAGAAAGCAAGCACGTCCTTTCTGAACCTCGTGACTCAACGGGACGGCCCCCCCAGCCACGCATCAGACTCATACCACTAGTGCGACAGGCAGCCCTCCTCGACGCTCCTCGCCTCGCAGTTACGATGCCTCCCGAGACCTTCCTTGATCTCCCCGGCACTTCGTAGCACTTGATCTCCCTTTGTATCTCTCTCGTTCCATCGGAGCCTCCCTTCTTTCTTTGTTGAAATCCCCTTTGGGGTTCCTCATTGTTTCCTATGAGGCTGCTCTGGTCTCTCAGGGCCCCTCGGGACTCCTCCTCTCCCTTTGCCAAGCTCTCACGAAACATCCCCTATGCCCTAGAGCCCCATTTTAGATGGGGAGGGTGCTCTGCACCCCTCTTTTGTCCTTGGAACCCTTGCTGAGTCCATATCTGTTACCCGGTGGGTCTTTCTGTCCTGTCATCCGTTTGGTGCACCTTCATTTGGTCCCCGATCCCCTGAGGACGCCTGTTCTTTGTTCAATTCCCTTTTGAGCTCCTTGCACCCCCAAGGCTTCTTTGGTCTCTCTGGCCCCTTCTGGATCTCTCTAATCCCTGCAACGATGCCTCTTGCTCTACTGGAGCCTTTTCCAAAGCCATCTTTGTGGTCCAAAGCAGTCTTTTTTTTTTTTCCCACCTTACAGTATATTTCTGTTTGGTGTCTGGTACCCCAAAGATGTCTATCGTCAGCTTAGATCTGCTCTTGAGTTTTTCAGAGGAGGCAATAGCCTTCATCTATTTTTATCGACACATCTCCCGTGGTGGTGTTTATTGTGTTTTGCAGTTTAGTTTTGCTTTAGCTAGTTAGGTGTTAATTAGGCGGCTTCATACAGCTCCTGGTACGTATCTTGTATTTCCATGGTTTTTTGGTGGTTTCTGTCCTTTGGGAATCATCTAGGTCTCTTAAGGGAGTCAGTCAGAGAGACAATCATAGCGACTCTGAAATATCAGCGATTTACCGTAAATAACTTACTTTGCAACCAGAGATATTTTTGAGAAGGGATTCTTAAGGAATCTAAATCTGCTTTGTGATTCAGTCCTATCCAGAAGGTAGTTCTGGTAGAAGTTAGGCGGTACGTGCAGCCTTGCTAGAAATTGGTATGCACAGCCTTGCTAGAAATGAAGCGTAACCCTACAGCATTTTGGCTTTTTTTATAGGAAACTCAAGCACTTCAATTTTGATAACAGCTTTGTTATTGCATTTAATGAGCTAGTTTCTTACATCGTTTAGAGGGACATCTATCTTTTTCTATCTACGCCCCAGAAAAATTAAGTTTAATTCCCTACCCGGTCACGTTGCCGATGCCATAGTTGTAGCTGTAGTACAAAAGCAGGTATCGTTTTTGCTAGTAAGGATTGCTTTCTCTGTTCAGGGCTTTGCTTGCTGTAAATTTAAGGCAGGCGAGAACACTGCTGCTGCTCCTCCAGCTGACATTGTAAGTTCTGGTGGTTTGCCCTTCCCCTTTCCCAGGTGATTGTGGGAAGGGTGGTGGGCAGGGCCACGGGGTATATGAGCCACAGCCTCTGCTGGGGGAGTTCATTGTGCTCCTGGGTTTTTGTGGTGTTGGTGCTCAGCTCTTGAGTCCTTTACAGCTTTTGAGCTGGCTCAGCTCTTTGGGAAGAGGTGTCTGCCTGAGGTAAGAGCTTGAGGACCAGTCGAGGTCCAGCAGCATGTGTGGTAGAAAGTAACACTTGTATGTAGCTTTTATTTCTTTTTTTTTCAGGTCAGTAATTTTGTTTTGAGTGTTCAGGGGTGGTGAGATGGTTTAATAGTATGCATTGTTTTGGTTTTTTTTTTAGTTCTCGATGGATTGTGTTTTCCTGGAATTTCTGACTTTATTGAAAATGGAACCTTGTTTTTTTCACCAGCTTTGCTGTATTCTGTGTAAGTTGCTGATACTATCTCTCTTAATAGGACCGACGGTGACATTATTTAGTAGGGGTTAGGGCGAGCGTCTTGTATGCACGTGTCTATGGCGTTTTAGTAGTTCTCAAGAAGGCAGCAGGGCCATAAGGCATAGTGTCTTTTAGGGTCTGGGATGCCTCCTCGCCTTTCCTGATTGCCCACAGAATGCCATGTTGTCCCTAGAAACTTTGCAGCTTGTGGCAGGCCCCTCGTAGGTTATAAGCCTTGGGACTTGACTTTGTGGGCACGTAGCAGAGCTCAGAGTCTCTGGGAAGTTGTGAGTTAGGAGGTGTCCCCAGAATTTGGCATGTGGCTCAGAAGAGCGGCTCCTGAGGAGCAGCCACTGAAGGGGGTTCCGGGGTGCAAATGGAGGGCAGGAGGTGTCAGGAAGCACCCCAATATACGTGGACAGTCTTGCCTCAAGGCTTTAAGAACAGCCCTACCATTTTTGGAAGTCAATTGGCATGAGAATTAGAGATTTGGAAGAAAGACAATAATCAAGGAATCTTGTTGCAATATGTGGGTGATCTATTAATTGCAGCCGAGACAGAAGAACCATGCACCAAGTTAACTCTTAGCCTTTTGAAGTTTTTGGGAATCGGTGGCTATCGAGTGTCAAAAGAAAAAGCCCAAATAACCCAGAGAGAAGTAACTTATTTGGGTTTGGAAATCCTGAAAGGACAGAGACAATTAGGAACCGAGAGAAAGAAGACAATTTGTTATCTCCCCGAGGCCAAGACTCTGAAAGAATTGCGAGCGTTTCTGGGAACGGTCGGGTGGTGTCGCCTGTGGATTGCAAATTACAGCTTGCTGGTCCGACCTTTATAGGAGCAGCTCAAAACCTCAAACAACGGATTTATAGATTGGACTGGTGCCAGGAAAGCTGCTTTCAAACAACTAAAACGGGCTTTAATGGAGGCGCCAGCCCAAGGCCCGCCAGATCTCACAAAGACATTTGAACTTTTTACTCATGAAAGAAAAGGTATAGCTCTGGGTGTGCCGGCCCAACATCTGGGACCAAGTCGGCGAGCTGTGGCCTACTTCTCGAAGCAATTAGACAACGTGAGTCTGGGATGGCCCGGTCGTCTGAGAGCCGTCGCTGCAACTGCGCTATTGATCCAAGAAGCTCGTAAGTTCACCCTAGGACAGAGAATTGCATTGTATGTTCCCCACATGCTGATCGCTGTGCTCGAACAGAAAGGGGGGCGTTGGTTATCCCCTAGTAGAATGCCGAAATACCAAGTGGTGTTGCTGGAGCAAGATGATGTTTCCTTAAAAAGTGCTCCTATCGTTGACCCTGCTGTGTTTTTAACAACCGATCAGGTTGAAGGAGAACTGGAACATGACTGCCTGCAGACAATTGAAGAAGTCTACTCCGGCCGACCGGATCTCCGAGATGCGCCAGCGGAAGAAACGGATTGGGAAGTATATACCGACGGAAGCAGTTTCATCCGTGAAGGAAAACGTTTATCAGGATACGCGGTAACCGCTACCGAGAAGGTAATTGAATCGCGAGCTTTGCCTTCAAATGTATCTGCCCAAAAGGCTGAATTGATAGCTCTTACTCGAGCACTAGAACTAAGTCAAGGAAAGCAAATCAATATTGGGACAGACTCAAAGTATGCTTTTGGAGTAGTACATGCGCGTGGAGCAATATGGAAAGAAAGAGGACTGCTATCCGCACAAGGAATCACCATTCAGCATGCAGAACAAATGCCGAAATTGTTCGAAGCCATTCCAAAGCAAACAGCAGTCGTGATGATGCACTGCAAAGCACATCGGTCGGGTAGGACCGTCCCTGAAACAGGTAACCAGTTGACTGCTAGAGCTGCTAAAGAGGCTGCAGAAAAAGGCATCCTAGCACTAGTTCCAGAGCAAGTGTAAATTTACCTAAAGGTGCTCCAAGTTATAATGAAAAAGGTGAAGAACTAATTATTAAATTGCAGGCTAACAAAAATGAAACAGGATGGGCCGTTAACACCAACAGGTTAAATAAGCGTCCCACCCGCAACAATGAGAGAAATTGCCCCGGCTGAACATAGCAAAGTACATTGGGGAACAGAAAACCTTGTTAAACATTTACAAACGTGTATTTTGAATAGAGATATGATAAAAAGTATCCGAATAATTATAAGTAGGTTTGTATATGTAATAATCCCCAAACCAATAATAAAATATTTTTTGGAATGACTAAGCAAGGAAATTCTCCAGGAAAATATTGGCAAATTGATTTTACAGAATTGCTTCAAAAAGAGGGATACTGATATATCCCAGTTCTAGTCGATACCTTTACCGGGTAGCCTGAAGCTTTCCCTTGTCGCCCCAACAAAGCAAGAGAAGTAGTTATCATCATTGTTATAATCTGTGTCGCTTTTAGCTGTCTTAAACGAGCTGTGGCACGATCTCTGTTCAAGCGAGACTACTAAAAGAATTAGTAGCCTCAAGCAGGAAGGGGGGGGGAATTGGTAGCATATTTCCGTACGTTCTGTATGGTATGTCTAAATATTTTGATGGTTTTAATATTTTGTACCAGCCATGGAGACTGGTTTGCTGCTAGGTGACTGTAAAAGTGAGATTTGGTAAATAATGATTGGAAATCTTCTACTAACACTATGATTGAAACAATAGACAAAAGTATAGCTGAGCAATTAACTAGTAGAAGTAGTTACTCCCAAGTTTCGCCGTTCTTTACACTTAGGAGTAGATGTTCCTGTGCGCTAGATGAGAACAATGTTGAAAGAACAAGGACAAGAATAAAGACTTGGAGGACAGCCAACGAGAACTTCAAATGGGTCGGTGGTTGTAAAAGCAGCCCTTCGACTCAAATGGATCCTTCGTTACGTGTGGTCGGATGTAGGCAGTGCTATGATAATCAGTTATAATCATTTCTATGAATATGTATATTAATCTGGTTAATATGCAATTAGTTATTCTATATAACCTGTTTGTGCTAAAGCTGTGGTATGCACGCTAGGTGGAATTATCCCCCGTGTATCCAGCGCTGCAATAAAGAATGCCTGCTTTCTAGCAGTCCAAAACGAGTCTTGGAGAGTTTCGTTGACCGGCTTTTCGGTATCACTTGTCCGTGGGTTGGTGTCTTTCCTCCCCCATGCGTCTGTGGGTGAGTGTCTTTCCTCTCCCCCGGTGTTTCTGTCAGTGGTTTTCTCTCGATCCCCGCTCCGTGTGTCCGTCAGTCGGTGTCTCACCCCACCTCGCGTGTCCATCGGTGAGCGTTTTGCCCTGCCTTGCTTGTCCATCAGTCAGTGTCTCGCCCCGTCCCGCCTGTCTGTCGGTCTGTGTCTCCCTATTCCTTGTGTTCCATCAGTCAGTGTCTCTCCTCTCTCTTTTTGTGTCTGTCAGTTGTTAAAATTCCCCCCCCCCTTGCTTGTCCATCAGTCGGTGTCTCCCCCTGCCTCGCCTGTCCCTTGGTCCATATGTTCCCCCACCGTGCTCCGGCGTGTCCGTCGGTCGGTGTCTGATCCCCGCTCCAGCGTGTCCATCGGTCGGTGTCTGACCCCCGCTCCGGCGTATCCGTCGGTCGGTGTCTCCTCTCTTCTGCTCCTCCTGCCTGTCTGCAGTGGTTTATATTCACCCATACCCCCCCAAGTCGGTGGGTGTGGGCATTTCCTCCCTGAACCCGTTTGGCGAGCACTGGCCATTCTTCCCTGCCCCCTGCGTGTGAGTAGGCAAGTGTGTTTGGCTTGGAGTTGCTCTGCCTGGGGATGTAGAGTCATGTAGGTGGAATAGAAATAAGTGTCTACGGGTGAAATGTTGATGTGCCTAGACCGTTTAGGCATGGATTGTACAGTCATCTCGGCTCGAGTAGCCATCGGCGGGCTGTGTGGACAGCCACGTCGATAGTGTTTTACAGAGACGATTGGAGCCATGTGGCAGGGGTTGTTGAGGAGTAGTGAAGCGGATTTGAATCTCTAAAGGTGTTAAGTCTTGCATGTGGTGGGCTTAAAGTTTGGCCTTTTTTTTTTTTTTTTATGGTAGGCTATAGTTGGATTCCAGATGGTATTCCTAGATGGAATCGAGACCTCTGGAATTGTTAAGCTCTTGCTTTGCATCTAGGTGACTTTTTCAGTAATTTTCCTTTTCAGATGAGGAGGGACAAGATGCATGCCGAAGAGTGACAGAGGAGGGAAGCAGAGCACTGCAAGAAGGTGGGTCTGTGAGTGGAGTTGCAGGGAAGATGTGGCCGGTGGCTCTATGACTAGTTTATAGGTTTGGGGTTTTTTTCTTTTATTTTGAAGGTGCGAAGCGGGATCTCGGCACCAGAGGTGACTTGGACAAGCTGAGCCATGACTGAAGGGGTGAAGCAACAGTTCCTTTTGAGGTGTGGTATCGTTGGCAGAGTTGGAAGAGTCCCTTGTTGTTTGCCTTTTGCAGGCGGTACGCAGGCCTCGACGTGGCAAGCTGTTGATGGCAGAGGCGGGGCAGGCGAGGGAAAGGAGAGGGAGATGGGAATCGGTGCGGGCGGGCTGAGGTTTCGGGCGGTGTCTCGGCATGCGTCTTCTGCTTTGGTTTTTGCAGGTGGCGCACGCAGCCTCGGAGGGGCGAAGGCGCAGGCCGACGAGCGGTCCGAGAAGGTGAGGCGGTCGTCGGCCGGGTCGGTGTTGAATAGCAAAGTATTACGTGGCCCCTCGGTTAAGCTTTTCCTTTTTGTTTTGGAGGCGCTGTGCAGGCCACCTTTGGAATGGGATGAGCCTTTGAGGTGAGCTGTGGATTAGCGAGGAGGAGCGTGGGGCTGGTGACTCTTCCCGTTCGCGTCTCTCTGTATCTTTGGTACCACGAGCAGCGACGGCCGCAGGGTCCGACTCCGCAATGAGCGAGTAAGCGTAACGCGGTGGCACTTGTGAGGAGCGGGAAGTCGGGGAAGCAGTTGGCATTGGCCGATGGGATGCTTACTACATTTTCTGGTTTGGTTTGGGTGGGTGGGTTGGTTGGTTTGTTTGTTTGGTTTTTTTTTTTTACCTGCAGATGACGAAGAGGAGCCTGGCGACTGCAGGAATATCCCAGTTAGCCCGTGTGGTTTTTCTGGATAATGGATTCAGACCGTCGGCCCTCTGCAAGCTAAGTTGAGGGACCAGGGCTGGGGAGAGGCTGGGAGGAAGGGACGAAGCTGGGAATTGCAGGGAGGGGTTTTAAAGTTAGTGCAGGAGAGAGGGCTGTCCCAAAGCAGTCCCCTTTGAGCAGGCGAAGGGACCGGGTTGCTTTTCAGCGCGAGACCTGCGTGTGCCGGGCAGGGCAGTTCCGGCCTGCATCCGCGGTGGTGTGTAGTTTGTGTAGTCTGTCTTCTGTGCTTAGACCTTCCTCGGGTCTCGATGTCCTCGTCACGCTTGGCGCCGGAGGAGCGTGGCATGCGCTTCGGGCGCCGTCCCTGCGGTCTCGAATGCTCGTACTCATCAGCCCGGTGCCAATCAGGTGCTTCTTTTCTTGCGTTCGGAGCTCTAAAGCGTGGATTGGTCTCGGCAGCTTCCGGTCGGTCCTCTCTTGCGGTGTTCTTCCGGGCTGCGTCGGCAGCTCCGCTCTCTTGCCGTCCGTTTTCTCGGACTGGGACTTCTTCCCCGCATCCTGACGTCCTTAGGTCTCAGACGCCAGGCTTCTGGCGCATCCGTCATCTGGGTTTTGACAGTGCCATGTTGTAAGGGCCGTTACGTTCAACTCCTCGGGGTCTGCCGTATTGCTTCCCAGCCTCACGGTTGCGGGCCCCGTAGGTCGTCTTGCCCGACGGCGCCTCCCGTCCAGAGGTCATTCTTCTTGCTGAGAGTTTTCTCTCTCTTTGAATCGTCTCATTGGTAGCGTTCCACGTGGCAAGGTTCTGCGCACAGGCGTGTTTGGCTTGGAGCTGCTCTGCCCGGGGATGTAGAGTCAGGGGTAGGTGGAACAGCGATAAGAGTCTATCGGTGAAATGTTGATGTGCCTAGACCGTCCAGGTGAGGGTTGTACAGTCATCTCGGCTCGAGTAGCCGTTGGCAGGCTGTGTGGGCAGCCATGCTGATAGTGTTTTACGGAGACGATTGGAGCCGTGTGGCAGGGGTTGTTGAGGGGTAGTGAAGCGGATTTGAATCTCTAAGGTGTTAAGTCTCGCATGTGATGGGCCTAAAGTTTCGCCCTGGTTTTTTTTTGGTTGGTGTTTTGGTGTTTTTTTTGTTTTGTTTTGTTTTCTTTTTAAATGGCAGGCTGTAGTTGGACTCCAGATGGTCTTCGTAGATGGAATCAAGACCTCTGGAGTTGTTAAGGTCTTGCTCTGCATCCAGGTGACTCGTTGAATATGGGTTTTTTTTTTTTCAGATGCGGAGGGACAAGATGTGTGCCACAGAGCAACGGGGGAAGGCAGCGGAGTGCCGTAAGGAGGTGGGTCCGCGAGTGGAGTCGGAGGGAAGATGCGGCCGGTGGCTTTATGAGATTGCTTTGCTTTGCTGTGCTTTGCGGGTTTTTTTGCTTTGCATTGATCTGTATTTCCCTTTGTCTTGCGTTGTTTTGCTCTGTATTTGTATTGACTGTCACGTGAGACTGTCTCGCATTGTATGACCTTTATTGTGTTTTTTTCTGACATTGTAGTGCTCTGTGCTTGTATTGACTGTCATCTGAGACTATCTTGCATTGTATTGCTCGATATTGGTTTGCGTTGTAGTGTTCTGTACTTGCATTGTTTCCCATCTGAGACTCTCTCGCTTTGCATGGCCCTGCATTGTGTTTTGTATTGCAGTGCTCTGTACTTGTATTGAGTGCCGTCTGAGACTGCCTTGCATTCGATGGGTCTGTATTGGTTTTGTATTGTTTTGGTCTGCACTCGTATTGACTGTCATCTGAGAGTCTCTTGCATTGGCCCTGTCCTGTTTTGTCTGGTATGGCAGTGCTCTGAGATTTTTGTCTTGACTGAGATAAGAGTACTGCCTTGTATGGCATTATATTTGCATGCGAATTGCATGGCTCTATGTTTGTGTGTGTATTGTATGTCATTGCAGAGACAGCATAGAAAGCTTAATGACTTTGGGTTCTTTGCATGCAAGGAGTTGAGTGGATCGCAAGTGGACTGTGAACTAGCATAGAGTAAGGCAGTAACTGGGCGATGGTGTTTATATTGTTTATGCGGATGCTTTGTGGCAAGCCTCTAGAAACGGTCAAGGCCTCGAGGTCCGAGTAGCAGCGTGACGGGCCTCGGAGCGATCGGTAACTTTGGGACAGCTCTGTGTTTGTGATGCTCTGTTTTTTCAAGTGCCATGGAGGACACTGACTGTGAGAATATGTTATTTTTGGAATAGGTGGGAAGCAGGGGAGGGGAGCGGTGGAGGACTTCTCTCTCAAGGATGAAGTGTCTAATAAAAAGCTTTGTGTGTTGTTTTTGCAGGTGATGACAGGGCACGAGGTGCTTGAAGGAACCTTGTGTTTAGGTGACATGGCTGCTATGGAGGTTGGACTGTGACATGTGGCACTGTGAAAGCTAAGTATCGGGTTGAAAATGCACGGACGGTGGAGATGATGGTGTGTGTTGAAACATTGGTGTAACGGAAGGGTAGTTTGTGGGGAGTTTGGAAGGAGGTTGGGCTCGGGCCAGGGTTTTTGCAGGTAGGGCAATTTTTGAGTCCCCCGGTGCCGCAGGCACGGGGTGATGGCCCTTTGATGGTGGTGGGCAGTTGCATGAATGAGTTGAGAGTGAGGGCTGGCATGTATGTGATCTGAATGAGTGGTGTGTTGTGAACCTGTGTAACCTTGTAGGGTTATGTGGTTTAGCCTTTTTATGTTTTTTCTTTTCAGGTTGGACGTAGAGTTGAGATGTTTTTCAGGGAATTAGAGAGAAAAAAAAAATTAGAATAAAAAAACCCCAGCTGCGATATAGGTTGGTTTTTGGTGTCGTCCCATCCCGTTCCGGCCCCCCCCCCCCCCCTTTTTTTTTTTTTTATCCCCTGGTCCTAGCCGCTCCATGAGGCGATGCTGATCCCCAATGTTCGGACCAGGGTCCGGCTCAGGCCAGGGTTTTCACAGGCAGGGCGATTTTTTTCAAGGCTCCCGGGAATGGTGTTCCCATGGAGCGCTGCCCTGGAATGTGGTAATTGCCACTTAGCACAGGGAATTATTTTGTTCAGCGGATGGTCTTTGGAAGAGAGTTGAGGATTTTGTGGGGGGGCGGGGGTTGGAGTAGATAGCCAGCATTGAGTAGGCCAGGGTTGTGAAGTGGGTGAGTGTAACTGTATTTTTCTGTGGTGGGTTTCTCAAATCTTTGAGTGGTCTTTGTAGTTTGTGATGTAATGATGTTTTTCAATTTTTATTTTTGTGCCTAGGTGTGGAAGTGGACAGTCTGTCAAGATGAGCAGAGCTCACTCGTTTTCAGCTTGGGAACAGGGATCATGGAGGTAACGTCACCTCGGGGAGGAAAACCCCTGGACGTGAAGCGACAGACGTAATGGGAGCGAGGAATGTGGAAAAGACCACTCCGTAGAGAATTGCAGGCACTATATAGTGGCAATTCTTCTTAAGGTAATGCTAAATTTTTGGAGTTTAAATGTATTTGTAAAAATAATGATTAAAAGAGGAATGAAACTAACAGTGGCAAATATTTGACCAATGCGGCCATAACTCTTTTCTATACATTGTAGTAAAAGTACATTGTAGAATTGGACTGTAAATACTGACACAGCGGAATGTACGTGGAGTCAGTAATGGACCAAATGAAACAAAAATAAAATGAAAAAAAGGCAGGTAATTAGGTCTGCTTGTGAGAGTCACAGTACTAATGGCAATCACAAAGGCAAGTGCAGAGCAAAGCATGTGTGTTTAGTGCCCATAGGTCAACTTAGCTGTTTAAGTAAGTGAAAGTGTTCATTAGAATTAGGCATCCAAGGGAGAGTTGTAGATACCTCGAGGTAAATGTAGCTGCGGATGGGTTAATAGAAAGGGCGCGCATTACTGGCTCTAGTAATTGCACAACTTTGAAATTGGTGCTGTAGCTACGTAACTGTGAAATGGGCTCGGGTACTGTGTAACTTTGAAATTTGCTAGTGCATGGTGTGCTGCTGAAATGGGCTCGGCTACAGTGTAACTTTGAAATGGGCTCGGCACTGTGCGGAGCCAAAATTGGCTCGGGCGCGGAGCTGAAATGGGCTCGGGTAGTGTGTAACTCTGAAATGGGCTTGGTTACTGGATAATATGTGTATAATATCTGGGTTTTTTTTCATTCTGTATCTCACTGTTCCCGTTCTTCTTCCTGTTCTTCTCTTTCTCTGACCCTTTGTGGTGCTCCCTACTCTTTTTATTCATGTCTTCTATTTCTCTGCAGGGGTCCTAATACCTCTCTCTATGCAACCTCCTGTGTTTCTCACAGTCCCTCTCTATCTCTTGTCATTAATCTCATCTGTCACTCTGTCTTACTTCCTGTCCCATTGTATCACGTTGTATCTGTTCCTCCTGCTTTTTTCTCTCCATCTGTCCAGATCCCTGTTCCTTTTTTCTTCTGCTGCTGTCCCTCTACTGCTTCCTCTTGCTATCTTTTGTTGGAAAAACTGTGTGGTAAAAAACGTGTTGGAAAAACTGTGTGGTAAAAAAAATTGTAAAAAAACTGTGTTGTAAAAAACATGTTGGAAAAACACGTGGTGTAAAAAAACATATGAAACTTTAGGGTTGCTACTCTAAAACTGTATTGAAAAATGGTATTGTAAAACTTTAAGGTTGCTACTGTAAAACTGTATTGTAAAACTATTGTAAAACTTTGAAGTTGCTGTTGTGAAAAACGTGTGTGGTGAAAAACGTGTGTGGTGAAAAACGTGTGTGGTGAAAAACGTGTGTGGTGAAAAACGTGTGTGGTGAAAAACGTGTGTGGTGAAAAAAATTGTAAACAAACAGCGGCGTGAAAAACGTGTTGTGAAACTTTAGGGTTGCTACTGTAAAACTGTGCTGTAAAAGTATTGTAAAAGTTTGAAGTTGCTGTTGTAAAACTGTTGTAAAAAAAGTGTTGTAGAAAAACGTGTTGTGAAACTTTAGGGTTGGTACTCTAAAACTGTATTGAAAAACGGTATTGTAAAACTTTAGAGTTGCTACTGTAAAACTGTATTGTAAAACTATTGTAAAACTGAAGTTGCTGTTGTAAAACTGTGTTGTAAAAAACGTGTTGAAAAACCAGTGTTGGAAATAACTGCGTTGTAGAAACAAATGTGTTGGAAATAACTGCGTTGTAGAAACAAATGTGTTGTGAAGCTTTAGGGTAGCTACTGTAAAACTGAGTTGTAAAACTGTATTGTAAACCTATTGTTTAACCTGGAAGTTGCTGTCGTAAAACTGTGTTGTGAAAAAAACATGTTGTGAAAACCTGTTGTAAAAAAACGTGAAAAACTGTTGTAAAAAACTGTTGTAAAACCGTGTTGTAAAAAAACCGTGTTGTAAAAAAACCCTTGCTGAGTCCATATCCGGTACCCCGGTGGGTCTTTCTGTCCTGTCATCCGTTTGGTGCACCTCCATTTGGTCCCCGATCCCCTGAGGACACCTGTTCTTTGTTCAATTCCCTTTTGAGCTCCTTGCACCCCCAAGGCTTCTTTGGTCTCTCTGGCCCCTTCTGGATCTCTCTAATCCCTGCAACGATGCCTCTTGCTCTACTGGAGCCTTTTCCAAAGCCATCTTTGTGGTCCAAAGCAGTCTTTTTTTTTTTTCCCACCTTACAGTATGTTTCTGTTTGGTGTCTGGTACCCCAAAGATGTCTATCGTCAGCTTAGATCTGCTCTTGAGTTTTTCAGAGGAGGCAATAGCCTTCATCTATTTTTATCGACACATCTCCCGTGGTGGTGTTTATTGTGTTTTGCAATTTAGTTTTGCTTTAGCTAGTAAGGTATTAATTAGGCTGCTTCATACAGTTCCTGGTACGTATCTTGTATTTCCATGGTTTTTTGGTGGTTTCTGTCCTTTGGGAATCATCTAGTTCTCTTAAGGGAGTCAGTCAGAGAGACGATCATAGCGACTCTGAAATGTCAGCGATTTACCGTAAATAACTTACTTTGCAACCAGAGATATTTTTGAGAAGGGATTCTTAAGGAATCTAATTCTGCTTTGTGATTCAGTCCTGTCCAGAAGGTAGTTCTGGTAGAAGTTAGGCGGTACGTGCAGCCTTGCTAGAAATTGGTATGCACAGCCTTGCTAGAAATGAAGCGTAACCCTACAGCATTTTGGCTTTTTTTATAGGAAACTCAAGCACTTCAATTTTGATAACAGCTTTGTTATTGCATTTAATGAGCTAGTTTCTTACATCGTTTAGAGGGACATCTATATTTTCTATCTACGCCCCAGAAAAATTAAGTTTAATTCCCTACCCGGTCACGTTGCCGATGCCATAGTTGTAGCTGTAGTACAAAAGCAGGTATCGTTTTTGCTAGTAAGGATTGCTTTCTCTGTTCAGGGCTTTGCTTGCTCTAAATTTAAGGCAGGTGAGAACACTCCTGCTGCTCCTCCAGCTGACATTGTAAGTTCTGGTGGTTTGCCCTTCCCCTTTCCCAGGTGAATGTGGGAAGGGTGGTGGGCAGGGCCACAGGGTATATGAACCACAGCCTCTGCTGGGGGAGTTCATTGTGCTCCTGGGTTTTTCTGGTGTTGGTGCTCAGCTCTTGAGTCCTTTACAGCTTTTGAGCTGGCTCAGCTCTCTGGGAAGAGGTGTCTGCCTGAGGTAAGAGCTTCAGGACCAGTCAAGGTTCAGCAGCATGTGTGGTAGAAAGTAATGCTTGTATGTAGCTTTTATTTCTTTTTTTTTCAGGTCAGTAATTTTGTTTTGAGTGTTCAGGGGTGGTGAGATGGTTTAATAGTATGCATTGTTTTGGGGTTTTTTTTAGTTCTTGATGCATTGTGTTTTCCTGGAATTCCTGACTTTATTGAAAATGGAACCTTGTTTTTTTCACCAGCTTTGCTGTATTCTGTGTAAGTTGCTGATACTATCTCTCTTAATAGGACCGATGGTGACATTATTTAGTAGGGGTTAGGGTGAGCGTCTTGTATGCATGTGTCTATGGAGCTTTAGTAGTTCTCAAGAAGGCAGCAGGGCCATAAGGCATAGTGTCTTTTAGGGTCTGGGATGCCTCATTGCCTTTCCTCATTGCCCACAGAATGCCATGTTGTCCCTAGAAACTTTGCAGCTTGTGGCAGGCCCCTCGTAGGTTATAAGCCTCGGGACTTGACTTTGTGGGCACGTAGCAGAGCTCAGAGTCTCTGGGAAGTTGTGAGTTAGGAGGTGTCCCCAGAATTTGGGATGTGGCTCAGAAGAGCGGCTCCTGAGGAGCAGCCACTGAAGGGGGTTCCGGGGTGCAAATGGAGGGCAGGAGGTGTCAGGAAGCACCCCAATATACGTGGACAGTCTTGCCTCAAGGCTTTAAGAACAGCCCTACCATTTTTGGAAGTCAATTGGCATGAGAATTAGAGATTTGGAAGAAAGAAAATAATCAAGGAATCTTGTTGCAATATGCGGGTGATCTAATAATTGCAGCCGAGACAGAAGAACCATGCACCAAGTTAACTCTTAGCCTTTTGAAGTTTTTGGGAATTGGTGGCTATCGAGTGTCAAAAGAAAAAGCCCAAATAACCCAGAGAGAAGTAACTTATTTGGGTTTGGAAATCCTGAAAGGACAGAGACAATTAGGAACCGAGAGAAAGACAATATGTCATGTCCCCGAGGCCAAGACTCTGAAAGAATTGCGAGCATTTCTGGGAACGGTCGGGTGGTGTCGCCTGTGGATTGCAAATTACAGCTTGCTGGTCCGACCTTTATAGGAGCAGCTCAAAACCTCACACAACGGATTTATAGATTAGATTGGTGCCAGGAAAGCTGCTTTCAAACAACTAAAACGGGCTTTAATGGAGGCGGCCAGCCCAAGGCCTGCCAGATCTCACAAAGACATTTGAACTTTTTACTCATGAAAGAAAAGGTATAACTCTGGGTGTGCCGGCCCAATATCTGGGACCAAGTCGGCGAGCTGTGGCCTACTTCTCGAAGCAATTAGACAACGTGAGTCTGGGATGGCCCGGTCGTCCGAGTGCCGTCGCTGCAACTGCGCTATTGATCCAAGAAGCCCGTAAGTTCACCCTAGGACAGAGAATTGCAGTGTATGTTCCCCACATGCTGATCGCTGTGCTTGAACAGAAAGGAGGGCATTGGTTATCCCCTAGTAGAATGCCGAAATACCAAGTGGTGTTGCTGGAGCAAGATGATGTTTCCTTAAAAAGTGCTCCTATCGTTGACCCTGCTGTGTTTTTAACAACCGATCAGGTTGAAGGAGAACTGGAACATGACTGCCTGCAGACAATTGAAGAAGTCTACTCCGGCCGACCGGATCTCCGAGATGCGCCAGCGGAAGAAACGGATTGGGAAGTATATACCGACAGAAGCGGTTTCATCCGTGAAGGAAAACGTTTATCAGGATACACGGTAACCGCTACCCAGAAGGTAATTGAATCGCGAGCTTTGCCTTCAAATGCATCTGCCCAAAAGGCTGAATTGATAGCTCTTACTCGAGCACTGGAACTAAGTCGAGAAAAGCAAATCAACATTGGGACAGACTCAAAGTATGCTTTTGGAGTAGTACATGCACGTGGAGCAGCGTGGAAAGAAAGAGGACTGCTATCCGCACAAGGAATCACCATTCAGCATGCAGAACAAATGCCGAAATTGTTCGAAGCCATTCCAAAGCCAACAGCAGTCATGATAATGCACCGTAAAGCACGTCAGTCGGGTAGGACTGTCCCTGTGACAGGTAACCAGTTGACTGCTAGAGCTGCTAAAGAGGCTGCAGAAAAAGGCATCCTAGTACTAGTTCCAGAGCAAGTGTAAATTTACCTAAAGGTGCTCCAAGTTATAATGAAAAAGGTGAAGAACTAATTATTAAATTGCAGGCTAACAAAAATGAAACAGGATGGGCCGTTAACACCAACAGGTTAAATAAGCGTCCCACCCGCAACAATGAGAGAAATTGCCCCGGCTGAACATAGCAAAGTACATTGGGGAACAGAAAACCTTGTTAAACATTTACAAACGTGTATTTTGAATAGAGATATGATAAAAAGTATCCGAATAATTACAAGTAGGTTTGTATATGTAATAATCCCCAAACCAATAATAAAATCCTTTTTGGAATGACTAAGCGAGGAAATTCTCCAGGAAAATATTGGCAAATTGATTTTACAGAATTGCTTCAAAAAGAGGGATACCGATATATCCCATTTCTAGTCGATACCTTTACCGGGTAGCCTGAAGCTTTCCCTTGTCGCCCCAACGAAGCAAGAGAAGTAGTTATCATCATTGTTATAATCTGTCTCGCTTTTAGCTGTCTTAAACGAGCTGCGGCACGATCTCTGTTCAAGCGAGACTACTAAAAGAATTAGTATTCTCAAGCAGGAAGGGGGGGGAATTGGTAGCATATTTCCGTACATTCTGTATGGTATGCCTAAATATTTTGATGGTTTTAATATTTTGTACCAGCCATGGAGACTGGTTTGCTGCTAGGTGACTCTAAAAGTGAGATTTGGTAAATAATGATTGGAAATCTTCTACTAACACTATGATTGAAACAATAGACAAAAGTATAGCTGAGCAATTAACTAGTAGAAGTAGTTACTCCTAAGTTTCGCCGTTCTTTGCGCTTAGGAGTAGATGTTCCTGTGCGCTAGATGAGAACAATGTTGAAACAGACCGCATGCGATTGAAACTGCGTTAAGCTTCAAGATGAAAGAACAAGGACAAGAATAAAGACTTGGAGGACAGCCAACGAGAACTTCAAATGGGTCGGTGGTTGTAAAAGCAGCCCTTCGACTCAAATCGATCCTTCGTTACGCGTGATCGGATGTAGGCAGTGCTATGATAATCAATTATAATCATTTCTATGAATATGTATACTAATCTGGTTA
The DNA here is from genome assembly GCF_026419915.1 of Harpia harpyja. Taxonomy (NCBI): domain Eukaryota; kingdom Metazoa; phylum Chordata; class Aves; order Accipitriformes; family Accipitridae; genus Harpia; species Harpia harpyja. The sequence continues at coordinate 29,998 of NC_068951.1, read as the reverse complement.
ATATGCAATTAGTTATTCTATATAACCTGTTTGTGCTAAAGCTGTGGTATGCACGCTAGGTGGAATTATCCCCCGTGTATCCAGCGCTGCAATAAAGAATGCCTGCTTTCTAGCAGTCCAAAACAAGTCTTGGAGAGTTTCGTTGACCGGCTTTTCGGTATCACTTGTCCGTGGGTTGGTGTCTTTCCTCCCCCATGCGTCTGTGGGTGAGTGTCTTTCCTCTCCCCCGGTGTTTCTGTCAGTGGTTTTCTCTCGATCCCCACTCCGTGTGTCCGTCAGTCGGTGTCTCACCCCACCTCGTGTGTCCATCGGTGAGCGTTTTGCCCTGCCTTGCTTGTCCATCAGTGTCTTGCCCCGTCCCGCCTGTCTGTCGGTCTGTGTCTCCCCATTCCTTGTGTTTCCATCAGTCAGTGTCTCTCCTCTCTCTTTTTGCGTCCGTCAGTTGTTAACTCCCCCCCCCCCCCCCTTGCTTGTCCGTCAGTCGGTGTCTCCCCCTGCCTCGCCTGTCCCTTGGTCCATATGTCCCCCCACCGTGCTCCGGCGTGTCCGTCGGTCGGTGTCTCCTCTCTTCTGCTCCTCCTGCCTGTCTGCAGTGGTTTATATTCACCCATACCCCCCCCAAGTCGGTGGGTGTGGGCATTTCCTCCCTGAACCCCTGTTTGGCGAGCGCTGGCCATTCTTCCCTGCCCCCTGCGTGTGAGTAGGCAAGTGTGTTTGGCTTGGAGTTGCTCTGCCTGGGGATGTAGAGTCGTGTAGGTGGAATAGAAATAAGTGTCTACGGGTGAAATGTTGATGTGCCTAGACCGTTTAGGCACGGATTGTACAGTCATCTCGGCTCGAGTAGCCGTCGGCGGGCTGTGTGGACAGCCACGTCGATAGTGTTTTATGGAGACGATTGGAGCCGTGTGGCAGGGGTTGTTGAGGAGTAGTGAAGGGGATTTGAATCTCTAAAGGTGTTAAGTCTTGCACGTGATGGGCTTAAAGTTTGGCCTTTTTTTTTTTTTTTTTTTTTATGGTAGGCTGTAGTTGGATTCCAGGTGGTATTCCTAGATGGAATCAAGACCTCTGGAATTGTTAAGCTCTTGCTTTGCATCCAGGTGACTTGTTCAGTAATTTTCTTTTTCAGATGAGGAGGGACAAGATGCGTGCCGAAGAGTGACAGAGGAGGGAAGTAGAGCACCGCAAGAAGGTGGGTCTGTGAGTGGAGTTGCAGGGAAGATGAGGCCGGTGGCTCTATGGCTAGTTTATAGGTTTGGGGTTTTTTCTTTTATTTTGAAGGTGCGAAGCGGGATCTCGGCACCAGAGGTGACTTGGACAAGCTGAGCCATGACTAAAGGGGTGAAGCAACAGTTCCTTTTGAGGTGTGGTATCGTTGGCAGAGTTGGAAGAGTCCCTTGTCGTTTGCCTTTTGGAGGCGGTACGCAGGCCTCGACGTGGCAAGCTGTCGATGGCAGAGGCGGGGCGGGCGAGGGAAAGGAGAGGGAGATGGGAATCGGTGCGGGCGGGCTGAGGTTTCGGGCGGTGTCTCGGCATGCGTCTTCTGCTTTGGTTTTTGCAGGTGGCGCACGCAGCCTCGGAGGGGCGAAGGCGCAGGCCGACGAGCGGTCCGAGAAGGTGAGGCGGTCGTCGGCCGGGTCGGTGTTGAATAGCAAAGTATTATGTGGCCCCTCGGTTAAGCCTTTCCTTTTTGTTTTGGAGGCGCTGTGCAGGCCACCTTTGCAATGGGATGAGCGTTTGAGGTGAGCTGTGGATTAGCGAGGAGGAGCGTGGGGCTGGCGACTCTTCACGTTCGCGTCTCTCCGTATCTTTGGTACCACGAGCGACGACGGCCGCAGGGTCCGACTCCGCAATGAGCGAGTAAGCGTAACGCGGTGGCACTTGTGAGGAGCGGGAAGTCGGGGAAGCAGTTGGCGTTGGCCGATGGGATGCTTACTCCCTTTTCTGGTTTGGTTTGGGTGGGTTGGTTGGTTGGTTTGGTGGTTTGTTTTTTTTTTTTTTACCTGCAGATGACGAAGCGGAGCCTGGCGACTGCAGGAATATCCCAGTTAGCCCGTGTGGTTTTTCTGGATAATGGATTCAGACCGTCGGCCCTCTGAAAGCTAAGTTGAGGGACCAGGGCTGGGGAGAGGCTGGGAGGAAGGGACGAAGCTGGGAATTGCAGGGAGGGGTTTTAAAGTTAGTGCAGGAGAGAGGGCTGTCCCAAAGCAGTCCCCTTTGAGCAGGCGAAGGGACCGGGTTGCTTTTCAGCGCGAGACCTGCGTGTGCCGGGCAGGGCAGTTCCGGCCTGCGTCCGCGGTGGCGTGTAGTTTGTGTAGTCTGTCTTCTGTGCTTAGACCTTGCTCGGGTCTCGATGTCCTCGTCACGCTTGGCGCCGGAGGAGCGTGGCATGCGCTTTGGGCACCGTCCCTGGGGTCTCGAATGCTCGTACTCATCAGCCCGGTGCCAATCAGGTGCTTCTTTTCTTGCGTTCGGAGCTCTAAAGCGTGGATTGGTCTCGGCAGCTTCCGGTCGGTCCTCTCTTGCGGCGTTCTTCCGGGCTGCGTCGGCAGCTCCGCTCTCTTGCCGTCCGTTTTCTCGGACTGGGACTTCTTCCCCGCATCCTGACGTCCTTACGTCTAAAACGCCTGGCTTCTGGCGCATCCATCGTCTGGGTTTTGATAGTGCCATGTTGTAAGGGCCGTTACGTTTTACTCCTCGGGGTCTGCCGTATTGCTTCCCGGCCTCACGGTTGCGGGCCCCGTAGGTCGTCTTGCCCGATGGCGCCTCCCGTCCGGAGGTCATTCTTTTTGCTGTGAGTTTTCTCTCTCTTTGAATCGCCTCGTTGGTAGCGTTCCACGTGGCGAGGTTCTGCGCACAGGCGTGTTTGGCTTGGAGCTGCTCTGCCTGGGGATGTAGAGTCAGGGGTAGGTGGAACAGCGATAAGAGTCTATGGGTGAAATGTTGATGTGCCTAGACCGTCCAGGTGAGGGTTGTACAGTCATCTCGGCTCGAGTAGCCGTTGGCGGGCTGTGTGGGCAGCCGTGCCGATAGTGTTTTGCCGAGACGATTGGAGCCGTGTGGCAGGGGCTGTTGAGGGGCAGTGAAGCGGATTTGAATCTCTAAGGTGTTAAGTCTTGCACGTGATGGGCTTAAAGTTTGGCGCTGGTCTTTTTTTGGTTGGGTTTCTTTTTTTTTTTTTTTTTTTTTTTTTTTTAAATGGCAGGCTGTAGTTGGACTCCAGATGGTCTTCGTACATGGAATCAAGACCTCTGGAGTGGTGAAGCTCTTGCTCTGCATCCAGGTGACTTGTTCAATATGGGTTTTTTTTTCACACGCGGAGGGACAAGATGTGTGCCACAGAGCAACGGGGGAAGGCAGCGGAGCACCGTAAGGAGGTGGGTCCGGGAGTGGAGTCGGAGGGAAGATGCGGCCGGTGGCTCTATGAGATTGCTTTGCTTTGCTGTGCTTTGCGGGTTTTTTTGCTTTGCATTGATCTGTATTTGCCTTTGTCTTGCGTTGTTTTGCTCTGTATTTGTATTGACTGTCACGTGAGACTTGTCTCACATTGTATGACCTTTATTGTGTTTTTTTCTGACATTGTAGTGCTCTGTGCTTGTATTGACTGTCATCTGAGACTATCTTGCATTGTATTGCTCGATATTGGTTTGTGTTGTAGTGTTCTGTACTTGCATTGTTTGCCATCTGAGACTGTCTCGCTTTGCATGGCCCTGCATTGTGTTTTGTATTGCAGTGCTCCGTACTTGTATTGAGCGCCATCTGAGACTGCCTTGCATTCTATGGGTCTGTATTGGTTTTGTATTGTTTTGGTCTGCACTCGTATTGACTGTCATCTGAGAGTCTCTTGCATTGGCCCTGTCCTGTTTTGTCTGGTATGGCAGTGCTCTGAGTTTTTTTGTCTTGACTGAGATAAGAGTACTGCCTTGTATGGCATTATATTTGCACGCGAATTGCATGGCTCTATGTTTGTGTGTGTATCGTATGTCATTGCAGAGACAGCATAGAAAGCTTAATGACTTTGGGTTCTTTGCATGCAAGGAGTTGAGTGGATCGCAATTGGACTGTGAACTAGCATAGAGTAAGGCAGTAACTGGGCGATGGTGTTTATATTGTTTATGCGGATGCTTTGTGGCAAGCCTCTAGAAACGGTCAAGGCCTCGAGGTCCGAGTAGCAGCGTGACGGGCCTCGGAGCGATCGGTAACTTTGGGACAGCTCTGTGTTTGTGATGCTCTGTTTTTTCAAGTGCCATGGAGGACACTGACTGTGAGAATGTGTTATTTTTGGAATAGGTGGGAAGCAGGGGAGGGGAGCGGTGGAGGACTTCTCTCTCAAGGATGAAGTGTCTTAATAAAAAGCTTTGTGTGTTGTTTTTGCAGGTGATGACAGGGCACGAGGTGCTTGAAGGAACCTTGTGTTTAGGTGACATGGCTGCTATGGAGGTTGGACTGTGACATGTGGCACTGTGAAAGCTAAGTATCGGGTTGAAAATGCACGGATGGTGGAGATGATGGTGTGTGTTGAAACATTGGTGTAACGGAAGGGTAGTTTGGAAGGGGAGTGGGCTCGGGCCAGGGTTTTTGCAGGTAGGGCGATTTTTGAGTCCCCCGGTGCCGCAGGCACGGGGTGATGGCCCTTTGATGGTGGTGGGCAGTTGCATGGATGATTTGAGAGTTGAGGGCTGGCATATATGCGATCTGAATGAGTGGTGTGTTGCGAACATGTGTAACCTTGTAGGGTTATGTGGTTTAGCCTTTTTATGTTTTTTCTTTTCAGGTTGGACGTAGAGTTGAGATGTTTTTCAGGGAATTAGAGAAAAAAAAAATTAGAATAAAAAAACCCCAGCTGCGATATAGGTTGGTTTTTGGTGTCGTCCCATCCCGTTCCGCCCCCCCCCCCCCCCTTTTTTTTTTTTTTTATCCCCTGGTCCTAGCCGCTCCATGAGGCGATGCTGATCCCCAATGTTCGGACCGGGGTCCGGCTCGGGCCAGGGTTTTCACAGGCAGGGCGATTTTTTTCAAGGCTCCCGGGAATGGTGTTCCCATGGAGCGCTGCCCTGGAATGTGGTAATTGCCACTTAGCACAGGGAATTATTTTGTTCAGCGGATGGTCTTTGGAAGAGAGTTGAGGATTTTGCGGGGGGGGCGGGGGTTGGAGTAGATAGCCAGCATTGAGTAGGCCAGGGTTGTGAAGTGGGTGAGTGTAACTGTATTTTTCTGTGGTGGGTTTCTCAAATCTTTGGGTGGTCTTTGTAGTTTGTGATGTAATGATATTTTTCAATTTTTATTTTTGTGCCTAGGTGTGGAAGTGGACAGTCTGTCAAGATGAGCAGAGCTCACTCGTTTTCAGCTTGGGAACAGGGATCGTGGAGGTAACGTCACCTCGGGGAGGAAAACCTCTGGACGTGAAGCGACAGACGTAACGGGAGCGAGGAATGTGGAAAAGACCACTCCGTAGAGAATTGCAGGCACTATATAGTGGCAATTCCTGTTCAGGTAATGCTAAAGTTTTGGAGTTTAAATGTATTTGTAAAAATAATGATTAAAAGAGGAGTGAAACTAACAGTGGCAAATATTTGACCAATGCGGCCATAACTCTTTTCTATACATTGTAGTAAAAGTACATTGTAGAATTGGACTGTAAATACTGACACAGCTGAATGTACGTGGAGTCAGTAATGGACCAAATGAAACAAAAATAAAATGAAAAAAAGGCAGGTAATTAGGTCTGCTTGTGAGAGTCACAGTACTAACGGCAATCACAAAGGCAAGTGCAGAGCGAAGCATGTGTGTTTAGTGCCCATAGGTCAACTTAGCTGTTTAAGTAAGTGAAAGTGTTCATTAGAATTAGGCATCCAAGGGAGAGTTGTAGATACCTCGAGGTAAATGTAGCTGCGGATGGGTTAATAGAAAGGGTGCGCATTACTGGCTCTAGTAATTGCACAACTTTGAAATTGGTGCTGTAGCTACGTAACTGTGAAATGGGCTCGGGTACTGTGTAACTTTGAAATTTGCTCGGGCACGGTGTGCTGCCGAAATGGGCTCGGCTACAGTGTAACTTTGAAATGGGCTCGGGTAGTGTGCGACGCCGAAATGGGCTCGGGTGCGGTGCGCTGCCGAAATGGGCTCGGCTACAGTGTAACTTTGAAATGGGCTCGGGTAGTGTGCGACGCCGAAATGGGCTCGGGTGCGGTGCGCTGCCGAAATGGGCTCGGCTACAGTGTAACTTTGAAATGGGCTCGGGTAGTGTGCGGCGCCGAAATGGGCTCGGGCGCGGTGCGTCGCCGAAATGGGCTCGGCGACAGTGTAACTTTGAAATGGGCTCGGGTAGTGTGCGTCGCCGAAATGGGCTCGGGCGCGGTGCGCTGCCGAAATGGGCTTGGGTGCGGTGCGCTGCAGAAATGGGCTCGGGTGCGGTGCGGCGCCGAAATGGGCTCGGGCGCGGTGCGGTGCGGCGCCGAAATGGGCTCGGGCGCGGTGCGGTGCGGCGCCGAAATGGGCTCGGGCGCGGTGCGGTGCGGCGCCGAAATGGGCTCGGGCGCGGTGCGGCGCGGCGCTGAAATGGGCTCGGGCGCGGGGCGGTGCGGCGCCGAAATGCGCTCGGGCGTGGTGCGCTGCCGAAATGGGCTCGGGTAGTGTGCGGCGCCGAAATGGGCTCGGGCGCGTTGCGGTGCGGCGCCGAAACGGGCTCGGGCGCGGTGCGGCACCGAAATGGGCTCGGCTATAGTGTAACTTTGAAATGGGCTCGGGCGCGGTGCGTCGCCGAAATGGGCTCGGGCGCGGTGCGGCGCCGAAATGGGCTCGGGTAGTGTGCGGCGCGCTGCCGAAATGGGCTCGGCTACAGTGTAACTTTGAAATGGGGTCGGGTAGTGTGCGACGCCGAAATGGGCTCGGGCTCGGGCGCGGTGCGTCGCCGAAATGGGCTCGGCTACAGTGTAACTTTGAAATGGGCTCGGGCGCGGCGCGGCGCCGAAATGGGCTCGGGTAGTGTGCGTCGCCGAAATGGGCTCGGGCGCGGTGCGCTGCCGAAATGGGCTCGGCTACAGTGTAACTTTGAAATGGGCTCGGGTAGTGTGCGGCGCCGAAATGGGCTCGGGCAGTGTGTAACTTTGAAATGGGCTCGGGCGCGGCACTGAAATGGGCTCAGATAGCATGTAACTCTGAAATGGGCTTGGTTACTGGATAATATGCGTATAATATCTGGGTTTTTTTTTCATTCTGTATCTCCCTGTCCCCGTTCTTCTTCCTGCTCTTCTCTTTCTCTGACCCTTTGTGGTGCTCCCTACTCTTTCTATTTACGTCTTCTATTTCTCTGCAGGGGTCCTAATACCTCTCTTTCTCCAACCTCCTGTGTTTCTCACAGTCTCTCTCTATCTCTTGTCATTATTCTCATCTGTCACTCTGTCTTACTTCCTGTCCCATCATATCATGTTGTATCTGTTCCTCCTGCTTTTTTCTCTCCATCTGTCCAGATCCCTGTCCCTTTTTTCTTCTACTGCTGTCCCTCTGCCCTGCTTCCTCTTGCTATCTTTTCTGTGTTTCTCTGTTCTATTCCCTCTTACATCCTTGCTAGCTGTCCCTTCTCTCTTTTCTCTCTTCCTCTATATCTCTCTCTCACTGCCTATCACACACAGTTGTTTTTTCCTCCAGTGCTGTCCTGCTCTCTGTCCCTTTTTTCTCACTCTTGTTGTCATGTTCCCTGTGTCTTTTTTTTAACTTCTCCATCTCTGTCCTGCAGCCTATCACTATTTTTTTCCTCTTCCATCCCTTTGTCCTTCTTCCAGTCCTTGTCTCTCTCTCCCTTTGTTCTCCTTCCCTTCCTTTTTTCCTTTCTTGCTACATCTCTGTTCTGCTCCCTAGAATAGAATCAAATCGAATCAAATCACGAAATTTGGAAAAGACCTCTAGGATCATTAAGTCCAACCATCAACCCAACATGACCACGCCCACTAAATCATGTCCCAAAATGCCACGTCTACCTGTTTTTTGAACACCTCCAGGGATAGTGACTCCATCACTACCCTAGGCAGCCTGTTCTAATGCCTGACAACCATCTCAGTAAAGAAATTTTTTCTGATATCCAATCTAAACCTCCCCAGCGCAACTTCAGCCCATTTTCTCTCGTCCTATCTCTAGTTACTTGATAGAAAAGACCAGCACCGCCTCACTTCAACCCCCCTTTAGGTAGTTGTAGAGAGCAATAAGGTTTCCCTTCAGCCTCTTTTTCTCCAGACTAAACCGCCCCAGCTCCCTTAGCCGCTCCTCATAAGACTTATGCTCCAGGCCCCTCACCAACTCAGTTGCCCTTCTCTGGACACGTTCCAGCACCTCAATGTCTTTCCCATAGCGAGGGCCCCAAAACCGAACGCAGTACTCGAGGTGCGGCCTCACCAGTGCCGAACACAGGGGAACAATCGCTTTTCTGCTCCTGCTGGCCACACTGTTTCTGGCTCATATTCTGCCAGCTATTAACCAGCACCCCCAGGTCTTTTTCCGCCGGGCAGCTTTCCAGCCGCTCTTCCCCAAGCCCGTAGCGCTGCACGGGGTCGTTGCGACTGAAGCATGGGAACGGGTACTTGGCCTCGCTGAACGTCATGCGATTAGCCTTGGCCCATCGATCCAGCCTGTCCAGATCCCTCTGTAGAGCCTTCCTACCCTCAAGTAGAGCAGCCCTCCCTCCCAACTTGGTGTCATCTGCAAACTTACTGAGGGTACACTCAAGCCCCTTATCTAGATCATTGATGAAAAAGATACTAAAGAGAACTGGCCCAACACCGAGCCCTGGGGAACACCACTTGTGACCGTTAGTCAACCAGATTTAACCCTCTTCACCACAACTGTCTAGGCTCAGTCATCCAGCTAGTTTTTTTTACCCAGCGAAGAGTACACCTGTCTAAGCCACGAGCTGCCAGCCTCTCAAGGAGCATGCCATGAGAGACAGCGTCAAAGGCCTTGCCGAAGTCAAGGTAGGTAACATCCACAACCTTTCCCTCATCCACTAGGCGTGTCGCCTGGTCATAGAAGGAGATCAGGTTGGTCAAGCAGGACCCGCTTTTCATGAACCCACGCCGGCTGGGCCCGATCCCCTGGTTGTCCCGCACGTGCCACGTGAGCGCACTCAAGACGAACCGCTCCATAATCTTCCCTGGTACTGAGGTCAGGCTGACAGGCCTGTAGTTCCCTGGATCCTACCCACCCTGGCCCTTTTCTGTGTCCTTCTCCTTGCCTCCCCTCTCCATTTCTCTGTCTTATTCCCTCTGCAGTTTTTCTTATTCTTTGATGCTCTGTCCTGTTCCTTGTCGCTATCTTTTCTCACTCTGTCTCTGTCCTGCTCCATGTCTTTTAATTTTGCCTGTCTTTCACTTTGTCCTGTTTCCCTGGCCCTTTTTTTCCTCTCTGGATCACCTTGTCTCGCTCACTGTTCCTGTCTGATACTGTGTCCTGCTCCTTGTCCTTCTTTCCCCCTCACCCCATCCCGCATTCTGCTTTCTGTCTTTCTTTTTTCTCTTTCTAGCCTTCTGCCCCAATGCTGCTTTCTCCACCGCTGTCCTGCTGCCTGCCCCTTGTTTCCTCTCACTGTTCCTCTGTCCCGCTTCCTGTCCCCATCTTTTTCCATCTTTATTTCTCTATCCTGCTGCCTGCCCAGTTGTTTCTTGCTATATCTCCCTGTCCACCTGGTTCTCCCTTTTCTCCTTTCTCTCCTCCTCTGTCCCGCTCCCTGGCCCTTTTTTTCTCCTCCTCACCTCTCTCTGCTCTAGCCCGTTGCTTCCCCCCCCCCCCCCCCTTCTTAATCTCTTTGTACAGATCTGAACCTTTCTTTCTTTCTCATTCCCTGTCCTTTTTCTGTCTCTGTCTGTATGCCCTGTGCTCTGTCATAGTTGTCATTCCTCCTTTGTTTGTTCTCTCTTTCTACCCCCATCTCTGTCCTGTTTACTGACCCTACATCTTCTTGTTCCATCTCTCTCTTTCTTGATTTCTCTACCTCTCTGACCTTTTCTTTTGACCTTTCCTCTCTCTTTGCTCCTCGGTCTTCTCCCTTGTCTTATTTTTCTCTTTCTACTCCTCTGTCTCGCTCCCCATCACTGTATTTTCTTTCTCCATTTCTCTGCCCCACTCCCCCTGCCTCTCTTTCTCCATCCCACCGTGCTGCTGCCCGTCCCTCCTTCCCTCTCTCCCTCCCTCTTTCTCTGTTGTTATCCTCGAGTCCTTTGTTGTCTCTCCACCCCTCTGTCCCGCTCCCCAACCCTAATTTTCCTCATTTTCTGTTTCCATTTCTCTGTCCTGATTTTGGTCCCTGTTTTTCCTCTGGCTCCATCTCCCTATCATTCTTCCTGTCGTTCTCTCTCTATCCCAGTGTCCTTCTCCCCATCCCTCTCTTTTTCTCTGTATCCATTTTCTTGCACCCTGTCCCTCGCTTGTCTGTCCCTCGCTTGTTTTCGGTATCCCTATCTCCTTCCTCTTGTCCTTCCTTCCCTGTGCCACCTCTGCCTCTGGCCTGCTGCTCGTCACTGGTATTTCTTTCTCCCACTCTTTGTCCAAGTTCTGTCGTTCTCTTTTGCTCTCTGTCCTTCCTCCAACCTGCCTTTTCCTCCCTCTGCCCCTAATGCTTCCTTCTCCATTTCTCAGTGCCGCTCCCTGCCCCTTTTTTTGTTTCACTGTCCATCCTGCTTCCTCTCACAGTTTTTTCTGCCTTTATCCCTCTGTCCCGCTGCCTGTCTCCTTGTTTCTAGTTATAGCTGCCTGTCCAGCCAGGTGTCCCTTTTTTCTTTTCTCTTTTCCCTACTCTGCCCCTACTTTTTCTTCCTCTATCTCTGTCTGTTTTTTTCCCCCCTCCATCTCTTTCTTAATCTGCATCTGGTTCCCTCCACTGCCGCCAGTCCCGTTGCTTGTCCTGCTTTTTGTCTCTGTGTATCGCGCTTTCTATCCCCATTACTTTCTCCCTTCCCCCTTCCTTTTTTCCTCCTTTTGCTCTATATCCTTTGTCCTGTTGCTCATTAGTATTTTTTCTTTCCATTCCTCTATCCTGTTCCCTGTCCCTCATTTCTCTGTCCTGGTGCGTATCATTATTTTTGCTGTCTGCATCCCACTGCCCTGTTTCCCATTCATCTCTTTTGGCTCCATTCTCCCATCCTGCTCCCCATCAGTATTTTGTCTTTCTCCAGCTCTCTGACCTGGTCCCCATCCCCCTTGTTTCTTCTCTGTTATTCTTTCTGCTTCCTTGTACCTCTCGCTCTGCTATCTTGCGTACCACATGCCGTTCCTCTCTGTTTACACCCCGCTGTCTCCGTCCCCTCCCTCTCTTTGCCTCTCTATCCCTCTGTCCTTGTCTCTGTTTTTTCTTTCTCCATGTCTCTGTCCTGCTGCCCAAGTCTGTCCAGTTCCCTTTTTCCCCCCTTCTCTGTTGATTACTCAGCTTTTCTTCCTCTCCCTATGTTTTCTTTCTTCATCCCTGTGTCCTGCTGCGTGTTCCCTCGCTCTCACTCCCCCAGTATCTTGCTGTGTGTTACTCATCCTTCTCCCCATTGATTTTTCCTCTTGCTTTGTCCTTTTGTCCTGCTCCCTATAAGCATTTTTTAATTTTTTATATTTCTGTTCTTCTGCACGTTGCCATTTTTTCGTTCTCCATCTCTCCTGCTCCCTATCCCCCGCTTTCTCTCGTGTCATTCTTTCTTCTTCCCCGTGCCTGTGTTGTGCCGTATCCTTGCATCCCTCTCCCTCCCTATCACGCTGTCTTGCTCCCCATCCCTCTTTTTTTCTTTCTACCCTTATGACGTGCCCTGGTCTTTCTCTCTACATCTTTCTGTCATAGTCCTTATTTTGCTCTTCTTGCTCTTTTCCTCTCTCTTCCTCTATCCTGCTGCCCATCGCTATTTCTTCATTTTCCATCCCTTTATCCCGCTCCCTGTCCTTGTCAATCTTTCCCTTTGTTCTGCCTCCAGTCTTTGTTTTCTCTGTCTCCGTCCTTTTTCTCTCTGCTGCTCAGTCCTTCTCCCTCATCTTATTTTTTCCTTTTTGCTCTCCCTCTCTTTTTCTCTGTGACCCTCTGTGCTGTTCCTTTCATTTTCTTTCTCTAATGATCTGTTGTCTTACCTGTCCCCCCCTCACTGTCTCTCACCCTCTATCCTGCTCCCCGGCCCTATTATTTGTTGCTTCGCTTTCCGTCCCACTCTCCGTCCCCATTTTCTCTGTTGCTCTCGTTGCCTCCCTATGCCAGCGTCCCAATCCCCATCCCGCTCTCTTTTGCAGTATCCCACTTTCTGGCTCTCTGTCTCTTACCTATTTTCTATATCCAGCTGTCCTTCCTCCTGTCTTTCCTTGTCCCTCTGGCCTGCTGCCCATCACCAATTTTTTTCTTTCTCCATCTCTCTGCCTCGGTCCTATCACTCTCCGCCTCTCCCTGTCTCTAATACTCCTTTCTCCATCTATGCCCTGTCCCTTTTCTCTTATTCTCTCTGTCTTCCATCCTCCCCCTAACTTTTTGTCTGCACATACCCATACTGCCTGTTCCATCGTTTCTCGCTATATGCCCCTGCCCAGCTCGCTGTTGCATTATACCCCTCTGTCCCGCTCCCTGGCTTTTTTTCTCATCCCGGAACTGGTTTTTATCTCTCCATCCCTTTGTCATGATTGCCGTCTCGTTTTTCCTCAATCTTTCTGGCTTGTTTCCTGCCTTCTTTCTCTCTCTCCCTCCGTCCTACTCCTGCGCGTACCGCACGAGGGAGCGAGACTACGCTTCTAGGAAGCTTTGTCTCGTAACAGCTCTGAGACACCCGCGTATTCTCTTAGGTGGAGGATAGCCAAGTGACCGGAGTTAACAGAAGAGGAAGGGAGGAGAGGAGGAGAAAGAAGCAGCTGAACTGGCAAATTCTCCCGGCAGCGTCAAGAGCGAAAGCTGCGGTGAGCCCTGGGCCCTCAGGGCCCTGTCACTCCTCTTGGGCGTCCCGGGCCCTCCCTTACCCCATTTTTTCCTCCCCTGTACCTCCTTTTTCCATTTTTCTCTGAGCAGTTCCCTGTCCCCATCTTTTAGGTCTTCTCTGTCTCTGACCTGTAGCCCATAGCTAACTCTTTCCTTCTCTGTCTTGCTCCTAGCCACTATTTTTGCATTCTTCCCTCTCTGTCCTGCAGCTCATCGGTATTTTTGCTGTTTCTGGCTCACTCTGTCTGGCTCCCTGTCGTTCAAGGTCTCCCTTCTTGGCTCTGTAGCACATCACGCATCTTGTTCTTTCTCCATCTGTCTTTATCCTGCTCCCAGCCCCTCATTTTGAATTCCCTCCTCTTTGTCTTGTTGCCCATCAGTATTTTTTCCTTTCTCCATGTCACTCTCTCTTGCTTCCTGTTCCTGTTTTTCTAAGTCTTCTCTTTCTGCCCCCTAGACCGTCACTATATTTTTCGATCCCCATCTCGGTTTGTCTGGCTCCCCATTCCTCTTTCTTCATTCCGCCCTATCTGCCACATCGCCCGTTGCTTCTTTCCTTTCTGTCCATCTTACTGTCCCCATTTCTAAACTCTTCTCCTCTGCCTGATACACGCCTGATAGCTCGTTGTAGCCTTTTTTCTTTCTCTGTCTCTCTCTGTCCAACTCTCCTCTTTTTCATTTTTATTTCACCCCTCTCTCTCTCTCTAGAAGCCTGTCAGGACTTTTGCCCCTTTCAGTCTCTCCATCTGCCTCCCTGCCCCTGTTTTTTGTTTCCTCCACCTCTGCCCTGGTACCCATCAACATTTTAATTTTCTCTGTCTCTCTCGGTCCAGCTCAAGATCCTGATTTCTTTTTTAAAATCCCCCCCCCCCTCTGCCCTGCAGAGCACCGCTTTTCAAGTTGTCTTTCTTCGTCTCTCTCTCTCTCTGGCTCCCTGCCCCTGTTTTTTCATTCCTCCCTCTCTGCCCTAGAGCAGCTTCCCCCCCCCCCCCCGGCTCTCTCTTTCCAGTTCCCAGGCCCTGTTTTTCAATTTTCTCTTTCTTTGCCCTGTGCCACATTGCAATTTCATTTCTTTTGCGCGCGCTCTCTCTCTCTGGCTCACTACCAGGATTTTTTAATTCCTCCCTGTCTGTCTTGTAGCCCATTGCTGTTTTTTCTTTCTCTGTGTCTCTCTGTCCAGCTCCCTGTTTTTACTTAAAAAAAAAATATTCCCTCCTTCTTTGCCCTGTACACATCGCTCTTTAAAGTTCTCCTTCTCTGCCCTGTGGCCTACTGTGATTTGTTCTTTCTCTGCCTCTCCTTTTTCTGGCTCTCGGTCCCTATTTTTCAGTTTCTCCCTCTCGGCTTGTAGCACAATGTTGTTATTGATCTTTCCTCATTTCTCTCTTGTCCAGCTCCCCGCCCCTGTTTTGTAATTCCTCCCTCTCTGCCCTGCGGCCCGTTGCTATTTTTGCATTCTCTATCCTGCTCCCTGGCTTGAGTCTTTAATCGCTCCCTCTCTGCCCTGTAGCCTGTTGCAGGGTGGTTTGGGGTTTTTTTCTTTCTTTCTCCGTTGCTCTCTGTCCAGCTCCCTGTACCTACTTTTTAATTCTTCCCTCGCTGCCCTGCAGCCTGCCGCTATCTTCCCTTTGTCTCTCTCTGCATGGCTCCCGGTCCCTTCCGTTTTGAAATCCCTCCCTCTCTGTCTTGGTGCTCATCGCGTTTTTGTCCTTTCTCCGTATCTCTAGCTGGCTCCCTCTTACGATTTTTCAATTTTTTTCTTTCTCTGTCTCTCTGTCCAGCTTTGGATACCAATTTTTTTAATTCCTCCTTCTCTTCCCCGCAGCCTGTCTTTCTTCCTCCTCCCCCTTATTTGTCCCACCACCACCACCTCTGCTTCCCTGTCGCCATTTTAATTCCTCCCTCTCCACTCTCTGGCTGTTGCTATACATCCCGTGTGTGTCGCCCTGCATCTGGCCCCCTGTCCCTATCTTTTCATTCCTCTCTCCTCCCTGTAGCCCGTCGCTATAACTTTCTTGTTCTGTCTCTCTCTGTGTTTGGCTCTGGATCCCTGTTTTTTCCTTCCTCCCTCCCCTCTCTCTGCCCTGTTGCCCCTGGCTATTTTCTCTTTCTCCATCTCTCTCTGCCCAACCCCCGATCTCTATTTTTTCATTCCTCCCTCTCTGTCCTGTAGCCTATCGCTATTCTTTCTTTCTCTGGCTCCCCGTCCCTGTTGTTCAGTTTCTTCCTTCTCAGTTCTGCAGCACGTTGTGATTCTGTTTCTTTCGTTGACTCTCCTTTCCCAGTCCCTCACTTTTAATTCCTCCCGCTCTGTCCTGTTGACCCTCGGGTTCCCCCTCGCCTTTCTCCACCCTGCTCTCCACCTTGCTCTTTCTTGCTTCCCGGCCCTGTTTTTTAATTCCTCCCTCTCTTCCGCATAGCTCGTCGCTTTTTTCTTTTCTCCATCTCTCTACGTCAGTCTCACTGCCCCCATTTTTAAATTCTTCCTTTCTGCCCTGTACCATGCCGATATTTTTGCCTTTCTCCAACCCTCTCTGTCCAGCTCCCTGTCCCTATTTGTTAATTCCTCCTCCTTCCTGCGCCCAGAGCTATTCCCCGCGATTTCCATCTCTCTCTGTCTGGCTCCCTGTCCCCAGTTCTTAATTCCTCCCTCTGGCCCGCATAGCATGTCTGGACTTCCCCCTGGCTCCCCCTGTCTCGGCTGGGCTCCCCCTCTCTCTGCTGCCCCCCTCCCCGTTGCCCCCCGCCTCCTGTTGGTCCCCTCTTCTCTGTTGCCCCCCCCCCCGTTGGGCTCCCCCTCTCTCTGTTGGGCTCCCTCTCTGCATTTTAACTCCACAGTCTCTGTCTCGTAGCCCCACAGTATTTGTCTTTTCCCATCTCTCTTGCCTGGCTCCCTGACACTAGTTTTTACTTCCTCCCTCCATGTCTTTTAGCCCATTGCTTCCCCCTCTGCTTTCTCTATGTCTCTGTCCGGCTCCCACTCCCTGTTCTTTAATTCCTTCCTCCTCCCTGTAGCCCACTGCTGTTTTTTTCTGTTCTCTATCATGCTCTGTCTGGTCCCCTGTCCTTTATTTATCAATTCCTCTCTCTCTGCCCTGTGGCCTGTTGCTTTTTCCCGTTTTATTTCTTCCTCTCTTTCTGTCCAGCTCCCTGTCCCTGGTTTCTCAATTCCTCCCTGTCTGCCCTGTCACACGTACGATCTTTTGCCTTTCTTCACCTCTCTCTGGCAAGCTCTCTGTCCCTCTTCCTTAATTCCTCCCTGTTACCCCTTCTTAATTCTTCCCTGTAGTGTGTGTAGCTATGTTGTTTGTTTTGTGTTGTTTCCCACCCTCCTGCCCCTTCCCTCCATCATTTGCTGTCCTGAGTCCCTGTTGTTTCATTCCTCTGTCTGTGCCCTGTTTCTTGTCACTTTTTCTTTCCTCATCTCTCTCAGTCCAGCTGCGCACCCTTGTTCTTTTTAACTCCCTCTCTGTCATGCTGCCTACACCAGTTTTTTTCTGCATCTCCATCCTGCTCCCCATCCTTCCTTGTCAGTCACTGTCCCGTTATCTCTTCCTCCTCTCCCTGCTGCATCTTTCTCCATCCCTGTCGGGCTCGCTGTCCCGTTCTCTGCCTCATGCTTTCTGATTACACCCGCACTCTCCAGCAGGCTGCCACTTTTATCCTCTCATCTAGCGTGCAGCACCCTGGTCATTTTTGGCAGCCTCCACCTCTGCCCACCAGCTCATCAGCCCAGAAGCCAACCAACTGACTGCCAAGGAGTCCCAGGGGCAGGGGGAGCTTTGGCGGCCCTGAGCAGACTTGCTCCCAGAACTTATTACACGCATGACTGCATAAACACTCGCCGTCTCCTTTGTGCTCCCTTTGCACAGAGCGAGGGGCTGTGAGGGAGTCCAGGGGAGGAGGTGATGCATTGTGGGGGTCGGGTGATGGCCCCCTGGTGGTCCTGCTGGGCTCCAGCTGTGGGCCAGGGCTGGAGGAGCCTCAGGTGCAGGCAGTGAGGATGATGGTGACAGCCCCTGCCTCTAATGGGGTGGCTGCCTGCAGAGGGGCCAGCACTGCCCTGCCCTGGCTGGCTGCAGAGAGGCCGAGGGAGGAGCGGAGCAGTTGCCGAGCTCTGCCGGGCCGCGACTGCGCCGAGGGAGAAGGCGAGCGGGGCTGCGTGATGCTCCCCGACCCTGTGTTTCTTCTGCCACGTCCCTGCGGGGCTCCTCATCCCTTTTTTATTGATTTCTCCATCTCACTGTCCTTTTCTCTGTACTTTTCCTTCTCTGCTCCTCAGCCTTTCTCCCTCATTTTATTTTTCTCTTTCTGTTCCTCTCTCTTGCTCCCCAACGCTGTATTTTCATTCTCTGTATCTGCTGCCGCAGTAACAACTGCCAAGTTGTCCCAGGGGAAGGGCGAGCGTACGGGCACCGAGCCCCGGAGCAGACTCACTCCCAGGACTTACACGCATTAACAAATAAACATTTTCTCACCACCCACCGACCGGTGCCCAGCCAATCCCCGGGCTGCGGCATCCCCTGGCCAGCTTCCCCAGTTGATATACTGGGCAGGACATCATATGCTATGGAATACCCTTTTGGCTCGTTTGGGTCAGCTGTCCCAGCTGTGTGGACTCCCAGCCTCCACTGGCAGGGCAGTATGAGAAGCTGAAACATCCTCAACTTAGTATAAACACTGCCTCGTGACAACTAAAACATCACTGTTTTATCAACATTATTGTCATGCTAAATGCAAACTACAGCACTATACCAGCTACTAGGAAGAAAATTATCTCTATTCTAGCCAAAACCAGGAAACTCCCTCTGCTCTTTACCTCATTTCTTGTCAAACTTTCTTTCTATGCCTCCCTCTATATAGCTCCCTCTTCCTCCTCTTTATTTCTTCTCACTCTTTCCTTTACCCTGTCAGTTTTAAAATTTTCTTTATACGTATGTCTCTCCCCAGCTCCCCGGCCTTATTTTTTAATTTGCACCCATGTGAATCGTACCCCGTCGCTTTTTGAATTTTTTTTCTATTTCTCCCTCTCTCTTCCTCCCTGTCCCTGGTTTTAAATTGTTTCTTGTTTCCTGTACCCTGCTGCTTTCTTGTTTGTTTCTATGTATCCCCCAGTCCGTCTCCCTGCCTTTATTTCTTAATGTTTTCCTGTCTGCCTCATACCCTATTGCTTTTTAAGTTTTATTTCTATGTCCCCCTCGATCCAGCTCACTGTCCCTATTTTTGAATCCCTCCCTTTAGCTGGGGAAGGGTCTGCCCAGGCACACCCACCTGAGGGAGCTGACGAAGGTGAACCATCCGAGGAGGGAATCCAAGGGGGTCCCGCAGGCAGCCACGTCCAGCAAGGAACAGCCAGCCCCCGCGGCGAGGAAGTATCCCTCCGAGCCATCCCCGGCAGAGCGCGCCAGCAGCACACGGCGCCTCCGTCAGCCGTGCGCACAAGCCACCGGGAAGCCTCACGGGAGAGGAGCGTCGAGGCACCTGCCGCCGAGGCGGAGAGAAAAGCATCGGGGCGGTGAATGTCTCCCACCGGCGTCGGGAGCTGCGGAGAGTCACGCATTCTGTCGCGTGCATCCCGCTCCGTCTCTGCCGCCCTTCCCCAGATCTCTGTCCGCCTCCCTGCCTGTCCCTCCTTCCGCCTCTCCCTCCACCAGCCCACCTGCCTGCCTGGCTCTCCAAAACTTGTTACTCTTCTGCCAACTCTGCCCTGTACCACTTCATCTATACATTTTTTTTCCTACGTTTCCCTCTCTGTGGCTCCTATTTTTTACTGCTTTCCCATGTTTCTTGTACCCAGTTGCATTTTAATTTCTCTTTCTATGTTTCCCTCCCTCTGATGCCCCAACCCTTTTTAAAATTCCTCTCTCTCTCCTGTACCCCATCACTTTTTGCTTTTTATGGTTCCTTCTATCCATCTCCCTGTCCCTATTTTTAAATTATTATCCATCTTTTGCTTCTTGTACCCAATCGCCGTTTAAGTTTCCTGTCTACATTGTCCTCTATCCATCTCCTCGTCCTTGTGTTTTTATTCTTGTCTGTGTTTCTTGTACTCAGCTGCTTTTTAAAATTCCTTCTATGTCTCCCTCTATCTGGCTTCCTTTCTTGATTTTTTATTTCTTCCCTATATTTCTTATACCCCTTTGCTATTTAATTTATCTTTCAACAATTCCCTTTATCTCGCTCACTTTCCCTAGATTTTAATTCCTCCCTTGCTTCCATATACCCCGTCACTTTTAAAATTGTCTTTCAATGTTTCCTTCTACTCTGATCCCTGTTCCTGGTTTTCAGTTCTTTCCTGTCTGTCATGAATTACGTTGCTTTCTAAATTTTGTTTCTATGTCTACTTTTATCTAGTTAGCTGTCCCTAATTTTCAATTTTGTACTCTCATAATTCTTTTTGTTGTGAAATTTTGTTTCTAGGTGTACTTTTATCACGTTTTCTCTCCCTATTTCCTAATTTTTTTCCCGTTTCCTGTATCCTCTCGCTTATACATTTTTCAGTCTATGTCTACTTTAATCATGATCTCTCTCCCTGTTTATTAATTATTTCCTGTCTGTCCTGTGCTCTGTCGCTTTTAAATTTTCTTTCCTCATCTACTTGTAGCCAGTTCGCCGTCTTTATTTTTGAATTCCTTCTAGTCTGTCCTGTATCCCATTGCTTTTAAAATTTTCTCTCTCTGTCTCTGTCTATTTAGGGGGTTTTGCTATTTTTTCAGTTTTTCCTGTTTTCACTTTTGAATTTTTGTTTGTGTTCACTTCTACATGCTTTTGTCTCTATTATTTACTTTTTTCCTGTATTCTATCTGGTCGCTTTTAAAATTTTCTTTGCGTGTCTACTTTTATCAAGCTGTCTATCCCTTGTTTTTAATTCTTTCTTGTTTGTCACATACCTTGATGCTTTTTAAATTTTCTTTGTCTTTTTTTTTTTTTCCCTTCTCTTAGTTCATCCCCTGGCTTTAGAGGGTCTCCTCGGCATGTAGAATCATAGAATCATTGAGGTTGGAAAAGACCTTCAAGATCATCGAGTCCCACCGTCATCCATGCCCACTAAACCATGTTCTGGAGTACCTCGTCTACACACTTTTTTAATACCTCCAGGGACCTCCATTTCCTCTCGTCCTATCTCCAGCCACCTGCTAGAGGAGACCAGCACCCACCTCGCTACACCCCCCCTTTAGGTAGTTGTAGAGAGCGATAAGGTCTCCCCTCAGCCTCCTTTTCTCCAGACGAAACCGCCCCAGCTCCCTTAGCCGCTCCTCATAAGACTTACGCTCCAGGCCCCTCACCAACTCGGTTGCCCTTTTCTGGACACGTTCCAGCACCTCAACGTCTTTCCCGTAGCAAGGGGCCCAAAACTGAACGCAGTACTCGAGGTGCGGCCTCACCAGTGCCGAATACAGGGGAACAATTACCTCCCTGCTCCCGCCGGCCACACTATTTCTGGTACAGGCCAGGATGCCGTTGGCCTTCCCGGCCACCTGGGCACACTGCTGGCTCATATTCAGCCGGCTGTCAACCAGCACACCCGGGTCTTTCTCTGCCAGGCAGCTTTCCAGCCGCTCTTCCCCAAGCCCGTAGCGCCGCACGGGGTCGCCGTGACCGAAGCGGAGGACCCGGCACTCGGCCTCGTTGAACCTCATACAATTGGCCTCGGCCCATCGATCCAGCCTGTCCAGATCTCTCTATAGAGCCTTCCTACCCTCAAGCAGATCGACCCTGCCTCCCAACTTGGTGTCGTCTGCAAACTTGCTGAGGGTGCACTCGATCTCCTCATCCAAATCATCGATAAAGATATTAAACAGAACCGGGCCCAACACCGAGCCCTGGGGAACACCACTAGCGACCCGCCGCCAACCGGATTTAATCCCATTCACCACAACCCTCTGGGCTCGTCCATCCAGACACTTTTTCACCCAGCAAAGAGTACACTTGTCCAAGCCACGAGACGCCAGCTTCTCAAGGAGTATGCCATGAGAGACAGCGTCAAAGGCCTTGCTGAAGTCAAGGTAGGTAGCATCCACAGCCTTTCCCTCATCCGCTAGGCGGGTCGCCTGGTCATAGAAGGAGATCATGTTGGTCAAGCAGGACCTGCCTTTCGTAAACCCACGCTGACCGGGCCCGATCCCCTGCTCGTCCCGGACTTGCCATGCGAGCGCTCTCAGGACAAACCATTCCATAATCTTCCCCGGTACCGAGGTCGGGCTGACAGGCCCGTAGTTCCCCGGATCCTCCCTCCGACCCTTCTTGTTAATGGGCGTCACGCTGGCAAGCCTCCAGTCCTCTGGGACCTCCCCCGTTGACCAGGATCGCCCATAGATGATGGAGAGCGGCTTGGCAAGCACCTCCGCCAGTTCCCTCAGTACTCTTGGATGGATTCCATCTGGTCCCACAGATTTGTGAGCGTCCAGAGGGCGTAGTAGGTCACTAACTATTTCCTCTTGGATTAAGGGGGGTTATATTCTGCTCTTCATCCTCATCTTCCAGCTCAGGAGGCAGAGTACCCTGAGGATAACTGGTCTCCCTATTAAAGACTGAGGCCAAGAAGGCATTAAGTACCTCAGCCTTTTCCTCATCTCTGGTGGCAACGTTCCCTTCTGTATCCATTAAAGGATAGATATTCTCCTTGGGATTTTTTTTACTGTTACCGTATTTGTAAAAACATTTTTTGTTGTCTCTTACGACAGCAGCCAGATTTAGTCCTAGCTGAGCTTTTGCCTTTCTAATTTCCTCTGCGCATGACCTAACAAGATCCCTGTACTCCCAAGTTGCCCGCCCTTTCTTCCAGAGATGATAAACTCTCCTTTTTTTCCTGACTCCTAGCAAAAGCTCCCCGTTCAGCCAGGCCGGTCGTTTTCCTCGACGGTTTGACTTGCGGCACGGGGGAATAGCCTGGTCCTGAGCCGTTAAGATTGCCTTCTTAAAGAACGTCCATCCCTGCTGGACCCCTTTTGCCCTTCAGGACCGTCTCCCAAGGGACTCTCTCAACCGGTGCCTCAAAGAGGCCAAAGTTTGCCCTCTGGAAGTCCATAGCGGTGGTTTTGCTAACCCCCTTCCTTGCCTCACCAAGAATTGAGAATTCTATCATTTCACAGTCGCTAAGCCCAAGACGGCCTCCGACCATCACACCTCCCACCAGTCCTTCCCTGTTCGTAAACAATAGATCTAGCAAGGCTCCTCCCCTGGTGGGCTCACCTACCGGCCGTGTCAGGAAGTTATCTTCCACGTATTCCAGGAACCTCCTAGACTGTTTACTCTCTGCTGTGGCGTATTTCTAGCAGACGTCTGGAAAGTTGAAGTCCCCCATGAGAACAAGGGCACACGATTCTAAGACTACTGCCAGCCGCTTGTAGAACGATTCATCCGTCTCTTCAACGTGGTCGGGCGGTCTATAACAGACTCCCACCACGATATCTGCCTTATCGGCCTTCCCTCTCATCCTCACCCATAAGCACTCCACCTTGTCATCACAATCGTGTAGCTCCGTGCAGTCCAAACCCTCCCTAACAGAGAGAGCCACCCCACCACCGTTTCTACCTCGCCTATCCCTTCTGAAGAGCTTATAGCCATCCATTGCAGCACTCCGGTCACAGGAGTCATCCCACCGTGTTTCCGTGATGGCGACTAAGTCGTATCTATCTGGCCGCACGATGGCTTCCAGCTCCTCCTGTTTATCGCCTGTGCCGCGTGCATCGGCATAGATGCATTTGAGCTGGCCTATCAAATCCACCCCTAATATTGGCACGCTGCCCCCAGGCTCATCTCTGGTGCACCTAGTCTTATCCCTTACCCTCTTCAAACCTAGTTTAAAGCCCTCTCTATGAGCCCCGCCATCTCACGAGCAAGGATTCTTTTACCCCTTTGAGATAGCTGGATACCATCTGTCGCTAGCAAGCCCGGTGCCACGTAAAACTCCCCACGATCAAAAAACCCAAAACACCACCGACGGCACCAGCCTCTGAGCCACATATTAACCAGGTGTGTTTTCCTGTTCCTTTCAGTATATTTCCCTGCCACTAAGGGATTGAGGAAAACACTACCTGTGCTCCTTCCACCAATCGCCCCAGTGCCCCGAAGTCCCTTTCGATTGCCTTTGGATTTCTCCCTGCAATCTCATCACT
Source organism: Harpia harpyja (assembly GCF_026419915.1). Classification (NCBI taxonomy): domain Eukaryota; kingdom Metazoa; phylum Chordata; class Aves; order Accipitriformes; family Accipitridae; genus Harpia; species Harpia harpyja. The sequence goes on along the minus strand of NC_068951.1, from coordinate 6,970 downwards.
GCCAACCTGCACAACCAGCAATGGGTAATAATCAGAGGTCCGAACCAGACCCAGGAGTTCCCTGGTAATGTCTTTTACCTGGGCCCCAGGGAGGCAGCAGACTTCCCTGTGGGATGGGTCAGGACTGCATATTGGGCCCTCTGTCCCCCTCAGAAGGGAGTCGCCTATGACAATTACCCTCCTTTTTCTTTTTTCACAGGCTGCGAGAATGCGTGGGGCTGCCCGACTGAGCCTAGGCACCTCCCTGGATAGGGCTTCACCTACACCCTGATCTTCACTGACCCGGTCCTCAAGTTCCAGAGCCCCATACCTGTTGCGTAGGGGCAACCGGGAAGGTGAGGGAGACCGGGAGGGGACTCGCCTGCCTCCCCGAGCAGGGACCTGTATCCATTCCCCTCCAACTCTTAGGTCCCCTCCTGCCTGGTGGCAAGGGGGCAGGGGAACCTCCGCTTCTTGCGGAGCCTCCATCTGCTGCGTCTGCCTCAGGGACGGTAGGGTGTGGGTCCACCAATCTATCTCCCTCTCACACTCCCTGATACTCCTCAACCTTTCCACTTCTTCCTTCAGTTCTACCACCAGGCTGAGCAAATTGCTCACCTGGTCACAGCTCACACAAGAGGCGTCCCCACTGACCTCCATCATTTCTGATAGACTCAGGCACTCCCTGCAGCCAGAGACCTGGACAGCTGCACATTTACATGGGAGCTCTATCTGCATCGCCACGTTTTTCCTAGCAATGGCTTTCACCCTAGCGGCAGCCATATCGGGGTCTCCTTCTGAGGCCGATGTCCACCACTTCAGTAGCCTTCTCGAGCTGGGAAGGGGGGGGGCTGCGCCCTACCTGCCCGAACTGCCGCACCACACCCTGACACGCCATGCCCTGTTTGCCACGCTCTTGGTCGCTGGCGCTCCTCAGGGCCATTTAAATCTCCCGCAGTTGCCCCTGGCAATGCCCACGCTGCGTCAGCCTCTCTTACGAGAGCTGCCAGCTCTGCACGGTCCCTCTCCTCTTCCCTGGGGCTCCTAGGCCTCGGGAACCTCCCAGTCCGCCTCAATGTAGCGCTTAGCCGCCGACTTACCATTGCGTCTGCTGGCCTCGCCGCTGATTGATGTGATTTTAATAACTACATTGTTATTGCATTTAATGAGCTAGTTTCCTACCTAGTTTAGAGGCACATATATCTTTTTCTGTCTACACCTCAGAAAAATTAAGTTTAACTCCTTACCCGGTCATGTTGCTGATGCAATAGTTGTAGCTGTAGTACAGGAGCAGGTATCGTCATTGCCAGTAAGGGTCACTTTCTCTGTTCAGGGTCTCACTTACTGTAAATTTAGGGCAGGTAAGAACACTCCTGCTGCTCCTCCAGCTGACTTTATATCTTCTGGTGGTTTGCCCTTCCCCTTTCCCAGGGGATTGTGGGAAGGGTGGTGGGCGGAGGCTCGGGGTATTTGAGCCACAGCCTCTGCTAAGGGAGCTCATTGTGCTCCTGGGTTCCTCTGGTGTTGGTGCTCAGCTCATCCTTGAGTCCTTTGCAGTTTTTGAGCTGGCTTAGCTCTTTGGGAAGAGGTGTCTGCTTGAGGTAAGAGCTTCAGGACTGGTTAAGGTTCGGCAGCATGTGTAGTAGAAAGTAACACTTGTGTGCAGCTTTTTTTTTTTTTTTTTTCTTTCTCTTTTTCAGGTCAGTAATTTTGTTTTGAGTGTTCAGGGGTAGAAAGTTGGTTTAATAGTATGCATTGTTTGTTTGGGTTTTTTTTTAATTCTTCATGCATTGTGTTTTCCTGGAATTCCCAACTTTATTGAAAATGGAACCTTGTTTTATTTCACCAGTTCTGCTGTATGCTAAGTTGCTGATATCTTTCTTAATGGTACCAATGATGACATTGTTTAGCAGGGGTTAGAGTGAACATCTTGTATGCATCCCTATATGGAGTTTTAGTATTTCTGAAGAAAGCAGAAGGGCCGTGAGGCACAGCGCCTTTCAGGCTCTGAGATGCCTCGTCACCTTTCCTCATTGCCCACAGAACGCCACATTGTCCCTAGAACCTTTGCAGCTTGTGGCAGGCCCCTCGTAGATTACAAGCCTTGGGGCTTGACTTTATTTTGTGGGCAAGTAGCGGAGCTGGAATGAGCGGGGAAGCAAACACAGTGGTGCTTATGAGGAGGGGGGAGTTGGGCAAGTAGTTGGCATTGGCCGGCGGGATGCTTACTCCCTGTTCTGATTTTTTTGTTTGTTTGTTTCATTGCAGATGTTGAAGACCAATGTGTCACCTTGAGGAACATCCCAGTTAGCCTCTGTGGTTTTTGTGGAGGATGGTTTGAGACCCATGGCCCTCTGAAAGCTAAGTTGAGGGACCAGGGCTGGGCAGAGGCTGGGAGGGAGGGACGAAGCTGAGAATTGCAGGGAGGGGTTTTAAAGTTAGCACAGGAGAGAGGCCTGTCCAGGAGTAGTGCCGTTTGGGCAGGCGAAGGGAGCGGGTTGCTTTTCAGCACGAGACCAGCGTGTGCCGGGCAGGGCAGTTCCAGCCTTTGTCTGCGGTGGTGTGCAGTTTGTGTAGTCTGTCTTCTGTCCCTTAGACCTTTTGCGGGTCTCAATGTCCTCATTGCGCTTTGCGCTGGGGGACCGTGGCATGCGCTTTAGGCTCTGTCCCTAGGGTCTCGAATGCCCGTACTCATCGGCACAATGCCATTGGAGCATTTCTTTTTTTGCATTTGCAGCTCTAAAGCACGGATCGGTCTCGGCAGATTCCAGTCGGTCCTCTCTTGCGGCATTCTTCTGGGCTGCGTCGGCAGCTCCGCTCTCTAGCCATCCATTTTCTTGGACTGGGAGTTCTTCCCCGCATCTTGATGTTCCTAGGTCTTGATGACAGGCTTCTTGTACATCCATCGTCTTGGTTTTGACAGTGCTGTCTTTTAACAGGCCGTTACGTTGGACTCCTCGGGGTCTGCCGTAGAGCCTCCTTGCCTCAGTGATTTGGACGCTGTAGGTCATCTTGCCGGATGGCACCTCCCGTTCGGGAGTCCTTCTTGCTGAGAGTTTTCTCTCTCTTTGAATCACCTTGTCCGTACTGTTCTGTGTTGTGTTGGTCTGTGCACAGGTGTGTTTGGCTTGGAGCTGCTCTGCCCAGGGATGTAGAGTCAGGGGTAGGTGGAACAGCAATAAGAGTCTAAGGGTGAAATGTTGATTTGCCTTAATTGTTTAGGCAAGGGTTGTACGGTCATCTGGGATTGAGTAGGCATTGGTGGGCTGTGTGGACAGCAATGTTGAGAGTTTTTTATGGAATTGATTGTAGCCATGTGGCAGAGGCTGTGGAGAAGTGGTGAAGCGGATTTGAGTCTGCAAGGTGTTGAGGCTTGCATGTGATGGGCTTAAAGTTTGGCCCTGTTTTTTTTTGTTTTGTTTTTTTAAAATGGCTTGCTGTAGCTGGAGTTGTTAAGCTCTTGCTCTGCATCCAGGCTGACTCGTTCAATATGGGTTTCTCTTTCAGATGCGGAGAGACAAGATGCGTGCACCAGAGCTACGGAGGAGGCTCTGGAGTGGAGCGGAGCGCCGTGAGGAGGTGGGTCTGTGAGTGGAGTCAGAGGGAAGATGCAGCTGGTGGCTCTATGACTAGTTCATAGGGGTTCTTTTTTTCTTTTATTCTGAAGGTGCAAAGCAAGGAGCAAAGTGGGCTATCAGCAGCAGAGGTGACTCGGGCAAGGTGAGCTGTGACTAATGGGTTGAAGCAATCATTTCTTTGGTAGTGTTGTATTGTTAGCAGAGTTGGAAGCATCCCTTGTCATTTGTGTTTTGCAGGTGGTACGCAGGCCTCGATGTGGCAAGCTGTCGATGGCAGAGGTGGGGCATGTGAGCGGCTGAGGTAAAGGAGCGGGAGATGGGAATCGGTGCGGGCGGGCTGAGGTTTCGGGCGGTGTCTCAGCATGCGTCTTGTGCTTTGGTTTTTGCAGGTGGTGCACGCAGCCTCGGAGGGGTGAAGCCGCAGGCTGATGAGCAGTCTGAGAAGGTGAGGTGGTTGTTGGCTGGGTAGGTCTTGAATAGCTAATTGGGTGGTTAATTAAACATTTACCTTTTTCTTTTGCAGGTGCTGTGTGGGCTACCTTTGGAATGGGATGAGCGTTTGAGGTGAGCTGTGGATGAGGGAGGAGGAGCACGAGGCCGGTGACTTCTCATGAGTGCCATGCTAATTTGGTGTATGTTAGATATGATGAGCGATGATGGCCGCAGGGTGTGACTGTGGAATGTGCGGGTAAGTGTAACACCGTGGTGTGTGTGATTAAGTGGGGACTTGGGAAAGTAACTGGCATTGTCCAATGTGATGTTTACTCTCTTCTCTGGTTCTGTTGTTGTTTCATTTTTTTTTTTTATTGCAGATGATGAAGTATGTGTTGCCCGGCAGACCATCCTGGTTTACGTTGTGTGGGTTTTGCTGAGGATGGATTCGGACCCTCGGCCATCTGAAAGTTAAGTTGAGGGACCAGGCCTGTGGAGAGGCTGGGAGGGAGGGACAAAGTTGGGAATTGCCAGGAGGGGTTTTAAAGTTAGTCTAGGAGAGAGGGCTGTCCAGGAGCAGTCCCGTTTGGGCAGATGAAGGGAGCGGGTTGCTTTTCAGCACGAGAACAGTGTGTGTTGGGTAGGGCAGTTCCAGCCTTTGTCTGTGGTGATATGTAGTTTTGTGTAGTCTGTCTTCTGTGCTTAGACCTTCCTTGGGTCTCAATGTACTTGCCGCTCTGTGTGCTCAGGGAGCCATAGCATGTGCTTTGGGCAGTGTTCCTAGGGTCTTGAGTGCCCGTACTTGTTGGCACGGTACCGATCAGGTGCTTTTCTTGCGTTCAGAGCTCTAAAGTGTGGATCGGTGTCACCATTGTTCTGGCCCGTTCTCTTTTGTGATGTTTTTCCAGGCTGCTTTGGTGGCTTTGCTCTGTAGCCATGTGTTTTCTTCGACTGGGACTTCTTTCCTGCATCTTGATGTTCCTAGGTCTTGAGGACAGGTTTGTTAAGCATCTGTCATCTTGGTTTTGCCAGTGCCATCTTGTAACAAGCCGTGACTTTTGATAACTCTTCTTTGGGCCTGCCGTAGAGCCTCCTTGCCTCATTGCTTCAGACACTCTAGGTCATCTTGCTGGATGGCGACTGCCGTCTGGTAGTCAATCTTCTTGCTGAGAGTTTTCTCTTGCTTTGAATCACCTTGTTTGTACCATTCTGTGTTGTGTTGTTGTGTGCATGGGTGTGTTTGGCTTGGTGCTGCTCTGCCCGGGCATGTAGAGTCGGGGGTAGGTGGAACAGTGATAAGAGTCTAAGGGTGAAATGTTGATATGACTTAATCATTTAGGCAAGGGTTATACAGTCATCTGGGATCATGTAGCCATAGTCGGGCTGTGTGGACAGCCATGCCGATAGCGTTTTAGGGAGATGATTTGAGCTGTGTGGCAGGGGCTGTTGAGGGGCAGTGAAGCAGATTTGAGTCTCTAACGTGTTAAGTCTTGCACGTGATGGGCTTAAAGTTTGGCCCATTTTATTTTAATGGCAGGCTGTAGTTGGACTCCAGATGGTCTTCCTAGATGGAATCAAGACCTCTGGAATTGTGAAGCTCTTGCTCTGCATCCAGGTGACTCCAATATGGGGTTTTTTCAGATGCAGAGGGACAAGAGGTGTGCCACAGAGTGACAGAGGAGGGGAGCGGAGCGCTGTAAGAAGGTGTGTCTGTGAGTGGAATCAGAGGGAAGGTGTGGCCGGTGGCTCTATGAGTAGCTGATAGGGTTCTTTTTTTCTTTTATTTTGAAGGTATGAAGCAAGGAGCAAAGCGGGGTATTGGAACCAGAGGTGTCCCAGGCAAGGTGAGTCGTGACTACTGGGTTAAAGGAATTGTTCCTTTGGAGGTGTCGTATTGTTGGCAAAGTTGGAAGCATCCCTTATTTGTTTTTTGCAGGTGGTACGCAGGCCTTGACGTGGCAAGCTCTTGATGACAGAGTGGGGTGGTCAAGCGCCCAAGGTAAAGGAGAGCAAGTTGGGAATCGGTCCGGGCAGGCTGAGGTTTCGGGCAGCCTCTCAGTACGCGTCTTCTGCTTTGGTTTTTGCAGGTGGTGCACGCAGCCTCGGAGGAGCCAAGCCGCAGGCCAATGAGGAGTTTGAGAAGGTGAGGTGATTGTGGGCTGGGTTGCTGTTGAATATCGAAGTATAAGGTGATTGCTCAGTTAAGCATTTACCTTTTGTTTTGCAGGCACTGTGCGGGCCACCTTTGGAATGGGATGAGCATTCGAGGTGAGCTGTGGCTTAGGGAGGAGGAGCATGGGGCTGGTGACTTCTCATGACTGCTATGCTAATTTGGTGTGTCTTGCTGTCTCAGGTCCCATGAGTGATGATGGCCGCAGGGTCTGACTCTGGAATGAGCAGGTAGGCGTAACCCTGTGGTGTGTGTGATTAAGTGGGGGGTTGGGACAGTAGTTGGTGTTGGCTGATGGGTTACTTACTGCCTCTCCTGACTTTGTTGGCTTTTTTTTTATTTTTGTCTTCACTGCAGGTGATGAAGAGGGACCTGGTGACTGCCGGATCATCCCAGTTAGGCCGTGTGACTTTTGGTGGAGGATGGATTCGTACCCTTGGCCCTCTGAAAGTTAAGTTGAGGGACCTGGGCTGGGGAGAGGCTGGGAGGGAGGGACACAGCTGGGAATTGCAGGGAGGGGTTTGACAGTTAGCGTAGGAGGGCAGGGCTGTCCAGGAGCAGTCCCGTTTGGGTACATGAAGGGAGTGGGTTGCTTTTCAGCACGAGAGCAGCGTGTGCCGGGCAGGGCAGTTCCAGCCTGTGTCTGTGGTGGTGTGTGGTTTGTGTAGTCTGTCTTCTGTGCCTTAGACCTTCGTTGGCTCTCAATGCCATCATCAGTCTTTGCGCTCAGTGAGCGCGGCAGGCGCTTTGGGCGCCACCCCTAGGGTCTCGAATGCCCGTACTCATCGGCCCGGTGCCAATCGGGCGCTTC